>NC_059139.1:72047451-73297451 GCF_020740605.2 Lemur catta | reverse complement strand
CATATGATCTTTGTTTTTACTTCTATGTATGTGGTGAATTACATTTATAGATTTGTGTATGTTGAACCATCCCTGCATTTCTGGGAGAAGCCCACTTGGTCATGATGGATTATTTTTTTGATTAGCAGCTAAATTTGGTTTGATAGGATTTTGTTGAGATTTTTTGCATCTATATTCATAAGCGCTATTGGTCTGTAGTTTCCTTTTTTTGTTACATCTTTTCCTGGTTTTGGTACCAGGGTGATGTTGGCTTCATAGAACGTGTTGGGAGGATTCCTTCCTTCTTGCTGTTGTGTGATAATTTCTGAGGGTTAGGCACCATTTCTTTGTAGATCTGGTAAAATTCAGGTGTGAAACATCTGGTGCAGGACTTTTTTTTTTAGGAAAGTTTTTTATTGCTCCTTCAGTTTGGTGCTTGATATTGGTTTGTTGAGGAATCCTATTTCTTCCTGATTGAGCCTGGGGAGGCTGTGTGTTTCTAAGAATTTGTTCATTTCCTCCATGTTTTCAAGTTTATGTGCATAGAGATTTTTATAGTATTCATAAATGATATTTTGTTTTTCCATGGTATCAGTTGTAATTTCTCCTTTTTCATTTCTGATTGAGTTTATTAGAGTCCTTTCTTTTCTGCTTCTGGTTAGTCTAGTGAGACGCATGTCAATTTTGTTTATCTTTCCAAATAATCAAGTTTTTGTTTCATTTATCTTCTATGTAGTTCTTTTGTTATTGGTTTCATTTAATTGTGCTCTTATCACGGTTATTTCTTTTCTTTTGCTGGGGTTGTTGGATGCCATAGATTTTGATAAGTTTTATCCGTCTGTCATTTAGTTTGAAGATTCTTTTGATTTCCATCTTAATTTCCTCCTTGTTCCAATAATCATTTAGCATGGATTCGTGTAGAACTTAGTGTTTCTGTTGAAGTTTATTTCTAATTTTATTCTACTGTGGTCTGAGAAGATACATAGTATAATTTCTATTTTTTAAAATTTGTTGAGACACGTTTTGCGGCCTAACTTGTGATTGATCTTAGAGCATGTTCCCCATGCTGATGTATATTCAGTATTTCGGGGGTAGAATGTTCTGTAAATGACTGTTAGGCCCATTTACTCTAAATTCTCACTTATGGCCACTGTTTCTTTGTTTATGGCCAATGTTTCATTGTTTGCATGGAGGATCTGTACAGTTCTGGTAGCAGGATGTTGATGTCCTCAGCTATCATGTTATTGTTTATTAATTTGTTTACATGTTGTAGGTTTTGCTTTATGAATCTGGGCACACCTGTGTTAGGTGCAATAATATTTAGGGTTGTTATGTGTTTTTGTTTAACTGGTCCCTTTACCATTATATAATGACCATCTTTATCTTTCTTTACTCTTGTTGATTTGATGTCTATGCTATCTAATATGAGCATGCCTACACCAACTTTCTTTTGATTTCCATTTGCATTGAATTTTTTTTTTCCCATTCCTTCACCTTGAATCTGAATGAGTCCTTTTGGGTTAGATGTGTTTCCTGGAGACAGCAGATACTTGGCTTGTATTTTTTTGTTCTTTCAGCCAGCCTGTTTCTCCTGAGTACAGAATTGAAGCTGTTCACATTTATTGAAAGAATTGATAAGCAAGATGTGTTTCTGTTCATCCTTTTGGGTGGAACCTTTTTTTTTTTTTTTAAAATCTCTTGAGCTTTATTATATATGGTTGTTGATCTTTTGATTTGGGTGGTTTGACACCAGTGGATTTCTATTGTGCTGATCAGTGTATAATGCAGATCTGAATACTTTCTGCAGGGCAGGTCTGGTCTTGAAATATTCTCCCATTGTTTTCTTGTCTAAAAAATTCTTTATTTCTCCCTCATATAGTTAGTTTTGTAGCATACAAAATTCTAGGCTGGCCATTATTCTATTTAAGAGGACTGAGGATGGGACCCTAATCCCTTCTGGCTTGTAAGGTCTCAATTGAGAAGTCTGCAGTTAGTCTGATGTGTTTTCCTTTGTAAGTTACCTGATATTTTCACCTTATGGCTTGCAGGAGTTCCTCCTTCATGTTAACTTTGGACAGTATGATGACTGTGTTTCTTGGTGATTGCCTATTTGCAATGAATCTACCAGGTGTTTGTTGAGCTTCTTATACCTGGATATTTAAATTTCTAGCAAGACCAGGGAAGTTTTCCTCCATTATTCCCTCAAATAGGTTTTCCAACCCTTGTGTGTTTTCTTCTTCACCTTCAGGGATGCTTATGATTCTTATGTTTGGCTTCTTTACAGAATCCCATATTTCTTGTAGGCTTTATTCATTCCTCATATTTCTTTGTTCTTTACCTTTGACTGACTTATTTAATTCAAAGGTGTTGTCTTGAAGCTCTGAGATTATTTCTTCTGTCTGGTCTAGCCTATTATTAAAACTTTCCACTGTGCTTTGGATTTCCTTGAATGAATTTTTCCTTTCCAGAAATTGTATTTGATTTTTATAATAATTCAATTTCTTTAGTGAGTTTTTTTATTCATTTTCTGTATCGGTTTTGTGGTTTCTTTTGTTGGTTTTCTATTTTCTCTTGTATTTCATTGAACTTCCTTATAATCCAAATTTAAAATTCGTTATTTGTCATTTTGATATTTTTGTTTTGGTTGATATCCATTGATAGAGAGTTGTTCCTTTCCTTTTGGGGTGACCTTTCACTTTTGATTTTTTTTTATACTTCTGGAGTTTTTTTGCTGATTACTTCTCATCTGGCCTCTCTTGTGTCCTGGTGGTACTAGGCCTGGCTTTTGGGCCTGTTTCCGGGTTCCTGAAGATCAATCCCAGACCATACCAGAGAGAAGAGTGCTGGTCCTGAGTTGCCTCTGATGTGTTCCACAATGTTTTATGATCCTCTGAGGTTGCTTCTGTCCTGCTGTCTTCACCTCTTTCCAACTGTGTGAACTGTGTTGGATCCCCCAGCTTGATCTCCAATATAGGGTGTGGAAATTGTGAGTATGAATCAGCCATGCCCTGTTTGCTTGAGTTGGATGATGCTATGATGAGCTATAGAGTTGTGTTCCCTGTCATTGTTTCATGTTTGTGTGAAAGAGCCAGCTACTGAGATGTTCTTTTGTGCTTGTGGTAAAGTTTATCCCCCTGGTGGGTACTTGAGTGCCCTAAGCTTTAGGAGAGACCCTGCAGCTTGTAGGTGGTTGCTTGATCTCCACCACCATGCAGGTCAGGAGAGGAGCAATGCAGTTTGTGGCTAGGTCACAAGATCCTGAGAGGCTTTGAAAAGCCTCAGTGGGGCTCAAAAGTTGCTTTTCCAGCCAGTAGGGGGAGACGCTGATATGAGGGTCAGCACCAGCTGTCCAAACTTGGCGGGCTGTTCACAGGGGAGGGGCCTAAACGCTTGAGTGCTGAGGCCCAAAGCTCGGATATTTCTGCCCTTATCCAGTAGCAGAGTTTTTCTGTGAGGAGGGGTGGGTGCTCCTTGGACCCCTACAGCACACTCCCATCAGTTCAGTCCATGTGTGCTTTCTCAACACCCGAGCCCAGCTCTCAAACCTCTCCATCCGTGTTTCTGACCCACTAGCATGTGTCTCTGTGAAATGCTGGAGGGTAGGGACTTCCAAAATTGTGTCTGTTTCACTACAAGTCCTCAGAGGGAGAGGAGTGGGTCCCACTATTTGTGGGGACCTCTGCCTGTAGCACGCACCCCCCCCCCCCCCCAGAGAGAAACAGCTGCTTGCCAACTTCTCGGCTCAGGTTGCACTTCCTATTGTAACGAGTGGGGGAGGGGTTGGAGCACCTGCTCAGTGAGCTTGGCAAAGTGCGAGGTGTTTGGCTGCTATGGAACCAGGGGCTGGGTTATTCCTCTCCAAATGCCACTCCCTTATCTAATATGGTGGTTCTCTAGTGGGTAGTGGTGGTGGTGGGGGAGTTGTGCA
The DNA here is from genome assembly GCF_020740605.2 of Lemur catta. Classification (NCBI taxonomy): domain Eukaryota; kingdom Metazoa; phylum Chordata; class Mammalia; order Primates; family Lemuridae; genus Lemur; species Lemur catta. Next base: position 73,293,544 of record NC_059139.1, on the reverse strand, counting down.
CTCCCAGATCCCTGTTCTTCAGCACCCCACCACGCTCTCCTGTCAAATATATCCATGAATCCAGCTCCCAGACTTCTCCCCCTTGCCACCTGAATCCACCTCCCAGACTTCTCTCCTGGGTTCCCATGCACCACTCTCAAGTCTGGTGTGCACCAGGATGGGCTTGCTTATCTGGGCCACTGGCATGCAGCCCTGTGAAATGCCAGAGGGAAGGAAGTTCCCAAATTGTACATGTCTGTTCCACTACAATTCCTTAAGGGGAAGAGATGTGGGTCTCAGTCTCTGTGGAGACCTCAGCCTGGGATGTGTGCCTGCAGGGAGAGAAATGGCCCTTTGGAAACTTCTCAGCTCTGATGACAATCACAGTTGTAATGGTTGGGGGAGGGGCTGCAGCCCCTGGTCAGGCTGAGCTCAATCTGTTTTCTTGGTTGCGGTGGAGAGGGCAGGTGCAAGGGAGGAAGCGTCTGGATGGGAGAAAGCTGGCACTCCAGCCTCTCATGGCACTCTTCTGGCAGGTGCCAAATCTCCTGGGGCTTACTAGTTCACCCCACTATTCCATATTTGTCACCATGCCTGGGCTTGTGGAGGGTGGAAAAGTCTTCAGTAAACTTGGTGTCCTGCTGTTCACCAAAGGTGTAATCCCCTCTAGTCTCTCAGCCTCTCATCTCACCCCACCTCTCCATCTTCAATGTTTATATAAATATTTCTAGTAGTTTTCCCTCCCCCATTGGGGAGAAGCACCATTACATATAACGTAGAGCCCAGTAATTAGTACTAAATTTTGTGATTGTGAAGTATTAATATATTTTTTCCTTCTCTGTTGATACCCCGGCACCTTGCAATTGTATGTGACTCTGAAAAAATCGTTCACTGACTCCTGAAAGCCATGAAAACCTGCAATCATGTCCTGCTCAGTTGAGGATCTTTTTGTTGCCCACAGGAAAAAAGTCTTCATGAAAATCAAAGACATTTATAAGTTGATCCTTCCTTACCTGCCTGGTTGAATTGTCATTACCTGCCGCCCCATCCCCCCATTCCACTGCCCAAAGGCCAAACTGATGGTCTTATGGCTTCATGAGTTGTCGTTCATTTTCATAACTCCACGCGTTTTTCACATTTACTTCTCTCTGCCTGAGATGTCTTTCCCCATTTGACAAACATCTAGTAATTCTTCAAGATTCCTTCTCAATGTCATCTCTTTCATATGTTTCTAACCCTTTTAGGCTGAATTAGAGTTTTCTTCCCTGCAGGCCTTTACAGTCTGATATGTATTTACCTCTTTATATGAATGGCTTTTCTGTAATATTAGAAGTCCCTTCATGATAGAGATGTTGTTTTAGTCATCCTTAGATTTCTAGCTTTTAGCACTTTATGCACAACACAAAACAAAACAGATTATTGAAATGAATGAACAAATGAATTGGAGATGTAGCTCCTAACACCTCTTTGCATCAGTTGTGAAAAGTGGTAGGAGTCCAATATGTTGAGTATCCTATACATTGCCTGTATAGAAGATGATCCAGGAAACAGTAAATTTATTACATGAGTGTCTCCATTTTTCCCTGATCAGAATCTCTGCTCACTTTGAGGTTAACCCATCAATGCCATTTGAAGAAACATTGTTCTGCTAACAATGTGCCACTTTATTGAATTCTATGGGAGAATTTCACTACAGGTTTAATTATTGCTCACCTTGGTGTCAGGCTGCTTTCCCTTTATTAAGTAATCATCTATTGGCCCAGTGGGGTTCCTGTAGCCTCCAGGTTTCTCAAGATATGTCAAATCAGATTATCTGCCCTTATTTTACATAGATTAAAATTTGAGTTTTTTCTAAACTCAGTGAAGAAACAATCACCCACTGCTAAATATATGCAAACTATACCAGGGTATGCATTTATATAACCTGAGCTGAGTGAGTTATTTGAGCTTTGTTAATTAGCTTTGGAAAAGAAAGTTAGCTTAACCAGAGGAGTAAATAGATATATTTGATGAAATTTTTATTTTACCTTACAACACGGAGTATTTTAGTGTTGTTAAAATTATTTCTAAATATCAGTTATCGAATAGAGATTATGGACCAGCCTTTGCACACATTGTCATGACAACGTCATAGTTCAGACTTTATTTTTGCTTCACCAGCTTTCAAATAGGAAGATTCTATGAATTGAGTTCACCTTGAAGTAAAGTTATTTGTAAACCATTTTTGTTGATTCCAAATCAATATGCTGAGAATTATTTTTATAAAGCCTAGCTTTGTAGAAGGCTTTCATGTTGAAATCTTCTGGAACTTAAAGGTAAGTTATTTTCAAATATTGCAAAGTACCACATGGCATAAAATAGGTTAAAATTATCTTGATTTTTAACCAGTTCAAAAAAACTAGAGTTCAGTGTTTTATGATCTTTTGGAGTCTTCTTGAGTCCTTCTAAGTTTATATTCTATGAAGCCTAGACATTTATGTGTCATAGAAAATAAAGTTTACCACCATTTTTGAAAATCTTGGGAAATAAGTTTTTATATGCAGATACAATATGTGGTTAATAAAGAGTTAGATCTTTTCTGTTAAGTCTATATGATTAGTAAAGTTCTGTGCATGATAGATCAAGAAATCTAAGTTATATCATTTACCCTCATAAATGATATAAATTGGCACAAATATGAGAGTAGAATTTATGATTTCTCTCTAGTCCCAAGATATTTCATTGCATTTAACAATAATTCGTAATTTAATCCATAATTAATGGATAATCAGAAAATATTCACTTGTCTCCACAGTGATAGTAGTTACTATATCTTTTCTGACAGTTTTAGTATTACTATTTGTACTTTATATGATGAGATGGGAATTTTTGATATAATTTCAGTTTTATAGCAAACTTATATAGGAGGGCCGACCTAATTAGAAAATATACCTGAGTTATAAATCCACTTCAATTTTGTTTGTATATTGCTTGGCTTGATTTTCTCTTGAATCAGCATGGATTTAAGAATGAGAGATGATTTGAAATCTATGTTTTCTTCTTCATTTTGCTATTTTGTTATTAACAATTTGTAGTCTATAACTAAAAAAAAACCTTCCATGTTTCATTGATGTGTGAATTCTCTTTTTAAGTTCTCTGTCTTCTTTGTCACTGATTGCTAATTTATTTGTACATATCTGTGTTTTAAAGTCTTTTAAATGAAGATTTGATCACTACGTCTCCTTTTCTTGTACTCTTGAATCAATAAATGTTTTTACAAATGTCCTGAGTTTGCACTATTATTAGTTTTTTTAAAAAGTCAAACTTATTAAGATATAATTTTTTACAACAAACGTATGCACTTTAAAATAAATTACAATAAAGATTCAAAAATATGTACATCCATGCAACTTATCATTCCAATCAATACATAGAACTTTTCCATCACCCTAAAAGTTCTTTCCTGCTTCTTTGCAGTTGATTTTCACACCACTTTTCACTCCAGGCAACCAAGGATCTGATTTATATCCCATCAATTAATTTTGCCTCTCTTTGAACTCCACATAAATGGATTCAGAAGATGTTCTGATGGTCTTTGTTTCTGCCTTGCTTTGCTGTATGGAATTCTCCCAAGTTGTATCAGTAGTTTTTTTGTTTTTATTGCTGAGTAATATCTTATTGTGAGACTATCCCACAATTTATGTATCTATTCAGCTTCTCATGGACAATTTGAGCTGATATATTTGACTGCTTGATATTTTCCCATAGGTCATTGAAGAGCTGTTGATTTTTCTTCTATTTTTTTCTCTCTGTTATTCAGACTGGATGATTTTAATCAATGAAAATCAAGGTTACTGACTTTTTCTTCTGCCATCTCCAACCTGCTGTCAAACTCATTAAAGTGAAATTTTCATTTCAGATTTTATACTTTTAAATTCCAGATTTCAATTTGCTCCTCCTGCTCCTCCTCCTTCTAGTTTCCTTTCTCTTCTGAGATTCCCCATCTCTTCACTCATTAAGATGATATTTTCTTTTAAGTCTTTGAATGTCTTATCTAAAGAAATTGTCTATTAATTTTAATATTTGAATCATCCTGGAGTCTTTTTCTATTCACTGATTTATTTCTTTATCATGGGTCATCTTTTTCTGATTTTTCACATTTAAAAAAATTTAGATTGCTTTTGGACCTCTGTGGGTGATATATCATAAATAACATGAATTATGTATTCTTTCTTAAATAGTTTTACTTTGGCAATTTAATAACTTACCAGGAGTCTTTTAGATCCTATCAAGGCTTGGCTTAAGCTTTGTTAGGGCGTGGTCCTTGCTGTTAAGATATGGATTTTCTAGTAGTTAAGCTGAAGGCCCAGGATCATGATAGGTTATCTCATTTCTGGCTGGACTAGAATTAAAGTATTTTCCATACTGTGTAACCTCTGTTATCTTTGTTTCTCCCAATCTTGTAAGAAATACTATTTGTTAGACTTCTCAGAGTCTTACAACCAAATGTACAATGCAGTCCTTGATCCAAGGACCCCACACAGTTTTCTGAGACTACTCTTCTCCTGCCTCTATTTTCTCTACTACCTTGTCCTGTAAATTCCACCTGTTTCGGCAGCCCTAAACTCTGAACTTGCCTCCTCAGCTAAGTGGGCCTGCTTCCTTTCTGTTTGTCTCCAATTGTGTATGCTGCATTAGGGAATTGCCCCTAGACAGAAAGCCTAGGTGATCATGGAGCTCACCTCTTATGGCTTTTTCTGTCAAAGATTACTATCTTGTTCTACCTATCCTCCAATGTCAGATAACAGTCACTTCATGTATTTTACTCAGTTTTATAGTTCTATATCATGTGTGGGCAAATCTGATAGAAGTTAATCTTTCATATTTGGAAGTGGAAATCCCATATTATTATCTTTTAAAGAAGGGAACAACTTCTCACTCAGTGGAATCTGGAATTCATAGGTTGATTCCAATTTTATACAGATTGGATTCACAGATATTATAGATATTACTTATAAACATTGCAACAGTTGAGACTGCTAAAAATGATACTTTCCTCAGATAAATGTACAGGGAGAAGTAGGGTATGCTTTATTTGGCACTATAATATGCATTGTCTTCAAAAGTGGTCCCTGACTTTGATATCTACTGTCTCATTTTGTTGGCTGTAGCATCCAAATACAAAATCCAGCAGTGAGGAGCTAAAATCAAAAAGCAAATCTGGCAGATTAGTAAATATATGTAATTAATTTTTCTTAATATTAAAAAAATTGAGGGTAAAAAATTAATGGTATAGCATGACATCATATATTTCAACATATAATAGGAGACTATGTCATGTGATATTAACAATTACTGGATTTTAAAGTTTATCACATTTCACAGCATTGTTGAAAGTATATGATTAAACTAATGTATGAGAATTTTAAATGTGTTTTTTTGTGAGTTTCTAACTTTCAGATTTAGTGTTACCTAATTGAATATTTTCAACAGTAAAATATTTCATAGTAGTAGGTGTGTAATTAACAAAGAGAAATAGACATGTGTTAAACAGAGAATTTTACATGGCAAAGAATTTGGCATGGTTCAAATTATAGTGGCTATTTTTTGAAAATAACAAAGCCCACGTTTCCTCTTTTGATCTTAAGTGAACACCGAAACAGCTGGGTCTTATCTTCTTTTGGTCATCCTGCACATCCAAGACTTCTGTTTTTTAACTGCCACTCCTAGAATTTCTTTCTTTTTTTTTTTTTTTTATATTCACTGCACTCCTTCAAAATATTTCCACACATTTTCTTCTTCTTATTAATTGCTTTTGATCTATATTGGAAACTGAAAATTCTTTTTGCCTAGTATTATATATGAAAAAAATTGACTTTAGATTAAATTTTTTATTTGGCATCTCATTTTAAAAGAATATCTCTCTATTTCTGTGTCCTGTGATATTATCTGCTGAACCAATTCCTCCTCAGTCTTGAGACTTCTGTTTCTAAAAATCCCTGTGGTTGGAGATGAAGTTCTCTGGGCCTATGTGATGGTAAAACTTTGACGTACATGTGTTTTCAGTGAAACTATGAAAGCACATATTAATAGTTTTCACTTTCACCAAAGTAAAGCAGTAAAGATGTCAGGTTTCATTGTATCTTACTTAGTAATAGGTGTCCTGTACTATTAATACCTATAAATCATCTGTTTGCTGAAAACAATGGATGCCACTCTTCTTTAATCAGATCATTTGTAATTGTGTATTTCTTTGTTCCAGTTAATATGCACATTAAGAAGTGTTTCTTTTTATGTTTGATATTTCATACAAATGGCTGATCAGCCTTTATAACTATGACTCAAACTGGTTGACTCCCTGTTCAAGTCCTTTGTGGCTCCACGGAGCTGGAATGACTCATAATTACCAGAGTTGAAAAAAGCTTTTCATGTATTCAACATGATCTTCCACTCATTTTTACATCCTATTTCTCTCCTCTACCCTCTGTTCCCTCCTTCTTATATTCTCTCCAGGAAAAATCACTCATGATTCACATCTACTTACTTGATTTTCATGTAAGGAGAATTTGAGCTTGAGAAGGATTTGATATATCTATTTTTTGATATTGTTGAAAGAATTTAGGAAACATTCCATTTTGGAATAACTTCAGATTTATTGTTACAGTGAACATATGATAGATGATCAATTAGTTCTTGTTTTATGAGTGAGTAGTCTTAAAGTTTTAGGCAGCCATGTACACTATCCATTTCCTTCCAGTTGTGTTTTAGTAATTGCTATTATCTTCCCTGGTTCATGCCCAAATGTTGGCTTTTGTAGAGATTTTTCTTATGTAGAATTCATTTGTTCTTGAGATTGAGAAAACTTCAATAGAGAGAGCCAAGTAATGTGGCAAAATGTGAATAAAATACTTATAATGGGGATTTCTACAATTTTCTTTAGAACTGATTGTTATTAATCTTCTGAAACAGAAATTATTAAATGACATATTATTGTACTTGGAGGTTTCTCAGAATATAGAGACAAGTCAAACAATTTTCCTACCTTGAGTTGGTTCTAACAAAAGATTAAAAAAAAAAAAACAATTGAGATCAGTTATTTGTGCAGTCTTCATAGAAAATATCTCATCCAGTTACAAACATGGGCTGATTTCTCCTAGGAAGTCTACCAAAACTTCCAAACTGAGGATTAATCTCTAGTATATGGTGGCTTTATTAAAGTTCAGCCACCCTGTGAAGCTAGCTTAAAATAACCTGATAGCTTTTCAAACCATTTGAAGGGTAATATATTTGTAATATTTTAACTCCTGGTAATCTTTATGATAATCTGAATGCCTGTCAGTAAGATGTTGACACTGGTTATTACTGCAAAATCAACTACATAATTGAGATGATATTGAACAACTTTGGAGACCTTAATTAAATATTAACGTATTAGCTTTCAACTCCAAACTTACATTTTTGATAGCTTACTCCACATGTGTATCTACCTTTACATATTCAAAATTTACACATCCAAAACAAACTCCCCATCATATCCTTCCTTGCCCAAATTTATGCCTCCTATAGTCTTCTTCATCTCTTATTCTCAAATATTGACATCATCCACGACTCTTGTCTTTCTCTAATACCCCAAGTTGAACTGACTACAAATCCTCTCGACTCTGCCTTCTATATGCTGGAATCTGGCCTCTCCTCTGCTACTACCATGGTCTACTTTATATCATTTTTTCCTGGATTATTGAAATAATCTCCTAAGTGATCTCCCTGCTTCTGCCCTTGTTCCCCTTTATTAGCTTGAGTGATCATTTTAAAAGATGTATCACTTCATGGCCCTCTTCTATCAAAACCCTTTTATAGCTTCCCAGATCACTGAAAATAAAAACCAAAGCTTTGTTATGACCTATATGACTGTAACCCAGCTACCTTGGGCACATTTTCTCAGGACCTCCTGAGGCCATGTGCTCTGGGCTGGTCACTCACATTCGGCTCAGAATAAACCCTTTTAAATTATTTTACAGAGTTTGTTTTTTTTTTTTCCATTAACATAGGATATTATAAGAGCATATTAATATCTGTGGTTTAAATGTAATAGAGAAGTCTAATGCCAGTTTCATAGCTAAACTGATCAGGAATAAGGGTAGAGAAGGCATTTAATACTTTTTATAGAATTTATAAACTTACTTGGATTCTTTGTCTTCAACTGAGTCCTTGGGCAGAATCACCCAAGACAGCCTTTAAGTAACTGAAGGTAATAGGAAAATAAGCATGGTCTGAACTAACAGTTTCAAGTGTTGAGCTATCTTCTGCTATTTAATAATAATTTGCATATTTTATAGTATATTAACAATTATTCTACTTCATATTATTCCTTAATACAGTTTGACTTTAGAAGAATCTAAGATAAATTCTGTGGTCAGGTAGATTTCAGTGTGCCCTAAGGAAAGAAAGAGGTGAAAACACTTCTAGTTAAGTGAAGTATTAACTAACTTCAAAAAGGTATCTTTCTAATATCTAGTAATGTGAAATCCACATACTTTTAGAAAGATTCAAATTTGGTGTGTATAGTTATAATTTCTTAATGTTGGTGTCACTGTTAAATAAACTTTCTTTTTTCTCACCAACAATTTTTTTATTATTTTTAGTTTTAAACATTTCTTTAAATTTGTGCTAAAGGCAAAGATATGTTGTTCAGTAATAGGAAAGTTTGAAGCAATGTCCTTATATATTCAGGGTGCAAACAGCAGAATGGATCTCTGAAGTAGGCTTTGAGCAGGATTGTGGCAGGAGTAGAGATGAGTAATGTGAGAAGAGAGTATCATCAGATGGCTGATCCCATTCATGAAAACTCCAACTCATGACCTAATTACCACCCAAAGGCCCTACCTCCTAGTACCATCACACTTGGAGTTAGGATTCCAACATATGAATTTTGGGGAACCCAAACATTCAGTCCATTGCATGAGAGTTGTGATAGTGCTTGCAGAGGGATTAGCAGGCCAGCTAGAATCTTCATCCCGCTATCTCCTGAGAAGTTCTTAGTTATATCACTAGTCTTCATGCATCCAAGCAATTCCTGTTTTCACTTTAGGTTTTAATTGAGGCATGTGCATCTGAAAGTCTAAGACAATATCTAGGTGATACAAAAGGTTTTCTGCAAATGGTTTCTTTTGTAATGCCCTACAATGTCTGATGTGGCATTCTTGGAAGAATGTAATTTTTAAGTAGTAAAGATTTATGATCCTGAACCTAAATTTATAGTCTCAGATTCTAAACCTGGTAAGTAAAATCCTTGGATTGATTGAATTGAATTAAATATGTCCAATGAGTGATCTCCACACAATGTGTATAGTATTTTCTCTCTTTATTTCTCTTATTTACTTAATTTTTAAAAAACAAGCGTGTTGTATTAGTTGTATTTTATTTCTTCTGGCAGAAGTATATAATTAGGATCCAAATCTGTAAATAATTTGTGCTTTGTATGCTGTTGAATTTGAAAATGTTTATTTGATGTCTGAAAAATAGCTAATGTAGTCATCCTTTGAAAATATTCTGTAATTCTCTCTTTGATCTTCAAGACTGCCCAGCAATAGATCAATTATTTTTACTATTTAAGAGGCTGTTATTCCTACTGATTACTTTTCCAACTCTCTAGATCAAAAATTTATTCCTTTTTGCTTAAAGTTTATCTGTATTATGTTTTATCTTCTGTAACTCTTACCATTTTTTTTTGTTAGTCATCATAGCTTAGTTTATCAAATAGGATACCTCATAGATTCTCTGTCATCTGGTATTTGTAGATACAGATGTGTAATCAACTGAATTATAATGTTCTTTTTTTATACAGAGATATTTATGTGAAAGAATATTTCCTCTGAAAATTCTTTATAATTTTATTTAAAAATTCTTTTCTCCAGTGAAAATTTATAATCATTCTGTCAAATTTTAAAATAAAATATTACAAAGGTTTCAATAGTGGCATTGCATTTAAGTTTATAAATTAATTGAGAATTATTGATCATTTACAAGTTTTAGTCTTAGAACTTGAAATTTTTTAAAGAAAAGCTCACAAATCAATGGATAAATAAAAGATTATTAGAATTAAACTAATTGGGAAAATTTAGAAAAATTATGAAAAAATCAACTAACAGTGGGGAAAATACTCAGATCTTTACTTCAAATGTTCACATATTCCAGGTAAATTAAATGTTTAAATAATAAAAACATGTCTTGAAAAAAATTTAAAAAGAGTTTGAAAATAATAGAAGTTAATTTTATCAACCCTCTGAAGTGGGAGAGAATTTCTAAGCAGATAAATATAGAACCAGCAAAGAAGAATGTCAGTAATTCTGAGAAGACCAAAAAACCCCAAAACCAAAACACAAAACAGGAAAAAATTAGAAAAATACATGCAGCAAATATGAGAAGTCAAAAGCGTAATATAATTATTACATAAAGAATTTACTCAAAGTGATAAATATTACAATCATATTGGATAAATGAGCCAAAGATATGAATAGATAATTTACAAACAATTAAATTTATTGAGAATTGTTTTGTGGTATAGCCTGGAAAATGTTTCATGTGTGCTTGTAAAGATATATGTTTTGCTTTGTTGGATGAAGTGTTCTGTAGCATAGAATAGTTAGGCTGTTCAAGCTGTTATTCTATTGATAGATGTTAAAATCTTTTTCATGTACTGATTTTATACTTAGTAGTTTTATCAATGATTGAGAATGTAGTGTTGAAATCTCCAAATATAATTGTCAAATTATCTATTTTCCTTTCAATTCTGTCAGTTTTTGCTTCAGGTACTTTTGGGACCATTTTTTTCTAGGCGTGTATACATTTATAATTGGTTTTTTTTCCTGCTGCATTGATCCCTTTGTCATTATGAAATATCTCCCTTTATTTCTCTCTGTCTTTTTAGGTTTTATTTATTTATTTTTATTGATACCTAGTAGCTGCACATGTGATAATTTTTATAGTACATGTGATAATTTGATATATTTATGTAATCAAATCAGGATAATTGGGATTTCCATCATTTTAAATATTTATCTTTTCTTTATGCTAGGAACATTCAAATTATTCTGTTTCAGCTATTTTGAAATGTACAATTTTTTTTTTGAGACAGGATCTCGCTCTGTTGCCTGGGCTAGCGTGCTGTGGCATCAGCCTAGCTCACAGCAACCTCAAACTCCTGGGCTCAAGCTATCCTTCTGCCTCAGCCTTCGAAGTAGCTGGGACTATAGGCGTATGCATGCCCGGCTAAGATTAATGTTAACTATAGTCATTCTACTGATCTATCAAACACCAGGTCTTATTTCTACTATCCAAATGTATATTTGTACCCATTAATCAACCTCTCTTCATCTCCTCCTCCCCCCTATACTTCGTGGCCTCCCTTTATTTCTAATGATATTTTTTTGCCTTAATGCCTATTGTGTTTGGTATTAATATAGCTACTTTAGCTCTCTTGTAGTTCCATTTGCATGGGAGATCTTTTTTCACCCTTTTACTTACATCTCATTGTATCTTTGAAACTGAAGTGTGTCTCTTGTAGAAAGTATAAAGTTGGGTCTTGCTTTTTATTCAGTCTAATAATTTTTGCCTTTTGATTGAAGTACTTAATCCAGTCACATTTAATGTAATTTTTGGCTTTTAGCAATTAAACTGTGATTTGTCTAGGTATGGATCTCTTTGTTTATCCTACTTGGAGTTTTTTGAGCTTCTTAATTCTGTTTATTAATGTTCTTCATCAAATTTGAGTTGTTTAGGCCATTATTTATTTGACTATTTTTTTCTACGTCTTTCTCTCCTCTTCTGAAACATCTTATCGTATGTATATTGGTATATTTGATGTTGCTCCAGAGTTCACTCAAGAACTGTTCATTTTTCTTCAATTCTTTCTCTCTCTATTCTTCAAATTGGGTAATTTCGATCAATTTATCTTCAAGTTCACTGGAATTTTCTTCTGTCATCTCAATTCTGCTATGAGCCCATCTAGTAAGGAGAACAGGAGCAGCTCCAGGCAGGAAAACTTCAGACTCCCACCATTCTGACCTAGAGTTTCAACAATTCTTCATAAAAAAAAAAATGTCTCAGGATGTTGTTTGGTCACTTTTCAGAGTCCTGAAAGGGTTGCTTTTGAAAATATTTTCCTGTTTTATTATTTTTTGTGAGGAGGAATATTAGTCCATTTGCATTGCTATAAATGAATATCTGAGGTTGGGTCATTTATAAGGAAAAGAGATTTATTTGGCTCATGGTTCTGCAGGCTGTACAGGAAGCATGCACCAGCATCTGCTTCTGGGAGCCTCCAGTCAAGGTGGAAGGTGAAGGGGGAGCAGGTGTGTCACATGATGAGAGAAGGACCAAGAGACAGAGGGAAAGTGCTAGGTTCTTTTTAACAACTAGCTCTCCTGTGAACTAATAGAGCAAGAACTCACTCGTTACCATGGGGAGGACACCAAGCCATTTATAAGAGATTCGCCCTTTTGAGGCAAACACCTCATACTAGGCTCTATCTCCAACATTGGAGCTCAAATTTCAACATGAGATTTGGTGAGTACAAATATCCAAACTATCAGGAGGATTCATTGATCACTTCACATTACCATGGCCAAAAGTCCTGCCCCCCCCAAATCATTAAATATAATTGTTTAACACATATTTTTAAAGTAGTTCAGTTCCAAAATCTGAGAAAGGTAAATTAAAATGTTAGTGAGGTATTGTTTGGCCTATAAAATTAGCAAAAATTGATAACTTGTGAATTTTGGATGCTGGCAAGAATTCAGAAATGTTAGTGTCCCCAGGAGTTTCTGGGTGCATTATAGTGCACTGTAATATCAATAAAATTTATTTATTTTATCTTTTATTTATTATGTTTTTTCTCTGAACCTAACTTCATAAAATGTTTAAAATTGTTCCTTGACTTTATGAAAACAGTTAATATGAGCACATTATAATATTCAAAGAATAATTTAATAGAGTATATAGTGAAAAGCAAGTCTGTCTCCCAGGCTGTCACATATTCTCCTTGAAAGTAATGATGGTTATCTCTTTCTTATGAATATTTCCAGAGATGTTCTATGTATGTACAAACTTGAGTCTGTGCAATATAACCTCTTTAAAAAAATATAGACTCTAAAATTTTCAATATAATTTTATCCAGCTTGTTTTTATCATTAGCAAAATTTCTTAAGGATTGTATCCTATCAATATATAGAAATATTTACAATTTGAATATCACAAAAATTATAGAATTTTCATTTTTTTCTTTGTCACTTTCTACTTTTTGTACTTTAAGACATTTCTATAATGGACATTTATTGATTTTATGATTATGAAATAAATGTTATTATTAAAATATATATAACTTTTAACATATTAATTTTGCTTCTGTAAATGTTTTCTATGAACTGATTTCAAATGTGCAAAACATTATTCAAATAAAATTTTACAGCTGAATACATATCAAAATAGTGTTTTATCAAAACATCTAAGTAAATTGACTAAGTACAATATAGCTCATTCATTTGAAAGACTTAAGTATCCATCACAATGATAATAATGTCTAATATTTTACTGAATGCTGTTATTACATGCTAGATGCTATTCTAAAATCTTTAAATGTATTATCACTTTCATTATAAGGATAATTCTGTGAGGTAGGCACTTTTAGTTTTCTTCATTTTATAGATGAGAAAACAGAAGCATTCAAATGTTAAGTAACTCGCCCAGTGAAAAGTTGGTGATGATATGCCAAAATACTTATTTTGTCTTAGTTCAGGTTCCCTAGGAAAGAGATTTTGAAGATGTTCAGGAAAAGGAGGCTCTTCGGAGATCAACACCAGAGAGCAGAGGAAGTAGGGTTGGGATGAGAGAAGACAGTGTGGTGCAGGTGTGATGTAGTCATAATAAAGATCTCAGCAGACCATGCAGGGAGATCTGGAGCTGGGTTGGTCCTTCTAAAATGTCTTGAATTGCAGTAAGGAGACTGGCCCTTTATACCTTTGTGTGAAACAGTCATTAGTGGAGGGTTGTGATAGGAGAGGAAGGGATGTGATTTTTGTAAGCTAGCTCTCTCTGGCTGTGAGCAGTTCTCTGAGAGTCTCTTAGTTGAGAGAGCCACCTGCCAACTCTCCTGGCATTTGAGGAGGTAAGTGCCTCAGACCTGAAGGGCACATGGCCACCCAGATCCCATATAATAAATAATAAAGCATAGTAAATCCACAAATATTTATACATGTGTATATATATATTTTACCCTATATGGATGAATGTGTCATCCATCCATACATATACAAACACACACATATTTGTGTGTGTGTGTATATACATATATATATATACGCTAAGAATGAAAAAATATGCCTTCATTGTAGGAAACAAGTAATTCTTTTCTTTTTCAATTTAAGCCACCTCTTTAATAAATGCAAATACTTTATTGAAAAAGATTACTCTCAAAACTTTCTTTGACCAAGTGAATTGAAAAAATTGCAGGTGCGTAAGATTTTTCTAACGCACATATTGGAGTCTATAAAACAAAAGTTATATCAGTGGAAAGAAGCTCACGGTTTAAAAAGACTATTAATTCCATATTTGAATAAGAGGGATAACAACAGTCACGTCAGGTACTTATAATGTATGTACTTATGAAAGTTTCATATAATAAAATATAACTTTCTTATTACTGATAGGAAGTTCTGTGATTAGAAGAACCCCTTTCAGTGAAAAACTTCAAAGACAAAATCCATTCACACTTAGGTAATGTGAAGTATTTGACCATATGTAATTTGTTTCTTGAGTTAATCCAGTAGACTATTTAAATTTCAGCTTTCATCTTCTCATGTTTTACATTCTCTTTTCTATTAAAAAAGTGGAGAGAGTCAAGAAAAGGAATTAAAAAACAAAACAAAACAAACCTGGAGAACCAGAGGGGGATAAAAATCATCTGGATTGATGACGAGAATGACTGCTTCTGGGCGTGTCAAGAGTACAATTTAGCTCGGCCTCTGGGCAGCTCTCAATATTCCTGAGCAGCACCAAGGTGCAAGTTGCAGATTGCCTCTGGCCATTGCAGAGATCATTTCCACAAATATAAACTGGCCTTTTATAATTTTCTCATCTTTGCCCTGAGCCCTCTCTCGGGTGCTCTGTTCTTAGGAGACCCAATATTAATTTGACACCGTCACTTTAGGCCCCCTTTTCCTTTATTCTTCTTGGTGTTTTAAAACCCAATGCCTCTTTCCCACGCACTTTATTTTCTCCGTGTCATTGCTGTGCTGGGCACCTTTGACTGGGAATCCAGAAAGGTAGGCTAGGACTTATTGGTCTGACTTATCAAGACAATACGTAAACAGTAGCTTGAAGAGACATAGGTGGTGAGAACATGAATATCTCAAAAGTCGCTTTCCTGGGTGGGAATTTATTACATTTTTGGTTATCCAGAATCTAAATTTTTATGGAATTTTAATGTTTGGCTCCTCTTTAGTAGTCTTGAAGGGGCCAGTCTTAGCCTATGGGAGCTGGAAATGCTACAGCATACACATCTGACCCCGAGCTCTGCCAGACTCACCTATGGCAGACCAGGAGTTAGCGTCACATGAAAAAAGGGACAGAGATTGCTCTCTCTCTCTCTTTGCTGGTGACAGTAATTAGTGTAGGCTGAATGGGGTTCCAGGGCAGAGGGACATCGGGTTGGAGTCGAGGTGCTTGTTGTGGTCATTACTACTTTGCCTTTCAGATGTGGTAGGTACACTTCCTGGCCTCCTTATTGTTGGGTGAAAACAGGTGGCTAATCCTGACTAACGAGTTGTGAGAGAAAGTGATGGTGTCGCTGCTGGCTCGGAGTGTTTAATGGCTGGTGTGAGACCCCGTGGAACTCTTTCTTTCTGCCTCAGTGAACAGTAAAATTCCAGATACTGGCTTCTATTAGCCTTGGTCCCACAGTGGAGACACTGCAGTGCAAAGTTGCCTGCAAACTGTGATGGGCAAGTGGTGCCATTGAGAAACAGCCTTTACTGCTTGAAGTCACAGCCTGACCTCACTTACTGTGCCTGAGCTGGTGGCCATGCAGCAGCGCTCCTGGTGGAAAAGTGGCAGCAGAGCTGATCGGTGTTGGGCTAGTCCCCTTGGCCACTCAGTCTTGAAGCATGGTTCTGTACTATTTCCTGAAGATAGTCTTTAGCCTGGTTCTTCGTTCTTGTCATCATTTCTGTGAACTACATGGTTTTAGTAGACTCCATTTTGGCTTTAACTCCCAGAACCAGCCAGATACAATTCCAAATAGCTTGGTTTCCTTCGGGATGCTGCTGTGAATTTCTCTTCCACAAATTTGTACAGAATCTTTGGAAGCCATTAATTTTTAAAATCTAAGCCTCCTCTTGAGAGCAACAAATTTCATAAATGTGCTATTTGTATAAAAGAGGTGTAGGATATTTTCCCCTAAGTTTGTTACTTTTAAGCTCTAAGGGTTTATCTGAATTCTTGTACAATAATATTTGGTGAATAAATGTATGTTCACCCCTGTTTTCCTTAATTGTGTTATTAGTATCACCTTCAGTAATATACTTTCCTACCCTTTGCTGTCCAGATTGGACCATCCTGATCTCATTAAACTGACCATTTCAAACAACAGTTCTTCAGGGCCCCCATGGGATTCTTGGGCTGTGTCAGTTGCTAAAAATCAAGTCCATCCACTGTTCTTCCCCATTCTCCATCAGTCAGGAGTTTGCAGACTGTGGGGAAGCACACAGTTTACCTTCTCAGCTGGGCCAAGCCCTGTTCGGTGAAGTTTAGATTAGATAACCTCTCATGTCCCTTCCATTTCTAAAGTTGTAGAATATCCTTCCCTAAGTAACAACTGGTAGCTCTGAACTTACTGTAAATATAGTTTTGTGGGTTTTTATTTTCTCATTTTACCTTTGTTCGTTTTAAAGTGAAGACTCCTCCCTGGGCCTTGGATGCTTTCTTCTTAGAGCAGAGTTCCTCGATCTTGGCACAATTGTCATTTGGGGCTGGATAATTCTTTGTTGCAGGGAGGCGGACTGCCCTGTTCATGGTAGGATATTTAACAGCATCCCTGGTCTTTCCCCACTAGATACTAGTCACATCCTCCAAGTTGCAACGAACAAAAATGTCTCTAGATATTGCCAATATCACCTGAGGGCAAAATTATCCCCAGATGAGAATCACTGCATTAGCGTATCTCCATTTGGATGGGATTTTACTTATTGAAATAGCTGTTCTGTTTTCAAACTTGAGCATTTCACTCTGTAATGCCTCTTTTAGATAATTCATAAAGATATTAATGTTAATTCCAAGTACAGGAAATAGCAACATAATCTCTCAATTCAATTACCATCAAATTTTTATCACTATGGGGATGTAGTCATGGGCTACGTATAAACATTTACAGTTTTTAAGACTGGAGTATCATGTCATTCTTTCTCAATTTCAAACATTAGCAGTCAACACTTTTATGGAATTTTAACACTTCCAAACTACTTTAAATTCTAAATAACAAAGGTGACTAATTCTTTTCTTTTCTTTCTCTTCTTTCAAAGAAAATACAGTATTCTGTTTGAGAGCTTTAAAATGTTTTAGAGTGTTCTCTCTGTATAGAGTAAGAAGAATTAAGCTTTTATTATTTTGTGTCTTTAGTGATCACACTGCTGTTGGTGATAACATCTCTGTGGTCAGAAGAACTTATTTATTACTTTTTTCTGTTGCTATTCTTGTACCCTTTGACCTGGAGGCCACTGGTTTTCAAAGTTAAATGGCTAGCAGGGGTCCAGAGTGACAGCCAACGGATTTGTTTGGGTGGTAGTGCACGTGTGTGTGTGTGTGTGTGTGTGTGTGTGTGTGTGTGTAATATGTCCCTATACATCTAATCTGCTAGTGCTTTTTGTTTTTTTTTTTGGTGTGGGAGACAGATGTCCACCCTGATAATCTTTACTGATAACCCCGTGACTAAAAATTGACTTGCTACCTACAATAAAGTGAAAATGAGGCTGAGTCAGATAAAGAGGAAATGAAATAGAGTCTGTAGAGAAGAAAATGAGCACGAGTCAATAGGTGAGAAAGAAGGCTGCTGCACAGTGATTCAGGATTATTTGATCAATGCAGGGGAAAATGCAGGGGGAGATAGCAGACAACCCAGTTGTTTAGTCCTCTATCTACAGATCAGTCCAGATAGCTGTCTGTGAAATGATTAGCTATTTCAGTGTTGAGTGGGTAATGCTGTAGCCAGAAACGCAGGAGATGTGAATGAACCAAAACAACTCAGGTTGAGAGACAGTTGTGTGGATAGATGCTATTTGGACCAGCCATCTATTTATAACAAAAAGAGAGTGAGACTATGATTTTAACATTTTTTTTGGTATCAGCACAACTCTTCAATATTATGTTCACATTTTGCATTACTTTTAGAATAAACAGTCAACTGAAGGGAGAACAAAGGCCAAAGACAAAAATGGCAAGATTTCCTTAAAAGTGTGAGCAAGGGCTTGAAAATGAATGGGCAGGCAGATGTCAGAAGAGAAGAGGGTGCTTGACCAGGGCAGTTACTCTGAAGCAGACAGACCACTGATTCCTTTGCAGCCTGAGTTTTAGTAGTAGTTGCCCCTTTTAGTTTTCTTGGGGTCTCCTCACTATCATATTTTGCGAGTGGTATTGGCTTGTTTTCAAGTCCATCTCAGGAAGACATTTTAACTAACTTTATTATTTTGCTGTGTCAGACTTAAAAAGAGCTGCTTTGTTTTGGTTTCTCGTGAGTTTTGAAATATTTTCATCATATGCCTGAAGATATGTTTTACACAGCAGGTGTTAAGGATCCACTGAGGTCTGTTGGACAAATGATTCATAAATACGTGTTCCATGCTGTACAATAGTTGAATAGAATCACACAGATGGAGCCTCCCTATTCTATTGAGGAAGTGGTATGTGTTTTTGTAAAAACTGTGATACACATGGTTTGTAGCCAAGGAGCCAGACTCTGAGAAAGTTTTTGGAATAATTTACTTATGTTGTACTGATTTGTGCAGTGGGAGTGTGATGTAAATATACCCTTATTGCATATTACAGAAAGGCCTAGGAGGGTCTTAATAAAATAAATTTGAGACATCTCAGGGGAACTATGACAAGAATACAGATAAAATGGATGCTACTGATGAAAAGCTGTTATCTTGTATTTTTAAAGTGATGGAGATTAAGAAGTAAGCTTGAGTTCTTTGGTGAAGAATATGTTTTAAATCAAATAGAGGGTGATTAAAGACTAGCTTTTCTTTCCAACATATTCTGTTTTGTTAACAAATGTCATACTGGTGAGCAGGAAACATAACTGTTTCCTGAAAGCCTGGGAGATGGGGCTTTCTAGGACTTTTCTCACTCACGTTTTAGCTGAAAATTAGTAACTGAAATGACAAGGTTTTAAAACCCATGCCTTGCATCTCATGAAACATCTTTCTGACATTTTGATAGTGTATTCAGAAAGCATGAAAGAGCTCCCTCACCATTCACTTGAAAACACCCTTTTATTTGTCCCCACATGTCCCTGGGCATTTCATCTCCATGCAGCTATTCACAGAGAGGGGAGATTAGTGAAGAGACCCAAAGCGGTTGAATTGTGAAAGACTTTGAATTTTAGAAGGAGAAGTTCAGATCTTATTCTGCATGCACAGAGGACCTACCGACTGTACTTGAGTTTTGTACACACTTAATTGGTTATCCGAGGGACAGAAATCAACAAAGAAATTCAAAGAGAGTTCAAAGAGGCAGGAGGATTGGCAAGAGTAGGGAGGGAAAGAAAGACGAGTGTCGTACATCCTTGTTCTTCTTAATAGAAAGGCTATGAAATCATCTGCTATACAGGGAACCAAGCATGAAATACATTGGCATGGCATTTGCCCGAATAACTTATTGTTTGATGGCTTTTTCTGGTTAATTGTGCTTCGTCTTGGTTAATTGTGTTCTGTTAGCTTGCAAGTAAAAACCGATAAAGGAAGAAAGCACAGTTCCTGCTGAGCCCAGGTGAAGGCAAGCCTTTGATTAGTGACTATAACTCTAGCTTAAGTGTTCGCCACTACTTTTGACTTGCTTGCTGCATTCATAATTCACATGAAAATGGCTAATAGATGTGCAGCTGCTGGGTTCTTAAGCTGGCCACTTGGTGTTTTTGGAAGCTTCATTTCAGTAAATTCTGGAAATGCTTCTTCTATCCTCCCTGTTTCTGACTTCCTACTTCAACTGTCTGTATTTGCTTAGAACCATGTTGCTCAGTGTGGCTTAAATGGTCCAGAATGATAGACTCATTTTGATTGGTATTGGTGGGATTTTACTTATAGGTGATATTTATTTCTGCTCAGTAGGTCTTTATGTGAAAGTGAGGACATTTCATAAGCAGTTGTTCATATGCTCATCTGTACATGAAGGAAATATGTATGCATAGGTGTGTGTCTGTGAGGGAGAGAGAGAAAGAGACAGAGAGTGAGTGAGAGAGCAGAGAGTACTTTGATGAATTTTCTTGTCGGTCTATAGACAAATTGATCAACCACCTGAGTGTTCTGCTGACATTTCAATCAGATTTTTCTTTATTTCTTCATGCTCAGTTTTATACATTTCTCTGGCCTGGAAAAGTTAATACTTTTTCCAGAGGGCTCTGATTTAGAAAACTGATGCATATTAGACTATCTGGGAATTAGACTAAATAGGAGATAGACCCTTACCCCTTTAATATTTTTTCTTTATATATGAGAATAGGAAGCAGTGTTTGCTATTATAAACAACAAAACATTTGTGGTCAGCTGACACTCCTATTATTCAAAAAAGCATCTTCAGATTTGTGTGACATACAATTGTTGAACTAAAGCTAGAACTAACATTGCCTTAAGTACTAAGAGATTTGATGTGGATGAAAATTATGTACCCATAAAAACATTTATTGATCAGCCGTCTTTCCCTCTGTGATTAGTTATCAGGCTAGATGGATATCACTAATATTTTAGAATTGAAAATAATATGAATAATTTCAACACATATAGAGAAAGAAAATATCATATTCATTTCTTATTAATTGTACGATTGGCTCTGTATAGTGTGGGATAGGAGGTAAAGGGAAAAGTGGAGTCAAGGATGAAAAACAGAGTATTTGTCTGAGTAACTGGAAAAATGGCAATTCCACTTAATGCAATGAGGAAATATAGGGGAGGAGAGGTTGGTGTGAGAACAGCCAGGAGTTCAGTGTTGGACATTTTAATTTTGTTATGCTGGTTAAGTGACTACGTGAAACGTATGGTGAAATATATGAAGTTCAGCTTGATAAAGGCCAGGATGATTATTTTACCAGTGAATTTTCACTACTTTGATTCTGTATTTCTTGAATAAACAACTGAACAAGATTCAGGGTAGAAGATCAGTTTGAGACTTCCATTTTGCCGTTGTCAGCATATAGTTGTATTTAAAGTCAAGAGTCTGGATGAGATAATTAAGGACGAGACTGTAAGGAGCAAAGAAATGCAAAAAAGTCAAGGGTATGAGTACCGGGATGTGCTGATCTTCAGAATTCTGGAAAATGAAGATGATCTCTGTCGCTGTGTCTATCTTCATCTCTGTCTCTGTATCTGTATATAAATACACATCTGTATCTATGGCCATATCCATATTCTTAGCCATATCTCTATATGTATAGCTACATCTACATGGATATTCATATCAATTTCCATGTCTATATCTATATGGATATAGATAGACACATCTGTACCTTTTACATCATCATGAATGTAAAAGAAAGTATATTAAACTAAATCTTTGGCTGTCTGTGTTTTCAATTTAATAGTACTCTTTGGAGAGCTTTTCATGTCACCATATTCAGCTCCACCTCATTCTTTTCTACTGGCTACATGGTGTGCTATTTTGAAACTCAATAGTTTGAGTAAACAGTTCCCCACTGACTGACATTTAATTTATTTCTATTTAGATTATTCGCCGTTACCAACTGCGTTCCAGGGAACATCCTTGTGATTACATTAGTGTGCCCTTTTAGATGTGTATCTTTAGAATGTATTCTAATAAACGCATTTCTGGGTCAAAAATATATGCATGTTTAAGTTTGACAGACATCACTGAAATGCTTTGCCAAAAGGTTTCTCTCTCATTAATAAGATATGAATTTTTTAATGGTTATTCATAAGTTGAGTGATTATTGTGCCAACTGACACATTTGTGTAAAATCAAAATAGTGATTGACACAAATCAGAGAGAATAAAGTTTCGACTGGTACCAGAAGAAGGGGCAGGGGAGTCTTCCATAGCTACAAAGTGCAGGGATACCTGTGTCGTTAGGCTTCTGGCTCCATGAATGCCCAAACCAGGGCAGAGCTTTACATTTGATGTGGTAACCTCTTCATTCTGAAATTTCTCATTGCAATAAATATAAGCCAAGCCTGCATGTAATCATTTAGAATTTAATTGCATGATGGACTTGTGACAATTGATTAGCTCTTTGGAGAAAAGTCAATTTATACATTCAACTTTATCACCTAAAATAACTTCAAGTGAATTGGAGTGTTAAATATTAAAAATCAAATAATCAAAAGGCCAAACATCCACCATCACCATCACTACCACAGCAGTAGCAGCAACAAAAAAAGAATCCATCTAGAAATGATTACTTAATTACAATCTTAAGAGGAAAGAACTTTCAAAAGCTACACAAAGTAAAGAAAGCTGGTAAATTTTGGTAAAGATGAATATTTTCCCATAAAATAATCTATTTAAAAGACAACACTTTTTGAAAGCATATGAGAGAGATTGTAAAAAAGCAAGGTTAATATTGGTTATAAAAGATCTCATATTAAACATATTAATTTATTAAAATGATATTATTATATTAAACTATACAAAATAACGTTATGACTTAAGAAAATGGACCAATGCATGAAAAACTACATTAAAGAGAAATTAGAACCACAAACATATATCTGGAATAATGATGCTCAATTTCACTAGAAATAAACACAAATTAAAATGATATGCCACATTTAATCTATTGACTGAAAAAAAGTTCTTAAAGATACTGAGAAACTATGTGATTGGCAAGAGTGAAATGGACATTTTTACACATCGTTGGTGGCAATTTTAGAAAGCAATATAATAATATATACCAAACTTATAGATGTTATTATCTTTTGATCCACATGTAAATTATATTCTCTCTCCTAAGAAAATAATGTATATATGAAATAAAAATTCCATCAATAAAAGTATTAAGAGTAGCAATATTTATGAAGGAAAATATTTATTCTATGCAAATATTCAATAATAAGGAAGTAGATACCTATGAATGTACTTATGTAATAGATTATTATGTAGAACTTATCATTGCTTAAGAGAAATAAGTGATAATAATGACATGATTATTATATAATAAGGGAGAAAACACAAATTCCAATGAGCATTATGATTAAAGCTTTGGGGAAAAACACTCACGATTAGATTAAAAAAAAGAAAATATATCAAAATATTTACAGTGGTTATGTTTGGCTGATGTGTCTCAGGTAATTATTTTCTAAATATACACTTCTGTATATTTGAAATGGTTTTTAGTTAGAATGTACAATTTTTATGGTGAAACAGATGTTTTAAAACTAATGTCATGAATATGAAATGAAAAATTTTTTGTTTCGTATCATAAAAGTTCACTCTGATTTTTCTTTTTTGGCTCTAGAGTGATAAATAACTTTTAACCTCTAGATTCTGAGGCTTTTCCTTAAATTCCATGTGATAGAAATTCAAGCCGTACTTGAGTGAAGAATTATATACCTGAAAAAAACAGTCTCTGTATCATTAATTTTGCCTCAAAGAATATAGAGAGTTGCCTAGACTTCACAGCGCTGCCCGCCATCCTACTTGAGAAATACAAATTGTGTCTGTATTCTGTAAGTGCCAACTTTGAGAACAGGCAGTGACAACTTGAAACTGTGTAAGCGCATCTGCTTTTTAAGGTTCTGAGAGCGTAAATCATGCTTGGTGCTTTGAATTTGCAAAGAATCCATCACCGGGACTGGCAAACTGCCAGGTACTGTGCCCCACTGAATGGAACAGAGAAAGAAAATTGAGGTGTTAAATAAGTTGCCCACTGTAAGGTAGTTGGAAAGAAAATTGATACTCGGAATTCCCACTAAGTAATTTCCGAGTCTTTTAGATTTTTCAAACTACTGGGATACACTGAAGTGTTTAAATTTGTCCTATCCTAT
Organism: Lemur catta; assembly: GCF_020740605.2. NCBI lineage: Eukaryota > Metazoa > Chordata > Mammalia > Primates > Lemuridae > Lemur > Lemur catta. The sequence goes on along the minus strand of NC_059139.1, from coordinate 73,269,330 downwards.
GACCACCGAGTTAGCTGAATTAAAACTTGGGAATGTGGATAACAGTATGACTGACAACAAAGTCTCCCCTGAGAGCAACTCAAAGTAGGAGTTGATGTGCATGCTAAAGAGGAAGACTTTGCAATATACCTTTTCTTCATCTAGTTCCCTGAAGATCAAAGTCTTCATGTTTTTTAATAGACTTTGTCAGTATAAAGATTAATCAATAAACTAAATGTAAATGCACAAGTGCATAAATATGTGTTTATATAGGTCACAGAAACATATATTTGCACACATATATATATTATATGTGAGGCATGCTATACACTCCTTTTAGTAAGTTTTAAAGATGATATTTAGCTTGTTAAATACTGGAATGTGGTGGGTTATTTCCTATCTCAACATAGCAAATCTCTCAATAGTTATCCAATTAAACAAATTAGGAAATACAGTATTTGGTCATTTAGAAAACACAAAGTCAGTCTTTAATCTCCAAAGTAGTTTGCTATGTTAATTAATTTATTCTTCTATGCAAATGCATATTTACTATTATTATACTAACTCTGAAGTGTTTTCTACATGCCTCATTGTGAGGAATAAATTAGTATGCATATTGTACATTTTGAAACTGATTCTTCAAGGTAACAGCAGAAGTCTCACAAAATATATTCGTTCGCCATCATTTGGAATAGTGAACAGCTTATAAATACATTTCCCTGGAGACCTCACTGGATTATATATTTTTTTAAGAGACACCTAGCACCACTACTAAGTTAAAGGCAGTCTCTCCAGCATCGCAGCTCTTCCATCTGGCCTGAGTTTCCCTGCCTCAATTTGCACATCTCCACATGAGGAACACTCTAAGAACTAAAAACTGTTCTCTCCTTCATTATGCATGTGGCGCGCGATGCAATTTACCACCTAACAGATGTCATAGCTAAGTACCCAGGATCGTGTCATGATTCATTCATCTTAAGACAATCTGCTTCAGAAATGCAATGCTTTTTATAAATTGGGAGAATTTGGCTTTTGAGTAATTTTATAAAATGATGTCTGTTTGTAACTTTAATTTTTTTTCTCAAAACTCAACTATGGACTCCAGATTGTTGATTTTCAAGTTAACAGTCTCTTTTTAGTTCCACCTTGAATAACTCTGCTACTGAAAAAATAATAAAGAGAATCATTTTTTTTTACCAGAATGATTATTGAGGTAATTCTGGATATTATCCTAAAATTGAGATTTTAATGTCTAGGCAAATCTGGTGAAACATTGTATCTCTGCCCTCCTAACGCAAGCAAGAATTTTCTGCCGGGTGGTATTTTACATAATATTGTCATTAAACATGGTCTATCTTTAGTGGAAGAAGCAGAAGGTAATAAGTCAAATAGGGATGAAGAATTATCTGAATCTGAGGAGGTACAAATGAGTAACTGAAATTATTATTAAAGGTAGAAATATGACATCCACATTAATAGAGTAAAAGGTTGAAAGAAATGTTTAACCATTGCAAGTAATTATCAAAGGCTTTTTCGTAAAAGAACATGTTAGTAGTCTACTATTTTTGGAGGCTTATATTTCTATGCTAGAATAAAGAACCGATAGATTCTTTGCTGCAGCTGTTTTGGTCTTGATTAATCTAAGTACTGTAACCATAAAAGGAAAAGTAGCTTAATTAAAAAATGTTAGAGCAGAATAGAATACATTTACAATAATTTCCCTTCTCTTTTTGGCTAAATGCAAGAAAGAACATCATCTTTTCTTTTAAAGGGAGCAAATCAATATCTGTGCCTTTGCAATTACTCCTGAGGCACAATGTTATACGGGTGGGTGCACAAACAAAGGAATCATAGGTTAAAAACCATATCCCTCATCATTAAAAAGAAAGAAAAAAAACAGGAACGGTTTAAGTCTTGCTATCTTTATTCCCTTTATTTCTGTTCCCCTCCCCCAGTCAAATACTAGCATTGAAACGTCCAACTTTAATCCCATAAAACCATTTCTCCCAAATGTATAAGCATGTTCTTTAATACTTAATTCTGTTTTTAATTCCCCCCAGAGGGATCCAAATTGATTTCCTTATTAACTTGAGGTGAATGTGTCTTATTGGGTTGATGATAAGATTGTTTGTAAAATGAATTTGTCCTTTTAGTATTTACACAACTGTTGAGAAGTATGAGGCAAAACCACAGCAGGATAGTTTCCCAGTCAGGATGTCTGTGTTTTTCTCTCCTGTGACTATAGAAATTGATTTCCTATGTGCGTTTGTAGAAGCCCTATGGGAAATGGTTTCCTTATGATTGTGCTGTCAATTGCTTTCAGTAAGTATCTGTAATGATAGGCCATCATGGGAGAGAATACATAGTTTCAGCTAGAACAGGTGGATATTTAAAATTTTGATTGTACATTGGTAAAAGTTTTCTTTTGATAAGTTGAGAAATACATCTAAAATTTTTCAGTAGTCACAACAGGAAAAGCCACTGTATTAGGCAGAGTGCTTTGCAGTATTAATCATGATGATCTACAATTCTAATATTATTGTCTTACCTTCCCCAGCAATTATCTCCATTGATTTAGCATATAACCAACCCAGTTCCACGATGGTTACTTTGCATCATGTCTGAGATGGATTACAATCCAGACATCATTTATATCAGTGGGAATTTCCCATGAAAAATTGTGTTGTTATCTTAAATTCTGCCATATATTTGGTTTAATTTTAAATAATTTTTTACTACTTCATTTGAAAATAATAAAACATTTCATAATGCCTAATAATACTGTATACAGAATAAAACCAAGTACCACCCACTGTTTAGCTCCCTAGAGTCCATATTAAAGGCAGAACAAAATATACTATGCAAAATTAGGGGAAGGAATAGGAGATTGTTTTATTTCTTTGGCTTAACTTACATATTATGGGAATATAAAGCCGTCTGTACTCCTTATGTAAAATTAAGGATAATACTTTGTTTTGCAGATCCTTCAGGAATTCATAGAAGAGAGCAATTTGGTTATAATATGTTCTAATTCTTTTCCTTTGGCTAAATTCAAATCTATAAACTGAGTATGTTTGAAATAAAAATTCCTTCCTTATTTTTAGAAACATATGAAGGAAATCTCAATTCTTTTTATATCATGAAGCCAGTTTCTCAGTTCTGTGTTTCTTCTATATAGAAAATGTGCTTGCTATTTAGTTGGCTCCCTTGGAATAAGGAGCTTCCAGGTGCAGAAAAAAGTACTAAGAAGATGCAATTCTCAAGTTGTCTTGAGTTGCCTTTGAAATGACTGAAAAAGTAAGAGATTTGTTGTCAGGAACCTAGAAAGTAATCTAAGCTATCTTTTATGGGACATGTCTTCCAAAATTTGCAACATAGAATAGCTGCCCTTGAGGTATTTGCTAAGGGAGGTGAATCTAAAACCTCCACCGAGTTAGCAAAAGACTTGGCTAGGGAGAAACAATGCCTGTGAGGTTCGTGCCTCCCACGCTTTCCATTAGATCAGTGGGTCTCTAGCCTCAAATTCACTTCAGAGTATAAGCAAGTAATGTAAGTAAAGCAGAGCAGGTGAGGCACGTGGAGGTGAGGAATTAATAATTGAGTTTCTAATGAAAAAAGGGAGGATAGGTTCATGTTTGGTTTTGTGTGAATGCACGTGCCAGATACACACACACAAGGCTCTGGCTCTGCAGATTGGCCCCAGTAGGTGGCAAGCCCCTTCTCTTCCACTTACTATTTGGGCAAGTTCCTTAAACTCTCCATATTTCAGCTTCCTCATCGGGAAAGTGGAATTATAATAGTACCTACTTCATGAGGTTGCTGTGGGGATAAATGAATCGATACATTAAAAAGTGCTTCAAACAGTGCCTGGCACATACCGGGGGATATGTAAGTATTCATTGTTGTGCATATTTGTTCTGTGTCCCTATCTCAATTTCTCTCCCTATCTTTAGGCATACTCACGAATATACTCATTCATAAAAATATTACCAAAAATGGATTAGGAGTCTAACAGAGAAGCTCCAAAGGCTGGATAATTTATGTTTGCCCTTTAAGAACCAGTCTCTACCCTCCTTGTCTTCTCGATGCCCCGGGAGGCTGACCTCTCCAATGACACAAACTGCCTTCGGGCTTCCAGGTCAGATTTGTTTAAGGGCAGTCAGCAAATGGCGATTGCAAAGGTTAAGGATAATGAGATGAAGCCATTTATTTCTTCACCTTCTCCCTGTTGGGAGGTCGCTGGTTGACTGGGTTCTTTTGCTGAAAGCCATAGCTCCTTTCATAGCTCTTTCAACTACAGATCCTTTCCCCCTTCCTCCCTTTCAGCCCAGGAAGTGAAGGTGACAGCTCCTACTCTTGCTAGCCCCAGGAGTGTAATCATCCCTTACTACACATGCTCTCGTGTTTGTAGTTAAGCCTCCTCAATCCCCCTGTTTGAACGTGTTCTTCTTGCCTGGACCCTGACTGAGGTAGGCTCTCAATTAACATGATTTAATATCTTCTCTCCTCTTTTCCTAAATTCTGTTAAACAATAGAAGACATAGAAAAATAACGATGAATCCATAGAAAGCCTGGATATCAAATGGGGGTGACAGCAGCAGGAAAGTATAATGAGTAAATTCCACATTGACAGTGAAAATCAGCTGAACTGAGGACCCTACACCCCTACACAGGTAACCGTCAAAATAATTAATTTCCCCCAGACAAAGCCCAGAATAATCTGTACAGTACTCGGAGCAGAAGCTGGTTGAAGCAGTCACCAGTAGGATTGGCCCCAAGTTTAACAGGATAAAACATTTGAAGCAGTTATATCCTTGGGATGAGTTCCCCAAGAACAAGCGGTGAGTGTAGCTCTCGGAAGACAATGTTTGACATAAGTGACATGCAGAATGCCTTCTGCAGGCCAGAGAAACAGAGCCATTCTCTAGGTTACAAGTGGAATAAAGAGACATCTGCCTGGAACAGTTCTGATCAAGTTGTACCTACAGGTGGATTTGTAGACAGCCTTTGAAAATACCTAGACAACATGAAAATTATAGCTTTCTTATTCTTAGCTATCAGGAAACCTAAATTCATATAGTTATTACATGGTAAAAAAAATAAGAATAAAAATTGAAAATACATCTTTCAGATATTAATAAATATAAAACAATCTGGTAATTTGGTTTTTTGAATCTATAAAAGTGGATTTTCCCTGTTCAAGCATTATATGGATGTGCATGCATACCTGAAAACAAAATACAGAAAAACATGATTTTTCTAGATTCATTGAAACTTTACAGCACCATCTGAAGTCAAGAATGGTTTTCTTAATATAAACATACAATTCTTGAAGTAAGGATAATTAAAAAGCGTGTGTGTGTGTGTGTGTGTGTGTGTGTGTGTGTGTGTCGGTATATGAGTGCTACACAAGGCAAGTCTACAATGCTGAAAAACAGCAGCATGGTGGCCACATGGTATTTGCCTTCCCATCGTTCTCGATTTACTTTTCATTGTACTTTTCTCTTAAGAGAATGTACACAATATAAATTTTTAGTTTTATAGTTGCTTACATTCTAAGGAGATGAAACAAGGAAAAATAAAAAATTCCCTTTCTCTTTTCTTACAAAGTGAATGTAAGGAGTATTTATTGTAATGAAAATGAATTTCTTTCCTATAATGGCAATAACAGCAACTTATAACCACCACAGACAGAACCAAAAAACACCCTGGGACATGTGGTCATTTTAAAATAGCTTAGATGCTGCTTATTTTTGCGGTTTATGACTATCAATTCATTATAAATAGCTGAAAACTTCTGCACATTTAAACATGGTTTAAACATGGTTTGAAGTGGCAGAACTTATTTTTTTGAGATCAATTTTAAACCAACTTAACATTATGGTTTCCTAACTTCTTCCCCAAACAAAGCAAAACAAAATGAAAAATAAACAAGGAGCGTAAAAAGAAAAGAAAGAGAAGAATCCAGAGTGGTAAAGAGAAGTAAATAAGCTAGACAAAATGTTTTGATGTCTGAGTTATGTGGTTCAGATCAGTCACCTAAATGCATTTTGGAAAAGTAGGCTATGTACACATTTAAGAGAAGTTTCTAAAATATCTTGGTTAGGGGGGTATTTACCTCCTTGTATAACAGAGGCTTTAATTCTTGTCTGAACCCCTGTAAATGAGCCTCAGAGCTTCAACAATAATAGTCCCTAGTCTTTCTCCAGACATGAAGATAAGCATCCTATTATTTATCTATCCTTGATGGAGATAATTCTACAAGATCCAAAATGGGGTTTTGGTGTCAGGTTTCCTGAGCCATCTTTGGAGTGCCTGACTCATTAAGAGCTTTAGCTTTTAAAGATTGTTGCTCTGGCACAGGCATCGGATAAAGTTCCGATTTATTAGGTCCCAAGTATCCACTAATGCTTTCAAGCCCAGAATAGAACATTGGAATTTTGTTAACATCTTAGATTATGAGGTTAATTAACTTGCTAACTTCCTGGGATAAATGGACAAAATAATTTCAAAATAATGTGAATATCTGATATTTATTTAACTCAATATTTGTTAAGAAACGAATCTATTTTTGAAAAGAAAATAATAATTGTTTATTGTGGTAAAATATACAAAAAAAAATTACTATTTTACTCATTTTTTAAATGGTTACAGTTCAGTGGCCTTAAATACATTCCGTGGCTGTGCAGCCATTTCCACCAACCAGCTCAGGACCTTTTTCATCTTCTCAAACTGAAACTTCATACCCATCAAACAACTGTTCCCTTCCCTCTCTCCCCAGCCCCTGGCAACCACCATTCTACTTTTCATCTCGATAAATGACCTCACATAAGTGGAATCATACTGTTTGTCCTTTTGTGCCTGGCTTATTTCACTTAGAATAATGTCTTCAAGCTTCATCCATGTTAGAGCATATATCAGAATTTCATTCCTTTTTAAGGCTGAATAATATTATTTGTACGCATTTGTTACATTTTGTTTAACCATTCATCTGTCCTTTTCCTTTTGGTTTTTGTGAATGATGATGCTATGAATACTGGTGTACAAATATCTGTTTGAGTCTCCACTGTCAATACTTTTGTGTATATACCCAGCAATGGAATCGCTAGATCATATGGTAATTCTGTATTTAATTTTTGGAGGAACCACCATGCAGAGGCTATACACCACAGAGGTGGTATCATTTTACATTCCCACCAGCAATATGCCAGGGATCCAACCTCCATCTGCAGCCAATTACTTTCTTTCTTTCTCTCTCTCTCTCTCTCTTTCTTTTTTCTTTCTTTCTTTTTTTCTTCTTTCTTTCTTTTCTCTTTCGTTTTCTTTCTCTCTCTCCTTCTTTCTTTCCTTCTTTTCTTTCTTCTTTCCCCTCCCTCCCTCCCTCCTTTCCTTCCTTCTTTCCTTCCTTCCTTCCTTCCTTCCTTCTTTCCTTCTTTCTTTCTTTCCTTTTTTTTTTTTTATAATAGTCATCCTAATGGGTGTGAAGTGGCATCTCATTGTGGTTTAGATTTGTATTTCCCTAATGACTCTTGAAGTTGAGCATCTGAAAATAATTTCAAAGTTTGTTTTTAATTCCAACCAATACTAGAATGAGAGAGTTAAAATTTCTTTTTTAAAATCCTTTGGGTTAATCTAATATTATTTTACTTTTAAAAGAATACTTTTAAAAATCACTGCACATTAAATTAAAAATTTAATTAAATTCACTGTATAGATAAAAGAGCATCACAACTGCTCCTTTGAAACAATGGAAAAATGTTTTGTATACACCATGAATTGCTTATTTACTATCTCATTTCCAGGCTATGGAAGCAGTAGATTCTCATTAGGTAAAAATATATTCTAAAATATGAAAAAAAATGTGAACACCAAAAGCAAAAGAACAAGCTATCAAACAAGGAAGCTATGATGTTAACTAAAGCAGTAGTTGAGTATCAAGAAATGCCAAAAAAAAATAGAGTATAAATTTTAAATCTTAATGTTTTTAATTAAGAAGAGACAATATGACAGTGTGGAGAGGCTGTGAAGTGAGTTAATGTTCTCATTTCAGAGATCTTTATTAATCAGGTAGATAAATAATGGGGAGTATGTTTGGAAGGTGCATGAAGAGGGATGTTTAAGGCAAAAAATATGGTCTATTGGGAAACAGATGGCTTGTAAAAATCAAGCTTGATGAAGAAGGGTTTTGGGGGACTTTTGCTGGTTGAATTTAAGAAGGTTACTTTTTTCCCCCTCTGAGTATTTCCATTTGATCAGAGAAAGCTTTGTGGTGATATTTCTGATGCTGCCAGCCAAGGAGTTTCAATGGTTTTCTCTGAAAAGTAGTTTCATACTTCCTCTTCCAAGACAGTAAATTACCCAAACAAAAGTAACATGTGTAGTTTGCTGGAGGCCATAAAAAGAAAGAGAGAAATGTGTTTGTGCAGCAACAAAAGACTGTGGCTTTATTGGCAACACCATCAAAGCTAATCCATTTGCTTGCCAAGGCAGTGTGAATCCATTGCAAGATGTGTCAAATCTGTTAGAGAAATAATTTTCCTGGAGCACCCACTTGCGGACTGTAGCTCTTTCTCTTAGCCTGTGGTCGAGAGGGAAGACTTTCTACAATAGTGCAGAGCTGCTTTCCCTTTCAGTTTTCCTTCTTTCAGAAACTACATATGTAAGTAACAATTTTGATTCTCACCGGTCAGCGTTTTTTTCTATCAAATCACTGAAAAGATTTACTCTGGAAGCCCTCTCCTAGCTGTCTGATTAACAACTACTTCTCATCTTAATGAGTTGGAATCACTTAAGATGTGATTCTGAGAGTTATTTTGAACCATTTTAAACTACTGACTAGAAATGTTCATCTACTGTTGTAAAGGCATTTGGGAGAATTAATCAGGAATATTCCAAGTTAGAGAAATTCTACTTCTGTTTTATGGTAATATATGCTAAATCTGTGAATATAGGGCAATACAAATCCACAAAATCTTATTTAGCTTCAGTCTAAAGATTCTGCTGTATTTCTTAAGCTCTTATTTAAAGACAATGAGAGGTTTTAGCTAAAGCCCTTTTGCTTGTGAAGATAAACTTTTACACTGCAAACCACCGAACATTTTGTCATCTGGTTGAGCCTGTAGCCAACTCAAATGACACAAACAAGCAAGGAAAATAAAATCACAGAACCCTGACTCATGTTTTAAAGGTCTTGACTTTGAAGCCTAATATAGTGGTTTGAAGACTATAAATTATTCTGTGCTGTATTTTGTGCAATGTAATTCAGCACCTTCTACTTTTTTTTAAAGAAAATCATTATTCACTTTATCTTAAGTATTACAGAAATGGTCAGTGTTAAATGGAATTCACAAAACTAATATACTCTTAAGTTTAGGGACTAATAATAGATTTCAGTTTGGATATAATTTCTTTAATGTATTTGATATGGAAATATTTTAAGATATACTAGGATAATTTTTATAATTTGATATCTTTATATTTGCTGTCAGGTAATAACCTACCCATATTTGCCAGCATATAATAGTATCAGCTTATATGTTGCAATTCATTTGTAAAATCTGGATAGAATCTGGACAGAACAGAAAGCTTTTTTTTTTTTTTCCCATGATGTTTAGTGTTGCTACATTCTATCTCTGGGAGATGACATCTTGAAACAGTTGAGGAAAATGCTTTTAAAGGCAGAAAGACAAAGAATTCTTTAGCCAGAAAGGATATCAGATGTTCACTTAGTCTTTTTTCCTTATCTAGGCCTCTGGCCTACAAGGTCTGGAAGGCAGAAGATGAACCATAGAAGTACAGGAAAATGTTAGCTTTATTTATATTTATTTTATTTCATCATTTAAAAACACATTTATATTACCTTAAACATATACACAATATAGTATTACATTTGTATCTGTATCAACTAATTAAACTATACATGTCTTGCAAAAGTACTACATAAAGATATTTGGAGACCACTTCTTTAAACAATCCTGAAATTATATCATCCTGGAAAAATACTGAGGACATATTGAGGGTTTGTTTTATAGTTCATAAACCATTTTTCACAGCTTACATGGAGTGGGTACTTAACAAATAGAATTGAATAGCTTTCCAGGGCTTAAATTATTCTTCTTGATTATCTACTTTTCAAATGAGTTGGACAACTGTAAAATATTCTCTTCATATTTTCAATTATTTGTTTTGAAAAAAAATCATTCAGTTTTATGAGAAGGTAAGCAAGCTTATCTTTGAGAGGAAGCAATTGAAAAAGAGAGAGAATGAGTGTGTGTGTTTAGGAAGAAAATATTCATCAGATCAAAACATATTCTATTCAGGATTTTTTGTGGCAATTTTTAATGTCTGATGGAGATTTTCACATTTAAACATGTTCAGAGAAGTGGTAAACATTTTGTAATTGATGTAAAGATTATGAAAGTTAAAGATATATGTGTGATTCTAGATCACCTAATTACATGCAAACAATATACCTAAATTCATTTTCTCTTGATGTTTGCCTTGATAATAAGCAAAATCTGTGCATTCTTGTCATCAAAATTTAGCACAACAGATTATTATTGTTTTATTTTAAGTTCTCCAGTTCAATAATTCACTTTGCTTTTTTCATTATCCCAGAATTATTTCCAATGCAGTTCCTGGCTCAACATTATTGGCTTTTATCCTAAATAGAAGATTGGTTAACTAATCTTAATTCTATCTTAATTAATCTTGATTAACATCTAGTAATATTAATAACTAGAGTAAAAATAAGCAACATATTAATAATCAGCATCAAATACTTTGATTGGCTATCACATTTGATCCTTATGAGAACCTTGTAAGGTGGATAGTATTAATCACATCTTATACATAAAGAAACTGAAATTCAGAGAGTTAAATAACTTTCTCAAATCCACATTGCTAGTAATGAGATAATCAGATGTGAGCCCCATTGTGCGTGACTCCGAAGTCCATCAGAGAAAAATCCTTTCCAATGGCTACAGCGTAGGCCTTGGCATTAGCTGTTTGTTTTCCAATACATACTCCTGTTGATAAAGTTGAGATTATAAAATCACTGTTTCTGGAAAAATGTTTTTAATCAGACATTGAAGTTGGTGATTTAGTTTATCATTTATCTATTTAAAAAGGCAGGTTTTGTGCTTTAACCAGTCCATTGCTCTAAATTAAGGAAAAATTAATTCAAGTAACATTTTTGACAATATATTGTTATTATTATTCTTTTTTAATTTATTTTTTTATTTCAGCATATTACAGGGGTACAAATGCTTAGGTTACATATATTGCCTTTGCCCCACCCGAGTCAGAGGTTCAAGCGTGTCCATCCCCCAGACGGTGTGCACTGCACCCATTAGGTGTGAATATATCCATCCCCTTCTCCCCCTCCAACCTGCCCAACACCCGATGAATGTTATTGCTATATGTGAACATAAGTGTTGTTCAGCTAATGCCAATTTGGTGGTGAGTACATGTGGTGCTTGTTTTTCCATTCTTGTGATGCTTCACTTAGTAGAATGGGTCCAGCTCTATCCAGGATAACACAAGAGGTGCTAGATCACCATTGTTTTTTGTGGCTGAGTAGAACTCCATGGTATGCATAGACCACATTTTGTTAATCCACTCATGTATTGATGGTCACTTGGGTTGTTTCCACATCTTTGCAATTGTGATTGTGCTGCTATTAAACATTCTACTGCAGATGTCTTTTTTATAGAATGTCTTTTGTTCCTTTGGGTATATGCCCAGTAATGGGATTGCTGGACCAACTGTAGTTCTACTTGTAGCTCATTGAGGTATCTCCATATTACATTCCACAGAGGTTGTACTAGTTTGCAGTCCCACCAGCAGTGTTCCTATTTCTCTGCATCCATGCCAACATTTATTGTTTTGGGACTTTTTGATAAAGGCCATTCTCACTGGAATCAAGTGATATCACATTGTGGTTTTGATTTGCATTTAAAGGCAATCACAGCAACAAAAAAATAAATAAATGGAATCTGATCAAATTAAAAAACCAATGAAACTACCATGAGAGTAAACAGACAACCTACAGAATGGGAGAAAATATTCGCATGCTACATATCCGATAAAGGGCTGATAACTAGAATCTATATAGAAAACTCAGGAAAATCAGCAAGAAAAACATCAAACAACCACATTAAAAAGTGGGCAAAGGACATGAACAGAAACTTTTCAAAAGAAGACAGACTAATGGTCAACAAACATAGGAAAAAATGCTCAACATCTCTATTATTAATGTTATTAATTGATGTGGAATACATTTATTAGTTTCTTTCCTTTTGGAAAATGCTTCTTCCTCCCTCAAATGTGATTTCCTAGCACTGTAGATAATATTTTTCAAAGCTAAATTTTAAACTTTTCTAAAGAAAATATTTTTCAAAGCTAGATTTTTAAGGTATGAGTCTTTCATAGCAAATGCAACTAACTAATTCAACAATTTGTTGCATACTTAAACTCTAAGTGCTGCAATAACTGCTTTGGGTTTAGGGATGAATGACACTTTCCTCTGTCTCAAAGACAGATATGTACATAATTCATTATGATAATCTGATAAATGCTACAGCAGTCGAGGAGCGCCCTGGATGTACTAAGAAAGGAGTGATGGAGAATTCTGGGGAAAATGAGAGAGGGAGACAGGTGAATTTGTTTGAAAGAATTTTTCCAAGTTAAGACAAGGAGGAAAGACATTGATAACCACATTTTTAAGTGATTTATTTCTAATATTATATGATGTAATGAATACAGAATAAGCTTATTTACTATTTTGACCTCTGAAGAGGATCTGGAAATATAGCTGTCTGAATACACATCATCTGTCTTTCTTGCCCAGCTTCAGTTTGTCTATGTCTCTGGGGAAGTAGTTTCTGGGATCGTAGACAGGTGAGTATGAATCAGACAGAGGAGACTCAGGGGGTAGAAGCAGCATAGAATTTTCTTTCCTGTGTGTCGGGCACCAACCTGGACACTAGAGTCAGAAAGCCTCAGGTCAAGAATTGGTACACAGTAGATACTGGGAAGAGCTTGACCTTCAGAGAGTTTAGAAGACATAAAGGTTAGAATTGTCATCAGACCACGGAAGTTGGCTTGGTCTTGTTGGCCAACAAGAATATGAGGAGTTATTGAGTGGTAAACTGTTATCACCTTATTTTTGAGATAAGGAACATGTGAGGAGACAGGAGATGAGGGAGATTCCATCCCAATGCCTTAGTGGGGGAATGGCAACCTACTTGCTGCTCTCCTCCCTGCCCATGGTGGTAGAAAATGGTTTGCCTTTCATTTCTTTTGGGACTGATATAACTTAGGATATGAACAACCATACCTGAGTCATAGTGAGCTGAAAAATGTTGCGCACAAATCACAGAGAAGATAAGCAAAAAAAGTAGCCAATGGAAAAGACTTATACAACAAAAATTGAGAATATGTATGAAGACATGTACACAGCATAAAAGAATTTCTGGAAATAAAAGACCTCATTTTCAAACCAAAATGAAAGCTAATAGATAAACTGAAGATGAATTTAATCACTGATGAAACCTAAATTAGCCACCTAGAAAAAAAGTGGAAGAAATATTTTAAAGCACAGACAGAAATATAAACAGATGAAAAGCATAAGAAAACTGGACAATAGATTTGGAGGATATAAACTAAATATTTAATATGTTAATATTAGGAATTCCAGAAGAAATCAAAGCAGCAGGTGAAGGAAAGACAATAACAAACAACATAAAATTTTCTGGAGGCTAAGGAAGGATAAGTAATTGCATGCTGATAGGGCACTTTGGGTTTCAGTCAGATCTGCTGAGAAAAAATATATATAGGTGTATTATAATAAAATTTCCAAGACCCAAAAATAAAGAAAAATAAACTTGTAAGATGCTTCAAATAAAGAACATATCATCTGAAAAAAAGCTTTACGTTCTTTTTTGACATTATATTTTATTGTTAATGGACATATAATAATGGTACACATTTATGGGGTACACAGTGATGTTTTGATACATATAATGTAGAGTCTGATTATCAGGATAGTTAACATGTCCATCATCTCAAACATTTATCATTTCTTTGTATTGGAAGCATTCAATCCTCCTTCAAGCTATTTGAAAACATATAATATATTATTATTAACTATAGTCATCCCACAATAGTAGCACTAGAACTTATTCCTTCTATCTAGCTGTAATTTTGTATTCTTTAACAAATGTCTTCTTATTCCTCCCTTTCCCCTACCCTTTACTTTTTACTTCTATGAAATCAACTTTTTTAGTTTCCACATATAAGTGGGAACACATGGTGCTTAATTTTCTGTTCCTGGCTTATTTTAGTTAAGATAATGTCCTCAAATTATACTTTTTATAGGCATCACTATGAGAGCAAAGAACTGTAATCCTAAAATCTTATACCTAGTAAAAATAGCATTCACTTTTTGGAGTAAAAGACAGATATTTATATTTATGAAAGAATAAAAGTATTTTATGACTTCGTCTTATTGATATTTGTGAGAATTATTTATATAGAGAATAGATTATCTTGGCTGGAAAAGTTATTCACATCTCTTTTTCTAATTGTAGTAGAGGAAAATACATCTTAACATAAGTACCAGGAAAGAAAAGGTAACAATTAAAATATTGAAAAGGTAGAACTTCCAAATTAACTATAAGGACAAAGGGAACAATTCGATCAAGAGAAAAGAGGGAATAACATAAACATATACACAAAGTAAAATGGAAGGAATAAAATCAAATGTAGGCCTTGTTTTATCAAACGTGAAACATGCTAAATGCTCTTATTAAAATGGTGACTCTAACATCAGTTTTAAAAGAAAGTCCTATAAGAAATACTCTTAAAATAATAAAGGAAAGGTATAAAATAAAAGGATACATTTAAAAAATCATGCAAATGTATTCAAAGGAATATAGAAGGGACAATACCATCAGATAAGGTGTAATTTAATGGACTAAAATTTAAATAGACTAAGAATAGATAAAATGTAATGAAACACCCCTTTCCAACTGAACAGATATAGTCAACAAAAATATAGGATGTTATAGAGAATTTGAAATCTATGACAAATATCCTTGTTTTAGTAGTAAAGTATATTTTTCAAAAGAAAATATCAGTTTTTGTTTATTTATCCATGGAATATTTATAAAGATTGACTAGATACTGGGTTTTTTTTAAAAAAACCCCTACAAGTAAAAACAAACTAAAGTATTTAAGGATCATATCCTTTAATAAAATAAATTAAATACTAAATACAATAACCCAATTTAATTACTTGGTAATTAAGAAACACACAGCTAGTTGATTCTTACAGCAAAGAGGAAATAAAAATTGACATTACTAACTCTAGAAAGCAGGGGGTATAGAACCTTACTTCACTGCCTACAAGATTAGAAGAAAATGTATATCCTTATTATATTCCATATTATAAATCACAATAATGAGCAACAATAATAAAATAACCAATACTCATCTTAAGAAATTGACAAAAGAATGGAATAATTAGCCCAAAGGAAGTACAGAGATAAAAGATGAATCTGAAATTGCTGAATAAGCAGAAAAAATAGTAGTAGTGATGAAATTCATCAAAAAAGATGGTTTTATGAAATAATCAACTAAAGAGATTTACTAGAGTTTTAATTATGAAATTGATGAAAAAAGAGATAGAGGAAAATTATACAAAATTAGCTATGGGAAAGAAATAGAATGAGAGGAAAGATAAAAGAAATTGTAGAGAAACTATAATTTTTTGGGAAAACTTTTTGAAAACTTAGAGGAAACAAATGGCTTTCTATAAAAATGTAGATTATAGCAACCCAAAAAATAGCAATCCACAAAGAATACTCAGAACTTTTACCATAAAAGATCTTAAATAGTGGTTATAGAGCCACCTTTGAAAAAGTCACCAATATCAGATAGACTTATAGATGGATTCTATTCAATTTTTATAAGTTTAACTTTCTCATGCTATTTAAACTGTTTCATTCCATGGAAAAAATAAGACACTTTGGTAGTAATTTTTTGGAGTTGGTATAATTTTAGTAATAAATCTCATAAAGATTATAAAGAAAAGCTATATAGTCTAATTTCACTTTAAAAAATAGAGACACAAATATGCTAAATTATATATTGGCAAGGAGAATTCAACAATATGAAAAAAGAATAATGCATTTATATGAGACAAGGTTTATTCCAGAAATGCAAATGTGATTAAATATTAGGAATTAGAATGACTTATCACAACAAATTAAAGAAACAACATTATTACAGAAATAGAAAATAAAAATGATGTGCTTAAATTTGTCAGCTAGTTTTTGAAAACCACTAGGTTAAATATTAATAAAAGAAGCTGCTTAAAGATAAAAAAGGTTATTTATTAAAAATATTTTTCTAAGTGGCAAAAATCATTACAATAAAATTAAGAATGAAACAAAGATATCTGCCATTGCTGTATTATTAATCAGGGTCTTTGGTTGTTCTGGGTAAAACTTTGAGATAATAAAATTAAATAATTGATGTACGTATTGAAAAAGTAGAAATAAATGTGAATACACCTAAGAAACTCTGGTGAAAGAAAATCCAATAGAATTAATGATAATATGTGGTAAACTGTTTGGATAAAAGATAGAAGTACAAAATTATGAGTGTTTTCTATATTAACAATAAGATCCTGGAAATGGATATAACAAAAATATATTATTAGCAATACTAGGAAAAAAAGATAAAATTCTTAGGAAGTAATTTAACAACAAAGGAACTAGACCTATAGAAGGAAAGCCATGAAATCACATTGAAGGACATATGTAGGATACATAGGGCATAAAGTATGTCTCCATAGATGGAAGATGATTTACTTGGATGGAAATAACCTGATATTATAAAAAAAAATTTACCAAATTACTAATTAAAATCTCAACAGATTCTTTTTGAACTGGGTAAATTACATTAAAATTACATGGAAGAAGAAATACCTGAAGATAATCAAGAAAATTATAAAAGAAAATAATATTTTCTTGCCCTATAAACAGAGTAGGATAAGAAGGAGACTGACCTTATAAAATAATAGATCATAGCATAACATACCTCAATTCAAATTGATATGGTATTGGTATAGATATAAATAAGCACATTATAGAACAGAAAAATGAATCTAAAAAAAGATCCCAATGTGTATAAAAATTAAATATAGGCTATAATGACATTTTAATTCATAGTGAAAAGAGTGGTTTTTGCTCAGCAACCCATCTATTTGGTAGACAAAAAAATAAATTAGGATCCCCATCTCACAGCATGTAAAAACTAATTTCCAGCTGGGGTAAAAACTTCAATGTCAAGAATAAAACAAGAACAACCTTACAAAAAATCTAGGGAAAGTATTTTCATCTGGGAAATATGGGGAAAAGAAGGGAACAACTTTTAACCCAAATAAGAAGAAAAGGAATTATGAAACAAAAGATGGATATTATTATTACTATTTTTATTTTTTTATTTGTTTTGAGACAGAGTCTCGCTTTGTTGCCCAGGCTAGAGTGAGTGCCGTGGCATCAGCCTAGCTCACAGCAACCTCAAACTCCTGGGCTTAAGGAATCCTACTGCCTCAGCCTCCCAAGTAGCTGGGACTACAGGCATGCGCCACCATGCCTGGCTTATTTTTTCTATATATATTTTTAATTGTCCAGATAATTTATTTCTATTTTTTTTAGTAGAGACGGGGTCTCACTCAGGCTGGTCTCGAACTCCTGACCTCGAGCGATCCACCCGCCTCGGCCTCCCAGAGGGCTAGGATTACAGGCGTGAGCCCACTGTTGAGACCTACTGCTTAGACAAAAGATTTCTTTCAAAATATTACTGCTCATTGACAATGCAGCTAGTCACCCAAAAGTTCTGATGAAGATGTATAAGGGATTAATGTTGGTTTCACATCTGCTAACACCACATCCATTCTGCAGCCCATGGGTCAAGGAGTAATTTTGACTCCAAGTCTTATTATTTAAGAAATAAAATTTTATAAGGCCATAGCTGCCATAGATAGTAATTCTTCTTATGGATCTGGGCAAAGTGAATTGAAAACCTTCTGGAAAGGATTCATCCTTCTAGATGCTATTAAGAACAATCATGATTGACCGGAGGAGATCACAATGTCAACGTTAACAGGAGTTTGGAAGAAGTTGATGTCAACCTTCATGGATGACTTTGAGGGAGTCAAGACTTCAGTGGAGAAGGTAACTGCAGATGTGTTGGATATAGCAAGAGAAATACAGTCAGAAGTGGAGCCTGAAGATTCGACTGAGCTGCTGCTATCTGGTGACAAAACTTGAATTAATGAGGACTTGCTTCTTATAGATGAGAAAAGAAAATGGTTTCTTGAGATAGAATATACTCGTGGTAAAGATACTGTGAACATTGTTGAAATGACAACAAAAGATCTAGAATATTACATAAACTTAGTTGATAAAGCAGTGGCAAAGTTGGAGAGGATTAACTTTGATTTTGAAAGAAGTTTTCCTGTGGGTAAAATGCTGTCAAATAGCATTACATGCTATGGAGAAATCTTTTGTGGAAGGAAGAGACAATTGATGCAGCAAGCTCTATTGTCTTGTTTTAAGAAATTGTCACAACCACCTCAATGTTCAGCAACCACCACCTTATTCAGTCAGCAGCCATCAACCCATCAACACTGAGGCAAGACCCTCATAAGCTAAAAGATTATTATGCTACGAGGGGTCAGATGATCCTTAGCAATTTTTACCAATAAAATATTTTTAAATTAAGGTGTGCACACTGTTTTTACAGATATAATGTTATTACACACTTGATATATTATGATAAAGTATAAACATAATTTTATATGCACTGGGAAATGAAAAAATTTGTGTGATTCATGTTATTACTATACTCACTCTATTGCTGTGGTCTAGAACCAAAACCACAATATCTGTCAAGTATGCCTGTATTTATTTTTGGTCATTGGTTTGGAAGAAATACCTTTTAGAATATTTTAATTTACTTTTACGGAAATTTAAAGGAAATTAGCATGTACTGAAGCTTTGCTAATTCATGCTGCAGGAATAACCCTCTAGAGGGTTTGAAGCCCAGGCCCATTAATAATGGGAGATGAAAATTGAAGAAAATTTTTTTATTCTTTACTTCAGTAAATGGTCAGGAATGCACTATGGTTGTTACCAATCACTGTCATTTAGTGAGCAGGGTCTTTGTGGAGACTGGGTCTGCACAAGATGTGAAAGAAGTGAGGAATTTATAAAGCCCCCTGAGGATGCAAGAAAACAATTTTTTTTAGAAGAACCAGAAGGAATTTTAATCTGAGATCTCATTGGCAACTGGGCTCCCAAAGGGCACAGAAGTTTGTCCTCTAATTTGAAATATGCTTCTGGTCCCCCCACTCTGATTATTTGCATGTAAATCCAGTATTATCTTCTTACCTAGATCAATGGAACTTGTATCTGTTGCTTGTGTCTGTTGGTGTCTTACTCTTGTGTCATAATTGCACATGTTAGAGAACTGCCTTCATTTATTCAACAAATGTCTCTTGAATGCCTACCATGGCACTGTGCTAGGTGCAATTTATGTGCAAACTTGTATTAGGACAGCTTTTTTGTTACTTCAGTAAACTACTCTCTGGAAAAACTTCAAGACATTCTTGCCTACCTTTGTAATATTAATAGCTTCCTATAAAGAGTTCCTACAATGGATGTGCTAGAGAAAGTGCTACTTATTGTAGTGTGCTGGAGTGCCTTACACTGCATTCTGTACAACAATAAATACTATAGAAAGGTTCTAGTGCATTAGATCATATCTGGCCAGCTTACCTATAATAACTCTGACTTCATTGTGGAAGAAGGGCCTTCTATGCAAGGCATAAAATCCAATTGATTTTTATGAAATAAGATGCTATGAAGAAGAAATGCATTAAGTGTACTGTATCACAATAATTCCACTTTGTAAGCTAAATGGCTTTTGGAACACTGTTGAAAATGCTGTCACTATTCTGAGCATACATAAAAGAGCAAGATAAGGCCAATAATTTAAAAGTCAATGCTATTCCTATTCAAAGATTTCTTTCCTCAATTAATAAAGCATTTTCTCCTCTGTGTCAGTTAAAAATAAAATTCAAAATACCTTTATATGATATGATCAGACAGAACAATATGTAAGTCATGTGGATTCTTCATATTTTCTTTATTGAATTCTGGGGTGCAACTACGTTTAACTTCTATTAAGGTACCTTAGCAAACCTGTTATCTGTATTTTAAGTGGTACATTTTAGCTTGGGCTGAATTTACCAATTGTTTTAAAGTTAGTTTATTTTAGAAAGCCTGATTAGCTAAATTTAGTAAACATTTCTAAAATAATGGTATGAATATAGACAGGAAACCACGTCATGTGATTTCTGGGACAAAACCACTCTATAGATCTTTAAATCAGACAATAACTTACAGTGAATTTGGTTAGGTAGATTAATGGTGGCAGCATTCGCTTTTATTCTTTTTTCTGTTCCAACACACCTGAAGAATATAGTATTTGCCCATTGATAATAGGGATGCATATTGACAGTGATTCTGTGAATTGGGGAAGTAGAGTAGACAGAAAATAAACCAGTCAACCAACCAACCATTCCATGTGAAAAGGGTGATTCTCAAACACCCTCCAGGGAAAATTTTTGGGAGTCGTTGCAAAGTAGTTATTAAAACTATGTGGAAGATTCATGGATCTACCAATTTTAATTTTTATTGCTAGTGATCAAAATGAAGTGATAGACTGGTTTTGTATCTGGCATCTAGGTACTCATTGACTATATGATTGAATGAAAGAAAACTGCTTTTTAATATCCCTTACTTTCTATTATGGCAAAGCAATATATATCGCATTGTCATTTAACATATCTATGTTAAATGGAGCTTTTTACAGGCTTTAAAAAATCTGTCAGGTAAAATCTAGTATAGTTAACATATATACATATCTTTTGACTCTGTAATCTACTTCTGAAAACTTATCCTATTAATATTAAAGTAAGGCCTAGCCAAAGCTGTCCTCAGAACAATGTTGTAGGGATCACAGTTCCTAATTTAGAATTACATCGCAAAGCTATAGTAATCAAAACAGTATGGTGCTAACATAATAACAAACACATAGATCAGTGGAACAGAATAGAGAGCCCAGAAATAAAACCAAACATATATGGTCAACTAATTTTTGACAAGGACACCAAAAGACATAATGGCAAAAAGATGGTGCTGGGAAAATGGTTTCCACATGAAAAAGAATGAAATTGGACCCTTATCTTATACTATATACAAAAATCAACTCAAACTGGATAAAAGACCTAGACATAAGACCTGAAACTATAAAACTTCTAGAAGAAAACATAGGAGGAAATCTCTCTGACACCTTGACAATGATTTCTTCGATATCACACCAAAGCCTCAGGCTACAAAAGCAAAAATACATAAATGGGATTAAATCAATCTAAAAACTTCTTCACAGCAAAGAAAACAATCAACAAAATGAAAAGCCAACTTACATATTGGGAAAAAATATTTGTAACCATTTATCAGCTAAGGGGTTAATAACCAAGATTTATAAAGAACTCATACAACACAATAGCAAGAAAACACATAACCTGATTAAAAAAATGGAAAAAGGACTTGAATAGACATTTTCCAAAGATGACATAAAAATGGCTAACATGTACATGAAACAGTGCTCAACATCATTAATGATCAGGGAAATGCAAATCAAAACCATTATGAGATATCACATCACACCTATAAGGCTATTATCAAAAGACAAGAGAAAACAAGTGTGGACAGGGGTGTGGAGAAAAGGGAACTCTTGTACACTGTTGGTAGGAATGTAGATTGGTGTAGCCATTATGGAAAACAGTATGACAGTTCCTAAAGAAATTAAAAAATAGAACCGCCATATGACCCAGCAATCCCTCTTCTGGGCAGATACCCAGAGAGAATGAAATCACCACCTTGTAAAGATATCTGCACTTCCATATTCATTGCATCACTATTCACAATAGCCAAGATATGGAAACAACTTAAGTGTCCATCAGTGGGCAAATAGATAAAGAAACGGTAGTGTGTGTACACACACACACACACACACAGGAATATTATTCAGCCTTCAAAAGGAGATCCTACCATTTGCCACAACATGGACAGACCTAGAGGACATTATGCTAAGTGAAATAAGCCAGACATAGGAAGGAAAATATTACATGATCTCATAAATGTGGACTCTATCAAAATAATAGGTTAAATATATAGAATTAGAGAATAAAATAGTGATTGGCAAGGCCAGGGTAAAGGGGAGGGAATGGGCAGAGATAGGTCAAAGAATAGCAAACATGTAGGATGAACAAATTGAAAGATATAATGTAAAACCTGAGGACTATAGTTAATAATAAAGTGTATTCAGGATTTTGCTAAATGAGTAGAGCTCTTGTCACAGGGCAGAAAATGGGTAACTATGTGAAATGACAGATGTGTTCATTTGTTCCACTGTAGTAATCATTTTACTACATATATGTATCTTAGAACATCATGTTGTATTCCTTAAATATATGCAGTAAGATTTAAAAAATAAAGTAAGGTCTTATGTATCTAACATAGAGATGCACAAGGATATTCCTTTTAATACTACTTGCAAAAAATGATCATCACATGAGGTGATGATCATTTGGAAACAAAACTTTATACTTCTAACACTATAGTACATTACTCAGCTATTACTATTAAAAAAGATAAATTATGTTAAGACAACTGACTTGAAGAGGATTCCTAGATATTTTTAAGGGGAAAAAGCAATGACACAAAATTATCTGATTTGATTTTTGTAAAAGAGTTGCAAAATCCCCACGTATTATTGCAAATGATTTTATAAGAATGGAGAAAATATGGAAAAGGTAAACAAGTCCCTAATATAAATTATCTAGAGATGGCAGTGAGAGGCAGTTTTGTGGATATCAGTGGAAGGTCAACAAAAGTAAATATTAATGATTATTAAAAAAAACACTACATGCTTGCTATGATTCCATTTATGTAAAATTCTCTCTACCTATCTGTCTACTTATCTACCTACTTATCTATCTTTATGCATAAAGTAATACAAGGAAGTTTGGTCACTAGAATGTTAATAATGGTTATCTTAGAGTTACAGAAGCATAAGGTATGTATTTCTTTTACTTATGTATTGCCCTGTTTACCTTGTTTACACTGTTTGAATTTTTTAAATTATACAGGAAGAATAATAAAACTGTAATTTATTGTGAAAATTAAATGCTTAGGATGAATTTCCTCCAGGCTCTTTGGGGTAATAAAAATCTCCAATCTATTGACAAACCAAACACCCTTAAGAGAGCTAAACCAATCAATCTACTCATTAACCAACCAATGGAAAAAATAAGTATATGTGTTTGTGAGAAATATATGTCTATTGAAAACATATTTACCCCCTAATGGTCTCTTTTTCCTTTGAAGGTCAATTTTTTTTTAAAATGGTAGAGAGGTAGAAATAATTATATAATAGTACCTTAAGCTATTTTCTAATAGCTGATCTCAATATTGAAAGAGGGTGCTGGCCAAAACGTTCTCAATAGCTCCCTTTCTTTAGATATGAAGATTTCCTGAGGTGGCTTCGCCTCAGTCTATAGTGACTCAAAGCTTAGGGAAGAAATTTGCTTCTTTCTCTTCAAAATCTCTTAAAGAAATCCTTGCCAGTCAACCTGTAGGGTATACCCCATTTTATTCAATCTCTACCCATTGACAAACATTCAGTTTTCTTTTACTTAGGGAAGATTTTTCTCTTCAAACTTGCTGTGCTATAGAACAAATGAACATCTCAGTGACAAAAACGAGGTTGTTTCAAGGCTCTAACCCAGGCCTGCCACTTAATCCAGGCCATGAGTAGCCCCTTTTAGCAATATGAAGGTGGCACCACAGCATGGCAGAAAGCCCTGGGGCCTGAAATCAGACAGGACACATTTCAAATCCCCAGACCACCTCTCATGGGCTGTGAAATTTGGTAAGTTCTGGAGTGAGTCTCAGTTTCTTCATCTATAAAGTGGGCACAGAAACTCCTATTCTCAGAGATGTAGAAAAACCACAATGAATTGTATTTATAAGCACCTGGTCCAATAGATGGTGATGAATATTGTTAGTATTTTACATATTTCTATGTTCTCACGTGTGTTCACATTCTTAGAATGTGTTGGTTTATGGAAAATTATTGCTTCTATGGGTACGTACATGAACATTATTTATACCAGAGGAGGGGTTATCCTTATTTTTTAGCTACTTAAAAAAGTGCCATGCACATCAGAATGTAGTAATGTAATATTCTACTTTCCATGAACTGGGGGAAGTGGGGGAAAAAGAGTTGATTCAAGATGATGAGTTACTTACATTGAAATGCATTCTCTTCTCTATACCATGTGATCTTAACTGGATGTTTTTCTTTTACATATATGAATTTGCAGAAGGAAAATATAAATATATATATTTAAACCAGGGAACCAGTGAAAATGATCATGATGCTGTTGAGCACTGAATCATTAATCATCACTTGCATAGCTGAGAAAATGCTCCAGTTCTTGCCAAATGCACTGTTTACTGAAAAGAGGCCAACATTTACCGCTGAAAAGATAACATACTTGGAGAAGTAAATTGAAACACAGAATTAATCTTGTGTATATTAAATATGTTTCTGGAAGCCATTTAATTTGTGATTTGAACCTTAGAACTCCTAAATTAAGGCAATGTACATGAGGAATTGTCTTCCCTACTAAACTGCACTTGTTAAATACTTGCATTTTTTCTGCAGAAACAAAACATCAGTTTAAGGTGGTTCTCACATTTCTTGAAAAGCAACAGTAAAAACTGAAATTATTTCTGATGTAAGAAGCAGTTTCTTATATTTATAACATACTTGTCCTTTAAAATAATTCATATTTATCAAGTATTGAGAAGTAAAACAAAAGAAGAGAAACAAAATCACTGATATTCTCATTACTCAACACAGAGTAATTTGATGTATTTTTTCTATTCTTTGGTGTATTTTTTCCAAGGTTAAATTATTTGCTTATGTTGTAGTAATCTTGCTGTATATGCGTGTTGTGTTTGTAACCATCTTAAGTTTTTCAAGTAGTTAATTAAAATAGAAATAGCATTAACTCAGAGAATTGATATTTCTTCTTTCCAGATGTAATGAGTTAAGCTTTACTCTTTCTGAGCCAATATTCTGTTTTCTGTTAACTTTCAAAAACAATGTCTATGTCTAAAAAATCATATAGTCAGATGAGAAAATAACTTAATACTATGCAAACTAATTTGACCTTTTATCTGTAAATTTGACAACCTTTCAGGCAATTCCTGAATTGGATATTGAATTTGATTCATAAGAATATTTAAAATCCAATATTTTATGTAGGAAATTTCCCATCATCATGCTTTTAAAGAAGATTAAAGAACTACTGTGTTAAATCTGTTTATTCTGTGGCAACATGAAAGGTTACAGGGGAAAAAGTTCAGGTTAATTCTCATATGTTCCCCTTCAGCTATGGCTTCTTTTCATTTACTATCCTGTAATGAAACATTTGGTCACTGTCACCAGTAGGCATTAATTGCCAGGAAATACATATTTAAATAGCTCATATTTTAGAGCACTTTAGTGATCACAGGATTTTAAACAGTATCTACTTTAGATTAAGATGTCAGAAGTATCAAAACTTGTGAAGTGTGATGTGAAATAGTCCACATGCTAGCCAAGAATAATCTCAATAGAAAGCTATTACATAATCATCACTGTTTTCCCCACACTTGAGTGATAGTTCTTAATATTCAATTAAGAAGCCTAGTTTCAAGCCTCAGATGCTGGTCCAAATCTCAAAGAAAGCTAAATTTGTTTGACCCTGTAAACTGCTAATTTTGATTTTTTTTTTTTTTGAGTTTTTGGCTAATCCAGTTGCTGTAACTGGGAAATCCAGGCTACATTATTATTATTTATTATTATATTACTATTGAGAGATGATCCAGTTCCTCCAAAAGCCATGTTATGTTTCCTTGAGATATTGATTTTTTTAAAAAGGGAAACAAGCTCAGAGAACCTTTGACCTACATTAAATCTTTTTTATTTGCTAACGTAAACAGGAACTAATCATAAGTGCAAAGGATTAACAGACACAGGAGACTAGATTATACATTTTAAACTTTACTTTGGAGACCTGAGGGAGTGCTTTAGTGTAGAATTGGATTAACCTTTTTGACACTTTCTTTAAAATACCTCAAAGTTATATGGCTTTGTTTCCCGACTCCGTGGGTACTCATGTAATGGTGGTATAGGTTTTGAGGTTGTAAATGAAACACTCTTAAGTTTTACTAAGAATATGACATAAAAAATATTTTCATCATTTGCCAGTCTCCAGTTCCCTTCCTGCAGCTTTGTTCAATAAAGAAGACAGCACAACTTCAATAGCTTTGGTCAGGGGCTGTCTGTATGTTTCCTTGCATCTGACCATGTCTTGAGAAATGGTTTTTGCCAAGAGTGTTTCATAACAGATCAATATGTCTCCTTTTAGTGAATTATTATATTATATTTATATTATATTATATTTAAAATATTTTCCAAGTCTTTTTATCAATTACAAATAGTTTTAGGTGTGCTACTTTATGAAGACTGGATGAAGAGACAATATGTCTGATATTGCTCAAGTATTTTTTTCTTTGCCTCATTTACTATTTACCTCATCTTTTAACATAAAGAGATTATTCCTTGCATTAGTATTGATCTACATTTACTCACTTATTGGATAAATGTAAGGAAAATATCATGATCAGTTATAAGGCTTTTGGAGCAAAAATCATCAAACTTCTGATATAAAAGAATAGAGTCCTTTAAATTATTTTACTTAGAAAATTATATAGAACTAACTTGTTCTTTTTCTTGTTCTGTGTCAGGTCATCCTCTTATTTTTTCTTTAATGTTAGATATGTTATACAAATCATTATCAGTACAAATACTATTTTGAATTGCTAGTACTTGGTTACAAATTTTTCAGTTTAGTTTAGACACCATTTTACAATTTCAACACCACTTAAACATTCAAATATATTTTTCCTCAAGTGAAAGAAATATTCTCTAGGCACAGTAAACTATTTTTACAATATTTTCCATCTTGATATTGACTTCTCAGTTACTTCTTTGCCATTAAAATTATTCTTTTGTGAGTTTTTTTTTTTTTTGCCAAACATTTTCACATTGGCTTTAAATTTGTGATCACACCATGAAATGTTTATCCAGATTCCACTCAGCCTTTTCCTCCTTTGTCTAAAGTTCTTCTAGGTGTAAGTCAAAAAGTGTTTGAGTGCCTTCTGTTCCTGAGCACTAAACACTATCAAGAACACAGAAAAGACATTGATACATGGTTCCTAAATTTAATCCACAGTTAAACTATGCCAAAAGTAGCACCATTGGACTACTGAAGTATTAATCATTCTTTCTTTAGACTAATTTGCTGATGGTATTTAATTTAGGTCTTGGGAAGACCCTTTCAGTGATTGGGTTAATAATGAAGTTTTATGTGCTCAGAGACCATATCTCAGTGAAACTGACCAAAGCCACAAGATCCAATTAATTCTCCAGTTTTCTAGATGTCACCCTCAAGTAAAATGGGGCAAACTTTGGCCTCTCCTTTAATATAGTGTGATTCTACTACTAATGCTTAGCTCCATAATTGCTGTTCTCTTTGGTTAGGTGTAGTGCTCACATTTCAGTTTTGTATATATTATTCCTCCAACCTTTGTCCTTATTTTCACATTTCCCTTCAATTGTTTCTGTTCTACATTATAACATACTAGTGAAAACTTAATGATTTGTGTAATGTCTTCTTTGTATATCTAATAATCTGTTTTTGTGGTTCAGTTTCAAAAAGAAATTGATGATCCTATTTTGTTCATTGAGGTTAGGGACATTCTGAAGAGGACAGATATACTGAGGAACGAGAGAAATCAGTGCAATATACACGGTCTTTCAGATTATTTCCCTGGATTTTTCTCTTTATTTTCAGATTTAAAAAAACCTGTGAAACCTTGAATCTTTCCATTACATTGACATTTTTCATTCTCATCATACTTCCATTTCAGGGAAAATATTCAACATTATAATGTCGTATAAAAGTGAAATTCTTGCCCTGGCTCTGACAATGCTGTTCAAAGTACAGTACAATATTTAGAATCAACTGTTTTTTCATCTTTCAAAAGAGAATGACAACATAAACATGACTCCAACAAAAACAGACACAAAAGAATTTTTAAAAAGTCAGTGTATCAGTGTATAAGTAATGACCTCATCTCCATTTGTGTTTAATTTTCACACCTACAGCCTTGCTATGCTGTCTGATTTCAAAATAATTTTTTCAAAAACTTCTGGGGTGATTATCTGGAATACCAATATGGATTGCAACATACCAATATGTTTGCAAGTGAGCTCATGTACCAGACTATTTACAGATGTTCTCCTAATAGAATACTCAAAATTCTAAGTACAGTTTAGAAATTCCCAGGGGTATAATTTAGGTGCTATTTGACAATTTACCACGTAACAGAGCAATTCTTGCCTAAACAAACACTGCCCCCATCACGTTTCAATGTTAAGAACAAAGGAACTAAAGTTATCTTACAAAATATTACATATATATTTTATAAATTATTCTTTTCATTTTAGTATGACTAACAATCAAATGAGAGAAATTCAGGAATTAATGTATGTATATAAAGTCAATATTATATATTTTTAAACTTATACATACATAAATATAATATCAGTTATTATATATACATAATATTATATACATATATGTATATAGATACATGTATATTATGGTTATATACAGATAAATTATATAATATACATATTCAATTTTTTTCCACTTAACACAGTGGGACAAGCATCCCTTTTCACATAATTTTGATGTATACGAGAAACACAGAAGGTATTGTAACTTTGGTATGTGATTACTGATTTAAAGAAAGAAAGAGAGAATGAGAGAGAGAGAGAAAGGAGGAGGAGGTGAAAGAAGAAAAAGAAGAAGAAGAATGAAAAGAGAAAAAAAAGGAAATATACATCTCGTTAATCATTTAATTCAGTTGTGATAAATGGTATTCAATAGCTTTTCCTATAGTGCTGAGAAAAATACGGTTGCCTATCTTATCGTTATATCTGGCCTGTTTTTGAGACATCATCCGGGTTAATAAATTCCCTTTTAGTAAGTGCTTAAAGAGTCATGGCTCTGTTTAGTCAGGGGAAAGGTAGAAATGCCCCTAGTTTGACGTTTTTCTATATAGGTTATTCTTAAAAATTTGCAGCTGTTCTTACTTTTCCGTGGAACAGCGGAGATACTCCTACGGTTACTTCCCACAGGAAATTATTCCCTGCAGAGACAGCACTTGAGATGAGGAGAATATGTGAAACTCCTCAGCTACAGTTCATGTAACTTTTCTCAAGTAAGTCATGAGATGTGTGAACCAAGGAAACAAGTTAAAACTCAGTCTCAAATTCTATATTTAAAAATGCAAATAATGTGGTGCATTGGTTATTAAGAATATACAATGGTTTTGGCTAAGTACATATGAAGAAATATAAAATATATGAGTCATATAAATTTATGATTTTCTTATAAAAACTCACTCCGCCAACTTTCATAGGCATTTGCAAATTTGAAACCTGTGCTTTCTGGCATGATCAGGTTTATTTTCTGAAATGCAAATGATAAGAAAAGAATCTTATGCTTAAAAGGAGCTAACTTTAAAACTTTGCAAATTTTAGAATGACATATGTTCAAAATGTCATACGATTGATGGATGTTTTTGTATTATAAGAGAATAGCTGTACACCTTTTGTGATTAAAAATAGTCATCACCATTAGTCTGGTATTTGGTGACTTTGTCTTTGAGTCGAAGCTGAATGAGGTGCTGATAGGTCAGATGAGAGGCTCTCAGGGGCCATCGTGACCTATATGTTTTGGGAAGTGGCCTGAAACACTGAAAAACAATTAAATTAGATGTTGTCTCCCCATTCCCATTTGAAGTGAAAGTAGATACCTTTTAAGAATACGGTCACATGCCGAATAACAATGTTTCAATCAATGTAGGACTGCATATAAGATAGAAGTCCCATAAGATTATATGATACCATATTTTTACCGTCCCTTTTCTATGTTTAGATACACAAATACTTACCATTGGGTTTCAATTGGCTACAGTGTTTGGTGCACTAACAAGCTGTGCTGGTTTGTAGCCTAAGAGCAATAGGCAATACCATATAGCCTAGGTCTGGAGTGGGCTGTACCACCTAGGTTTGTGTACAGACCCTCTGTGATCGTCACACAATGAGGAAATCGCCTAATGATATATTTCTCTGAACATATCCACGTTGTTAAGTAACTGTAATGAGGTTGATTGTTGAGCTGAATTTCTTAGAGCATAACAGAGGTTTCTCAGGGACAGAAAGGTTATATTCCAGGCTACCACAGGAGAAAAAGTGGCTGATTTTAATACCAACAGAATGGAAATAGATGTTGGTAACACTGGTTTATGTAGAAATATTTAGTGAATATCAGTTAAAGAACAGGATAGCAAAAAAGTTCATATGCCTTTAACTGCCCAGTCATTTTGCCGAGAAGCTGAAAGAATCCTCAGGTGAATATATCTGTTGTAAGTCACTCTGTTAAATCAGCTGCTTTCACCAACTGTGACACTATTCAGGAGTTAAGAGGAAAAGGCCTTGCTTTGCCTCGGGCCACGCTTCCATTCTTTTTGCTTAATGTGAAGAGAAGAGGAGAGATGGAAATCTCAGGTGAAACCTCAGGGAGAAAATGCCCTTGTGCATTACAACTTATATTTCTGGTCTCAGAGAATCTAAAATAGATTAGTTTGGGTGTCCTCCTGATTTCAGCTTGGATGGCCAGCTCCCCAGGAGCAAGGGGGCTGCATTAGCTTCTGCACTGAAGCATTTGTGCTGTGATACACGGTTTTCTCTATGTACAATTTACTAAGCTGTTAAAAAATCACAACAGAAGAAAGGGACATAAATGTACCATTAAGTCATTCCATGAGATTTACAAAGGCTTTAATGAGTTAAAGATGGATGAAAAAGCCCTTTTTGATTCATTAAAGGTATCCATCTGATTAGAAGAGATTTTCACCACCTTATCAACTAATCCAATAAATTGACTATCCATTTCAAAATGACTCCAATTGGATTCATGTCCATCAGTCGGATTTTCTGAGAACCCCAGAGTACTGTATAAAATTGAAAATTATCATCAAATTGCCACTGGAAAAAAATTTACCAGATCCTGATAAATCTAGAGGATTAGGGAAAAAATGCCCTGTGCTAAAAGGTTACCACAAATCAAAGTTCAGCCTGCATAGTTCTCTTCAAATTATTATTTATCAGTGAAAAAAAAATCCTAAGAGAAAATCAATTTTTTGGTAGCTGAATTGCAACTACTTCATGGAGAGATTGTTTGGTAATGTTTTTTGCTCAGCCCCTATAGATCTTGAAAAACACAACTAACGTGGTTTTGTATATCTGGAAAATATTTTAAAATGCCATACCAATGAGATAGTCAATGCATGGGACCAGCTAATCAAATTTCCAGTTTTTGGCTGCTGTATACCCCAGTCTAACAAAGTAAGATTAATGGGGTGTTAAAAGTCTGTATGGACTTGTCAGTTTTATGCTGCAAATAGGGCTAATTTCATCCAAATGTAGAAGTTTTAAAAATTAATGTGAATGAACTAAAGCTTTATATTCATTTTCGCTTTTAAGAAACTTACGTTTGCAGGACCAGTTCTATCCACATTTGCCTGGCTAATGGAGAAAGCTGAAGGAGGAAAGAAATGCCTTTCAGGGAATAGAACATTATGAGGTCAGCTACAGTGGAGAAATGCCAGACGTTGAAATTGAGAAGAAGATAATTTTACCTATTGGACTAGCCAAAAGCATTTATTCTGGGCTAGTATCTGATACTACACAGGGAGATAGGCTCCTTTATCTTCCCTCCAAATCACCTTTTACATCGTCTCTACAGGAAAGCTGAGGTGAAGATATTTTGCCCTTTGTGGAATACTTTGGGTAATGAGAAGGCATCTTCATAAACCACCATTTGAACAACCTGGTCATCATCCATATATTTGTCTACATAATGCCAAACACTTGGGTACTTGGAAACAAACATCCAGAGGTCTGATTGCATTTTTAACTTGCCATTCAAATGGTAAGGACTCAGGCTACGTCTATGTGTAGTTTGAACTGGGTGGCAGTTGACGAGGCAAGGGGCGAACAGAATTTCAACAACACCTTTTTTTATTGCTCCGTATATTTTCTTTCTTCTGAGATAACTTCAACTTAAATCATGGAAGCGCATACTTTTAGGATCCCCAAAAGAAGTAAAACTGCTTACACTGAAACAGAAATCTACACAGCGTTAAAAAATTGACATGCATTCAAGGTGATGTAGAGGACCGGTATGAGACGCTCAGGCAGATGATCTACGGAGCCTCGGCTGTGTGGCACTTAGTTTTGGCACCCTGAGGAGAAAGGGCAATAGACAAAGGGCTGGCTTTATAAGAACACAGGTTATAGCGGTGTGATTTAAAGGGTACCAAGAATTATATCTCTCATCAACTGTTTTCCACATCTGGACTAAATATCTTCTCTTCCTTTGGCCTTATTTCCTATACTTTATCGTTATAGAATCAATAATGTGTATTAATAAATATCGTATTTTAAAGTTTAATCCTGTTTCCCTAAATAGAATGGCTATGACTTAAACATGTGTTAAGAATGCAGGTGGTAAGACTCCATGGCCTCCTATCTTAGGCTTGTATGCGGGGGTGTGGGAGTGGGGAGTGAGGGAGATTGGAGTCCGGCACCCTGCAAGACAGGCCAGTCACTGAGAGGGAAAGAAAGGCTGGTGAGCCAGCTGCAGGGCAGGCTGGTGCCAGCACAATGAAGACAGCTGTGCTTACTTCCTCATTTCAATTCTGCCCTGTCCTCCAGGCAAGCTCCCTCTCTGTGGGAGAGCCCGCAGGTCAGGGTTAGGGGCCTTGTCTTAAGGCACCATGCCCTTCACTGCATGGCCCAGCACTTTGGTACAGGACCTAGCACATAGTAGATGCTCAGCAAATGTTTTTCAAGGAAATCAATAAATGAAGAAAAGAACTGTGAGGTCTGAAAGCTCCCGGGTTAGATTTCAAAGACTCTAGGCTCAGAGGAATTTCAGGAAGTCATATAGTTCAACTTATCTTCAGCTAGCACTTAAACCACACCAAGAAATAGCTTTCAATAATTTTCTTTTTAGAAATTCCCACATCCTTTCCTCAAAGTATATTTCAGCATCATTTAAAAAATCTATCTTGAAACCTTCTCTTTATGATTCAAGATCATTTCTCTTCTTAATAGAAGCAAACTTTTGCATACTAATACATCTTTTAACTTTTCCAAAAGATTTTGCGCACATTTTCTCTTTCTCTCCAGAACAAACTTCTAAGAAAATAGGGCAGGGTTTACTGTCTTTATTTTAGCTTAATTTATTCAAAATTTCTACATCTTAGTTTCTCATTTTAAAAATGTGCATGGTTTGAAGAAGCTTCCAGCAAAGTACAGGCAGATAGCAATTTCCCAACTCTTCTCTCTTACAACTGAGGAAAACTCAATTTAAGGTACTTAGAGATTTAGGAATTTTCTCAGCAGCCAAACATTACAGGGAAAGGCAGATCTCTTAGAAGGCAGAGCTAAGACCAGCGTTTCAGTCACCTCAATCTGATAACAATGTTTTACATACTCCACCACTGGTACCTGCTATTCATGTAGGCTCACTTAGGCATCAGCTTTGACAGGTGACCCCCATCTCTTTAAAATATGACATAGGTTTTCTGTGTTGAGATAGATTTTTTCCATCACTTTGATTTTTACTTATAAAACTTTTTTGTAGTTTCCAAACTGGCTGGGTTGTGGAATAAACCTTGAAGCTAATCCCATTCTGAGAATAAAACCAGGAATATGCAATGGCTTTGTTATAATATTTTCACTATTTATAAACTGTTAATTCTTTTCAAAAGTGACTAGCCTCAGGGAAGTTATGAGGAGCATATGGGTGTTACAATTCTGATTTTCTTTATTGTCTTATTTCCTGTGTTACCATGGGAAAATATTAGCTGAAAGGTTAATTTGAAAACTTTGGTTTAGAAATAGTAAGACTATTTACAGTTTAGAAGATTCAAACAAAGATAATTCTCTGAGTTGCAGGAAGATATAGTTTTATACACAAGACGTGTTCTAACCACATTAATTAAGTTTATAGTATTAGGTCATCAAATATGAAATGTCTGATTTCAAATCAAAATTGTAGTTTATTACATCTCAAACAAGAAGCAGTGAAATTAATCAAAGTATGTGCCTAAACTATCAACACAGTTTTGCCATCTTAACGGTAGCTTATTTATACCAGCAGCGAAGAAGACTGGAAAGCAAGTGGCAATGAAATAGCATTTTCTACAGCTTGTTGAGAATTGAATATTTTTCCTTGCAAAAAGTGGTCCAAAGCCTGGAAGAAGTGATAGTCAGTTGGTCTGGTGAGTATGGTGGATGACAGAGAGTTTCCAAGTCTAGCTGCTGTAGTTTGAGCAGTGGTGTTTGTGCAACGTGTGGTCCAAAGTTGTCCTGCAAGAAGATTCGCCTGTCTCCATTGACCAGTCTTGGCAGCTTAATCATTTAATCGCAAGCATCCTCATCATTTTATCCAATTGATTGCAGCAGACATCTGAAGTAATCCACTGACGAGGTTTCATGAAGCTGTAGTGGATAATACCAGCGCTGGATCACCAAACAGACACCATTAGCTTTTTTTGATGAATATTTGGTTTTGGACTGTGTTTCGGCACTTCATCTTTATCCAACCATTGTCCTCAACACTTGCAAATGTCAAAAAAATCCATTCTTCATCACACATAACAATACGGTGTAGAAAATGTTCGCCTTTATGTCGTGACAGCAAAGAAAGACAAGCTTGAGACAATTTCTCTTCCGATGCTCACTTAATTCACGTGGAACCCATATATCCAGCTTCTTTACCTTTCCGATTTGTTTCAAATGGTCCAATATTGTTGGAACAGTAACGTCAAACCTTGCTGCTAATTCACGTGTAGGTTGAGATGGAGTCACTTCCACTATAGCTTTTAGCTCCTTATCTACCTTGGTCTCAGGTCACCCACATGGCTCATTTTCAAGATTAAAATCACCAGAATGGAATTTCTCAAACCATCCACGTAATGTGCATTCCTTAGCTACATCCTTTCCAAATATTTTGTTGACATTTAGAACTGTCTGCACTGCATTTGTTCTATGACAGAACACATATTCAAAAACAACATGAATTTTTGACTTATGCATGGTTTTACAAAAATTGCTCTAAAAAAATTTGAAAGATAATCATAAGCCAAAACATGTGTTTGCAAGACTAAGGATGTACCTTCACAATAAAAATAAAACAAGAAGTGTCAAAATGAAATGTCAGAGATATCAACTTAAGGAAATCAGACAGTTCATATTTAATAACCTATAATATTTAGAAAATTAAAATATGAGGAAGGGACAACTAGTTTAGTGATGGATTTGCTGATACAACAAGGGTCTGCAGCTCTGCTTGGGGTGTTGGTTAAAACTCTGTTCAGGGAGAAAACACCCACAGCCACCTGGGGAAGCCAGTTAACACAGGGGCAGCACAAGCTGACAGCTCAAACTGCCAACTTTTTCCAGCTCCAA
Organism: Lemur catta; assembly: GCF_020740605.2. Classification (NCBI taxonomy): domain Eukaryota; kingdom Metazoa; phylum Chordata; class Mammalia; order Primates; family Lemuridae; genus Lemur; species Lemur catta. The sequence goes on along the minus strand of NC_059139.1, from coordinate 73,233,480 downwards.
CAATCTGAGCAGGCCAGAAGAAGTTGGCCAGCTTGTCCTCATTTGCTAGTAGGGGAGTCCCACCGTGGCCTTAAGCCTCTTTTTCCTTTTCTTTCTGAGTGAGCTTTAGCAGAGGCTAAAGCTCTCACACAGCATGGGCATTTCCAGCTGAGGTCATTTCTTAGCATTTGGCCCTCAGCCTCCACAAGAGTTGTGGCTTTAGAAAGAATAACAGAAGTCCCAGTTCATTATTCTACTAATTTTTCCCAACCACTGTTGAGGTACTTTTTATACATATTCCTAACTGTGACAACTCTGAAAGGCTGTGCTGATTTTCCTTGCTTTTTGATGAGAACATTGAAATTCAGAGATGTTAAAACAATGCATTCCCAGATACATAGCTGGGAATTGGCAAAGTCAGAATTTGTTTCCTGATCTTTCCAGAGCCACTGGACCACGTGGTCTAAGGAATGGCAAGATTATGCCACTTGTTCTGCGGTAGGCATGGTAGCACCAGGAGTTCAAGGTTAGAAACAGCAGTTACTCTAGGTTGTTCTGATCATTTTATGCAGAGGCTACCCTCTGTCTGCTTAAAATTGGTTATCTTTATAGACAGAATAAACAAATAATTCAGCTTTCCACTTTTCTAGTTTTTATGAGCTAAGTAGTTTAATAGAACCTCAAAGCAAATCTTATCTGTACATATCTATGGCATGAGAGAAAAAGTGCAGGCTTTGAATTCAGGCAGATCTGGATTTGAAACTTCACTCTGAGCAAGTAACATTAGGCCAGTTATTCTCTATTACAAATTAGTTCCCTCATGCGAAAAAATGTGCTAATACCTTTTGCACAGGGTGGTTATGAGAAATAAAAATGTTACAAGAAAAGGTGCAGTGCATAGCCCATAGTAGCAACCAAACAAATTATGATTTTTACTATCATAAATTTAATATTAATTTGTATCAGTGATAGCAGTAATAATAATCACTCACATTACTTTATCATCAGTGTTTTTTTCTATAAGACATGATTTCCTAAAAGCACAATAACTAGTTATTTCATTATTTGTAATAATAAGACTTATGTTTGTTTATAGGGATAGATATTTAAAAAGTATCCTTCCACCTTGCTCTGTGATGGGTTTTGTGTGTCTATTGAAACCCTAATAGCTAGAATGTAAATTTTGTAAAACACACTAGGCTGAATTTAATTGTTAAACATGATCCTTATTCTTTTCATAAAGACAATAAAAATTTGCTTGCAAAATAGTGACAGTGCAACTTAGTAAACATAAATCATCAGCCATATTGGACTAAATATTTTATTAATATTTAGTAATCTTGGGAGAAAGATTCTCAATGACTGCTTCTTACTATTGTATATAATATTTGACTAATATGCCAACTGTTAAATATCAACCTTGTCAAAAAACGCAAATGAAATGACTTGCAGACATTAGGATTGTCATGACATTAGAATGGTGTTTCTGCTACTGCTACGGGCAGACCGAAGCCATAACATCTGCTTTCTTTCTTCTCTCTTTGTTAGAGTGCCCTGGCTTCCCTATCACATTCTCTGATGCATAATGGCCCCGTGCTGTTTGAGCTACAGCCCTCTTGATGGGAAACTGTGTCAAGCATAGAAGGTACGCAAGGTAGTCCGTATCTACTCTTAAAATCTCAATACTGAAAGGTATTCTTCTAGTGCTTGCTTGTTAGAGTGCTCATAAAATGATTTGCTGTTTCAGCAACTTGTAGGCCAGTCAGAGAGTGATATAAAACCATCAGTTATCACATGGTAATATCCTTTTATTCACCGCTGAAATTTATCAAGACATTTCATGACAACCGACTATGCCAGATGCTATTATTGGCCTAATGGTTAATACGTTTGCACTCTGTTCTACTTAGCTCTTTCTGAATGCTTACTGTTCCTTTTGTGTAAAAGATTTTTTAAAATGTGTGGGAGCATCCTAACTTTTCAACATCTATTTCCATATACATATATTTATGGGCACTCAGTCGGCTTTTCAAGTTTTCCGCATAGATGTTATTCCTTAAAGTGCAGGCACTCTCCAAGTTATGAGCACCTGACTTGCAAATGCCCTGCACTTGCACTCAATTTGCTGCTGGGCCCTTTTCCCTGCCCTCCCAGTACTGACCCGTCATTCCTAGCCTGCCGAAAGAAATTTCTGTAAAGGCTGCTGTTTTCTTGTAGCTGGTGCTTGTCATGATTTGAATCTATCTTTGCTAGTTCATAAGTATCTTGGTTAATATTTTGTTTTTGTTCATTTCAGATCACAGTCAATGCCACTTTGGGTGTATTTTTTTTTTAGCATCATACATTCATTTTAACTTATTTTCTCCCTTGTCTTGTAATTTTTGCCTAGATCCTTTTGCAAAACTTCTTCCCTCTGCCTCCTTTTCCTCTCTTTCCTTGTGTATGTCTCAATTGTGAGCCCTCAAATCACTGTAATCATAGCTAAGCGTGAGTGGCCACATCACCATCAAAAAATTATGTAGCCTTTACTTGAAAAAAAAATTTCAGAATTGACACACAAAACCTGAGGGTCCTGGAAACTATCTTGAGTTTTCTTTCAGAATTTCTGAAACTCTAAATGTATTTCTGCTCTCTAAGTAAAACTACTATTCCTCAAGATCCAGGATGCAATTAATTTATTTTTGTTTTGTTCAGTTTTGTTATTTCATTGCTTGCCCTGTTTTGCTCTCATTTTCACCATATGTGTGGCATTTCAGGTTAAACATAAACATGTTAGGCTTGTGTGAAGACATAAGCATTACTTACTCTATTGTTCCCATGGACAAATGATTTGGAGGTTGTAAACAAATGGCTTCCTAAGGAAACTTTGGAATATAAGAAGGTGACTCCATTTTGTTGGCTGGTGGCCAGAAAGGAGCCCACGGCAAATGATTCTCAGCACAGGGTAGCAAACAATGATGGCAGAGCAGTTGGTCCTGTGAAACATGCTGGACATTTCTAGAATGTTACATTAAAATTGTCTCTGTCTTTGAGAATTGATTATAACTGAGAAGGGGATAGATGATAGAAGTCTGTGTTCATCAGCATCTCTTTTTCCACCCCTTACCCCCATGAACCTACCGTGACACGGACCGTGGATATCTCTGGTGCTGCTTTTACGTTACAGGGGCTCCCAATCAGGCTGGCAGCTTCAGGGCTTAACAGGTCCACCCTGTCCACAGCAGCAAGGCCTATGGAATTTTTTTCCCCCAACGTGCAGAGAAGAACTTTCCTTTGACCTAAGGGTGTGAGAGTGGGAAGGACATGTGTCTCATGGTTTATTTTATCAAGATGTAACGGGTTTAGAGATGGGTTTGATGGGGTTATGACCTCAAAAGAAATAAAAAAAAAATAAGGAAAAATCAGAACTAAAAATATTGGCATACCGTTAAGTTTTGTACACATGATCTCATTTAATTTACCCTAATACCTATGAGATAGATCAGGCAGAAATTATCCTTCCCATTTTAAGGTGAAGAAACTGAGAGTCAAATAAGTTAAATTGTTTCCTCATGGTCACATAGCTAGTAAATTTCAACAGAGGTTGGGAGTGAGGGAATAGTCGCAGGTTAGACGTGCGGAGAGGAGAGTGGAGAATCTATAGCAAGTATTTATAAATTGTTCAGTATTTAGTAAAATGTAACTGAACTTTGTCAATGACTAAGAAAACCCTGGAGACTTTCAAAGTGACCTGTGTTTCTAATAAATAATTTATAAGAGCTCCATGAAATCTCTACAAGACATACTTATGTTGACTTCGATAATATTTGAAATTTTTTAAGTTGGAAGAGAGATGCAGCCTTCTATCTAAGGTTTAGGACTTATCTTAAATATAGAACCTGAAAGATTTGAGGTAAATTTAGAACCCTAGGGATTGGGACATCCCCACAAAGAACTACTCTCATGTCTGGAAAAGAAAAGCTATTTTTGGGATATAAATGGTTAGAAATCAAGCATGATGGAGAACCCTCTTTGCTGAATGTTAAATATTCAGGTCCTCTTGATGACCCAGTGTAATTCTCAGTTAGACCAAATGCCTAATGTCTTTTTAGTGAGACCAATGATAAACTAAAAGCATGGCTCCAGGTGAATTAAAAAGTATACTTTTTATGAAGAACTAAGTTCTTTCGGTAATCAGAAAAAAAAAATTCAGACAGAATGAAAAAAAAAAGACATCTTTTGTGAATCTTTCCTAGTGTCTCCTCAGTCTCCTTGATGAATTCCATTATCACAAAAATGACCTTTCCAGTTCATATCTCTTTAGAGGCTAATGCAATTCTTCGCCATTCTGTTATAATGAAAGTATTACATGGATAACTATCCAGCATTATCTTCCAGAAGGAGAACTAATTTGGGAAAGAAATGAAGTACTTTAATATAATATCAGATCTCTGTAATTTTTTTTTTTTATCCTGGTAGAGCCCTGCTGGCTAGAACTAAGCAAGTTCATGTACATGGTAAATATACTGAGCTCCCTACCTAATGCAGAAGTAATTTTTGTTACCACAGTCATGAGCAGTCATATGAATACTTTCCTTAAAAAACAGAGCTTCAGATAAATCCAAAGGCATGCTGCCGAACCTGTTGCAGGCACATGTCTGTTGAATTTTCTTTTCGGAGATGTGAAAACAAAAAGTATTAAGATCATGGCATGCTTCCTAGATGCCATGCAAGTTTTGAACATGCACTACCTGTCTCTACCCGTGAGAAGCGTCAAGATGGTCTGGACATAGCATAAACACTAATTATATTCTCTCGTTAATTGTGTATTTTTTTGACGTGGTAGCAAAATGCAACTTAGTGTATGGTGGAAAGAGCTGGGATAATGATGGGAAGCTTCCTTGGACAGGCTCGTGCATGCAGGAAGGTAAAGTTTTTGATGAACTATAGTGTCTCCATCTGAGCAACTGACACTGATTTTCAGTCCTTTCTGAAGGTGTTGTTTATTGGGTGAAGATAGGTAGTGATGGTATGACCGGTTAGCATATAGAACACAGATCTAAACCAGGTTCATATTTAGAGCCAGGTTTGAGGTCAAGGCCTGTTATACTCTTTGCAGGGGGCCAATTAGATGGATATATAAATCCCTCCTTGTTCTGTATGATAATAAATTTCTTAGTGTAATTCCTTAGAAGAGGTAAAACACTTTGAAAAAAATGCCTTTACTATTACACTCCCTATGAGACAATTACCTGGCAGAGATTTTAATTGCTTTGTTGTGGATGTGGAAATTGAGGCTCAGAGATTTAAAGTAGTTTACCTAGGTCATACATGTGGTCTACAATAATGCAAATTAAGTTAAAAATTTGGAAAGTAGAAAGCAACTGGACAGACAAGGGGCCAATTTAGTTACTGAAACCCAATCTGAACTTAATGGCTTTGACTGTTAACAAGTCCCAAATTTTGCTGAATTGAGCTATTAATTAAATTAACTTCATAGAATTATTTAAACATGAGCTTTTCATTATTTTCAAAATAATGAAAAGAGTGTAATATCAGGAAAGTAGAAACGAAAGCCTCATTTTTGTTTTATAGAACTGTCAAAATAGCAAGGGTGTCTCAGAGATTTCTCTCACAATCTGTCACGTTAATGTTCTAAGGTTACATTTATGACTCAGTGAATAAGAGTATTTATTATTAAGAGGTAAATATTTATTTCTCAATTTGATGTTTCCTCTTTTTTATGCTGTTCTGAATGTAATTTTGCTTTCCTTCTGCACATTCTTCTGCACTTTCTACTACTATGGTCCTTGTTTTTCTTCTTTTTTAAAACTCCTGTTCATATGTTTTATTTCTGATTCAGTATGCTGGCATTAAACTCTAACCACTCAGTGACACTGTCTCTATGACTACCTTTAGCATTCCTTTCCAAAGTGGCATATTTCTTTTGGCTGGGATGCTGCAGGTTCGGGATTTGTAGATCGGAGCCTGACTCTTAACTCCGTTCTCCAGCTCTTAATGCACACTTTTCATTTCTACAGCCTTTGACACCACACAGACATCCCATGTTGAAATTTTTTTCAGAGTCTCGACCTGTCTGCTAGACTAAACAGAGACGAGGAAACAGGTAATGACAGAATTGAAACATGGTTTTGGGATCTTGGGAGGAAAAAAGAAAGCAAAAAAAAAAAAAAAATTGATGAACAACATAGTCACCCAAGCTTGTGGTGTCTCATCAGAACCTCTCAGTGTTTGGAAGTTTTCCCAAGACTTGCCCTAGTGAGACAGAAAAGACTTATTAGATCATTGCGTCTGCTTCCCCACCTGGGCAGGAAAGAGTCTCCCATACGGAGAACATATGGCTTGATCTTAGATTAGCAACAAAGAATGTCAGTTGGCAGACAGATGGAGGAGGAGCCAGGATTGTGTGAGCTTTGCTAACCCGGACCTCACAAATGAATTCTAAAAATCATATCCAGTTAGTTCAGTTATGAAAATAAACACTGACCAACTTATACACAAGAAGAGGAGCTACCATTTATTGAACACATATTACAATCTAGGCATAGTATTTTGCAAGTCTTTTTTTCTAGTCCTCACATCCATTGTTTTATTGTCTCCATTTTGCAGATGAAGAAAGTGAGGTTCAGAAATGTGGGACCACTTTGCTCAAGGTCATGAAGCAAGTCAACCGGCAAAGCCCAGATCCCACCTAGGAGTCTGATTGAAAGTCAGTGCTTTCTGGAGGTCACAGGTCAGGGAATATAAAAAAATGACTTATTTTACTTTATTTTTAATTTTTTAAATTGAAATGTCATATTTGTACATATTTTGGAGGTACATGTGATATTTTGATACATGCATACAATGTGTAATGATCAAATCAGGGCAATTGGGATATCCATCACCTCAAGCACTTATGATTCTTTTGTGTTGGGAATATTACAACTCTTCTAGCTAAAAATGACTTTAAACACTGTAATTTTAGTTACTTCTTTCACTTTTTTTTAAAAAAACATGGGTAAAAGGAGTTTCCTCTTTTTTTTTAAATTATGAAATTCTATGAACTTGCTACAGGCTGCTGCTTATATTGCTAATTTCATAGTATTGGGAACATAGAAGTAGGCTTTGGGGAATAGAAATGAAAAAGATACTATGGGAACAGGGCAGGTATAAAATGGCATTACATTATAAATATTCGCAATCTTCCTCTTTTTCCCCCACTTCTTAAGGAAAGAGAATTCTTACCTCTTGGTTCAGGTTGAGAGCTCTCCTTTGTTTAGCAGAATCAGAGTGAAGGTGCAGGGGGGCAGTTACTACCTGCCAAAAGTAAACGAACCAAAAATGCAGTGTTTATGTCACAAGGGGGAAGGGGACTCCTGGGGGTGGGCAGAGTTGTAAATTAAGTTTTGCTTTTCCTTTTCCTTCTGCACTTCTACTACTATGGTGGTTTTGTTTTTATCTGTTCATATATTATTTAACGTCTGTTCATAATTCACAACTTCAAAGGTGAAGTTGTTAGAGAGATGGTTTGGGAGTTGATGGAGAGAGGGCAGAGCCTTAGCACAGCTGCGGGTGTGTGGCAGATGGAGAGGCCTATGGGGGAAGAGGAAAGTAGGAAATTTACTGGAGCTTATAAATTGGAAATCATTTGATATTTTTCAAGAGACTCCAGTAAAGACTTGGGTTTAAATCTATCCTGTAAAGATTTATCCCATCTGTTTTGTGTTCCTTCCTTCTCTTCTCTTGCCTTCTCTTGGTCTAATCAAGTTTTTCCTTATTCCATTTTCCGCTTCTATTAGGAATTTTATTATTATTTTAGGGGCTACCATTGAGTTTACCACAGGCATCTTTCAATTATTCAAATCTGCTTCAGAATATTTTTGTCACCTTCTGGACAATGTAAAGGACCCAGACCAGTTTAGCTGCATTTATTACTCGTTGCACCATCTGCCTTTTGCGATATTGTTGCCAAACATTTACTTATCTCTGTATTTTAAACTCAGCACAGTAGTACTATTGTTGTCTTAAACAGTCAAGATTTCATTTGGATATACTACTACATTTACCTTTTTGATGGTCTGCTTTCCTTCCAGCATTACCTATGCTTCAATCTGGTTTCGTTTGCCTTTATCCCAAAGAACTCCCTTCAGTATCATTTTTGGTTAGGTCTCCTACAGTGAATTTTCTCAACTTTAGTATGTCTGAAAATGATTTAAATTCACCATTATTTCTGAAAGTCATGTTCTCTAGTTATAGAATTCTAAGTTAGCAATTTTTTTTTCTTCCCTTTAAATCAGTTTCCCATTTTCCTCTGTCTTCCATAGATTCCCTCTTTTTAGGTGATGCTGCCCTTCTCTGATTGCTTTTAACAATTTCCCTTTATCTTTGTTTCTCATCAGTTTCACTATCTTGTGCCTGGAGGTGCTTTATCCTGCTTGTGGTTGGTAGAATTTCATGAATCTGTGGCTTGTTACTTTCATCAATTGTAAACAATCATCAGTAATGCTTTTCAAACATTTTGTCTGATTTATTCCCTCTCTTATCCTTCTGGTGACCAAAATGCACACATTAGAGATTTTTACTATTTAACTATGTCCCTTTGAACTTTTCTCTATTTTCCATATTTTTTCTACCTGTGCTGTAATGTGGATGTTTTCTACTCACTCCTCTTCCAGTTTAAGAAACCCATTTTCTAATGTATCTCCTCTGCTGTTAAACACATCTACTAAATTAATTTTAGTTGTGGTATTTTTCACATCTAAAACGTCCATTTCATGATCTTATATAGATTCAAGTTCTCTGTAGAAATCTTCCATCTTTTTATCTATTTTGTTTGAGCATATAATTATAGTTGTCTTAAAATTTATATCTGATAGCTCCAATACCTAGATCAGATCTCTGTTATTTTTTCTCTTGGTTTTCAGTCCTTTCAGGTCTTATTTCCTGGCCTTCCTGGTAATTTTTCTACTTATTGTCAAACATTGTCTAAGACAAATCTTAGAAGATCTTAGATGATATCTTCCTTCGGAGAGGACTTGATTTTCTTTTGGTGGGCGTATATAGTATGGGAAAATCACATTGACTCAGCTGGAGCTGGATTCGGGGGCTTGATTTTCCCTTACTTGTGGTGTGTTGAGCCCTTCAGAGTCTCAGTGAAAGCCTGGGGTGACTATAAGAGTCCCTTTTTGTTTATGAGTACTAAACTTCGATTTTTATCTCCCTAGCTTTCTAAAACTGCCAGCATCTCTGTTTAGCTTTATAGCCTCTTATTAGCCTCATATTGCTTGAGTTGATGACCCTCTCTTTGAAGATTCATAGCTTAGGATCTGGCAAGTGACTTGTGGGGAAATTTCGTGTAGAAAGTCATGCTCACATCTCTGGAGTTCCCTTTTTCTCTGGAACATTGGCCTTTTGGGTACTGCTCCCTTCATAGCCCTAATTCCAATTTTTGCCACCAAATGAGTGTGCTACCAACTTCCTGGCTAGCTTTTATGTCCCATACCTTGATTTAGCAAATGCTTGAGAAAAGACTACAATGGATTTGGGCTCACTTCAATACATTCTCTTTTCTCTAGAATCTTGTACCCTCCAGTCCCGATGGTATTTATCTCCAATGCTTTCAACTACAATTTTAAATTTCTGTCCAGCTATTATAGTTCTTGGCAGGAGGGAATCTGATCCATGTTACTGTATCATAGACAGAAGCAGAAACATCCAGTTTAGTTATTGTTGGGTATTAAATTATATTCTCTCTCTCTGATTCAATGAAGCACCATACAATAGCTAGTCCATGCAGCATCTCTGATTTATATGGATTTGTAAAACTTAAACATTTCACAATTACCTACATGGTTGTGGTATCATTTACCAAAATGGTAAAAATTGACTCACTTATAGGGTGAAGAAATTAAGAGTTGGGTGTGAGTATGTTAACTTTAAGATACCTAATAGACAAGTAAAAGGAAGAGTAGAAATCAGCTAAATCTGCATTCCAGGAGTTTAGAGGAGAGTTCTAGGCTGGAAATATATTTTTGGGAATTCCCCAGCCGTATGTGTCATTTGAAGATATGGGACTGGTTGAGAACCCCTGTGATCTGAGTGTGGGGAGAGGAGAGATAAGAAGAGAGCCCAAAGCACTCTAACATATAGCTGTGAATAAGAGAAAAGGAACTGGGCAAATGAGACTGAAAAGGAGTTGGCCCTGAAGTAGGAGAAAAATCAAGAAATTGTGTTGTCTTGGAAGCCTGTTGAAAAACTATTTCTACAAGGAGAAGATAATCAACAATGTTAAATGCTGCTGACAGAGTAAAATAAGGACAAAAACTTGACCTCCATTGCATTAGGCAATATGGAAGAACACAGTGACCTTGATTAGTGCAGCTTGAGAAGAGTTTTGAGGATGGAGCCATTTTGGAGCAAAGAGAGAAAGGGAAGTGAGATAGTTGTGCCAGAGAGTATGGATAGCTCTTTTAAAGAGTTTTAAAGGAGTTTTGCAAATAAAAGGGACTGATAAATGGTGTATAGGCTATGCAGTCAGGCTTTTTTTTTTTTTGAAGATGGAGCTATTTCAGTTTGCTTACATGCTAAATAAAATGATCCAGGAGAGAGAGGAAAATGATGATGCTTCAGAGGTACAGGGGATAAATATAGGAACAAAATTCTTAAATAGAAAATAGAGGATGGGACCCAAAGGATAAGTGTAGGAACTATACTTTGTTAGGAGTATGAACAATTCATTTAAAGTAAAATCTTTTATTTATTTATTTTTGAGACAGGGTCTTCCTCTATTGCCTGGGCTAGAGTGCAGTGACGTCATCATAGCTCACTGCAACCTCACACTCCTGGGTTCATGCAGTCCTCTTGCTTCAGCCTCCTAAGTAGCTAAGACTGCAGGTGTGTGCCACCAGGCCTGGCTAATTTTTCTATTTTTTTGTAGAGACAGGGTCTTGCTATGTCACTCAGGCTGATCTCAAACTCCTGGTCACAAGCAATCCTCCTGCCTCAGCCTTCCAAAGTGCTGGGATCAACAGGCATGAGCTAGCACATCTGGCCTAAAAATCTTATATTTAGGTACAGATACTTATGTATTAATAAATTTAGTAGTGCACATATTTGAAATCTATCCTTCTGATTATTTTAATCTTTTTTTTTTTTAGTGAAATGAGAAGCAAACACAATGAACAGGGAGACGATTTGGACAGTTCTAAGGAGGAGGAGGAGAACATGTGAAATAAACCTCGTGGAGGGTAAGAAAGTAAATTGATCAGGAGAATGCAATGTTCAAGAATCTAACTGAATTGAAATTTGTAGTCATAAATTTTAAGTGCCATCGATCAACATGACTGTGTTTTTTTCTAGTCTTGTTCAGATGCTTGAGCAAGCAAAGAATAAGTGGTAAAATTAGTTCTTCCAAATTGTTTATCGTTAGATGTGTAGGATAGAAAGTAAAAGGATCAAAGCAGTCGACGGTATGTGCAGGGGAGGGATTATAATTAAAACGATGGACCATGGAATTTTAGGCTGTTTTATTAGGGAGGTAAGGTTGTTTTAAGAGGAAGTGACTGCTGATAACATGTTATGGTCAGCTCATTGTGGGACCCATTGGAGTCAAAGAATCATTGGAGCTGGGGCATTTCTGCAGATAAATGGAAAAGATAATAAGTGGTTGGGACTTAAGAGGTGGAATGTTATTGATGATTATAGGTTCTAAGGTATGACCATGAGGCTGGGTGGCAGAGGTTGGCTGGAGACTAGAAAATTTGATGTGAGTTCAATGAACTGAAATACCTGGATGGTTCCTGTACACAAACAGTGAAATCGCAGAAGAAGATTACAGTAAGAGTGTGGAGAAAAAGACAATAATCCCATGGCTCAGGTCTTCAGTGAACGAGGGAGACTTAGTTTGTTTGTGTCACTATAACAAAACACCACAGACTGGGTAATTTATAAATCATCAAAATATATTACTCATAGTTTTTAAGGTTGGGAAGTCTAAGGTAAAGGTGCCAGCAGATTCTGTGTTTGGTGAGGGCTGCTATCTGCTTCCAAGATGGTGGTTTCCTGTTGCATCCTCTGGCAGGAATGAAGGCTGTGTCCTCACATGGAGAAAGAGACAGAAAAGGCAAAAGAGAGAGAGGCAGCACCTTCACACTTCTTTCATAAGGCCATTAATCCCATTCTTGAGGTTTCCACCTTCATGACCCTCTAAAAGCACCCACTCTTATTATTATACTATCACATTGGGGACTAAGTGTCAACATATGGGCTTTGAAGGGACACATACATCCAAACCACGGCAGGGATGATCAGGAGGATGCAAGATGACTGTGGCAGGAGGTGGAGGACGTTATAATCTGATGGTATGTGCTTTAGAATAGCCAGGTGATTTGCTTTGATTTTTTTAGGAGGGAGGAGTAATGATCTGGTTGGGGTATTAGAGGAGCAAAAATGATGTTCTTATTTTCATCGAGGTGATAATGGAATTAAGGTTGGGAAGGAATTTGGGTGGAGAAATTTAGGAGAGAAGTCATTTTACTAGTGGAAGACTATGAGTTCTAGACATTACAATGAAAGGTCTCTGCAGTAATGGAGGAGTCAAAAAGTGGGCCAGACCAGCAGCTGTACAGAACCTTATGAAGAGGAGAATCTTGGTCATAAGGGATGACCTGAGGTTTAGGGCTTCTTGTGATGACTGAGACAAGCAGGGATGAGGGAAGGGTAATATTCAAAATAACTTGCTAACAACCAGTATGGCATGGGCCCTCGTAAGTCAGAATTGGCACCAATCTGTCATAATGGCCCGGTAACAAACAATTGTTATTTTGTTATCGGTGCTTCCAAACTGAATCCCAGCTCCGGAGGTTGGGGCTGGTTCTGCATGCGGCCTCCTCCTTGAGATTGTTTGTTAGGACAGTTTGTGACAGCAAGGCCGAGAACATGTGATGGGAGAATGTGAGGAGTTCTGTTTACTCCACTTCGGTTCTCCTAGGTCACTCTCAGTTATAAATATCTGCAATATATTAGCGGTAATGATTTCTAAAAGAAATGGACTTGGAGTTCAAAGACATAAAAGCAACCGTTGCTCTGTATGTACTAACTGCATGAGCTTTAGAAAGTACTATAAGAGTTCTGGGCCTCAGTTCCCTCACCTATAATATGAATTAGATCGAATTGGAACATTTCTAAGATTTCTAAGATCTCTCTTGGTGCTAAGGACTTGAAATAACAACTTATAGCTTGCTTATAAACATCTGCTTCATCTACATGTTTCAGCCGAGGTACTATTTCTACTTTGTCATTTGTACTCAGTCTTTTGATAAATGTTCCCTACATCAAAATGTCCCTAACTTCAAACAAGTTATTTTCAGTCTATTATGTAGTGATTTTCTGATTCTATAAGGAAAGAAAAAACCCCTGAATTTCCATTTTGTATCTCTGAAACTTGTTCTGTCTTTCTCCTACTTACACTTTCAATACTCCTAAGGGAAAAATAATGTTTGAGTTTCTTTTTCTTTAAACTCTTCTGGGAGAATTTTTCATCTTTGATAGCTCCTACACATTTTCATGAAAGTTTTTAAAGTACTTAACTGTTAAGTGCATTTAAGCTATTCCTAAACTTTTGAAGACTTTTTTTTTTTTTTTAATTTAGAGGTTACTTCCTTTGTGGTTAAAATGAAAATGGAGAAAAAAGTACTTGGGGAAAAAATTCACTCTGTGTCACTTTTTTAGATAGTTTCAAGGCCACTGAGTGTGTTACTGAAAGTTTGCCTTTTCTTAATGCTGTTCATCTTGCTGTTTCTTTCTTATTCTATGGAAAAGTATTTCCTAAGTTAATTGTCAGGAATCTGTTGGATGTTAGATCCAGAAGTCCAATTCCAAATGACTTAAATGGATTGTATTAGTTACACATCGCTGTGTGACAGATTGCCCCAAAACTTAGCTTTTAAAAAGGACACACTTTTTTTTTTTTAATCCCAGAGTTTCTGGGGATTGGGAATCTGAGCATAGCTTAGCTGGATCCTCTGCTTCTTGTTCTCTCACAAGGCTGCAGTCAAGGTGTCAGTTAGGTGTCGGCAGGCTCATCTAAAGGCTAGAATGGTGAAGAATCCACTTCCAAGACCAGTGGTTGTTGGCAGCATTCAGTTCCTAGGGGCACTATTGGACTGAGTGCCCCAGTTCCTTCCTTGTTTTTTAGACAGAGTGTCACTCTGTAGCCCTGGGTAGAGTGCAGTTCCTTCATCACAGCTCATTGCAACCTCAAACTCCTGGGCTCAAGCGATCCTCCTGCTTCAGCCTCCCGAGTAGTAGGGACTACAGGCATGCACCACCATGCTCGGCTAATTTTTCTATTTTTAGTAGAGACAGAGGTCTCACTCTTGCTCAGGTTGGTCTTGAACTCCTGATCTCAAGCCATCCTCCTTCCTCGACCTCCCAGAGTGCTAGGATTACAGGCATGAGCCACCGGCCTGGCCTCGAGTTCCTTCCTTGCTGTTGGCTGGAGACACCCTTGTTCCTCACCATGGGACCCTACGCACATGGCAGCTTGCGTCTTCAAAATGTGCAAGCCAACAAGGCAATAAATAAAGAGTATACCAGTAAGACAGAAGTCACAGTCTTTTGTATCCTAATTATAGAATTGACATTCCATCACTTTTGCCTCATTCTGTTCATTAGAAGTAAGTCCCTATCCCACACTCAAGGAAAGGGGTTACACAAAGGCATGAATACCAGAAAGTTGCACTATCAGCTGGGCACGGTGGCTCACGCCTGTAACCCTGGCACTCTGGGAGGTGGAGGCGGAGGCTGGAGGATAGCTCGAGGTCAGGAGTTGGAGGCCAGACTGAGCAGGAGCAAGACTCTGTCTCTACTAAAAAAAAAAAAAAAAAAAAAAAAAGAAAGAAATTAGCTGGGCAACTAAACATAGAAAAAATTAGCTGGGCATGGTGGTACATGCCTGTAGTCTTAGCTACTCGGAAGGCTGGGGCCAGAGGATTGCTTGAGCCCAGGAGTTTGAGGTTGCTGTGAGCTAGGCTGACACCACGGCACTCTAGCCTGGACAACAGAGCAAGACTCTGTATCATTAAAAAAAAAAAAAAAAGGCAGAAAGTTGGACTATTGAGAGTCATTTTGAAAGCTGTCTGTAATAGATTCACCCACAAAAATGAAAAGATGAGGTGTAACTTGTCTTCAGGTACAAGTGTGTCCAGAAACTTAAAAGATGCTGTTAAATATCGGTTTTTACCCGTCATCTTTACTCCCATTTGTTTAATTTTTAGGTAAATTCTCCTTTCATGGTAGCCCATAATGGCTCCAGACTTATCCCACCATTTTAGCAATTCAGTGGAAAGAGTGTTTCTTTCCTATGTTCCATCAAAAGTCTTGGGCTTATAATCACTGATCCAGTGTGGGTCCTGTGGTCATTTTTTAATCAATCACGTGGCTCTTATTGGCCATGCTAGGGCATGTACCTTCTCCTGAAGCCAGAAGGAGTGGGCATCCGCATCATGGACTGAGAGTGGTGGAGGGGTACTGCCTCAAAGAATGTTAGGATGCTAGTCTCAAAAAAATAGGCAAAGGATTTTGGGCATAAACAAAACAACAGCTGAGCCAGGCTGTCCTACGTTAACAGATAGTGGGTCTAAGTGGAACAGGAAAGGCACCACAGTAGTGTTTGGGGCTCTGCTGCTGAATGATAGTTCAGGGACTCTGGGCATTGCCACACAGAAGCAAACCAGACACCTCCATAACCGCCCATGAGGTGTCAGGCATTGAGCTAGGTGCTTTGTATATGTGGTCTCATGGAATATTTGCAGTGACCTTACAAAAGCTGGTATTGTTTCATTTTTACAGAGAAGGAAATATGTTTTGACATGTGATTTCAAATCAAAGCTGTACTGATTCCAAAAACAGTGCCCTCATGATACCATACTACCTGTCAGAACATAAGAAAATTTTTTATCCTGTCCTATTTCACACAAGAATGAGAAACTTGTATTTATATGTTTTTATTGTATTTTTTTACAAAGTATAATTTAATATCTTGCATAGTTTATAGTTTAGCAATCAAATAGCTTATTGAAATAAACTTGTCAGAAAGGGTTTGAGGCACCAAAGTCTATGTAGATATTAGCTTAAAAAATTAGAACAAAAATGGAAAAATAGAGTCAAGGAAAATGAGGAAGCTAAATTTTTAAACAATATTCTAACTGAATTTGATCTTACCAAACTGCTTTCTTTCATTTTCTCTCTTTCTGGTCATCTTTACAGTTTTTGGTGTACTCCCTTGATATAGAAAATATAGAAAAAATTTGGTGAAGAAGGATAAATATGCTTGCACTTGATAACACATAGTAAGTACTAGATAAATGACTAATTGCAGAACAAAAAATGTAACTCCATATGACAATTATTTTTATCCCCTTGAACCTCAGTTTCCTCACTTATAGAGATAATCATAATCAGCAGGGCTGTATAAAGAATAGAAATAATGTTTCAAGAGCAAAGTATTTAATATGTAATGTGTGTCTAGTAAGATTTTTTTTTTTGCAATTATCCAAACAAATTAAAATATTATCCAACATAAACTCACAAAGTAATTAATTTACTCCAGGAAAGAACTTTAATGGGCCTGGTTTAGTTTCACATATTTTTCAATGGTACAACCTATTATGTGTAGGGAAGTGGTGGACAAGTAAGAACTAAGTGTGTAAAAGCAATGTGACCCCGTGAATGCCAAGAGCGTTCTCTTGAAACTCAAATCTTCCTGGCCACTATTCCTGAGTGACTGACTAGAGCAACACTCGGGGAAGACAGTCATTTTCAAGACCTGTCATCTGATTCTTCTATTCTCTTAAGGTTTTATTATTATTTGTGTGACTCGTAATGGACTGTTAGTCATTTCTTAGAAATTTCTGAATTTACCCATCATGTTGGGTGATACTTGTCTGAAGATTTTTGGAGCATCTTGATGCTTGTAATGAAAGTTTGCTAATATTTTCTCTCCTCAAGGGAATTCTGCATCTTTCATGTCTTGAATGGAGGCAGAGGCAGTTTCCCATGTGAAAGGTGAAAGCTCCGGCTACCTGCTTTCCAAACGTCCCGTGGAGCTAGGGAGTGGGCATGCGCTCCAGGCCTCAGTGCGAATATTGAGCTAAACTTGAAGGAGGAGAGGCAGCTGTCCATACAGAGACCGGGGGAAAGATCATTCCAGGAAGCAGGAAGAGCCTCTCCAAATGCCCCAGGGTGCTCGGTGTTTTTAAGGAACAGCAAGGAGGTCAGTGTGACTGGGGCCCTGTGAGCAAGGGGCCAAAAAGCAGATTTACAGACATGTGTTATACACATTATCCCAAGAACCATTTAAAAGATAGAAAAAATTGGAACCAAGAGAGGTTAAGCGACTTGCCCAAGATTGCACAATAAGTGCCAAAGCCAGAAGTCAGAGACTCCTCTTTTGACCCTAAGTCCTGTGCTTTTATCAAGATGCCATTGCATGTTTTCCTTGAAATTGCCTTAATATTTTCTTCATACTCTTGTTGTGAATTTTTTGTTAAAGCTATCATAAGTCAGGAATCATGCCTTCTTCGGTTGCATTGTACATAGCACAAAGTTCAAATAGATGTTTTCTACATACCTTTGATGAATCATTTTCTAACAATAGCCTTATCTTTCTATTTAGTTTATCCTGGTAGACTTGGCTGACTCTCCGAATTTAGTGGAAATATTTTAGTATAGATCTATCTGATTATCTGGTGGTTTAGCAAGTACACTTTATACCTACGTTGTATTATTTATTTTAAAAGCATTTAAAAATTTTACATGGAATCTAAAGTTACTTGTACATTCAAAGCATTCAACTAAGGAAACAAAAGATAAAATCATACTCAATAGTTGAAATCTTTTGCAGAACACTGGCATACAGACATAGATGCCCCCCCAATACACATGCACACACATGCATACCCATGACTAAATGAGTGCTCAAACCACAAATATTTTTAAAATCCCTAATTAAGAATTAAATGAGTCTTTATTGGTAATATAACAGGATAACAGACAGGTGATTTAATTTGTGTTATTTTAAAAATGTAATTATTAAATATTCATGAATATTATACTTTATGAGACTTAAATGCTCATACCAAAATCATATGGTGAAGATAAAATGCAGACAAAGAGTCTGGGTTCCCACAGCCACCGACCCCCAAATGACCTGCTAATAAATGCCAGATTCTCATCTTGTAAAACTCCTATGGGAAAATAATAAAGGATGAACGTTTGGCCTAACATTTATTTTTATAAAACAAGCACCTTTAGTTTTCCTTCAAGAGAATCATTTGCTTGCTCTATAAAAGTCTGTGGCCCTTTATGAAAATGTGTACCTCATGTCACACAGCTAGAGCTATAAATTTGGGCACTTACGCATGGAAGTTCAGACATCTGGCCTAGCCAATCTAGATGATTCAAGTCAAAGTTGATATTTATGCTAACATTTTTAGTTCCTAGTACATTTATCAGCAAATTATATAATCATTCATTTTTCTTGGACCATAGTTTTGTTTGTGGAATTTTAGGTAATAAATATATGTAGATTCAAAATATAAATACAATGGCTATTATCAGCTCTGTGATAAATATTTGCTATAGGCCAGAAATTCCCAAACTTTATTTTTTTAAATCTAGGGGCAATATAGGATAGATGGGTATATTCACAGCACAGTGAAGAGAATAATCAGGCTCTGTCCAAAACAAATATAAACTAAAAAAAATATGTAAAATATACTGAAATGTGAATCAAAATTAAAAGTCAGGAACAGATAGGTGTGCCAAGAGGTATTTACAAAACTTGACACCTTCATAACTTTTCCTTAAGAAAAGCAACCTCTGTAATCTCTATATTTATTTTTTGTTTTTATCTTTTATTTATGATTTATTTATTTATTTATTTTTATTTCAAAATATTAAGGAGGTACAAATGTTTTAGGTTACATGGATCATTTTTGTAATGTTGAGTCCCAGCTATAGTTATGCCTGTCACTCAAATAGTTTTCATATTACCCATTGGTTGGTGTATTCCCCTCTCCTTATCCCCCTTCTCCTTGGTTAATTTCTACTGAGTTTACTTTCCTCTGTGCAGATGTGTGTTCTTTGGATAGTTCTAATTTAGTAGTGAGTACATGCGGTGTTTGTGTTTCTATTCTTGAGCTACTTCACCTAAGAGAATGGTCTCCATTTCCAACTAGATTGTTGCAAAGGTATTATTTCATCTTTTTTATGGCTGAGTAGTACTCTATGGTATATGTATACCACATTTTATTAACCCACTCATGAATTGATGGCCATTTGGGTTGATTCCACATCTTTGCAATTGTGAATTGTGCTGCAGTAAACATTTGCGTATAGGTGTCTTTTGATGCAAAGTCTTCTTTTCCTTTGGGTAGATACCCAATAGTGGGATTGCTGAATCGAATTGTAATCTCTGTATATAACAGATGCTATGGCTCATGCCTTGTAAATCTACTGTAACTTTGGTTATTGCTCAGAGCAACAGTTTGTCCTTGAGCCATCCTGGAGCTGAAGACCGTCCTAGCCCATATATAGATTTAATCTAAAGTAGAGTGGTAAGAGTATCTTGTCCCATAGACTAGATGTTTCATATTGGATAATAGCAAATCTACTCAATTATATCTTGTCTTGGGAAAAAGGAATGGTAATTACATTGTAACAGCCAAATAGTTAGCATTCACAAATTTCCCTAGTTTTCGGATTCTCCCTGTGGTTTGTTGTGAATTTTAGTGTTTGAAGCTCTAGGACACAGATGAGTGTTTGTGTGGACAATGAGAGGTTCCCCAAGCTCCTTGCTACTTCTTTTGTAACATAATCTCATTGGAGGTCACCAAAAATACTCAGTGAGAGTCTCTTCAACAGAAAGGGCCTGGTTCTTGATGGCAAAAAGTGCTAGATGAAATAGGGGTGGGGGCAGTGTGAGGAGGAGGAGAGAGAGAATGCATGGGAATTTACAAAAATAAAATACTTGCCAATTTATATTATCTTTAAAAACCCCACAAAATCCAAAACTATGAAGAAAACTAACCTAAGGTAGAGAGTCAATAAAATTAAAATCAATAATTTGAGGAGTAATTCAAAGCAGATGATATAAAAAAATATGGAACTTGGAAATAAGTATAGTTTGGATACCAAAGAATTAAAAAAAAATCAAATAGAAATGATGAAAGAGAAGTTCATTAGAAAATAAAAAAGACATCTTAAATGAAAAGAATCACGAATAGGATAAACTCTTTTTTTTTTTTTTTGAGACAAAGTCTCACTTTGTTGCCGGGACTGGAGTGCCGTGGCGTCAGCCTAGCTCACAGCAACCTCAAACTCCTGGGCTCAAGCAATCCTTCTGCCTCAGCCTCCCAAGTAGCTGGGACTACAGGCATGTGTCACCATACCCAGCTAATTTTTTCTGTATATTTTTAGTTGTCCAGCTAATTTCTTTCTATTCTTTTTTAGTAGAGACAGAGTCTCACTCTTGCTCAGGCTGGTCTTGAACTCCTGAGCTCAAACAATCCACCTGCCTCTGCCTCCCAGAGTGCTAGGATTACAGGTGTGAGCCACCGCACCTGGCCAGTATAAACTCTTGAATGGAGGTGCTTCCATATCTCCTGCCATGGAAGGCTTAATGGCAGGGTGGGGAGCGTAGCACAGGAGACAGAAAGCTTAGATTTGAACATGAGCTCTGCAGTTTTAGCTGCATGACTTTTTGCAAATGATACAACTTCTCTATGCCTTGGTTTCCTTCTCTATAAAATGGAAATAAAATTATTTTATATCTCAAAAGTTATTGTGAGAATTAAAATTTTATTTTAAACTACTTAGAATAGCATCTGGTACATTATAATTGCTCTGGAAATATTAGCTATTATTATTTCTTTTCTGAATGTTTGAAATAGTTCATAGGAAAATATTTTGAAAAGAGGAATGAAGATGGAATAAAACCCATATAAAATACAATTATATGAGAACATGTTTATAAAATAAATACAAATTTCAAAATTTGTTCAAAGAAGACATACAATGTGAAAATTTAATTTTAACAGAAATATGACTTGTAAATATCATATTTTAACAATTAAGAGTATAAGTGAGGCAGAGAAGAAGTAAAAGTAATTTCTCCATTTAGAGAAAGTCAAGAGATTATTTTTATTTAAGCAATATTTAGAGAAATATAAAATGCAGAAAAATGGAAAAAGTCAAATAGTGCATTCATTATGGAATAGAAAACAATGGAAAAATCAACAAAATATAGAAACTTAAAAATGTAGAAATAAAAAAGAATTTTCCAGATATATCAATAATCTAAAAATATATATAAACTGGTTAAATGATATGTAAAGTTAAAACCTCAAGTGTTGAATTAAAAAACAAGATGCTACTATATGCTATTTAAAATAATCAGTCTAAAACCAAATTACACACCTGTCTAAAATTAATGTTAAAAATTTATTTATTTTTTATATATTTTTTATTTCAGCTCATCATGGGGGTACATAAGTTCAGGTTATATACATTGTCCATGTCCCACCCATCCCCCTGAGTCAGAGCCTCAAGCGTGTCCATTCTCCAGACAGTGCGCCTGGCACTCACCATGTAGTCATACCTCCATCCCCTCCCCCCCCACCTCCCTGAGTCAGCACCTTCAAGCATGACCATTCCCCAGAGGGTGTGCAACACACTCATCATGTAGGCATACACTCATCCCCTCCCCCCACCCCCCATCTCAGTCTGATATCCAATTGGTATCCTTCCCCGATGTGCATTTAGGTGATGATCAGGGAAACCAGTTTTCTGGTGAGTACATGTGATGCTTGTTTTTCCATTCTTTGGATACTTCACTTAATATAATGGGTTCCAGCTCTCTCCAGGAGAACCAAAGAGATGTCGTATCATCGTTATTTCTTATAGCTGAGTAGTACTCCATGGTATACATATACCACAGTTTACTAATCCATTTGTGGATTGATGGGCACTTGGGTTGTTTCCACAACTTTGCGATTGTGAATTGTGCTGCTATAAACATTCGGGTACAGGTGTCTTTGTTAAAGAATGACTTTTGTTCTTCTGGGTATATGCCCAATAATGGGATTGCTGGATCAAATGGTAGGTCTACTTGAATCTGTTTAAGGTATCTCCATATTGCTTTCCATAGGGGTTGCACTAGTTTGCATTCCCACCAGCAGTGTATGAGTGTTCCTGTCTCTCCGCATCCACGCCAACATGTGTTGTTTTGGGATTTTTTGATAAAGGCCATTCTCACCGGAGTTAAGTGGTATCTCATTGTGGTTTTGATTTGCATTTCCCTGATGATTAGGGATGTTGAGCATTTTTTCATACGTTTTTTAGCCATTCTATATCTTCTTTTGAAAAATTTCTATTCATGTCATTTGCCCATTTTTTGATAGGATTGTTTGATTTTTTCTTGCTGATTTTCCTGAGTTCTAAATAGATTCTTGTTATCAGTCTTTTATCTGATGTGTAGTATGCGAAAATTTTTTCCCATTCTGTAGGCTGTCTGTTTATTTTCGTGACTGTTTCTTTGGCTGTGCAGAAGCTTTTTAATTTAATCAGGTCCCATTCGTTTATTTTTGTTGTTGCTGTGATTGCCTTAGGGGTTTTCTTCATAAATTCTTTGCCTCTCTGTAAGAGTCTTTCCTACATTTTCTTCTAGAATTCTAATCGTTTCCCATTTAAGGTTTAAATCTGTTATCCACCGTGATTTGATTTTTGTGAGAGGTGAAATCTGTGGGTCCTATTTCAGTCTTCTACACGTGGCTATCCAGTTTTCCCAGCACCATTTATTGAATAGGGATTCTTGTCCCCAGAGTATGTTTTTGTCTATTTTGTCAAAGATTAGATGGCTATATGAGGATGGTTTTATATTTGGGTTTTCTGTTCTGTTCCACTGGTCTGTGTCCCTGCCCTTGTGCCAATACCAGGCAGTTTTAAGAACCACAGCTTTGTAGTATAAAAATTTAAGTTAAAGAGTAACTTTGTTGGTAACCAAGAAGTAAATATGACAAAGAGGTAATTTTCAATTGATAAAATTAACATTCTACAATTACTATAGAATCATGAATTTTATGACTCTTTCATACTATCCTATCACAATATGTAAAGATAAAAAAAGGACAAAAATAGATAATTTTATAAAGATTCAGCTGTTGCAATAGACATTA
This sequence comes from Lemur catta, assembly GCF_020740605.2. Classification (NCBI taxonomy): domain Eukaryota; kingdom Metazoa; phylum Chordata; class Mammalia; order Primates; family Lemuridae; genus Lemur; species Lemur catta. The sequence goes on along the minus strand of NC_059139.1, from coordinate 73,210,285 downwards.
ACAAAAGTCTCTTAATCTCTGATAGGTGATGGGATAAAAAATCAAATCATAAAAAGCTCATGTTACCATAAATAAGTATGACATTTTCTATAAGCATATATAACTATACTAAATATAAGTATCCAACATGAGATGAATCTGTGTATATGGAAATTATATAGGTTAGGATCCTATAAACAGATAGATTATTTGGCATGTTTACAAAGGGTGAACGGAGGCTTTTAAAAAATTTCAATTATTCTGGAAAATAATATTTACTTAGTCAGTATTATCTGCTCATAATGTAATATAGATGACCTTATTAGCAAAAGCTTAAACAACCAAGCAAATAACTTTTTGTTCATCTGAACTTTTGTTAATTGATTTCTATTTAAGTCCACTATGAAATTTAAAATAACTCTTCTAAATAACTTGGATTAAAGAGGAAATCCAAACTGCATTTGTAAAGTGTTAAGAAAGTATTAGTTGTATCAGGAGACAGCAAAAAAGGTCGAAAGCTATCTAATTTGTGTTATGAATCAAATATAACCTTGCTACCAAAACCATAAAAAAGAGGACATCCGCAAGAAAAAATTAAAGGACAATCTTGCATGTTAATATAGACACAACATTCTAAATGGAGTACAGTGCTAGGAAACACTGGCAGAATTACTCACCCAAACCAAGTAGGATTTACCCCCAAAATGCAATAAATTTTTAGTTCTCTCATGTATGATAATTGCATCAACAGCAAAACAAAACAGATGAGAATTTTAATACAGGTCTCTTTAATAGAGAATTTAGTAGATTAATAAAATATTAGTAGGCATATAACCTGCCTTTGCTTCAGTTTCCTCATTTGTAAAATGCAAATAATAATAGTATCAACCTCAGAGGTTTGTTGTGGGGATTAAATATGTTAATTTAGCTAATATGTTAACTGTGCGTTAGAGTGTCAAATAAATATTAGCTACTATTTTAAGAACTATATCCTTTAAACTGTAGATAACTAGGGCTATATTCATTAATACACTAAAGTCTATCTTTTTTAGGCCCAGAGCCAACATGATATTTAATTGTAAAACAGTGGAGTTACTGTCATTGAAATGAATAAAAATGTAACATGCATATGAGTATTATTTTATGACATTTTTTGTAAAAATTCCAGCCAGTACAATATTATTTCAAACAAAAATAAGAGATATAATGATTGGCTGAAGAAGGAAAAGTTACAATTTTTATATAATTTACTTACATCAGCTGAAAACTTTATAATTTATAGAAGTTTATAATTCTAAATTCTGTAAAATTGAAAGAGAAAAAGTAAATATACAAAAATTAACAGCCTTTCTATACAACAAAAATAGAAGATAATGTTTGATAAAAAGACTCCTTTCTCATTAATATTAATATAAGTAATGTAGCGAAGAAAGATCCTAATGAGATACATGGTAGGAACAGGTGAACAAGCTACTCATTTGTGTGGGTGGGTATTAAAGAAGAATGGAGCACATGGAGAACTGTGCTATGTTCTTGGGCAGAAAATGTTGAATATTATAAAGATAACACGTTTTCCTAAGTGAAATAATGTGTTAGAAAAAATAAAAGATGAACAGGTAACAGTAAAAAATATAAAGACTAAATAAATCACACATAATTGAACCACCCTATCAACATCTTGGTGTAAATTTGCCCCCCCCTTTAGAACAAAATAAAATCATACTATAAGTGATTATTTAAAAAATAGATAAATCAAATATAAAAAATTAAAAATAATTAAAATAGATACGTCATAGTCAGCCTTTCAAGTTCTATAAACTAAGAATTGTGTTCTGCTGTGAATTGCTAAGGCTTAAAATAAAAATAAGTTAAGCAAGGTAGAAGTTTTTTTTTATTATTTTTGCTCCCATAAAGATGCACAGAGGAAAGAAGTCCAAGAGGTGTGATGGATCCTGTTCTAGTTTCCTTTTATCTTTCATCTTTACTGTTCTTACTGGGATGGGCCATCACTAAGGCCATTTCCCAGTCTGTTCGGCTATCACATGTGTATTCTAGGCTGGAAGATAATGGGAAGGGCAGAAGGGTGCACCTTTCAATAGAAATATGTGAAAATAGTTTAGTAAGGAAGTCCAAATTAGACATCCTCATACCATTTACCACATATCAAGTTCAGATAGTAAAAATTTAATTGTCTTTTTTCAGAAGAAATGATATGACCATTCTCATATACTGTAGATACTTGAATAAATTATAATAACACTTTTTAGATTGCTATTTAGCAACACATATTAAGAAAAGGAAATAAAGTCAATGTCTAGCAATTCCACTTTTAGAAATTCTTATGAAATAATACAAAATAACTTTAATTCAATGATTTTAATTGCATTATTTTTTATAATAGGAAAAAATTGGAAATAAAGTTTATACTTAATAAAAAGAGAGATTTATAAAATTTATGGTACAATCATGCAATGTATATTCTGTACATATAAAGATGGAGGTTTTGATGCTTTCTAAAATGTTAACAATCCTTGTCTCCATTTGTTGGAATTCACTTTGTTTCCTATTTTCTTACTTATTTTGTATTTTCTAAAATTTCTGCATGATTATTGCATGTCTTTCATAATTTGAAAAATATATTTAAAAATTATAATAACTGACATCTAGGTGTAATTTTTAAAAAGGTTCATTGGCTTTGCCATAAACAGAAAATATCTTATATTTAAGTAATAATTTATACATAATCTATATTAGCATGTTCTGAGACTATTTTAAGGCTTTGGAATATGTATTGAAATAAGAAATTTCCTTGATATATTTGAATTTACAGTATTTATATTGAGGTATCATTCAGCGCTATATCAGAAACTTCTGGTTTTAATGGTTTAATTTCTGGAGTTAATAATTAGAAACTAAAGTAAAAATATATAAGAAAATGGCACCTTCACTATTAGTCCACTGGATGAACAAGTAGAAGATATTGACATTCCCTTAGAGTGGAGGAAGGATACTAGTCTATCCTCTGACCCATATAAGAAGTTGAAGCATATAAGAAGTTAAAAGTACTCAGATAGGAACAACTCAGGAGGCAGGATCCTATGGGGTTTCTGTCCATGAAAAATTCCTACTCCCAAAGTGCAGCACAGGAACTCTTGAGTCATCAGTTGTAAAATTTCCCTGAGCCAAGAGGTTTATCAGTAGTAGGTAGATGAATAGGTCCCCATGGAGTTTTGGGGTCTCCCTGATGCTGTGGTCTAGTGTAAGATCTCAAGAAGTTTGCATACCTGGGGTATTGGAGAACAACTCTAACATAATAATAACTAAATCTGAATTTCCTACTTTTCCTTCAAAATGGGACCTTCAATGAATATACTCTACTGCATATTATTTAGTAGTGTTCTTTGAAGCTTTAGGGAGAACCATTCATATAGTATGTCCAACCATCAGCTACAGCCCCACGAGCCTGTTTCTCACATATGATATTGTAACCTCATTCCCACTGCCTTGATCCCTATGCTCTGACAGCCTTATTTCTGTTTCTTCTTTCCGTTTCTTAAACATGTTCACCTTGCATATAGGCCTTTATATTTGCTGTCCCTGCTGCATAGAATACGTCACTAAGATATTGACATGTCTCTACTTTTTGGTCACCCATGTTTCAACTCAAATAAACCTTTCCATAGACATCTTTGCTATCCCCCTAACCAGTATCCCTATGATCATTCTTCATCACAATTCCCTATTTTAATGTCTTCAGAGCTCTTACAACTACCTGAAATGATCTTATTTATTTGCTAGTTGACTATTTTCTGTTTCCCCCACACTATAATATAGGGTCAGAAAAGTAGAGCCATCATCTATAGAGCCCACTGTTCCATCTGTAGAGCCTAGGACACTATGCAACACACCAGAGGTGTTCAATAATTATTTGTTGAAAAAAATAATTCTATACTTCGTAGGGAACCAAAGAAGACTCTGTATAGCTAAAGTAACCTTAAGCAAAAAGAACAAATTGGGAGATATCAATTACCAGACTTCAAGCTATACTACAAGGCTGTAGTAACCAAAATAGCATGGTACTGGCACAAGAACAGAGAATAGAACAAATCACTGAGAACCGAGATATGAAACCATCCTCATATAGCCATCTCATCTTTGACAAAGCAGACAAAAACATACACTGGGGAAAAGAATCCTTATTCAATAAATGGTGTGCAGAAAATTGTATAGCCATATGGAGAAGACTGAAACAAGAGCCACACCTCTCACCTCTCACAAAAGTCAACTCATGATGTATAACAAACTTAACCTAAGGGATGAAACTATAAGAATTCTAGAAGCAAATGTTGGAAAAATTTATATACATTGGTCTAGGCAAAGAATTTATGAAGAAGACTCCAAAAGCAATCACATCAACAAAAATAAATAAATGGGACCTGCTCAAATTAAAAAGGTTCTGCACAGCAAAAGAAACTAACACTAGAGAGAATAGACAGCCTACAGAGTGGTAGAAAATATTCATAGGCTACACATCTGATAAAGGGCTGATAACTAGAATCTGTGTAGAACCCAGGAAAACCAGAAAGACAAAATCAAACAACCCCATCAAAAAGTGGGCAAAGGACATGAACTGAAACTTTTCAAAAGAAGATAGAATAATGGCCAACAAACATATGAAAAAATGCTTGACATCTCTAATTATCAGGAAAATGCAAATCAAAACCACAATGTGATATCACTTATCTTCAATGAGAATGGCTTTTATCCAAAAGTCTCAAAACAACAAATGTCAGCATGAATGTGGAGAGATAGAAACACTCATACACTGCTGCTGGGACTGCAAATTAGTATAACCTCTATGAATAGTAGTATGGAAATAACTCAAAGAGCTAAAAGTAGAACTACCATTTGATCCAGCAATCCCACTACTGGGTCTATCCAAAAGAAAAAAAGACATTGTATAAAAAAGACATCTGCACTGGAATGTTTATAGCAGCACAATTCACAATGGCAAAGATGTGGAAACAACCCAACTGTCCATCAATACATGGTTGGATTAACAAAATGTCATATATGTATACCATGGAGTACTACTCAGCCATAAAAAAATGGTGAACTACCTATTGTATTATCCTGGATGGAGCTGGAACCGATTCTTCTAAGTGAAGTATCACAAGAATGGGAAAACAAGGCCAGGCGCGGTGGCTCACGCTTGTAATCCTAGCACTTGGGAGGCCGAGGCGGGTGGATCGTTTGAGCTCAGGAGTTCGAGACCAGCCTGAGCAAGAGCGATACCCCGTCTCTACTAAAAATAAAAAGAAATTATATGGACAACTAAATATATATAGAAAAAATTAGCCGGGCATGGTGGTGCATGCCTGTAGTCCCAGCTACTTGGGAGGCTGAGGCAGGAGGATTGCTTGAGCCCAGGAGTTTGAGGTTGCTGTGAGCTAGGCTGACGCCACAGCACTCACTCTAGCCCAGGTAACAGAGAGAGACTCTGTCTCAAAAAAAAAAAAAAAAAAAAAAGAATGGGAAAACAAACACCACATGTACTCACCATCAATTTGGCACTAACTGATCAACACTAATGTGCGCATATGGGAAGTAATACTCAGGGTGTTGGGCAGGTGGGAGGGGGAAGAGAGGATGGGTAAATCCATACCTAACATGTGGTGCACACTGTCTGGGGGACGGGCATGCTTGTCAGGTGGTGCAAATGCAATTTATGTCACGAAAGCATTTGTACTCCTGTAATATTCTCAAATTAAAAACAAAGAATTATAATTGGAGATGTTCATATTCAGAGAATGACATTAAAGTCCCACATATAAGAAATCCCACAATGGCTTTGCAAATATAAAATTGGGCATGATTGACATGAGCACTATGGCTTAAAAAGACCTGAGAACTAACCATGAGTCAGCAATGTCTGTAAGTAATTGATTCTTGGTCTTGAATATATATAAATAAGAATGTAAAATTAAGGGCTCTGCAAAGTGACTTTCCCTATATCCAACAAGACTTGACTAAGCCTTCAAAGTCTAACATTTTGTCTACTTGTAAACTCTATATTTTGATCAATTGACAAGGGCACAAAGGAGAAAAATGGAAATAATGGGAGTGCTAGAAAATGAGAGGTAAAAGGATAATACAAAATGACTGGGGTTATTTAGTCTGCATTAAAGGAGGCCGATCATAATTTTGAGTACATATATTAATAGTTCTATTGTATGTTGTATTAGTAATTATATTGTATATATAGGAGAGTGGAAATTAAGTGATCATCATCTGTACCAAATCTAGAATATAATGTAATGGTTTTGAACAAAAAAATAAAAAACATATGTAAAAAAAAGAGTGAAAGAATACATGAACTGCAGTAAATTTGAAACTTGAGATTGTGCCAGAGGATTTGGATACTGTGACAGCAATCCCTCTCTCCCATCAGCTCTATAACAACTTTCTCTTAATATATGAAAGGTTATATAAAATGTTTTTGTTTTATATTTTGATTACTTGATCTACAGAGTGGTTGTAGAGAAAATAAAAGTTGGAACTGGGACTGGTTGTCAGGTCACAGTTATCTTGGACTACTGGCATGCTATTGTTACAGACAACATAGGCAAGAGGGAAGAAAATTGTTTTAGATGTGTCCTATTATTTGTGTGTATATATGAATCTTGTCTCTTTATGTTTCGATTTTCCTTTTAACATGTGCAAATGCCAGATACAAATCATAAATTGGGTGTTTGAATAAGTGATCACTTGTTCCAGTTCTTTTTTCATGCATTATCTTGTATTACAGTATGATAACTAATTTTGAAAAAAGTTGAAGTTGATGTAGTAAGTGTTTTCAGATTAAGTCTGCCATGTGTCTACCATTTTATAAAAAGACACAGTTTTGAAATATATTCGTTGGCTAGATGATGCCTTCTATGTATGCTGTTGAATCTTTAAAGTAATGTACATACATTTTGAGAATTTCTGAATGAATTTTTTTATATCACATAATTATTTTTAACATATAATCCATAAAATATGTGGATTCCTTTGTCTTATAGTTCATGATACAAATGCTTAAACATGAATAAAGAAAATAATTAAACTTGAATATTAATACTGATATTTTTTGATCTTCTGGGATTTTTAAACCCAAATGTGAAAAGTAGTTTAATTTTTAATTTTGTATTCACATAATCTGTTCTATACACAGTTTTAATATTAAGAACAGTACACATAGGAGACTTTTTTCTACTTTTAATTCCAGAAGTTACTTCTTTTAGTTGTTAAGCAACGGTCAAAGCCAAGAAATTTATTCTTTGATGTTAATTGTAATAATATTTATTATTATCATCAATAATTTTAATTAGTATTTTATGTCATGAAATATTTTTAACTCTTGTTCTAACAAATAAAAGGATTATTCTTTGTGATCAAAATATACTTTTGCACTTGTATCAATTTGTTCAACCTACATTACAATTTTTGTGTATGTATTAGAAAAATATATGTAGTTAAATTAGGAGTTCTGGATACATTGAGGAGTATGAGCACTAATCTAAAATATATATTTTTTTCCAAGAAAATAAAAGATTTGTTGCAAGAGACAAGGACTTCTTAACAACATTACCGATTCTTAAAACCTGTAGGAAAATGAAGCTAAACTCAGGGAAAAGGCCCTGAGGGGGTTATGAAGCCAGTTAAGCTGCATACATATGTTTGCTGACAGTTGGAAGAATGAACATTTCTCTTCCCATTTTGACTGCATTAAAAAGCACTGGAAAAGCTTGTGGATTCAGGTTTCAGGCTCTTTGCAACTGAATTCCTTTCTTTTTCATATTTTAAATTTGTAATATGTTCTATAGAGTCCTTAAGTGAACATCCTGTTTTCAGGACTTCTAAAACTCCATTGCTTTGAACACTGTGCCACATGGCAGTACTACAAACATAAAGAGTCCAGCTGTTAAGATGGAAAATACCATATAAATCACTGTAAAAGCATCTTGTCTTACTATTTTGGAAAGCCCACTGAAGTATTTTAAAGGAAAGGGATACTAACTTTAAAAGCCTCCAAAAAGCACTGTCATGATTCTTTGAATTTCAGATTATAATCTCAGACTGTTTTATAAAGGCAAGGTTTACATAGCTTGTTCTCTGAGTAAAGACACACCTTTTTTTCAATAATTTCTCAAGTGTGCTTTCGTCCCTGACCTTCCTGATGTGGTGAAATCTGACACTGTGTCATAATTAATTCTACTTAAATGATCATTTTTGAAATGGAAGAGTTCTTTAAAATAATATTGTAGTTATCACATCCTATCCTTAAAAATAAAAATAAACTCTCGGGCTAATAATCTTCTGGATTGAAAATGTTTCTGGGAAGAGAAGTACCCTCCACAAGGCCAGTTGTCAGATTGAGAGCATCCTGAAAAGATCCCAGGCACAGTAATACTGTGAGCACTTACACCGTGGATAGATGGTTCAAAACTTTATCAGGAACATGGTTCCTGATGGTACAAAACTTTAAATTGAGGAGATGCTTTACATGCTGATGGATGGCGTTATAGTGGGAGAAGGAGAAAAAGTCTAATTGTTAAAGGAGAAAGAGCTTGGATTCAGAGACACGGATCTGGCCACTGAACAATATGAAACGCTGAGTAAGTGTTAGTTCCTTTTCCTGTTTTAGTCCAAAATTCTAACGTGTGGAGCCCATTAAGGTGGCCTTCTTGTCTCACTTCAGTTACCTCTTCACTTGTCATGGGATTACCAGGGGACTTCAATCTCCAGGATCTCTACAAAAATTTCTGCAGCTGAGGAAAACAATTGGAAATGGGAGACTTAATCTATGTCAGTTTGTCCTTGTTTGGTGGAATCAATTTTGTTTTCTTGACTCCGAATAAGAATCTGACTGTATTTACTAATGGAGCTATTTCTAAGGGATTGGTTGAGCTTTCTCCTCCCTGGCAGACTTGTTTGTTTATCTGCCTGATTGGAAGGCGGCAGAGAATGGAGCTATTATGCATTATTACACTGGATTCAGTATGCAGTTTGTGGCTAACGAACTTTTCTGTTTCTTCATATGTAAAATGGGGGGAGAATAATAATACCTTTCTCCTAGAGTTGTTATGAGGATTAAATGAGTAAATATCTTGTTAAGAATTTATCACGGTGACTCCTGGCACCTAGCAAGCCCCTGGGCAGGCTGGAGGGCGAACAGCCTAACACACTGGAATTTACAGTCTTCATTGATTATCTCTGTGTTTAATAGCAGCTTGAATAATTTAGAAATACAGAGTGTTAGAAGTGGCAAGTCCTTGGAAATTGGTTAGTTAATAATTTCATTTTATGGATGGAGAGCTGAAATCTAATGTAAGACTATGATTTACCCAAGACTATGAAAGGTCTGGAACAGAACCCCCCACCTTCATTTTCTAAACTCTGTATCTCCTTGCTACACCATGTTCCTATTACCCACTTCTCTATCTTCATATCTGGCAGCTTCTCTCTTGGGCTGCAACGTGCTTGGCAACATATCTGCTATGAAGACACCAGAGAAGCTTGTGTTCTCATTGAACTTTTTTAGACAGGCCATGGTGATTGAGTGAGAAAGGATGTGCAGAGCAAGGTATGGAGGAGGTTGTTCTGATGTTTCCATTATGTAGACGTGGTCATGATTTACTTCAATAACCAACTTTGTGAAGAATGAATTCGTTGAACTTAATGTTCAAACCAGAAAGCCATCTATTTATTTAACTTCCAAGAATGAAACAGAGAAGTAAGATTTGGATGCACATGTTTGTAAAGTCATTTTGCAGTGAAATGCAAAGACAGACAACGTCATGCCTTTTATGGGATCGAGTTAATGCTTACTGGGCCTGCAGCTTCCCCATTTGACAAAGAAGAACTTAGATTTATCAAATGTTAAACACATGGCTTTAATGGTTCATATTAAGGGAATTCCTGAGGGATTTGCACTAGTCGTGAGGTTGTATTCACTTCCCTTTATTTCTTTTCTGTGGCTCTCCTATTTTCCTTTGGGATGTGTTTCATGTGTCTGTTATTGCTTTGAAGATTTTTCATTTCTATCTCATGCTTAACACCTGCCATTGACTCCTTGTATAACTTAAGAGAAATGAGTGGCGTTCTTCCCCTGGGGCCCAGTCTTTATAAGGTAAATGTGTCTGTGCTGATTTAGAAAAAAAAAAATTGTATATTTTCCCTTGTTTGTACTAAAACATAAGATTTTACTTTTTGGTGTTGATAAATTCTGGGAAACTTAATATTTTGTTTTTTATCTCCTTGATTATTCTTTACTTTGTGGAACAAAGCAAAATGACAAATATTCTTTGATTTTGCTTTTAGACAACATATTCATGAGATCGTTAAATAAAGGGATACCTTGAGACACTAGAAAACTTTCTCTTTTAGAGGACTGTTTGATTCTCAATTATCTTTACATTTTTGAACTTTATTAGTTTGGTGATAAATATAGCAACTTGAACTTGAAGAGAGACATACATATGGCTATATTATAAAAAGTTACACCCAGGGCAGCGTTCAGGACCCATTCATGAATGCCCGACTGGCAATCATATGGAGAGATCATCTGTATCTTTCGGTTTGTTTCTGTCAGTTTGTAGGTGGCAAGAGCAGTGTGTTTTGAGTATAAATTGTTCAGCATTGATATAAATAACAGAGAAAAATATATTGGTGAATTTGCTTACAGAATGAATCACTGGAAAGCATTCAGACTGCATTTATGTGGTTGTTTCTGTTCTTTTTCTGTTTTTATTAAACTTGAATGATTAAATAGGAAGCAGGTTAAAAGAAAAATCATACTATGCTTTAAACAGACCTTATATTCAAAGGGATACTTCTTATTTTCTTAAATGAAATCTTCACATTGGTTCTTTTGGCAGAGCTGTTCTTTCTCATAATTTTCTAACCTTTTTTTCTGTTGGTACCACTAGAATATAACTTTCACAGGTATTACAGTTACTGCTACCATTCAAGCCCTCATCCTTTTTAAATTGGAAAGAAAGAACACATCTCTTAATCTCTTCAGAATTATGTTTTAATTATAAACAGATGATCTTATAAATAAAAATAATATTCTAAAGGGGATTGAATAGAGATTTTGGGTAGCAAGTAGCAAGTTTATGGGTTATAGTAGTGAAGATTGTTTCCAAAAAATAATCTGAGGCCAGTTTCTTGATGTTCTACTTCAGATTGCCTTCCAAAATGAATTAAATAAATTTAAGGCAATACAGAATCATATTTAGAACAAATTCAGGCTTCATTTTTTGGGTGAAGGAAATGTATATGACTCTTTCTTCCCAAGATAGCATGATCATGATAAGATCTCTTAGGACAGAGGAAAAATTGTGCCTTTCACTATTTTCATGTGCTCTGATGTTATCTCTTGGGTCTATAATTGACTGAAATTGGTGATAACTCCCACTTAACTTGCATTTGACATGATGTGAAGGAAAACTCTCCTTCAAAGTAAATTTTGCTTACATCAATGGCAAATTAAAACAACTTATTGATTCCTTTTCTCTCCTGCCATTTAACATGGAAAGTCCCACAGCTCAGTCTTTGGCCCCGGTTCTCTTCTCTGTTCTCATCTCTTTGCTGCTTTCTTCCAGTCTCAGTCTTAAATAAATAAATACACACACATATGTATATATTTTTGGGATATATTAATATATCTCTTAAATTTATAATTTTAGCCTGAACTTCTTTCCTGAACCATAGAATTAGATATCTGATTGCCTACTCAACACCTCCACTTGACTATCTAATTTGAATTTCCAACTTTTCGTGTCTAAAATAAAGCACATCCCTGCCTAAGCCTGACTCCTCAGGAGACTGCCCCATCTTCGTTAATAGAAACTTCTTTCTTTTAGGGTATAAGGCCTAAATCATCCTTGGCTCTTCTCTTTCTTTGTACCCCATATCTCATTCTTTATCCAATTCTATTGACTTCACCTTTCAAGTGTATTAAGAATCCAACTATTCTCACCACCTTCACTGCTAATCCCTTGGACCAAGCCATCATGGTCTTTCCCCAGGGTGACTGCAGTAGACTTCTAATGTTGATCTCTCTGCTTTTGCTCTTGCCTGCTCCCCACTTCCCTTCATCCCAATCAACTCAGCAGCAGGAGTAGCCATGTTGTCATTCCTGGGAAACAGTGAAATAAATCATGATACTCTTCTGCATGCTATTCTCCATTCCCAGCTCATTTGGAAAATAACAAATGTTTTGCCATGACCTGTAAGGTCCTAAATGATCTGGCTTCTCATTACCCTTTGACTTTATCTCTTACTTCACTCCTCACTCTTTTGGCTTCAGTCTATTGATTTCTTAAAAATGCCAGACAGTCTCCTATGAGAACTTCCTTAGGATATCCACAATGGCTCACAAAGCTAGTTTCAAGTCTTTGATCAAATATCCCCTTCATTTTGCGACTTTTCCTAAACAAGATGTTGAGCCCTTTATTAAAGTAGCAACAACGTCATTTCCCCAGCACCCTTTTCTGCTCATTTGACTCTATTTAACATGTTCCCCCATCTAAAGTCTCTGTATTTTACTTATCTTCTTAACTGTCTATTTACTGCACGAGACTGTAGAGAATGTAAGCTCCACTAAGGCAGGACATTTAGACTTTTTTTTAAAACCACTTCATCTCCTATACCTGGACTAATGTTTGGCACATAGTAGGTACTCAATAAATATTACTGACAGAATAAAATAATATGAAATGAAAGTATCATAGTACTTATGCTTTTTCTTTAGTGGACTGGAAGGAAATATAAAATGTTATGAGGCAACACCTGTCTAGGAATTGGAATGGCATCAGGATTTATTAGAAATGTAATCATGAGTAAATCCCATAAACATTTTAAATAACATTTAAATAATATTTTATCATAAGTATAATTATGGGGCTTAAATGAGATAATGTATATGAAAGTGCTTGTCAACTGTTAAGCATTTTACTAATGCTATTATTGCTCTTTTCCCTTGGGGTTGAATTAGCTTAATCTTATAAATGGATTCATTTTATTAGCACTAGATTAACCTCTCTTCATTTGTTCTTTAAGTCATTTGCTCTTGAGTTTTCATGATCTCTTTTCCAGATCAATATAAATACTTATGATTGGTTAGGCATTAAACATTTACTGAATGTTTATTACTGGTATGCATGGTATAACAGCTATAGTCTAAAGAGGGTAGACACATTTAATGAAATTTTCAAAATCTGTTCATATATAGTTATTTAATTTTTATTATTTACTCTGTTCAATGATCTCTTCTGGGTACTCTGCAAGTATGAAGTTATTTAACACTTTTAATAATCTTATGAGGTCAGTATTGTTTCTGTATTTTGCTGATGAGAAAACTGAGATACAGATATGGTAATTTGTTCAAAGTCATAATTTATATTACTTATGTGTACATATATGTGTTTGTATGTTTAATAATAAAATAAATTTAAGATTAGCAATATAGTTTAAAATATATAAATATATAAACATTATACTTGCATACTAAATAGGTATGTGACTAAACTATATTTTGAGACCTCAAACAGAACTTTACCTATTCATATAATATGGCCTATGTGGTTTTATTTGAATTTAATTTAATACATTTATTTTTTATTTCAAAAAATTTAGGGTATGCAAGTGTTCCTTGTTATGTGGATGAGTTGTATCATGCTGAAAGTCAGGGCTTTCCTGATGATTAGTGACGTTGAGCATTTTTTCATATGTTTATTGGCTATTTTTTGGTCTTTTGAATAACTTCTGTTTATGTCTTTTGCCCATGTTTTGATGGAGTTGTTAGATTTTTTTTGCTGATTTACTTGAGTTATTTGTAGCTTCTGGCTATTAACCCTTTATTAGATGTATAACTTGTGAATATTTTTTCTGTTCTGTAGTTTGTCTATTTGTTCTGTTGATTATTTCTTTGGCTGTGCAGAACCATTTTAATTTAGTCAAGTCCCATTTATTTATTTTTGTTGTTGCTGTGATTGCCCTTGGGGTCTTCTTCATATATTTTTTGCCTAGGCCCATATCTAGAAGAAATTTTCCAACGTTTTCTTCTAGTGTTCTCCCAAAGTGATTTACAGATTCAATGCAATCCCCATTAAAATACCAATGTCATATTTCACAGATACAGAAAAAATAATTCTGTGCTTTGTTTGGAACCTGAAAAGAGCCTGAATAGCCAAAACAATCTTAAGCAACAGGAACAAATCTGGAGGTGTCACGTTACTAGACTTCAGACAATACTACAAGGCTATAGTAACCGAAACAGCATGGTATTGGCACAAAAATAGAGACATAGACCAATGGAACAGGACAGAAAACTCAGCTATAAAACCATTCACATACAGCCAAGTGATCTTCAACAAAGCAGACAACATATACACTGGGGAAAAGAATTCCTATTCAATAAACGGTGTTGGAAAAATTGGATAGCCACATGCAGAAGACTGAAACAGGATCCATATCTCTCACCACTTCGAAAAATTAATTCGAGATGGATAAAATACTTAAGCATAAGGCAAGAAACTTAATTTTTCAGAAATAAAAATCCTGACTGACAGTTATTCTATTTAAGACTAAAAATGGGACCCCAAGCCTTTCTGGCTTAAATGGTCTCTGCTGAGAGGTCTGCTGTTAGTGTGCTGGGTTTTCCTTTTGTAAGTTCCTTGTTGCTTTTGTCTCACGGCTTGTGGGATTTTTTTCCTTCACTTTGAAATGAGTCAGGCTAATGATGATACGTCTTGGTAATGTTCTATTTGCTGTGAATCTCCCAGGTGTTTGATATCTCTGGATATCTCAATTTTTAGTGATATCAGGGAAGTTTTCCCCAATTATTCTCTCAAATAGGTTTTCCATATTTATTGCTTTTTCTTCTCCCTCAGGCATACCTATGATTGTTATACTAGCTTGCTTTGCATAATCCCATGTTTCTTATAGTGATTGTTTACACTTCTTTGTTCAGTTTTTCTACATTGTCTACTGACTGGGTTACTTCAGATTTCTTGTCTTCAAGATTTGAAATTCTTTCTTCTGCTTGGTCTAGTCTGGTATTAAAGCTTTCTGCTAAATTTTGAAATTCCCTAAATTACTCTTTCTTTCATTTTGTTAACTTGTTAGCTCTATTCTAATGTTATCTACCTCTTTAGTGAATTTTTCACTCATGTCCTGAATTATTTTTTTTGGTTTCTTTGAGATGGTTCTCTATCATCTCCTCCATTCCATTCATCTTACTTGCTATCCATAATCTGAATTCCTTATCTGTCATTTCAACAATTTCCTTTTTGGTGGAGTTCATTACTGGAGAGCTATTAGGATTCTTTTGGGATGTTGAAACAGCCTGTTTATTTATGTTGCTAGAGTTTTATGCTGGTTCCTTCTCATCTGGGGCTGCTTCTCTCAGCTCAAAATGAATAGCACATACAGTACACATGCTCTCTTCTGCTGGGACCTCTGTAGCTTTGCGGTGATAAGCATGGGTCCCTAGAGGGTGTGCTTGGGTCCTACTCTGGAAACAACCAGGCAGGAGAGGAGTGGATGAACTGTGAGCCTTTAATACTGCTACTCTGCTGCATCTCCCCTGTTCCCCTGTGGTTGTCTATGGGCTGCTCTGGCAAGCCTGGCTTGAGGTGCAAGGTACAGGTGCGAGGTGGGACTGGCCCATGGGACAGGGCAAAAGTGCGGGATGGAGGAGGCCCGCTGGGTGTAGTGATCACGTGCACATAACTGGGTGGCTGAGGTGCGGGGCATATGGGAGGGGCAAGGCACCCGCAGGGTGCTGCTCATGTGCACTGCCTAGCAGGCACGTGGGTGGAGTTGTTCTGTAGGGTGGAATAGGCCTCCCGGTGCAGAGCATGGGGCAGAGCAGGCCCTTGGTGCAGAGCGGGCCCAGGGGTTGTGGGGCACAGGCGGGGCAGGTTGGGCTGGCGGGTGGAGTGGCCCTGGGACAAAGCAGGGCTCAGGTGGCGTGGTGCTCTTATCTGCAGACCTATATGGCCATGATATCAGGCGTTCATGGGTCAGAAAGTGCTCTGGGCACAGTGCCCAGGGCGCCTGCGTGGGAGGGTGTGGGTTCGTGGTGTGGTCCACCCAGATCTACGGGCAGCAGCTGCGCTGGCCCTCGCTCCCCTCAGGACCGCCCAGGTGGCGGAGGCGGCAGTGGTCCTGCCACCCTGACCGCGGGCGGCGGGCACTGAGGGCTACGGGCGCATGCTCAGCCTGGGTCCCGAGGGAGGCGCAGTTGAGCGGGATCTCTCAGGCACAGCAGCGGGTGCCAGGCCTGCAGTCTCCTGCACTGCCCAGGTGCCCCGGCGGTGGAGGTGATCGCGGTGCATGTTATCTGACCACGGTGTGCGTGCGAGCACTGGGACTCCTTGCTCCCTCCCCACAGCAGTGGCAAGGGAGAGGCAGCAGTCACAGATCTGACCCCTGGGTAGAAGCGGTGTTCTGGGCTTGGCATGTCACCGTAGCGCCGGCCACAGCGCCCAGGCCTTGCAGGCCAGCCGTGCCTTCTCTCTGCAGCAGTGCAGGTGCACAGCCCCCAGTCAGGGCTCTGTGTCGTCGGAGGCCTGCTGCAGTGCAGGGGCCCTTCCATTGCTCCGGTTGCAGTATCTTCAGAGGCAGCGTGGAGCCCGGACTCTTTCCTCTGTCCCTGTTCCCTACATACCTCCGGTCCTGCTGAGCAGGCCGTCCACTTCCCTCTTCTTCCCTTCACTCCCGCGTCCTCTCTGTGGATGGCCGGTGCTCTCGCTCTGACAGGCATCTACTCCTCACTGTGGATCCTCTCTGCAAGGGTGGTGGTATGCAGGCTGCTTCTAGTCCTCCATCTCGGTCCCCTATGTGTGTTTTGAGCCACTAATATCTTGATATTCCTTCGGAAATGTATTAATCTATAATGCTATTTTTTTGTGTAAAATATTGTATATTTTCAATATCTAGGAAAATACTGGTTTATGGAAACATTTCCAGTTCTCACTGACATGTCTATAGGATCCTAAGGTATGATTAGGAGCAGAAGGCTGTTGGTTTTCTATTTTCCTGGTCATATTCCTCCCTTGGTCTCGGCCTTGCTTCCTTTTTGGCTTTCTCCGCAGTACTTTTTCCTAGCAAGGGTGTTGACTTTCACTGACAACATAAGACTGTCTCTTAAAATCAATTAGAAGACATCCTCATTCAGTTCTCTCTCTCGCTCTCTTTCTTTCTTTCATTTTTTTTTTGTAACCGTGTCTGTTCAGTTTCATACTCGAGTAAATATTTATTTGAGAAATTTTCTGAAAAATGTCATAAAAATTCATTTGTTATTATTTATGGTCATTTCTAACACAGATATTGAGAATCTACTTTATACCAAGAATTATGTAAGATAGGCAAAAATTCCTATCCTTAAAATCTGGTTGGGGAGGGGAAAATTGGACAGACAGTGAATTTTCAGTTGATAGTAAATTCTGGGAAGAAAACAGGGTGAGGTGACAGGAGGATGACTAGGTGGCTCTCAGCACTGGGAGGCCCTTAGGTGTGTGGGAGCTAATAACACTCAGATCAGAAAGCCTAGTGTGGCTACGTCACAGTGCACGGAGGGGACAGCAGTAAGATGAATTCACAGTGTAGGCAGGGGTCAGAGACGTTCATCCTATGGACAAGAAAAAGGAATTTGAATTTATTTTCAGTGTGATTGAAAGCCATCTTTAAGCCGGGGAATAACACAAGCTCAAGCGTGCTCAGGAAATTTCTTCTGGCTTCAGTACGGAGAATGATAACTGGGGCCAGGGAAAGAACACCTGTGCTCAACTCTGTGGGCTCACTGAGTTGACCTGTGGCAGTTGCACACTAGCAAACACCTTACATCCATCCCTTCCTGTGAAAGAGCAGAATTTTTTCCTAAATCTTTGACATATATGTTATGTTAATTAACTTTTATAAACATGTACTTTAGACAAAATAGAAACTTATGTTTGCCCCATACTTGGATTTTGACAATTATTTATTAGATTCATACTGAAATGAAAAAATTTTTTCAATATATCTAATATTACATGATACATGATATAAGAGCAAGTGATTTTTCAGGGGCGTTTGGATATGGTAAAGTCATTGAACCTCTTTTTCTTTTTCTTTTAGAGAGAGACAAAGGAAATATACGTGCATTTTTTAATCTTCAAAATTTTCTGCCATGAGACAGGAATGCATGATAGAAATGGCTCAACATCTTCACACGAAACACTTGGATTCATTTTCATTCGCAGGTTTTTCTAAAAACATCTACAATTTTATAATCCCACCCACTTCCAAGTATTATCACAGAATCACTGCTGACCATTAAACAGTAGCTGCCAACATTAGAGAGCTGGGATGCTTTCTGTATATTAGCAGTGTCTTTTGAAACTACCACCCGAGAGTATCCGGATTATAAATCTTATTGTACATGGCAACCCCAAAGGTGACTGATGTCCTCAAATAAACTCCCTGCTTATCAGCAAGAGCTGTATTCCCCCAGGTACTTAATGTTCTTTCTTCTCCAAGAATTGTTTGTTTATCTTATAGTATTTTTTTGCAAAGAATGTGCATTTGAATTGTCAGATTGCTCCTAATAATAGGACACAGTGGTAGCACAGGACAGGGCAATTTCCTGCAGCCGTATGTGGCACTGCACTGGTGAGATATGAGATCATGTCATGAAATCCAGGAGTGTAATTCACAAGACCTTTTACTCAGATTTGCCTGATGTCATTTAGTAGATTTGCCTGAAGGACTGTGCAGGAAGGTATAATTTCTCTAACC
Source organism: Lemur catta (assembly GCF_020740605.2). Taxonomy (NCBI): domain Eukaryota; kingdom Metazoa; phylum Chordata; class Mammalia; order Primates; family Lemuridae; genus Lemur; species Lemur catta. Next base: position 73,191,472 of record NC_059139.1, on the reverse strand, counting down.
TCAATTTGTTTTCATTCATTTTAATTAAAATAAAAGAAATTAAGGAGATATTTTGTCTCATCTGAAAGTGGCCCTTCACTTTATTTCATCTTGTTTTCAAGAAGTCTGTTTTTCTTTAGGGATATTGTTACTGACATAACTTTTTAGTTTTATGAAAATGTTCCAGTAACTTTGTGGTTTCTTCTCTACCCTTTATTCATAATAGTTTCAATAAAAAATAAAGTAGCCATAGTTTCTAAGGTCCAGTAGGAATATATTTATTGCTAGAAAAAAAATGCAGAGGACAGTATACAGAATTTTTTTTTATAAAGTAGTCCCAAATGGTATTGATAGAAATTATTTTTGATACCTTATATTTCAAAACATGCTGTAGAAAAACAGGGAAAAAATGGTGCAACTGACTCATTTTTACATGCATCACAGAGCATCATTTTGGCTAGTTCTGTTCATTATAATGGAAAATAGAGTGTTTGAATATGGGTACCACAGAAAGCCATACATTATAAAGAGGTGACATTTATTTATTTTCTGGACCCACAGTCAAGGGATAGAAAATTTACTCTGTCTATTTAGTTAAGATATGAGTTATTAAAGTTTATTATCTCTTTTCTTCAACTTACACAACTAGGTTCAGTCATAAAAGGAAAAGTAGAATATCTATTTTCTATGTCTAAGTTTCATTCTACAGTAGACTAAGATATTGTGCAATGTCTAAGCTATTGTCTAAAGAAGACACCAGACTGTTGACATTGGATTTCTACAACCTGAGCTTAGGATGAGTATGCTTCGGGCTGTCATGTGGTTACACTTGTACAGACAAAGCCAGGACAACTGCTCTTCTCTCTCACTCTCCTACTGATGGCCAGCAGGCCTCACTTGCAGTTTTCAACATTGATGGAACTGATACCAACAGAAGCCTGTTTAGGGTCAGTGTTGTGGTCCCTTTAGGAAAAAAATAGCTCAAGATAGCCACTGCCGTGTGGCTTTGTCATGGCAGTTTTTAACTTGCTGACTCTGTCTACAGAGCACCACCAACATTCCCTCTTGGACTCTAAATAAGCTAGAGGAAACTAGAGGTTCTGGATAAGAGAGCTCCCAAACCACGAGTTTTACCACTGCAGTAACACATTGAAATCAAGAGACTGCAGAGAACATTGAGAAGAAATTTTACACAGGACAGATGCCACTCAAAAGGCAGAAAAGTATAGTTTAAAAAGGACATTAAATTCCGTGTGAAGATACACATATTAAGCTATTTCTTCGTGTTAGACAAATTCTAAATGAATGGAAACATTGCATGAAAATAATGATTAAGTGTAACTGACAAAATAATTTTAATTTTTGTATATTTTGTATAAAAGCGATACATTCATTTAAAATTTGAAAAAGTTCAAAACCCTCAGAAAAAAATAAAAACCACCCACAAATACAACATTTAGGAAAATATTGTTAATGATTTGGAATGTTTTTGACCAGTAGTTTCCGTAAACCTATAAATGTGAATAACATATATATAGTTAGAAATACAGAATTATATCCATTTTATTTAAGAAACATGGAAAAAAGCAATATTTTATGTGCTGTCTAAATATTAATTAATCCTAATAACTACCCTATAAGATAGGACTATTATTATCTCCATTAAATAAATTAAATGTTCATCAATGGATAAATGGATAAATAAATCTGGTTTATCCATGCAATGGATTATTAATCTGCCATGAAGAGGAGTGAAGTATATACTGCATGTCACAGTGTGAATGAATCTTGAAAACATTATGCTATGTGAAAGAAGTCAGGTAAAAAGGATATATGTGATTCCTTTAATATGAAAAATCCAGAGTAGGCAAAAAGAGAGAGAAAACAGATTAGTGATTGCTGGGAGATGAGGGGCAGGAATAGGGAATGATAATGTGTTCATGGTGTTCTTCTGAGATAATCAAAAAGTTTTGAAGCTAGAGGGAGGTGGTGGTGGCAGAGTATTGCATGTGCACTAAATGTCACTGAATTGTACAGTTTAAAATGGTTAATTGTATATTTCCTACTGTTTATTATAGTCCCCAAGTATTACAGCACTTAAAGTTTTTAAAAAGAGAGATATTTAAATAATTCTCATCCGAGTATAAAATATTTGAGTTTATTAATGCTTATGATGGTTTCAAAATGGTAGATTTAATTGGGAAAAAACCTTACTTTAGATGAGTTATGATTATATACATCCAATCGCTATGCAATGAAGAACCAAAAAAATATATTCAGCTTTTCATGCTATTAAATGATGCTAGAATCATACAGTTTTGTTTGGATCTGTGATTTTTTCTTCTTATTAGTTTCCTTTTTAGCTTTCACTACACTACAATAATCTTTGCCTGCTTTCTTTCCCCCACAGTCTCTGGATTGTTTTACTCTTGACATTTTGGATACTCCCACTTCGCGCCGGCAGAACAACAAAGGCAAACTTTGGAGACTACTTCATTTTCTACGTGAAACGAGCTGAACTTTGGAAAAGCAGAAGAGTAATATGTCTTTTGGTCACTATATTTCAGAACACCGAAAGAATGAAATGAGCACGTGTCGCCCTAAAGACAAAAATCAGAAAGAAGCCACTTCATGCGCAGAAGCATGACTCAGGAAACAGCTGGTGAGGAAAAAGGAGCATTAAAAGAAAAAAGCAGGGGGAAAAAAAGCCCTTCAAAGCAAATGAAAAGAAACAGACAGTTCTTAAAAACAAGAGAGGAAATTGGAAAAAGAACATTTGGGAAGGAAAAGCACGTGGAATTTCTCCAAGAAGAAGGTATAAACCTAACTCTTAGAAGTAAGAATATATCAAAGCAGGAGACGGGATGGCATGAAGATTATTATAGGCATAAAGAACTGCAAGTGCAAAGGGCTGAGGGGAGAAAGATGGTTAATTATTTTGCAAGTCGGAAGGCTCCTGTGGTAGAGTACAGAAAATGACCAGGCCCAAGAGGGGTTGGACAAGGGGCTGGTGCCACATCGCAGACAGCAGAGCTTCTCAAACTCTTTGTGGTGAAGAACTGTTCTTTTTTTCTTTTGTAAATTTCTGATTCATGGTGGACAAACACACGGTTCTATTGTCAAAAACCATGTGCACACTGAGCCACACTCAGCTCACCCTGTGAGTCTGCCAACACAAGAACTGGTCTATACTTTTGCTACAAAACAAGTTCACTGATTACATAGAGAGATGACACAGCACTGTCAAATTAGTATATGCATTTCTAAATGCTTACTCTTAATTTTTGCACTGATCATATCACAGATTGGCATCAGTTCATGGACCATAGTTTAAGGTGCACTGATGTAAGGAACTTTGATTTTTATTCTGGGTTCAATGATAAGTTATAGAATGGTTTTTGAAAGGTGAGAAAGATTAGAGGATTTGTATTTTGACACAGACAACAGCAGGCAAATAACATATTGAAGGCAGGCAGGGGTAGAAGCAGGCAGAGTGGGAGATTATTGCAATAATGAGGCAGTAATCACAGGTAGTGACTACGAAGGTAGAATCACGATGCACTCGATATATTTTGGCTATATTAAATATAAATTTGTTACAACTGAGTCAAATGGATTAAAAGTCTCATCTGTCTGCAAGATCATCCCTCTCTAGTTGGATTAAAATAACTTACATCCCTGACCCTAAAATTCTGAAGAATCATCTCAACAGTGGTTTTGATGAGCTAATGAAATGGTCTGATAGTAGTAATACTAAACAATAGTTAGGCCTCTGTGCACAGTTGGCAGTTAGTTACCTGTGAGTATAAATTACTAGCCTATAAGCAGAGTTTCCCATATGTGTACAAAGTCTCAAAAATGGCCCATTAGCCTTTATAAATCAAGTTCATTTGAGTTTTAGATTAGAAAAAGCAGATTTGTATTAAATATTTGGAATTGCTTTGGAAGTGTAGGCTTACAATTGGATCTAAATGGTGGAAATGGAAAAATGTCTTGTAAAATACCTTAGCTTACAGGCAAGAGTGCCAGAAAAGAGAAATAGAGACAAGTCAGCAACTTCCTTAGAGTTCCAGAGAATAACCTTTGATTTCATACTAATTAGCTTCAAAGGTCCTGGAAAATTTGACCCCAGTAACTGCCCTGTTGAACTTTGTGAAGCATGAATAGCAATTTAATTTTCTGGTTGGTAGTGAGGACATGACAAGCTATCTGAAGAATTTCTCATTTACTGAGAAATTTCCCTATGGTACACATGACAGCATTAACTCAGTACCTTAACAAATTCCCAGTTGTATTTTTACCAGTGTTATGTAAAATAATATGCTTGATGTTACCAAAACAAGACTCACTATGTCATGTCATTTGTTGTACTTTGGCGTTAATTCTTACTCTGATAGGGCTTCTCCTTAAGAATTCACTTATTTGCATTCCAGTGCATGCAAAGTTTGTCTTCTAAATATGTCTTTAGAATTACCTTTTCTCTCAGACCACAGGTTTAAGCATCCTTTCTCTAATCTTGAGCTTCATTGGAAATAAACACACAACAGAAATGGTATATAGCTAATGCTGAAGATTGTAGAAATAATTTCAAACTATGGTCATTGATTATTTTATTTTTAATGCATATCACTTCATAATGAGAGAAAGAATTTAACTCATTTTCTCTGGTTTCTTTTTCCTGCAGAGGCTCTTAGTGCATAAAGCAAAGATTAGTTTTGCTGGGAAAAGACGATTGAAAAATAAAATTTACTCAGCTGGCCCACCAATTTTCTCAGAGAGTTCAGTTACAGAAACATATATCCTTAAGGAATACATTTGGTCATGGTTGAAAAACTTAAATATGACAAATTCATAACTTTGAAGACTAAGGGTTGACAGAGGCCAGCTACTTCAGCTTCAAACATGATGACAACAGCCAGTATTAATTGTTGCTAAATACATTAGACACATCTTTTATTCCCAAGCGAGTCATATCTGTGTGATGGGGGCTTTCTCAGGGATGCTATTGTGAACAATGTATTGGTTTCTTCACTCTGATTTATCTCAGGAAACACAGTTGTAATGATGAGATTTTGATCAGGGTATCAGCTAGTAGCCTTGCTAGCTACTAGATTCTAATGCCTGTGAGTAATCCATTTAAGATAGCATTTTTTACTCTTATTCATGAAATAGATTCCCTCCAAATGTATATTGTGGGCCCTTTTTTATGCCTTTAAAAAAAACTTTTATCCTAAATATAAATATTTCTCTCTGGGTGAGATTAGATTGTGCTGAGCTGGTATCTATAACTATCCAGGGTTTGCACAGCTATTATCCCTAATGCCCTGGCTGCACCAAGTGGCAATAACTCAGTCAGCTCCGTGCTTTCTAAACCAATCCTCAAACCCACTCCATCAATTTTTGTGTGTAACTAGTGTTAGTTCCTGTTGCTTGCTAAAATCGCATGCTTTTCACTACATTTAGGTTCCAAAACAGTAGGTACTGTTTGTTAAATCTGCAGAGAGATTTAAAGTATCGGTTATCAATACACCACAGTTGTTATTGCTAAGGAAAGAGATTTTTGTTGTTGTTGTTGTCAGGCTAGTTCTCCAGATCTCAACCAGCAAATTTTTGAAGGATTTGCTATAAGTTTCAGTGCTCTAGGGAATTTTTTCTGTCTAATTAACATAATGTATAACTAATAACACTTCTAGATCTCTACCTAATATTTACAATTTGAAAGTGGGATTTTCATTTTAAAATAGCACCAGTAGATGTTTTAGAATTTAGGATTAACCTAATCTGAAAACATCACAGAGATCAGGATAAACTCTCATCTCTGAAACTTTACCCTACACATATCTTAATTTTTTCAGTGTCAGTAGACAAGTGCATACACTGGGCTAGGCAGGTAAAGTATTGAGTCTTCACTATGTTTGGGGGATTAAAAAGATAAAAAAGACAGATGTCTATATGTTTATTAGAAGACATTGGCATGCAAATAAACAAAAAATTACAAAACTCTGTGTTAACTGTTGGGGTAGAGATATGTGACAGATACAATGATTTTTTGCCATTGTTGTTTTATTTGTTCTAACAGATGGAATAATCCATTTTACCGGAAGATGGTGGAAGAATCAAGGAAAGTTCCTTAAGAGAAGGAGGTGTTTGACTTTGATCCTGAAGAAATTTTCCAAGTGGAGGAGATGGAGAAAGACTCTCTAGCCAAAGGATAATTACAGCCATGCTTTGTTTTATTGCACTTTGCTTTATTTACTTTACAGATACTGCATTTTTTATAAATTGCAGGTTTGTGGCACCCCTGCATTGAGCAAGATTATTGGTGCCATTTTTCTAACACCATGTGCTCATGTAGTCACATTTTGGTAATTCTCATAACATTTCAAGCATTTTCATTATTACTATATATATTATGGTGATCTGTGAACAGTGACCTTTGTTGTTCTATTGTAATAGTTTTGGGATGCCTCAAACCGTGCCATATAAAATGGCAAACTTAATCGATAAATGCTGTATATGTTCTGATTGCTCCACTGACAAGCTATTACCCAGTCTCTCTCCCTCTCCTCGGGCCTTCCTATTGCCTGAGATCCAGCAATGTTGAAATGAGGCCAGTTAGTAACCCTATAATAGACTCTAAGTGTTCAAGTGAAAGGAAGAGTTGCACATCTCTCACTTTAAATTAAAAGCTAGAAATGATTAAACTTAGTGAGAAAGCCATGTCAAAAGCTGAGATAGGCCAAAATGTAGCCTCTTGTACCAAACAGTTTGCAACGCAAAGGAAAAGTTCTTGATGGGAAGTAAAAGTGCTACTCCACTGAACACATTAATGGTAAGAAAGCAAAACAGCCTTATTGCTGATATGGAGAAAGTTTGAGTGGTCTAGATGGAAGACCAAAGCAGCTGCAACATTTCCTGAGCCAAAGGTTAATTAAGAGAAAGGTCTTAACTCTCTTCAGTGAAGGCTGAGAGAGGTGAGGAAGCTGCAGAAGAAAAGTTGGAAGCTAACAGAGGTTAGTTCATGAGGTTTTAGAAAACAAGTCATCTCCATAATATAAAAGTACAAAGGGAAATATTAATAGCAAGTGCTGATGCAGAAACTGTAGCAAGTTACCTAGAAGATCTAGTTAACATCATTGATGAAAAGTGGCTCCATTAAACCACAGATTTTCAGTGTAGACACAATTGCCTTCTGTTGAAAAGAGATGCCATTTAGGATGCCATTTAGATGCCATTTTACAGCTAAAAAGAAGAGTCAGTGCCTGACTTCAAAGCTTCAAAGGACAGGCTGGCTCTGTTTTTAGGGGCTAGTGCAGCTGGTGACTTTAAGTTGAAGCCAATGCTCATTTACCGTTCTGAAAATCCTAGGGCTCTAAAGAATCATACTAAATCTATTCTGCCTGTGATCTATAAATGTAGCAACAAATCCTGAATGACAGCACATCTGTTCACAGCATGGTTTACTAATATTTAAGCCCACTGTTGAGACCTACTGCTCATAACAAGATTCCTTTAAAAACATTACTGCTGTTAACAATGCACTCCGTCACCTAAGAGATCTGTTGGAAATATACAAGGAGATTAATGCTGTTTTCATGTCTGTTAACACAACACCCACTCTGCTACCCAAAGAGTAATTTTAACTTTCAAGTCTTATTATTTAAGAAATACATGTTATAAGGCTATAGCTGCCATAGATAGTAATTCCTCTGATGAATCTGGACCAAGTGAATTGAATACCTTCTGGAAAGGATTCATTATTCTAGATGCCATTAAGAACATTAATGATTCATGGGAGGAGATCAAAATATCAATATTAACAGGAATTTGAAAGAAGTTGATTTCAACACTCATGGACGACTTTGAGGGTTTTAAGACCTCAGTGGTGGAAGTAACTGCATATGTGGTGGAAACAGCAAGAGAAATACAGCCAGAGGTGGAGCCTGAAGATTTGACTGAATTGCTGCTATCTCATGATAAAACTTGAATGGGTGAAGAGTTCCTTCTTATGGATGAGCAAAGAAAATGGTTTCTTGAGATAGAATGTACTCCTGGTAAAGATGCTGTGAACGTCGTTGAAATTACAACAAAATATCTACAATATTATACAAACTTGTCACTGCTTAATAAAGCAGTGACAAAATTGGAGAGGATTAACTCTGATTTTGAAAGTTCTGTGGGTAAAGTGCTATCAGATAGCAACGCATACTACAGAGAAATCTTTTGTGAAAGGAAGAGCCAATTGATACAGCAAACTTTATTGTCTTGTTTTAAGAAATTGTCACAACCACCCCAACGTTTAGCAGTCACCACCCTGATCCATCAGCAGCCATCAGCATCAAGGCAAGACCCTCCACAGCAAAAAGATTATGCCTCCCTGAAGGGTCAGATGATTATTAGCATTTTTTAACAATAAAGTATTTTTAATTAAGGTATATACATTTTTTAGGCATAATACTACTGCACACTTAATAGGCTGAAGTAATGTGTACACATAACTTTTATATGCACTGGTAAACCAAAAAAATTGTATGACTAATAATTTTATTGCTATATTTGCTTTACTGTGGTGGTCTAGAATCAAACCTACAATATCTTTAAGTATGCCTATAATTTAAAAAGGCACAAAGTCAGGTGAAAGCATGCATTTTTCCCCCTTCATGTTAAAACTTCTCTTTCAGTGTGATTTCAATTTTCAAGGCAATATATGTCACTTACAACCCACTTTTACTTACATAGATTGGGTGATGAAGGCAAAGGCTACTATTTTGTAATAAAAAAATAAAAAGAGGTATGATGAGATAGAATTTTATGTCTGGATCATAACAATGTGAAGAGAATTCTTACATTAGAAAAAAATAAAGAGTCAATATTTATGAAGAAAGAATGGGTGGGTAGGGGTTATAACTTCTAAAAATATACAAATTTAAAAAATCAGAATCATCAGAAACATTACGCACTCAAAATTTTCCCAGATATTATTTATTTATACCTATAACAAGGTAGGTAAACAATAAAGGCCCATTCTTTGGGAAAAATAATTAGACTGCAGTGTCGACACCATATTAAGACTTTTTTTGTTTGAGACTTTCTTTTCTGGCAATATGAGAAGAGGTGAAATGATGTAAAATGTTTAATTCTTTTTAATATGCACTAGTCAACTGAAGTCATTGGTATGTGGAGAACAATATGACTATATACAAATAACTTTATTATTCATCCTAATTTCTATATCAATAAGGGAATTGTCATTGCATTGTTGTTATAATTACAGCCTTTTTTGGGAAGGCAAGGTAGTGAAATGAAATTAAATGTGAATAAATACCCCCCTCAAAAGCCACAAGACTATAAGCATGTACCTTAGTGATTATTGTTGAGATTTATGTTTATGAAGTGGTACTTAGTAATTGTGATATCAATTGAGCAGTTTCTAATGGGCTCAAATTCTTGACGAGGTTAATTACTCAACAAAAATTGTCCTTTTTCCGTTCACAAGCTTGTATCTTTGTTTATGTCCATAAGCCCTTTCTTATTTCTACCATGTTGTTAGAACTGATTTTCTTTAACATTCTTCTATGACACAGATCAACAGGGGAATCAGTTCTATTAAAGGAGATCTTTAGAATGAAATCAACTGTGGAATGTTTTACAAATGTGGTTCAATAAACTCCATATAACTTCAAAAGAAAATGATGCATACAAGAGCATCTTGGGAATTAGCATAAAAACACTGTTTCACTTAGACTCATGCAAGAAGGACCTTTGGGAGAATAAGACTACTTTCAAATAGCCTGATGGAAAAAAAAAATCTCTTGCTGGGGTTCTAAAGAACAAAATTTGCATATTAATAGAAGATTAAAGTGCCCATCAAGTATTCTGAAGCAGTTACTTTCTCTTGTCTATTTTGTTCTTCACGTAAACATCTTTCATAATAAAAAAAAAAAAAACTTGTGCGTTGCTGCTATTTCAATGAATCTCCAAGGTTTCTTATTACAATAGGACAGATTTTTAAAATATCTAAAACCCTTGAATAAAGCTCTTTGGATTTTTATTTATTAGCACAATAAAAGGGTTACTTTTAGGAAAAAATAGAACACTTTAGAAAAAAGGACATACCAGAAAATGTTCTTTAAGGAAGACTTCCTACACCAGAAAAAGAAAGAAAGAAAACATATATGACTAATAAATAAATACAACCTCAAAAACTCTTGTAATGGATAATATATATTTCAAAAATGAATTTTAGATGTAGTGACAGCAAAAAGGAAAAGAAGGAGACATTTGTAGTTGGAAAAAAAGCCCTGTGGCGTTCTAATAGAGTTCCATTGTGCCAAAAATACAATTGTTGCTACATATTTCTCACATTACTTTCTGATAATGTTGTGGGGATACTCTTGTAATGAAAGGAAAGTGTTGTTCTTCGTAATAATCCATACAATTTAAAATTCAGAAATATACTTGAAATAGAAACTATAGAGCAAAATCAACATGGAAATTTGTAATGTAAGAGAATTGCTGTGTGTGCCAAATTTGAAGCAAGGAACAAACAGAATTTATTTATTTAACAACTGAGGCTGTGGGAGTCAGAATAAAACTCTGTACACTTCATGGGTTTCCCTGTATTTCCCCCTTTGCCCCCCCTAACCACTTCTGGTTTTTTTGGTTTTACAGCTGCCTTCAAGTTCAAAGACCTGAGAATATTGCCTTTCTACTGCTTTATCTGGGGTTTGACAAGGAGCAGTCATACTCAGTCATATGGAACATGGATTTTTTTTTCATTGATTTTAATATAAACGGCTGCTATTTTTCAGATGGATTCTCTAAGCTGGACAATTTACTTTTTAAAGAATAGCATCTTTCTGTCTCTTCAATTAAGAATGTGTGGAATAAAAGTGAATCATATGTGGATTAGCTTTTCACACTCTCTCAGGGTCTTAAATGTGAAATAACCATTTCCATTATGATTAGGCTGGTACTCCCTTTCTATGAATGTATTATATGCAGCCTCAGCCTGAAAATGATACTTTTTACAATGGACTTTTGTGTTCCTATTTGGTCTGGCTTTCCCGCTTTCAGTTCCTACGCCTCTCTAACCCCAGTGACAAAGAAGCACAGAAAAGTGTGAGTACTACGGTTATGAAAGCTTTGGAAAGCTCATCTCACGTGGAAGTGCTCCTTCTTTTCTCTCACTTTGAAGATGCTTGCACAGCTTTTGTGCTAGCAGCGCCAGGCATTCCTGGGCCCCCGCCTCAGCAACTTGCTGCCATGCCACAAGGTCTGGGGACACTCTCTGAGCGGCAGTGCCAAGTCTTGGCTGAATTTCAATGCTCCCAAATATTCCTTTCTTGTTGTTGTAGTTCTTTTGCTCTTGCTTATCTAGTTTTAGTCCTTGGACTTTCCTATCCTACCTTAAATACCTTAGAATTTGCTCTGGTTTTGTGACATGTTCTCTCACTCAATCTCTTTTTGACATAAGGTGCTTCCAACTATGCTGCCTTACAAAAAAAAAAGAAAAAAGAAAAAAAAAATTAAGAAGATGAAGAAGTTTCCTGTATAGACATTTCTTCCCATCTCTCTCTTTCTTGACATGAGTGCTATGGAGAGATTGATAGAGTAGAGGCAGTATCAGTATTTTTAAGAGTAGTATTTCTACAACAAGTGTGTTTCTGGCTAATAATTCTGAAGACTTTCGGAAAACATTGCAAAGCCCTATTGTGAAGGAGATCTACCCAGTAATATTAGGTGGAAAGGGAACACAATAAACCCCAAAAGTAAAACCCTAGCTCCTTCATAGTTGCCCAGCAGCAAATATTGTTTTATTTTAATAATTGATTAAATTTACCTTGGTAAAATTCCCACTATATCTTTATGAATTAAAAGTGAATGAATCACAAAAAGAAATGTCAAGAAACAGTAGTAACTATTAAGAGCATTTTTAAAAAAGAAATATGACTATAAGCGAGATATGATTATTTTGGCAAACATCTCAAATGACCTCCTAAATACTGAGGCCATTGGATTTGGTTTGCATCTTATTTGGATTTGATTCTGTTGACTACTGCCATTGACTTGAAATTCTCCCTCTTTGTCTTTTAAGACATCATTTTTCCCAGTGTTTCCTCCCTTTCTGAGAGTTCCTTATGTTAGGTCTGATGGAGGGTAAACAGGTGGCAAGGAAGTGGCCAAGGATGACGAGCAGAAACTGAATTGTAGCTAGGAACAATTCCCTGGTGGGAACATACATAGTAAAAACTTCTTAGTAGCCTTTAACTGACCTAGGGCCATTACCATCTAATTAGCATGACATGGGTGGAGCTTCATGAAGGATTCTGGGGAAGACACTTGCATAGTAAGGAAACAGTTATATAACCTACCTTGTAATGTAACCTGTCATGTGATCTATGATATAACACCAACCTGTCAATCAGCCCCCAAGGCAGAAAACGGCAACCAATCCTGCCAGGGGAAAGGCGGGACACACTAATGGGTTTATAAAAGGCAGCGTGCTCAGCCTTCAGGGTCTTTCTCCACTCAGGGAGACTGACCCATTTCACTCTCTCTGGAATGTATTTTCACTTTGTGTAGCTTCCTTCTTTACTTTCATTTTTTCTTATGTGATAAACTGTATAAAATGGGTCTGTGTTTTTGATCACTCTGTTATTGGCTCCACTTGGTACCAGTACTCATTCTTGACACTGAGCACCAGGGGACCAGGGAACATCAACACAGACGAACCTAACACTTATTTTTCTTCACTTTTACATCTACTAACACTAAGAGGCCAATGACTACAACTAATATTAGCTACTGTTTATTTACCATTTCCTGCCACAGTGAAGACATTCTAGGACTCCATGAGCCAGGTATTATTATCACCTAACAAGGAAACTGCAGCTTAGAGAGTTCGAATAATTTACTGAAGGGCGCACAGGTGGTGAGTGGCAGACTTGCATTCAGGTGTGTCTGGCTCCAAAGTTCACCTTCTTAACTAGCTTGCAGCCGTATCTGCCAGCCAGCTTCAGCCAACCTGGTAAACTGTTGGTTGGGGTTCTCTGAGGTGCTCTTCTTGGCTTTCTGTTACAGGTATTAAATGATTTTAATTCTACCCAGTATATTGCAGGCTTCCAGATTTATACTTCTACCACACTTACCACATGCACTCTGTACCATTTTCCCTACCTATTGGGAACATCCGTCTACATGTTCCACAAAAACTAAAAATCCCAGGAGTTTAAAATCTTGTCTTTAAAACCTGTTTCTTCCCCTGAATTCCCAAATTTAAAAAATAATGATATTGTTTACTCAAGTCAATTTCTTCATTTTTTTCCTTCCATTCCTTTTGGTCCAATAGATTATCAAATCCTATAAATTCTCCTGGACATTTCCCACTATATTTTCTCCTAGCTTTCCTCTTCATATCTACCCCCTTGGTTCTGGTTCTCTTTATTCCATGGCTGGACTCTGTAATGATGTTACTGTTATAATATGAAACAATGTATGTTCATTGTAGAAAATCTGGAAAAAGTAAAAATCAAAGAGAAGAAATCTAAAATTACTTATTATCTTGTTATTCACAGAAACCTACTATATCTATTTAATACATTTCCTCTAGCATATTTCTGTGGTTGCACATTAAAAATGTTAGCTTTGTTGGGGTGAAGGGAAAGAAATTTCCTGCACCCCTTCAGCTTCATACTCTACATACTACTTTATAATTTTCTTTTACTTAATATGTCGTTAATACTTTCCCACATAATGATATTTTTCTACAATATGGTATCTAATGTCTGCTTGGGGTTTCATTATGAGGTTGTTACACAATATGATCAGTCCCCTATTGTCAGATAGGAAAAATGTTTATGGATCTTCACACACTTCGATCAGTGTGTACATCTCATTAACTTTTTAGGACACATTCCCTAAGGGATATTAGCGTGTTTATATTTTGTTTTTAAAAATAAAATATGTTCTTATAATAAAAGCAGTAGACTATTTTTGATAAATTAGAAAATAAATACCAGTGAAAAAAGAGAATAATACTCTGATTACCATGTCACTTAAAAAAATTTGCACTTGTTGCAACCTGGTACATATAATTTTGCAAACTTTACATCTGTGACAATGAAATCATTGTACATATAATATTTTTTAAAATTCTTTTTCACTTCTATATATAACTTTTCATTTCAAAAATATCAGTTTATAGGGTGATTCTTAATGGCTAAAGAATATACAATTATGTGGCTATAGCATATTCTTGAACAAATTGCCTATTGAACATTAACAATGTATTATTATAATTAACATTTTAATACCCACATATTTGAAAGTAAATTTTTGCTCATTTTCATCTTTATTTCTTTAATATGAGTTCCGAGAACTGGAATCACTGAGTCAAAAGATGAAAATAATTTTTTAAGACTTTGGTAAATATTTCCAATTTTATCACCAAAATATTTTGAATAATTTATTTTAGCAATAGAAAGGACTATTTTTTCTGCTCTTTTAATGAAATTCATTTCTTTTATTTTTTTCACCAATATATAGAAAACATCTCAATACTCTTAAATTTAAATTCATTTCCTTAATAATTAGTCTGAACATTTTCTACATGGTAATTGGCTATTAGTATTTTTCCCTTTATTCCAATGGGTTATATTCATCCTTGAAACATTATGTTAGAAAGTGCTTTTTATGTATTAAATAAGTGCTATTTAAAAATTATTACAAATAGTTTTTCCAAGTTTGTCTCAAGTTTCTTAATTTTGTTGTCGGTGTTTGATAATGTAGATTAGTTAAGAATATCATGTGATTAAAGAAGTCTGTTTTCTATTTGCCTTTCTTTTGTTTTTTTATCTATAGAAAGTCTCCTCTGAACTGAGCTAAATTCTCACATTTTACCTTTCCACTTTAACCTTTTTGGTTCAAAAATACATAAAATATTAATAAAAAGTATTATAAGAATATAGAGGACTGGGAAGGGTCTGATATTTTACCCTGCTTACAAGCTAACAAGTTAGCCCATCACAGTTTCATAGATGCTGGTACAAGGTACAAGACTCCTGGGTCAGAGATGAACAATATATTACTCATAACAATAGCAGTAGCCAGAGTCTCAGAATTATTTTTGTGCTAATTATTAGATCCTCAAATCCCACAGGACAAAAAAAAGAGAGGGAAATGGCACCTATATTTGTAGCTGGTTGCATTATGAAAAGGATTCCTGAGCTTAGGGTATGTGAGTCTTTTATAATGGGCAATAAGCATGCTTACCCTTTGCTCTGGAGGGAGAAATTATATCTTCCAAGACTATAAACAAACCTGCCCTTTATAGGGGAGATATTATCTCTATATGCCAAGGCTATTTGTTACATAACATCTTTTAAAAGATAGAGATGGAGTTCAAGATGTGGTACCCCAAAATATGGCACCTTGACATTTAAGAAAACAGAATCAGAAAGTTTTCTCTGACTTTCTCCCACCCTTCTTCCCTGAAGCAGGCCAAAAAAATAATTCTCTGATCTTCCTCTAATGTAGGTCATAAGACCTTCAGGTAAGAGATACCCACCGTATATACAAAGATAAGGAACATCTTTATCTCTGAAGACACAGGGACATAGAGAAGAATCTGAACAAACAGGTCTTGCTAAGTTCCCCCCTGTTTATTATCATTAGATCATACCTCCTTTGTCCAATCATACTTCTGCACTACTGCCCACACTTCATCAAACCTAAGCATAAAAATACACTGATTTTCCTCTTTCTTTGGATCTTCATTTCTGAAGACTCTTGTGTCATGTAAAACTTAAATAAAATAGTATGTTTTTCTCTTGTTAATCTGTCTTTTGCTATAGGAGCCCCAGTCATGAACCTAACAATGAATGAGAAAAGAAATATTTTTTCCTTTACAATAGTTTGCAGTACAGTTCAGCCAGTGTCTTGCTTGTAAGATGAGTTAACATATGAGTGACCCATGGGAGATTGTCTCACCACCAAAAAATGGTTAATAATCAATTGATATACTATGGCATATAACAAAAACCAAAATTCATCTCTCTAACTCTTTTGCCCCCAAATCCTGATTTTCATATAAAATTGGCAATTATTGTTTTTAGCTCTTCTTGTAAATATGGAAAGCTTCCATATTTCCAAACAGCATCTTTATGTTGTGTATTAATTTTAATAGTCCAAATTATGCTGCAATAACAAACTGACAAATCCCAATGGATTAAAACAAAAAGGCTGGGCATATTGTCTGAAAATAAAGACAGTTTTCTTTTTTTCCTTTCTGATATTTTTATACCTCTTATTTCTTTTTGTTTAGTTAGATATATATATTTTTTTAGTATAAGTACGTCACATGCAAGTTTTTCTTTTACCTTAGTGTGGTTTTTCTCTTTCAACAGTCAATATTTGGAATGTATTCATTCATTACTTCTCTAAAATTCAAATATCACTGGGAACTTTGTATTTTATCTGACAACCCCATATGGTTGGTTGTCCTGGAAGGCTTGAATGTAAGAGTGGCCTCACAACAATGTTTTATATTGGATACTGACAGAAATTTATGGGCTTCAAAAGTCCCGACCCAGTTTTTGTTTTTATTTCTTATGTTAGAGTTCCTATACAATGCAGATGGTTTAAGTTAATATCTCATAGCCACATTTGGCATGTGCTGAGTTATGTTTTTTGCAGATTTTTTTTTTTCTTTTCCACAAATGGCCATTTTTTCTTAGGTTGGTTAACAAGGTGCTATGCTGTATATATGGGACTTGGTTCCATCACCTTGGTGCATACTTCCAGAGGCCATGTCTCCTGTCCCTGAATGGGTGTTGGAGATTAAGCTGCCAGCACTTAGCCTATATTGTTTCTTTTTTTTTTTTTTTTTTGAGACAGGGTCTCACTCTGTCACTAAAGTGCAGTGGTGCAATCATAGCTCAGTGTAAACTCAAACTCCTGGGCTCAAGGGATCCTTCTGGCTCGGCTTTCTGAGTAGCTGGGACTACAGGCATTCACCACCATGCCTAGCTAATTTTTAAATTTTTTGCAGAGACAAAGTTCTCACAAGTTGGTCTCCAGCTCCTGGCCTCAAGCAATCCTCCAGCCTCAGCCTCCCAAAGTACTAGGATTCTGGGTGTCAGCCACCATGCCCAGTCTCCCTCAGCCTATATGCTGTGAGGAGAGTTTGCCTAGTTTCTACCTTATTTTTGTCTCCATTTCTGACAGACAACTGAATATTTTATTTCTTTTAAAAATTTGTTTTCTATTAAGCATTTCTAAGTATTTAGTAGAAAGAAAACTTCATCAATGTCAGTCTACCATATGCTCTGTTATTGTTTTTTAAGCATCAGCTTTCGATTATTATTGGATATAATGATAGTACTTCCTTTATGAAGTTGTCAAAAAAAAATAGGTTAATTAGTGCAGGAAAAGCATACACTGCCTGGTGCATAGAATGTAATTGACAGTGAATCAGGTTTTACTTACATGCCCAAGTTTTTCTTCTATTTCAGTGTAGTTTTCGCTTTCTATATCTTTACCGATTTTTAATTCTGCTCAGGCATTACTAGTTTTCTTACATTCTTACCCCATTTTATTTTATTTTATCCTTTTTTTCAAAAATTTCCCGCTGCCTTTTAACCAGTTGCTTTTTTTTAGGTGGGGGAAGACAGAGTCTTGCTGTGTTGCCCAGGCTGGAGTGCAATGGCATGATCATAGTACACTGCCACCTTGAACTCCTGAGCTTAAACGATCTCCCACCTCTGCCTCCCTAGTAGCTGGGACTACAGGGGTACGCAACAATACCTATCTAATTTTTAAAATTTTTTTGTAGAGTTGAAGTCTTGCTATGTTGCCCATGCTGGTTGCTAACTCCTGGCCTCAAGTGATCCTCCCACCTCAGCCTCCCAACTTGCTGTGATTACAGGAATGAGCCACTGCACTCAGCCTGCTTTTTTATAATTTATAGTTCACTTTTATTTCAGAGAGCAAATATGTTCTTGAATTTAAAAGAGAGTACAAACAGAAATACTATAGGAAGCTATAGGAAATTTGCTTCTTCAGTAAATATTTTCCCAAAGCAGATTTTCTTTTTTAGTGCTATACTTTTCTTTCTTTCTCTTTTCCTTCATTCTCTCCTCCCTTCCTCCCTTTCTCTCTCCCTTTCTCTCTTTCTCACTTTCTTTCTTTTCTTTCTTTCTTTCAAAAATTTTCACCCAGTTGTGTGTGGATTTCATTTCTCTTTATTGATTCTTGATTTTGGAATAGTGTATCCATGCCTCATAAATGCCTCAAAGGAAAATGACTCTATTCTTCCTGGATTCAAGATCTTGTCCTCCAGGATCGTGTTAGACTGACTTTCTCAGATTTTTGTAGAACTGCATGCCAATTTGGTGATCCAGCAACAGCTGAAGAGAGTGTGGGTGCTCCCAAAAGAGCAAATTTGTCTCTCTGTTCAGATTTTCTTCCTAATTGCTGAAGCTCAATGACCAGATTTTCATAGTCAGTTTTCTGTTTGGCTTGATTTGCCATCTAGGCCTTTATCTTTGCGACACCAATAAAAAGCTCCACTGCACTTTATTTCTCGGATAGGTGTAGCTGTCCCTACCCATCTGTTCAGGTGATCCTACCTGCATTGCTTTTCCCTACAATAAGGAGACACTGATGTTCAGAGTCAGCCACTAGAATTTCCTGGGCGTTCATCAGGACAGACCACACAACTAGGTATCAGAGGAAGAACTTTCACTGGTTTCTATTTGTTATGATCTTTAGTTTCATCAATGTGTTAACAAGCTGAATTCACATCAAATAGTAGCATAAACTGCATTTTTATAGTGTCTATAACCTGTCTTATCCTATTTCCTTTGACTTTTTAATCTATCAGACTTGTAAAACTAAAAATATCAACAAAACAGGGAAGAAGGATTGACTATATTAACCACAATGCTGGGACTTTCTACTAACTTACTTCAATTCCCATGTGGGAATCTTTGATCTTTAATATCCCAAGTGACAGGTTAGATAGAGAAATACTATGCTCTTTTTTTGACACCACTTTATATATGTTCTGATTTTCTGTCACTTTTTCTAGTCATATATTAAATCATCCCTTTAAAGAAGATTAGTTCCATTACTTCAAAATTTTAAAATTACATTTAGATAATTCAATGTCTGAATTATACCAATTTTATTTCACTATTTTGATTCATGTTAAATAATACTGTTAACTATAGAACTATGGAACTAAAAATTTAGAAGAATTTAACTTCTATAGTTCATTTATATTTTCTTCAATGAAATTTAATTTTTAAAATATCTTAGTGTCAAAGTAAGACATAAAAAATTATAGATTTGGAATATACAGAATAGCACAAAGATGAAATATTTCCATCCATAATTCTTCAAACCAGTGGTTGTCATTTTTCTATGGCTATGTCATCAATTTCCTATGCATAGGTACAATTTATTTTTGCAAAAATTTAGAACATTATGTAATGTTTCTATATAACCAGCTACTCACACTATGATACCATAAATATTTTCCCATGTCATTAAGTATTTCTTTTTTGACATTATTTTAAATGGAGGCATGATATTTCATTTAACCAATTCCATACTGAGGATATTTTAGGTTCTTTCCATATTTTTCCCATTTTAAACAAAACTTTCCTAGATGTTGGTTTTTATACACAGCTTGAATTCTTTACTAGGGCAAATTTCTGAAAATGGAATTGCTGGATGAAAGGGAATGCACCACGCATAAAACTTTTGCTATGTGCTGATTCACTTCCCTACAGCAAGGGTGCATGCAGCAACCTCTACCCCCGCCCCAGTAGCCTGCTGCTAATTTTTAAATGCGCATTGTAAGGTTTTCAACGTAGAAAATGGTGCTGGTGAAATTAGAGCTGTTATTTAGTAAAGTCACAAGGAATATCTGAGCTGGATTTAAAGAGTTTCCCCTTTTCTGATTAAATTTCCAGTCCTAGTTAGAATGGGATAAGAGTGATTACTTCTTATTTCACATTTTTGTACTATGTGCATTTCACAGCACTTGCATTTGGAAAACATACAGAAGCATATGATGTTGTCCCTTCACTCACAAGCTCATTCAGTAGAATAATGTACACATACAATGTGTTAGACAGAAACTTACATCAATATTTGATTAGTGTCTAATTTGTTGTTATATGAATCCTAGAATATAAAAAAACTCTTGTGGCCTAAAGTGAATTGACAAAACCAGAGAGGTCATGCTATGGGGTTTAATTGGACCTCTAGAGCTTATTTGATTTGACTGGGCTTGATGGAGGAAGGCCAGGAGTTGGGCTTTGTATAAGCAAAGCTTCAAAAATGGGAAAGGGACAAGGCATACTCAGGGTATGATAAGGAAAGAAGGATAGAGGCTAACAATTGCAGATTTCCTACATGTGTTGATGTGTATACCAGCTACTTTACCCAAAACAACTCCATTAATGTAATTATTCCCATTTCAATGTATCTCAGGGAGGTGCATTTACTTTCTTGCCAAGCACTATCTGTTTATGATTCACAAAGGATTACCAACCCAAATAAATGGTTTGCCTTAACTCCTGTCCAGTTGGTCTATAATTAGGCTCCTATTTTAGTATTGGATTTCTTCTTCAGAGACATTTGGGTTGAATTTTTATGTTCATGGCAAAGGTTAGGAATCTCAATTTGTGACATTTAAATAAGTGGGTACATAATTTAAAGTATGAAACATTATAATTATAAGGCACCAACTATGGCCTCAGGGACTTTTTGGGTTTCATGGGCAGTTAATGCTTCTTGTGTCACAAACTGCTTAGACATTCTGAGTCTGGCATTCAGGCATTTCAATGGCTGAATGTTGGGAAATCAGAAATTGGTGCCATAGTGCTGAGGTGACACATATCTTTATAGAACAAGGAGATAGCAACAGGCCCTTTATTTGAGTCACATTTATAGTTTCAGCAAAACTAGAAAGTTTGACCACTGGTAAGGTAAGCATTGACCAGTCTAAGCATGTGATACATCCTCCCATCATTAGGACAAAGTGAAGTGGAGAATCAGCAGTTGGCTGGACTTCAGGCAAAAGGCAAGTCTTGATTAGTTGCCTTCATTGCAATAAGAGCCAGGACATTTTCTCTCAGTTAAAGTGTTATGTGCAGGGTAGATTGTCCTGGCCATTAATCATAGCCAAACCCATGTATGTAGAAACAAGCTAGGATACTAACGATGCCAGAATCACAAAACTATTGCTAATAAAAGCCAGGATTCAAACCCAGGTATACTTTTCATAATGCCATACTCTTTCCATCTACTATGCTTTCCTTGAGTAGACCAACCCGACTGCCACAAAAGGATTTTGTTTCAGCTTTAAGGAAAATAATGTGGGGAAGTTAAGGTGAGGTCAAATTATGGAGCCCTTAAAATGTTGGATTGGAATTTTGCAGACTTGTCTCTTCTTGTTGAGATGCCTCCAGTTTAATCTCACACTGTACTATTTCCCAGCTTGCTTGATCCTAAGAATCAAATAGGGTGCTTCTTAAGTGGATTGTCTGGCTCCACTCTAAAAACTGTGATTTGGGAGTCTGGGGGCATCACACTCCAATCTGAATCTTTAATATGAACTTCAAGTTATTCTTTGGAGAGAATGTTTGAGAAACCCTCCAAGTGTCTTTGCTGCTAGTTGGGATCTACTCCCTCTTTTATTCAGATAAGACCATGCATTGAGCAGTTTTTGTGAAAAACATGCCGTGGGAGATAGGAACAAAGTTGAGTCCCTGCCTTCGAGAAGTTTTCTTTGGTAATTGAAAGATACCTCTATCATCTCTAGTAACTATTTGTGATTACCTAGCCCTATTATTAAGGGAAGACCTAATTGTGATTTGGTTTTATGGTTTTTCAAACATATGCACTTCAATAAAAAAAGATTTAAAGTGTCTCTTTTCTTGGCTTTGTGTATTTTCTATATTTAACCTGGATTTTTATTGTTTTGAATATAAAATTATTTATATTAAACACATTATCATAATATTTATTCTTCTATATTAGTTCTGCATGAGAGATACTTAATTCTACAAATTATTAAAGAGAGGCTTAATTTCACCCAGGAATAAAAAAAAAATTCTGTTGCTTGTCTATTTAACCAAGCCCCTTGATGCTCAAAACCTCAGTTTTGGAGATATTTTAGAAAGCAAAGAATATTTGAATTCTAAATTCAAAATCTTGGCATCATAGCTTTTATCCCTTGATAACACAGAAAATGTATATTCCTCAAATCTCTGGATTTTATTCCTAGCCCAACTCTGTAAATGCATCATAGCCTTGGATTTCCACAGAGAGTATTCATTGGGGACATTTCCACCAAACTAAAACAGTTCCCAAATGGAATACAAATCACCATTAACATGGTGTCCACACATGCAAAGTTAAATGAAAAATTGTGGTTTGAATATTCCAGGCCCCAAACACTTTTGCTTGAAATATTCAAATATTTGAAGCAATAAACATAGATTCTAGTAATCAGAGGGGACTCATTAATACTCTAATCTGACTGCTATTTCTTTTTTAAATCATAAACTGAAAATCTACCTTTGCCTTAATTTATGGCTATTTCATGCAAAAAGAATTTTTTAACCTGAATTATTGAGATAATTTTCTTATTTTTTTACTTCACTTTGCTTAAGGTCCTCGCCCCATTTTAACATCTGACTTCAAGAGCTTCTCTTGGGCCTCTGCAGTCTGAGTTGATAACACAGCTTTTCTATCTTGAGAAACTGTGAAGCTTAGATTGGGCAGGACTGAATATAGTGTGTCATGTGATTCAGATCCCTGGCTTTTAAGGATCCTACCTTTGAAACTTGTTATGTTCTCAGCAGCATTCGCCTGCATTCTCTTGATTTGAGCACCTTCTAGTTTATTCTTCGCTATTGGCTTTTCTATTCAATTTAGTTCAGCCTAATGTTCTTCTGATTTTTTTCCCTCTGAAGGACAAGAAGTAATGCTCTAATTTAGAGGACTCAAGTACCATTTTTGCTCATTCTTCATCAGAGATTGCACTATTCAAGGTACTTTGCTTTTTTTAGATGAATGCCCTAATTTGTTCCTGTTATACAGCGGAGCAATGTTAGTTCTATATTAAAAGGTCTCATCACCAGCCTCACACACCTTGGACTATGGAATACAAAGAAAGTACCATTGAAAGAATAAAAGGGACTCTGACTTTAGGAATCAAAGCCCATAAAATGGAAGGTCAAAATTAGCTTTTTTGGAATAGATAATCAAAGGGAACCTCCAAAGGTAACCTAAATCATATCTGTGTGTCCAAAGACAGCTAAACTTGAAATTGCAATTTACTAAATTTTTGCAAATAACTATATGAAGGAGCATGTGGAAAACAAAAGATGCTGATAAACAATTGCAGTCAATGTTTAAGGTAGCCTTTGTAAACAGATAACCAAAGAAGTTCAGAAGTTTACAAGTCAGATGTTCAATTATTAAAACCTATTTTCTTTGCACGAAACTTAGCATTAAGAGGAACTAACTTTTTGTTTATCATCAGAACATAGTGTGAAAATTAGACAATGATTGACTAAAAAGAAATTCAAATATGTTTTACCTGATAACTTGGGCTAGGTTTGTTTCATTAAATGTGGATAGGAACTAAGAAAATTTAGAGCTTTTCTAGCAATTTCCAGTCTTAGAGGCAGATCATTGAGTGAAAATGAAGGATCAATTATATTGTCCTATCAGGGAAGAACACAAGGCAGAGTAAAAATTTACTATTCTTTTTTGTTTATTTGTTTAATATATGTTTAGAAGGTGTGAGCTATTAAATTTTGATTTGTAATATTCATCAGAGTTTATTTCCCCCCCTGTTTAAAAGTTGGAACATATTTGACACACAAAAAATGCACAGATCTTAAGTATATGGTATGATGAGTTTTGGCAAATGCAGACATCTATGTTAGCCATGTATCATGATTTAGAATATTTTCATCAGCCAAGAAAATTCTTATGTCCCTCTCCCAGTCAATCCCCCTCTCCAGCCCAAAGAGGCAATCACTGTTCTGATTTTATCACCAGAGTTTAGTTTGCTGTTCTAAAACTTTATATAAATGGAATCATATGGTAGTACTCTTTTGTGTCTGGTTTCATTCATATGGTTGTGAATATCAGCTTGTGCATTCTTATTCTTGAGTAGTAGCAGTTTGAATATACCATAACTTGATTGTGAATGGACATTTAGCACAACATTTTTGGCTCTAAAAAATAGAGCTACGGTGGTCATTGCTATTAATATATCTATCTTGGTTGTGGATATCAGCTTTATTTGTTTTTTGTTTTTTGGCTGCCTTGTGTATTGTAGATCATCTTTATTTCTTTTGGGTAAATAGCTAGGAGTGAAATTGCTGGGTCAAACGGTAGTTGTATCTTTAACTTTATATATAAGAAACTTCAATATAGTTTTCTAATGTTGTCCTACCGGTTTTTTATATCTAGCAGCTATGTAGAAGCGCTCCATTTCTGCTTCACCCTTGCCAAAATTTCAGGTATTCAATATTTTAATAGCTATTCTTGTGAGTATATAGGGGCATCTTACTGCACTGAATTTGCATTTCCCTGATGTCTAATAATATTCAGGACTTACTGACGACTTATTGTACATTTTTGAATCTCCTGTAGTAAAGTTTCTATTTCAGTATTTATCCATTCTTAAATTGGCTTTTTTGTCTTTAATTATCATTAAGTTGCTGAAATTCTTTATATATTCTAGATAAGGGTTGTCTTACAAATATAGGTTTTACAAATATTTTATTCAATATATGACTTGCCATTCCTCTTGTTGAATGGTTTATTTTGATGAGCAGAAGTTCTTAATTTTGGTGAAATCCATTTCATCGATTGTTTTCTTTTATGGTTAGTGTGTTTTCTGTGTTTGGTATTAAAAAACTTCGCATACCTAAGATCATGAGAATATTTTGTTTCTTTCCAGAGGCATTAGAGTTTTAGTATTTGTATTTACTCCTATAATTTCAACTGAATCGATATTTATAAATGGTGTGAGATGGGGTCACATCACTTTTTTTCCCAGCACCATTTTGTTGTAAAGCTTTCTCTTTTCCATTAAATTGCTTTGGTACATATGTCAAAAGTCAAGTGTAGGTGTATTTCTAGACTTTTCATACCATTTCTTTTATCTGCTTGTCTATCCTTAGGCCAATACCACACTGATTTGATTATGATAGCTTTGTTTTAGTAAACATTGATATCAGGTTGTATAACTTCTCTAATTTGTTCTCCTTTTTTAAAGATTGATTGTTTTTCCTCTAGGTTCTTTGCATTTTCATATAAATTTTAGAAACAATTTGTCAATTATGTAAAAAAGCCTGCTAGGATGCTGATTGTGATGACAACGTATCTATACATCAATTGAAGGAAAATTGCCATCATAAAAATACCGAGTCTTTCCATTCATGGTGTATCTCTTAATTTAATTTTATCTTTATTTTTTTCAGCATAGTTTTGTAAATTTAATATTGAAGTCTTGTAAAACTTTCATTGAATTTATTTCTCTCTCTGTGTGTATAAATTTACTCTAGGTTATTCAAAATATTTTTAATGTAACATTTTCCAATTCTTACTAGTGCACAGAAATAGAATTTATTTAAAAATATTGACATTATATCCCATGACATTATTAAATTTATTTTATTTATTTATTTATTTTTTTGTGATTCTATTTTTTTTTTTTTTTATTTCAGCTCATCATGGGGGTACATAAGTTCAGGTTATATACATTGTCCATGTCCCGCCCATCCCCCCGAGTCAGAGTCCCAAGCACGTCCGTTCTCATTCTCCAGACAGTGCGCCTGGCACTCATCATGTAGTCATACCTCCATCCCCTCCCCCCCCACCTCCCCGAGTCTGCACCTTCAAGCATGACCATTCCCCAGAGGGTGTGCAACGCACTCGTCATGTAGGCATACACCCATCCCCTCCCCCCACCCCCCATCCCTGTCTGATATCCAATTGGTATCCTTCCCCAATGTACATTTAGGTGATGATCAGGGAAACCAGTTTTCTGGTGAGTACATGTGATGCTTGGTTTTCCATTCTTTGGATACTTCACTTAGTATAATGGGTTCCAGCTCTCTCCAAGAGAACCAAAGAGATGTCGTATCATCGTTATTTCTTATAGCTGAGTAGTACTCCATGGTATACATATACCACAGTTTACTAATCCATTCGTGGATTGATGGGCACTTGGGTTGTTTCCACAACTTTGCGATTGTGAATTGTGCTGCTATAAACATTCGGGTACAGGTGTCTTTGTTAAAGAATGACTTTTGTTCTTCTGGGCATATGCCCAATAATGGGATTGCTGGATCAAATGGTAGGTCTACTTGAATCTGTTTAAGGTATCTCCATATTGCTTTCCATAGGGGTTGCACTAGTTTGCATTCCCACCAGCAGTGTATGAGTGTTCCTGTCTCTCCGCATCCACGCCAACATGTGTTGTTTTGGGATTTTTTGATAAAGGCCATTCTCACCGGAGTTAAGTGGTATCTCATTGTGGTTTTGATTTGCATTTCCCTGATGATTAGGGATGCTGAGCATTTTTTGATACGTTTTTTGGCCATTCTTATGTCTTCTTTTGAAAAATTTCTATTCATGTCCTTTGCCCATTTTTTGATAGGATTGTTTGATTTTTTCTTGCTGATTTTCCTGAGTTCTAAATAGATTCTTGTTATCAGTCTTTTATCTGATGTGTAGTATGCGAAAATTTTTTCCCATTCTGTAGGCTGTCTGTTTATTTTCGTGACTGTTTCTTTGGCTGTGCAGAAGCTTTTTAATTTAATCAGGTCCCATTCGTTTATTTTTGTTGTTGCTGTGATTGCCTTAGGGGTTTTCTTCATAAATTCTTTGCCCTGACCAATGTCTGTACGAGTCTTTCCTACATTTTCTTCTAGAATTCTAATCATTTCCCATTTAAGGTTTAAATCTGTTATCCACCGTGATTTGATTTTTGTGAAAGGTGAAATCTGTGAGTCCTGTTTCAGTCTTCTACATGTGGCTATCCAGTTTTCCCAGCACCATTTATTGAATAGGGACTCTTGTCCCCAGAGTATGTTTTTGTCTATTTTGTCAAAGAATAGATGGTTATATGAGGCTGGTTTTATATTTGGGTTTTCTGTTCTGTTCCACTGGTCTGTGTCCCTGCCCTTGTGCCAATACCAAGCAGTTTTAAGAACCACAGCTTTGTAGTATAGTTTGAAGTCTGACAAATCAATACCTCCCATTTTGTTTTTATTGCTTAAGATTGCTTTTGTTATACGGGGTCTTCTCTGATTCCATATAATGTGTATAATTATTTTTTCTAAATCTGTGAAAAATGATGTTGGTAATTTAATAGGAATTGCATTGAATCTATAGATTACTTTGAGTAGTATAGACATTTTAACAATGTTAATTCTTCCAATCCATGCATGGTATGGATTTCCACTTATTTACGTGTTCTGCAATTTCTTTCCTTAGCGTTTCATAGTTCTCTTTATAGAGGTCCTTTACCTCTTTAGTTAAATATATTCCTAGATATTTTATTTACTTTGTTGCTATTTTGAAAGGTATTGAGTCCTTAATTTGGTTCTCCGATTGAATGGTATTGGCATATATGAATGCCTCTGATTTGTGTGTATTGACTTTGTAACCTGAGACATTACTGAATTCGTTAATTAATTCCAGGAGTCTCTTGGTTGAGTCCTTGGGGTTTTCCAGATACAACATCATGTCATCAGCGAAGAGTGAGAGTTTGATCTCTTCGGTCCCTATTTGGACACCTTTGATTCTGCTCTCTTGTCTGATAGTTCTCGCAAGGACTTCCAATACTATGTTGAAAAGTAATGGGGACAGTGGGCAGCCTTGTCTGGTTCCAGTTCTGAGTGGGAATGCTTTCAATTTTTCCCCATTCAGTATGATGTTGGCTGTGGGTTTGTCATATATGGCTTGTATTATTTTTAGGTAGGTCCCCTTTATGCCTATGTTGTTAAGTGTTTTTATCATAAAAGGGTGTTGAATTTTGTCAAATGCTTTTTCTACATCTATTGAGAGGATCATGTGGTCTTTATTTTTGCTTCTATTTACGTGGTTGATTACATTTATAGATTTTCGTATGTTGAACCACCCCTGCATCTCTGGGATGAAGCCTACTTGGTTGTGATGAATTATTTTTTTAATCAGCACTTGGATACGATTTGCTAGGATTTTATTGAGAATTTTTGCATCTACGTTCATGAGAGAAATTGGTCTGTAGTTTTCTTTTTTTGTTGCATCCTTTCCTGGTTTTGGTATCAATGCTATATTGGCTTGGTAGAATGTGTTGGGGAGAATTCCATCCTTCTCAATATTGAAGAATAGTTTATGTAGGATGGGCACCAGTTCATCTTTGTATGTATGGTAAAATTCAGGTGTGAACCCATCTGGACCAGGGCTTTTCTTTTTGGGAAGGTTTTTTATTGCTGTTTCAATTTCAGTTCTTGATATTGGTCTATTCAGGAATTCTGTTTCTTCCTGATTGAGCTTGGGAAGGCTGTGTGTTTCTAAAAATTTGTCCATTTCCTCCTCATTTTCCAATTTGTGTGCATAAAGATTTTTGTAATATTCATAGATAATGTCATGTATCTCTGTGGCTTCGGTTGTGATTTCTCCTTTCATGTTCCTGATGGAAGTTATTAAAGATTTTTCTTTTCTGCTCTTGGTTAGTCTAGCCAGTGGTGTGTCTATTTTATTTATCTTTTCAAAGAACCAACTTTTTGTTTTATTAATTTCCCTTATAGTATTTTTGTTGTCTTTTTCATTTAATTCTGATTTGATCTTAATAATTTCTCGCCTTCTGCTGGGTTTGGTGTCAGTCTGTTCTTCTTTCTCCAGCTCTTTGAGTCTATTCATTAAGTTGTCTATTTGTAAGTTGTCTGTCTTCTTGAAATAGGCATTTATGGAAATGAATTTTCCTCTCAGGACTGCTTTAGCTGCATCCCATAGATTTTGATAAGTTGTGTTGCCTTTGTCATTTAATTCAAAGAATGTTTTGATTTCTGACTTAATTTCTTCCTTTACAAAATTGTTATTCAGGAGAAGGTTGTTTAGCTTCCTTGACTTTGAGTAGGAATGAGAGTTCCTGTTAGGGTTCATTATTATTTTTATTCCATTTTGATCTGAGAAGATGCAGGGTATGATTTCTATTTTTTTAATTTTTTTAAGACTTGCTTTATGACCTAGGATATGGTCAATCTTAGAAAATGTCCCGTGAGCTGATGAGAAGAATGTATATTCAGTGGATTTCGGGTAGAATGTCCTGTAGATGTCAGTCAGGCCCATTTGTTCTAGCATTCTGTTTAAGTCTACTATGTCTTTGCTTATTTTCTGCTTGCAGGATCTGTCCTGTGCTGTCAGTGGGGTGTTAAAGTCTCCAACTATTAAAGTGTTGTTGTCTATCATTTGATTTAGATCGAGTAGGATTTGCTTTATGAATCTGGGTGCGCCTAGATTGGGTGCATATATATTAAGTATGGTTATGTCTTCTTGTTGAATTGTGCCTTTCACCAGTACGTAGTAACTGTCTTTGTCTTTTATTACTTTTGTTGGTTTAAAGTCTAAGTTATTGGAAATTAAAACTGCCACTCCAGCTTTCTTTTGGCTACTATTTTCTTGAAATATCAATTTCCATCCTTTTATTTTCAGTCTAAATGCATCTTTGCCGGTTAAGTGAGTTTCCTGAAGGCAGCAGATACTTGGTTTGTGTTTTTTTATCCATTGGCCCAGTCTATGTCTCTTGAGTGGGGAATTCAGGCCATTGACATTTAGTGAGAGAACTGATAATTGGGACAGATTTCTGTTTATCTTATTGGGTAGAACTTCATTGCTATGTTTTCTCTCTTGAGCCATTGTGGTGGCTAGAATTTGATCTTTAACTTTTGGGTGGTTTTACATTCGTGGGCCTTTGTTGTGATGATCTGTGTGTAACTCTCTTTTGAGTACTTCTTGGAGGGGTGGTCTTGTCTTGGTGAATTCCCTCAGTCCTTGTTCATCTGAGAATGTCTTAATTTCTCCTTCATATATAAAGCTTAGCTTAGCTGGGTACAAGATTCTAGGCTGGGCATTATTCTGTTTCAGAAGAGTGAGAATGGGGCCCCAACTTCTTCTTGCTTGTAAAGTTTCAGTTGAGAAATCTGGCGTAATTCTAATGGGTCTCCCTTTGTATGTTACTTGTTTCTTTCTCCTTACAGCTCGAAGAAGGGTCTCTTTAGTGGATATTTTGGTCAGTCTGACGACTACGTGGCGTGGTGTTTTCCTATTTGCTATGAATCTACCAGGGGTTCTTTGAGCTTCTTGAACCTGTATATCTAAAGTTTTAGCAAGGCCTGGGAAATTTTCTTCTATTATGTCTTCAAATAGTTTATCCAGCCCTTGCTTATTATCTTCTTCACCTTCAGGGATGCCTATAACTCTCACGTTAGATTTCTTCACATAATCCCACATTTCTTGAAGACTCTGATCTTTATTCTTATTTCTTTGCTCTGTCTCTGTGACTGTCTTATTTAATTGGAAAGAGTTATCTTCAGTCTCTGAGATTCTGTCTTCTATTTGATCTACCCTGTTCTTGAGACTTTCCACTGTGTTTTGTAGCTCCCTGAATAAATCCCTCATTTCTAGGAGTTCAGTTTGGTTTTTCTTCAATATTTCTATTTCTTTAGTGAATTTTTCTTCCAAATCCTGGAATTTTTTTGCGGTTTCTTTGCGTTTGATATCAATTTTTTCTTATATATCATTCAGCTTATTTAT
This sequence comes from Lemur catta, assembly GCF_020740605.2. Classification (NCBI taxonomy): domain Eukaryota; kingdom Metazoa; phylum Chordata; class Mammalia; order Primates; family Lemuridae; genus Lemur; species Lemur catta. Next base: position 73,160,650 of record NC_059139.1, on the reverse strand, counting down.
AACCCAAGACTGAAATTCTTCTGGTAACATGTTGGTCTTCTGAAACTGGCTTGTGCCAATTGGAGGAGAGTTGGTATTTCTCTTTGGGGGCGAGGTTTCCATTTGGTTTTTTGTGCTCCCCATATTTTTCCGCTGAGCCCTTCCCATCTGGCTCTATTGTTAGATCTTTTCTCACAGCTTTAGCCTATTTAACAGCACGTCTTGTACTCTGTTCTTAGGCTGTGAAACAGTCTAGGTATGTTGCTTCCTTTGTCTATAGGGGGAGAGTGTTGTGTGTTGTTTAGAGTTTTTTTCTATCTCAGTTGGGGGACTGCTTCTGATGGGTCCACCCCCAGAGGGTTGGCTTGACCTAAGACCAGTTTGGCAAGTTAAATCACTGTGTTGTGGACTTTCAGTTAGTAGGCAGGATTCACACTATTTGCAAGCAGAAAGCCTCTTCTCCCTCTCTTTTTCTTTTTTTCCCCCTGTCTTTTGATTCTTTCTCTGGATGTGTGGTTTCTGTCTCTTTCCGCAGGAAAGACACTGGCTAGGCGGAGGAGGCAGTGCCCTCACTCCCTCAGTGCCCCAGCTGCTGCAGCTCCCACGGGCAAAGGTCTACACTGTCCCAGTGTTCCCAAGGTCCGGGCTCCACACTCTTGCGTCTGGGGAAGCACTCAGTGTTCGCACCTGGGAAGGGGACCTGGAGAGGGTCTATGGATCAGGGGATGGAGCCTCCTGGGGAGCCGCCTGACACCCTATGGCTCTGCCGCAGTTAGACTTTGGCCCGCACTATTGTTCCTGCCCACCCGCAGATCACTGGCACTGGGGGGCAGTTTTCAGGGTCCGATAGGAATCAGAGCTGGGAGTCTGGAGCATTCAGGAGTATACAGTAGCTCCTGGGCTGGAGGGCCACCGGAAAGGAGAAAAGAAAAAGAAAGGAAAAAAAAAAAAAAGAGAAAGAATATGAATAACAAGAAGAAGAAAGAGAAAACAAGAAAGAAAAGAGAAAGAAAGAAAGAAAGAGAGAGATTAAAAAAAAAAAAATCCCGCTTTAATATTTCAGGCTCGCGGCCCCTCGCCTTCGTGCAGGTCCGCATCTGTCCCTTTAAGAGATCGGGCACCGCGGAGACCCGCCAGAGTCCAGGGTCCTTTCCGCTTAGCTGTGGGAACCGAGATGGCGACCGCGCATCCGCGGGTCGCAGGCGCTGGGGGAGAGTGTTCAGAGCTCGGCAGGTGCCAGGGCCCACAGCGGCTCCCTGGCCGGAAAGCCGCCGTAGGGGAAGAAAAGAGCAAGAAAGTCCCACTTTAATATTTCACGCTCGCGGCCCCTCGCCTCGGTGCAGGTCCGCGTCTGTCCCTTTAAGAGATAGGGCACCGCGGAGACCCGCCCGAGTCCAAGCTCTCGCCGGCCTATGTCACCTGTCCTCGGAGCTCCACGTCTCCCGCGGTGATTCTGCACCAATTTCAGCCAGATCCCTGACCGAGTGGATGTGGGGGTCAGTGGGGAGATCAAGCCGCTTTGCTGTGGGGCGGAACCCGCCCCACTCGCCGGTGAGGCAGGTACGGCCGTCCCGCACTCCGCTGTCTGTTTTCCGTCCCGCACTCTCCAAATTATCTACGTCTGATTTCCCACTCGCCTCTGTTTTTTCCTGTTCCCCGTGTCCCACGGTGATTCTCCGTGGGTTCACCCCACCCTTCCTGTGGAGGAGCAATCCTCTAGCGTTGTGGCAGGTGGAGATCCACGCCTTCCTCTCCGGGAGCACAAATCCAGGAGGTCACCTCCACTCCGCCATCTTGCCCCTCCCTAGCTCGACATTATTAAATTTATTAGTTCTAGTGTTTTTAAAATATTTTACCTAGAATTTGCTGTGTAAGCAATCATATTGTCTGTGAATAATTAGAATTTTGCTTCTTCCTTTTTGAACCTTATGTTTTTATTACTGGTCTTATTGCACTGTAACCTTATTATTGTATAGGTAAGTAATATGGGTGAACATCTTAGCTTTTTCTCGATCTTAGGAGGAACATGTTCATCATTTTATCATTAAGTGTGGTGCTAACTGTAGATTTTTCATAGATGCTCTTTACCTGACTGCAGAAATTTCCCTTCTATTCTTGGCTTGTTGAGAGTCTTAATTATTAATTGTTGTATACTGTTAAATAATTTTTCTGTCAATTGAGATAAGCGTATATATTTTTTTCCTTTACTCTGTTAATGTGGTAAATTATATTGATGATGATGATTATTATTATTGTTATTTTGTATTTTTAACTACTTTGCGCTCTGGAATCAAGCTCACTTGGTATATGATGTTACGTTTTTCATATTCAGCTGAATTTTATCTGCTAATATTTTATTAAGATGTTTTGTACCTATATTCATTTTCCCATAATGTCTTTGTCATGTTTTGGCATGAGGATTATTAGCTGTGAAATACTGTTTCCTTCTCTATATTTTGAAAAAGTTGAAGTGTAATAGTGGTATTATTTCTTCCTTAATGTCTGATAGAATTCACCTATTAAACCTTTATGCCTTGAAATTTTCATTGTAGAAATGCTTTCATTACAAAAGCATTTTCTGCAACAAATTCAGAAATGTACAGATTTTCTATTTTTTCTTGTATCTGTTTTGATAATTTATATTTTGAAAATTTTTATCTTTCAAAGAATTTGTTCATCTCCTCTAACTTCTCAAATTCATTGGCATAAATTTGTTTATAATATTTCCTTATCTCTTTAATATCTGTAAGAATAGTGAAGGCCCCTTATTTCTACAATTAATAATTCATGTTTTCTTTTTGTGTCAGTTTAGTAAGGGTTTTATCAGTTTTATTAATCACTTCAAAACAACCTATTGTTTTTATGTATTTTTTCTCTGTACTTTCTCCACTATTTGATTTCAGCCATTTTCTTTATTATTTACTTCAGTTTTTTCTTCTTGAGTTGAATTTGATCTTCTTTTCACAGCTGCTTAAGTTGGAAACTTTGATTTATAATATTTATTCCTTTGTAATAAATTTTCTATGAAATTTCTTTCCTCAGATTTTCTTTTTTTTAGATTATTATTCATTTGAAAACATCTTTTAGTTTATCTTGAGATTTTTTTCTTTGATTCATGGATTATTTAGAAGTACTTTTCTAATTTCTAAATATTTGGAAAATTTTTAGGTATATTTTCATTATTAATTTCTACTTTAATCCCATTGGGTCAGAGAATATGCTCTATGAGTTCAATCTTTTAAAAATATAATGATTTAGTTTATGGCCAACTTATGGTCTCTGTTGGTGAATTTTTGATGCAGACTGAAAAGAATGTGTGTGCATTATGTATCAATAGACGTCCTCTGGAACGTTAGGTCAAATTGATTGATAATGTTTTTTAAGTATTATACGTTAACTAACTTTTTTGTCTACCTATTCTATCAGTTAATGACAATAGAATGTTAAAATCTCTAATTAAAATTGGGAATTTATCTGTTTTTCTTTTGGGTTGTTGAGGTTCTTGTTCCATGTATTTTCTTTTCTTTTTTTTTTTTTTGAGACAGAGTGTTGCTTTGTTGCCCGGGCTAGAGTGAGTGCCGTGGCGTCAGCCTAGCTCACAGCAACCTCAAACTCCTGGGCTTAAGCGATCCTCCTGCCTCAGCCTCCCGAGTAGCTGGGACTACAGGCATGTGCCACCATGCCTGGCTAATTTTTTCTATATATATTTTAGTTGGCCAGATAATTTCTTTCTATTTTTTTTAGTAGAGACGGGGTCTCACTCTTGCTCAGGCTGGTCTCGAACTCCTGACCTCGAGAGATCCACCCGCCTCGGCCTCCCAGAGTGTTAGGATTACAGGCGTGAGCCACCACGCCCGGCCTTGTTCCATGTGTTTTCAAGCACTATTAAGATGGTTTTGTTTTTATGGTGAATATACCCTTTTATCATTATGAAATATTATTTTTACTTTTGATAGTATTTTTTGTCTTGATCTTTATTTGCCTGTATTAGTATAGTTGCTTCAGCTTTCTTATGCTTATAGACTACATGGTATATCTTCTTCCATTCTTTGATTTTAAGTATTTCTGTGTCTGTATATGTAAAGTAATTTGGCTATTAACACCATGTCCTTAAATAACTTTTAAAAACTCTTATGACAATTTCTGACTCTTAATTGGTTTCATACAATTACTCTAATTTTACTATGCATTAACTGCAATTTAGTATGACTGGATTTAAGTGTACTATCTTTTTTCCCCTCTTTGTCTCATTTACTATTTATTACCTTTTTCCTCCTTTTCTGTTCTTTTTTAAATTTTTTATTGTGTTATTTTGTACTCCATTTTATACTCTGAATTGGCTTTTACTTTAATTTTTTGAAACTTTTTTTTACCACCTCCTTTAAGGGTTCCTATAGGCACACTTCACTTATCAAATACTACTACTCTGAATTAATAGTACATCATTTTAAGTGTAAAAACTCATAATATTATACTTCTATTTACCTGTCTCCTGTCCTTTGTGCTGTTGTTGACCCACAATTGCTTTTATATATGCTGTAAACCTCATAACATATAACATTTTATATTTTGAATTATCTATTTTTTCAAAGAAATAAGGAAATGAGGAAAAATACTTTTACATTTGCCACACTTTTACCATTCTGACAATCTTCATCTTATTGTAATTGTTTTCCTTCAAACTGAATATCTTTCATTGTCATTTTTGTAGTACAGGTCTTCTCTGTTTGTGACAAATTTTCTCAACTTGTGTTTATCTGAAAATGTTTTAATTTTGATTTTGTTTTTGAAAGATATTTTCACTGGATATAGAATTCCATGCTGAGAGACTTTTCTCCCAAGCACTTTAAAGATTTCTTCCACTTTCTTTGACTTGCATTGTTTCCTATGAGAGGTCAACTGTTATTCTTACTGTTGTCTCCTTGTTTATAACACATTCTTTTTCTCATTCTGTGTGCTAAACAGATCCTTTTAGCATTGAGAAATTACCTCTTTAGAATTATGAAATTCCCTTTCCTTAGTTTATATATATGGTTTTTATAAAAATAACTATTATTTGCCTAGATGTAGTTATTTTGTGGTTGTTATTCTCACGGTGTATTGAACTTCCTGGATTTGTGGGTTCAGGTTTTTCCAACATTTGGGCAATTTCAGCCACTATTTTTTGATATATTTTTCTGCATCAATATCTTTTTCCTCTTTTTCTGGTATTTCAATTACATGTGTGTTGGACTGCTTTATGTTGTTTTGCAAGTCCAATATAATTGTGGCTGTGTCTGTCATTCCTTGTAATTTTTTTGTTAGTTTTTCTTTGTGTATTTTGAATTTATGTTAATAGGAGCACGATATTTTGGTATTTCGCTATCATGATGTTTTCTACAGTCCTTGGCTTTCAAGTCAACACTGTATGCTATAACTAGTGAGTCCCAATTGGAAAAAAAAACCAAAAAACACTCTAGTTGAAGCCAAACCTTTGATTTAACTTCAAATTGTTTTATTGGGTCCCAGATTGCTTACCCCTAGAGTATAGCAGAAGCATGTGACCAGCAATCACAGCTATTTTGGTCACTGTTCACTTTGAAACTTGAAGCTACCACATATTTGATGTTGTGTGTTACTGTTTGATGTTGTGTGTTACTGAGTTGCCACTGAACTCCATTTCTTACTGTGCCTGACTTACTGGTTAAAAATTCTAAAATATTATATTTGCCTAATTCAATCTCCAAGTCCTCACCTTTTGGGGGCAGTATATATTAAAGACCTAAACACGTCCTTTGTGATACTGTAGGGTGAATATCAAATTGAAGTAGTTCTCCCCACTTCCCATTCTACATGGTCTGTTTTGTCATTGCCTGTATTGCTAAGTTCTTATCATAAATACATGACTGAAGTATGAGAATATTTCTTTCTTTCCCTTTCAGCCAGTTTCTAAAAAGAAGAGTCTATCCTTGCTATCTCTAATTTATTACTCCTACCTCTAATTTCTCATATTTCTCAAGGTTCAAGTATTGAGCTTTCTATATTTTTTCTTTTGTTCTTTAGAGATATTATTTTTACAGCATTCGCTATCACTTATAAGCACTTATATCTATATTTTCTGAGTTTCTACCACATATAATTACATATCTACTGATTTTAGACCTAGGTGTTTTGTCATTATCTACATTCTAATCTGCGTAAAACTGAACTCTTGCTGTTCTTATTGACTTTCTGTCCTCTATATCTATTTTTATCTGTGATATCGCAATTTAAGTTGTTCAGTCTTAGAAACTTAGATTGCTAATTAATCTCTCCCTTTCTCTTGATTCTTATAGCTTTTCTGAGTTATTATTAATAATGCATACTTTTATTCTCTGCTTTTTTCTTCCTGACTGGATTATCCTAATGCTCTATTCAAATAAAGTACAAATTACTCATCTGAGTTTAAGTTCCAAATTATTTTCTTAAGTTGATTCCTCATTTTTTCATTATATAAATCTTTGAATCCTGTTGGACATTTCTACTAAGTATCTTTTGATAATTCCTTACACTTAAATAATTTCAGTCTATTCAGTTGAACTCTATCTCCTATAAACTTATAGAAATTATAATCTATTCTCCTGGTCTCCCATTATCATATATTACTTTCTTGATTTTTAAAATCATATCATTTTATTTAGTTTCTATGTTTTTGTTAACATTTATATATATATGTCATCTAAGCAATATGCCCAATGGTGATGATTATGCCTTGTATTTTTTTTGTTTTTTATTTTCAATCTCTCAGAGATTAAAATGCATAGCCTGACACAGGATATTTTCCCAAGCAATATTTGTTGATTGAATTAATAAGTTAATGAACTTAGAATTTAACATTTTTTCTGTATAAAGAGTTATTGGTGACCAAAAGATGACTGTACTTATAAATGACTGACCATTGACCTTGAGCCAAAATTTCTGCCTTTTTATTTCATACAGACTTTACTAAAGAGCCCTGAGGTAAGTAAGTGGTTAGGAAACTCAGAAATATCAGCAACCTTAATATACCTGTACAAATTTGACGATTCTTTAGATTAGATAGGAATAAAACATGAGATATATAATTTCAGTGGAAAAGATACCTAACAGAAATCCTGGTTGTTCTTGATTTCTCTATCTTGGCTTTTATGTTAGTAAATATTTTCATACTAATAAACTGGCTCCTTCAATTTTATGCACCAGTTCTCACTATTTTTTGTCAGTCTTTAAAAAACATGATCTACTACACAAAGACATTTCCATCCTTCTTCCACCAAGAGAAGCCTCTGAGTTGATGGTAATTGATTCAGGTTCACTCTCCCAAGAAAGCCCCTCATTGGCTAGAAGTCATTGACCTCATGTTTAACATCTGATCAAGGCTGAATTTTAGTGTATTTAAAGTCAAAGAGAGCCTTTTCATGATACGTTATAAGGAATAGTTTGGCCTACTCCAGTGGAAAATGATAGGGGATATTTAGGATATGTTAAGTTCCCTTTCCTTTCTCTAGAGTAGGCTTTCACTCCTAAGTCAGTGCAGCTTGTTCAGTGTACCCAGTGGCTGTGTTGTGAGATCAAAAGAAGTCTGTTATCTTGCACCTAAAAATAGCTTGAACACATATAAAAATTTTTTTAAAGTCAAATTGTTGGGATTATTAATCAAATTCAGTAAGTAAAACAAAATTTATGTGTACATTTACTTAGGATTAGCAATTATTTTCTAGGTCTTATGATGAGTCACTCATATTTTAGAAAAATATGCAAGACAAAATGGTTATGAATTTTTTAAAAAAGAAGTAAAATATTATTTCTTCTGCTATTATGAATGATACCTAGTCTCTTTCCATCCTGAAAGAAATTAGTCAGAGAAGTCAAAATTAGTCATGACAATTATGTTCTGCAATCTTTAAATAATGCTCTTATTAAAATTTTCTTGGCCACAAGGAAAGAAAATCCTTGTAAATTACTCTAACTTCCACATATAGTCTTGAAAAATGGCCAATTAATAAAAAAGACCTTGAACTTGAAACATTTGTAATTGATATAAAATTAAAAATATCCTGACACTGCATACATTTAGAATCACTGTTAGGTACATGTTTTATTTTAGATTTTAATTTTATCAAAGAATTTTTTTTTTCCTATTTGTACAAGATTTTAGTTCAGAAATAATCTTAAAAATAACTTGATGAGTATTCTTTTCTCAAAAATATCATTTGTAAAAGAACCATAAATACAAATGTTAGTCTTTTATATTAATAGCATAACAATGTTTTGTGACTCTATACAACCAATATAAAACAAATTTAGGTTAACTGTTACTCTAAGTTTTGACCAAGTTGTCAAAATCATTTAATCAATTTTTTTTTTCTGTTACATGACTCTGCAGGTTTGCCTAGAAAAGCCTAAGTAGTAGGCACATTGGTGCATCCAATTTGAAATCTGATGCAATATGAGCAACTTTATTAACTTTGTTCTTGTTCTTATCTATAAAAACACGAGGTGGCAATAATACATGATTATATAAATAAAATCATTAAAATAGATTTTAGAGAACATAGCTTTCTTATTCACTCTGCTATTTCACAGTGCTTGACATAATAGTTACTATGTACATATGGAGTGAATATATAAAAATATGACTTTTCTGTTAATATTCAGAGATTAATCATTACTTGAAACCTATGAAATAGCAATTGGCATGATTATTGTTGTTATTGCCATTTATGGTTCAACTTGGGAGATGACGCTTTGGAGGGCAGAGGAAGAAAGACAATATGTGCTTTTCTCCAGCTCCATGGACAGGACTGTTTTGTGATGTGGTTTTATTCTGCATGTCTCTCTGCAGAGGCATAATGTGTAGAAACCGAAACAGGAAACAGCTGGAAATATGGACAGTGATTCCAGTGACAGTAGAGTCAAAGTCATCCCAACAGGGTGGAACCAAAGAGGTGATTGTTAACAGAGAAATGTATAATTTTTTTTGACTTCTAGTACTAACTAGTAAGGAATGATAATAACATCCACCACCAAATCTTTTCACTTAATATTTTATTGGGATAAGAGTCACATAACATAAAATTTACCATCTTAACCATTTTAAAGCATACAATTCATTGATTTTTAATGCATTCACAACCACCACCACTTTCTAGTTTTACACTCTTTCCATTACCCCAGAAAGAAACCCCATACCTGTTAGCAGTCACTCCCAACTCTACCCTTTTCTGATTCTCTGGTAATTATGTATTTTCAGTCTCTGCGGATATGCTTACTCTGGGTATTTCATATACGTAGAATCATACAATATGTGGCCTTTTGTGTCTGGCTTCTTTCACTTAGCATGATGCTTTCAAGTTTCATCCATACTGTACCATGTATTAGTACTTCATTCCTTTACGTGGCTAAATAGTATTCTATTTTAGGAGTATATCTTGGTTAAATTTTCTCTCCTTATCCTTGTTTTTCTGTATTACATTCTCCTTTACTTTTTAAAAATTTAGATAAAATTCACCTAACTTAAAACTGACCATTTTAACCACTTTGAAGTGTTCAATTCAGTGGTTTTTAGAATATTTCCAATGTTGTGCAACCATCATCACTGTCTTTATGGATTTTTCTAGTCTGGATTTTTTATATAGATGGAATCATATAATATATGGCCTTTGTATCTGGCTTCTTCTTTCATTTAGAATCATAGTTTTGAAGTTCATTCATGTTGTAAGTATTGCTGTAGAGATTTTGAAATATATAATGAGAATTAGATGACCCTAAGAAAATGTGAACAAAGAAGATAGCAGTATGACTCTAAAACTAATGTGAAACACATAAAACAAAGTTAAATCATACTGAGAAAAAAACAAATAAGTATTAACATAATTTCAAGATGATAGGAGTAATTGCTACTGAATTTTGAGTTGGTCAGATGACACCTTGAGTGATGTGAACAGTTCTGGATACTGGTAGAAAGAAGTTCATTGGTAACTGCAGGGTGTTTAACATTACAAAACTGGTGAGGAAGGCCATGCAATTGAAGGAATTGTGGAGAAACCAGGAATGTGTAGTTAGCAGAAAAGACAAAGGGGACATACAATAATTGCTTTTAAATATTTCAAGGATTGACTTTCTGCCAGGTGGGGGTACACATTCTTTTGTCTCTAGAGGGAGGAATTCAGATCAGTGAGTGAGTGTCATGGAAGCAAAATTTTTGACTCACTCATAAATATCTGAGATTTAGACATGCCTAAAACTGGATAAGCTACTTTTTGAAGTAGTGAATTCTGTAACTGAAAATATGGATGATTACCTTTCAAAGAAATTATGGCAAGGAGTCTGAGTTGAGCCAGATGAGTAGGCTGGATAATCTCCAAAGTTCCTTGTAACTCCTCAATGCCAATCCTGTAACATTCATTTATGCTGTTGCTGCTGAACTCTGGGTGAGGCTTGCAGTGATGCTTTACATGAAAAAAGGAGGGCTGGCTTGTCTTAGTCAGGACTTGTCTTTAGTATTCTCTATTTCTGTTTGCAGCAAACTTTTATTAATAATACTTTGTGCCTTGAGAAGGTCTACTCTTTCCTTGAGGTACTTAGTTTATCACATTTTGTTATCATGTCCCAGCTCCACATCTGCTCTCAGAAAAGACCCTGCTATTAGCCATTTGCACCATAGTGTGAAATAGCATTATTATTTTTTCTCTTAGGGCTATTTTTATCTTGATTCTTGTTAAAGAATAAAAATTCTTATTTCTTGCTAAAGGAATTTCAGACACCAGGTAGAGATGGGGACTTTATTGGACCATTTGAATAATGATCTTTCATAGCAAAAAATCAGGGAGATGATGTTGATATGTTCCTTTTCTGGTCATCACTCAGGATGAACAAATATTATTTTATATTTTATCTAAATAGTAACAATAAATGAGGGATAGAATATTTAAGTAGCTCAAAAAGCAGAGTCATTTCTAGTGTATTATACAGGAAAACTTAGCTTTATTTCTAATTAGATGGCATACTTTAAAAATATTCTTTCAGGAAATTTACTTCTCCATGCTCCTTAGTGAATATATCTACTACAATTTTGTAGAATGATATGGGAATATGTTTACACCATAAAATAGGTGGAAAAGTTAGACATCAATTTGTAAATTATTTTGTCTGTAGTTTTAAAGAAATAGAAAAGGAGATACAACAAACTGTTAGCAGTAGAAAATGTTAGGCAGCAGGATAATGTTTGATTTTTATTTATTTTTTATATTCTTTTTCTAAATTATCCCAAATGATCATCTATTATTTTTATAATTAGAAAAAGAATCCTTAATAAACAGAAGCTATATCTGCTTACTCTGGTACCATATTTGGACACTTCTATATTTCCTTCCTTTCTTCTACTACTTTGCCATTAGATATATTTTCTATCTTCCTCTACTTTCCTGCCCTCCCACCTAATTTTCCTCTTTACTTTGTGGAAAACCTCACTTCACTTAGGTAATTGTAAATGAAGTTCACCTTGCCCGTGTGGACAATCTTCCAGGCATGCTGTGAGGCTGATCAGTGGTAAACATTGGGTGTGGAAATCTTTGTCATAAAAATGTCTTCCAATGTCACCTAATAAATAATCTAAATGATGAGCTTACCCCACTTTTCTCTCCATAGGACATGGAGATACGGGCATGGACAGAGGCATGGACTTGGACGGGGTCTCTGAGAGGCAGTATGGTGAAACAGGAGGAGCCCTGCCTGGCTGGTATGAGGTCTGTATGGTTTATTTTGCCCTGGAACCGGCGCCTGATTATGGAAAAATAATTTACCATGGTTGGATCTCTGTTTCTTCGTTTTATAATGAAAAGTCTGGACCTTGAGGTCATTTCTGGACCTAATATTTTAAGCACCTATGTTTTAGAATGAATATTTTATCAGTCTATAAATATTTCTCTGCGATTCCTCCAGTGGGACTACTGTAGTACCTCCACAGAACTTACTGACTTTGAGACTTACAATGACTAAAGTAGGAGGTGGACATTTGACTATAATTATGCAAGCAGATTGTCCTTTAGTTGATCTTTAGCTATCTTTAAAATTGGTTCCCTTAGTACTCTCTGCTGTACGTGGGTGTGCATGATGGAACTAATGACATGAATTTGTCATACCTGGAATGAATATTTCTCTGGAATTCAGAGAACTCACATCAGGGAGACTGTGTGTGTTCACAGAGTAACTGCTGTTCTCCTTGGTGCTGATAGCTAGTCATATTGTTGGAAGGAACACAGTTTCACTGCCAGTAAAGTGCTATAAAGAGACCTTTGCCAGAGACAGGGAGCAGTGGCTATGGAGTGATTCCTTACTACAGTTTGAGAAAAGTGATAATTTTAATTGAATGAGGAGATATTCAGCTATTAGACACATGTTAGTATTATCTCAGTGCTTTATTAAGCACCTTAATTAGGGCCATCAGTATTCCTATCACTGGAATAAGAATGCATACAAAATGCTTATTTTAATTTTGGGTGTCCTATGTTGACAATTGCTACTAATTCAGATTTATTTATTTTTTGCAAATTTCCCTAGGAATTCCAATTAAAAAAATACTACCATGACTTGATGTTTTTTGGGATCTGTTTTTGCACTGGGCTAATTATTTTATATGCATTAACTCATTGAGTTCTCATAACAATGGTACCAGTTAGGTAATATTATTGTCGTCACTTAGCAATAGAGGGAATTAAAAAAGTTAGAGGAAGTGAAGTTATTTACCTAAAGTCTTACAGAGGAGAGCACTGATTTCCTATCCAAAGACCTTTGAGTCCAGAACCTGAGTGATTAATTGCTAAAGTCCATCTGTCTCCCTGGCTTCTGTCAACGTGGTATCCTTGTTTTAGGTGTTTGATTGCATGAGATTACAGCAGAGGCTTACAATGTGACATCCTGCGTCCCCAACTATTTCAGTGCAGCTGTGGTAGTAGAGTGCCATTGTTAGTGCTGCTCATCAGGCCACATCTCTGAGCAAAAGAAGGCTTCAATCTATAGGCAGGTCAACTCAGAAATGCAGGAAAGATGATGCCCCTGGGAGTAACCCTTAACCCAGGGTGTAGAAGTGAGTGGATGAGTGTAGAAGTGAGTGCCTGAGCTTCTGGCAGGACAGCTCTGAAACATGCTAGTCATGGTTTCCATGGGACTGAGCACTATTCATCCACATTGCTAACCAGCCCATTCCAAGTACCCTGTTTCTCTCTTCCCACCCTCTTACTCTTTCTTTCCTGGGACTTTTCTCCAAATAAATGACTTGCATCCGTGCCCTTGTCTTAGGCTGTGCTTTCAGGAGAACACAAACTGATACAGTGTTATTATGGGTGTCTTGTTGTTAACTCTTGTAATATATATTCTAAGTAATAATCTCACTCTACTATTTCCACTTAGTTATGAGGACCTATCAATTTTTTCTTCAAAATATCAATTTTCTATTCCCACAACCCACCTTGTAGCCTGGGCCTTTATCATTTGTCCCTGAGGTATTATGTTAGGCTTCTAGTTAGCATACCCTCTTCTATCACCTAAGACTTCCTGCATACTGATGCCCAATAAATTTTCCTCCAGTGTTGGTTTCATCTGTCACTCCCCTGCTCAAAAACCTACAATTACTCTGAATAATTTATCACATCAAGTCTAAATCCTTCCCTCCAAGTTAAGGTGCACTTTCTTCACAAAATTCTCCAACTCTGATAAACTCTATTGATTTTCCATGTCTCTGAATTCTTATAACACTTATAACCTTGCCACAGAATTTAACACATATTTATGATCTTGTATTATTCACATATTTTTATATGTTTTCTTAGCCCAGTAAACTACAAGATCCTTGATGCCATAAACTATGCCTTTGTGGCCTATTGCATTTTCTATAATCTAGCACAGTACTAGGCACAAAAGGACAAGTTAATACTTTTGAACTGGATGATCATTCATTCTTAGAGACTTCCTACAAGGGAGAAATTTGTATGTGATTTTGCAGATATATTTTCTAAAAAAGGTAAAATTTGGAAAGCATTTTGGTTTGCCTAAATTCTCAGAGTAAGCAACAAATAAATGCCTGTTCTCTGAACTTGCAGTTCTAGAATATGATTGTTACTCTTCCAAGTGGCCAAAGTCAGCTTCAAAAAGAGAACAAGATTTGCAGGTGTTTTAAATCTAGAGCATTGTTAAGTATTTGACAACAAGGCAGAGGTAGAAAGAAAAACGAAGCCTTTCTCGTGAGCCCCAAGGACTTTTACAGAAAATTATTTTTAGCTAGGATGTCAATATTATTTTGCCTAATTTTAAAGACATTTTTCAGTAAGATTATGGAACCCCATCTTAATTAACATAGGAGATTCTGGAGAAGGAACGATCTCATTTTCCTAAACATCTTCTGCACATTCCTAAAGATACATTTTCTTTTGGTTTATTTTTTCCCCCAATTTAAGCTCTATTAGAAGTTCATTTTTTGTAGAAGAACATAAGAGGCACTTATTTAAAACTGAATAATAATATTGAAGTGTGAAGGATTTTAGAACTCACCGTATAATATACTAATTTAATATAGTCAAGGTAGGAGTATGTGTGTGTTTTAAGAATGTAGATGGGTAAATACTTATACAAAGTATCTGAAACTTCAAACCAAAAGATCTATTTAATTCCCTTGGGAGTCTGTTCAGGTATTTTTCCAGGCTGTATTTTTATAATTACTTAAGTATACTCCATTGCAGAGGTCCTAATAGAAGCATCTAAATCTTACTGTGAAACCTCAGGGAACAAAGATATTCTCTTGAAAACTTGATTGCTTTTCTATGGAAGCAGTTAGCTTTGATTTATATCACTTCTGAAGGGAGCTTCGCTGAGGCTTTGAGTAATCCAATAAGGATCATATAATATACTCCCCTTTACATCTCATAGAGTTGCTGTGTATGGAGCTCTTTGTTTATGATTCAGGAAATGGGTTAAAAGCTTCCTAGGTTCATCTCTGCTCACAAACTTTGTTCTGGGGGAAGTAATGGCCTTTTGCATTTTAATAAGCAGTAAATCTCAAGTATTACAATGCTTCTCCAGTAATAAGCTATCTTTGGCACTGTGGGCCTTTCCCTGTTTTTGAAGATAATTGTTACCTTGTCACTGGGTTTCCATTTGAAGACACTGCACTGGAAGATGCTGCCCACATCTTTTCTGAAAATAGTCTGAGCCTCCCTCGTGAGTGCCTAAGAGGGATATGAAAAATTAAGAGAAGCTGTGTGAATGGCCAGGAGTTTTATCAAAGTTATGTAATCTCATCTAAAAAGACAATTGTATGCTATTTTATATCATTTCTTCTCTAAACATTGATTGCTGAAATATTTGTGGTTCATATACTATACAATGTACTGTCTTAGGTCCTGGAGATGATATGAAAATGAATAGGATAAAATCCTGGCTTATAACTGCTTAAGAAAATCTCCATATAAATGAATTTCATGGAGTGTACTACAGTGGGCTCTTTTTGAGTTTCATGACCTGGATGCCCTTCTAAGTGGGTTTCTTGGAGAATTTATTTCTTTTAAGTAGAACTGTCTCCAAAGAAGACCAGATACATACAAACCCGACTGTGTAAACTTGTTCTATTTGAACAACAAACCATCAAATGAGGATGTAGTTTCCATACTTAGAAATGTCTAATGGGAGTTCTCATAAAGATAGGGGAGTTTTTACCTTGGTCTTGGGCTGATTCTATATGAATTGACATACCTACAGCAGATTGATGGAAGGGTCTTGATTGTTCTAATTCCATCTGATCAATTGCTTAGCAATCAATTAGGTTGTGGTAAATTTGATATCCTTGAGCAGATGTGTCCCTAAATTCCATTTTAATGACTAGCTCAGTTTCTTTACAGCAAAACTTTCTCTAATATTATGTGATTAAATATGCTTTTTAAAATTTTACTTCATGAACATTTAGGCAGCTTGTTACCATGCAATATGATGATGATTTAAAATACGCTTAAAATATTCACTGAATATGATAATAAGAAAGGGTACAGGTATTTTCTAGACATATTAAAAGTATTACATGTTTCTCTTGGGTTCAATATCTTCATAAAACACACAGAATTTGGAACTGTAAGAAATCTTTTAATTCCAGTGAAAATTGCTTCTTTAACAAATAAGATGGAGGTTCCTAGAAGCAAAGAGATTTGTCCAAAATAGAGGCAGAGCTGGAATATAAGCTTGGATTTCCAATTTAGTTCAATATGAGCTTACTGAATTCAATATTGTGTACATATTAGGTGCTTACATTTTATTTCAGTGAGATGTTTTCTTCTAAATATTAATATATTTGAAATGATATATACTGTAAATTTTAAATAGTAACACATATTCCCCTTGCCTCCCTTCCTCTACAAGTATTTATTAAGGACCTATTACTTGCCAGACACTAGTTTAGGTATAGGTTATATAGTAGTGAACACAAGACAGATGATATCTTGGTGCAACAGAGCCTGAATTCTTGTATGGAAGATAGCCAACAAACAGAAAAAGACCAAGAGAAACGTGAGACAGCCATAAATGCTGCTGTGTAGAGATTTAAATTGGGTACTATAAAGGGAGTGCCTGGGTAGTGACTGTGGATTGAGTGTCCTGGGAAGATGACATTTACATTGTGATAAGGTTCGGGACATGCTACACCAAACATGGCACCTTGGCATTTGAGAAAACAGCAGAATCAGTAAGATCACTCTCACCTTCCCCTTGCCCTTATTCCCTGAAGCAGGTCATAAAACTTAGGAAGGCGACTCTCTGACCTTCTCTTTCTCTTCTTCCCTGAAGATTCTCATGAGACAGGTGTCCAGCCCTATACCCAGAGGCAGGGGATGTCATATATGGATGCCAAGAAGAATCTGAACAGACAGGCCTTGTTAAGTTTCTCCATCCCCAGTTTATTATCATTAGATCATACCTTTTGTCTTCTAATTATACTTCTGCACAACTATCCATAAAAATACACAAATTTCTCCACTTAGAAAGAATTAAAAGAAAAACCCACAGATTTTCCCATTTCTTTGGATCTTCATTTCTGAAGGATCTCATGTTATGTAAAACTTATAGTAAATAAATTATGTGTCTTTTCTCTTTTAATCTGTCTTTTGTTATAGGGATCTCAGCCAAGAGCCTTGTAAGAGGTGAGGAAGAGATATTACTTTCTCTCCTCCAACTGATAGGGAGAAATATCAATAAAGAAAAACCACACACACAGATTTGGAGAGAGCAGCCCATGGAGAAGGAAGACCAAGGACAAAGACTTGGTGCTGGGAACACATCTGTTATAATCAAGAAACAAAGGAGAAAAAACTAGTTTGTCTATAGCAGCACTATCTAGTACAATTGTGTGTGATTATAGAAATCTTCTCTGATCTGTCCAATATGGTAGCCACTAACCACATGTGCCTATTGAACACTTGAAATGTAACAGGAGTAATTGAGGAATTGAATTGTTAATCTTATTTAAGTTTAATGAATCTAAACTGAAATTGAAATAGCCACATGTGGCTAGTGGCTACTATATTGGGCTGTGCAGGTCTAGAGTATAGAGGTTAAGAGATGGGCAGCGTGGTGGAGTATGAGCTGAGCAGAGTGTATCCGAGGGATAGAAAGGAACTGGATCACATAGTTCTTTGTAAGGCAAAGAGAAAACTTTGGTTGTTATTCAAAGTGGATTGGAAATTATGGCACAATCTGATTATATCTTAAAAATACCATTTTGGGTGCTGGGTGGAGAATGGGATGCAGGCAGCCAGAGTAGAAAAAGGAGGCCTGTTAGAATGCCACTGTAACAATCTGTGGGAAATATGACAGTTGGCTTGGATTAGAATTGTACACTTTCAGGAATATCATTTTACACGTGGAATTTTAGTCCATGATGATGGACTAGATGTGGGGGAAAGAAGGGTAACAAAAAAGAATCAAGGAAAACACTGAGAGTTTTATTTGAGCAACTGAGTGGATAGTGGGGTTACTTACTAAGTTGAAGATTGAGGAAGAGCAAGTATAATTTTGAGACGCTTCTGATACATCTAAATAAAAATATTATATAGGAAGTTAAATACATTATCATTCTAGAATATAGCTCCACTGACAGGACAAGGCTGCATATTTAGGGGGCCATCATATATGTTTGCTATATTATATATGTGTATATATCATAACATAGACATGTCATTTGTGTGTGTATGTTTATGCATAACATTCATACAATCTCAGGAAAAAACAAAAAATTAATGGAACCACTCTTTCTATAAAAGCAGACTACTTCAGCGTAGCTGCTGAAGCAAGAATTACTTGCAAATCAAAAAAAGCAGCACTTATTATTAAAACAAATATCTTGACCACGAACAAAAAGAAGAAAGATGGTACTCTGTATATACTTGGGGATTTTTAAGAAGCAGCAAACAGATCTTTCCGAGATATCATGGTAGCACGTGTTGAGTGGAGGCAGGATGACGGCAGGATGACAGCAGGACAACTTTTCATCTCATTTCCTGCGTTTCTTCCTTGCCTCTCAATTCTTCCACTCCGGCATGCAGTGCGGCTGAACGGTACTTGGGGTAGACGAGGTCATCTAGGGAGACTCTGCAGCTCTGTGGTGATGATGGCCAGTGAGAGTGTCCAAGGGACTTTTTGAGTAGCCACCCTTATCTTGTATCTGAAATATTGCAATGACATCCTGTTAATGTCATTTTTCACAAGCTGTACTCTTTTCTTAGCAGAGAGATGGACCAAGCTCTCTCTCCACTGCACAGGCCATTATTACCAATTCTAACTTTGCTAAATGCTGGAAATCATTCTGGCACCAACACAAGGCTGCATTTTACCACAGATTTGAGGAAGAGTAAAGGGAAATTACATTTTAATACCACATAACAAATTAGCTTTCCATGTTCTTACAAAGACCACTGGGTCTTCTCACTGGCCACACTCCTGTGGAGCGATGGACTTCCAGTAAGTGGCCTGTTGCATTTCCGAGGCTTCAGGCATCGAGCGTATGTGTAATGGGATTACTGGAGGGGAAGGAATCATAGGCACAGGCTGAATGAATGAGTAAATCAACCATTTTATTTTGAGACAGGTTATTACCATAATTCATAAGAAAATTACATTATGTGTTAAAAGACAGAAGAATGTATAGTCACTTCACTGGAATAGTGATTCTTATTTTTGATTGTGTACCAAAAGCAGGTGGAGGGCTTGGTAAAACACAGATTGCTGGGCACCATCCGCTAAGTGTCTGATACAGTAGGTGTGGGGTATAGAACTTGCATTTTTAATAAGTTTATTGGCAAAGCTGATGCTATTCTTCTGAGAATGAGGCTTAATGAGATTAGAGCAATTACTACCTTAGAATCGCTACCTTAGAACAGTCTCTCCCGTCTCAGTCTTGATGCATATGCAGCTCTGATGCGATATATCTGCGATCTACAACCTGCTCTATAGTTCAGATGGTGGAGACTCTTAATCACGTCTGCAAATGTACTGAGTATTCTACAACCTGTTATAGAGTATGTTTTTCAACATTTCTTGGATTTTAAGATTATGCAAACGTCCTGAGAAAAAGCCACCTAGGAAACACATAATTTCTTTAATGTTCTTCATGATGTAGCTTCTTGTTTTATTAGGGTGATGCCTATAAAACAAAGTAAAACTAAACAGAAATCATCCTATTCTTGCTTAGGAATAATTTGAAGATACAAATATTATATCTATCTCTGGCCTTTGATTTCAGTCAAAATTTATGTAACATGCTTGTTCAGTATTTTCCGTGTATGCTTATTAATTTAAGCATAATAACAACACATCTGGGGGTCTTTATTGAAAGAAAAAATATATAATAAAAAGATTAGATGGGCCAGACACCATTTATCACTGAAAACTTTCCTTTTAAACTCTTAAATTATGGTTAGTTCATAAGTAACACAAGAAGCTAAATAGCTACCTAGGACCAAAAGCAAATACAATGCTGGAATGTTAACGTTTATTTACACCAAATTATCTTATACTCATTAGTAGCCAAGATAATTCCCAACTGACATTTATTGAAGTAATAGCGAAGCCTCACCTAACTCAGCTCTTAACTCAGCTGAGCATGTTACTATAATTTGGGTTTATTGAACCAGAGATTTCTGGACCTCACCCCAAGAGTTTCTGATTCAGTGTACCTAGGTGGGGCCCCCAAATTGGGTTTCTTGCACATACCCATGCAATGCTACAGCTGCTGGGAAACTTTGAGAACCCTGTTCCAGGCGCTATTTGGGTAATTCTAAAGCATCTAGCAGATTGAGAAGATCTAATTATCTGTGGCTACTGAAAGTGAGTAATCTGTCTGGAAATGTGAAAGTTTGTTATTCTAAAAAGCAATGGAGCTATTTTATCTTATTTTTCCAGAAGCAAACCTAAAAAAAGTCTCTCCTGTCCTAGTATCAGCTGAGTGCAGGTCTGACTTCTTGAAGTTGTGCTGCAATCAGAACATGTACTTAGGAGCTCCTTAATATATGTGACCAGTTTTTCTGCCTCACTGTATTCTCTTTGTATTGTGGCAAAATGGTAATTGCTCTAATCTCGTTAAGTTCATTGCTTATAGAATTCCAAGGCATTTCCCCCATTTATAAACTTAAGGGTTTTGTTTTAATATGTTAGAAAGTGTACAATTACATAAACAAATCATAATGAGAATTTTGGACTGGTAGGTTTATTGTGGCAAGTAGGTGATTTCAGTACGTTTTTGGTCCACAGTTCATTGGTAAACTGTTTTAGGACTAAGAAGATTGATTGGTTTAAGTGCATTGAGGTTAAGTGTAAACTTATGACAAAGGCCAAACAGAAAAGCTTATTTCAATTAAGCAGAAAAGAAGAAAATTAACAAAATAATGACAATGAGCATCTTCAATCCTTAATTGGTGTCAAAAACTTTTTAAACTTTAGACCTATCTTCAGTTTTTCTTTGTTGTGATACTCAGTGATTTAAGTGCTACTTTAATTACTTCTGTTATTAGTGGGCTAGATCTCAGGTACTCCTTTCCTAAGCAAAATGTTCCCTTGGGGATCTTAAAATTCCCTCTTGCTAATTCTTTTCCTTGACCTTATTTAGTATAAACCAAATTTAGTGAAATTTTTGAGTAAATGGGTGTCATTTTTCTTTCCTAATGGTGGCCTAAATCCTTCTCTAGAAAGAAGGATCTAGGAAAAATGTCAGGCAGGAGAAATATCTGAATAATGCATAGATTATATTCAGGCTTTACTCTCTTGGAGCTTGTATTGATTCAGGTATATTCACAATCAGTGATTTTTTTCCCGTGATTTAGGTTTCTTTATTATAGCTTTATTTTTTAAGGTTACATTTTTGCTACTTGCAGGTGTTTGTATATATAGATATATATATTCTGCCCCCCCATTACCTCTGTTCCTTTGACATCCATAATGATTGTAATTTGCTGGATTTCTGTAGTTTTCTTTGTTTTGCTTTTTTGTTTTGTTTTCCATTCTACAATCTGGAATTTTTCTGAGTACTGATATAATTATAAATCTTGCACCATCCACAAGCTTGTTTCCCTGAGGTTAAAAAGTGTATTTGGTGGCTGAGACAAGTTTGGAGCCCTAGAGGAAGAAAAGAAAAGTATCTTTGGAAATCTTGTTTTAGCATTTTTTCCTCCCACTAAAGAAGTGTCTTTACTGTTATACATGTATCATTTTTGGTGCTCTATTTATGCACAATATATGATTTTATTTATTAATTTCACATAGCAATATTATTTCTAGTGTAAGTTCAACTGAAAAACTAATGATGGATTCTTATAAGATTATCTTAGGTTTCTATTTTTATAGGCTACTATGTATCATGAAGCTCAGGGGTAGTTTTGGGTTTCGTTTTTATTTTTGGTTTTTGTAGCTAGCTTTTCATTAGATTTCACAAAGCCATTAGGTAAAGGAATGAGTCATTTTGACAGTTGAGAACATACCTTCTATTAATATAAGGCTTCATCATTGGCTAAGGAAAGAGCAGGATTGCTTTGCTGCTGATCTTCATCAAGGCATATGGTAATCTGATTACTAAACGTCATGTCAACTAGCTTCCTCTGGGCCAGAGATTTTCCTGAAATGTTCTGAAATGTTCCCATTTTGTGATGATTCAAAGATGTAAATGCCCCTACAAAAGGAGTTGAACCCAAGCTGAGCTTCATTTCTATGCTTCATGTGTCTATTTCCTTGTTCTTTTATTAGCAAAATCATCCAAAGTATACATTTCAGACTTATTAGAATGTCAGCCATAGAAAAGATATCGAAATACAGCTGATCCCCCTTCTATCTTTGAACAAACAAACAAAAAGTTTGGTGATCAATAATCACCCTTACGAAATGCCTGAGTCTACTTGCAGACTGATTTTTACAGACAAGAACAAAAAAGATCACTCTTAGCTAGAGAGAGCTTCTTCAAACCCAGCCCAGAGAACTTTGTTAAGAACTCAGCTGGCTAGACTATATAGAAGTTGGTTCAAATGTAAATAATTTTTCTCCCTTCTTGCAAAACAAAAACAAAACAAAAATAAAAACAAAAACCCCCCCAAAACCAAAAACCTGTTTGTAGGAATTCTCTCTCCAAAGCAGTTGGCTATACAAGAGCCTTACCGTTTTTTAAAAAACTAGAGATAGGACAATAAGTTGCAAAGATATCATTAATAGAAAAATGTTAAACAATTGATCTGATCTATACTGAAATAAAACCAAGATATGCTTACTTTGTCTTATTAGATCATTTGAATTATTTTTCTTTAGTTATTATAATGATAGGTTGTTTAGAGTGGTAAAACTATTGT
The DNA here is from genome assembly GCF_020740605.2 of Lemur catta. NCBI lineage: Eukaryota > Metazoa > Chordata > Mammalia > Primates > Lemuridae > Lemur > Lemur catta. The sequence continues at coordinate 73,137,815 of NC_059139.1, read as the reverse complement.
TTACAGACTATTTGCTAGTCTAGAGAAATCTTTTTTTAAGGATCTATGGAAGCAAAGAGAGGAAACTCAGGAAAAACAGTTCTTGTCTTCTAGGTCATAGCAGGTACCAGGGCCCGGGCCAGGCTGTTTCCTGATACATGTTTCAGTGGGAAGTTTGAATAGCTAGTCTATTAAATTATAAAACTTGCTTATAGTTCCCTTGGTATATTCCCTTCATAGAATACCAGTAATCATTTCTTCCCTTTCTCTTCTACATTCTATCTATCTATCTATCTATCTATCTATCTATCTATCTATCTACCTATCTATCTACCTACCTACGTATTTCCTGAGCTTGTCACCATACCATAGTGAGAATAGCTTGTCTTTAGTACTACTGGTAAATTTATTTTTAACATTTTTGAGAGAATCATGAGGATGAGGCATTTAAGAATGAGAAATGCTAGTCACCTGTGATGACTTGTCCTGCCTTTTGCAACAACCAATGCACTCTCTTTAATAGTTGATTGCCTTCCTGGATACTTAGTTTCCATTGTTAACACCTATTCAACTGATTTGTTATAGCAACATTTGAACAAATTTAGGAAATTAGAAACTTGGAAAGACAATTCAAGTAATATTATTATAATAGAGCTGTTATTATTTTGATAACAATAACAATAATGTGTCTGGAACATTCTGACAGACCAAATTTGGAAAGAAATGCCATCATATCATGGAAAAAGGAAGGGTTAAGACATGTTTACAACAAATGGGAAGTAATGACTAAGAAGCAGAAAGAACTAATGAGGTGATAATAGCGCAACTGTGACTCACAGGACAGAGCAAAGACAAAAACAAACTCTTGGAAAGCAACTGTGTTAAAAATAATGACAAATTTCCTTTGGCTCAAGAAAATTATGAAAATTAGAATAGTTATACGTGTAATATCATCCTTATTGTTCACACAAATCACTCGAGTCATGCTTATTAAAGTTCACATCATGTTTTTCTTTGTGGAATTCAAAGAACTCTGAGAATATGACCTCATGAATACCAATTACTAAAGTATTCAGCCCAGATTAAAGGAACACAGACAGATGGTGTTCCAACCATTTCAAGTGTAGACATCTTTTTGTCTCTTTTTTGGTAATGTTTAAAATGACTCTATTTACTTCCCAGCCTTCTAGACTAGTGTATAATCTCCCCGGGGGCAGTCACTGATCTATTTTACCTTCATGTGCCCTACTGCCATGCAGCCAGACTTACTCCCGTGCTTTGTACACAGTAGATGTGGAATAATTATGTACTGAATTGAAGTCATTGTGCCTAATCTATTTATAGAGAACAGAAGTAAGTGATGAAAATTCATCAAAGCCAAGTAGCTAGTGAAGAGTTTGATCTTACTCACTTATTTACATTTGATTATTAAATACTTCAAAACACATGTGGTCATCATATGCTGAACCATCCAAATTTCAAGTGACTAGCTGGCTTTTTAACTTCTATCAGGATAAAGCATGTTTCTGACAACTCTGCAGCTGTGGAACAGAGAAAGTCCTGTCATTTATTTTTTCTGTTGTGCTAAAATCTAACTCATGATCTAAGATTTTCTTTAGTATGTTGAAGGAAATCGCTGGAGAGGATTTAGCCAAGATCCTCCTGTCAGACAATAGCCTTTTCCGCTTCCATACCTTACATCACTTAGTTATCGTTACTCATATTTGTGTACATTTTTGATGTCAGGTATTTGTGATGCTTTACTGCACTACAGGTTTATCAACCTCTTGATGAAGCACCAGAGCTTATGCATCAATGTATTTTATGCAGTATCCACCAGATTGTTTTGCACATAGAAGATCCTTACATATTCAATGATTAAGTAAGTATTGTCCTTTGAAAGATATATTCGTTAGAGGTAGCACTGGGGTGTAATTGAAAGTTTAGATTCTAGAATTAGACCACCCCTGGTTTGAATCCTTATTTCTCCATTTCCTACATGTGCAATCCTGGGTTGATCACAAAACCTTGTCTCAGCCTCACAGACTTGTGAGGAGTAAAGGACAACATAATGCAGCTGAGTCTTACAGTAGTGCCTGGTTCATGGTCAGTGCTCTGTGGAGGTGGTTCATCTGCCTTTTCCACAGTAAACCTTGTTTTCTGACTAAAAAAGTTACACTGCTGGGATTTATGAAAATCTGGGATTTTAACTTCCTTCCAGCTTTCCATGATAGCAATTTATATTTTTTATCTTTACATTGATATTTCAGAAGACCAGGTATTCTTATCTCTGGATGTTCTTTTAATTCTTGACTACTTGAAATCATTTGGTAAGAGAGTGGAGTTCTAGAAGCACTAGACAATTGTTTGTCATGAGATATTCTGATAATGTTTTAATAAGTCATTGTTTTTAATTAAAGAGGTATCAAAATGTTGTCTATAATACATATTGATAAATACCGGAGGGATTGTGGTAGCACTCAGTGTTGTAGTCAGGGAACAGAAAATGCCTAAGACCTTGTCAGTAAGTTTCTTTTCAGGAAGTTCTTGAAGAAGCTATGCACACAAGAAACAATGACACACAAGACAGCGTGGGCTGTCAGCAGTCTGGTGCTGCAAAGCTGAGCTCTCCGGTGAGCTGAGTCTCAGGCAGTTACCTGAGCATTTGCCTCAGGCACATGGTCCAAATAGTTTTCTTTTAATCACCTGAGCCTTGATTGCATTCTTACTCAGCTGCTGAGTCTCACATAGGTGAGAACTCCCAAGGGACTAGTCTTCATTGAGAAGGAGAAGGAGAAGATAACATGGCCTTGAGGAGCCTTGGCTTTGTGTACCAGTTCCATTGACTGGAAACCTGTAGGTTTCTGCACACTAGTAAATGCAGTGAAATTGTGTCCTGGATGTGGCCAATTGGATTAGTTTTTCCTCCTCCTGGGAGGAGAAGCAGGGCAGGGGAATGGGAAGAGAAGGAAGACATCTCTGGTTTGGAAAGTGATTTTTCTTCCCATTAGATGCTAAAATATGTGTTTACAAAAAAATGATGGACAATTTGACTCTCTTTATTATTACTGATATCTAAATATCCTTAATATTAGTCTTACTCATTTGTACCTTTGTTTTCTTTGCTATTAATTTTCATAGTTCTGAAATACTCCATTAACAGAAAATACCCCAGTAACCTTATATTATCTGTAAATAATTCTCCATATTTCTTAAATGCATCTCTACATGTTCTAAAATAAGGATTTATGTATCTAAAATAAGGATTTATGTATCTAAAATAAGGATTTATGTATCTTTAAGGAGTGCTAATATAGAAAATATTTCTCAATTCTTTGGTTCATAGTCTTTCTGGCTTGTTTATAAAATTTATTTAAAGGCACTGGAGAAACTAGATTAATTTAATTGTGCCATGAATCCCTTAATTTTTACCTGTGGAAGCCCTAGCTTTACAATAGCTGATAATTATAGGAAAATTTAATATTAACTAAGTAGGGGCAGTTCTGATATTATTTCTTATTCTAGGTATACAAATATGGATTTTATGATTCTGGATACACATTTTTAATCTCATAACTATAGCAATCTTTAGTTCTTAGGCAAGGAACATTATGCTACCTTGGGCTTTTTATGTGGGGTAGTGGAGGAGTAGTAATTGTGCTGGTGGTAATAGCAAAACAAACTCAAAGGGCAGGTGGTGGTAGAAGGAAACTAACATTTATTTTACCACTTGCCAGGTGCTGAATTGATCAAATTATATATGTTGTCTATTAACTCTGTCACTAACCTTGTTCTGCGATGTACTTTGCAGGTGAGGAAAACTGATTTACATAGAGGCTGAATAGCTTCCTCAAGATGATTCAGTGAATTAGTAGTAGAAATTGAATCTTAACCTAGGGTTGTCAGGGTTCAAATATTGTATTCTTTGAGTGTTTTCTCTGTGCCTAAAGATGTAACACTCATGTGACATGAGCACTGGGGCTTCTCTTCTTCTGTTAATGGGAATCTTTTCATCACCATGTGAAGAAACTTGGGCTGCCCACTGGAGGATAAGGACATGGGCAGAGAAAGGCCCTGGCTGTTCCAACCAGGCCCTCACAACCAACCATTGCAGCTGAGGCCCAAGCATCTGAGTGCGACCATTCTACACTGTTGAGTCTAGATCAGAAGACCAACCTGACCAATCTACAAAATCATGGGAAATAAAGAGCAATAACTATTCATCATTGTTTTAAGTAACTAAGCTTTAGGATGATTCGTTATACATCAGAAGCTGATTAATACACATGAAGTAGTTTTTGAAATGATAGTGAGTTAAATTACAAGAAATCTTTCTGAATTCTTAGTTGAAGAGAACTGGTACAAATTGAGTGAAAGAGTGTTAACTTCAAATTCAATGACAACAACCAATACAGTACATATTATATATCACATATTATGCTTATGCTTTTTACATGCGTGAGCACTTTTAGTCCTCACTGCCATCTTATGAGGTGAATGTTATCTCTGTTTTGCACATGATTAAATGAGATTTAGAAGAGTTAAGTAACTCATCCAAGGCCACAAACAATTAATAAGCAATGTCAGGATTTGAAACCTCATGGGGCTAATTTGAAAGTCTTCTGTGTTGCTCTCAAATAGCCTTAGGATAGAAGCCATGGAAGAAGTGACATGAATAGAGGAAGGTTGCAAGAAGGATTGCTTGGCTAAAGCTGTCCCCTCAAATTATGAGAAACTGTCACTGTCTGATAGGGCAGCCTTTGTTAAAAATGATGGATTGGTGGGAAATATCCTGTGGTAAAGTTCAAGGAGAGCATAGGATTAAATTAGAAAGGAGGAAAAAAGTCAAAATGAAAAGGAAAGTAAATGTGAGAAGAATATTTTTAAAAAAATTCCATGTCCTGTACCCAGCCTAAGGAGTTGAGAGAGACATGTGAGAGGTCACTGGGACAGTTTCAACCCAGGAGTTGGGAGAAGAGAAGGCCATGGCCGGCAGATAATAAAAAAAAATGAAGAATCTCAGTGATATTCTTATAGCAGTCTCTTCATTAGCCTGGGTACCTTGTCTTGGACCATTTAAATTCTCCTTGTGCCTGATAGACTTAAACTAATTTTGACTAGCTTATTATGAGCAGATGTTCATGTCATATATTAGCTATGATAAATTTACTTTGTCTCTCTTTCTCTTCTATTTTAGATGAATAGAAAGCAGTATTGACAAAGTTTAACTTAAGTTTATAGCATACAAATGGCTACAAGCTTGCACATGATAATATTTGAATTATGCAGTTAAGAGTTATCACTGACATAAGCATCTCAAGTCAAACCTTGCTCACAGGAGGGAATAAAACCATCAGGAGCAACATATTTGAATCATGAGTATGCTAATGTGTGTGTAATGGCAACGACCTTCTCCACTGAACAACATATGCGTAGATCTTCTCTTAACCAATGAGTAATATGGCATAAACAAATTAAGAGTGGTGTCATATGACTTCACAGTCAAGTAACCAGAATATAATTAGTTTGATTTAATCTGGAAAGCAAATTCATTATTGCCAAGACAGTAATTCAGGGCTCTCTGCTAAATGAACTAGAGGTGGATGTTTAACAGTCAATTTGCACCATGTGTTTTTGTAAAAAAAAGAAAACAAGATTCAACTAAGGTTGGAAAGAAACTCTTTGAGATTTCAAAACTAAATGGACACTCTTGGTAAACAAACAAACAAATAAATAGAAGCGTTTTATAGTCATAGTGAAAGCTAGTGGCATACTTACTCCCTGGAAAGTAACCCTGTCTCTGCAGTAGATTTATGTCTGTCACCACTAGTTCACAATCTTCTTTGCTACATTTAAGATACTAATGATTTGGGAGCCATGTGGAATAACTTAATGAACTACACATGTTTAATGAAAGCACTTTCATTACCAGTCTTGATATATTTCAGAATCTCTTATAGAAACTCCACTATCAAATCTACTGTGAAAACACACTAAAAAATTCGATAAAACACACATTTATGTTGCCTTAATAGAACATGACAATAAAGATTTCTTAAATTTGAATATCTCTTTACATTTTTATCATCCTAACATGTCCACTCATTTGATCTTCATTATACTAACCCAGCCTAGGTAGCGCAGATGAACTTATACCCATTTTACTTATGGAATCACTGAGACTCAGACATAAAGACCCCTATTTATGGTCACTCTGCCAATAGGAAATGAAAAGAGGAATGGAAGAAAAATTTTCTTGTTTTGAGAGAGTAATCTTTAAAAATTCTTATACTGCTCGCTCTCTATAGAACTTAATATGTTTTCACTCACCCAATTAAGTAATCTCAAGGCTTTATGAAAGAGACAGCAAAAAATCTTTCTGAGACTGACAATGGCTAGGAATAGTTTAAAGCAGGGGTTTTATATATTTCCTGAAATGTTTCTAAACCCTCAGTATTAATTTTCAGCATACACTCTATCATCATTTCAAAACAATTCTTATGTAAGGTTGATTCCCATTTTCAAAAAATTGATAGCACCTTATAGGTTCTAAGAGGTTGGGGGTTTGTTTATTCAGGGCAAAGCCAAATGTTTAGGTCTACAAAATAGAGCTGCAAATTGTGTGAAAGCAGCTTTTTTCTAGGAGATTTCAGTGCTAGACCATCACATTCCCATCCATTAGATACTTTAGAGAAGGTAAATGAAAAGCAATCTGTGACTAAGAACAACTTTGAACCGGGCAAGAATTCATATTTCATGGTAGGTAACCTGGATGATTTGAATTTCAAGACACGATAACAAAAACAACCAAATAGTGGGGCAGTTTGGCTACAAGGCACTTGATATTAACATTTTCAGATTTTTCTAAGGCATTATTGGGATAATTCTCTTTGACTTTAACTGAAGTTGCACATTTAAAGCAATCAGTCTATACAAATTTGATGACAGACTGTGATAACCATCATAGCTTTTCTGTCAATTGAATAAAATACACTTGATTGTGTTCAAATTAGAGCTCAGAAAATCACATACTGAAGAGACTAATTGAAATTGTTCTATGGCAGTGTTCCTTTAGTTAATTATTAACACTTGATATACATAATAGAGTTTGAATAAAAGAACTAGGAGTATTTTGGGCAATTAGACACAGGAATAGATATCATATTTTTTGAGAATTCTCCAATACTTACAAAAATTCTCACAATTCAGGTACTATCTAATTCATAAAAATATTAGCAATACTAGCATAAAGCTATTAGTATTATGTTTCTTTTTGTTACATACCCTTTGTGTTATAAATGGTATCAAATTTAATTTACTATCCCGGGGTATTTTCAAAATACAAATTATTTGGCCAAAATCCATCCATTCTGAATAAGAATTTCCAAGGCTGAAGCTGGGTAATTTTTATTAGAAGCAAAACATGGTTTCTAGGAGATTCTGACAATCAGCTTGGTTTGGGGAATTATCAAGCTGATTTACTGACAATTTTCTATTCTCTATCCTGGCTACCCCATTTCCTCTTCCAGACTATTTAATTCTGTTCAGAAATTATCTCCCAAATACTCCATTTTCATTGATAATTCCCATTCTCTGATCCCCTTGGTCCCCCTACATTTCGTTCACTATTGTGTCCCCAGGCTCTTACGCTATCAGTCTCAGAATCCTGCTTGTTCATCCTCACTCTGATTCTTTCTCATCTCACTTTTCTTTACCAACTTTTGAGTTTTATAAGCCTCCTTATAAAAATCACTCAGGATTTCTACTTTACTATGTAGACTTTATAACTTCAGTATACTCATGCAACTAGAAGAAAAAAACAACAAGGCCCAAATTCCCATTTTTGAGAACTATTCCTAAACAAAAATATGCACTATCCACTCATCTATGTACCCAACAGATGTTTATGAGTCTAATATGATGTTTTTGGTATTGTCTTATATTCTGGGGATTTAGCAATGAGCAAGATACACATAGTTCCTGCCCTCGTGGGAATTCCAGTCTAGTAGGAAAGACAAAAATAATTCATCAAGCAAATAAATAATTCCAGATAGTGATAAGTGATTTGAAGAAATATAAAGCAAGGTAAGATGTTCATCTCAGTAAAACTAAAGTGGCCAAATATTGAGAAAAGCTTTACTAAATTATGATAAATCAACCTGAAGGAATATCATTCAGTTATTAAAAGTTGTAAATATTAAAAATTTGCTGCTAAACATGGAAAAATACTTATGATGCAATATGCAGTGAAAAATACTGGATAAAAATATATCATTATGTCTCTGCAAAACATGTAGAGAAGAAAACAACTTTAGAAGAAAATTCATTTTTTGAGATCAGATAATCTTTATAATTGTAATGTTATTTTGGATTAATTTATTAAAGACCATGAAATGTGAAAAAAATATAGTTTATTTGATATCCTGTCAAGCAAAGAGCTCTGTTACCTGGATCATCCATACACTGCAGCACCTGATTTTTCACAATAGTAAATTTGAGGCTTTGAAGTGCACTTTGAGTTATCAAGGAAAAGATAATATTTTACTTCGGTCTAATTTCTGTGCTAAGTATATTTCATTGTGGTTTAATTTTTCATAATCAGTGATATACGCATGGAATTAAATAGGGTAATAATCTATTAACCAGAATATTTGATTAACCAGAACGCATCATTTCCCGATACCTTAGATAAGAGAGTTATTTATAGGCAAAAATAAATAAATTAAACCTCAACTTCAAACTGCTTTTTGTTACCCTTCAATTTTTTAGAGGATGTTGGTTACTAAATTAGAATCCTGCAAAAGTATCTTGAGAGGCATAGAAATCTGTCTCTTCATTTCACTTCCAAGTAACAGGCAGTTATTGAGTGCCTGTTTTTCTCCTGTCACTGGGGATTGCGGATTGGGACTTGTTAAATGTTTTTTTATTTTTCGTCTAAACTTATATATCAGTTCACTCAAAACCTACAGTATTTGTGCAAGACTATGATATATATCAATGATTGTAAGATGCATTGCTGAATTAGATATAGCTTTTGTGGAGAAAAAGAAATGGTATTAAATATGAATATGAAAATTTTTAGACACATCCCAATTTTAAAAAATTAAAATGTAAAATGTGCCCTAGGATAAAAAGTATTTGATATGTGTTCTAGAGAGTGTTCAAAAATTTACCTGCAGATGATTCAACTTTAATAAAATCCCAACCTAGGTTCTGGGATGGTTCTGGGAAGTAGCTGTGGGAGAGAGAGAGTAGGGCCCCTCAATAGGGATCTCTGGGCCAGTCCATTCTGAGGTAGACTTTTCATCAACTTGTGGTAACATCACACACACATACACAAAGGAAAAAAAATGAACCTAACACAACAAAAAATTTATTTAATTGAAAAAGTAAAATGGCCTTCGTTTTTGTAGGTGGGCTTTTTGTTTTTATTTTAATGTGCTTGGCAAAATAAACATTAGTAGTGCGATGGTGGCCTCCTAAATATTTTTGGGAAGTTTCTGAATCCATGAAATCCAATGAGTATAAGTGGTCTGATGGGAATAGCAGTGAACTTACTGTCAAGAGGACTGCAGCTGATTTAGCTCTGTCTATTAATAGTTATGTGTTCTTGAGAGTATCTGTGTCTTAATTTCTTCATTTCTGAAATAGGTCCAGTACTGAGTGCAGAGGCAACAACATAGCATTTGAGTTTTTCACTTATGTTCCTGCTTTAGAACTACAACTAGATATTTTAGGTGATTGTGTCTTGTTAACTATATTGTTTAATTCTAGTTTTTGCTAAGCCATCTGATTGAGTGAGTGTTAATTAGCCACCCTGGGCTAACTTCCTTTTAAACCTTGAAGTGTCCTGTGTACGCTTATCAAATCCTCAGTGTACTTTCTTCATCCTTCTGCAACAATTCTGTACCATATGATACTATCTTATCACTTTCTTATGTCAGCTGAACTCTTGTCATTCGACTCTGACATGGTGGACTTTGGTGAGTACCAACCAACGTGAATTACAGAGTGAACATTCATGACAGAAACCACAAGTTCTCAAACCTGCAAACCATAATTAGCTCCATAAGAATCTAGGGCCCTGAAAGAGACATGAAGAGAAACAACACTTTAAAATTGAAGAAGAGGCAATAATTACCTCTTAAACCAAAAGGTTCTTACTCTATGAAATGTTAGTACAAAAAAGGAAAATTGTTGAGTTCAACATTATTTTTATTGGAATAAATTTTCAAGTGGAATGTCAATTTATTTTTGAGTATGCGATCCTGCCAAATCTAAAACTCTCATATATAGTACTTTTAAATTTGATCTCTTGGCATGCCAAGAATTCTCATACTACCCTTTTAAAATAGATCTCTACCTAATACTGGAAGCATTTATCTCAAATTCGGTATTTAAATTACTACTTTGAATGACTGCTGAAATTAATCTAATATCAAGTTTATATACCTTTATAATTTTTTTATTTTGACAACATGATTTCATAAGCTATGATTAGTTCAGGGATTTTGTGGGCGTCACGTACAAGATAAGCAGGTTGAAAAGTTTTTTGACTTATCAAAGCCACATTTTGAGAAGTGAGGAAATGCAGCTTTCTTGACTGGCATCTCCATAATTATTTGCACAGTTTTCTGAACTGTTTGACAAGTTCCCATTTGTCTTTAAAACAAAAGGACTATAGGGGGAGCAACCTCAGACCTTCAAGGTATTTTAAAAATCTTTCATGAACAAACAGTATTTCAGCCAGAGGGGAAGAATTGACACTTTTTGGATTTCTAGATCATATCATAATGCTACTACTCCAAATCCAATGAAATTTTGGCTCTAAGGGACATTTTGACATCATTCTTACACTCTCTGAATTAACATTTAAATATTTATGCAATTTTCCAGTCTAGAAGAGGAACTGTAAGACTTCCCTGAATGAGAGGTTAAGCAAAGGTTATGATGTTACAAATTAGAACTAAATAGGACACTGATACTGAGAAACTGGAAGCCTGTTAGTTAGACTAATAATGAATCAAGTCAATGAGACAAAAGGTCCCTCAAGGTGAGGTTTGCTAGAGTCTGAATATAAATGGCCATATTATTATTAATGCATCCATTCATGAAAAAGCTATAATACTAGTTTGTGCACAGAAAAGATAGAATACGAGTTAGTGTGAAAGTGTGGATAAAGGAGAATTACTCGTACCTGTCAATTTAAACAAAGTTTATTAAAGGCGTAAATAAGTTTGTCTAATTTGTAATATATTTCCCCATATTTTTTTGATATTGAATGAGAATTTTGCATTTTAAAAATTTTCAATGGGGTAATCATATTAGTTTATTTTAAAAGAAAGCATTAAAAAAGTTAAACAATTCCAGGATCAATTTGGAGCATTAAATTATAATATATCCATTGTTATTAACTATACTCACTGTTCTAGTGTATTTTTACCTATATACATTGAGAGAATGAAATGAGGTTTTTTTTTTTGTCCTTGCACCCATAGTTTTTATCCCTTCTCTTATGTGTAAGTGGACTGTTTTCCCAATCTCTACTTTTGAAAACACTTTAGAGGTATACAGATGAAATTTGAACAACTTTATCAAATTTAAATTGTAGCCATTTTCTTTCATATTTATATTTAAATTACCTTTTTGTACAATTAATATTTGTAGAAATCAAAGATGTTGGAAATTAAAGTCTTCTACTAAGTTTGGAGCCAAAGGAAAAAACTGGCAACTGAAACAACCAACTTCATTTTAAGTGTATTAAGTGAAATGATTTCATATGAAGCTTAAAATAAAAACAAACCTTCTTTGACCTCAAATTTGGTTATCTTTCTCTGCAATGCTATAAGAAGTCATACTGTGCTGAGAATGATATTGTTGCAGTAACATTTAATTTTGTTTATTGAAACTTGAAGTTTCAAAATTGAATTAGATTCACATTGTTCTGCTTTAGCAAACTTTATCTGGAATATCATGCCAATAAAATTTCTACAAATACTCATTTATACTTTCTGATGTTTGAGTAGATAAGCCTGGACACACATTAATTTTAATATAGTACATATCAAATTGTTTGTCTCACTTTTTCTAAAACAAAAGAATTTGTATCTATTCAAGAATTTGTATCTATTCAAGATTGTACACATGAATGAACAGTGTAACTGAGTTAAGCACCAAAATATTCACCACCCATTTTGAGTCGGGTTCTGTGTCAAGTTATGTGAAAATAACGGTGTGCTAAGCAGATGAGGTTTCTGCCTTCATGGAGCATACTATCTAAAATTATTATTGGAAATTTTATTAGTAATAAATAATTTATTTTGAAGCTAGTAAAAAATGTTATAAATGCTTTTACAATCATAAATCTTTTTAATTTTGTCTCTCTAATGTCCTGCTCAAAGTCCTCATATTTTGAAAAACTTTGCTGATAAATCAGATTATCCACATTAAGAAATAAAATTTCTCATTAAAAATTAGCAAAATACATATACTGCTGACAATCAAATTTCCAATGACATTACCGTAACATTTTCACATATTGAACTAAAGTTGATGAAGCATTGTCTTAGAAAAATATCTTTTAAGCATTTTGGAATTGTTCATAAACTTTAGGTGAATCTCCCAGATTGAGCACCATGCAATAGTTAAGGATTGCTTTGTGTATTCTGAGGTTCTTTGATGAATTGGCCATGGGCTTTATTAGCCAATATATTTAGCACTCTCAGAATTCTGTTTTAGAGATGTGATTCCTCTTTCCTCAAGTCCCTTCACTCTTCAGGCATCCCCACCCTGGCTTCTGACTCGAATACTCTACATATGATCCAATCTAAAGGGACACTTGCAGTCCCAATCCTTCATGACCCAACTTCAGGGTTTGATACGATTGATAACCCCTAACCTCTAGAAAATCCCTCTTCATATAAGCCTTACAAATTATTTTCTCCCATTTCCCTGCTTTTCCTTCTGGTCTTCTTTGATTGCTGTTTATGTCTTTTCCTCATCCATGAATAGTTAAGTTTTTTTCCCCAGAAAGACCCACATCTTATCCACTTCTATTCCCAGCCTGTGTGGTCTCCTTAGTAATTCTCATTTGCACTTACGATGTCAAACACAATTTGGACTTCTGGAGGACTCCTAAATCTACGTTTCTCCTCTTCCTGCCTCCAGACCTGCATTCCCCACCGCTTGCTGGATATATTCATGTGGATATTGTGCAAGTGCTTATCTAGAGCTGAACTCCCTACACTGAGCCTTCTACCACCTAGAAACATGCCCAGATAGATAATCACATAGGTAGTCGAAACTTGTTTCTCTTCTGTATCATTAATCTTTCCTATAAAAATTGGTATTCAGTTGTACCAGATTCCTCATTCTTTATAGTTTCTCAGACTCAGTTCATCACAAGGTCCAGTCAGAACTATCTTTTGTGTCTGCCATTTTCTCTATGTCTCCTCTAATTTAGTTCATCTCCCTTCTGTCTTCATTTCACAAACATACCATGGGCTCTGTATTAGTTTGCCAGGGTAGCCATAACGAGGTACCAAAAATTTGGTGGCTTAAACAACAGAAATGTATTGTCTCACAGTTCTGGAGGCTGGAAGTTTGAAATCAAGGTCTTGGAGGGCTGGTTCCTTCTGAGGCCTGTGATAGCCATCTTCTCTGTTTCTTCACATCATCTTCTCTTGACTGAGTCTGTCTCTGTGTCCAAATGTCCCATTTTCACAAGTTATGTTGAATTAGGGCCCGCCATGATGCTCTCAATTTAATTTGATTACTTTCAGAAAGACCCCTTCTCCAAATAAGGTCATATTTTGAGGTCCTGGGAGCTCAGGCTCCAACATATATATGTGTGTGTGTGTGTGTGTGTGTGTGTGTGTGTGTGTGTGTGTGTGTGTATGTGTGTGTGTGTGTGTGTGTGTGTGAAAAAGTTTAATCTGTAACAAGCTCCTGCTATGTACATATCAGGCACTGATTCTAGATGGTGAAGATACCATATGGAAGAAGACAGCTCTATATCAAGGAACTTAAAATCTAGGAGTAAGAGACGACACATTATTCTTAAAAATGAACAAAATAATTTAAGCTGGTGCTAAGTGCTATGGTTAAAATAAAATGGGGTGATATTCTATCTTTTTTGGGACTTTTGTAAAAACTTTTCACCCTTTCTTGTCACTCTGCACTCTGTTCACTATGTGACATTGCCTTTATAGCTCAGTAATAGCAGTTAGAAATTCAGACTATAAATTACCTACGTTCATGTCCGTCTTTAAAATCACTGAGCTGTGCAGGGACTGATGTCTGCATCCCCAGCACATAGCATAAGGCCCAGCTTAGTGGGCTTAGTAGGCTTAGTGGGTTTTCACTGAGTGTTTGTTGAATGACTTCATTTTCTAGTCACTACTCTGCCACATGCAGCAAACTCAAGGAATAAAAGTCATGAAAGCAATAGTCTTTAAGGGGCGATACTTTTTTGGTTTGTCCACTGTAACTGCAAGGATGTTAAATAAGGAGGAGTCCATCTTATCTAAATATCACTAAACGTAATTTAAAGAATTCATAGCTCAAGGCTTTCTGATGATAAGAGAAGCATTAGGTACCATGGTTGAACTCACACTGTAGAATAAAGTCAGCAGGGTAATGCTAGTTACCTGTAGAGTTACTTATGAAATTAATATACTCTCAAGTTCTTATATGGTTGTCTATGTTTTCCTCATTAGAGATGGGGGGAAAACCTTTAGCCAGGCATGGCTTAGTCTAATATTGCCTGTTGTCTAGCCCTCATTTTCTTCTTGAGTAGATCTGGTACTCCTGAGCATCCTTGCTATGTCATACACAATTTGGCCCTGCTTGGACAGTGGTTCTCTCTTCTGCATGGTTTTGCTTTTCATGGTTTTAGTTACCCGAGGTCAATTAAAGTCCTAAAATAGGTGAGTACAGTACAATAAGATATTTTGAGAGAGAGGGACCATACTCACATAACGTTTATGATAGGATGTTGTTATAATTGTGATACTTTATTTTCAGTTATTTTTATTAATCACTTTTTGTGCCTAATTTATGAATTAAATTATCAGAGGTGTGTATGTATAGGAAAAAGCAGTACATATCAGGTGCAGTACTATCCAGGGTTCCAGGCATGCACTCTGGGTCTTAGAACATATCCCCACAGATAAGGGGGGACGACTGTATGAAACATTCTCAAAATTTGCTTAAGTATTTGCTTCCAGTTTACTCTTGGCACATGATTTTTCTATCAATGACATTTCCAAGTAGTCTTTCTTTCTTTCTAGCAAGAGCAATCATTTTTTAATCAAGATCAGCTTTGGTGCCACTTTGTTCTGTCCTTATCTGACCTCTTTTTGGTGGCCATTAGGACATAATTAGCTGGCAAAAAAGTAAAGGAACTTCCATGCAAGGGTTAAGCTGAAAAAGACAGCCCCATTGGGCAGAAATACGAATTCCAGGGTAATGTCTGTGTCTGCTTAAATGTCACAGAACCTCTCTGTGCAGGTGTTGCCTGGTCTCTCCAAAGGTGACAATGTGTATACCTTTCTTCCTCACAGGATTACTGAATGATAGACAAGAAAGTACTTGGAAAAGTGAAAAGTGTCATGTAAATGTCAGTAGTAATGCAATCTAGGACCAAAGGACTGATACATAATGAGCAACTTTGAAGACAGAGCTCGATTTGAATTCTGCCCTGAGAGACTGTTTCTCTTTGCACTGAAGTTGTGCATTTTAAAAATGGAGGACACGGATGTGATTTTTTTTTTTTCCTTGTTAATCTGTGAGTGTGCCCACCCTCTGCCAACCTTGCTTCTGAATATGTATGGATACATGATCAGGGGAAAGGGTAGCTTGAAAGAAGAACAGACGTGGCATGGAAACTGTGGGCACTAAGGTGGGCAGAGAAAGTGGATATGGTGGAGAGAAAGGAGAGGAGGGAATGGCGAGAGAGCAAAATAAAAAATGTAAAAAGCCCTAGAGATTTGTAGGGTGATGGTGCCTGAAGTGGCTGTGGTTTACAAAAGAAATGGATTTTGGGAAAAGGGATTTGACTGAGTGTTTTTGTAAGTTAAAAATTGGATCACCTTTAATGTTTTTTACAGTCTGAAATAAATATTGGATTTCCTTTTTAATTGTTTGACAGCTGAGTTTTGCTTCCTTGAATTCTACTCTATGGAGAGACTGTACAATGTGGGGGTTGAATTTTATTTTTTGGGTGATGAATAAATAGGTAAATAAAGAATAAGTCCTTTCCTACGAGTCCAAATGTAGAAAAGTCTGGCATTTGAATTTTTCAATTATAACTCACCTACATTACTGAACTCTAAGAGTTGGTAGCCAAAGTTTTGGATAAAAATCAAAGTAAATCAGGAAATATTGATATTAGGGTTCTAAGAGTAACTGGTATTTCCATCATTTCTACTTAATGAGAGGTACTGAGTCAAGAAATACCTAGATGGAAATTTGGGGCTTTGGGAGAAACATTCCTGCTTCCAGGCCACTGGGGTGTCATTTAGCAAATTGCTTCTCCAGCACTCTGAGTGGCGTTGCCAAATTTCTATGAATTTAGGATTTGAATCAGAAAAGGAGTCCAATCTATTTCAATTATTAGCCTAAATGGTGTGTCTGGCTGTGCCTTTGTGAAGAGTAGGTTCATTTTTGCTGAGTGCCACCTAGGAAACTCGGCCTTGATTCGCTCACTGTGTTTGCAGGACCCATGTCTACTGCATGAAGCTCCTCCACTCTTGTTTGCCATGTGCAAATCAATTACTGGCTGTGATTTTTAAGCAGCAATGCCTTTCCTGGGCTGGAAATATAGATATGTCCACGAAGGTGGTGTGAAATATGCGTGTGACTGCACAGGGTAAACTACTGCCTGCTGAGAAGCCTTTTGCCCTTAAATCTCTCTCCTCATAGATGTTCAGAAGACCCCAAATTTCCAACATGGCTTTCTCTTTTTTGGTTATAAACAGTTTTGGACACTGATAAGTGTAATTACATGTTGTTGGAGCAGTAACACCTTTTGACAGTTTTATCAGGGTTGCCTCCATCTGAATTAGTTTTTTGAATTAGCTTGCATAAGTCAGGGCCCTCAGTGTCTGAGAAAGAGCAGGTGAGCAGAAGGGTTAGAGGAACAGGAGGAAGAGCAGAGGAGAATCAGGGAAAGAATGGCTGTGGGAGGTTAGTGAGGAGGCCTAGGAAAAAAAGGAGCTCTTTTGAAATTCCATCTAGGATCAACCCTTTCAGTAATTTCTTATATTTGTAAACTATATCTGAAACTAGTTTCTGATGCTTTCGTGGAATGAATGGTAAAACGAAATATTTGTTATCTATTTTATTCATACAGAGTTCATTTTATTCATACAGAAATGCAATGTTAAGCTTTGGTACTCCTAAAATACCAATATAGAATTTTAGAATGCATGTGAAGAAGACCTAAGCATTTTATTTAATTTGGTCTGAAATCCATATGCTGTCATTTAGAGAGATCAAGTATAGGAACCTGGTGGGTATCAAATGTGCCCCACGTGGTCCTGTTTAGAAAGATGCCTCCAATGTGAGTTTTCACAAGTTCCATAAAACACAGTTTTCACACCAAATTTGATACAGACATGTACTGCAAAATCTTCCTAATGCCATTTGAATAAAGAATGGAAAAGTCTCCTTTGAGTTTGTGAGTGTGTTTCCAGCAAAGGTGGGGAAAGTACAAGCTGTGCTAACATCTGCCTTTGTGAATCAGTAGTTCTTGTTTTACTTTGATTTTTATCCAAAACTTTGGCTACCAACTCTTAGAGCTCAGAAAAATTTAAATGCCAGACTTTCTACATTTGGATTCTTAGGAAAAGTCTTATTCATTATTTACTTATTTATTCATAACTGTATAAAGCTGGAGTGTGGCATTTGGACTTTCAAAGAATTGTGTGAAAGAATATATCTTTCCTTAATGTAGATCTAGTGGAACTTTACCTATACAAAAGAGAGTGTCTCACTGATTTTCAAATTAAAAATGATTTCAACCACGTGTCCAGTGCTGTTATCTCTGGCTAAGGGGATTGGGAGGGAGCAGGAAGATCGGATGGGTCAGATGTCAACGTATATCTGTCAGAGTCCACACTTGGGAGACCACAGCAACACGTCCTCGCTGACGTGGAGAGGTTGGTATGGACGTTCCTTGTCTAAACCACACTCAAGCATCACCTAAACATGTGTGTTGTTAAGATTGTGTAAGAGAGCACTAATTTAAAATTTTGGTTTTTATCTTAAGAAAGGGGTACTTATCTTAAAGTCACACAAAGTCACTATTCAGGATAGTGGCAGTCCTGGATGAATGGGGACATTTTACTCTTCTTTATATACTTCTGTTTTGTTTTATTTTTTTAAAATGTATTTTAATTTTATATTTTTGAAATTAAAAGAAATTAATGTAAGTAAAATACCATAATATTGCTATACATTTAATGTATTTTTCTGGAAATCCTGAAATGAGGCTTCTCTAGGTGTCGTGATAGAAGTCTGCTGTATGGAAAAATGACTTTAAATAATGTGCATGTGAATGTTGGCCTGACGCAGCTTGCGTATGTAAGCAATGCTGTAATGGGGGGTTCTGCAAGATGTGGACATGATCACAGTGTTCCATTGATACCAGACTTTGACTTAAGCCATTGAGAGTTGAGTGTAGATGTGGATGCAAAGCCTGTGACTGTGTCATGCATGGGCAGCTGCCTGTGAAATCACGAAGCCCTCTGAGGCACACTGGAGGAGAGGGACATCTGTTGCAATGTCTAAGGTGTCTCCAATTACATCTTGGTTAAATAGTCAGTCATTCAGCAAGTTTTAATTTAGCATTCACTGGATATCAGGGGAAGAAGGACTTGCTGGCCTTGATCCAGATCTGTTGCCTGGGCTCACACTCTGTGCATGTCCCAGCCTTGTCAGTAACAGCATTTCCCTCAAGACGGCCAGATGAGCACGCCGTCCAGCCAGCCAGCTGCTATCCGCCCGACAGCTCAGTCATCACTAGTTCCAGCGCTAGGCTCAAGTCACAGGAATATGCAATGAAGCAATCTGCATTCAGTGTGACATATACCCGGATTCCAAGATATTTTCCTGCTGCAATTGGGCATTTCAATTGATTGCGAACCCGTTGATTTGCTTTGGGAATTTGGATTTCCAAAATTTTTGGATAATTTAGATTCATCTCTATCTATGATCTGATCTAAATATTTGTGATTTTAACTGCATCATATCAATATGTGTGCATATTATTATAAAATTGTATATAACAGAGAAAAAAATGGAAATAGGATCAGATGTGCCATTTCTGTGATATAAGAGAAGTTAATTTAGTGTGTATCCTTCTAGACATCCCCCCATGCAAATCTATAAGAGATGTATTTTCTAAAAATGGGATATGATATATGTGCTGATCTGTAACCTGTTTTTATACTTAACAAAACATGATTAATTTTCATACCAATAAATATAATCTCTGCATAATCTCCTCATCTGTATAATATATCTGTTTGTCTTTTCAATATCTTCAATGCTCACATTTCTCTACAACTGAAGTTTACTCTTTAGATTAACAGAAATCAGTTGTACTCATACTTTGCTAGCTGCTGGTAATTCATAATCCTGCTTCATATATACACATATACAAAGGGCTAAGTTTTATTTGTCAGGTTGTTCCTGAGGCTAAACTCTTCTGTAACCTCCAGGATGAAACACTCTGAAATTCTACTTTATATGCTAGGCAGACCCGCTATAATTTTTATACTAAAATGTTTGCATGTATTTTTTTTTTTTTTAAGCATTGCAACTCAGACTTGCCTTTTCTTTCTGAATTTCACAAGTTTGGTTTTGTAAGCAACTAGGGGCTGTGTCTACAATCCAAGTGGGCACGTTCTCTCCTGACAGTCCCCAGCTTGGCAACCACTTCTCTCACATTGAAAGCAGTGCCAGCCTGGGAGACTCATGGCGCTTTCTGACCGGCTTGCCTGTGGTGAGTCTTGGTGTGCAGCAGGTTCAGATTGCCCTGGGCTCACGGTTTCTTTTAAATCAGTAACTGGCATAAGTCTAAATAGCCATTCTTTTACCTTTTAATAAGGTGCATTTATGTTAAATGGGAATGCCATTTAACTTTCCAGAAGCAGTAACGCCGTCTGTTCCCAAGGCATTTGCGGTCAAGGACTGAGTAGAAAGAGAGAGAACACTTTTTCTTTGATCCTGTGGAGCCGTTCATATTGAGAGAGTAGACATTCACATTATGGAATTTACCTTTGCTTGTACTAGGATTGGCAGAAACCTTACGTAAATAGGCAGGTTTCCTGAATCCAACTTCTGAATCTTCAGATAAATGACTACTCCATGTCTTATTGCTGTAAAAAAAGCAATCAGTCATTTCAGCTCTGCATGGTGTGGCTCAGAGTCCACCAACTGATTTTCTCTTTGGTCTAGAGGTTCTTGGTCTTGGATAATCTGAAGTAATTATTTTCTGGCCAGTGTGGTGATACACACACACACACACACACACACACACACACAGTGTTAAGAATATAATTTAAACCACACTTTTAATATGCTAGGCATTATACTAGTTACCTTGCATTTATGACTGAATTTAACCCCTCAATCTGCAATGGATTCATATTATGTTTAGAAAAAAAATTCAAACTCCATGGCAGACTCCAGAAAGCCTTATATTATCTAAATCCTCCCTACTTCAAGGGCCTAAATTCCTGCCATTTTCCCATTTGCCCTCTCCAGTGGTTACCCATTTGTTCTAAGTGTTTAAGTATGTTTTAGGCAATGCTTCCTGTTTTATATCTGTTGACTGCCTTATTCCTTACAATAACCTATAAAGTAAGTACTGTCATTACCCTGTGTTACCCATGAGAACACTGAGGCATAGAGAAGTCCTACAAAGAGTGAGTTGTGAGGCTGGGATTCAAACATGGGCAGATAGGCCCCAAAGAATCAATTCATAACCATAAGACCTCATAATATTGTGTTACTCTTCAGTGGCATTGCTAAAAGATTATGAAAGCAGGTGATCTCAAAGGACTCCAGGATTAAAGTGGAACACTTAAGGACCCCTTGGTGGTAGCTGCTTGACAGAAGAGACTGTCCTTCCAGTGGCTGATTGAATGACGGCTTTGGCAAAGGAAAGGGGGATATGACTTTCAGTCTTTCTTTCCTGTTTGACCATTTCTCCACTCACAGTCCATTCACATTCGAACATTTAGGTGAATGCCTGTCTGAGCAGCGTGTAACGAGGTTGGGAGATTTCTCTTCTTACCTTCCCCCAAATACTAGTCTTGAATAATTATGATCATAGGTTCATTATTAAGTTACTATTCAGGATGCCCAGTGCTGGGTTTCTGCAGTGGGCAAGCTAAGCAAACATTTGAACCACTAGCAAAGCAGGGCTAATATGAGAAAACAAGAAAAAAATAGAAAATAAAATTTTAAAATTTCCTTAGAAATGAAGTTAATTTCAAATGGTACATTTATTATTTATTTATTAAGCCTCTTTTTGTGTCATTAAACATTCTTCTCTATGTCATTTTAATGGCTGCAGAGTATGCCATTGTGTGTGTTTCATATTTATTTAGGGTAGCATATATTGTTGGACATTTAATTGTTTTGCAAAGCTTTACTATTATAAATATGCTTAAATTAGCACTACTACAGAAAATCTTTACAGATCTCCATGTTTATTTCCTAGTAATGAATTGGCTGCATCCAAAATTATGCACGTTTTTAAGGCTTTTAATCCTGACTGCTAACATGTAAACCATAATATGGCATATTTTCTGATCACCATTTTTGTTTTCTTTTTCCGTCAACAGAGAATAGAATTTTGGAGACATGGCACAAAACCTAGGAGGAAATGAAAATTAGTGGGAGTGTACATACATGTCTTGTGAGCAGCACTGGTCTGCTTAGAATGAGCTGTAATAAAAAAACTGTCACCACTCCTCAGGTACTACTATTCACCAAGCACTATGCTAAGTGCTTCATGTCTATTATCCCATCTGATCCTCGTACCAACCCACTGACGCATAATTATTCCCTTTGTACATACGAGGTATTGAGGCACAGAAAGGCTAACTGACTGACGCAATGTCAATCAACATTGCTCTACCAGGATTTGAACTCAGTTATGTTTGGTTGGAAAGTATATCCTCTAAATCAATATACATTTTACTCTCTTGTCTATTGCAGATGGACTAGGGCAGTGTAGACAGGTCATAGTCCTGGGTGCCAATTAAAACCATGAGTATGAAAAAAGGCAAATGGGACACTGGGGTACTGGGGCCACCACCAACATCGTTTTGACGAGGGCAAACCTAGACCCACGTACATTAGATCAACTCTTCAAAACCCAAATTTATAATCCACCAACTAAACAATTGCTTACTACTTAATTTTGTTGTATTGACCATTGTGTCTACACAGAATGTGTACACTTTAAAGTCAATAAGCTTTAAGAGCCCGGATAGCTCAGTCGGCAGAGCATCAGACTTTTAAAGTCAATAAGCTTTACTTACTGTGTACTAATGCTGCCTTTACATCTCATGGCCATGGAATATTTTGAAGGCCAAGGAGAGACACTTACGCTTGTATGTATGTTCTGTAAGTTTTCTCTGAGGTGATGATTGGAATGTGTCACTTAATGAAAGGAGTGTTGGTTCCAGCTGGTTTGATAGTAGGGGATCACTGGAAATGGAAATGAATTCTTATCATAGTTGGTCTCATTATCAAGGCTAATAGTACATGGGTCTGGAAAATCCACCACAGTTTTCTACATATTTTTCCACCCCTCTATTTCCACTCCTACTTCTATCTCTGAACGATATATTGCATACTTTGGAGAATGGCATATGCTGTTTAGCTTGAACGACAAAATCTTGAGTTTGAATATAGTAAAAGAAATATCCATCTGTAAGTACACACCTTTATAAAAGTCATTTAGATTGAGTGGAAACTTGGCATGTAACAAACCTTTTACCCAAAGAACATATAATGCCTCCTTATCTGCTGCTACTTGATATGCTTTCAAAATATAAACCAGACACAGAAAATGAAAAATTGCATGGCTCAAATTGCTTTTGGACACACCACCCCCAGAAGATAATCTGTGCTTATTTAGTTTAAACTTGTTAAATTGTAGCTTGAAGTGTAGTATTAGTTTTGAGCATCTGCCAGTCATTAAGTGCTTTAGTGGCCAACATTTTACAAGTGTTTGAAACCTGCTTCTGAGTTCACTAATTATTTGATATCATTTGATGGCAGCAGCCTTAGAAAGAAAAATATTTGTAACTATGAAAGAGTTTAATATGCACAGTTTATCTTAGTCACTAAAGTTGTGTGTGGACAAAACATGCTGTAAGGCAAATTGGTCTCTCCATGTGTTCTTTATCCTCCGGTGTTTTCATAAATAACAAATATGCTGATTTCAGTTGATTCTTTAAAAATAGATTGTGTATATATTGCATGAAGTTGAAAGATTACCAGCTATGTGACTACCTTAATACTCCCAGCCTCATTTTTCTCTCTAGCAGTGACTGTGGGTCTATGTTCTCCTATATGTAATAGCACCTTTTTCAGGGTTAGCAGAATCCATTTACCTAAGTGGAGAGAGCTTGTAATGTGCTTGAGGGCTCCTGTCTCTACATGGCATTAGGAGGTGCCTGTTAGCTCTTGTCCAGCAGCTACTCAGCTCAGGTAGCCATAAATGCTTGGGAGCTCGTATGGGACCGGCTTTATGAATAGGCTCGCAACGCAGTAAAATTTATAAAAATAAGGTCTTTGCTTCTCTTGTTCTCCTCTTAATCTTTGCACTTAGTACCATGCCTGCCACTCCTTATATATTTGTGGATGAAAGAATTATAAGTTACATATACTTATATAATTACACTGTTACCATTTTGATTTTTCTAATTATTATGCATGTCCTAGTAGTAGGAAGTTCAAGTATCTTC
Organism: Lemur catta; assembly: GCF_020740605.2. NCBI lineage: Eukaryota > Metazoa > Chordata > Mammalia > Primates > Lemuridae > Lemur > Lemur catta. The sequence goes on along the minus strand of NC_059139.1, from coordinate 73,113,843 downwards.
ATTTTGATGCCTTCCCTTGATGTTATAATTTGTTTTAGAACTTGAGGGGCACATTTAATTAGGGATGGGTAGGTAAAATTTTGCTTTTAAATATCAGTATGGTAAAAACAAGAGCAGTTAGAGTGACTGCTCCTGAGGATACGTGGTGTGTAGAGAATAGTTCCGCAGAGTTCCGGGAACGATGGCTTCTCTCTGCGGCTCAGGACACAGTGGTGCCTCACTCTGGGGGCCAGGGCTATAGCTCGAGTTAGTTCATATTCCAAGTTCAGCCGCTTCTCCCTTCAGTAAAACCACTGTTCTAGGGTGTCTGGGTCTATAAAAAGTCCATCCTCAGCCACCCAAATAAGCCATCATGTTGCATAAGGAGCCCAGATCTGCAAACTCAACTCCTAATTTCCTCTTAACAGATCCAGCTTCTTGCATCTTCAGGGCCCTTTTCTGGTGAAGGACTCATATCAGCCCTCTCTGGTCCACATCCTGGTCTCCTTCATTTCAGTCTCTGGGATCAGTTCCTCTCTCTGAAGGCTTGGGCTCCTTCTGCATATTGACTCACTGCCGTCTCTGTCTACCTTGCATATCATCCTTTCCCTCATTCAGAAAAGTCTAATGTGCTCCAAAGACACTCACTTTTGGTACAGGAAAAAGGCTGATAGTTTTTAAGTGCCCATTTAATAAGAAGTCTGTTTAATCTCTCCTTTTACAGTTGCCTTGTTGTAGAATGAATAGGCTATTTAAGCAGGATCTTGCGGGAAGGTGTATCTCTTTGTAAGATTGTACTAGAAAGTACAGAATACAATAGCTCACATGCATTATAAAGACGTACTTGGGAAGTGATCCATTTTTTTTTTAACCGTGTCTCACCATTTCTTTAAGATCTGTATCCAGTCACCTCCTTTGTGTCCCTTCTTCCTTGTCAGCATCATTCTCCTTCCATTATAATTTTCTTCTTTACACTCAAGTGCTGTATTCCCAGTCAGCTGGCCCTGGGCATGAGCAGTCTCTCATTAATAGCTGCCCTCTTTGGTGCATTTGTGCAATGGAATCTCAAAAACTGCAAGGCAGAACCTGTGTCTGCAACAGGAACCAATGTCTGCAGTTGCATCTTAAGAACCCAAGAACAGGGGCTTCCTCCTGCTCCTTTTCTATTTGTGTTCTTATCACCATTTCCTGCACCGTGAAATAACTGGATATGTACTTGTTAACAGTGACTATGGTGGCAACGTTCATGTATCCAGGCTGTGAGAGTATTCATGAGCAACAGAGTGCTGAAAAGCCTGTGAAAAAGTTCGCAGAGAGCTGCTCCAGGATTGATGGGGACTTGTTTGTACTGACGTGGGTACCACCTCAAGGATGCAGATGAGAACCTCATCCTTGTCTATTCTGTTGTCTGGATAGTGCTTACACATAGTTGAATTTTAGTAACTGGATGATTGAAAATAGTCATTTTCAAAGTATGGTCTTTTGATCAAGAGCTTTGACATCACACGGGAGTTTGTTAGAAACAGAAAAAATTTGGGGTCCCAACCCAGACCTATTGAATCAGTCTCTGCATTTTAGCAAGATCCCAGGTGTTTTCCACGCACTCTGAAGTTGGAGAAGCAGTGATCTAAATATCCTACACACATCTCTTTTAACACTTTGGCCACTTACACATAGTGACTGGCCCTCCTTTATGCCTGATACTTGGAGATTGATTTGTAAGTGTTCTATCTTCAAGAGAAATGCTTTCTACATTTCTTTTAAACACAGGACATTCATTTTTCTAAGGATTCATCAGGATAAAAGGAGAAAAATGAAATGTGATATAGCTCAAATAATATGAAAGAAAATTATTGCTGCTTGTACTGTGTTTCATTCTAGAATTCAATATGTTACTCAAAAGGTCAAAGAATATATCTAATACATTTCCTAATGTTCTGAAGAATTATAATGAAACTGGCCAGAAACCAATTTGAACACTCTCTGGTGCCATTTAATCAAAGAAACTTAGATAAGGTAACACTTTGTGTAATAGGTAGGCAAAACATTTCATATTAAAAATTCATTATCTGCTCAAATTAACCAAATGTCTTCATTCATGCTTTTTAACATCAATTTAACTTTTTTTATTTCTATAGTAATTTCCCTAGGAAGGTAAAGTTGAGATTTCTTTTAACCTCAACTTAAGGGGAACTGATTTGGAAGTTGTTTCCCAAAGAATCTCCCACATGGCATGGCTCACAATCGCATTCAGAAAAATTTCCCCTAAAACAAGTTGATGTATTGTAGAATAAGATTTCTAAAAGAAATTTGAATTTATAATTAGAATAAGTTAATTATGAAATAATGTTATTAGCCCAACTAATCTTTAAACTTCTTACTGTGGTACAAGTCAAACCTATGAAGCCTGGCCTCTGAAAGATTGTACTTGAATACAAAATTTTTGTGGACACACAAACGAAAGGACTGGATCTCTTAAAGTACTACCACATCCCCTCTCTGAAAAAAGAACTCCACTTACAGTGAATTAATTTTCTAGGGTCAGAATGTGTAGATCAAAACGGATATTTTTAAAGTATTAAATAGATCTCATTCCTAAAGAGTTTCACTTTATTTTCAGAATACAGAGCTGAAAATCAATTTCCAAAACAATAGTTTGGTTGTGATGTGATGTAGACATAGCCTCATGAAATTTGGATAAGTTTTCACTCTTAGTGCTCTTAATGGCAGGATAATTTCATGGGAATTCACTGAATGACAAGTATTGATGTGTCACTATCTGATTTCCCAATGATGTGGTAAATTATGAATATGAATTTTATGTGGCTGCTTAAGTAATGGTCTGGGAAGTCTTTGTTGTAGTGAATCCTAACATTGGCACTGAAATAATTGGGATCCTTAAAAAATTAATTTATTAATTCATTAATATGTTCATACTATATTCCAGATACTGCAATAATTAGAAACTATTGGGTCAAATGGTGATACTCCATCTTTTTTTTTTAAAGGATTTTGTGATACATTACCCCAAACTGCTTTCTAGAAGTGTTGTTTCAATGAACTCTCTTACCATCAGAATACAAGGGACCCCTCACTCTCAATATTGTCACTAGTGGGGGTTTGAAACATAAAAACATCCTAACTCATTATTGCTTATATTTCAGTTAAATATTTTTTCCTAATTTATATTTCTTCTCTTGTGCAGTATTTGGTCTTGCTCTTTGGCATATTTTGGAGTAATATTATATATTGCTGCAATAATTATTTTTCATTTGTTATAATTGTTTTTCCCAATTATAATTTTTATTACTTGATTTTAATTTACTTATAATTTTAATAAGAATTTTAACATTTGTATGTTATACATAATATTTGATAAAACTTATATATTAATATATTCAACCAATATTTTTGTTTCTCATTTTCTCACCCTATAATAAAGAGAACTGTTCATGCCAACTATTTGCCACCAGGCAGAACCTAAATGCTGTCTACTTAGTCAAATCCTTTTTTTCTGTCTTTAATTGAAAGGGAGGCAGATATACCCAGCTCCAATTCCCAATTGCTAGATGGCATAGTTTTCCACTGTGGCTCTGCTGAATTGAGAGAGGGCACCTTCTCTTACCCTGTTGCCTCACCTTCTAAACTCAGGGATTATGTGAAAAAAAACTGTCTTGGCCTTTGCCAGGGTCTACACAGTGTTGTTTGGAAGATCCCCCCGGGTGGAGTGAGCTCAGCATTGCATCTTTCTTATCTGTACTTCCTTGATGTTACATGTGGGGCTCTCAGTCTCTGAATGAATATATAAAGTCTGATTTTTTTTAGTACTTTAAAAAATATGGTATATACTATCATGGCCATTTCCCTTTTATATGGCTTATTCAATCTTTGGTTTCTGAGACAACTGGGGTAGCACTAAAATGTCCTATACTTTTCTTAAGGCTAGCAGACGTTAAGCAAATAGTTTGAGAAATAACATTCACTATGACAGTGCTATAGTTAGTGAAGAAAAAAGATAGGGTAGTGTGAGAGTATTGAATAGTAGGATTGATTCTGAGTTTAACTCCCATAATTGCTTATAATATTGGCCTTGACCTCTAAAATTATACAATATGCCTTTTTTAATATCTAGAAAGTGTAAACATTTGTATTTAGTGTAATTATCACAATGATTTTGATATTGGGGGCTTGTTGGAATTGGGATTTAAATATTTTGTTTCCAAATAATTATCCCCTTTTCTTATTTTACTTGTATAAATCCTTGTTTATGAAAAACTTGTATTCCTAAAATATTTTCCAATAATTTACTCTAGTGAAACCAATAATAAGAAAAGAAAACAATAATGGCTTACTAAAAGGTACAATGGAAAGGGAATATAGAGCTTTAAAAACTATTGGCTTGACACAACTTTTGTGAATCAATAACTTCAATAAAGTAGGAAAAAAGTTATATAGAAATTTTAATTGATATTTAAAGTAGCTAGAATTACCATAGCATTATTTCTCACCTTATTCATTTTAATCACATGTAACTAACATATTTTTGCTATTCTACTCTTTTTTATATATTATTAGTATTTTCAGTATCAAATACTTGTGGTTAGTTACTTGCTCCATTTTATACTATGAGGTGGTGGTGTTAAGCCTATTTATTTCAAGTCACTATACATGACCAATTTTGTTTAGGTGGTGGTCATCATTTTGAGGACATAGTGCCTTTTTAGTTGAATGTAAGTGTAAAATATTACAATATTTTCATGCTACCGTAAGGATGTTGTTTTCATTAGCCCCTAGCCGTATGTTTTAATATAAATAGTATGCACTCAGTAAATATTATGAATGACTGACCAAACATTTTTTATTTCTCCCTTTTCCAACTTAAAAGATATGCCAATATAGGCTAAAGTAAGTGAAATAGATATTTAATGTTTTGGTTATAGGAAAAAAATTGATGCCACACTTTAAAAGTGTTATTTGCTAAATTGATTCAAATTTAGAGTTGATGTGAAAATAGTCATATGGATTCAAACTAGCTTTTTGGACCATAAATAAAGCTTAAGAATAAAGTGGCAATGAAGCAAAACTGTAGGAGGTGTTCAGGAGGTTGCAACAAAAGGTGGTGTTAGGACTGATCATTTTTAACATTTATCATTTATTAATGATTCAAAAAGAATCTGTGAATAGCACATTGGGGAACGTTGCAGCTTGTGCTAAACTGGGAGGTGTTGCAAGCAACAGAAACTAAGAAATATAATTGACCTAACAAAAACATCATAAATACAGGGAATGTTATTGTCATTATAAAGATGTATAGGCTAGAAATAATTGAAAATACAGCATTTATATAAAAATGCCAAAGAATGATCAAGAAATTGTTGGGAGACAGATGGTGTTTAATATTTCTAAGATGAAGGCTCAGTGGTTTTCACGGTGTCTTACCCTGAGCTCCTGTTTATCTTTCTTGCCATCTTGGTGGTATGGATGCTTGTCTCAAACCGCCCCCTTCATTAGCATCTATCTGCCTGTATTTTTCTTAAAAATCGCTGGTCACAAGGGAAAGACGATTAGCTTGTTAAAAATATTTATCTTTAGACATCTATAGCACAGTGGTTAAGGATACAAATTTTGGAGCCAGATTGTGTTTGATTTACAGCTCCGCCACTAGCTATGTAATCTTGGCCAGGTTACTTATTCTCTCTGTGCCTCAGTTTCCTCATATTTACAATGAGATACTAATATTGTCTATAAGAATGGTGTGAAGATATGAAAATGCCTGACACATAGAAATGCTGTATGTATTAACTACTAATACTGCTATTACTAATTTCATCATTACTTTGTGTTTGCCTTATAGCTATTAATAAAAATTGAGCAAATACCATTTGTCAAGTGTTTATGTCTAAAGAGAAATAATGTGACAAATACTGATTTTTCAGGCTTTGAAATCCCTTTTAGTGAGAGGTTCTCCTAGGTACCAAGCCTCTTCAGTGATATTTTAAATTATATGCACGTAGGTACCTCTGGTTGAATTAAAATTCATTTCAGAATTGTGATATTTTAAACATCTAGTTCTCTTTCTCAATTAGATAAAAACTATTATCCAACTGGGTATTGGGTCATGCTATCAGGATCAGTGTCAGAGAGTTGATATCAAATCTCTAGACCTGGCAGAGTGTAATTTAATGTGCCATCAGTCAGGCAGGCTGCGCCCTGACAACATGGATGTTAGGCTGGGCTCAGAGACAGTATCTTATCCCCATGAGCCTTAGAAGAAGAAAAAAAAATGACTGGTCCTATTACATTATCACTGATCATAATATGTTATGATCAATACTGAGTGAAACCATGGGGTAAAATCAAAACTGAATAATACAGAATGTTTATATACCTTTATCTGATACAGATGCAATCTATTTCCAATAACAGCATAAAAATGATAAAGATGAATCAAATCTAACATTACTTATTTAGACATGCATGTTTATTTTGTTACTTTAAATAAAACTGAAAGCTTCCATGAAGTTAATGACACGATGTCAATGGAAGGAAACATAATATTGTGATACCAATGAGAAAAGCTCCATTCATTTGGCCCTCCAGGATCCAAAACATACAGATCAACTAGTCCAGAGATGTGCAACTGAAGTTGATTGAAGAAATAGATGATGGATTTAGACACAGAGAGCTTTGTAAGGGATGAGCAATGAGGAACACGCTAACAGGCCAGGCTGTCTACCTAACAGTGGTGCTGCCGCAGAATCATTGATCTAAGTAATTGAAGATAATACCAAAAATAAAACAGAGTGACCTGGTATTCAAGAAAAATTTCCCGACTGTAAGAACAATTTGGTGCTGGGAATTGTCTTCAGTAAATTGGGACAGCTCTGGGATATGGGCTGATTAAAGGTAGAGGGGCCCTCCCTCTCCACCCAAACAGAACCCAAGTAGAGTCCTCTCTGGGGAAATGGAAGAATAGTAACAAATATTTACCTTAAAATTGGAAAAGTGGGTGGCCTTTTTCCATTTTTGGTTTACATTGATTGTAATTTAGCAAGCAAGAAGAAAAAAGATACAATAGAAGATGAAATGCCTGGCCCAATCTGGTGTGGCAGAAGTTTAATTCCACAATTTTAGCTGGGCTACTCAGCAAGAGACTCGATTTTACAGCCTTCTTCAGCTGTGAATACAGCCACATAGCTATGTTCTTGCCTTCCTTCTACCTCCTTCCTGCTAACTGGAATTTAGTTTTCGGAGGAAGAAGTGTCTTCCTTTCTACACTGTTGATCACTTTCTGTTTCTTGTGGGACCTGATCCCTTCAATGATTCCATTGTTATGTCATATTTTCAATTTTTTCTCTTATATGCATCTTTCACATAGACAGAAAAGCAAAACTCAAGTCTTTCTCCACCTGTGAAAGTCCTTATCTCTTCTTTTATTCTCTTTTGTCTACCTGTCGTCTTTTCTCTCTCCTCTTTGGAGTCAAGCTGTCTTGACTTTGTTAATGTCCTGCTATCTGGCTTCTGCTCTCACCTCTCTGACAACACTCTTCTAGCAGAGGTGCAAATATAATGATTCTTTTATGACCTCTAGACAGCATAACACTTGAAAATTTCTTTTTTGAAAATGTCTCTTTTTTTGATAACCAATACTTCTGGGTTTTCCCTCCGTTTTTTTTACATTTACTCCAGAGATTTTTTTTCTTTATTTACTCCCTCTCTTATACTTTTAAAATATAGATTTTTTTTGGTTTCTGTCCTTGGCTATCTTCTCTTCACTTGTTTGCTTGCTTCTCTTATAATACCATACATTGTCTTTTTCTGACATCTACTATGATTTCCTTAAACATCATTTTTGTCTTTATGCTTCCTTGTGACAGATTAACTTACTGAACACCATTCCAAACCACTATTTAAGAAGCTTTATCAAAGGGCAGAAAGCTAAAAACTGTTTCCCAGATACCACTGCAACCCTTGGCATTTGCTCTAACTTCTGTGAAGAAAATTCACTATGTGAGGGTTGCAAGGTAGATGTGAGATAAAAGTTTACATCGATCTTCCGTCAAGCAAAGTTGCTATGTCTTTGACAGAGGCCTTGATATTTGGTCCCTAACTTTATGGATGTCCAAAGGCAGAGCTAAGAGCATCTATTTTGAAATGACAAATTTCATTAGAATTGGCATATTTCTGAATCTGATAGATACACCGGAAGTTTTCTGGTTCTACTGTTTCCTGATCTTAGCAGATGTAGAAACTTAACTGGTGGGTCAAGTTTTTGATGTTATTCAGGGAATTGTTTCTAGAAGTTTAGACTACTAATTCTGCGTGTGCACCATAACCCATAATAGATCGCTTTTTGCTTATCCTGTCTGGAATGGATTTTGTGGTCTATAACTAAGAACCTTGACAAATTAAACTCCTAAATCCATGTCTGCAGCTCAGTCTTGTCCTCTAAACTCTACACATGTTAATTGTTACTGACTATTGGGTAACCTACATACCTATAATACCTACAACACCTATATACCTACAATGGTGGCAAATCCTACAGGCTGAAAACTAAACATATTGTCTTCTCCCTACTAACTTAGACCTATTTATAAATTCCCAAATGTTGTTAATGAAACCATTATCTACATAGTAACCCAAGGTATAAACCTAGGGAACATCTCTCTCTCTCTCTCTCTCTCTCTCTCTATCTTACTGCATGCTTCCATCTTGTCACTGTCTAGCTAAGTCTATCTCATTAATTGTTCTCATGTCCATCCCCACCTTTCTCATCTTCATTACTGCTTTAATTCAAGCTCTCACCCTTTTTGACCTTATTATTGCCATGACTTTCTAAGTTCCCTTTGCCTCTATTCTTGCTCTGTTCCCATCTAGCCACCTCAATTTGGACAGTTCCTCTATTGCTTAAAAACCTTGTCATTGTCTATAAAATAGAATACAAAATCCCTAGTATGGAATACAATACCCTCCTTGGTCTGGTCCTTGGCAGTCCTTTGAGGTTAATCCTTGACTGCACCTGGTATCTCAAACTTTGTCTACTCTGCACTGCTCACAGCTCCCTGAAAACAGCAGGCTCTTCATGTCTCTGTATTTTTCTCCTTTTTGCTTCCCTTTCTTCATCACCCTGTCTACAGCAGAGATGAAAACTGTAAGGCTTTTGTCATATATTACCAAATAAATTTTCTTAAAAGAGAGGCATGAAGTTGGAATTCTTTTTAATGTTTGAAGGGAAAAAAATGATCCTTGCAACAAATAATTGCAAGAATTATACTATTTATTTGAGAGTTTCTGAAAGCTTAAATGACTTTCTCAAGGTTGCCCAGCATAGAATAACAGGTCTGGGTATCAAATTCAGGTTTCCTTACGTAAACCCAATGTACCTCTTTTCATCATAACTGAAATGAAAGATAATTGAACAGGGGAGAGTGTTGAAAATAAATACGAGAGGAAAGTAAGGGTCTTGGACTCCACTGGTACAAATACTTCCATGCTTCTCATTCAATAGCTTTTCTAAGAGCCTTTCCAAATACCAAGTTGATTGATTTGGACATTCAACTTTGGGAGTACAATGGGGTCTTGAAAAATCTCAATGGTTACTTTTTTGAAAACATTCAGAATAGTTTATTTCTATTTACTACAAATTAGAAAACTGTAGCTATTTCCCAGTTGAAATGAAAGGAAAAATACATAAAGTATGTTTTATCTTCAATTTTTCTTATAATACCAGAAGATTTTTTAATTCAAGGATGGAGAGACGGATGACTAGTATCATATTTTCTTTTGCAGAGATGGAGGACTTGAGGGCGAGAGAAGTGAAGTGATTTGGTCAAGGTTATAGAGGTGTGGTGGACAGTAAAATTACACTTCTTCTAGAACACTTGTTATTTGCCTTGATTTTTTTTTTTAAGTGAAATCAACAGCTTCACATCATCCACTGATCAGGGACCAGATGGCTAAAACTTTCAGTTGCTACCACCTAGGGCTATATTCAAACCAATGAAAGGCCTGTATCTCATTATCGGTCCCCTGAGCTCTCCGTTCTCCCACATGGTACTGTCCTTTTCAAGTAGAAAAGTGACATTATTTTAAACACTGTCCTTGTTTCAGATAACCAAAAGATTCTGATAATTTAAACAGGTTTGTCCTTTTAGTTTTTTGATTTTGTATGACATTTTAAACTTGCATTGAATTCTACTGCAACAGAAATTAACAAAACCAAACCAAATCAAACTATAAGATAATACCCCAAAATCTCACTTCACTGGCAAGAATTATAGGTGATTGAATAGAGTTGCCAGGTTTAGCAAATGAAAATACAGAACACTCAGTTAAATTTGAATTTTAAGTGAACAAATATTTATTTTTAGTATACATAATGGCCCCAAAATTGAATGAAACATCCTTATGCTATAAATTCATTCTCTATTTATCTGAAATTCAGTTAAGTAGAAGTCCTGCATTTTATCTGACAATCTATGAAGGAAGAATAGATAGTTCAAATTATTTTGTATAACTGAAAACACAGAGACATCTAAGTTACTCATAAAAGTGTGTTATGATGTCCACTAAGCCACTTTATACTCTGTGGGAAGCAATCGTGTCTTGTAGCCATTATAATAATACTGAAAATCTATGAAGCATAAAAGGGATAAAAGTGGCTACTGTTTGGGCTTGAAAATGGAATAGTATTTTATTTTGCTAGCATGAAGAAAGAACATAGTGAAATAAAAAGGATTGTATTTTTTATAGTTCTTCTTGTTAGAAATAGAACCCAAGAAATTGTTCTGCAATTGTTTTTCTTATTTCTATATAAAAAACATGTTTTTTCTAGTTGGAAACTTTTGGGTAAGTTTTATGTTCAGTGGTGTTATTCACTGGGATAACAAACTCAGAATGGCTGTATGTGTAATTCCATCCTCCTCTCTGCCAGGTAACTGCAGGTAGAAGTGCAACTCTTGCCCTGAGTGTGGTTCAATGGTGTCTGTAATTAAATGCTAGGACACAGATGAAAGACAAAGATTTAAACTTGCTTAAGTACAAATTTCATATTTAATGTTTTTCTTTTATCTTGTTTCAAGAGCAATGAAAGAAATGTGACATCTAATATTTTACCATTCTAATATGTATGCATGTGAACTCAAATCATACAGCCATGGTAACAAGGACATTAATAGTCAATATAAAGGGTAATTTAGAATCTCTTTTGGGTGTATGTTCTTATCTTGATCCACAGAGATTTATACATCTAACATCCTTTAACATTGATGAATATAAATCTTAGACACTGAGGAAAGAGTGTAAATCCTTGTAATTGAAGATGTTAAGTATCCCTACCTCTAAGGGTTAGCCTTATAAAAACCAACAAAAGCAAGGAAATGGAAAGTTCAGGGAGCTGACACTATACTTTTAACCCAAGATAATTTAATATAGATGGTAAAAGGTTTTTTGATTTGTAAACTATGCATTCTGATAATTGTAATGTGAGTACTGACCTCATGCACTATGCTATAGCCATAGTTGGTATTTTAACACAGCTGTTGTTTGAAAACTGAAGCTACTTTATTGTACTTTCCAACTTTTTTTTGAAGTGTTCAAGGAAATATCATAAATCTTTCTTGAGTATGATGCCAGCTATTTCATTTTCTGAAAATTTGTGACATTACAATACCTTCTGTAAATACTACTTTTTTTTCCAAATAACAAATTATTGGTAACATGTAATGTTTTCATAAATGAAAAACATAATAATAAAGATATTTCTCAGTGCATTACATGATAACATTTTATTTTATGGACAGACATCTATTTATCTCTATTGATGTCTGAATTCATGTTTTAAGCAAGCTTATAGTATGTCTGGTTTGTGATTAAAAAAAGTTGAAATTGTGTCTGTAAATTCATGCTAATCTTAAACATTTGCATTGAAAGAGGCTATCTTGCTCCCAGCTTTCTGGAATTCTTTTGGAATACATTGATATTTTGGGTGGTGGGGACAGCGAGTGCCAGAGTTGTTGCTTTGTGTCAGAGAGCTGAAGAACCACCAAAGCTGAATCCACAATGACATGTAGCCGGAATTGAGGAAATCCAAGGTGGCAGGAGTTTCATGCACACTTCAAAATCACGAAAAACAGTTATTGGGAAAATGTCATGTACTCACAGCTCGCTCTACATACTGCTTCTAATCTTATTTGTACAAGTACAGGCAAAAATCTACTAACAACAGAGATCGTCCCTTTCCCTTTGTTACAATTTAGTATTGATCGCTGTGCAAGAAGGTTGACATGAATCCCAGAATGGGTTTAATTACAAGTATACACAAAAAGGTAATTGGCAGAATAAGTAAGGAGTTAGTTAGCAGGTTGCTGTTTACAGAACCACAATATTTCTACTTGAGCAGCAGTAGTAATCAACAAAGAAGAAATTAAATATATATGTATATATATTAGAGTCCCCAGTCCAATTTAAAAGTCATTTCTCCTTTCTTTTGGCCAATCCCCACCAAAGCATTTCAATGCCATCTCTATTATCTTGGTACATATGTTATCACTGACTCAATAAATGGCAAACTGGAAAATTAAAGTAGAATGAGACCTGAAAGAAAGAGAGAAAGTGTAGGTAGTATGGTTTCCCCATTAAATAACATGAAGAGGCTATTCTAGTGTGATATTATAACTACGAATATCAGTGTTTTTGCATTTTTGGCAGCCTTCAAAGATTCCTGAAAATTGAGCTTAGTGATATCTTATCTATTGATGGTTTTTATATGATAAATAGAGAAAGTCTCAGAAATAAGAATCTGAAACTGCATTTCATGATATGCTTCTGTCCTCATCAGTCGATTATGATTCCATTATCTCACTTTGTTCTGAGGACACAAATTGGTTTCTCAGGTCATGCTGTTATTAATATGATTTTTTAAAAAATAATTGAATTTAACACCAAGGTCAGTTGAGAAAACAGGCAAAATGAAAATGATAATTCTTGGTGTGAAAACCTCAGAAAGTGAAATAGAACACAATAGTGTTCTTTGCTTACTTCAAAATGTCTAAGATATGTTGGACTTATTAATGGTATAATAAAACAGAAGTGGAGCTTGCTGAGGCATTTCTGTTCATGAGGTGTGAATGGTTCATTAGAAAGTATGCTAGGTCAAAAAGAAATAATGTCATTGGTCTTCTTTAGTTTTGGTTTCTTTCAAGCACAGTGTTTTCTTCCCATTACAGAATTATTTTATCTAATATGTCAATGGAATATTTATTTGGCATAAAATTAATAATGACCTTCTATCTATCGATCACTAAGTTCCCCTCTTTCTGGCATCTTGGTTTCTGATTGCTTTGTGTGAAAAGCCTTTTTCTGTGAGTTTAGTCTAAAATAATCTAATTTGGAGTAAACAATAAAAGTGGTTATAATCTCCATTTTGCAAAACAAGTATAATTTGCATAATCCTATAAAAAAGAAGATTGGTTTTTTATTTAGCCATTAAATATCAGCCCTAATCACTGTACTGGAAGCATAGTAGGTACTTACTGAATACTAGTGATTAGCAACTGATAAAAATGCTAAGCAAAGAGCATTGCTTGAAATTTTACCCATATTAATATGATTACATGGGAAACAGAGAATAAATAAAATTTTCTAGATAATTTTGCTTATTTATTTATATTGGATATTTTATATTTTTCTTTTGAAATGTTTTTGTAAATGAATGTAAAGAAATACAAACAATCATGATAATTTTTTTGTGAAAAATAAAAATAATCATTTATTCTTAAATCTTGAACTTCACCATTTTGGTTGATATATGTAGCCATGATTGACAGACTGATTCAAAGAACAAACAATGGAGGTGTTACATATTAAGATTTAGGTGCACTGACATAAATGGAACTGAATCACATTTACTCGTGTGACTCAAATCAATGAGATGGGACTCTTTCTGTCTGAGCACTAAATGCTATAGTGCAATGAATTTAAAACACAGAGGCACTGTCTGATTAAGAATAGAAAGGACGATTAAGAATAGAAAGGACTTTTAACAAGAAGTTTCTCCTGAAGCAGACTGGCTTTCACATGACAGAAGAAATTGTAAAGAAGTTTATGTTTCTTTAGGAAAACTAAGTTATAGAGCAGTGATTACACTGCGTGTGTGCATTAGAATTTCTTGAACATGGATTGCTGGCTTAGTTTGAAAGAGTATATTCAGTGGTATAATTCAATTTTACATAGCAACAGTGAAATAAATTTTCCAAAATTTAAACCTATAAAAGTAAACATGGACAAAATATTCTTAGCTGGTCTTGTAATAAAGTTTTAAAAGCACAGTTCAAGAGAATTTGATTTATAACAAATGGCAACAACTTCCCGAATTTATCAGACAATGAAATTTTGAAACATAGCTAAAGAACAAATGATTTAATCTGATTCTTACAGCACTAGTATATTTACAAGTCAACGGGGCTTGCATTGATCAAAGGCAACCTGCAACATTAACTGTCAGGGATATTTTTTATAACTATCTCAGTCAATTATTTTGAAGCCCAAAAATGTGGCTTATATTTTTAATTAGACAAGTAGAAAAGATTATTTTATATAAATTAAATGAAACAGGAATCTGATTTGTATAAAATCGTACATGAAATGCCTTTATTAATAACCAAAAAATACAAATAAAGATAAAATTCCCACGAAAACATTTGAACATAAAGATTTCATGTGATCTTCATGTGAATAGAAAATTTAGGTAGTATTGTAAGCTTAGTGAGCTAAGGCTTAAACTGCAAACAATCTCAAATATTTTAAATAGATAAGCAGGACATTTCTAGAATTGGGATTTTTACACTGTGGCCTTATTTATATATTTTTGCTATAGTTCACTATTTGCATTATTTCTAAGGTGCAAAGACTGAAAATTTAAGGGCAATCTTTTTCCTGAATGTCCATGGATATTTTATGAGGGAAAAGTTCCCATGATTCACTGAAACATCATCAAAATTCTTAAGAAAGATTAATTTTACTGCTCTAAAAATTTTTGACTAAAAGCACATAAATATCTGACTAATTATTAAAATAATTATGATCATCATATAAAAATTCTCAATCTAAGTTTCACAAGAATACTTTTGCATTTTGATTGAGCTACTTTCAGTTTTAGTTAGAGTTTTATCTTTAACAAATTGTGACTTTGAAAAGTTTAGATATTGACATAAAGCAAACTGGAATGGATATGAATGTAATCTAACATAGATCCTTAATTTTGCATCTGAGGAAACTGAGGCCAAGCACAAGGAAGATCAAGTCAAGTTATTTACTGGCAAAGTCAAGGTAAAATCTTAATTCTTCCAATTCCCAAACCACTGGTTTTTTGGCCACACTGTCTAAATCACATTGCTCTTGCAAGCATAGAATATGTGTATATTAACTGAGTTTTAACTATAATAAAGAAATTTACTGCTTAATGAGATCCCTCAAAGAACCCTTTTAGGGTAGAGAATATATTAATAAAGAAATAACAATTTTTGGAATGGTGGAAAATACTCTGAAGCAGCCTCCAGAAGACATTGTTTGTAGCCCTTACTGTAGCAATAAGCTGGAGCAGACTTAGGCCATTGCCTGTAACCTCTTTCTCAGCATTTCTTTTTGTACCAATAAAAAAGTTGTACCACACAATTTTTGAAATACTTTCTAGTTCTAACAGTTCAGATAAGGGTCTACTAGGAATTACAGTGAACTCTAATTTGATCTGCAAGTAGCCCTCCTTTCTACCTGAAGAAAAGGAAAGAGTGTTTACAGAATTGGAGTCCTTAATAGGGACCATTATAAAGGCCCTGTCTTGAGTCATTATATTTTTTGAGTCATTATTTTTTGCAAGGACCACATTTCAAAGAGTTTCTGAGATGCAGCTTCTCAAACTTCTGAGACAGGATCACATCTATGCCCTGCAATAGAGTATGATATAATTTATTGCAGTATATGTGATAAATACTGACATATGGAAATGCCACTATAACATAAACACATGCACAGACATCTACATACACACATCTTTTTTAGTTGCAGGAGTAAGTGAAATGGTTAATCCTTTCAGCATACATATGAATCTTTTAGCATACTTTCTATTTTATCTGAATAACGTGTGCTGAGTTCTTAACACAGTGAGAAAAGGTGTGAGTGAGCTCAGCTCACATCTCCCTTTCTTATCAGTCTTAGTAAAGCAGAGAGACCCTCTGTGGGAAGGAAAATGAATGAGCTGTCTTGGATTGACCTCATGTAATGAAGTACAATGATCTATTTATTTTCTCTTAGTATGTACAGTGCTTTTTGGGACACTTAGAACTTGGCGAGTATGATACTGTCACTTTCTTTTTGATGCCTTTCTACCACTTTCGTTCCATTTTTATATGTACTTTTAAGAAAGTGGTATAAAATTTGTTTATCTTGGGCTCACTTGACAAGCTTCAAATTTGGGACTCTAGAATGGCTAATTATACTGCATGGAAATATTGGGAAAATAATAAGTTAAATATGTAAAAGTTAACATTGTTGTATTAGATTAATAATCACCACTGATTTGAATACTGAAGCACAACCATATCAATGGAACCATTGCTTTTGGCTTTATTGTTTATCCTAGGCAATTCGATTTTTTCTGAGTAATCTATCACAGCTTCATTGTACTGAGAGATAGATTATTTCATTCAGTTAACAGTATTTTGGGGAAATTAAGCACAAGTATGTGTTGCTCAGGGGACCATAAAAAATATTAACTACATATTTGAAGGCACTTTCACCATTATCAAAATATATTTATTTGGTACAATGTGTCACTTCAGATAAAGAAAACTCTAGTTAGATGTATCTTTCCTTGAGTACTTTGAGGACCTTCTAGTGTTGAAAGCAAAAAGAGGGATTTCTAATGGCTTTCACAGATGACTTGATCCTTTCTCATGAACCAGGGGTGGGAAACAGTTCCATATTGGAAGACCGCATTAATTTAGCTGTAATCAAGTAAGGCCACATTCAAGAAACTTCAATGAGAAAGATTTAAATGTATATATTATTTTGTAAAAATCTAACTACTATGAGCTAATAATTTCAAAAAATGAAAACTATTTGTTATTTTTTAAGTTAACTAACCTTTTAATGACTTTGTTGTGTCTGCTTTTTGTTGGAAAGCATTTGAATGTTTGCAGCCTGGAGGTTCACAGTTTCAGCTGATCCTCTAGTTGGGTATCAGTCATTTGTGACCTTAAGGATGTCTTGATTTGGGTTAGGTAGGATTCACAGCAATAAGTGGTTGAAAAGCAAGAAAGCATTTTTCAGCCACATTGCTGAAGGATTGGGTATTCTACTGCATTTTTCCATATTTCAATTGGACCTTTCTTAGCATGAAAAAATGACTTTAACATATCTTCTACTGAGAGCTCAATCAGTTCCATCTATAGTTCTTTAGGTGCCTTGGTGATATCAACTAGGTGAGGTTGAAATGCTAATTTGAGTGCGATATCATGATTCTCAGAGTCAGTGAACTTTTCATTGCATTCTCCAATTAATATGTCTATAACAGCTGTGTATTCTTCAAATGATTCATATATATTATCCTGCTCAATGACCTTTGCTAACTGGAGAAAATGTTCATCCGAAATTTTCTTTTGAAGAAGTGTTTTGAAAAAAGATATCTTTTTTCAAAATGCTTAGATTTTTTTGCCACATATCATATATAGACTTAATTTTATATTACAAAGAAACATTCAAGTCATTTTGATTTGACGTGATATCACACAGAAATCCTGCATTCCCATAGAAATCTTCTTTCAATAATTCACAGTGCTGATTCTGTTCTTCATAAAATTTATCTGTTCTCTCACAGATAAAGTTTTGGCTAACACCTGTTCCTGTGATAACCAATACACTTTAGAATAATACAGCAAATCCACACTGAGTACCTCATCATTCAACCTTAGCATGTTAAAAGACTGATGATACCATGTTGCATTTGCACAAATATAGTTAACAATACTTATAACTTGTTGCAAAGTGTCACTTAAATAGCTTTAGCGAAGAGACTTTGCTGATTCAAGATACAATGAAAAAAAATGAGAGCATCTGGATCTGTTAATACTTTTTTTATGTGTGCTATAAACCTTTCATGTTTTCCTGTCATGGAAGGTGCCCTGTCTGTATATACATTCACTAAATTTACCAAATTCAGTCCAAATTCATGACATTTATCTTGAAAGTTGTTGCAGATATCTATTTCCCATGTTCTGTTTGCAAGAGTGCCCAAAACGAGTAACTCTTTGTAGCAAAGAAAATCTTGTGTTATGACCCAAATGAAGTTTAAAACCTGTGCCGAGTCAGTAGTATCTGTTGATTCATCCAAAGAGATTGAATAATATATATTTTCCTTTTGAAGTTGTTCTCTTAAATTGAAGGCTAATTCTTGCTACTGATCAGTTTTTGTTCCCCTTAAAAGAGACAGTTGTTTGCACTTTGAAACATTATGGTGGTCTAAACATCCTACAACTTAGACAATGCATTCTGTCACAATTTCTACATTACACACTGGCTTCCCTTTTCCACCCCCCCCCCCCAGTAGAGAAACTACTTTATACATTGCTTCAGTAGCATCATTTCCAGGTCTTATTGCTGCTTGAAAGAATGTTTTGCTTTTGCTTTTCATCTTTTGATTTCTGCAATACAACCTTTTGTGCCTCTCCCTCTAATTTAAAATATTTGTAGTCCTTATGAATGTTACAATGCTGATGAGTATTGGATTTCTTTAATGTTGATATTGCAGTCCCCCAAAGCAAGCAAATCATCTTATCTTTAGCAGAAACAAGATAATATTGCAATGTTCAATACTCATTAAAAAATGTTTTCTTCCTTCGGCATACTCTCGGTCTTTGACATGATTGGCTGTTACAAAAATACTGTCGAGCTGTGCAACTATTCACAAATTCCACTTCAAACAGAAACATAGTGCATCATTGTCAGAAGCTGCTGCCAGACTGGTGTACTCAACTCCCATAAACTCTCTCCAACCAGCCTCATGCAGTAGTGGTGCCAGTCAGGCAGGGGAAGTTAGAACTAAATTATGAGCGTAGCAGCCATAAATTTAGCCCTTATGGCTTATTAATGTTCTAATTGTGCCAGTCAATCTGGGAACATTATTTTCTTGAAACTTATTTTATTCTTTGGCATTTTAAATACATTCATTTCAAAAATAAAATGAAAATATAAAAGATGAAAAAATGAATTAATGAAAATAAAAGAATTTGTTCTGTAATATTTGGATTCAGTCAAAAGGCTGCACTTAAGGACCTACAATGCCACATGTAGTCTTAAGGCTGCAGGTTCCCCACCCTTGGAATTAATCATTTACTACAATACTTTTAATAGAAATTTTAAAAATTCAAATTTTTAAAAGCTATTACAATTGTATTGAATAATTATAATTTTACACATATTAAATGTGTAAAAATAGTATATACACAATTTGAAGGTGGTACTATTTGAACTGTTTAAGATTTGTTAATAAAGAACATATGGATAATTTTTAGCACCTTTTGAAGCCTGAAACAGCAAATATAAAAATGTAATAGTTCTTCCTGTTTTTAAAGTCTATTCTAAGTGCATCATATATATGTATAGCTATATACGAAATGAAAATAGAAGGTTTATGTCCAGGAATAACTTTAGAGTCAAGAGTCAAAGTGACTCAATATACAAAGTGGAAAACATTTTCAAACATGACAGAAAAATAACTACATAGTGATAGTGGTAATTTAGCTAACATTTTTGTCTTTAGAAGGCTTTTCATCTCTTTCTTGATCTAGTGAAGAAACGGTGCCCATTTGGGCCTACTAGATAGAGAAAATTATTGGTGAATGCATTTGGAATTATTGATTATGCTGAGGCATAGTGAGAGTTGTTAAAAGGAGACTGAATCAGGGAAATTGAGCTGAATTCTCTCCCCTGGCAGTTCCGCCCTTTTCTCCCCTAGCCATTCTTCCTTTCCCTTGCAGAACCTTCAAGATCACAGATAGGCACCCAATTCAGAAATGTCGCTGAAAAGTCATTTATAATAACGTGTGATAATGAGGCAGGAAAAGCATAACACAAGGCATATTTATACATCTAATAATATACACCTGCATTGATATGGGGAAAAATTCGGGAACATGAGTACCAAATCACAGAAAACTGTATGAATGCATATTTAAGAGTTTGGTGTAATTCTTTAGCTATCAGTGGGAGTAACAATAACAGAACTCTCAAGCCTCCTTTTCTACCCTTCTGCTTCCATTTTGAGGTTGTTTTCTTCACTGTCCTCAAAAGATTATGAAATTATTTTTAGGTTTTTTCTGCTTTCCCCTTCTGCATTTTTCATATGTTTCAAACTCATTTCACATCTGTCAGGGTACACATTGCTGGACCAAGGTACTTAATTTAGCAAATTTGTTTCAATTCTCTTTATGGGTTTATATTAACTTGATAAAATTTCCAATCCTGACAGCATATATAAAATACAAGCCCCTGGGACAGAGCAGGAACTTCCTCTTCAATGATCGGATGACGTGAGATAGCTAGCTCATGCACTTGCAAAACATGTTTAGGAAGTCTTAAGAGTGAGAAGACATTCTAATCATTATTGAGGAAAAGCAAGGCTCTTTCGTTTATAAAGCAGTATAAGTAGAAAGATTTGTAGAGCTGAAATAAGGCAAGGTAATAAACCATGCTTTAAACACGTCAAGTATTATGTAAACTCTAAACATGGCTTCTAATACTAAGAAATGGAGATACCGTTAAAGGTTTGTCAAATAGCCATTGCAAGATTTAGAGAAGCCCAACTGGGGACCAGACTCTCATCTTACATAATCCTATAGGGATTTTGTCAAATACTTTTAGAAGAACAAGTACTTTATCATGAACCTGAGTTTGCCTGCTGGCTAATTCAGGGTCAGTGGACATTTTTTATGTTTGATTTTGGTGTGTGTGAAACTCTGCAAAGTAGTTGGATAAAATTCCACATTGTCTGGTAGTAATGAGTCTGGGCTGGATCAAATCTTGTCAGGTTCAGATTAGAGTTGACCCTATCTTTAGGGTCACATTTTCCAATCCTCACACCACTTTACAAGCTTCAGTGTGCATGAAATTATAAAACACAGTGCATGAGAAATTATCTCCTAGGTTGTTTTTGTGGCAAGAGAGCCCAGAGAAATAAAGTGATTTTCAGCCCTTTGAGTTTTATTACTTTCTGAAGAATGAAAATTTGGTTAGGGTCAGTTTTTAAGTTTAACAGTTCATCAGCCCATAATTGCACTCATTATTACTGTAGCCAGCTTTATATTGGAGTTTGATTAATAACGATATGCACTTCAGTAACGCTTTCCATTAAGTGGCACTAATTACACTGTAACTGCTGTTCAACAACCAAGCAAGTGTAACTACAATGTCATTTTTATGGAGCCAGATTTGCTCATAAGGGTACTTTGATAATGCTAATGTGGGAGTGAAGTAACTAAAAGTGTGGTGACAAAATTGCTATTGCTTTAAATCCTGTAGACAAGAAACCATGGCATTCTGAGGTTCCTATTGGTAGGAAAAACTTTTGATACAGACTCCATGAAAGTCTTTAGAATGTAATTAACATGCATTATCTGCTTAGAACCACTTTGAGTATTAGGAAGCCCAGTTGATAATTTAAAAGCATAGGATTTAATCGGAAGACAGGCTCAAATCTTCACCTTACTCATTTATTACTCTGATCCTGGGCAAGGTACCATACTCTCTGTACCACATATGTATAACAATGCCTGCTCCTGTATTGTGATGGTAGGATTTAATGAGATACTGCATTTGTGAAGATACCTAATTCAGTGCCCAGTCCATAGTAAGGGCTCTTTCAATCTTTCATGGAGTCATGTTGTCTTCATTCTTTGCATCATTCAGTAGTAGGGAATGGATGTGTGTTCTCTTAGTAAGGTTTCTACTTGAATTAAGACTAAATAAATACAAATGCTTTAAAAACATGCACATAAGTAGGAAGGAAAAATGTTAAACTCTAATAGGAAAGAATAAAACTTGATCACTATCATATGACAAAGCTGAAGAAACTACAGGAAAGAGGAGGAGGGTCTAAGTTTGATTCATAAGATAGGATATTATATAGAAAGAGGGTCATCCATACGTGGGAGGGCTGGGGACAAAAATTTCAGCCAGATCACAAGGAAGAATAAATATTAGAAATAAAGCAACATGGAGTAGAAAAGTCACACAAGGTATTGAATATCTATTACTTAAGAGTGATTGGGTTTTTTTGTACTACTTCTGATTCTTCTGCTAATTATGGAATTTCCCCCCCTCCCAAAAAAAATGTTGCTGAAGAAAAAGAATTAGTACCTGTATAGAATAAATTATTGAACTACCCATAGTAGGAGTTAGAATTTTTTTTTGAAGAGGAACCACAGGGAATGGGCAGTGCAGCAGTGTCTATGCCAGTATAGTTTGCAGATTACATATTTAATAGTGGGTGATTATAGGACATTGGATTAGAATCCTTGCAGGGAGTCAGAAATATTTGGTGGTAAGAAGGTCAGATGACCAAAGTAAGATCACAGTGTATATTGTGATTGTGTTTCCCTATTATTTTCTTCATTTGAACCCCTCCATTAAAATAATTTAGAAATCACCTTACGAAAATTAACTCAAATATATATTGTGGGGCTTGGTATGAAGGGTGGTATACAGGAAACATGGAGAGAGATCACATAGATATAATTGTTACTTTGTAATTCTGGGTTATGGAATATTATAAAAATGAAAGAAAGAAAAGAAAAAAGAAAAAGAAATATCAAGTTGATCCTATTTTAAACGATATGCCCTTTCATGCTGGTTTCTAATGATATGAATTATTGCTGGTGCCCAACTGCATCATGCAATAATTTAGCAGCAGGCTTTGTGGCACACCCAGTTGCAAGAGTGAGATCTCTGGATTTAATGCCAATGGGTAAGAAATTTGGGTGTGATAAAAAATCATAAAGGTTGTTGAGCTTATTGACAGGAATAGGCTCTTTCTGAAAACTAGCATCACTGATTAATAGCTGGTCAGCACCCATAATTAGACATTTGGCTCTGATTTTCTTGGTTGCAATAAACTCAGCTTTTGTTTAAACTTGTTGCAGCAGTTTTCATATTTCCCTTCAAAGAAGAATTCTGTGGACTCTAATTTATCTAAAAATATAGAACTGTGAGGAAATTATAGGTTCCCATAACATAGTTATATATGATGGGAAAGAGTCACACTTAGTTACAATGTGCCAAACCACCAAACAAACCAAAAGGTAATACCCCAGAAAAAGAGAACTCAGAACCATCTGGAGCCGTAGATGGGCTTGAATCTCCAACTTTTCACTTGGAATATTTAATCAGAATTCTATTTGTGGTTATCTATAAATATATGAATAATACGATATTGTACAGAATTTGTGACTGTTCAAGAATAAGGTCAGTTGTCCTACTTACATAGGTACATATTCACACAGAGTCATGTGGGCTAAAGGTATAAATGTCACCTTTTGAGCTTTTAACACTTTTTTTCCAAATAATTCATGACCATTAAATAGTCTACTTTTTCAGTTTTTCCCACATACACATCATCTATTCTTTCTTGATATATTTATTTGTAAAAATCAAAGACAATGTCTTAATATTCAATACAACACAAATCCAACACACATACACATACAAAAAAACATATAATATACTTTTTAACATAAATTATGCTTTGTAAAGTATTAGTCCACATTTATGCATAGTACTTATGCCATCAATTTTTGTTTATGCAAGAATCAATAATTACCTTTATGTATAGCTACTGTTGACAATGGTATTTATAAGTATAGCTATAGATTATCAGACCTGATGCAGGTCTCAATTGTTACAGCTGTTTGAAGCATGGAGATGGGAGAATAACTAAGGTCTGTCAAAGAAATACACACACATATGCATGCAGGTACACACACACACAAACATCTCTAAGTGTATTTAGCTGAATACCTCTGTATCTGCATATTTTTGGATGTTTCTTGCAATTAAAAAGTTAAATAAAGTACTTTATTTTACTCTATAGTCTGTGCACCCAAAATATACAGGATGAGGTCCATATAAAAATATAAATGGCTCACATCCTATGTATTTTTTAAATGCTTATACTTTTTAAAAATTCTTAATGATGATAGTAATTACCTGCCTTTGTGTGTGTGGGTGTGTATGTGTGTGCATGCATGTGGATAACCATAGACAGCAAAACATAAGCTTTATTTTTCTTTAGTTTTCTTCTTGTTAAGCAAATTTAAATTTATTTTAAAATAGAAAAATTTTTACCACTATGAAGACATTCATATATATATGGAGAGAAACAGTTTTTATTTATATTATAATGCTAATATGCAAATTGAAAATACAAATATATGACACGCAAATTCGTGAAGCGTTCCATATTTTTATGGACATGCTTGAAGCTCTGACTTGGGGTTATGGGCAGGACATGGGCAATATATATAACCTGAACTTTTGTACCCCCATAATAAGCTGAAATAAAAAAAATAAATAGTTATGAGTAAAGATGGAAAAAAAGAAAATACAAATATAAATAGTAGGGTAGATCTATGCATCTATGTATCTTTGTGTGTGTGTGTGTGTGTGTGTGTATGTATGTATGTATGTATCTCTCTCCCTATTGGCTAGATCCACACAAATAAGAATGTCCAAATTGTATTGAGTAGTCTCATTCTTAACCCCCAATATGTTCTCCAGTCCATAATTTTGTTCTTTACCAGGACCTTATGTGTATATATCCTTTCATATCTTCTTAGACTCTCCTGTACCCAGCTCTGCATGGGGTCCAACCAACTTCACAATGGTCCAACCTGAGATTGCCATATTGTGTCTCTGAGCTACATACCTCTAGCCTTATCCTTTTAGCTTCTTGGTTCATACTAAAGCATGAGACATTTCAGTACACCCTCGGTGTCCACACATGAATGGGCTCCATGTGTGAGAGTTAAACCCTGCTGGTTGAATCAATGGAAGACAGGAGGTGTGTGGAGTAACCTATGGGATACAGGAGCCAACTGATATATTTTCTCCATTTTCCTGAATGTTGACCATAATGAAGAGCAATTGTTTATATGGCCTTTCCTATATAGGAAAAAGGATCCCAATGAAATCAATCAGTCATTGCATTTAATACAATTCAGTGGTCAGCTAAACAATACATCCTTTTACTAGTACATCCTTCATTCTGCCTTACTTCTCATTTTCCTCACTCCTCCTTGGCATTGAACTCTTTAATAAAAGTTCAAGTCTTCAAGCTCTGCTCCCTGTGGAACCCAGATTAAAACTGGTATCAGAAATGGCCCTTGAAGGTAAATATTATGGGCCCATTGGGAATATGGATTCATTTGATGATGGTATTTGGTGATAGTATACATATATTGACATCATGGTTACTAAGGATTCAGTCTGCAGTAAAATATGATAAGGTTCAGATAGAAAGCGAGGTGCTGAGTTTTACAGTTGCTCTTTAATGGTATGGGGTAAAGATAATTGGAAGAATTGCCAAGTACCCCAGGTATTGTTAAGAGCACTGGAATCTTTGATAGAAAAGAATGATAGGCTAAAGAAAACCAAAAACTTGTTGAAGCCTAAGGGCCTCTATTGCTGCTTGTAAAGGAATTCTCTTGTTCTGTGGCCATAGAGCAAACTGCATTGAATATAAAGCCTTAACAGGTCTCTAATACCAAAACCATGTCTCTCCTAGAAAAAGACAGGGACTCTAAGACCTTCTGTGAAGCCATTTGATGGGCAAGACTGATACTATTGAATCCCTAAATTCCCATGAACCCGCTGAGCTGGAAGAAGCAACCCATTTCCACTTGCTTCCTTGAAGAAGCAGACTGCTGTCACCTGGAAACCATGCAATAACCTCACCAAGGCAGATGCCTTGCAAGACGATGCTTGTTCTCAGCAGGATTTGCCCCCATCAGCGCTCATTGTCTTCAAACCAAGAGCGAGGGTCAGATTTCTCAGCACAGCCATCTTGAGAAGCACAACAATTTCTTAGGAAGAAAATGGCCTATTTGCATGAGGAAGTTCAGGATCTGGCTAATACGTACCAGCAGGGATGGGGGGACACAAGTAGGAATGGAAGTTAGTGTGTTCTCCAGGAGAATACAGAATATAAAGCTAGATTATAGAGAATTTATTGACACTAGAGCATTAACCCATCACTTAGGATTCAATATTCTGACAAGGACCCCAGAATCTCATGATAATAATCTACTGATTTAGCTCTTTAAATCAAGGGCATGCTATACCCTCTAATATTGTATTATATGTTTTGTTTCCAAAGCCATAGCTGCACACCAAGCACTGTATCTCTCTCTTACTAGTAGAAATAGTAGAAGGCAAAGTGGAACAACTTGCCTTTTGCTTTAGAGGGGAGATACCAACAAGCCACCGGACACTAGATCCTAAATTCTCCTTTGATGTGGTAAGTTTCTGAACCTGTTTGGGATTATCTTTGTCTTACTGACACAGAAGTGTTTTATTAGGATATCCAGAGCATTTTCCATTTCCTTTTTACCAGATCTAATTTGTCTGATGTCATCAATAAAGTAGACCAGCTCAGAATTGCAAGATGATCTTGTCCCTACGACTATACGCCTACTAAAAAACAGGAGAGATAAAATAGCTCTGGGGTAACACACTGATTGTGAACTTCTGTGCCTTCCATGCGAATGCAAGTTGCCTTTTTTCCCCCTCTTGTCAGGGATACAGAAGAAAGCACTTGCCACAAGATCAATAGCCACGTACCAGAAGATAGAGGCTGTGGATCTAGTAGGCTCTAGTAAGGACACAGAGTGGTAACTGTGATTGAGACTACCACCCGGTGAAGTTTACATTCGTTTACTGTCATTTGCCACATTCCATCTGTTTTTTAAGGTGCAGAGGGGTAAACTGAATGAGATTATGGGAAATATCTCCCCTGAATCCAGTAAGGGTTTGATAGTGGCAATAATCTCTGCAGCACTATTCCCCCTGAGATGCTCTATTGCTTCCAATTTACTATTGTGGCCAAGGCAAAGTGGATTCAGTGGGCAGTTTCAGAAATTCCCTCTTGGCCCCTCCTCCATAATAATCCTTACTTCATTGATCAGACAGACAATGTGAGAGTTCTGCCAGATACAAAATATATTTACTCTGATTATATATACTCAAGGAACCAGGTAAATAATGACAGGATGGAACTACTACATATAATCACAGAGTGGAACCAGTATAAATAGCCACTGAGTGGAAGCATTCTAAATAGATTTGGATTTAAACTACATTTATGATCTGACCTCCATCAGCCTCCTGTCTAATCAGAAGAACTTGGTAACATTTTAATTCCCCTAATATTGGTGTCGTCTCAAATCATGGATCTCATTGTCCTCAAAATTCTGGCTATTCTCACCAATGCAGTGCATGTGTAACTACTGGGCAAACAGCTCTGTGGAGGAGGGTGAGAGGGAGGACAGATAAAATATTTACTGTTTATTTACAGAAGAGCTGACCTTGTGTAGGTGACTGGGATGGGACCCAGTATGTCTGTGGAATATGTGGCCTTAGCAAGAAGCACCTGCAGTGAATTCATGGTAACAGGAGGAAAGGCATGAGAAATAGACACAGAAAAGTTGTGATGGTTAATTTTCTGTGTCAACATGACTTGGCCACAGGGTGACCAGACATCTGGGGAAATATTCTGGGTGTGTCTATCAGGGTGTTTCTAGATTAAGTTAACATTTGAATTAGTAGATTGAAAGCAGATTGCCCTTCCTGATGTGGGTGCACCCCATCCAAGCTATTGCAGGACTGAACAGAACAAAAAGGCTGACCCTCCTATGACCCTCGTATGACCCTCCTATGAGTAAGAAGGAATTTCCTCCTGCCTGCCTGCTTTCAGGTGGACATGGGCTTTTTTCCTGCATTCGGACTCAAGCTGACACCGGCTATCCCTTGATCTCAAGCACACAGGCCTTCTAACTGGAGCTATGCCATCATTTCTCCTGGTTTCAGGCCTTCAGACTCAGACTAGAATTATACCATTGGCTGTCCTGGGTCTCCAGGTTACTGACTGCGTATCTTGGACTTGTCAGCCTCTATAATTGCATGAACCAATTTCTTATAATAAATCTAAATCACACGCATATATCCTATTGCTTCTGTTTCTCTGAGAATCCCGACTAATACAGCAGTCAAACTGGTAGGTTTGGCAGAGAGAGAGAGAGAGAGAGAGAGAGAGAGAGGGAGAGAGAGAGGGGGGTGGAAAAGGGAAATTCTCTTCTACTTGCGTTTATATCCTCAGTGAAGTAGGAAGTAAGGTTATCAGCTGAGAGTGAGGACTATGGGGGTAGTACAGTAATAGGCGCAGGCTTGATGCGTGAATTTAAAAGAATGGTTGGTGACCCAGCTGCTTGTTGAGAGCCAAGTTTTTACTACATTTAGGCTGCTCAAGTTATCCTGAAACTGTAGGCAAGGTGATTGACCAATTATGTTTAAACAGCTCTCACATGAATTTCACAGTTTAAAACATAATTGATATTTGTCATCTCATTCAGTCTTTCCAACAATGCAGTAGTGTCAACTCAACAATTATCTCCATTTTTTTTTTGAAATGAGAAAAATAGTTTTCAGAGAACTTCAGTTCAGTTTAAAAATTCTAGTAGTCTGCTTTAATTTAGGTCCTCTGCCGACTATTAGCCTTGCTTGAACTCACATAAAATGGCATATTACGACCTAGGCACTGGATCAAGTTCTGACTCTGAACTCTTTGTTCTTGCCATTATACCAGTTTCTCCTGTGTTGGAAAAGTGCATCATCATCATCTTCTCAGTTGCTCAAGCCAAATATTGCACATTGTCCTCCTTGGTTCCTTTCTTTCCCTCCATCCCATATTTAGTCCATCAGCAAGCCTGGCTGACTCCATCATTCATGTGTGTGTGTGTGTGTGTGTGTGTGTGTGTGTGTGTGTGTGTGTATGTAGTAGTCCCCAACCTTTTGGCACCAGGGAGCAGTTTCATGGAAGACAATTTTTCCATGGATGGCAGGAGGTTGGACAGAGCTCAGGCAGTCATGTGCAACCGAATTCCTAACAGGCTGCAGTCTGGCAGCCCAGGGTTGGGGACTGCTATATATATATCTCCTGAGTCTATCTTCTTCTCTCTATTTTCATATATTTTTAATCCAAGCAGCCTTCATTTATGACCTGAATTTCCACAGCAATCTGTTACCTACTCATCCCTACTTCTGTTCTTACTTAATCAGTCCATTCTCCACTCAGTAGTCAAAGTGTTCTTTCATATATGAATTATTTCGTATCATCCCTCTGCATAAAATTTACCATGCTTTCCTATCATATGTAAACTGCCTTTCAAATGCCTCACCTTGACTTTCATGGTTGGCTAGCTCATGCCCTGTCCCAATTTCTCCCCATGATACTTGCCCAGTACCCTTCAGCCACACTGGTTTTCTATCTGCTCCTTGAGAATGCCAAACTTACTGCTGCCTTAGGTCCCTCTACTTCTTCCTTCTTACCTGACTTCTTCTAATCAGAAAAATAAGCACCTTAAATGTCTTCACCTTAATGTGGGTTTTCCCAACCGCTCAACGTAAAATAGCCGTCTAGGCACATGCTATCAATCTTTACTGAATCTTTATGGAGAAAGTACCAAAATGCTAATCAAGGCTTGGCTGGAGAAGGATGTGGTCAGAGATGTGACAGACAAATGCTATGGCAGGACTGTTCAGGGAAGCACAGATTTTTAAAAAGCCAACAGCAGGTAGCTTACTGAAAAAAATGCTTGTTGCCTCCAGAGACCTTTGGAAAACAACTAGATTAAAAAAGGGAAGACAGTGAATAAATGTGAGCCTCAGGGAGAGAAGGAGAGAAATATTATTTGTGGATTTTATGAGTATTGCTAACAGGATAAACATTCTCAACATGAATTGCATGTTCGAGATAATCTTTGTGATCAAAAATGACTTGCAATTTTGCACTTATTTAACAACTTTATTGCTTGAAAAGCTTTGCTATCTGCATACTACATTGGCCAGAAAGATAAATTGGTATAAAAAGGATGTTATGAACATTATTAATAAGCAATCTTTAAGTTTTTCTTAAATATTGGTTGAACTATTTTATATTACTCAAACTAATATTACTTACATGGACTAACTTCATTACAATGTAGTGTAACTAGAAGAGTAGTCAATTATTTATGAATCAGTGGAAACATCTGGAACCTTGACCTCTTTTTTATATTAAAAGGACTTGGAGCATTTGCTGCATTTCACTATTAGTGCCACTTCAGTTATTACATGCTCTGCCAATGTTTTATGTAACTGGACTGATTTCTTTCTGACTCATGAGGTCAGTTGGCTGTGAAGGGATTGAGTTTCTAGGCACTGCCTCATGTATCTATTTCTTTACCGATGTAGTTCCCTGCCACCTAATGTTTATACACAGCAGAAAATGTGTTGCTCTAGCATTACATATAAATGCCAGAAAAAAGAAAGAAATTTATTTTTCTTGATCAATCTTATTATATATTCATTTTCCTTAGTACTTTCAATTTTTTTTTGAAATATGCATGTATATGTATATATGTATACACACTCTGTATATAATTAAATTTTCCCCATTTGTACCTAAAAAATAATTATCTTATCTACAGGTAGAATTTATTTTAGCTAGTTAAGAAAGAATGCTTCTGTTTTACACCAAATATATTTATAATGTACTTTGCATAGAAAGTAGAGATAGGAAAAGTGTACGTTCAAGGACTGATGACATATGCACTGAGGTATATGCAAACATACACATAGCTGCATAGGTGAACGCACAAGTCTGTCTCAGATAGAGAACGTGTAACTCAGTGAACAGAACCTGCTTATGTGGATAATCCCAAACTGTAGACAAGTTATTTGTATTTGGCTTTGTTGCTTTTCTGCCAGAAGACTTTCATCCTAATTCATTTTGCTTGGGTTTATTTTCATTCATGGAATATTTATGGTGCATTTTCCATGTATCAGACATGATATTAGATACTGGAGATCAAAATGAAGAATAAGAAAGAGATAGTCTGGTTCTATTAAGTTTCAGTCTTTTCATGTGGTCTAAACACAGAGCAGCACAGCACCACAGTGAAATGTTTAAATATTTTAAATAATTTAAGTTAAATAAAAGCTTAAATGAGAGATAAGAGTAATTGTTCGGAAATGAAAAGCAAACACAAATAAATAAACAATGAAAACAAAATGCCAGTTTAATAATTACTCTAATTATTTTCCAAAGCCCCTATATATATATATTTTTTTTTTTTGGTCAGGATAGCACAATATCAATATTGAAAGAACTGAGGTTAAAATGACAGAACAAGTGATGTGAGCCCCTGGAAAGGGCCATGTAAGGAACTAATTTGGAAAATGAATCCTTCTAATTTTGACAGAAAACAAATGCTTGGCAAGAGACAAACTCTCTAAATGTGGTCATGGAAAACTGCAAGCCTTGGAGAGGATAGCACACTTTGTCCCCTGAAATAGTAGGAAAATCTGCATATCCAGTACTTGTCTCACCCTCTAGCCATTCCTGGTGCTTCTTTGCTTTGGTTGCTATGCTTTGTACCACTTTACCCATTCACCCTAGCAGCTGGTATAATTGGATCAGCAAGCTGACTCTAAACCATCCTATACAGAAGATTATGAGCTATCCTGGCCCTAGAGTTCTAACAAGCAAGCACTCCCTAAACTGAGTGTGACTGACTGACCCAACACACCGTTTCCCTTGGGAGTGTTTGAATGTGAGATATAAAGACAGAGACAACAGCTGACAATAGCAGAGTTGCACAGGAGTTGAGAGTCATATTCAAAGAAGGCAGTATACTGAAGCCACAGCCCGTGGTTAAGAGACAAAAGACGGTACAATTCGGAAGGTGGTAGAGCCCCCACCTCAAGTAGAGGTGGGATAATGTAGAGAAAAGAAGGTTAGACTAAGGTTGTTGGATGGAGACAGGAGCAATAGAAGCAAAGACAGAAAATAGCTGAGTCCCCTTAACTGTGGAACTCGAGTAGTGAGCAATGAATTCTTGCTTCCCAAGGGGCTAAGCCTCAGCTAAGCAGGTGGTGGCAACTTTAATGAAGAAGTTTCTACAGAAGGAAAGTACAGACCTCATGTGGTTTTTCTACCACAGTAGGCCCAAACACTTAAGAAAAACAGATCTTTGAATAGAAGTTAAATCACATGGGAAAATGGGTTCAAGTCTTCTCTATGATTAATAATAAATAAGGTAATTACCTTATTGTGGTAATCATAATTCTGAACATGGATTCATCTCATTCAATTCCTTTTCCCTATTGGGGAAAGAAAGGCCCCAAAGGTCCCTAGGCTTTTTGCCTGAGTAGTACATGTATCTCAGCAAAAATGGTCATAAAGCAAATCCATTCTCTTTTATAATAAAATCAATACTCTGTTAAAAAAACAAGGAAGATAAAATACACTTCTTGATCATGGGGACAATGGTCTTCATGGACAATATCAAACAGGAAAACACACTCCTGGGATCTACGGTGCCATATGGTGGTACCACCTAAAAGCAGCTGCATCTGGGAGGTAGACGTTTCCCACTGCACATCATCCAAATGCTCCTCTCCTTTTCATCCTGTATGGTGTCTAACAGAGTTGGATCATGTCACATTTCTCATCTTCTATCTTGAAATAAATGAATCGTCCCATTTCCACACCCAGGCAAGACCCTTATTATCTCTCACGAGAGAATGTGAGGCTCCACATACTCAGAACCAGGATTTCAAGCAAGAGCTCTGAGTTCATCCTGAATAGCATCTTTCTTTCTTTGTGAGGCCGCGCTGCGGGACTGCTACGATGGTTTCTTGTTTTCTTTATATTCCTTGGTTCCTCTCATTAAATGCTAAATAACTGGCAGGTGTAGGTTTTCTGCAATCTCTAAGAAAAATGGTAAGATGATGAATATTCAAAAACTTTGTAGGGTATAGAGGAAGGAAACTAATGTCATGTGGCGTTCCTTCTTTAAGTAATGTGGGAGGCACAGTTAACCACACAGAGAAAGAGTGGGGTAGAAATGGGTAATAAAGTTTGGAATTGCTCCTGTGAAAATATGGCAGGGAATCAACTAGAGATGAATAAGAAAATTGCAATAAGGTCCAAAAGCTGATGGATACCATGCCTTATTACAGTGATTTGCAGGCCTTTTTTTTTTTTTCTTTCTCCCCCTCAAGTCATGACCAAATGTCCTTTGGCAGAAGTCCATGTATAAGGATGGGAGAATTTACATCTTTATTTTCAGTAACCTTGAACTGAAATTTACATTTTCTTCAATTGTGAATATAGGCCACAAACCACATTAGTATTAGTAGTTCTTGTGACATTTTAACCAGTTGAAATAGATATTTTCATATCATATTAGAATTATAGAATCTGAAAATATCAGCTCTTATACTCTAGTGGAATTGGTTTTTATTTAATGTGTGACTACAGAAGCACATATATCATCATATTACCATTTAAAAAAAATTTTAGACAATTTTATTGCCTTATAATTGGTTTACTTTATATTCTAAAAAATTTATTCCCTTTAGAATTTAAAATACTTTTAGAAGTGTCCTATGCTATCCATAGGCGTCATCAAATTAACCTAGAGATTCATGACACATAAAAGGTTAACCATGCCTGTTCTTTGGTGTCTCAATTTTTATCACACATTATGTAAAATTGAATTCTGTGAGGAATAGTATACAATGGAATGAAATATTGTTGCTGAAATGGGCAGAAAATATAATCAATTCCCTAGGTTTATCAGCTAAAATGAGATGCTGCTTTTTTATGTCAAATTTTTAATATTATGACTTAAGTGGTATTTTTCCTTTACAAATGCCCAGGACTTTTTGTTACAGTCAATTAAACCTGTCTCATTAATCCTCTCTAACTTTCAGTCAGAATGCACACATAATGTAGCATTCATATTTTAACATTGTACATCCAACAGCATGATTTAAGGCTTATGAAGGCTTTTCTATATGGGTACATTATTTGCTGAATATCTATGGCTGCCATTTACAAGTCCTGTGGTTGCTTGCATCAGGGATTTTTGCAGGTGAATATTGATTGTGTACCTTTGATTTTTTTACTGATTGATAAATCAGTGCTTAAATGAGGTGACTGAAGAAGGCTGGCAGTTTAGCATCAAAGCAAGGATTACAATAGCTGTTCCTTTTTTGCTTGACCATGTCAATCCCCTTCCATCACCCTTTACCTAGGAAAACAATCAACGTTCTATTTTATCAAAACATTCCACCTCTTACTCTTAATCCCTGTGATTCTGATGGGACTGGCCCTTTTCCTGGGTTCAGGGTGAGCACTTACTCAGACCCTTCAGAGAATTCTCGTATCTTTTCCATAGTCATTGCCATGGGCAGAGATATATATGACCTAGGCAAATATGACTCATTGTGAGGGAATTCATTGGAATGACCGGGAAGGAGTTAAGGTTGCTGAGGGAGTGTATTAAGCCTGAAGCTGGTTGGCAGCCATCTTTCCACCATGACAGCAGAAGCTGCCAGAGAATAAGAGCTATAGAGGAAACCAGTCCTCAGACATGGTAAGAGCCACAGTCATTCTGGTGATCTAATTAGAGCCGTGGATCCAGCTGTGCCTGAAGTCAGCATGTCTATTTTCATTTCTGTGCACCTATATATATATATATATATATGAATCCATGTCTATCAAGCCACTGAGCTTCAGTTACCTGAACAAAATGAGTCTGGATTAACAAACTTCTGCTAAACTCTAAATTCTAATTAGTCTAGAAAGTTATTATTAACTATGAAATACTTATTAGTGATGCATGAAATAGTCAAAATAAGAATGGCAACAAAGAAAAATTATTTCAAACTTTTTTAAAATCTTGTTTTAAATTAAACCATGACTAAGTATGGAAGGAAAAAAAAAAGTTGGATATTTCAGGTGATCAATAAACTGTGTAAATATGAGTTAATTATTTGAGGAGGCTTTTCATCCAGGATGCCATAATTTCTGAACTGGCAAGCTTTGATCATTTGCACACTTGGAAGTCGGAGAATCGAATCAATCTTCCTCCTGGATTTGTATTCATATAGAAATGATGGCCTGTTCTGGGACAGCCAGCATCGCCTGGCCTATTGTACTAAAGAATAAATGAGTAAGAGTCTTGATTACCTTACAAATAAATCTGGTTAACAGTTATATTAATTAAAATGCCTGGTTCTGCGGCTATTCTGAACTATTTATATGTGATTTAATTCATATCAGCAGCTAATTTGTATTTAATGCAAACTAATGGGTTTTATGTAAATGGAGCATGTGGCAGTCTATTTAAAAAACAAATTATCTCTAGTTTCATTTCAGTTATTTTAATTAAATTTAGAGTGTGTGTGTGTGGTGGAGGGATGAAGGGGAAAGGGATGTGTTATATATGAAGTGATGATTAAATCCAATTTAAGTCTACAGAATAAGAAACAAGTAATTCTCTCAGCAGACACATTGGCCCTTTCATAAAGTTTGGAGAAGTCAAGCGGGTTAGTATAAAGAAAATCCTGTGAGATTCTGAAGGGTGTGATTTTTCTTAAGATCATGCTTTTACATTATAAACCACAAGCACTTATAAGTGCACTTGTAAATAAGATTTTTCAAAGATTTTTTAATTTGGCTGGAAATTATTTTATGATGTAAATGCTGATAATATATATATGTGTTTATGTACATATGTATATTTTTCCTCTTTTTGGTTTGTAAATATTGAAACCATTATATAAATTAGTTAATTCATGTTTCTTTAGTAGATTTTCTGTCAATAGCTTTAACCTATGGAATCATATTTTAACTCTAATAGGGCTTTGTCTAATCTATGGTTTATATTTCTCTAAATGATTTTGTTTTTCAAATATTGTAGGTGTACTTTTTTAAAAGGATTTTTTTGTCTCTTATTTCCCTAATTTTGATATTTGTTCTGGAGCTAAAGAGGATTTTGTCTCATTCTTCAAAGCTTTTTCTATTGAGTCCTAGTCTAGAACCACTTCTCAGCTGACATAGTTCAGATAACTTTAAAGTTGGTGTGCTTCTCATTCTCTTTTGTGTGTTTCTATCATTAGCTAGATCATAATAAGTTCTTTAAGGACAGGAATTGGTTTATTCATTTCTACACAATCAGTGTCGTTTTGTTGCCTATAGTAGACATTTGATGAATGTTTTCTAGAATGACATTTCTTAAAAAAAAAAGAAATCTTTAGAACCATTTAAATGATGTCTTCCAAAATCTCCGAACAAAAACTAAAACATAATTTCTCTCCCTTTCATGCTATTGGTTACAGGATAAAAATTAAGCTCAAAAATTTGTTCAATCTAGTTTTCTAGACCAAATTTCTAATTATATCTTAAAAATTCGCAAACCATTACCTCTTAGAAGTTGTATTAGTGTCATGGGAACATAATGTAGGACTACCTATTGGCCTTTTTTGGGTTTCCATGATACAGACCAGCTCATGAATTCCATATACAGAATATGGCATAGCATTAATCCCAAAGAATACTCTATTTATTGGCATTAAACTCTGTTGTGAAAACATATTAAATCATAATCTACCTTAAAACTTTTCCCAATTTTACATTTGTAAGATTGAAGCCATTCTTAAGATGCCTTGAATTTTTCCTCCTTGAAAACTTTGGGGTTCTTCAAAGCTATGATGTCAAATATTAAAATAGGTCTTAGAAATGGTGATGTTGATATTTATCCACCATCAAAGGATATTGTCACAAGCTTGTGCAGAAAAAGACAAGCAATTTTTAAACTTCAGGTTTCCTTGTCATCAGGGACAAAAAAGCAAATCCAAACAGTTGTTTTCAGATGTTAATCTTGGTCAGATTGACAGCCTCTCTAGTGTCCTTGGCCGTCCAGGGAGACTTGACCTTCCAACACGGCAGACACAATGACTTCTGTCTTAATTCACCTGCTGCCAATTTGGGGCCGTTCCTCCAGAGAAACTTTAACAGATAAAATTAGCCATATTCGAAATGAAAGAACATTCACCATTCACTCAGTCAAAATGGCTAGTTTTTTTTTTTTTAACAATGGGGTTTTATCCTAACGGGTTATTAATATTTAAGTAATTTCATCATCATTTACTTCAGGAACATCATAACTATTCAGATGACATAATAAATGTTTGTTCAGTACTGTGAAGTAACAGATGCACCAAAAATAAGGTGGTTTCATTCATTTTTTAAAAACAGTAGAAAGCTGGTGTGGTGTATAGGAGCTACTTCACCTGAGTAAGCCCATTAGAAATGCAAATTGGAATTTATAGAAAAGGTACTTCAAGGGACGTGGTTCAAGGAAGAGGTGAGGGAAAGAGAAAATGCACTTCAGAGAGCTCACTGCTGTATCTTTTTTTTCTAAAGCAAAAAATGAGTTAATGAAATAGCATTATTTGTGTAGTTGCCAAATCCCTCTTCTCTCATCGCTTCCCTTTCAGGTCCTCCCCTCTCAGCTTAGCTACATTAGCAGTCTACATCGATTCAATTGGCAGGTGATTTATCAGGCCAGCATTTCATCTTCCCTACAAAGCCAAAACGTGCCCCATCTCTGGGTACTACAAGGGGGAACAGACGAACATTCTTTTGATGCTACAAGGACACACCAGACTGATAAAATTTGCTCCTGCATTGAACTTGACATGGAGGTGGAGTGCTTTAACTTTTAAAAGTCTGCTCTGTAACTCTCAGAATAACTGATGACCCTCATTGATATTCACACTTCAAATGCAGATAAATCTTCTCCGTTTTTTTTTTTTTTGCTTTGATTCTAGGTTCAAACTCTTCACCTTCTATACACACATACTCTGTTATCTCAAACTGAAAATCTTTCCACCTGCTGAGTCACTCACTCTGTCCAGCTATGTATTCATCTATCTATCCAATACAGGGCGATGGCAAAATATTGTCATTTAAACCAAAGTCATCTGCATTTCATCCACACACTAGAAAGTGGGATGATTTATAACTGGAGAGAAAATTCTTTGTTTAGGAAAGTAGCATGGTCCCTCATTCCTTTACTGGGGTGAGACAAAAAAAATGAGAAGGAGACAAGACATAAGAAAGTGAGAAGAACATGGAGTTTTCAAAGGCACCTGAGGAACTAAGGAAGGAACAGTAGCAAGGCCAATTCATAGATAACCAACTTGTGTAGCGGCACAGAGCCCTGATGTAAGATGTGCCCCATGCTTAGTTCAATGTTCTGCTGTTGCCATCTTGAAATCCTTACTAATTTTTGAAGAAACGACCTGCACTTTTATATTGCACTGGACCCTGCAAATTATGTAGCTAGTCCTTGGTAGCAGCTCTCTATTCTCTTAAATTTAGCCAAAATCTTGAGTTAAATATGGTGAAGTATTGCCAGTCGAATTTCTTAGACCTACTTCAAGGTGGGAACCAATGTACCAAATGTTGTGCACAGCCACTTGATAGCAGTAATGAAACTTGTATCCCATAGTGCTATGTTTCTAAACCCTAGGGCTCCTTATTTCATAAGGCTTGAGGTGAATTTACAAAATTTGCATTTATTTCATTAGACTGACACTCCTATTTTTTTTTTTTTCCTTTTATGAATGTGTCTTATGGTTTTTCTAGGAAACTGATTTTCATAATGAGCACTGCCAGGGCATAGGCTAACTTAACACAGACTACCTTAAACCCAAGTCTTACTTATTTACTTTTTAAAAGCTGAATGTTCCCTTGGGGTCAATATGAAGGAAGCTTTGTTAGGCAAAGCTGGAGTAGCCTTTTGAAAAACAGCTGTTCCTACCCATCTCTATGACATATAGGCTGAGAAGGTTGGTCTTTAAATATAAAGTTCAAAATACCAGGTATCCTTCACTGGCCTCCCTTAAAGCTAGGCAAAGACATTTATCAAATACTGGTTAATGGGAGCTGAGGGGAAAGGACTGTTTGGGACTATGAAGAAACGTTTTCTTTGACGGTAAAGAGAGGAAAAACTCGTCCACATTGCCTGCGTTTCGGTGCTGGCTATATGAACACATGATGCACAGAGCTACAGCAGCCATCTTGTGTCAATAAGGGAAATGCCATGAAAATGGAAGAGAGGAAAGATAGAAAACACATGAGACATCGATGAAACCATTTTGTTGTTGAATTAACCAAATTAAAACCACTTACCTCTAGAATTCTTGTTTATTTAAGCCAGTGCTTCTCAATGTGTGTGGTTCCTGGACCAGCAACATCAGCGTTACCTAGAAATTTGTTAGAAAACAGATTGTTGGGGTCCTGTCCTAGATTACTGAATCAGAAATTATGAAGATAGACCAAATATTCTGTGTTTTAAGAAGCCCTGTTGGGGGTCTGATGTATGCTAATGTGTAAGAACTACTGCTTTAAGCTACATTTTGTCAGCTATTCTGTTCATTGTAACTCAAATGATCTCAATTCGATTATAAGAGAGAAGCACACCTTCAAATGATGACTTTCATTTTATGTTATGTGTTGACAGGACACAGATTCCTTCAACAATTAGAAAGAACTGATATTAGTATTTAGTTAACAAAAATAGTTTAAGAATTTACCACTTTGGGCCGGGCGCGGTGGCTCACGCCTGTAATCCTAGCTCTGGGAGGCCGAGGCGGGTGGATCGCTCGAGGTCAGGAGTTCGAGACCAGCCTGAGCAAGAGTGAGACCCCGTCTCTACTAAAAATAGAAAGAAATTATCTGGCCAACTAAAAATATATATACAAAAAAATTAGCCGGGCATGGTGGCTCATGCCTGTAGTCCCAGCTACTAGGGAGGCTGAGGCAGTAGGATCGCTTAAGCCCAGGAGTCTGAGGTTGCTGTGAGCTAGGCTGATGCCACGGCACTCACTCTAGCCCGGGCAACAAAGTGACACTCTGTCTCAAAAAAAAAAAAAAAAAAAAAAAAAAAAAAAAAAAGAATTTACCACTTTGCTCATAATCCTTCCTGTGAGAATCGTTATCATCACACACAGTTGATTTGACATTACATCGTTTGGTTCATTTTCAAACTTGTAGGTTACATTTTCACTGATATTTGGAGATTTATTTATCTAAATGAGAAAATTGGAATAAATAGAAATAGTTATAGCAATGTTATGAAATTTGTTATAAGCAATCTCTTTGCAAATTAATAGAGCTATCACAGGATTTGGATGTGGCATTCCTGAATTAAACTCTAACTGGTCTATCACTTCCCAGAATCGCTTCTACTCTTACTAAGGATTTTGGATGCTCTGCGGTCAGTTTACTGTACTCCAACCATAGCTCAACCTGTGACTTCTGTATAAGATTCTTCATTGGCTCCTCGCTGCCAATAGACGTCATCTTCGAAGTGAGAATATGTGCCCTATTAGGTATTTTCAACATGATACATTGAGACACCGGAAGAAATATTAAAACTTTTAAGTCTAAAAATATTTTTTTAACTCTAAAAATAGTAAACTAATCTTTACTAGTAATGTAACATACTGATTAATACGGGTGTACAAGTGAGGTCCATTGACTGGTAGGCTGGTAGGTTATATGTCATATGCCATTTGAAGACATCTTGAAGAAAGAATGAAAGTGATGTCTTGGACAGAGGGGGATAGTAGAGCCCCCCTTTTTATTTTCTGTCAGTGTATTGCTACATATATAGTTTAATTGCACCAGACTAAGTGAAGTTATCAATTACATTATCTATTTTAAATACATGAAATTTCACAAATGATATAAAGGAGTTAAAGTACCCCTAGAAAGAAATTACAGGTTGAAAGAATCATAAATAATATAAATTCAGGTGAAAATGGGGATGTTGGTGTTTTCAGTTTTGCTCATGGGCACTCTGCCAGCCTTGTTACAAGATTACAAAAAAGTATGTTCCATTATGAAATAATGAGAAGTTGCCAGATATTTTTAAAATGATCAAGAAGATTATTTGAAATATAGGTTTATGGCTACTTTTTTCAGTGATGATCCTCAGTTTAAGTGGAAATTTTTTTTTTTTTTTTGAGACAGAGTCTCGCTTTGTTGCCCAGGCTAGAGTGAGTGCCGTGGCATCAGCCTAGCTCACAGCAACCTCAAACTCCTCGGCTCAAGCGATCCTACTGCCTCAGCCTCCCGAGTAGCTGGGACTACAGGCATGTGCCACTATGCCCGGCTAATTTTTTCTATATATATTTTTAGTTGGCCAGATAATTGCTTTCCATTTTTAGTAGAGACGGGGTCTCGCTGTTGCTCAGGCTGGTCTCGAACTCCTGACCTCGAGCAATCCACCTGCCTCGGCCTCCCAGAGTGCTAGGATTACAGGCGTAAGCCACCGCGCCTGGCCTATTTTCTATTACTATATATACTACAAATATGCTACTGTTTTTTAATAACTTCTGAAATTTATTTATTTTTTACTGATTTTACTCTAATTTTTAATTTTATTCATTTTTTTAAACTAACTGAACGTATTTGGTCAAAAAAGTTTGCAGCCTCTTTACTCATAGGCTGAGGTCAAAATTTCTCAGTTTTTATACTTTTCTGGCACCTGCGCTCAGCTTCCCTATCATAATTTCTCTTTGCCCTTTCTTCATGCTCTGTGTGCTTCCACTACACTGAAGGAGCTGCTTGCTCTTCTCCTGGCCCAGCTCTACATACTTCTTTCAACGAATCTCAGCCAGGAGTCATTTCACCTTCTCTGAACTCTCATAATGAGAATTGATACTATATAGCCTTTTAAGTTCTTTGAGGGCGGAATTCATTATCCAATCCATTTTGCATCCCCCATAATGCATAGGAAATGCATTCCAAGAAAATGTATTAGAAGGCAGGAAGAAAGGAAAGAAGAAACATCAACTGTGTGAGCAAAAATATAGCTCTTCACATTTCCTGTCTGAAGGTTCAAGCTGATGGGGAGACACCAAGCTATTCAAATTAATTCCTTGAATCATCTTATTTTGAAAGTGTACTTCTTTGTACACTATATTTCATAACTATAGCAAGCTTAAAATATCACCAGACTGCTGTCTTTCTGTCATGTATTGACATGTGAAATATTACTTTATTCATAAGGCCATTCCCAGATGACAGAAACTACTGAACTACAACAAACAGGGAAACCTGAGAGGCAGGGGTGTGGGGGGCATGGGCCTTTTATTCCATCAGACCCAGGTGATAGTCCTCGTTCCACTGCTGACTTGGTATGCATATGCAACTGTTCTCCAAAACTTTTCATCTCTGGTATTCTCTTCTTTAAAATGACTAAATGAATTCAAATAAATGATACATATAAGAATTTAGCATAGTACCTGGACATAATGAATGTATTATAGGCTACCTGTTATTAGTAATCATTCTTCCTATTCTAATGTATCCTTAAGGCATAATTACAATAACATGTGTGCATAATATATTTATTTTTATTTATGTGGTTCATGCTCTAAGTCCTAAGGTTAATTAAATAGCATTTGTACAATTATCTTAAGTTTTACTCATAACTTAATAATTTTATGCTTTGATTGTTTTCTATGACTTTCTAACATAAA
This sequence comes from Lemur catta, assembly GCF_020740605.2. Classification (NCBI taxonomy): domain Eukaryota; kingdom Metazoa; phylum Chordata; class Mammalia; order Primates; family Lemuridae; genus Lemur; species Lemur catta. Next base: position 73,071,153 of record NC_059139.1, on the reverse strand, counting down.
TCATTTCCCATAATCAAAATTATTGATTCTACAGCTTAAATCTCCTCTCACATTCATGACCATTTAGCATTCTGGGAAGTGGGAAAGAAAGTGTATGTACTTGCAAGTAATAGGAGTTACAGTGAAATGACAACAGTAAAAATAAGGGGATGATATCAAATAAATAATACAGTAAATTCCTTAAAGATACCTGCCCTCAGATCAAGTTGCCATTGAATGTCCAGTAAAATGAAGAAAACAAAAAACAAACTGACACCAAGGCACATTGTTGTGTAATTTCAGTACACATCATTGTGTAATTTCAGAATGAAAGAGATATTTCTCTTTTTTAAATTATTTATTTATTTTGCATTTTTAAAAAATTTTAGCATATTACAGGGGTGCAAATGTTTAGGTTGCATATATTGCCTTTGCCCAACCCGAGTCAGAGCTTCAAGCGTGTCCATCCCCCAGATGGTGCGCACTGCACCCATTAGGTGGGTATATACCTATCCCCTCCTCCCCTCTCCCATCTACCCGATACCCAATGAATGTTACTACTATATGTGCATTTAAGTGTTGAACATCTCTAATCATCAGGGAAATGAAAATCAAAATCACAATGAGATATCACCTATCTCCAGTGAGAATGGCCTTTCTCAAAAAGTCCCAAAACAATAAATGTTGGTGTGGATGCGGAGAGATAGGAACACTCATGCACTACTGGTGCAACCTCTGTGGAAAGTAACATGGAGAAAGAGGCGTTTCTAAAAGATCCAGATGGTCATGTGGGGTGGGGGGAAGAGGTCTGCTACAAATGACAGAAAATCAGAATGTCATTCATCTCTCCATGCTATCTCATATCCTGCAAGTCCTTGAAACATGTCTCATATTCTAAGAAAAGATAGTTTTCATCCTGCAATCCTATAGTCAGACAGTCATGAGAGGTGAATAAACATAATCTCAAATATGAAAGGGCTCAAAATTTAGCTCTCATGCCATCTGTTCTAGAGAACATACTTTAGAAAAACAATTGATAAACCTATACACACACAAAAAGGCATGCTATCCAGGGAGAAGACTATTTAATACAGTAGGAGGAGGAAGCAAAATTTCAGGGTGACAACTGTATTTAGATCCCAGAAAGAAGTAATCCTTCATACAAGAGCAGGTGGTTAGAGGGCTGTGTAGAAGGTCTTCCAGAATTATTCTGAAGTATTTGAGTATCTTGGAAAATTATTTCTAGGCATTTGATAGCTTTGATGGAACATATGAATAAATAGCAATTAAAGATACATAGGACACAAAGAACATTAAAGATGGCAGAAATGTACTCTAAGGAAAAAAATGTATTAAAAAGAAAATAAGAACTGTTTGGTGTAGCAGTAAAGAAACAATATTGGAAAGGTTGTAATTATACAAAAATTGACTAATGATTAACCAGTATAACAATATTGGCATGCTGTGAGAGGGGAATTCTGGAATGGTGATGGTGGAATAAGGGAATTTAAACATCAAATACTAAAACAGGAAATCAGTAGATTCTGCCAAAAATTTATAAGGATGTACAAATTTTAAGTATTTGACTTACAAAAATGTTGAATACCCAAAGAAAACAAATTATAGCACTGAAAACCATCAGGGGTGAGAATACTGGAATTATTATTCTGGAGTTGGATTCCTCCTCTCCTCTTCTCTTTCTCCTCTACTCTCAGCTACAAGCTATATGTCTTCCTGAGACCATCAGGCAACTCCATATGCGTGAGGTCTCTGTGCACGAAGTATCTGGCTTTGATGAGGTCTTCTAGTATCCTGGTATTGGGCTGTCTTATCTTTGAGCCTAACGGTGACCTGGACAGTGGAATTGAAGACTAGGAATGAGACCCTTAGGGCAGCGGATCACAAGAAAAGCTTTGCTTAGCCAGTTGTAGGCTCAAGGGGCATACAACATTGAGGTGTGTAAGTGGACCAGGTACAGCAGATTCCCAGAGAACTGGGGGAGAGTTGAGTCAGTGGGCTGAGAATCCTCTGTGCAAGAGGCCATGAGAGTAAGGGGGCCTGGAGAACAGATGGTTTCTTATAGATGCTTGTGGCTTTGAGGTAAAGGAGGGTCGGGTCCATGAATGACGCTTTACCTTCCTTCACTTATAGACCTATAGGAGTCCCATCACTTAGGATTTTCCAGTACTGAGATCTAAACCCTGTTAAGCTGACATGGAAAATTAGTCACCCATCTGAGGGGCCTAGCAGAGAAAGAACAATAGGCTTGAAACACCTAGATACCAAACCAATGACATAGAATGCCTGAGAAGAATTCTGGTTACTTGAATTAATATATTTATTTGAGCAAATCCAAATGTACCACAGGCAATACTTTCTGCAATGTATAAACATGATTTGTCATTATGAATTTTTTTTTTAATTTCAAAGTATTACAGGGTTACAAATGTTTTTGGTTACAAAGATAGCTTTTGTAATGCTTGAGTCAGGGTTAAAAGTGTGCCCTTCACCCAGAGAGTGTTCATTGTACCCATTAGGTAGGTTTTTGCCCATCCCCTCCTTTCCCCTCTGCCTGATTGATTTCCATTAAGTTATACGGCTTTTTATGCACATGTGTGCTCATCTGTTAGTTCCAATTTGATAGTGCGTACATGTGGTGTTTGTTTTTCCATTCTTTAGATACTTCACTTAGGGTAATGGTCTCCAGTTCCAACCATATTGTTGCAAAAGGCATTAAGTCATCCTTCTGCATGGCTTAGTAGTATTTCATGGTATAGTATAAGTCAAATTAGTATATGATCATCTTTGAGACTCACATTAGTGTCCTTGACAAGAGAGCATCAGAGAGTACAGCAGAAACAAGTAACACTCCACTTCTCTTTAGAGCTTATTGGCTAGACCAGTGTCAGAGTCCCACTGAATTGAAAAAGGCTGGGAAGTCTAGATCCTGCTGCATGCCTGGAGGGAAGGGAGGAGGCCCAGTGTTCCAACGGGTAGGTAAATGAAAGATGCCATAAACATCTGAGGTCAGAAGAAAGATTCTGAACCATCCCTGCATCCCCATTCTTCTACATGAAGTATCACAAGAATGGAAAAGCAAACACCATGTGTACTCACCATTAAATTAGATCTAATCAATCAACTCTTATGTTCACATATGGAAATAATATTTATGGTAAATCAAGCAGGTGGAGGGTGGAGAAGGGGATGGGTAAATTCACACCTAATAGGTACAGTGCACACTATCTGGGGGATGGGCATGCTACAACTTTGACTCAAAAGGCACAAAAGCAGTTTATGTAACCAAAATGTTTTTACCCCCGTAATATTCTGAAATGAAAAAATACTTACTAAAAATCTACTATATGTAATATAGTAGAGACAAGAACCCTGTATTCAATGGGCTTGGCTGGCTGGCTAGTAGACCTCAGTTTGTGGAGTTAAAAACTCCATTTTCATAATTTCTTTGTTCTGCAAGAACTTTTTTCTGGCTTTCTTTTATATCCTCTAGAAAATATGTTAAATTTTTATTGTGAGAAAATAAGTCAGATCATATTGGTTGACTTCAAAAAAAAAAAAAAAAGAAAGAAAGAAAAAATGAAAGATTCTAAAACAAACCCCAAGTAACCTAAAGATATAGGTAGATATCGATACAGAGAGAGAAATATAGTGATTAAGGATAGACTGGGAATATGTAACACAATTACTATAATAAATAAGATCATGTAAAACAGAAGAGACACTCTGAAAAAGAAATTCTAACTACAGACTGCCCCTGCAAAGCCTACCGGCTTGAGGTTAGTCAGGAAGAAGTTTAAAAATGTCCAAAGATCTCACTCACTATGGGGAGGAAAATAAAGAGGGGTGGGGGCCTGTTTTAAAGGTTTTATTTATGGGAGAAAGGAGTGAAGCAAAAGAAAATGGGAATCGGGACAGAATGGTGGGAGAAATAATGAGTTTTGGTGAGGGAATAGTTGGTGCCTGGTTTACAAATAGTAATATAATTGTATGTGTACATTTAAGAAAATAATGAGAAAGATGATAACTATAGAAAGGAAAAATTCAAAATCTTCAGTCTGGGAGAAATCTAGAATGGAAAGCAATAAAATAATTAGCAAAAAATAGTCTAAAAAGAAAAGAAAGTAAAATCTAAAATAATAAACAGAGTAAATTGGAATGAATAAAATGGAAAATATCATTAATTATAATTAATGTGAATAGATTGAAACCATCCAAAAAAGAGACACAATTTGAAATAGGGGAAAAAAAAACCAAAAACAAACATATGCTGTTTCCAAGAAATACACATAAAATAATAATAATAGTAAAATGGAAAAGAAAAGGGTGAACAAAAATACTAGGCATTTGAAACCCAAAGAAAATAAAAATGGTAAAGTTATTGTTTAGCAAGTTGGGATTTACAATTAAAAGCACCAAACAAGATTAAGATAGGGCAATGTACTCATTAAAAGTACAAATGAGTAAGATATTATAGATATAAACACACATGAAATAAGGTAGTAGCTAAAGATAAAACAGAAAGTATTAGAATGTAGAGGTTAGAAATATATAAATTTCAGAAGTTGCAAATATACTTGAAGATTTTATTAGCTTCATCTCAGCATTACACAGAAGTAATAGGTAAGATTTGAAAATGGATGCCTCTCCTAAGGACTGGAATTTGTAAGACAAGAGCAGAGAAGTCCAATTATGTAGATAGAAGCCTTTAAGTGCTCTTTTATTTTTTAAAATTAAAATCATGTATTTGGTAAACATAAATATTAATTTGAAACAATGTTTATGAGATAATCATTTCTCAGAATAAAGGCAGAAAGACAGGAGGCCAATGATTATGATAATGGTAAGTATTTTTTGGACAGTAATTATCAACATCCATGCCATCCTGTTACCCTCTCAGTGGATTAATTTTGTTAAATTTTTTTGATTTGTGCTAATTGCATATAAATGTATAGTTTATAAAAGAAAATAATTAAAATTATGGATATTTCATAAAAGTTTGTTAAAAGTTTATTTCAAATGAGAGGTAAAGGTTAAAATCATATTAAACTTGAGACAAACCGTGAAGCAATTGTCTTTAAAAAGAATCGCATTTCCAGAGAAAAAAATTTTTTTCTTGGTAAAGGAATATAAAATTTCTTTAATTTTAAAACTGTTATGTTTGATTTAAATTTTCATTTCTGTGGGCAGGTTCTTAAAATCTCTGTATACATTAATGAAATTCTGAACCTGTTTTTCCTCATTGCATGCTATTTTTTTGGTGCTTTTCTTTAAGCAACTAACGTCTCCCAGTAGTAAACCAAGTTGCTACAAAATGGAAGAATTAAAAGAAGATCTAGAACATTTTTTGGTTCATTTGCCAGGCCCATTTTAAATTACAAGCTTTAACTACATTCTTTTTATGAGAAATGTGGATGAATTCATGGGAATCTAATTTGATCCTTATTTCCCTTTATGACTTGTCTTTTTCAAAATTCTTCTGTTTTACATAATCATTTTGAAAAATGTGATTTTATCAAGTTTAAACTGATTTAATGAGGATTTTAATTTGAATTATGTTAAATTGGAGGAAATTACCATATTCATAACACTCATTATTCCCATCCAGCACTTTCTATATCTCTTTATGCAGCCAAACCTGGTGTATATTTCTTAGCAAAATTTGATACTTCTCTCTCTCTACATTATTCACATATTTTTGTTGATTTTCTGTTTTTATCTTCATAATTGTATTTTTGGGAATTGCTATTAATAGTTTATTAGATATATTTTGGATTGGTTGAGTTAGTTTTCCTGTTTATTACCTTAATAAACTTGTTTTTAAAATCTAATTGTATTTTAGTATATTTTCTTAGGTTTTCTAGATAGACATCAATCTTAAGCATAATGATAATTTTGACTTTACAAAATTTGCATCTTTTGTTTCTTGTCTTATTGCATTGGCTAGAATGAGGTTAAACAATAATCAGCACAGCAGGCATCTTTATTATGATTCTTTAAAAAACATACTATTGGAAATGTCTCTAATACTTTTCCACTAATATGCAATTGTTTGTTTATTTCAGGCAGACATTCTATAGCATCTTTACAGGAGTGCTCACCTATTACTATTTTGCTAAGAATCTTTCCTAGGGTGATTAAGTTTTATCCAATGACTTTTGGACATCTTTTGAGATGATCATATGTTTTTTCATATAGGGCCTATTAGCATTATGATTTAAACAAAAACATTTTTACATTTCTTGGAAAAATCTTATTTGCTTGCAGTTGATTAATTTTTAATAAGTCATTGAGTTCAATTTGTGCTATTCTATTTGGCATTTTTATTAATACATCAGATTTACATTTTAGTCTATAACTTTTTGTTGATGCTACCTTTATATGTTTTTTATATCATGAGAAATACATAAAATTTAATCCAATTATATATTATAGAAGAGATGATAGGAAGTGGGATTATCCAACATATAATATTTGTGTGAATTTACCAGTAAAGTTACATGGACCAAGATATTATTTCAGAGATATTTCTCTCTTGGGTTTTCTAGTTCTTCTATTGTCATTGGTCTGATCTGATTTTCTAATTCTTAAAATAATTATGGGAATTCTAATTTTATGCAGAAAATCTATTAGATAAGGATATAAATATATTAGCATAATCTCATTAACACTAAAATTTTATAACTTCTCTAATTGCTGTTCTTCCATTTATTTTAATATGTTTTCTATAAAGATGGAAGAAATTATATTTATAAATAGTATATGAATATATTAGTTCATTATATTGTTAAATGGTTGCTTAACTGAGTGGTTTTATAGCTTTATTTTCTTGTTCATTTATATCTGTGATATTAACTTCTAGACCTACTGGATTATGGTGTAGAAATTGTGGTCACATGTTTTGTATTCTTTGAATTCACTGAGGTTTTTCTTTGTGATTAAGTCATAAATCTTAAAAATTATTTTGTACAACTGAAAAGTTGTATGTTCTTTTTTTATATACATACTATCAACTAAATTTTATTGTCTGTATTATTTATATGTGTTTTTGTATATTTTGTCTTCCTTTGACTGATTATATAGGTTTGAAAACCACTACAAGTGCTTTTTTCTCAATTTTTTCTTCTATAATAAGTTTTTATATAATGTTATTTAAAGCACCTATTTCTAAGAAAACATGGTTTATTTTCACATCTATTGGGCATACATAGTAGAAAGCAAAGCTCAGACAAAAATTGTTGGAAAATGCTGGAAAGCCATAAGAAGTTGTAACTAATACCATCAACATTAAAACATGAATGAGATAAATTCAATTGGTTTAAATGTGCAGAAAAGACAACATTTTTAAAAGAATTATAAAAATGAAAAGTATTCACAATAGAAAATTGAAAAAATTAATAAAATTTACTCTACATTAAAAATGATTAGCTTTTAAGTAAAAATAATAAAAGTGGTATGTATATTTTAGAATTAAGATCAAAAGCTCAAATTAAATGCTCAGATTAAAATGTAAACATGAGATACTTAAATAATTTTCTAAATATATTTCTATAATTTTAATTTTATGCTCAAAGTTATATTTAGTACTTGTTGAAGAGTCAGTTTTTTCTGATAAAGAATGAAGAATTTTATTAAATTTTAAAGCTTTCAGAGGATATTTGAGGAGAGAATAACATTTTAAGAAGAGAGAACAATGTTGAAAATAGGGATATGCCGAATCTCTAGAACATTTTTTAGATTAGTTAAATTAGTTTTTCTGTTCATCACCTTAATAAACTTGTTTTTTAAATATAATTGTATTTCAGTATATTTAACTATGTGACCTTTTATTATCTTTCTACATCTTATTGGTAATTTTCCCTTGGTCTTAATGAGTGACATTAAAAATTTTTGTTGGAGGTTGATTAGTTGTGCCACAAAGTAAAAGCCTGTTAATATCATTACAATTTGATGCTGACCAAATTTCTTTTGGAAAGTAATTCCCACATCTGCCAACTAAATTCTATCATATATCAAATTAGATGTTAGGACTGTTTCTTACCATCTGTATTCTGTAAACTCTTGAATGATAATTTGCCTTGATTATATAGAATATATTTTTTAAATGAGGAATCTATTTGACTTAATCTGTGATGGATTTGTAATGCATTAACATTCTAATTATAAAGAGTTTTACAGTTTTAAAAATCAAGTATGATTCTCACTTCTTCCTGGGCATACAAAAAATTATACTTTCCAACACACTGTAATTAGGTGTGGTCATGAAATTAGTTCTGGCCAGTTGACTATGTGTTTAAGTGATATATACCATAGCCAGGCTAATGAAGTTAAAAGTTTCTTAGTGATTAGCTAGTGTTTTTCTTTCCTTGCCTGTGGTAGTGCTGGATATAAGGTGCTGAGATATCAGAATCACAAGATTAAAGCATCCTGGATCCTTGAGTCACTACATGGAGGGCTGATGTCCTAGAAAGCAGTCTTGACCCATAGAGTCTTAACATGGATGAGGAATAGCCTTTTGTTGTATTAAACCACTGAGATTTTTGGGTTTTTCATTATTGAAGCATAGACCCCTTTGACAAACATACTGAGAAATATGCCAATTTAGGCTTTTATTTATCAGTAGGGGACATATGAACATATGCTTATAATTATTCAGATACTATTTTGATTGAGCCTGCTTTTCTAAAACAATTACTTCTTTCTATATAATATGATAAAAATTTCCCTTCATATACATTGTTATATTTATTTAAAATATGTTTTATACCTATGTTTCTATTCACTTCACTGTTACCAAATATGTAAGTGCATGGTAGCAATTATATTTGACCCAGAAATGTTGAACTATCCATTTTATTTGTAATGCTTGTCTTAGGACATGATTGATTATGTTATATGTGCTCCACCCGTTGAATTTTGTTGTTATATTTTGTACTTGTCACATAGAATGCTTAACATGAAATATTTATGTCTCCTGAGGAGCCTTAAATGTGCTCCTCAGCATTTGAAGTAGACAATGGTGGTAGTAAATATTTATTAATTGTAAAACATGACACCAAAATTTATGAGATGGACTACATGCATATGGAATTTCCATACTGAATGCCAATGTACATGTTGATGTGTAATGGATAATAAGGCTGACATCTCTGAAAATGACTGTGAGCTCTTTTGAGGAAAGAATCTATAAATATATTGAAAGCACTACTTAGCCTTTTTTTTCTCTAAATTTGGGGGCATAGGTAAGTAAAAACTTTCTCTCTATTTTGCTCTTTTCCTTTGTGCTCATGAAATTAGTCACTCATACTTTTAACAGCTATTTATTGAGAGTCTACTCTGCTCTCAGTGATGAGGTAGAATATTTAAAACACAATGTTCTTGCTCTCATAGAACTCACATTTTACTAGGGATACAAGATTACTATAATCCATGAGATGATTACTGAGTAATGGCTATGAAGTCAGTGTGATATGGGGAATGGTAAAAAAAGATCTCTTAGGGGACGTGATGTTTGATTGGAGAACTGAATCATGAGATCCAATGTCTGTAAAAATCAGATATTTCTTTATTTTGGAATCCATGGAAATCCAAATAAAACAGTGTAATAACTATTAACTGATACTTTCTGGTTTAAATTCTCTATGCAGAGGCACTACCTTATATTAATACTTTCTCTTTTGGAATTAAGAGACTGAAATGTGCTTCAGTGGCTATTCTTGGTAATACTTCCCAACTTTAGATGCAAGAATCATCAGATCTATTACTCAGACCCATTTATTTTTTGTGTAGTCCTTTCCAGCTTCCAGTAAGCGTATTAGTGTGTCAAACTTGACATCTATATCTTATTTAGTTTTTTTATTAAAGTTATATTTCTTATTCATTATTTTTCTTAATCACCTGGAGTAATGCAATGCCTTCCAAATGATCACCCATACCCACTGTCTCCATTCCAGTTCATTTCTTACACTGCAACCAAACGAACCCTTGTAAAATGTCAATTTGATTATTATCCCTAACCCCTATGGACACATATTTGACATTCTCTATTAGCTTCTTTTTGCTCTTAGAATGAAACCATGAGATCTTAATGGACTCTGGAAGCTCTACATGGTCCCTTTATATCTCTGCCCTTTGTGGTCTCTCCACTCTAGAACACAGGAATTGGTTAAGTTCCTTTACTTTACAAACCATCTAATTTGTGTCATGTTCCAGCCTGCCACAAGTCTTTGTGTATGCTATTCCATCTTAACTCACCTCATATCCTAATTATTTCTTTTTTTTATTTCAGCATATTACAGGGGTACAAATGTTTAGGTTACATATATTGCCTTTGCCCCACCTGAGTCAGAGCTTCAAGTGTGTCCATCCCCCAGACAGTGCGCACTGCACCCATTAGGTGTAAATATACCCATCCCCCCTCCCCTCTCCCACCTGCCCGACACCCGATGAATGTTACCACTATATGTGAACCTAAGTGTTGATCAGTGAATACCAATTTGATGATGAGTACATGTGGTGCTTGTTTTTCCATTCTTGGGATACTTCACTTAGTGGAATGGGCTCCAGCTCTATCCTGGATAATACAAGAGGTGCTAGATCACCATTGTTTTTTGTGGCTGAGTAGAACTCCATGGTATACCTATGATTTCTTTACAATTTTTCAAATTCTGAATTATTTTAAACACAAAGAAATATATGTAGAATGACATTACAAACATAATTTACACATTGTTTATCAAATTAGATTAAATATTTTGTTAAATTTGTTTCAGTATTTTTTAAAACATTAAAGTATTCCAGAAACATTGAAAGCTCCCTATTATTTCATTTTTTTCCCTTCTAACCCCAAATCAACCACCATTTTGAATCTGGCACCTTCCCATCAATGATTTTATACTAAAAGTTCCCTTCTTTGTACAATTATAATCTCTATATGAATTTGTATAGGAGGTTGGACAGCAGGTTATAGAGCAAAGAATAGCATATTATCTGAATCTATTTGGTTCCTGAATTTCAAATAGCAGGTAATGAGAGTTTAGACAGAGAGAGATTTATGCAAAAATGTACCTGAACCCATCAGTTCCTAAGTTTGAATTACAGAAGTTTGGATAGTGAGAGATCTCAGAATGGGGGTGTGTGTGTGTGAGAATATATAATATTTTGCGTATTTTGAAATTCACATAAATGGATTCATACAGTTTACAAAATTTCTGCTATGTTAGCAACATTATGTCATTTGTAGACTTATCCATGTTGACCTAGTTTATTAATTTTAATTGCTGTCTCTTATATGATTATGCCATAAATTGATTATTCATCACTTTATTATCTCCTAATTTGTATTATAAGTAATGCTTCAGGGAACATCTTTCGATATTTTACTTACATCCTTGTGTAAGAGTTTTTCTAGGATATATATCTATACATACAATTGCTGGGTCAAGGGCTTAAACATTGTCAGTTTTACACGATATTGCCAGATTGCTTTCTAATATAGTCTTTCAATTCACCCACCACCCATTGTGGAAGATGTCATTTCTATACTTGCTTCCCAAAACTTCCTCATGTTAATGTATGCTATATGCTTTTATGTGAATTGCCCTGATCATTAATAAGGTGCATTTTTCATATTTTATTGGCTAATATTCTTTTTTGTGAGCTGCCTTTTCAACTCTTTTACCCAATGTTATATGTGGTCATTTTGTCTTTATCTTACTAATTTATAGAAGTGTTTTACATCTAGATATTAAAATATTGATCTTCACTAAGTATGTTACTTGAGAAGCCATCTGACTTCCTCTATATGTTTCCTGACACTTGATACGTCTCTCTCAAATACTTACCATAGATGCTATTTGCCTTTGTTTCTGTAATTACTTTGTTAAGTGCTTTCTCTTTCACTAGTCTTTATGCTCCATGTTAGGAATCCTGTCTGTTTTTACCTATCTCCCTATCTCCTATACCCAAGAGCAGTGCTTTGTGCATAACAGATACCTAAACTAGTACTTTTTGAGTAAGTGACTATATGAATGAATGAATATGTTAGTTCTATCATTTTTTGAAGCAAGTTATTAATCATGCTTAGATCCTCAGAGTACAAGGAAGATTAAAGAAAGTTTCTCTTCAGACACACATAACAGTTCAGTTCACAGTGGAGACAAATTATTTAAGGCTAGCAGTCTTTAAAAGCCTAAAAATGATCACCATTTGAGACTTAAAATTATGTTTTCACTAGCTCCTGTCTCTGCTGATCATCACAACCCTCTTTGAATAATACATGAAATAAAGAATTGCCTAGAAAAGGAGAGAAGTAAATGTGGCCCCTCATTTTAAGTGCCCTTTAATGGTAAAATACTGTGGAGCATTTACGTAAATCTCAATGAGTAACAAATGGAATTGTTCTGACCAAGACTACTAAAACGAAGGCTCAATGAATTAATTGTAAACAAGTACAGTTCTCTACAATGCAACAATTCTTAACTTGGTTGCAGTTTGCTGGACTATAAAGAAAATAGTTTAAATATAATTTTATACTGGTATGATAAATAAAATTTCAATGCTTCTTCAAATTTGGACTACAAAGGAAAAAGAACACATTAACTACTGTCAAGATGATTGTTTAATTTTTCTTCTATGGGTTTTCCAAGCAAGAAGAAACTTTGAGCTTCAGAATTGTCTTTTTTCTTAATTAAATCTTCTTTTAATAACACATAAGGCTAAATATTTGACATAGATTATATTGACAAGCACAGCAATGTATCCTGGGTGAAGTATTTTTTCTTTTCTTTTTGTCTAGCTCTTATAAAATCCCTAGCAGTTTTGGAAAGGTTAAGGGAAATAGCTAAGGAAAAATTAACACTTTCTGCAGGTACCCCCAGATTCATATGCCATAGACTCTTTGTGAATGGTTGATGCACTTAATGAAAGATTTCATGAGAAATTCATCACTGCTGCTTCAGCTAGGATAAGCTACAAAATTCATGGGACTCAATGCACAATGAAAATGTGGGTCCCTTGTTTGAAAATTATTAAGATTTTTCAAGAGGTTGACAGCAGATCATTAAACAAAGTACAGGGCCCTTTTGAGCCCCACTGATTACTCATTCATGAAGTTAGTTAGGGCTTTGGCATTTGCTCTTGCAAGCCCGGTACTGGCCAGTGGCATTAGCTTGTCTTCCTTTTTCATGAATTGCTGCTGATGAAGTGCAAATAGGGAATGTATTAGTTACAGAAAAGGGTTCTAAATGAGCCCTAAAACACACTGTAACTTTAACCATAGACAACTCACTCAATGATCTTTGAGACACACCAGACATTTCTGAGCAGAGGCAATGGTGACTGGCTGTCATTGGCTTTCTTTCTGGAAAATGAACTATAATTATATAATTACATATAAATTTATGTAAATTATAAAATTATAATAATTATAAAATTTCCATTTCCCTTTATACAATTTTTAGTGTGAAATAGCTGAAAATAGTGACATTGTCCAGATTAAAGAACACCTTAATTTGAAAAGGTATGATACAGACACTATTGCAATTCATCTCAGTTTCTCCACACACTGGTGTTTTATTGCTTCAAAAAACTTTCCTTTTAACCTTGACTATGTCATCATATCACCTACCACTGAATTGCCATTTTTTCTTTAATTCTTTGACATATATAGAAATTTTGTTTTCTGCTCCTCCCTTCAAAAAAGATGGAAAGATAATTTGAGAACTGGACCTTCAACCTACTAAAGCATTTTGTAAAGTGCTGAGGCCAAAGTAGATGCTCAGAAATGGTTGTCTATGTCAGGAGCATGAATCGTTGTGAAAAGCAGAAGATAGAGTGATGGTCTTTCAGGCCTGATTTGGGTAACAGCTATATATGAAAAGTATCATCCAGTAGCTGGAGCAGGGCAGGAAGGTTTTAAGGAAAGGGCAGTACTGGTCATCTGAAGGAGCACTGCACCATGAATCACAAGTGATCAGTTTGTTCATACGGGGTCCTTCCTCCCAGTGGGGTGGATGAGGGGCAGAGACTAGCCCTGAGAAAGGGAAGTGACAAGAACAAGGCAGGGCTAGCCCATTTTGAGGGGACTTGGCAATGGCAGGGATTCTGTCTCAGCAGGAAAACTGGAACAAAAGCACCATCAGAAGGGCCGCTGTTGAGGAGGCAATGTGATGGCAAAGGAAGGCTGAAGCAGGTGGCAGTATGCCAGTTTAGGGTAATAGGAACAGTGACCCTCAGGACTAGGAATGTTCACCCAACATTTATAGAGCACTAGCAGGCATTGTGGTAGTAGGTGACAGACATACAGTTACAGGACATGTATAGCCTTGACTTTTGGTGCTCCGGATCTACTAGGTAAAAGAGACATAGTATCATTATACCAGGACAACAACAGGCTTAGAAGTATATACAGAGTAGCAACATAGAGTGGCACAACAAGCTGGGATGTCAAAAAAGATGTGTATAACCTGCATCTTGAAGAGTAAGCAGTAATAAGTCAGGTGGAGAATGAGTGGGAGGCCATTCTAGGTAGATGGGAGAGGCTGAGCCATGTCACAGAGGTGTGACTCGGTGTGGCATGTTGTGGAACTATAGGTAACACAATATTTGCTAACGGTTAGCTTTCCAGGCAAAAATTATTAAGAAATGAAATGAAAGCAATTAATAGGCCAAGTCATGAAAGGACGTGGTCTCACGCTACCAGGCTTTGACTCCTGACACTTGAAAGGTTATTTAAAGGAGACTGAAAAGCAAAGTAGCATTTAATTTAGATAAAGTGAAGAGAGATCTCAGTGGGGTAATATGGAGGCAGAAAGACTAGCCGGGAAGCTACAGCAATAACCTGGTGATAAGAGATGGTAGCTTGAACCAGGGAATCACGGTACGATTGGACAGGAAGAGATTTATGTGGGAGGTATTTAGGAGGTAAAGATATTAATTATTAACCAAATTGTTCTGTGGTTTAATGATGATTTTGAGGGGAAAAATAACTGTATCTTAGTGGCGCTGAGAAATGCAGGACTAAATATACTCTTCAGAAAGTGTGGGGATTAATTTTAATGGCATACAGCATGTTACTCAGAATAGGCTGTTCTGTTGCAATAAAAACAACCAAACTTTCCGTAGTTCACAGCAAGTTTATCTCTTGCTCATGGTACATATCCCACGTGGACTGCAAGGGATCTGTGTCCCATACAAGCACTCAGGGACTCAGGCTGCCACAGGTGGTCACCATTTTTTACCTGTAGCACCTGAGGCATGTCCCAGCAGCAGGGGGAAGAAAGTCTAAAGAACTGTCCATGGACGTTCCTTGCCTCAGCCAAGAAGTAACACACCCATCTGCTCACATTTCTTGGGTCAGAGATAGTCTTGTGTCTCCATCCAACTTATAATTTACATAGAAGCCTGATAAATGTAATCTTCAGTATGCCCAGAGGGAAAGGAGAAACAAATATTGATGACAACTAGTAAATTATGATGAAGCCTTAAGGTAAGGCTAACCTGTTATGGTGTGAAGTTGTGTCGCATGAGACTGGCTAAGCTTGGCCATAGGGAAATGTCCAGAACACTCATTTTGTGATAATTTGCTCTGTGCCAGGTCCTGTGCATGGATTAAAAGATTTTAGTTATTTAATTCTCACAACCATCCAATAATACAGAAATTCTTAGAGAATTTTAGAATTTTAAACATGGGAAAAAAAACTTTCAAATAATCATTCTAGAACAAACCCTTTGTTTTGCAAATGAAGCAGTTGATGTCAAGAGAGTGACATGGTGAGTCTAACATAAAATAATGAGTCACAGAGTTTAGAATCAAACTCAGAATGGCCTGTAGGTGTGTTTTTCCTCCATTGCATTCTTCCTCTGTTCCATGATTTGGAACAAAGGCTTGATGGCATTTCATACAACTGGGAAAAATTTCTGGTGTAATCTTCATAGTAAAGAGTGAATATAAAGTCATACATAAATTATATTTTATTCAATATTTGTATAATCTCTTGTGATTTGCTCAAAACATGGCTGGTTATGAAGGTTTTATGGATACCTTAATAACAATGCATTATTTGTATGATTTATGACTTTTATTCTACCAGTACTGAAAACTTTATGGTTTGGTGGAGTGACGAAAGGGGACAGATTTTCGCTTGTTAACCCCATAAATGCTTACTGACAAACTTTCTGTCTTTATGATTTGGAGTCACACCAAATTCTGGTTAGTATATATGGGAGGAAGGAAATGCAACACACCTCTGGCCAGTTCTCATGGCCTACTGCATTATCCATTTAACCTAAGAATTGTCTCTTTGGGGCACCTACTTTCTGTTTTAAAATTCAAATCAAAAATTACATAATAAAAACGTATTTTAATTACTAAAGGTCCAAAAGAGATTAGCTGTATTATTAAACTGGCACTTTGGTTGATATACATGATCACTGATATAAGCAGAGTTAATGCAAAAGTTAATTTACCTTCTAGTTGCAGAATTTAACAAGTATTATGTTAAAGTCTACAGCCAAGAATGAAAATAGATAAGTAATACCATAGAAAGAGAGATAAGTTATGAAATTAGACAAAAAAGGGCTCTTATGAGGGACAAAATATTTTTAGAGAAGCAAAAGTGAAAATTAGACTATTAATAATTCCCAACACTGGTGCTCTAAGGAGTGTACTGGGGTTATTTAAATGTGTGGGGTAAGCTACCAAACAAGCACATTTCATCTTTCTGAAGAATCTATTTTAAATGAAATGTTTAATGATTAAAACAATTATTTTTATGTTATTATAAACTTTGATATATTATGGGGTAGAATGCAAAAGTTGCATGACTTATATGTTAAAATAGAAATTATGGAAGCAGGTCATTTGGTCTTCTCCAGGGATATGCATTGCTTTCCTTTGGGGTTAAGGTTTTGATAGCAATAACTTAGAAACAGATGAAGAACATTTGCAAATTGGAGTAACAGAAGTATGTTAATCAGGGTTCTTGAGAGAAATAGACCAATAGGAGATATACACATTTATTTGTTTGTTTATTTATTATAAGGAATTGGTGTTGGTGATTACAGAGGCTGAGATGTCCTAAGATATGCAGTTGGCAAGTTGGAGAGCCAGAAGAACCTATAGTATAGTTCTAGTCCAAGTCTGAAGCCCTGAGAACCAGGGGACCTCATGGTGTAAGTTCCAGTCTGAGATCAAGTCCAAAGGAAAGAGAAGACTGATGTCCCAGCTTAGAGACAGTCAGGCAGAGGGAGCAAATTCTCCCTTATGCAGCCTTTTGTACTAGTCAGGCCTTCAACCGATGGGATGAGGTCCACACACATTGAGAAGGGCAATCTGCCTAACTCTGTCTACCTATTCAAATGCTAATCTCATCAAAAAACACCCGCACAATCATACTCAGAATAATGTTGAACCAAATATCTGGGCACCCCATGGCCCAGAGAAGTTGACACGTAAAATAAATCATCACAATAAGTTTATGATTTTATCTTTTCTTTGACCTTCAGAGTAAACAACGGAAATTATCTGTCAGCAGGTAAGCAGGGGGAAAGGCCAAGTATTATTATTCTCCTTTGAACATGAACTGGGCAATAACGTGGGTAAATGATGAGAGGTTGTCTTGCGTTACAAAGCTGGCAGAGCATCTGAGAGCCATTTTTGTATTTGGAGGACAGAAGGTTGGCTGAGTCCTAGGCCACGATGCTCTTAAGATGCCTGTCACAGTGATGATTTTAGTCTGGCCTACGCATACAGAGTCTATGACCTCCATTAGTCTTGGCATAGATTTGAATTGTATACTGAAACTGTGAAATAGAGAGACAGATTTAATAATCATTCCACTTAGTAAGTACAGCTGGGGCAGGTAATTAAACAGGTTTTCTCTTGCCAGCAGGCCCACAGCAATGTGGCTGAGAGTCGTGGTCACACCGCTGGACTGAGACAGAAAGCTAATATCAAACAGGCCCTCTCTATGCAGGCCCATGTCACACCACTGTTCTTAGCAAACAGAAGTTATTAAAGGAGACTAGTCGGGCCGCCAGAGGCCTGACAAATTTTCAGTCTCAGGAATATTGGATTTACAGGCTCAAAAACGAAAAGGGACTAGAATAATTGAAAACTATTATCATTATTATTCAGGTGGTTGCCATCTAATAAAATATACTCATTGTGAATCTTTGATATTGTGATGATATGAATAACTTCAAACATCGAGGAAATTGTTTCTTAATTTTTAAAAAAGGTCATACTATTAGGAAAATACACTATTTAATGGATATTTCACATAGTTGCTTAATCGTGTGTAGGTAGAAAAGCCACAAAATATTCATAAAGGGTATCAACATTGACCTTAGTGTAATAGCATTTTGTTAGGAAAGGGTTCTTTTGCTTTTTTGAGGATGGGAAGTTAAACTTTAAAAAGTTTAAAAAATACATTAACTATATCTTCAATTTAGTTAATCATTTTCCTTTATTTATTGTTCCAGCTATATATTGCTATGTAACAAACTACCCCAAAACTTTGTATCTGAAAATAGCAAACATCTTATTATACCTGAAAATGTTGAGGTTCAGAAATTTGGGCAATGCTCCTCTGGGTAAGCATGCACTCCACATTGCATTGACCCAGGTCACTTGGTGGGATTCAGCTGATGGCTGTTGTGGTCTAGAGAGCCAAGAAAGACAGCTAGTGCTTTGGTGGGACAAGTGGGAGTTTGGGCATAACTAGCCTTTATTGCTCCTCTGTAGAGTCTCAGGTCCTCTCTGTTTGATCTCTCCAGACAGGTAATCAGATAGATCTTTTATAGGTGGCTCAAGGTAACATTAATATTTTTAATCTAAAATTAAAATGAATTTTAAATGTCATAAAAATAGTAAGTGTATTTACTTTTGTAAGTATCACTAATGCCTAAAGCCATGATGCTTGATCCTCTCATGATGTCCAGGCAGCGTGTATTGATGAGCCACCACTGGGAGTTGATGTATGCTTCCAATTCAGTGAGTGCTGATCCAGATGATACATCTTGTCCTAATTCCAACAGGGTGTCAAAGCTAAAAATATTCTTCATATATCAAACACATAAGTTTCAACAAATCTTTATGAATAGCTTGGTGACATTTCAATTATGGTCCACCCATCTGGGAAGGCATCAAGTCTAAATATAAGCTACTTGGCGTGCCCTACCCAATGGTTCTACTTTCAGCAGAGGGGGAATGGCATGTGGGTGAGGGGGCAGGAAGTGGGAATGGGCAGGAGAGGGGCTTGGGTGGAACAGATGTTTTAATAAATTTCCAGAATTAGGTGCTTTTGTTTGCTTGTGTTTTGGTGGGGGAAGGGGTCAGAGGATTGTACATTTGATGACTTGAAAGAATAATGTTGTATTTTTAACATTAAACCATAATATGATTTATTAAACTTTTGTTTCTTTTACTGAGTGTTTGAAAACATTAGAAAAATCCTTCTATTCAATAGGAACTCAAATTGATGTCATAATAAATATAAAATATTTGGGCAGCTGTATAATGAGATAACTAAAATTTAAACTAAATTGAAAACAATGCAAAAATAAACAGAATTAGAACTGTTGACTGAACACTTAAAAATAGATTGAAGACAACTTTATTACACAGATTTAACAAGAAGCTAAGTTTCAGAGATACATAATATTAAGCATTAAAATTTATAAAATATTTAAAAAATATAATTATTTTACTAGATAATATTTTTATATGATTGAAACAGAATAAAATGTCTTAAAGGGAAGTTATAGAGTAAACGGTCTTTCTCTTCCCCTCTTCCTCATCTATCTAGGTCTCACCTCTGCATCATAGAGAAGCATTATTATTAGTTTCTCTCTATATATACAAACAATGAAAATGTGTTCTCATTTTTCTGTTTTCACAAAAAAGTAGCATTCTATATGTGCTATTCTATACCCTGATTTTTTTCATTTAACCATAATTATTTCTAAATCCATACATTACGTGCTTTTTCATTTTTTACAGTTGTGTAGTATTGCATTATATAAATAGACCATAATGTAAATGGTTCTCTATTGATGAAAATTTTTTTAAAAAATATTTGTGTAATAAATAACATAGACATATCATTTAAAACACAGATATTTCCCTGAAATTTTTTCAGAAGTGAAATTACTGGGTTAAGTATATATACATATATATATATAATTTTTATAGATATATGAAATTTCTCATCATAGAAGTTGTGAATTTATATTCATTACAGAAATATATAAGACTGGCTTCCACACAGCCTTACCAATGGGGTATGGTAAAACATTACTTTTCCAAATTAATGGGTTAAAAAGCAACATTTATGTATCATTAATCTGCATTTCTTTTGTTCTCACTGAGTTTATGCTTTGTTTTTCACATTTTAAAGAGCATTAGCTTGCTTGTGAACTGTATGATCACAGCTTTTTGCCAAAGTTCTGTTGGTTTATTGGTCTTTTTCTTAGTAGTAGTCCGTAATATTAACATTTAGAAAACTCTGTATGTTAGAGTTGAGACTTTTTTTATCTGATTTAGTAAAATATTGTTTCTTCATTTGTATTTGACCTTTGACTATATTTGTAATTTTTATGTTTATGTACTAGAATCTACTCATGCTTTCTTTTACAACTTCTGGATTTTGAGTTAAAATTAAGCAGACTTTTTTTCTCTCCTGTATTATCAAGTAATTTTCCATATCTTCTTCTAGTATGTTTTATGTAATATTTAATTACTTGATTTGTTTGGAATTTATCTTGGCATCTGGTGTGAGTTTTGGATACAGCTTACTTTTCTCTAGTTATTCCAATGCCATTTATTGAGTAGTTTTCCCCACCAATTTAAGATGCTAACTTTATCATTTAAAAAATTTTTTAGATATTTGTTTAGATTTCTGTATGCTATATTCTGAGCCAATGGTCTATTTATAAGCCAATACCTCACTGTATCTCACTGTTTTAATGTTAAAGTTTTACTGATATTTACTATAATTATATCATATATGAATGATCTCATAAGGCTAGTCCACCTTATTATCTTCCATACTCTTTTTCAGGATTTTTCTGGAAATTCTTTAATTTTTTTATTTAAACATTATGATTAGTTTGTCTAATTAACAGTTACTTTTATATAGAGTGTGTCAACTTTACAAAGTAATTTAGGGGAAATTTGGCCAGGTTGGGGGGCTCATGCCTGAAATCCTAGCACTCTGGGAGGCTGAGGCAGGAGGATCCCTTGAGGTGAGGAGTTCAAGACCATCCTGAGCAAAAGTGAGACCACGTCTCTACTAAAAATAGAAAAAATTAGCTAGGCATCATGGTGGGGCCTGTGGTCCCAGCTACTCCAGAGGCTGAGGCAGGAGGATCTTTTAGCCCAGGAGTTTGAGGTTGCTGTGAGCTAGGCTGATGCCACAGCACTCTAGCCAGGAAAACAGAGCGAGACTCTGTTTCCAATAAATAAATAAATAAATAAATAAATAAATAAATAAAATTAAAAAATATAAAGTAATTTACAGGAAATTAAAATCTTCATGATATTGAACATGTCTATCCAATAACATTTGTTTATGTCTGTGTTTTGTCTTTCAATGTTTTAAAGTCTTCTTCAAAAAGATCTTTTACAGGCTTGTAATGATTGCTCTTTCCAATGTAACCTTACTATTATAAATAGGTTTTTTTGGTTGTATTATATTTTCTAACTAGTATTCTTTACATATGAGAGAACTGTTGGTTTCCGAATATTACTAATAACTTAATATCCCTTTAGTTCACCATTTTTTTTCTAATAATTTCTAGTTGATTCCCTTGGGTTTCCCAGGTAAGCAATCATATCTTAAATAGTGATAATTTTATACCTTCATTCAAAAATGTTATACCTCTAATTTTTTATTTTTTCAAAGTGCATTGGCCCCTGGGCTGAGATAAATATATATTTTTATCATGTATCCATTTACTTCTATTTCATTTGATGTTATTAGGTTGAACAGTAAGAAATTGCTAGTTTTCCTTTTTTCCACCTCTAAAAATGACATTTCAAGGAAGATCACCAAGATGGCTGATTAGAGACACAGCTTCTCGGACTGTCTCAGCAGAAGAGTAGAGGGTTGGACTGAGGAGAGCGGGGAACAATTATTGCTCAGATATGGACCACGGGGAGAGAGCAGAGGAATCCAGGGACCCCAACGAGAAGAGCGGCCAAGCTGAGAGAGGAGGATAGAGAAGAGAGATCGGCAGCGTGGACCAAATCCAGGGATGCCCAGAGCCCAGTGAGAGGGTAAGGGGGCTCCCCTTCCCCACCTGGGCGTGTCCGGCCAGCAGCGGGACACAGGGCTCTCATCCAGCAGGGGAGTGCCACGAGGGACCAGAGAGCTGGCATTCTTGCGTTTGAACGCCTCCCCCTCTGTACCTCCTCCACTCCTGGCATCCTAGAAAGTAATTTTGGCTCAAGCTGGCTGATAGCTGTGCCCCGGCCCCCTCATAGCAACCAGGAAAGTCCTCTGCGCTTAGGGGCCTGTCTGCCAGCGATGGGGACACGTACCCAAACACTCCTGAGAGTGGAGCTGCTGCACTACGCGGGGTCACCCACCGGTGGCTCAGACAGGCGGGCAGGACCCAATGCCCCCTGGTCGCCAGGGCGGTGTAGGGAGACCATAGCCCTCCCTCCACCGCAGTGGCCGCTGTAAAGCTCTCCGTTGAGAGGCCTGCTTCTCAGCGACAGGGGTGGGCTCCCGGCCCACCCCGTGGAATAGCCGCAGTCTAACATCTTCCTGCCCACAGGCAGTTGGGAGGATCGCCCACTAGCGGCTTGCAAAGGCGGACCAAACCTTGTGGCCTCTGGTGGCGAGAGCAGCGTGGGGAGACACAGGGGAGAGGCTGTGCGTCCAGGCTCGGAGAGAGCCCTCACGGCCGCATCCAGTGGGAGGGTGTGGAGGGGCACAGACGCCTGGTGGTCTGTGAGCACGCCCCATCCACCACCCCTGCTAGAGAGCCACCATATCGGAGAACCCTGTGGCACTGTCACTAAATTAGCTTTGCCCCTGGTTCCCATGGCAACTAAATGCCTCAGGCACTTGGGCTAAACCAGGGTAATGGCCCCTCCCACCACTCACTACAACAGGGAGTGCAGCTTGATCCAAGAGACTCCTGAGCCACCACTCTGCACCGGCAGGAGCGTACCCCTGGTGGGGACCTCTGCAGATAGAGAGGCCTGCCTCCCTCATCGTGGGATCTAGAGGTGGAACAGGGCTGCACAGTTGCAGATCCCCCTGTCCACCAGCTTCAGGCAGAGACCCACAACAGCGAGTCAGACACACAAACTGTGGGGTAGCTCAAGAGACAGTCTTGGGCAGATAGGGAATACACATGGGCTGATCAGAGGGGAGAGTGCTGTGTATTCCAGGGAGTGAGCAGGGAGGGCCCACAGAGAAACCCAGCTAGTGGACAGGGATGGAGAAAGCTTGGCTCCAGGCCTTAGCAATCAGTGAATAGGCCCCTCCCCTTGGGAGCGGCTCTCTGGGCTTGGAGAGGTTGCCCTGAACTCCGTATCAGCAGCTCCCCCTAGTGGCCAGAGAAGCAACCTCTGAGCCAGCCTGAGGCTTAGCAAAGGCTCTCTGGCTCCAGCCACAGTCTGTCTTGCTCCTCCCCCATCTCAGGGGGAGTAGGGAGGAAGCAACTCGCTGGCAGACACAGGGTCCTTCCTAAAGCTTGGGGCATTCATGTGCCCTACCTGGGGGACAAGAGACTACCACAGGCACAAAAGATTACCTCAGCAGCTGGTTCCTCCACACAAACTACAATCAATAACAGGGGGAACAACCCCATAGCTAAAATAGTGTCTTCCAACCCAAGTAATTAGGGAGTGGTGGATTCATAACCAGAAGAAGTACAGTCCCCCAGCTTGGAGATTAAGCTGGGGGACAAAACTCACTACACTCTGTTGGGAAGTCTGGAAGACAATAGGTGAGAGGTAACCTGAGAGGTTCATTGAACCTGCTAAAACTCCCCAAAGGGCACTCAGGACCAGCACACCTCTCCCTGGCACAGTCAGGGATCGATCTTTGGGGACATGGAGGCAGGGCCATAAGCAAGCCCTAGCACTCCCAGCTCTTAATGAAGAGGCGAGAAGAGAAGGAATTAAAACTCCAGAACATGAAAAATCAGAGCAAAAGGACACTCCCAAAAGAAATCAATAACTCCTTATCAATGGATACCAACCTAAATGAAATGGTTAAAATGACAAATGAAGAATTTCAAATATGGATTGTAAGGAAGCTCAATGAAATATAAGGGAAAATAGAAATACAACACAAAGAAGCCACAAAAACAATGCAGGAAATGATTAAAAAATACTCTAAAGAAATTGAAGTATTAGAGAAAAACCAATCAGAAATTCTGGAAATGAAAAGTTCACTCAAGGAAATACAAAACATAGTATCCAAAGCCTTAAGAATAGGCAGAAGAAATAATCTCAGAGCTTGAAGATAACACCTCTGAGCTAAACAAAACAGTTGAAGCGAAAGAACAAGAAAATAAGAGGAATGAGCAAAGCCTACAAGAAATGTGGGATTATGTAGAGGCCAAACATAAGAATCACAGGCATCCCTGAGGGTGAAGAAGAAAAATACACAAGGGTTGGATAATTTATTTGAGGAAATAATTGAAGAAAATGTCCTGGCCTTGCTAGAAATCTGGATATCCAGGTACAAGAAGCACAAAGGACTTCTGGGAAATTCATCATAAAGAGGCAGTCACCATGACACATAGTCATTAAACTAGCTAACGTAAGCAAGAAAGAAGCACTCCTACGAGAAATAAGGTGAAAAGTGCAGGTAACTTACAAAGGACAACCTATCAGATTAACTGTAGTCTTGTCAACTGAAACCTTACAAGCCAGAAGGTACTGGGGACACATCCTCAGTCTTCTAAAACAGAATAATAGCTAGCCTAGGATTTTGTATCTTGAAAAACTAAGTTTCTTACATGAGAGAGAAATAAAGACTTTCTCAGATAAACAATCACTGAGGGAATTTGCAAAGACCAGACCTGCCCTAAAGGAAGTACTCAGA
Organism: Lemur catta; assembly: GCF_020740605.2. Classification (NCBI taxonomy): domain Eukaryota; kingdom Metazoa; phylum Chordata; class Mammalia; order Primates; family Lemuridae; genus Lemur; species Lemur catta. Next base: position 73,046,086 of record NC_059139.1, on the reverse strand, counting down.
CCTGCGTTATACACTGATCAGCACAATAGACACCCACCAGTATATCATCATCCAAAAGCTAAAGTTCAGAGTCCAGATACTACAATGGCTCAAGAGGTAAAACAGAGCAATAAGGGTCTACCCAACAGGATGAACAGAAATCCACCCTAGATAGCAATTTTTTCAATAAACATGAATGGCTTGTACTCCCCACTCAAGAGACATAGGCTGGCTGAATAGATTAAAAAAAAATATAAGCCAAGTACCTGTTGTCTCCATGAAACACATCTAAGCCACAAGGACTCATTTAGACTCAGGGTGAAAGGATAGAAAAAAATATTCCATGAAAATGCAAACCAAAAGAAAACTGGTATAGCCATTCTCATATCAGATAACATAGATTTCAAATCAACAAAAGTAAAGAAAGCCAAAGATGGTCACTATATAATGGTGAAGGGAACAACTCAACAAAAAGACTTAACAATCCTAAATATTTGTGCACCTAACACAGGAATGCCCAGATTCATAAAGCAAAGCCTACTCTATTTAAACAAAATGATAAATGGCGGTGCCGTTGATAGGTAGATTTTTACCCCTTCCCTGCCCCACCCTCTCGCTTCTTGTTTTCCAGTGACTTTTACTTCTGTCTGTACCCTTGTGTGCCTATCAATTAGTTCCAAAATATTAGCAAGTACATATGGTGTTTGTTATCCATTCCTGAGATACTTCACTTAGGAATAATGGCCTCCAGGTCCATCCAAATTGTTGCAAAAGGCATTAATTGATCCTTTTATGATGGCTGAGTAGTATTCCATGGTATACGTATACCACGTTTTGTTAATCCACTCATGAATTGATGGATACTTAGATTGATTTCACAACTTTGGGATTGTGAATTGTGCTATAATAAACATTCAAGTGCAGGTGTCTTTTTGATAAAATGACTTCTTTTCCTTTGGGTAGATACACAGTAGTGTGATTACTGAGCCAAATGGTAAGTCTATAGTTAATTCTTTGAGGAATCTCCATACTATTTTCCATAGAGGTTGTACTAATTTGCAGTCCCACTAACAGTACATACGCATTCCTTTCTCTGCATCCATTCCAGCACCTATTGTTTTTTGACTTTGTAATAATAGCCATTCTGACAGGGGTAAGATGATATCTCATTGTGGTTTTAATTTGCATTTCCCTGATGATTAGTGACATTTAACATTTTTCGTGTATGTTTTTTGCCATTTTTCTATGGTTTTTTTTTGAGAAACTTCCATTCATGTCTTTTGTCCACTTTTTTAATGTTTTTTTTTTTCTTGCTGATTTGTTTGAGTTCTGTGTAATAAGCTCTTTATTGGGTGTATAGTTTTCAAATATTTTCTCATACTTTGTAGGTTGTCTGCTCTGTTGATCATTTCGTTGGCTGTGCCGAAGCTTTTTAATTTAATTAAGTCTCGTTTATTTATTTTTGTTGTTGCTGTGATTGTCATTGTGGTCTTAGTCATAAATTCTTTGCCTAGGCCAATGTCTAGAATAGTTTTTCCTACATTTTCTTCTAGAATTTTTATGGTTTTATGCCTTACATTTAAGTCTTATATCCATCTTGAATTAATTTTTGTAAGTGGTAAGAGATAGGGCTCCTGTTTCATTCTTCTGCATGCAGCTGTCAAATTTTCCCAGCACCATTTATTGAATAGGGCTTCTTTGCCCATGTATGTTGTCTGTTTTGTTGAAAATCTGTTGGATGTAGGTATATGATTATATATCTGGATTCCCTGTTCTGTCGCATTGGTCTATCTCTCCATTTTTGTACCAACACGATGCTGTTTTGGTTACTATAGTCTTTTAGTATAGTTTGAAGTCTGGTAATGTGATATCTTCAGATTTTTTCTTTTTGCCTAAGATTGCTTTGATTATTCAGGCTCTTTTTATTTTTTTCTATATCTGTGAAATATGATATTGGTATTTTGATTGGGATTACATTAAATTTGTAAAGAACTCTGGGCAGTATGGACATTTTAACATTGTTGATTCTACTGAGCCATGAACACAATGATGTGTTTTCATTTGTTTGTGTCATCTGTTATGTCTTTCATCAGTGTTTCATAATTCTCCTTGTAGAAGTCTTTCATCTCCTTGGTTAATTACATTCCTAAGTATTTTATTTTCTTTGTAGATGTTGTGAATAGTTAAGCCTTTGATTTGACTCTTAGCTTGACTGTTGTTAGTATATAGAAATACTACTGATTTGTGTGCATTGATTTTGTAACCTGAGACTTTGCTGAATTTATCGATTCTAATATTGTTTTGGTGGAAAATTTGGAATTTTGTAATTATAAGATCATGTCATCAGTGAAAAGTGATAGTTTGGCCTCCTCTTTCCCAATTTTTTTTTTAATACTGAGACTCATATGTATTTTCATAATAATTGCATTCATTTAAATTTTGTCAAAATAATTTTGTGTATATTTTATTGTTTTTAGTAAAACTAAACTTTTTATTTATTTCTTTTATTTCTTTTTTATTTCAGCATATTATAGGGGTACCAATGTTTAGGTAATGTATATTGCCCTTACCCCACCCGAGTCAGAGCTTCTATTCAGCCCCAAAAAAGCAATGGTGATATAGTACCTCTTGTATTATCCTGGATAGAACTGGAACCCATTCTACTAAGTGAAGTATCCCAAGAATGGAAAAACAAGCACCACGTGTACTCATCATCAAACTGGTTTTAACTGAGCAACACTTAAGTGCACATATAGTGATAACATTCCCTGGGTGTCGGGCAGATGGGAGGGGGGAGAAGAGGATGGGTATATACACACATAATGAGTGCAGTGCTTACCATCTGGGGAATGGACATGCTTGAAGCTCTTTCCCAACTTGGATACTCTCTATTTCTTTCTCTTGACTGATTGCTCTGGCTAGGACTTCCAGTACTATATTGAATAGAAGTGGTGACAATGGGATCTTTGTCTTGTCTTAGTTCTTGAGGAGGGAGGAATGCTTTCAACATTTTCCCCTTAAGTATGATATTAACTGTGGGTTTGTGGTATATGGCCTTTATAATTTTGAGATATGTTTCTTCTGTACCTAGTTTGGTGAGGGTTTTTATCATGAAAGGGTGCTGGATTTTGTTGGATGCTTTTTTCTGCATTTATTGAAATGATCATGTGATCTTTGTTTTTAATTCCCTTTATGTGGTGAATCACATTTATGGATATAGGCATATTGAGCCATCCTTTCATCCCTGAGACAAAGCCCACTGGGTCGAGGTGAATTATTTTTTTGATGTGCTGCTGAATTCAGTTTGCTAGTATTTTGTTGAGTATTTCTACGTGTACGTTCAGAAGGGATATTGATCTGTAGTTTTTTTCTTTTGTTTCTGTGTCCTTTCCTGGCCTTGGTATCAATGTAATACTCCCTTCATAGAATGAGTTAGGATTCCCTCTTTCTCAACGTTACCAAATAATTTTTGTAAGATGGATACCAGTTCTTTGTAGGTCTGGTAGAATTCAGCTGTGAATTCATCTAGTTGGAGCTTTTTAGTTTTTTTTTCCTTGGGAGATTTTTCATTAGTACTTCAATCCGGCTGCTGATTATTGGTGTGTTTAGGATTTCTATTTCTTCCTGATTGAGTCTTGGGTGATATGTGTTTTCAGGTATTTGTCCATTTCCTCTATGTTTTCTAGTTTATGTGCATAGAGATTTTCATAGTATTCATGGATAATATTTTCCATGTTTATTGTATCAGTTGTAATATATCCTTTTTGATTTTTGATTGGGTCCTTTCTGTTTTATTTATGGTTAATCTAGCACATGGCCTATCAATCTGATTTATCTTTTCAAAGAATCAACTTTTTGCTTAGTTAATCCTTTGTACCGTATTTTTTTTGTTTCCATTTTGTTTAGTTCTTTTCTGAGCTTTGTTATTTCTTTTCTTCTGCTGCATTTGGGTTTGCTTTTTCCTCTTCCTTTCCTAGTTCTTTGACATCTGACATTAGGTTGCAATTTGTGATCTTTATGTCTTTTTAATGTAGGCATTTAAGCTATAAATATTTCTCTAGGCTTGCTTTCTCTGTATTTCATAGATTTTCATAGGTTTTGTCCTCTTTGTCATTCAGTTCAAAGAATCTTTTATTCTCATCTTAATTTCATCATTGGGCCAAGGATCATTCAGCATCAGGTTGTTTAATTTCCATGTCTTTGTGTAGATTTGAGTGCTTCTCTTGGAATTGATTCCTAGTTTTATTCAATTGTTATCTGAGAAGATATATGGTATAATTTTGATTTTTAAAAAATTTGTTGATGCATGTTTTGTGGACTAAGATACGATCAATCTTGGAGAATGTCATATGTGCTACTGAGAAGAATGTATATTCAGTAGTTTGGGGGCAGAATGTTCTGTAAATATCTGTTAGGTCCATTTGTTCCAGAGTTCCATCTAAGTCCAGTGTTTATTCTGATCTGTAGTTAGATGCATTATCCATCGTACCACTGGCCCCCTCAAAGTGTTTCTTTACTTACTTTCTGCTTCAGTGATCTGTCCAGCTCTGTCAGTGGTGTTGAAGTCCCCAGCAATTTTGATGCTATTGTTTATCTCTTTGCTTAGATCTAGTAGGATTTGCTTTATGAGTCTGAGAGCTCTTGCATTAGGTGCATATATATTTAGAATTATTGTGTCTTCTTGTTGAAATTTTCCCTTTACCATTATATATTGGCCATCATTGTCTTTACCATTTAGGATTTAAAGCATATTTTATCTGATATGAGAATAGCTATGTCATCTGTCTTGTGGTTTCTGTTTGTGTGGAATATTTTTTTCCTTCCTTTCACCTTGAGTTTGTGTGAGACCTTGTATGTTAGATATGTTTTCTAGAGGTAGTAGAGACTTAGCTTGCATTTTTTCATCCATTCAGCCAGTCTATGTCTTTTGAGTAGGGTATTCAGACCATTTATGTTGTGTGTTAGCATTGATATGTGGGTTGTTGTTCTGTTCAGTTTTGGGGGTCCTACTTTATTGCTTTGTTTGACCTTCTTGAGCTATTGTTTTGTATGAGCTGTGAGCATTAGCTTTTGGGTGATTTTATACTAGTGGGTATCTACTGTGTTGGCCCAGGTATTATGCAGTTCTGAGTGTTTCCTGTAAGGCAGGTCTAGTTTTACAATATCTGTCAGTGTTTGCTTGCCTGGAAAAGTCTTCATTTCTCTGTTGTTTATGAAACTGAGTTTTGCAGTATACAAGATTTTTGACTGGTACTTGTTCTGTTTAAGTAGACTGATAATGGAGCCCCAATCCCTTTGGACTTACAAGGTCTCCTCTGACAAATCTGCTGTTAGCCTGATGGATCTTCTTTGGAGGTTAGTTGTTGCCTTCATCTTGCTGCTTGTAGAATTTTCTCCTATGTTTTGTTCTTGGCCAGGTTGATTTTCATGTGACTTGGAAATGTCTTATTTACTATGAATCTTCCTGGTGTTCAATGACTATCTTGTATCTGGATGTCTGAGTCTCTGTAGATTTAGGGAATTTTTCCTCAATAATGCCCTTCAGTGGATTTTTGCTCTTTCCTTTTCTCCTTCAGGGATACCTATAATTTGTATATTAGTTTGCTTTGCACAGTCCCATATTTCTCTGAGTGATGGTTCGGTCTTCTTTATTCTCTTTTCTGAGTCTTTGAATGTCTGGTTTAGCTCAAGAGCCTAGTTGTTAATATCTGAGATTCTTTCTTCTACTTGGTTTAGCCTATTGTTGAAGCCTTCTGCTATATTTTGAATTTCCCTAAATGATTCTTTAATTGCTTTCCATTCCATTATATCCTTTTCTATGTTATCATGCTCTTAAGCATCTTTTTTATTTGTTTCATTGATTCCCTGAAATATTTTTATTGGCTTCTTTTTGTTGGTTTTCAACTTTCTCTTCAATTCCATTCATCTTATTCGCCATCCATATTCTGATTTCTAGTCCTAACATTTTGATAGTTTCCTATTGATTGGTGTCCACTACTGTAGATCCATTGTGATTCCTTGGGGGTGTCGAATTGGTCTGTTTTTTTCATGTGGCCAGAGTCCCTTTGCTGGTTTTCTCTCATCTGAATCTTCTTCTTTCAGCTCAGGGCTGATATGCTTGCAGGGCACCTATTCTCCTTTGCTCTCAACTTTCCTACTTAGTGACTATAAAGACTCTAATTTAATGACTGATTGGCAAAGGAATTTAAATACGTATTATGAAATGATCTGAGGTTTCTTAAAATGAACATTTGTCGGTGTGAAAGATTATTTGGTGTAGGGTTTGTAGAGACTAAGGTCCCTGGCCCTCTAAAGGTTCACTGAGAAATCACTGAAATGAGACAGATTGCTTAATAGGAGGAAAGGCATTTATTCTGGGAGAGTTCAGAATAAAGACCCTAAGATACAGGGGAAATTTTCCATTTTTATGCTTACATTCAACAACGTATGGACTGCCATCTTGAAATATGATTGGCCAAAAAGGATAGGATCTAGTGCTAATAGACTTAGTGGAGAAACCTGGCAACACCTGTCTGTCTAGATTGTTCTTGGCCTCTCTGAGTACGCATTCCTACCTTCTGCATGTGGAGCAGGACCCTCACTGGAATGGTGGTCTTACATTTTATAGTCAAACAAAGTAGGTCTGATAATTTCTTTATGGCTAGTTTTTATACAGAAGAATTTTAGGTTTTATGGCTGGCCTTTGGAAAAAGAGATTCTGGTTTCTATGACTGCCTTGGGGAAGAGGGATTCTATTTTCTTTGGCTAGCCTCAGGGAAGAATGGAACTGAGAGACAGAAGGTCAGGAGAAGGTCAGAGAAAAACTTTTGCTTCTGAGGCTGTTTCTTAGGCCTTCAATTTGGGATAGTGTATTCTGAACCATAACAGTTTCTTACTTTTTAGTATGTTGTAAAACCTTCAGAACCAAATACGCTCACCACATAAGAAGCATACTGTGGGTTATAGTTCACTGACACAAAAAGAGCATCCTGTGTAGAGATGAAATGGAGAAAATGAAGAAATACTCATATCTTACCCTATTGGTGTTTAGATAAAACATTCAGAATGTTGGCCAAAGATTTAAAATATGATTGAACAACTTTCAAAGAGATCCTTCTCATATACTAAGTAATATTTTGCCAAAGATTTTTCTAGTCTTTTATTTTATTCTCAAACTCATACTGGAGGGATTCCTTGGACAATATAACCCCATGTAAGTTCTTAAATAAATTATAGAAACTCTCCATTAGATGCAAACAGAAACAGAATCCTCAAGAGGTTCCTTTCATTCAGATGCATGAGCCAGAAAGTTTGTCAACATTTAAGTGTGCTATAAAGAATATATAGAGAATTTTAATATCAAAATCTGACTCATTTAAGTGTGTAGCCAAAAAAATGTTTTATTTTTGTCTGATCTGCACTGGACTTTATTTTATGTGTCCCAAATTGCCTTTATTCAGAGATGTCTTATTCAAATATCTATTCTTACTACAAAGAAAATTCTACTGGTTACTTGAAGGTGTTTATACTTATTTACTGTGCCAAGAGTTCTTAAGCCCGGTATATTAGAATTTACTAGGAAATATTTTAACAATGGGGAGAGTTCAATCAAGGAGAGTCTCATTTATCAGTGGAGTAGGCAGGCATTTGAAAATGTGCACTGTTGGTAGTTAGGATAACCACAGTCTTATGCTTATCTAAAAGTTCAGTCTTTAACAATCAATCCTATAAATGACTTCCATTGGCAAGATAATGATTTATAAAACACTGGCTGCCTATTCTATTGCTTCATGCCAGGAATGACTGTGTGACATCATGGTGTCCACCCAGTTTCTTTGAGTCATGTTCTCCTATTTACTCATTTTTCCTCTCTTGTCCAGTACCATGACACTCCCCATACTATACTAATAAACAGCTCCCTACCATGCCTCCCATCTCTGGCATCCTTCTACTCCCAAGCAGCAGCTCAGTGTGTTTACTCCTTAATCACTTCATGCCCAAGAACACGTGGGCTATTTTGAATGAGGCTTGCAATCAAATGATAGAACTCTACTTGATTATCATTCACAACAGTGGCCCAATACATGATTTTTCTAATTATCTCCCCTGTAGTGGACATTAGCCCCTGTTTGGTTTTCAATTATAATGTCTATATGTCTTAGTCCCCAAACATTCCTAAGAAATATGCTATCAGAACAACCATGGAGAACTTAGCCAAAGTTCCAGGAAAGCTACTCCCTTTGATGCCTTTCTTTTCTTTCCATGGTAAGTTGTTCTATTGTTAAGAGAAGAGCGAAAGGAACAAATATGAAGCAAATATATCAGATGTTCATTTAAAAATAATTCTCACCCAAGTCAGAGCTTCAAGCATGTCCATCCTTCAGACGGTGCACACCACACTCATTATGTGTAAAAAGAAATAAGAATAATAAAATCCATAGACGTACCCCTGTCCAGCCAGTGGGGACAGTCACCGTCCCTAAAACAGGCCCATTATTGAATTATCAAGTAGGAACTCCCGAGGGAAATTTACTCTTCAACATACATTTTATCTCCCAGTCCGAGTCTGACATCAGGTGCAAGCTCCAAAAAATTAGGTGAAGGCCCTCAAACCCCACACAAAAAAATCTCCTAAACCTGGCCTTCAAGGTCTTTAATAACCAAGATGGGGAGAAGTGAAGGAAAAAAAAATAATTCTCAAAATTTTTCCCAGATAATAACAAAAAGTAAATGTCATATTAATGTCTTCTATGTATTTTTCAGCTATGTGCCTTTTCACTGAAGGAACGTTTTAAATGAGTTTGTTTTCTGTGTTTTTGTTTTTACAGTTTTATTTAAGTGATTGTTTTAGGTGCATCATTGCTTAAGATCTAAATCATACTTGATTATAATAATATTAGGTTTAAAATGATTGATCTTCTTGAAGTTCTCTCAGGAAGTCTTCAGTTAAATGTTAGTCAATATGTATTTTGTATTTGTAGTGATAATAGCATATGTCTATTTTTAATATTTTTTCACACTTTTTCTGACAAATTCATAAAGGAGAAAGTGATTTTCAGAAAAATGTTGAATTTGGCAAAATATTAATATTCTTCTCATGCTCTCTGTCCCAAAAAGAGATACTGTGGAATCATTTTGTTTGAGTGTCAAGTTTTATTGATGATCTTAGTCAGAATCATTTATACTTTGCAGTTTCTTTGCACATGTCATTAATAGGGAGCTGCTTTCTTGCTTGCATGAATGTTTGATTTCTTTTTTTAGTTAAATAGTGTTCCAAATGCAAAATCTAATGCTTAGGGTAATCATGTGAATTTATGACCATCGCTAGGATGCTGGGTTTTCAGAAATGAAATTGAATAGATCATACTTCTCCATAAATGTAGGTTTTACAGCTGAGATAGATCTAATATTGATAATCTCTTTATTTAACAGTTTCAAAATGCCATATGTGACTGAAAGCAACAGAATGAAAATAACTATGTTTATAGCAAATAGAAAAGGAAATGAAAGCATGATATACAGAAAGCTTCTCACTGAAGTGAGCATCGTATTAGTGCTATAGTGCAGCGGCATTAATGGGAACAATCAGCAGGTTGAAGGAAGGGATTTGAGTTCACTCAGATGTAGGATGAGGAAATGAAAATGAGCAAAATATGATGGCTATTTTCAGATGCTCAGAATCTCCCAGAAGGGATAATTTGAAGACTAAAATAAAACTAGCTTAAAATCGGGGAGCATACCTGTTGATTTATTTGACCAATTTTTTATGGAACAAAATACATCAACTAGGTTACATTGTCTCAGAATCTGCCATTGTCAGATCTACATTATCACAAAAACAATGGCCCAAACTACAACAAAATGTCTGTTTAAGAAGTCTTACTTATTCTAAAATGGATTCTGACTTTATCCTCTTTCTGGGTCTGTATTTATTCACTTTTCCCACAAGAAGCTTCCCAAGTGAAATTAGTCAGAGGGAAAGTGCTATGGAATGAATTCTGTCCTCCCCCTAAAATTCACACGTTGAAGCTCTACCTCCCAATGTGACTGTATTTTGTAGAAAAGCTTTTAGGAGGTAATTAAGGTTAAATGAGATCATAAAGGTGGGGTCCCAATCAGATAGCATTAGTGGCCTTATAAGAAGAGGACAAGACAGAGATCTTTCTCTCTCAGCCATGTGAGGACACAGCGAGAAGGTGGCTATCTGCCAACCAGAAGTGAACCCTCATCAGAAACTGACCATCCTGGCACTCTATTCTTGAGCTTTCTAGCCTCCAGAACTGTGAGAAAATTAATTTCTGTTGTTTACACCACCCAGTCTATGGTATTTTGTTACGGCAGCCAGAGCAGACCAAGACGGAAAGCATAGTCATTCCAAACATATAGCTCTGCTAAGATGATGTAGCAATTATTAAACATTTCATTTAGTTTCCTCACTTTTTATAATACTTGAATGTTTTACAGCCATAGTGGTAAGAGATCCACGCAGAGGGTTTCTAAAGACAGTATTCAGTCTGTATTTGCTCACCATCCTGGCACCATTTGTCAAACTTAGAACACACAGGGATACTGTAGTTGAAAACAAACAAGCAAACATAAAAGTCCTTTTTGAGATCTCAACAATCTAAATTAGAATCACATCAAGTGATTTAAGGAAATATTAGGCACAAAATATATAGATGCAAGAACTCTATAAAATTTAAATCTTCTGGTTATCCACATTATAGCTCACATCCTGGAATGTCTGTTACTGTGGCTGGAATCTGAATGAGACCCAAATACATACATATTAATATATTTCCAGGAAGAAAGGCAGGGATTATTTTTTTTAATTAGAACTTGAGGAAAGGAAGTTATTACTTATCAAATTCATCCAAATATATATAAAGGCAAGTTGATTATTCAAGACAGTTATAATTAAATCCAGACTTTAAATCTCCAGAGTGAATTTTGGAACCACCATAAAATTTGTAACAAAGCTAATTATTACTCTTCTTAAGCAATTTTGGATATCACAGCAAATGAATACAGAAAAAAATATACAAACTATAGAATACAAAAGGAACTATATTCTTTTAAATCATGATATAATATAAAGAAAACTACTTTAAAATAAAACCAAAACCATTTTAAGTTTTATCACAGGTTTATTTCCCAGGTTTACACATATATTCATCATATATTTTAAGTACCTAATATGTACCAGTCATCTTGTTAGGCTTTGAGCATAAAAAGAAAACAAAGATGGAATCCCTGCCTTTAAGGTTTTTTTCTAAAAAAAAAAAATGGCCCATAGCTCTAAGATTCAGTATATTGAAAATCTGGATTTAAGAGAACCATAAGGATATTGCTATGAAATGTATTCATTGGTAGCTTACACAATTGAGTTCGTTAAACTTATTGCCTGTTGTGAAAATCAAAATCAGATACTTAATTTAACTAAAAAAAGGTAAAGATTTTTAACTGATTGCAAATGCTAACAAACTTAGACTGTCTCGTGAAGATTTTTCCTCTTAACAACGCTATTAAAGAAATTATACAACGTAAATCACTGGAGAAGGACTTACTCAAAGTAACTATACATTTTTGTCCCTGAAGATAGTTTTTTCCTGACAGATTAGGTTCAATAGCAGTTGTAAAACACAAAAGGGATGTAGAAGGAATGGAATAGTATGGCTCTTGTTCTCCTTCTCATCATTCCTGCCACCCTTTTCTGTCTTCTATAGAGTAGGGAAGATTTACTTATATAAGTAGAAATGGAGACCTACTTCATGGCTTTTTGTGGTTCATATGTATCACTTATTTTTTATCCAACATTTTTTTTTTTTTTTGGATACAGAGTATCACTCTGTTGCTGGGGCTAGAGTGCCATGACATCAGCTTCACAGCAACTTCAGACTCCTGGGCTTAAGCAATCCTGCCTCAGCCTCCTGAGTAGCTAGGACTACAGGCATGCATCACCATGCTTGGCTAATTTTTTCTACATATTTTTGGTTGTCCAGCTAATTTCTTTCTATTTTTAGTAGAGACAGGGTCTCACTCTTGCTCAGGCTGATCTCGAACTCTTGAGCTCAAACAACCCACCTGCCTCAGCCTCCCAGAGTGCTAGGATTACAGGCGTGAGCCACGGTGCCTGGCCCCCAACACATTTTTTATACTTACCTTAAGTAGGCTCTGCCTTGGTTTGAATAGTTTTTAATTTATCAATTTCTGAATTTAATGAAGAATATATCTTTACAAATGCATTTGCTATATTGTGATATAATCACCAACAATATCTAATACTAACAGATTAGGTATTTATGACATCTATTTGTTGTACCGATTGATTTTTATGTGAATCTCTATCCCGTTATTTTAGCCACATTTATCAGATCTAACACTTTGATGATTGAATATATTATTGCCAAAATCAAGACTAAATATCTGACTATATACCAAGTAAATTCATTAAACTTGAGTTCCAAAGCTCTTCTGTATCCATCTAAACTTCTTATCACATCTTATAGTCCCCCATTCTTTAGTTTGAGTATTGTTCTCATCATGCCTCCAATGGACACAGATAAAATCAGTTATGATCTGTTCAGTGAAGAATATTATTTTCCTCTTCCCTTGGCCTGGTTTTTTTTTTGGATTTGTTCTTCCACTATGTGATAGGGCAATACGTGGAGAAACTGTTCTAAGGGTGATATGTACAGGTATAGGATAGGCGCTGAATGCTAGTTCACAAGGCTCTATTTCTATGAACAGGGGTAAAGAATTGAACTTGTTCACTCCTAGGTACTTTCTAACCCTCTGATTGTTTTGATCACTTGGCTTATGTTTTGTAGAGTTTGGTATTAGAAAGCATGTCATCTTTGTAAAGTTGCTACCAAAGAAAAGGCCTTTGTCACCAGATATTCTGGGTTCTTATTTCCTCTTTGCTACTACCTTTATTGTTTGGAAGATCTCATTTGTTTCTCTGCTTCCTCATCTGTAATGTCTGTAATCAGGGCTTCTAAACTAGATTACTGATAAGCTGTACTTCCTCAACTTCTTTTTTTTCTTCCCGTTTTTCAAGAGCCAGCCCTCATAGCTGAGTTTAAGGTTATGTCAGTTTAGGATTCATTTAGCATGCTGTGTGGAAGTCGTCAGCTGGCGTATCATTGTTCATTTTGCTCCTCAGTTGATAAGGCATAGCTGTTATACAAATCCTTGAGGAGTTTGCTAGAAATAACATCTTAGATATCAGATGTAAAGTAAAAGATGTTAGAACTTTAGACATTCCTTATGGTTTGCCTTATGGTTGACTCTAATGTAAGTATTGGGTTGTCTTCATCCGCATGAATTATTTAGAGTGCAGATTTCATTTTTACTCTTCAACTGTCTCATTCAAGTTTACTAAAATCTCTATGTGAATGAATAGTCACATTGAGATTCTTTGATGCTATTTGAATCTCCTTCATTTCACCTTTTTCTCCCCTTGCTTATGTTCATTATAGAAATAACTGGATTTCAGGGAGAGAATTTGTTCATTATTTTTATGAGATAGGACTTTCTTCACTGTTTTTCTTCCCTTATATTAAGAAATTACAAAGAACAGACCACAGTGAACTATTCTGTTTTCTTTGATATTCAAAATTCAAAATTAAGGTGACAAGAAAATTATTTTGTGTGTATACTTTAATGTTACTGCATAATCAATGCATCCCAGTGAAAAAGGAATAGAAAACATGAACATTAGAATATTCAACTAACTCTCCCATTGTGGTAAAAACCAAGCCTTCAATAATTATTTTCTTTGTGAAAGAGAAAGCAGAGAAATCCAAGCATACTACTGTTGAATTATAAAACAACAAACTATCTCTTTCTCTGTGACTTTCATCCATATAATTTACAGTGCAAATGCAATTTTTGGTACACAAATGCTTCTATATTGAGAGCTATGTGGAAAATAGAATGCCTAGTTCCAATTTTCTTGCCAAACAAAGAAAACAAAATCCTTCCCCATCTTCTGTATTATGTGAGTGCCAATAACGCCTCTTTGATGGTAGCTTTGTGTTGTATTGTGTTTTTGCTTTTAATTAAGATATATTGGGTAAAATAGTGCTTCATTGTATTGTACAAAATACTGAAGCGCAGGCTAATTACAGCCTTCAATGGGATTCAGGATAGACCTCGTGTTACTGTCTCATGCCCATTTTTTAGTTTAGCAAAGTGTTCTGATGTTATATTTTCTTCTGGGGTTTTCTTTTTAGCTTCTCTTCATCCAAATAAAAAGGAATGACCCCTACCTAAAATGTTAATTAAATGGCTACCTCATTTGTTATAAAGTTTTTATTTAAAAATATTCTTACATTTTGGATGCCAAAACTCAATTTTGCCCCATATGGCCCTTTTCACAACACTTGTTTTCAGAGGGCACAATTTTCACAGAAGACAGAATTCAAAGTTAGCAGAAAGCAGAGTGGGAGCCAGACAAATATGGAAGAAATGTCACCCTCATCTTTATTTAAACCTGATTAACCTTTTTAATTTAGTCATTAAGTTTCATTGAAAATGAACCAAATATACTCATTAGTTGCGGGAAAAGAATGGAATAAATTTAGACATTAAATTAAAGGGCAAAATCTCTAGAACTTCTAGGTAAAGATAAAATCGTAGGTTGCTCATTGCAAAGCTGTAATAAGGGAAAAATATAATATTATTCATATTGAAAGTACAATTTACCAAGATGTCAATCTATTTCAGAAATTGCAAAAATGTGATAAAACTCAAATAATGCCCAAAATATATTTTTCAAGGAAGTTATTAAATACTTGTTAAATGACTTGAAAAACTACTATAGCTAATATTCTATTGGGGTTTCCTTGATTGTTTAGCATGGAGTACTGGGGCAGGGTTGGAGGGCATCTGGGGCAAAATGATGATTTTCTCTTTTATATGAACTTAGTACAATATCTTCATCTATATATGAAGTGCAAACAGTGTGTTGCAGGAAAAATGTCCATTGAACCAAAAGAAAGGTTTCAATGTACACTGTAAGAGGAATATCAATAACTGTGAATGGTTCTGTTCTATGTTCTTTCTCTGACCCTATTGTTTCTAGATGTCTGCAATTTTCCTTTGTCATGAATTTTCTGCAAACATTATTAGGTACGAATATATAATCTTTTGTTGTAGTGCATTGGATTAAAATGGTAATTATAATTGTTGTAATCGTCATTTTCATTCTGCATGCTAAATACAATGAAGTCTATTAAATATTGCCTGAAAATGCATAATGTTTAATAATGCATTTTGAAAGTTGGTTTTGCCAACAGCAATAATAGTGATATGCAAATATATATGCTGTGAGTGCTTACTGTGTGTGCTTACTTGGATCATCTCATTAAGTCCATACAACCACTGTATATCATATGGATACAAGTGACTTCTTATTCTGTTCCAGAACAATACTATGAGCTTTTTGTATAATTTCACATCTAATATTGAAATCATTCCCTCTGTCCTCTAAGAAGTAGGGCTTATTATTACTGGTATGTTAATGATGAGGAAACTCAAACTTTGAAACTGAAATGGTGAGCAGGGTTTCAAACCTATGGAGATTGATTTCAGAGCCTGTGGTCTTCGCCAGGATAGAATACTGCATTCCTTTATAGATAATATTTTACTTAAGAGAGTGAGGGGCTGATACCATAGTTCTCTCTCTGGGGAGGTCTACAAAGTCAATGGTGATGCATGAAATTGCTCATGCACCATTTGGCGGATCTACATGAAGCACAATACAATCCACATGGAAACTCTGGGTTTACAAGAGGTATTTGGACCTTCCATAGGGTTCAATTCTAAAATCTAAATTAGATAAAATTCTATAATGGCTCCTCTTTTTACTCAGTTTGAAAGATGATAGCCTCAGTATGAGCTTCAAAGCCCTGGATTATCTAGATACCTGTTTCTTCCCTGACCTCATCTCCTACTACTCGTTCCTTTGCTCACTCTATGTGAGACACTTTGTGGTATTGTTATCTAGAATATTCCAGGGATGCTCTTAAACATCAACTATACTTTGGGAAATGCCGTGTCCCAGCCATCTGCATGGATAGCTCCTGCACGTTTCATTTCTTTTCTTTCTCAATCGAGCCCACTTAGCACCTGGTGTAATAGTGCGACTTCCTGGACTCTCCCTCTCACAATTTTGATCCCGTTTACCCTGTTCTCATTTTTTTCCTTCAAAATCCTTGATGCCTTGTAATATATGATATCACTTACTTATTTATTGTCTCTCTCCTGTGCAACAGCATCAGGATTCTTTGCTGTTCACTGATAAACCCCAAATTCCTTATAACAGTGCCCAGGAAATGGCAGTCAGTCAATAAAATATTTGAGTGAGAGAATAGAGACAACATCGATATTTTTGAGAAAGATAAAGCTCAATTAAGTCAAAATATATATTTTCAAATATGAATCTATAGGAATTTAGTCTTTCTAGAATAATCAGATATATTTATATGACATAAGTGGGAGCTGAAAGATGGACAGGAGTTTTGGATAGGCAAAGAAAGCAAACGCACAGGACAGGAACGAAACAGACAAGAGCCAGACTCAGTCAGAGATCCTGCAGGGCAAGAGGCTGAGGAGATGCAATAGAGCCAAATTTGAAAGAGAAATTTATTTCTCTGGAGCTATTTACTCAATAAATATTTACTGAGCCTCTACTTCTACTATGTGTCAGGTACTTTTCTAGGTGGTAAGAATTCAGTAGTGAACAAAACAGACAGAAATCTCTGCTTTTGTGGAGACTGCAGTGAGGGGAGGAGAACCAGGATGTCACGCTGAATTCTAGAGAGGCACAGTGTCATGCCAGGTGCTTCAAACAGGAGTATTTGTTGGCTTCTTAAGTGGCTCTACTTGCTTGGTCTTCTCTATCTGGGTTCTAGAGTGGTGACTCTAAATAATAATTGGTTCTATCTGAATTCAGTAATCCAGTAATTACCATAATAATACATGAAAGGAGGCATTAAACCTGAAACTATATAATGACAAACAAGTGATCACTTAGGAAAAACTGGTCCTACAAACTGTGCAGTTAATATAGAAACTATACAACATGCAGCTAATATAGACACAGAAGTCAAAAATTAAAAGTAGGCATCACTACAGGATAGTTTTGGTTTTAACTATAACATAGGACATTGTCCTCAACAAGTATCTATCTTGGTTCTTGTTCAGATTTTTTGGCATCATCTTCTTTTTATGCCATTCTCTGAGGCACCTCTAAGTTCTACTTTGATTCACATACTCACCTCTTATTCATACTGTTGTTATTTGGGGGACTTATTAACTTCCTGTAGGTATGCATATGTAAGTGATAAAACTATTAACAAAAAGATAAAACTATTTTTAGAAAAGAAAATAAATATAAAAAGACAGTGGTTTCCTGAATGTGTGTGTGTGTGTGTGCATGTATGTGTGTGTATTGGGCAGAGGATGGGCGTGGGGAAGACCACATGGCAAATCCAAGTGATTAATGAGTTCACTGGTTCTTGGGTTCAGTGGTGGTTCATGCTTTACAACACATACATATACTCTTTTGTTGGTACAAAATATGTTAATTGAAAAAATACTCTTATGGTTATCACTAGTGTTTCCTTTGCACTGGCTACTTCTGTTGTGATATGTAAACTTGACATGCTAAATACTGGCTTTTCCCCAATGTTAGTATGTGCGACTAACAGGTGATACATTTTGTTTTCTTATTTTTTAAATTTTCAGAAACATACTGACTTTTCTAAAGAAAGGGTGATTTCTGGATAGAATTACTGTGGGGATTTTTCCCCCATATTGGTTTTCTAGGGCTGCCATAACAAAGAACCACATATGGGATGGCTTTAAACAACAGAAGTCTATTTTCTCACGTTCTGAAGAATAGAGTCAGAAATCAAGGGCTCAGCAGGTTGACCATGCTATTAGACTCTGGGGGTCTAGGAGACAATCTGTTGAGTACCTTTCTCTTAGTTGCTGGTGTTGCAGTCAATCTTGGGTGTTCTTTGGCTTGTAGATGCATCACTCCATTCTCTGCCTCCATTGTCACAGGGTATTCTCCTTGTGTATCTGCTAGTGTCTCTTCTCTGCTTGTAAGGACACCAGTCATATTGAATTAGGACCTGCCATAATTAAGTTTAACCCCATCTTAACTGTATTACATCTGCAAAGACCCTATTTCCAAATAGGTCACATTCATAGATACCAGGAGTTAGGATTTCAACATATTTTTTTGAGGGGCACAATAATTCAAACCACAGTACCATTCTGCTATGGCGAAACAATTTACTTTCTGGATGCTTTCTGGCTGCTGTTACAAGATTTTCTTCACTGGCTGTAACCACTGAGAAATGCCTTTTCCTTTTCCCTAGGAATTTGCTGTTGACCATGTCATATCATATACATGTCTACTTGCATGTTCCTTATCATTACATACCACTGAGGAATAGCTACTGTTCCTTCAGTTGGAAAGACAATCGATAATGTGTTAGGTTTTGAAAACCATTCAGATCTGAATTTTCTACAGGTAACATTTCAAAGGAAAACTAACAAATATGCATTTAAAGATATATGAGATACATGCGGTCATATCCTTGATGAACATCTGAGTATTGTCTACTCTGTTTTTGTTTTTGCTCTTTAATATTGATTACTTATTTTTTTTTTGGTAACTAAAGTTTGCAAAGTATATAAAAATATTGTGTTATTTACACTCAGTGTTTAGGAAATTTTACTATTATAATACTTACATTAAAATTGTTTTGGAGTCTGGCATTTGAGAGAATTTTAGGGAATTTATCTTCTTTCTTTGGCTCAAGCTTTTCATCCTAAATGCACATTACCATTGGCCATATCTTCTATCTCAATCATAGGAAGTTTTTCTAATGTATGTTTCTCTCTATAGCTAATATCTAGTAAAATATGTATACATGAGATGTGTGGTCTTGTTGGAAAATCTATTTGTCCTTCTTGTGTCAGGTCCTTGTCTGCTGGGAGGGTCTCAGTTCAGCCTGCTGGTGCTACTCCACTATTATTTATACTTTGCTTGACTTATTTCTGGTTATCACTTGGGTAACAATTTTCTCATTTCTTTAAAAATAAGACCTCTTACAGTTTGACACTGATAATCATCGAAAAATGGGTTGCATTGTTTTAAAAATATTATATTCTTCTCTATGGTACCACCTTAACTTGCTTTTGCCTAGGAGCTGATTGAGTGGTTTTCTACACAGTTATGGCTAATCCTTGTTGCTCTGTCATTAGAGTTTGGAAGAAAGGAAAATAACGCCCCAGGAGAACACCTTCTCTGCTCAGAAGTCTGCCAGGCTATTTTATAACTCAGAGAGGCCTCCTCAGGCTCCCAGACAAAATATTGAAATCAAGCATTAAAAAAATAACAAGTTCTCTCCTGCCTAAACCATACAAGGACACATATGATCATTGCTGTATTTTTGCTTCTTTCTTTTGTAAAGAAGGGAAATGATCAAAGAAAATTATTATAATAAAATAGTACAGTTGTATAATAACCATCATGTTTCATAGTAGAAGGATCATATGAGTCAGACATATTTGGGGGCTGGTTCTATCTTGGTACTTACTAGGTAGTGTTGTTGCTTAAGACAACTCAGATAGAACTTACCAGATCTTTTTTCCTTAAGTATATCATTATCCACATGAAAACAAATCCATTTTAGCAGGGTTTGTTTGTTCCCTCCTCAATATCTATCTATAGACCTAATGGCTCAATGTTTTCTGTACCAGCGTGCAATTTACAATGAGGCCAAAAAGTTAATTACAGATGTACATCTTTCATTATAATTTCCTTTGTTATGATGTTTTTCCTTATTTAAATAATCATCTCCATCTTCTAAAACTATGCTCTTTGAAAAATATTTTTAAACAAATGTGCTGTGCAATACTCAAAATAATGGAGACTGTTCTTACTCTTTGATGTACCAGAAGGCTGTCTAAATTGAATATTATCGATATATAATATAGTCACTAGAAAAATTAGATATTTTATATCATCCACCAATTGGGCTTGTTAAGATGTAGGGTTTTTTTGATGTTATAACACAGTTTAACCACCATAACCTGAAAAATGTTATAATCATCTTTCTTCTTAAGAACACTTAGTAAATTTAAACAAGCTTTGCTAATAAAAGAAGAAAACCAAAAAACAATTTGCTATTATGGTAATTTTTTTTGATGTGCTTTTAAAAGAAAGAATATCATAGAGAAGAGGAATTACTTCTAAAAGTAAATGGGCTGTGTCAAAGAAAAAAATTAAAAAATAAAAAAGAATAACTGGAAACAAAGCAGTATTAGAAGAATATGGAGAAAGACACACCATCACTTATAATTACTAGCACTTGCAATTACATAATTGCAAAAGAGAATGTCTATAAATAAACCCTTTCTGGGTGTAAAGCAAGAATGCTCTTATGTAATGAATTAAATTTAAATTGGAAGAAAACATTTTGTTGAATTATAATTTAACTAATGCTTTATTTCTCAGACATCAGGGTTTAATCTCAGAAGAACTTTTCATGAATTTTAAAGATAGCTCTCCTAGGTCTTTTATTCTTTTAGGCTTGAGTTTTGTGATTATCTGCACGTTATATCTTTAATTCCATTTTTTTTCCTTTTAACCATTGACAACATTCATGTCCATATGGCAAAATGATTTGTGTCTAAGTTAAAAGAATGAAGGGGAAAAACAAGACCCCATAGACCCCATATACCTGCAGTAGCCCTACATACCTAAACCTGCCTGACTCTCCTTTTTTCAATTTCAGTCCTAATACCTTCAGGACAGGGTGTGGTAAAATGTATTAAAAATGGTTACTGTAATAAGCAAACTTGCTTGTTCCCTGGTTTTATTTACTCTGATCATACATATGTAAAACAAAACCTGGTGTTTTTTTCTTAACTCAGGACTTTATGAAAACATCAAAATCTATATTGGGAATGACCAAAACCCAAATTATTGAAGGAGATCTATATTAATTTGATAATGTGTTATATCTATAGCTCTCTATACACCTATCAATATTCATTCGCATGCATGCATGCACACACATATGTAATCTGAAGAAAGGAATTTGTGGCAGATTCTAAACATAGTGAATACTGCCCTGCATTGGAGTGTATAATACATGGGGGCCGTTGATTCCTGCTGGGTTATCCTGGGTGGACTACGGGTTTTCCTCCTGGCTGCCATAGCCTCTAAGCCTAATTCTCCTGATTTTCCAGGGACTCATGAGTTACTTACCATCATGGTAAAAACTCCCATTGTGCTTAAAGCTAGCTACAATGACTATACAAGTTTATAGTAATGGCAAATGCTTTGTCTATATAGTATATAATTAGCATGTTTACAATTTGATTAATCAAAAAAGTTAATTAACTTAATATGTGTTCATTTAAACATCAAAAAAAAATTTGAGCTAGATGCTTTGGAATTTCTCAGTGCCACATCCTTTTATAACAACCCTAATTGCAAAATAAAAATTATTTACTGTATTTTAAAAATAATTTTGTGGGAATAGAATGTACCTTATATGAGCTAGAATTTGCTTTTTATGTTGGATATTTAACTTTCAAAGCCATACGACTGAATGCATATGACAGAGTGGGGAGGTCCTCTTCAGGTTCACGTGGATTTGTTGGTTGGTCTCCCCTGATTTGCCTGATCCGTGTGTTGTGTTTTATGCTGCAGACATCAACATTACTCCTTCTTTAGTGATTGAAAGAGGGATTAAAATGTCCTGAAGATGGCACCTGACGCTGGCTGTAAAACAAAATACATGTCAGGAACTTTTCATTGGTTCTTCTGTATAGTTCATTTATCTCTACTCCCATGGTAGGCAGCTCAATTCTTATTTAGTGATTCCATGCCTACTATTTTGTAGGTTACCTAATTAAGCGATTATATGGGAAAGTATTCATCACATATAATACAAAATATCCTGCTTATACAACCTTTTTTCTCTTTATTTCATTTGTGAAATTCAGCAACCTACAGAAAATATCCTAAATGGTTGTCAAAAAGCCTAATGCATTCTTCTAATATGCTCATTTGTAGTATTACTAACATGGGATGGGTCAAAATTAAATGAAGACAAAGGTATTTTGAAAGAAAATAGAAATATAATTGAATACGCTATAGTTATGGATTTTTTTACTTTAAATAGTGCCTAGCGTGGGGCCTAGTGCATAATAATCTTTCTTTATAAATACTTTCTAAATAGATATATTAAATTCAATTTATTTACTAAAATTCGATCCTTCAATCTTTTAAAGAACCATAGCCAATTCTTACTGTATGGTTTAGAGCAATGGAAAGATTACCCATATATGGCTGTCTTTAAAATTTTCTAGGCTTATCAAGGAACAGTTTCCTACAGAATGTCTTGCAAATACTATCCTGGATAAAAATTTTTATTATATTTCATTTAATCAACAGCAGCATCCCTACTGAGATGGCTAATTTTGTGTCAACTTTACTGGGCTAAGGGATGCCCAGATAGGTGGTAAAATATTATTCCTGGGTGTGTCTGTGAGTATATTTCCAGAAGAGATTAGCATTTAAATGAGTAGACTGGGTAAAGAAGATTGCTCTCATCAGCATAGGCAGGCATCATTCACTTTTTTGAAGACCCAGAACAAAAATGTGGAGAAAGAGCAGATTCTCTCCCTTTTCTTGAACTGGGACATCCACTTCTCCTGTAGTTTTCCTAGTTCTAGGGCTTTCAGACTCCAACACTTACACCAGGACCTCCCTCCCCACCTCCTACACTCCAGTTCTCAGGCTTTGAAATTCAAACTGAACTATACCACTGACTTTCCTGGTTTTCCAGCTTGCAAACAGCAAATCCTAGACTTCTTGGCATCCATAATTACATGAGCCAATTCCAATAATCAAAATCTATCTATCTATCTATCTATCACAAATCTCCTATTGGTTCTGTTACTCTGGAAAACCCTGACTAATATACTTACTTGCAAAATGATTATCATGTGTACACTTCATACAGAGCACAATGATAAATGTCAGCCTCCAATCTGTCCCCGTTCTTCATTCTAACTAGAGCTAGTTCCAGATCTTAATAAATGCTGGGGGAAATCAAAAGAAAGCAAGAATCCTATGAGATGAGATGATAAGAGAGGTTTTAAAGATGGAATGAGTCTTGACCTGCATTGTGATGAAAAGATACAGTTTATGTAAGCATTAAGAAGAATGATGAGTGACCAGCCACAATGGCTCACACCTGTAATCACAGCACTCTGAGGGGCTGAGGCGGGAGGATCCCTTGAGCTCATGAATTGGAGACCAGCCTGAGCAAGAGCAAGACCTCATCTCTACTAAAAATAGAAAAAATTATCCAGGGGTGTTGGTGTGAGCCTGTAGTTCCAGCCACTCTGGAGGCTGAAGCAGGAGGATCACAGGATCACTTGAGCCCAGGAGTTTGAGGTTGCTGTGAGGTAGACTGATGTCACAGCACTCTAGCCCAGACAACAGAGTGAGCCTCTGTCTCCAAAAAAAAAAAAAAAAAAAAAAAAGAATGATGAGTATTCTTGTATTCTTGAAAAGGCAGAAAGTACGAGCAAATACTAAAATCACTGAATCAGTACTCATGCAAGAATATTAATATTTTCAGAAACCATACATTAAAGAGTTTTCCTTGATAAGTTGTTTGATTAGGGAAATGGTAGAAAGTAAGTAAATTTAGACTGTTGTAAGGAATTTGGATTTAATCCTGGAGGCAGATGGATTCTTTGATTATTTTGATTATATAAAATAGTATTTTATATACTACATCTTTAATCATTAACCTTTTTCTCAATTAATTGAAGTACTTTGCTTGTATGATCAGAGCTTTGAAAAGGCTCATATTTGTCTGCCTTTATGTTATGTCGTCCGGTTATCATTCACTTAATCTTTTAATATATTTTTAAGAGGAAATATCTCTATACTACATGTTATTTGTCCTTTGCCAACTTGCAGACGTCATAGAAATTCTAATTCATTTGGTAAAGAACAAAAGAAAAATGAGTATTCCTTTTCTACATGAAGAAGAATGACAAACTAAAGTTAACAAATCTGAGCTTACAATCAGTGGTATCATATTATTTAGTATATTAAGTTTCACTTACATGATAATTTTCTTTCTCAGAGACTGAATGCATCTTTGATGGCACAAGCAAAAGAAACACAAGCAGTCAGAAATTTGGAGTTTGATCTTTGGCTCTTCTAACCTATCTGCGACCACTCATCAAAATTTCATGTGAAGTCTCCAAAGTCATTTGAAGTTCACCAAATCAAATTACCTCTAATATTACCCCTTTTCCTATCCTAACATGTTGTCTTCCCTGAAAATAAGGCAGGATCAGATTTCTGATTGTCATACTTGTGTGGAGAGAAATATATGTTATATCAATTCCCTTCATCAATTGGTACAAATTAACATAATAAACACAGATCCCTCTTCATGATCATGGGATATGTATTAGCCAGAATTTTTCTTCTTTTTATGTAGATATGAAGTAAACTATATAATTTCTTTAGCATTTAATAAATTGCGATGTTCTTTTCTTTTCTTTTTGAGTCTTAGCCTAAAAGTCATAGTCTGAGCAATTTCTTTCTACCCTGAAAGTTGCAATAACATTCTAAAATATTTTACTAAAAAAGGGTTAATTTCATCAAAAGGTAGTAACTCTTATGGTTTAACAAAATTTTTTTTTCCATCTGAGGTAATCAGCAAATGCCTGTTAGACATTATCTGGGGAATTTCAGTATGCTGACATAATACAGTAATGTGTCATTTCTAGTATCTTCCTTGGTTATTGCACATAATCCCATTTTAGAAAATGCATTAAATCTTTTTCTTTCATTCAATGTCTACTTTGCTTGAAGCATGCTTGAAATGAGGATCTTGGATACTTCCTACACTTTTTGATTTCAGAATTAGCTACCCAATTGCCTGTAACTATTATTTTGACTCCTTTTGACCCAGGAAGACTGCAATGTTTATTAAGAACACATTTGTTCCTGCTGAGCTCTATTTAGCCATGTATTTTAGTACTGCATTAATAGTTGTCAAATATGACTGTCTTGATTTTTTATTTGCAAATAATCTTTATCTCTAGTTAGTTTATATTTACCACTATTATATATGAAATAATATACCCAGAAAGAAAACAAATATCTAATATATCACACTACAATCCTAAAATGAACTTTGGTGATTATATAAAAACAACTCAGATAATAACAAAAATAATAAGAGTTGACAAGTATTGAAAGATTACTACATTGCAGACACTGAATTAAGCACTTTATAAACAATGTCTCATTTAATCTTCAAAACAACCTTAGAGTAGGAATTATAACTGTTCATGTTTTTTGAGGAAGGAACTTAGACATGGAAGCTAGTAAATGATGGAGTGTGAAGATAATTCCAAGCTGATTGACTCCAAAACCTGTTATTTAATAATCAATAATGTCAACTTTTTTAATTAGAAAATTAACTTATAATATTAGCCAATAAAATAATCAATTAGTCATGTCAATTTGTAAGGTTTGAATTTCAAGTTGTTTTCAAAGGAAAAAAGTGATAGATTAATTCTCTCATGAGCTTTAGTAACAAACACTCCTCCTTCTCCGGCAGAAAGGAAAAAATGTTCACCTGGTGGTCCTGTAGAATTTACAGTTTCTTAAGTGGAAAATCTCTGACCTTGACTGGATGTTCATTAAGGTCACTGGTAACAAATGGGCCTGTCATACTAGGGTTGAGAAAGTAGGAAGTTTGTGTCTAGGAGAACATGGAAAGCCAGAGACTAAATAGGAAAAGGTACATTGCTGGTTTGGTCTCTTCTCCCTGCTCCTCAAAAGTACTTTATGTGTTGATGACAGCGCCATTTGCCATTGAGCTTGAGAAGACAGGAGACACAGAAGTAGTACTTATTGCTTCCTTCCGTTATAAACTTCAGATCCACCCTCTTTCTATGCAAAACCCAGCCAGCATCATAATTCTTTGCAGAGGTCCTCTCTTCTTAACATGATTTTATATGAAATGATTTGAATCAGCTTACTAATTTATTAAAATAGATCATACCTTTTTTTTATGAATTCCTTAACATATTTTTAGTTCTCAGGAAGGGAAAGTTATATATGAAGAAAACTGAATAATGAAGAAATTTCACAAGAAGCAGAGAGAGGAACTTTCTAAGATAAGCAAATACTACTTGGTAATAAATTTAAAAATGTTTACCTTGGAGACACAGATAGTCTAACTAGTCTGATTTAGATATTAAATAGAAGACTCAATTGTAATCCTTTGAGCTATTATAAGTCAATCATCTGCTTTAACTCTACTTGGTGTTAAAATGTTTCAGAATTCTAAAGGACTATCTTAAAGATTATATCAGGATGCGATAAATCTAACAGAAGCTCACAAATTTCCATACAGTATTTTAGGATATTTATAATGGAGAGGTAGAAGATGCTTTCAATTGGAATATTATTTAAGGACAGAAAATACATAATAACATTTAAGTTTATACCAATATGTGAAACATTTAAGATTTAGTTATCCAAACTTTTTTTTCAAGTTAGTTGCTATTTATGTCTTTAAAATGTTTAAATAAGCCCCAAGAAATACAAACTGACCGTTTCATGACATTACAAAAGTATGCGAGAATGTATGAAGTCAGAGTATAGGTTCCAGTGAATATTTTGCTTTCTAATATTATGATATTATAGAATAATGACTTGTATGTAGTCTAGTAGATGTACCCCTGAAGTAAAAACTCATTCAGCAAACTATATATTGTTAGTTATTTGTCATGACACCGAAAGCCATACGATATGGTAAATGTATTTATAGTAAGTGAATGATTTAAAATACATAGGACTTATTCAGCATGTGAAGAGACATGAGAAGAAAGAATAAAACTATTTTTAATGTTGACTAATAATTGTCAGAAGCTATAAAGGAAAAAAGAAAGCTATTTAATGTGAGGCTTGTTTAGTAAATGATTTAAAATAATGTAGAGAGACAAGCAAAAAAATGATCATACTATTATTTGGAAGAAAATGTTAGGAGCTCCACATCACAGAGTTGGGATGAAATGCGTCCTCTGTTTCAACAGCTGTTGAGAATGATTCTGGTGTGCCATGTTTAGCCTTGGCACCTCATCATCTAAGACCTGTGTACACGTATATGGACTTCAGAGAAAAGCAATGGCTATGATTATGGGAAAGAGGATAGAAGGGGTGATTTAAAGCAAGATTAAAGGTGCTAAAGATTTTTTGCAAGTTCTAAGGAACAACAAAGTAAGAAAATTATAATAGTCTACAAATAAATAGTAACTGGAGACAGCAATTATGGAACACATTTGAAGGAGGTAATGGGATGAAATTAAATTTAAGGTAAAAATGGTGTGTGGGAAATAAATCCCTTTGTATGAAATATGTAACAGACAAAATATATACCTTCGTGACAAAAGCTACCTTATGTTTAATGTCCCCATGAATTCATATTCTAGGAGACAATCTGGGATTACACCAGAGGTTCCAGGTACAGAAAAGCAGGTCTATAAACTTTATGCAACTTTTTTTTTTTTTTTTTGAGACAGAGTCTCACTCTGTTGCCTGGGCTAGTAGTGCCATGGTGTCAGCCTCGCTCACAGCAACCTCAAACTCCTGGGCTAAAGCAATCCTACTGCCTCAGCCTCCCGAGTAGCTGGGACTACAGGCATGCGCCACCATGCCTGGCTAATTTTTTCTACATATATACTTTAGTTGTCCAGCTAATTTCTTTCTATTTTTAGTAGAGATAGGGTCTTACTCTTGCTCAGGCTGGTCTCGAACTCCTGAACTCAAACAATCTATCCGCCTCGGCTTTCCAGAGTGCTAGGATTATAGGCCTGAGTGAGCCACCATGCCCGGCTTTATGCAAATTTTAAACTGCAGTTGCTGTTTGAATGAACTGGATCTGCTAGGATACCCCTGATAACCAGGGTACACAGGCAAAAGTATACTTAGGCTTTCTGGCCAGGTCAGCTGGACAGGAGCAAAGCTTGCTGAGTTAGTTATATGAGAAAAACTGATTCAATCAGAGAGGAATGGAGAATAAAAACCTAGAAGAGAAGATGAATAAATGTGTATAATATTGTTTTATTGTTGGGGAATATATTCAGTCAGTACTGGATGGATTTCAAAAAGGTGCACACTGCCTTTGAATTGGGTTGTGGATGTTGAGAAAGGACGAGGTTTGTTAGGAGAAATGCTTTGTATAGGGCAACTCTACTACAAGAGGGTTAGAATACTTAAGTGCATTTAGCAGATAATGAAGTAGCACAAATGAGGGAAACTGACTCTTTCTTAACTTGATCATAATGGGAAAAAAAAGCAGAAACTGGGATGAAAATTGGCAAGTGACACTTTGTCTCAATATAAAATAAGCCAACAGTAGTAGTGGCGATTGTGGCAAACAGGAGAATGCATGCCCCGTTGGAAGGGGAAACACTATTTATATCCATCAGAATATTGCCATTTGGTAATATGGGCTGAATCTTGCCTCTTCTGATTTTCAAGAGATGATGAAAATAAGAATTTTAAAATCAGGCAACTAAAAAAAGAAGAAAAATAACCAAATGGGCTATGTGAGTTTATAGAAATGTTATTCAGATTTGGGCCTCTATTGTCTTCTGCTATATATTATGATGTATTAAAGATGAGTAAGATTAATCTTCAGGGAATGAAGTCCCTCTATGATAATTTTCTCACCTTCTTAGGAAGAAAAACAAAGGTGTGCAGATATTGCACTCTCCTCTTTCCTTGAGAAAATTTCCCATGATAACTCAGATCTGAATTTAAAATAGGAAATGTGTAATTTGTTCCTAAAACAATCCCTCACTCTTTTGATGTGTAGTCTTCCATGCTGGGTCCTATTTTTGACCCAGGCCAGCAATTTCAGGTGCAGATGAATACTAACATAATATGACCCAGGTATATTCTTTAGAGAAAAATCACACATGTGTAGAAGAAAGCATGGATAAGAAATTCTACTGTAACATCATTTATAATTGAAAAAAATATATAGCATCAACCTGAGATTTCATGAGTAATAAAATGGATAAAGTGTTGGTATTTTCATCCCCTCCAATTTATGCTACAGAGGAGTAAAAATTAATAAATTATAGCTACATCTACAAATATATTAAATCTGAGAACAATATTTTGAACAAAAATGGTACACTTCAAAATGACATACTTAATAAGATCATTTACATGAAGTTTAAAAACAAATATTTAAAAATATTAATGGATGCATAAATATGTAATGAAAAACAAATATGAAGGGGTCTGATAAATGCTAATATTAGTTAATTTTGCATGCATAGGAGTTAGAGGAATGAAATTGGAAAGGAGTATACAACAGTTTTTGATAATAACTGTACTTTTAAATTTTTTTAAAAAATAATCTAAATGAATATGAAATCTTGTTAAGACTTTTCTAAAGGTGTATTGTGAGTAGTACATGGCTAAAATAAACAATGGTTGTCCATTATTTTACTTTTTTATGTTTATACAAATGTTTGAAATATATGCTAAAATACTAAATAGATAAAACATCCATTATGACCATAGCCCATTTAATCACAATAAAAGACTGGGATAGAAACACACACTCACACACACTCTGAGCTCAAAGAAAATACTTAAATAATTTTGCTGAGAAGGAATGCAGATATGAGAACACTCTCTCTTCTCTTTACCTTTCTTTTTTTCTCTCCTTTCCTATAGTCTACAGAGATAATAAGAGAAGAAAAATAAAAACATAATCTTCTAAGTCTGCATACTTTCCTCTAAGAGCTGCTTTAGATTGATTCTTTATATTTTGATAATATTTTGTTTCATTATCTATTTTGAAATGCTTTCTAACTTGCCTTCTGATTTCCTTCCCCCCTTCCTTCCTTCCTTCCTTCCTTCCTTCCTTCCTTCCTTCCTTCCTTCCTTCCTTCCTTCCTTTCTTCCTCTCTTTTCTCCTCCTTCTCTTCCTTTCTTCTTTGTTTCTTACCTTTTACTATTTGGTGTTTCTTTTATGTATGTTATTCTTACTACTGTCCAGTTTAATTCCATTATAATCAGATAACATATTCAGTTTTTTTTCAGTTCTTTGATATTTATTGAGATTTGTTTTATAGACTATCATGAGAGATATCCTGGTGATATTATGGGCACTTGAAAAGAGTTTATATTCTGTAGTTGTTGGATGTCATGTTCTTTAAATGTAAATTATGCCACTTTGGTTGGTAGTGCTTATCGCTTCATCTTTATTAATTATTTTTGTCTCATATTCTACCAAATACTGAAAGAGGGATGTCAATATCTGCAACTATGGTTGTGGATTTTTGTTATTTCTTCCTTCAGTTTTGTAAATTTTTGCAATGTGTATTTTAAAGTTCTATTATTAGGTGCATAAAATTTAAAATTTTAACACCTTGATGAATTGATACTCTTATTAGGAAATATTCTACTTTATATTTAGTGTGCTCTTTGTTTTGATGGTTTTATTTTATTTTTTTTAAATGTTGGCATGCTATTCTTGTATTTCGGTTTTGCACGGTCTAGATCCTTTTTTTCTTTTTTACTCTATTATATTGGAATTCTGAAAGTGTTCTTGCTTTTCATACATTTTGGTTATGTTTTATCCTAATAGAATTTGATCTGGGCTACCTATGTATGTATCCTCATTGAGGTTTTAAGAAAATATGGCTCATAGTCTTTGAAATAAAAGAAGTGTGTTCTATCTAGTAGAAAAAGTTTTTCTTCACCATCTGCCAGAAGGTTTAGGATTTCTCCTCTTAAGGCTGTGCTATTGGGTTTATGATCGTTCCTGTGATGCAATCTCCCTAATTTATTTTTCCCACCAATTACTGTCTATTTCTGTGCAGGTTGCCTACCATTTCACAGGCATATCAGCTGGTTTGTTAGTAGACACCAGGGAGAATACCAACTTCGTGATACCTATAACAGACAAGTTATGGGTAAAAAATCTCAATGTTTCAGTTTGATTTGACAAACTCTCTCATGTAGCATAAATGTTAACCATTCTTTTTCCCACTTCCACTTTGATTAAAACTTCTAGTGTAAAATGAAAAATAGTTCTTATATCGTCTTTAGTTTGGGAAACTGAAGGAAAAATGTTTCTATGGACTTCACCTCAGCTACTTCCTTTATTCATGTGGCCTGTGAATTTGGTCTTCTCTTTCCTAATAGCCATGTTCTCACTCCTACTTTATGAGGGCATTCTGAAATCTACTATCTCCTGGTTCTTTTTGTTTTAAATACAATTTTTTTTTATTTTAGAATAGATTTAGATTTACAGAAAAATTGAGAAGATAGTACAGAGTTCCCATGCAACTGTTACCCAGTTTCTCCTATTATTATCTTAACATTAGTATGATACATTTGTTTTAATTAATAAACTCATATGGATACATTATTATGAACTACAGTCTATACTTTCAGTTTTTCTTGCTTTTTTCTCAATATCCCTTTTCTGTTCCAGAATCCCAGCCTCAGCACCATGTTGCATGTAGTAGTTATGTTTCCTTAGGCATTTCTTGTTTTTTTTTTTTTTTTATTTCAGCTCATCATGGGGGTACTTAATAAGTTCAGGTTATATACATTGTCCATGTCCCGCCCATCCCCCTGAGACAGAGCCTCAAGCGTGTCCATTCTCCAGACAGTGCGCCTGGCACTCACCATGTAGGCATTTCTTGATTGTGGTGGTTTCTCAGACTTTTCCTGTTGTTGATGACCTTGACAGTTTGAAGGTTTACTGGAGAGTTATTTTGTAGAATGTCCTTAGTTGGGCTTTATCTGAAGTTTTACTCATGATCAGACTGGAGTTATGGGTTTTTGGTAGGAAGACTGCAGAAGAAATGTGTCATTTTTATTACCTTAAATCAGAAGTACATACTCTTAAACAGAATTTATTACTGTTGATGTTGGCCTTAATCACATGCTTGAGATGGTTTTTGTCAGGTTTCTCCACTGTAAAATTTCTTTTTTTCTTTCTTTCTCACCCTTTCCACACTATATTCTTTGGAACAAAATCACTATGTGCAGCCCACATTTAAGGAGGGGGAAATAATCTCTACCTCCTTTAGGGCAGAGTATTTTTATAAATTGTTGGGAATTTTCATGCATGGGAGATTTGTCTCTTCTTCCCTATTTAATGTATTTATGCCATCATTTATTTACATCAGTATGGATTCCTGGGTATTTATTTTATACTACTTTCATTATTAATATTTTGTTGCTCAAATTGTTTAAGCTTTGGCATTGGGATCTCTTTCACTTGGCTTCTATTTTCCTTTGAAACATCCCCTTTCTTGTGTTTTTGTTGTTTGTTTGTTTTTGCACTTTCTCACTTTGTGACAATCCCATGATCCATCTCCACACTCAGCTGACAGCAGTTAGTCAAAATTACCATTGCAATGTTCCAGTCAGTTTATGGCTCCAGCATTTTCTACTTCAGGTAAGACAATCTTGGCTGTGTCTCTCTAAATGATCCCCATTTTCCACATTTTGGGATGAGTTTGCGTTGCCACCCCAGTGATCTGAAGAGTCCAAGAAAAATAATTGACTTTCAGTTTTTCCAGCTTTCTCTTTAAGAATGAGAGTGCTGACTTCTAAGCTCCTTCTCTGTTGGAACTGAAACTAGAAGTTGGTCTATCTTTTTCTTAATATGTTTATTTTCAACGGGTCTCTGTCTTTATATTTAGTGTGTTGGGTCTTCCTTTTTAACTAATATGGCAATTTGTGACGTATGTTTAGTCTATTACATTATATATAGTTATCACTAAGGTTAGGATTAATTCTTTTATAATGCTATGTGTTTTATATTTATCCCACATGTTCTTTTGTTCCTGTGCTTCCTTTCTTGACTTTTTTTTTGGTGTAAAGTGCTTATTTTCTTAGTATTTATCTCTTGTTTTGACTTTTTAGTTGTATCACTTTGTGTTATATATTAGTGTTTCTCTAGTGACACACAGTTTTAAGTTTCCCCTCAAGTAATATTATACTACTTTGCAAATAGTATAAGGATTTATAGCAGTATATCTCTTCTTATTCTACATATGCTATAAATTCTACAATACATTGTTGGGAAGTATTATTTTATTTGTAATAGTTCATAGTCATTTAAAAAATTTCAATATCTATGTAACATTTTATATATGTATGATAGTTTTCTACATATTCATCCTTTCTAATGATTTTCATGCTTTTTAAGAGAAGATATCCAGGATTCCCTCTAGTATTCGCTTCCTTCAGACTGAAGAACTTCTAGTCCTGCAGGTCTCTTGAGGAAATATTCTCTCGCTTTTTGTCATTTCAAAAATGTCTTTATTTCATCTTTGTTTGGGGAAGATGTTTTCACTTGGTATAGAATCCTAGGTTCACACTTTATTTTCTTTCAGCACTATAAAGATGTTAGAAGGACCCCTCCTCCCGTATTTAATGTGTCTTTTTTTCTCCATCTGCTTTTAAAACTAATTCTTCATCTTCAGTTTTTAGCAGATTGACGATGATGGGCCTAGTGATTTTTGTTTTAGCCAAGTTGAGGTGTTAGGTGAGATTCTTGGATTTGTGGGTTGAAATATTTCATTCATCTTTGAAAGTTCTCAGCTATTTTATTTTTCCATATTTCTTCTAATCAATGATCTCTCTCCTTTCCTTTCAGGATTACAAGTATACATATGAGCGACAAATTGATATTTTTCCATAGATCACAGACTCTTTTTTTCTCTTGTTTTTGTTTTATTTTTCTCTTTTTGGGGAGTTTGCATATATTCTATCAATCGGTCTTCAAGTATATTGATACTTTATTCTACTCTGCTCAATTTGTTGTTAAATCTAACAAATTCATTTCTGATAATTTTTTTATTTCTATAATTTCATTTTATTCTTTTATGCACTTTCAATATCTCATCATGCTTGTTGTCCACCATTTCCTACAGATACAAATATTGGCAGATAATTATATCATCAAGCCATCTATGTTTCTTCTGTTGACTATTTACTCTTTCGACTATTAGTCACTTCGTTAACAGTAGGGATTGAAGTATGTCATATTTACCTCCAGAAAATGTTATGGCATTTTCTTTCAGTCTGCTAGAGTTGGAGGCTGAGTCAATTCGATATGTAGTTGAGCTGGGTATAGGCATTGTTGCAGCTTTAGTGCCCCACTGAATTAAATTAATTTGAGATTCTGATACAGCTTGCCCTTCTGTAGAACAAAGGATCTGAGTTCTGGTGAGATTGGGGAGGCTTCTTAGTGCTTTATAGATACTCTGCCAGCTCATCAAATTGTATCAAATCTCTCTTTACAGATTAGATGCCAGCTTTCTGGGCCATCGCACTGGGGAGTTACCTTTGCTCTCCATTCTTACCTCAACTTTTCTCTGCCTTAGAAAACCTCTATCTTTCCTGATGCAATGTCATCTTTTCCCCAAAATTGAGGGTGGTGGCATTATATTCCTGGAATGCTTTAGAATGGATTCTCTCAGCTCTCCTGCTGGCCTCTGGTATTTGGAAGCTTTGAGTATCCCAAAAGGTTTTCTCTCATGCAGAGCTATTTTAATATGACCAACAGTATGATAAACTTTTTTACATACAATATTTTCTTGATTTTTAGATATACTTTTTGTGATAAGTCTTAGTAAAATTTTACTAATTTTAGTAAAATCAGTAAAAAAATTAGTAAAAATACCTTGAGTAACTGGAGTCCCATATAGGTAAAGTAATTAGAATTCAAATGCAACACATATAAGCCTTTATTTTTTTTTTAAATCATAATTCAAGGTAAAACATTTAAGTTAAAAATGAAAACCAGAACTAGACAGTAAAAGAATACTGTTGATAAAGTGATCTCATGAAAGTAAACACTAAAAAGTGTAATAGAGATAGAAAATGTAAATCTACAAAATCTGAAAGTTAATGGAAAATGTCAGGAAATTGATAAAGCTTGACAAATTAGGGCTTAGAGAAAACATAAAATATGAAAATATAAAATTAAGCAAATACATAAAACAGTATAATAAGTAGTGACAAATATAAAGTTGGGGGAATAAGTATATATTTACTGTAAGAACAATTTATTATAATGAATTGAATTTTTAAAATAACAAATGGAAAATTAGAAGAAATTAAGATAAAAGGAGCAAAAGAATAAAAAATTGACAACTCTATAAAAAAGAGAGGAGAAATGGAAGGAGGAGGAAGCCTGCAAGGGTGTGGGTCTGTGAAACAGGAGAGAGTTAGAGCATATCTACTAGAGAAAGTTCATAATGGCATGTTTTGTTTTCAGTTGCATTTAAGACCTACTCAAATTAGGGACTATTTGTGTTACCTGTTTGTTTCTCGTGAGGTTGTGTGTTTGTTAAGGACAGACATTGTGCCTTATTCACATATATATTCTCAGGCATATGCAAAGGGCTTGGCAAATATTAAGTATTCATAAGCATTCATTGTTATCTTGAGGTTTCACTCTATCCATTCATTCATTCATTCATAAAATGTTTTTGAGGACCTTCTACTGTGTTCCAGAGCTCTTCTAGTTGCCTGGGATACATCAGAGAGCAACATGGGCCAAATATAGGCCTTATGAAGCTTAAAAAGAGAGCAACAAACAGGAAACATATACAACTGTACAGTATGCTAGATGGGGATAGGTACTATACACAGAAAAATTGAATAAGGAAGGGGTGATTTGGAGACTATATTAGGAAAAATGGGTTTCAGTTTTAGTGTAGTCAAGAAAGACATTGATGAAAGGTGGTATTTGAGCAAAGACCTGAAGCAGGTTAGGGAGGCAGCCACGCCAAGATGTGAAAGCTTCAAGTTCCAAGCACACTGAGTGATTCGGGAACTGCCTAGAGTCCAGTGAGTGCACCAGAGTAATGAGGGGGAGAGTAGCAGGGATTGAGAATGCAGGTAAGGGTGGGTCCTGTTATGTGCAACCTTGTAGGCATTGTAAGGCTTTTACTTT
Source organism: Lemur catta (assembly GCF_020740605.2). Classification (NCBI taxonomy): domain Eukaryota; kingdom Metazoa; phylum Chordata; class Mammalia; order Primates; family Lemuridae; genus Lemur; species Lemur catta. Next base: position 73,010,012 of record NC_059139.1, on the reverse strand, counting down.
AAGTGAAGTAAGGAGCTGTGCAGTCTTGAGCAGAGAGAAGTGACACTATATGACTCATGCTTAAAAGATTTTACAGTCTCCACAGATGGTGTAGCTCATGAAATAGAACTTTATTACCTGATCATTATCTTTTCCATATAAGCTATTAATACTTCAGGATTCCTATGTAGCAGTCTGTGGTAGAGAAACAAGCAAATGCTGCAACTCCCAGTTATATATAACTCATGGACTGGGGAAGGGCTCACTGGGGCCTAAATAGCTCTGTACCCCATGTCCAAGAGATGCAACAGACAACTTCCTAGACTGTAAAGTTCTTCTGTACTTATGGGAAGGACAGGCTAACTTTTCATTCTTTTGTATGTGAAGAAATTGAAATTTGGGTCATGCCAAAGAGATTCTGATACTCAATCTGTATTTTTCCCCACTACAATATGCTGCCTCTCCATAACTTTATAAAATTATTAGAAACAATTATGTTTCAGACCAAGCATCAACACCAAATTTTATTTGGACAGGGCCATATAGTAAACATTTTGGGATTTGCAGTCCATACAGCATTGAACTCTGTGTTATAGCATGGGAGTTACCATAGAGAATACCTAAATGAATGGACTCGGCTGTGTTACAAAAACTCTTAAATTTACAAAAACAGATAGTGTGGTGAATAAAATCTGGCCCGTGGGCCATAGAGTGCCAACCTTTGATTAAGACAATGTTGTTGAGAGCAAAGGGGAGATTGTAAAACACAGTTGCCAGAAGTTATGCTGATTCTTTTATGCTTGGTAGTTCCTAGATGACATTGAACAGGAGAAAAACTATGCAAATAAGAACATGAATATAATTAGCTTCCGATTGCACCATGTTCCAACATATAGCTCTTCTGCTGCCTAACCATGAATATCTTTGGGAGGAATTATAAGTTAGTTTGTCTTTTCTCACACACGAAAAAAAAAATATTTGGAAGATTCCAGCAGAGATGGATGAAAATGACTTATTTGTTCCTCAAAAATTTGTACATGATTTGCTAAATTCTCAAGGCATTCACAGTTTAGAAATACTTTTTGGAGGAAGAAATAAATATTTATAAAATTTTGAAACTAAATATTGTAAACTTAATATTTCTAGAATTACTACATGTAATGGTTTACATTAATATAGCATCTTTTTTCTCTTACTGTCCTTGCTGTATATCTGTAAATTATATATATGTGTATGAAATATATAACTCTGTTTTCTAACCCCACTTCCAGATACAGAAACTGAGCCACAATAGGATTAATAAATGCCTAAAAAATAAGTCAATGACAAGCCTGAGTCAAGAATTCTAATCTCTTGATAGCCATATTAATGCTGTTTACGTTTTCTGTAAATCAATATATCTGTAGGCCCAGGCAAATCTCCTAAAACAATCAAACAGGAATCCCAGGGCATGTCAGTTTCAGACAAGAATAATAATTTGCACGTGTGCATTTGAAATGGGGACATATCTACAATTTTGTAAAGTGGAAAACCTATCTTTGTAAAATTCACATTTAGCACAGATGTTTCACATACCTAATTATTACTGGTTAGAGTATTTAAGTAGCAAACAAGTTTGTCAGATATTTTTCTTGGCCACATAACTTTAATAGGGATGACAGCTACTAAAGGAGATGATTAAAAGTCCGTAGTGGCCTTCTACCCCACTTCCAAATGTAGGTAGGATATTTGCTAGTTATTACCTAAATCTTTGCTGATAATCACAGACAAAATGGCACAAGAAAGCCAGTCATTAGAAATATCCTTTGGCTAGCTCCTGATAGAGAGTTTATTTGAGTCAAGATACATTATCTATAATCATATTTGTGCACTGTGAATATGTGTATGATATTTTTGAAGGCTTGAACTGGAAGAAAAAAGTTAGCTGGCTTTTTATATATTAACCTGAAAATAAAAAGGAACGTGTATTCCTGACTACAGACATGTGAACTATTGGATCAGGTTTTCATATCTAAACATATTTTGTTTAGGTAAAAGAACCCTTATAAATACAAAGTTCAGATTTAAAAAAAATTAGAACAAGCTTTTAGACTTTTTCATATAAGTGGATCTGTTAATTTGTCATGAAAAAATGTTGAAAATATATAGTTTACTTCTGATCTGTCATAAACAGAATAAAGTAAACAGAGACTCCGTAGGGGTATTTTGGATAGTTTTGAGAACTATGTATTGAATTTTATAGATTAGAGAAATGTTTCCGATTTGAGTAGAGGTGTGTACATTACTTTAACAAATAGTATCTAGTATTCTTAATGTTTCAATACTACAGAGTTATTAAAGTATTTGACAGTATAATGTTGAATGCTAAAGACTAGTCAATAAACATTTGATTGCTTGGTCATATAATCATTTGAGAATAAGTCACACACACACACACACACACAGAGACACACCTCTTGTGTATCTTTAACACACACAATATTGCTTACATGTGCATGGGTTAACTAAAGAAAAAAATTTTTTAAAAAGTTGTAGCCCTGGGAGGAAGCCTGGATGATGTACAGAAAATGTTATGGCACTGTCCAATGGGGTAACCATTTATGGTAATGTTCAATGGTAGTATCCTTTTTAAGCTCTGACTTTGAGAAGGAAATAAATTTCCTACTAAGAGATAACTTTAAAGTGAATCTTCGTTCATTTTAGAGTATGGAATGCTAATCTTGGCAGAGAGAAAGCAAAGAGACATAAGATGTTGAACAGATTTGAAAGATACAAATTTGCAGCTGTGGATACTCTTTTATGTTAAAGTAATAAGGAGAGAAGCTAATGTTTTACCTAGTATGGTAGGGGGACCACTTGATAAAACTCCATGCTTAACACCCTAATTTTGACCAAATTAATATGTAAAAACTGAGAACGTTAGGGCTATAGTAGTAAATAATCTGAAATGAGAAATAAAAATATTAGTGTGAGGCAATAACATTCCGGAAAGCCAAACATAGGTCTGGGTTGATCCAGAATATTGATACAAACAAAACTTAGTGAATAGAACCTAGAAACATATTTTAGAATTCATTGTAGTGCACTTGCAATTCATGCATATAAGCTTATATGACAAAAAGTTCATTGTTTTCATTAGGGAGATATGATTAAGATTTTTAACAAATCCTTTTGTTGATTTCATAGCATTCAGCGTGAAACAAGCCACTGAGGTATGGTTAAACACCTGCACAGATTCTCTTGAGAACCAAAGTTTCTGATTCCCAGTTAAAAACAAGAAAATTGTCAAACGAATAAATGTGTTAACATCTTTCCTTACAGAATTCTGCCATTGAGAGATTATGTCTCCTTAGGCATGCCACATATATACTTAATTTTTACAAGTATAGGTCATCATGACATCATAAAATATGACTTAATCAAATGTGTCAGAGCAAATTTTGAGAGACTATATGGAAAATTTAAAAACATTTCAGCTTTTCCTATATAACAATATTTTCTTTAAAATAAGGAAAATGACCTTTGTCCAATTTAAACAGAGTTGGAAAGTTGAAAATTTTGATGTGTTCTAAACTAGGGAAAAATTCCAGAGTTTGAAATATTTGATTTTTTAAGGTTCTGGGTTTTTTTCCGCAAAGAAAGAAAAGAAATAATGTATTTCAAAATTGTTTGAGACTTTTAAAATTAGTTTTTGAACAATTAAACTGTTTTTGAATTTAATTTATGCATTTGCAATGCAAGTACCTGGAACTCACTGTAAAGAGGATGCATTAAAATTCTTCTGTGACACATTTTAAACTTACTATTTGGAAAAATAGAGATTCAGTTTGTCTCTGAAGTTTCTTCTCTCTTATTGAGAATATCCATATTGGTTTCAAAGCATAGGAATTTTCTTTGTGTATATAATGCATACCAACTTCACTCAAATTCTTCCCAGTTATTAAACTAAAAAAATCCCTAAAATATCTTTACATGAAAACACAAAAACATCTTGTTCTATTTTTCTTTTGCTTTAATCCCTAGCCTCCACTTCTCAATCTTATATCAACTAACATATTCTCCATTTAATTAATATAAATCTGTGACCCTATACAAGAAAAATTAATCACTTGAAATAAATGTAATATGTTGCTACACTGTCTGTACCAGAACAAACACAGTTATTCTTAAAAGGAATTGATTTTGATGAAAAATTAAGCTCTTTAAAGTGATTCTATATGAAAGAATTTAGTATGGAACATGATGAAGAAAGTGCCTTTGAGAAGCACTGAAGACCCTGATTTTGTCTGAGTCTCTCCCCTCTCTCACTGAGTGATCACAAGTATTTCAGAATTTATATTTATGATCCTTCCTATGATTATGTAATTCATAAAAATGATACTCGAAGTCTTATAAACATGTATTCCATTGGTAGAAGAACATTCATGGTATTCATTCTATTAATCTGATATTTAGTATGCATTAGAAAGCTTTGCAATGATAAAAATAATAATACAAAAATGTAATAAAATGAAACAAAGATTAACAAAGTAGTAAAGACCCAACAAAGTTAAGCTTGAGAAGCAAGGAACAAATTTCAAAACAAAACAAAACATGTTTAATTAACAAATGCAGTACTATTAACAAATGAGGGAAAGGATCCAGAAACGACATCTCTAGGACATTTAGTATGAACTAGGCTTTAGTCAGGATCCTCCAGAGAAAGAGACCAATTGGTTATATCAATATATTAAATATACCTTGAATGAGATTTGTTATAAGGAATTAGATCATGTGATTATGGAGGCCAAGGAATCCCATAACCTGCTGTCTGTAATCTGAAGAACCAGAAAAGCAAATGAGGTCAATTGTAGTCCAAGTCAGAAGACCTGAGAACCAGGAGTCTCAATGATGTAAGTCCCAGTCCCAGACTGATGTTTCAGCACAAGCAGTTAGGCAGATGAAGAGAATTCAATTTTCCTCTGCCTTTTTGTTTGGCTTGGGCAATTTCAACTTGAGACTTCCACTCAGTGTGTTGGATGATGCCTGCCCACGTGGGGGAGTGCAATCTGCTTTACCCAATCCACCAACTCAAATGCAATCTCTTCCAGAAACACCCTCACAGACATAATCAGAAATAATTTAACCACATATCTGGGCACCTTATGGCCACTGAAGCTGACGCATAAAATTAACCATCACAAGCTCACATTTCTCAAAAAATGAAAGAAGATAAAGGAAAACATGTCTGAAAAAAAAAACGAATATGCTGTGATATTAGGAAGACAATATTAAAGTTGAAAATGCAAGATAAAGTGAAAACATTGATGGAAAAAAATGAACACTCCAGCACAAAAAGTCAGTCTTTCAAATCAAGACAACTTATGGAAACACATAGTTAAATACAAGAGAATCTAAAAGTTTTAAAGTGAGATACAGAAGTTCAATCCTAGTTATTATTAGTGGAAATAGAGAAGACCAAATCTATAGAATATTAAAAATAGGCTTTAGAGTTAGAGATCATGCATTTTAATCCCAAATCTGTCATTTCTTAGCCATCTGATCCTGCTATTCAATTTTTTTGAAGCTCAGATACCTAATTGGAAATGGGCCATTATAGCTTTGTGATAGAATTTTGAGATCAGAAAGTGTGATTATATATGTAAAGTACTTAGTTATATGGCTGACAAATAATAGGCTCATTTGGGCGGAGACAGCGTAGTTGAATAAATTAGTTGAAAACTCTTGTTAATCATGATGTTTCCTTGGAATGGATATAAAAGCAATAGAATCCTTTTAAGTGGAAACATGCGTGCACACACATGCATGGAAGCCTGAATGCACACCACTGCCAGACCTTTACTTGCCATGTTTCAAAATTTTCAAAGTTTTGAGTTTAAAGCTTAAGACTTTAAGAACAAAGAGATTTTACAAACTGCCAAGAAAGCAGAAGATGCAGTGGCATGAATGTCTTGAAACATTTCCCATCAGGCTTTGTAGAAGGCAACTGCTTTGGAGAAAATCTACTCAACGCTAAGCAAAAAGAATTCTCACTACAAATACAGTGCCCCACCTTTTATTTGTGAATTAATTTATGAAGACCTAAAAATCACAAAACTATTTTTCAAATAATCCCACTGTAGCAAAGATATGCAGAAGAAAAAAGGAGTATTTTAGGGCACATGAAATAAGCTTAATAAACATTGATTAGAAAAATTATTAGAAGCAAGATTAATAGAATAAAATAAAATGATATAGGAAATTAGAATAAAATGTGGAAAATGGAAGGGCAGAAGATAGGGTTTTAGTCTACAAGATGTAACCAGAGGGTGAACAGGGCAAGGAAAAGTTTAACCCAAGAAAGACACTTTGCTCTTACCAAGATCAAAGTTTTCTTAATAAGCAAAAGTTATGATGAAAAATAAAGAACTAATTTTGCTAAATGTTTATCTATAAAATGACATTTCATTTCATTAGCAAACTATAAAAAATAAATCTCAGCTTAATTTTGTTGTTGTAAACATATTGCCTAAAATTTATAGATTAGGTTACCAATAAATTTTTAAAGGAGCTAGAACTTAGTGTCTATTATAAAATACATATAAATAAAAAGAGAGAATATAACCTCACATACAAGTTAAATGATACAATCAAGAATTATAATACTTAGAATAATTGTTTCTAATTGTTAGAAGGGTCCCTGACTATATTTTAAAAAAGCAATTGTCATGCCTACAAAAGATGCACTTAATATTAAAAGTCACACAAACAATTTCTCTCAACTACGGGATCAAAAAAGGCAAAGTAGAACACAGTGCCATACACACCAATAAACAAACAAATAAAAAGTTACAGATATGAATGATAGATGAAAGACAAGTAGACAGATGCATACACATGCACATTCTGATAGAGACATAGATACAAAAGCAACCTGGAAATACAAATGTAATATATTCAATGTTATAGATGGCTATCAAAGATCAGTTAAAAAACATTATAGCTTAAATATAGATTTAAAAACATCTATATTTTAAAGAACAAACTGTTAAGTAACAAGAATTTGGCTCTACTTAAAAAATTTAGAAGTAGAACAAAGCGCCAAAAGAAAATAGAAACCATCTGCTGCTTCTGACCTATTTCTCTCCTCCCTATCTGCCATGGACACAGCTCAATTTTGAGCAATTTTTTCTTTTTATACTTTCTTTGCCCCTAAAGAAAACCTAGAGCTCCCTAGAGAGTTCCAGTAACCACAGGAAAGTAGTGCTTGCATATAAAACTTCCCTATTTTTCTTCACTTTGCTTTCTTTTTATTCATTGTTAAATATGAAGTCATTGAGTACATGAAAGACAAAACACCTCTGCATTTCACAGAAACAGGAAGATAAGCTTTCTTAGGAGTGCTGTTAGAAGGGCAGAGTTTAGTCTCTGGGTGGAGGTGAGATTGGAGTCAATGCCATTTGTGGCCTGAATCGTTGGGGGCAGGGGAGGGGGCAATTGCTCACAAAAACTATTTTGGGGCTACCATGTTTTGAAAATTGTAAAAAAAAAATTGCTTGGTAATGTGGAGGACAGGTTTGAAAAAGTTATCAGGAGTACAAATTAAAAATAAGTATTTTGTCCAGGTGACAGATCCAGTTTATAATTTATAGTTTATAGCCCTAGAGTAAAATAAGAATATTATTTCATAGTATATAAAAGAAATAATTACATATATAAGAAAATAAAACATTTCTGGGATGAAGAAATATTAAATATAAAACTCTGATAATGTATGGAGGCAGAGAAATTAGCTTATTTAAAAAGTAATAAAAATCAGACCATCATGACATTTTTTATCTCCACAGAAGCCAATACAATTTTGAATAAAAAATAATCTCATTTCAGTAGAGCCCCATAAAATATTTTTTCACACGTAAATAATACATAAATATAAATTGTACTACTCCTTTACCCTTCCCAAGAACATTATGTTAGTACTCTTTCTACGTAAAACACTTCACTGACATTAACTTACGTTGACATTAAATTGACAGTTAACTGACAATAAATCAAAATCAAGTATTCAAAAATGGTAAAGTCATAGCATTAAATGTCTGATGGAGAATACTGAAACCAATTAAGCCAATTGAGTCAAGTATAAATAATGGTTATAATTATGGCCATAAACTTGAGTGCAAAAGCTCAAAACCATTTTAAAAGGTATTTTTATGTGGTAATAGTTAATACATATAAAATAAGCTTTGCTCTAAAACATATATTTAAGGACAATATATGTGTTATGGTGTGGGAGATTAGAGAATATAAAATTGTGCTTTATGATTTTTCTCTATTTTGAAGTTTCTGATAATGAATATGTATTAATTTTTTGTTAAAAATATATATAAATATTAAGTGGTATGGAAAAGGATTTTCTACAAATGTTGGTAAATTTGACTCTTTGGAAAATTAATGCATTTACAAAATCAGAACATCTACTTAGATTGTAATTTTATGTCATATCAGAGTAAAATATATAAGCAAATATAGTTATTTAATAAATCTCTAGAGAAGAAAACTGAGGAAAAAATAATGAAAACAGAAAATATTTATAGATTTGATCCTTTTAAAACTTTAAAAATACATATAAAATAACAAGAATAATCAAAATGGAAATCATAAAGTGAGTAAAATAGCCAACAAATAAATAGATTTGTAATATACTTAAATAAAGAAAGTACTTGGAAATCAGTAATAATAATAAAAAATCATATCATCATAAACATTTAGTCAAAAAATTATATAATGAATTCCAAAAGAATTACAGTTGAAACATAATCATGAAAGAACTCAACTTTTTTAGTCAACACAAAGTAAGTTGGTAATCAAATAACTTTTTAAAATATGTAAATTTTTTGAAAAATAATATTTATAATACTTTGTACTGGCACCAATGTTGTAAGGACTTTTTGGAGAGAAGTTGACAATATATATAAAGGGCCATATAAGTATCTCTATTTTTTGACACAGTTATTTTAGTTCATGAATCTGTTCCAAAAAAATAACTAACAAAAGGGGGCTCATATATATGAGCATGAGTTTAATATTTATATTAAAGAACACATAATACAAAGAGACAAAGTATCCATTAAGAAATAAATGATAACTCTTGAATTTAACAATATAAACCCCGTATGTGTAGGAACAATATAACATAATCAAAACCATATTTATTGACTTATGAAAATATAGCAAGATATTAAATAAAAATAAGGTAAGAAATAATCTAATATATTCAATATGATAACTTTACAGCACCAAAGATATTGTACTGAAAGAATATACTGTAAAACAGCAATGAAGACTTTTGCCAAAGGGTGGGATAAGTGGTTTAAATTTTTGCATTATATTTTTATGTTGTTAATATAATATATACTTATATATATGATACACATGTATATATACATATATAGGTACAAGTATTATTTCTATTATAAATAAAAACATAAAAGGTATGGCTTTTTTTTCTGTGTGGTGCATTAGGGATACATGAAATACACCAAATTAGGAGACTTGATTCAGTCCTGGTTTGATCACTTAATATCTGTTCCATTTTGTACACGAGTTACTAAAATTTTACCTGAGTTTTAGTTTCTTCATCTCTAAAATGGAGATGATACTGTGTGTCATAAGACTAGTGTGATCATTAAATAAAATAAAATATTGCCTTAAAGTTATCCCCACTATTTACTAGGCACTTGATTACAAATGGTGTTTAGACCACATAAAATTTTAATCCAAAAGTTCGGCCTATTGAACCTTGAGTTTTGTGATGTTCTTTTGTGGAGTTACGTACATATATATCTATTTGTTATTGTGTGGGTGTTTGCATGTATACAGACACATACATTAATAGTGGAGGTAAAGCCATAGTTCTCTCCCAGCATTTTTCCTTCATTTAAATATTTAAACACTGGAAAATGGCCAACTAGAAGCAGCCTGCCAGCCCGCTGCTCCCAAGGAAAGAAATGGAAGGTTCAGGCAGCTGCACCTACATATGGATGGCTCATCTCTGAAGCAGCATTGTGAAATCACAGAAAAGCAATGAGGGACCCTCATAGTGGAAAAAATAAGGTGATGGGGTGATACATATAACAAAATCAGAGAATTAACAGGGAATAACAGGAGAATAGAGCATTGGGCCACTGTGCCTGCCCTGTTGGCGCAGTGGGAACTAAACTGCAAGATGGCTCCCACCACCCCAATAGACCTATGCTTGGTCAAACTGGGGGCCTGCTTGGAGTCTGTGCAGAGCCATTGCACCAGATAACAGGCATGGTGGGAACTGGGCAACAGCTAAAGCCAGCCTGAGCTCTCGGGTGCACTGTGCCAGGTCTGCACTAGGCTGGGGAGGGAGTGGACTGACTTATGGCTTCCCTGAGCTGTACCTGGTGACTTGAAGCCAAGTGCTTTCTCCCTTAGAGTGCAAGGGCAGCTGAGCATGGGAATTGACTGGGTGCAGAAGGCTCAGACCTGAGAGGCATTGGGTGACCATTTCAGTAGGTCCTAAGTGGGGAGTGGAGAATTCTGCAGTCCCCAGGCCACCAGAACCAACATCTGCCTGCCTGACTTAGCATCTGCAGGGCCCCTGAGTCTGTTAAACAACATGCCACTTGCTTGGCCCCAACTATGCCCTCCAGGCCCCAATTACCTTCTGTCTTCTTGGGCCTATATACCTGGCCCTGTTTCTAGCTCCTCAGCCCTGCTTAGAAGCTCTGCTTCTGGCTCCTCCCCAGTTCCAGCTTTGAGGCTCACATGCCAGAGCCCAAGGCTCCAACTCTATGCCTCCAGAACTCCCGCCAGGCCTGAGACACTATCCCCAAGTCTCCAGCACTGCACTGGGTCACCAAAACCCCATGCCAGAACCTCCATTACTGGGGCAGGGCCAGAATAACTGCTCCAAAGTCCAATGACCTGCCAGGGATCCCTGAGCCTCAAGTTACTAGTACGGTGGGGCCTGGTTTAAGCAAACTCACACAGCCTGGGAACCCACAACAACTGCTTTCAGCTGCTGCTTGAGCACAGGCAATCACAGGTGAATAGAACAAATCATAACAGCTGCATTACAGGCTTCTGGTGCACCCAGCCCTCCTCTGCTGCAACATTCGGGGGTAGGGGGGAAGAGCACCATCTAGTGACCTCCTGTACTCTAACCAAGCAGGAGAGTTTCCAGCAAGGACCAGGACCCTGGAAATCTACTAGTACTGAGTTAAGAAAAGGAATCAGATGAGAAGAAGCCAGGAAAAGATCGCTGGTAATTGAACCCCAACTACAAGGAAACTGTCAAAATGACAGAAATGGGCTGGGCACGGTGGCTCACGCCTGTAATCCTAGCATTCTGGGAGGCCGAGGCGGGCGGATTGTTTGAGCTCAGGAGTTCGAGACCAGCCTGAGCAAGAGCGAGACCCCGTCTCTACTAAAAATAGAAAAGAAATTATACGGACAGCTAAAAAAAACATATATCTATCTATATATATCTATAGATATAGATATATATAGAAAAAATTAGCTGGGCATGATGGTACATGCCTGTAGTTCCAGCTACTTGGGAGGCTGAGGCAGGAGGATTGCTTGAGCCCAGGAGTTTGAGGTTGCTGTGAGCTAGGCTGACGCCACGGCACTCACTCTAGCCCGGGCAACAGAGTGAGACTCTGTCTAAAAAAAAAAAAAAAAAAAAAAATGACAGAAATGGAATTCAGAATATGAATGGCAAATAAGAAAATGGAATTGATGAGAAAGTTGAAAAGCAACAAAAAGAAGCCCCAAAAATATTTTTAGAAATTAATGATAAAGTCACTAAAGAGATAGACAAAATTAAGAGGGATATAATAGAACACAAAGAAATGAAAGAGTCATTCAGGGATTTCAAGACACAGCAGAAAGTTTCAGCAACAGAGTAAGCCAAGGAGAAGAAACAGTATCAGAGCTTGAAGTTATATAAGTCTCTTAAATCATCTAAAATCATTTAAAGAGGCAGAGAAGAGAACCAACAAAGGCAGAACAATCACTTATGTGAGGCAAACAGACATATGAGGGAGAAGAAGAAAGTACTAAAAGCATGGAAAATCTATTAGGGTGATTTATGGAGGAAAACTTTTCTAGTAATGCCACAGGTACAGACATCCAAATATAAGATGGTCATCGAACCCTGGGAAGATTCATAGCAAATAAGACATCTACGAGACACACAGTAATCAAGTTGGTCAGAGTCATAATGAAAGAGAAAATTCTACAAGCAGCTAGATGTAAGCAACAACTGACCTACGAGGGAAAACCCATCATGATTAACAGATTATCATGGAAACTTTACAAGGCAGAAGGGAACCCATCATGATTAACAGATTATCATGGAAACTTTACAAGGCAGAAGGGAATGGGCCCCCATCCTTAACCTTCTTAAATGGAACAATTGCCAGCCTAGAATTTTGTATCCTGCAAAACCAAGTTTGACATTTGATGGAGAAATTAAATCTTTCCCAGACAAGCAAACAGTGAGAAAATTCATCATAACTAGACTTGCCCTGCAGGAAGTAAGATTTGCATCGTACACAAATCAGTGAAATAGATACCCACCAGTGTAAAACCACCCAGAACTTACAGGTCAAAGGCCAGATACCACAATGGCTCAAGGGTAAAACAAAGCAATAAAGCTCTACACAGCAGTATGAACAGAAATCCACCCCAATTATCAATTTTTTCAATAAATGTAAATGGCTTGAACTGTCCACTGAAGAGACAGAGGATGGCTGAATGGATAAAAAACAAGAAGCCAAATATCTGCTGTCACCAGGAAATGCATCTAACCCAAAAGGACCATCAAATCCACAAGACCTCTTTCAGATTCCAGGTGAAGTGATGGAAAACAATATTCCATGTAAATGGAAACCAAAAGAAAGCTGATGTAGTCATTCTCATATCAGATAACATAGACTTCAAATCAACAAAAGTAAAGAAAGACAAACATGGTCATTATATAATGGTGAAGGGAATAATTAAACAAGAAGACATAACAATCCTAAATATTTATGCATCTAATACAGGTATATCCAGATTTATAAAGCAAACCCTACTTGATGTAAACAAAATGATAAACAGCACCACTGTAACAGCTGGGGGCTTCAATACCCCACTGACAGAAAGGGACAGATCCTCAAAGCAGAAAATAAACAAAGAAGCAATGGCCTTAAATGGGACTCTAGAACAAATGGGCATAACAGACATCTACAGAACATTCTATCCCAAAACTACTGAATATACATTCTTCTCATTGGCTCATGGAACATTCTCTGAGACTGATCACATACTAGGCCACAAAATATGTCTCAAAAAATTAAAAAAAAATAGAAATTGTACCATGTATCTTATCTGACCTCAGTAGAATAAAATTAGAAATCAATTCCAACAGAAACACAACTCTACACAAAGTCATGGAAATTAAACACTCCATTGCTGAATAGCTATTTTGTCAAGGAGGAAATTAAGATGGAAATAAAAAGGTTCCTTGAACAAATGGGACACAACTTATCAAAATGTATGGAATTCAGCAAAAGCAATTCTAAGGGGAAAATTTATACCCTTAAATGCCTACATCAAAAAGACAAAGAGATCACAAATGAACAATCTAATTAATCATCTCAAGGAATTGGAAAAGGAAGAGCAGATCAACCCAAAACCAGAAGAAGAAAAGAAATAACTAATGTCAGAGAAGAATGAAATGAAATCAATTCCTAAAGAATTATACAGAAGATTAAGAAAACAAAAATTGGTTCTTTGAAAAGATAAACAAAATCAACAGGCCTCTTGCTAGATTAACCAGAAACAGAAAAGAAAAGACCCTAATAAACTCAATCAGAAATGAAAAAGAAGATATTACAACTGATACCATGGAAATACAAAATATTATCTCTGAATACCATAAAATTCTCTATGCACATAATGCACATAATGAAAACCTTGAGGAAATGGACAAATTCTAGGCTCAATCAAGAAGTAATAGAACAGCTGAACAGACCAATATCTAGTAAAGAAATTGAAGCAGCAATAAAAAAAAAATCTTCCAATGAAAACAGGTCCTGGACCAGATGATTTCACAGGCAAATTACACCAGACATGCAAAGAACTACTGTCTCTACTGCAGAAATTATTTGATAATATTGAGAAGGAAGGACTCCTCCACAACCCATTCTACAAAGCCAGTATCACCTTGATACCAAAGCCAGGAAAGGGCTCAACAAAAAAAGAAAACTACAGACCAGTATCCCTTATGAATATAAATGCAAAAATTCTCAATAAAATCCTAGCAAAATGAATTCAGCTGCATATAAAAAAAAATCCACCACAAACAGGTGGGCTTCATCCCAGAGATGTAAGGATGGTTCAACATACACAAATCTGTAAGTGTGATTCAACACATAAATAGAATCAAAAACAAAGACCATATGATCCTCTCAATAGTCACAGAAATATCATTGGACAAAATTCAGCACCCTTTTATGATAAGAACTCTTAACAAAATAGACATAGATAGAACATACCTCAATCATATAAAAGCCATAAATGAGAAACCCACAGCCAACACCATACTGAATGGGGAAAAATTGAAAGCATTCCCGCTTAGAGCTGGAACCAGACAAGGTTGCCCTCTTTCACCACTTCTATTCAACCTACTGCTGGAAATCCTAGCCAGAGCAATCAGACAAGAGAAGGAAATCAAGGGCATCCAAATAGGGGCATAAGAGGTCAACTATCACTCTTTGCTGATGATATGATCTTATACCCAGAAAACCCCAAAGATTCTGCCAGGAGACTCCTGGAATTGGTAAATAAATTCAGCAAAGTCTCAGTTTACAAAATCAATGTACACAAATCAGTAGCATCCTATATACCAGCAACAGACAAGCTGAGATTAAAATAAAAGTCTTAATACCTTTCACAATAGCAACAAAGAAAATAAAATACCTAGGAATATATTTAACCAAGGAAATGAAAGAGTTCTACAGGGAGAACTATGAAACACACTGAGGAAGGAAATCACAGAGGCTGTGAACAAATGGAAAAACATATCACATCACGCTCATGGGTCGGCAGAATCAACATTGTTAAAATGTCTACACTAAAGTGATTTACAGATTCAAGGCAATCCCCATTATAATACGAACATCATTTTTCACACATCTAGAAAAAAATCATTCTGTTCTTCCATGGAACCAGAAAAGACCCTGAATAGCAAAAGCAACCTTCACCAAAAAGAACAAATCAGGAGGCATCACTTTATCAGACTTCAAGTATACTACAAGGCTATGGTAACCAAAACAGCATGGTACTGGAATAACAATAGAGACATACACCAATGGATCAGAAAAGAGACCCTAGATATAAAGCCATCATCATATTGCCATCTGATCTTTGACAAAGCAGACAAAAACATACACTAGGGAAAAGAATCCCTATTCAATAAATGGTGCTAGGAAAATTGGATAGCCACATGCAGAAGACCGAAATGGGATCTGCACCTCTCCCCACTCACAAAAATTAATTCATGATAGATAATCAACTAAAACCTAAGGCATGACATTGTAAGAATTCTAGAAGAAAATGTTGGAAAAATTCTTCTAGATATTAGCCTACACAAATAATTAATGAAGAAGACCCTGATGGCAATCACAGGAACAACAAAAATAAATAAATCATACCTGATTAAATTAAAAACTTTTGCATAGCCAAGGAAACCATAAATAGAGTGAATAAACAACCAACAGAATGGGAGAAAATACTTGCATGCTATACATCCGATAAAAGGCTAATAACCAAAAGCTAGAAAGAACTCAAGTGAGTTATCAAGAACACATTAAACAATGCCATTAAAAAAGTGGGCAAAAGACATGAACAGAAACTTTTCAAAACAAGATAGACTAATGGCCAATAAACAGATGAAAAAGTGCATAACATCTCTAATCATCAGGGAAATACAAATCAAAACCACAATGAGATATCACCTAATTCCAGTGAGAATGACTTTTATCAAAAAGTCCCAAAAGAACAGATGCTGGCATGGATGTAGAGAAAAAGGAACACTGATACACTGTTGGTGGGACTGCAAACTAGTACAACCTTTATGGAAATTAGTATGGAGATACCTCAAAGAACTAAAAGTAGAACTGCCATTTGATTCAGCAATCCCACTACTGGTATTTACCCAAAGGAAAAAAAGACATTTTATAAAAAATACACTTGCAGTTGAATGTTCACAGCTGCACAATTCACAATTGCAAAGATGTGGAAACAATCCCAGTGCCCATGAATACATGAGTAGATGAATAAAACGTGGTATACGTATACCATAGAGTACTTAGTCATAAAAAAATGGTGAATTGATATCTTTTGTAACAACCTGGGTGGAACTGGAGACCATTAATTCTTCTAAGAGAACTATTACAAGAATGGAAAAACAAACATCACATATAGTCACTACCAAATTGGAATTATGGATCAACACTTTCATGCACATATGGTAGTAAAACTTAACGGAAATCAAGCAGGCAGGAGGGGGTAGAAGGGGATGGGTAAATTTACACCTAACAGATACAATGCACACTATCAAGTGATGGACACACTCATAACTTCGACTCGAACTGTACAAAAGCACATTATACAACCAAAACACTTGTACCCCCATAATACTCTGAAATTAAAAGAAATAAATATGTAAACAGTTAAGAATCTCATTTTTTCTACCATGAAATTGAGATATAGTGGTTAACATTCACCAGAGCTGCAAATGCCCTCAAAAATTTTACAAGTATCTAATGGATCATAATGCAAATGTCTTTGTTTATTGAGTATCCTATTGAAGTATGCTGTTGTCCTTTTCCACAGAGTTTACAGACTGATGGCAGCTTTGTTTTCACCCCAACAGCTGACATTTTTAATTGGTTGAACTCCACACAAACACTTTCTGCATCTGTGACCAATTATAGGAAGAATTGAAATTGGATTTCAACTTCTTATTTAATAGATAGCCTGATTAGTTAAATAAGCAGGTAAGGGTGTACATATTTTTATGTCTGGGGCTTTCCTTTTACTGTTTCAGAAAATTGTCTATTATTCAGTTGATATTTGTGTCTCCAATTAGTGAAGGTGCTAGACTGATTTCCTAGTAACTCAGTGGGTGTTAAATTTATTGCCTTTTTAGGTCTAGATTATGCTAAATTCATTTCAGAGTATGGAATTCAATATGATTACAATATAATCACATGGTTAATTGCAAGTAAAACCTCCTCTAAAATTAATATTTAAAGTAGAATTGCAGTCAAAGCAGAATGAATGAGGAGGTATTGTTATAACAGAGTGCCCTGAGGGAGATTAGCGCATTTTAGAGAAATTTGGGCTGTGAGTCAGGAAATAATTCCTAATAAATCTCCAGAGAAGGTCACCTCTACTACCAGAAACAATATTTCTCATGGGTTACATACTCAATCTTTTGTTTTGCTTTCTTTGCATTTGGCTAGATAATCTCTTATAAAAAAAGAAAAATAAGCCTTCTTTTAAGATCTTTCTTTTTCTCCTTCAGTGGTTCACTGTGATGTTTTTTTCCTATTTTGAGCACCTTATGTCTAACAAGACTTTTCTTTCCACATGTTAGCTAGATGTGAGAACTAAGCTCATATCTTTTCCTTATTCCTATTTGGCATTAAATTCTTAGCAAGCATTTCAGTTTATCTTTCTATCTTAGAAGGATAATTGAATAAGTACATATTTAAATTATAAACAAATAAGCTTTTGTGGCTGCCTCTTACTGTACTTTGTTGATTTAGTACAATCTAAGAGGGGATTTTATACAAGGAGGAAATGATATTGTATTGTCCTTTGAATATTTAAGCATTCTTTCTATAATAATCATCAGTAACTTGATTTCTAATGCTGTTTAGACCACATAGCCTTTTTTTTAAAGAGATAATTTTTTTTATATTATTTATTTCAGCTTATTATGGGGGTACAAAAGTTCAGGTTATATATATTGCCATGTCCCGCCCATCCCCCTGAGTCAGAGCTTCGAGTGTGTCATAGCCTTTTAATAAAAAAATTTTAACTTAGAAAACTTTAAGTATAGAGATGTCATTTTTTTGTAATTTTTTTCTTACTTAAAGAAAAGGAACACCAAGCCATCATTGTAAAGTCTTTTTATTTAACTGATTACAAGACTATTGAAAAGGTTCTAAATACAAAATCCAGTCAAGAATTAGTCTCAGTATGGTCTTGTATTTCAGAAATTTAACTGACTTCTATTGTTCAGAAGAGGTGATGTTTATATACTCTCTTCAATGGGCATCTGTCATAAAATGTTTCATAGCATACTACTCTTGTGCACACCATATCACAAAGGAAAAACATTATTCAAAATAATCTTAACACATAAAATAAGTTGAAATTATATCTATTTTGATTCTTTTTTGATTGGTTAATTATGATTAGTTGGTGGTTTTCTCCTGTATTTCCTGACTCCTGAATATATATGAACAAAATGAATTACAAAAGATGATGCATTTATACTGGATTCAGAAAAGTATAAGCTCACTTGTTCTCTCTTAGTCTCAGATTTAATTTCTTTATCTATAGAATCACAGTAGGTCTACATGAAGAACTTCAGAGATTACTTGGGTTTAATATTTAATTTTATAAATAACAAAACTGAGACCCAGTGAGTGTCTTATTTTAAATCACCAGAGAGTTATGGAGTAAACTTTTCCCTCTACCTGCTGCCTTTCATAATTAAATATTTCTCATCTCTTTGACTCCTCAATAAATAGATTTCAACAGATGATTGTGAGAGGCCAGGAGAGAGACAGCCTTGAGGAGCTTTAACAAGAGGTCAAGAAACTCACCATCCCTCCCTTCCTGACTACAGGCCTTTCTTAAAAACTGGCCATTTGCTGTCTCCCCTCGATTTGGACCTTGTGTGCTGTAAAACTGGCCATTTGCTGTCTCCCCTCGATTTGGACCTTGTGTGCTGTACCGTGTGTGTTCAACTGGTTAAACGTTCAATACTTCATTCAACAAAGATTTTTTTTTGAAGCTCTACCATGTGCTTTTAATGCAGAGGAAACAGATATGCAAAAAACTAGCTATAAAATTGATTACAAACAAATGAGAGTTAAGTAGGCTTTCAGATTGTAGAAAGGAGCTTGCGTCCAACTGAGAATAAAAAATACACTTAAAGGAAAAGGGGCTCAGCTACTCCTTAAAAACTGAGGAGGCATTTGAGAATTGAATCTAAACAGGCGTACTATGTAGGCTCAGCAAATTACATCAAAAAAAGTGTCGAAAGTTTCAAATGGAGGGAACAGGGAATGGCAAGGATTATGGTTTAGTTGAGATTATTTTATGAAGTATCATAAGAAAGATCTTGGTCTCATTGGTCTTTTGTGTTTGTTCCAGCCCTTTCTACTACTACCTATAGGGCAAATGATTCAACCTTTTGTCAATGTCAAGAACGTCGGCTTATTTCATGTTCTGATTATTTGCTTTAGGGAATCCAACAATCATTGTTCATGCTTTCCATAACTTCTCAGGGAGCCTGTATATTGCGTGTTTATACTAGGCAGCAACCCAGATGATGTGAGTTGAGGCATAGTGAAAGCATCTTTGGCCATAAAATAGCACAAGGCTATTTGTTCGTGAAATTATAAACTTCACTGCTGTAAAGATACCTTAGCATTAGAACCAGGCATTTTATAGTGATGCAATAGGCAGACAGCATTTGGCTCACAATCACATAGCATCAGTAGTATTACATATTTGTTTTTGAATGAAGAGATTGTTTCTCTGGAATCCTCCTGTTGCAAAATTATAAAATCCACGATTCTTCAAAGAAGAAATAGTCATTTCAGAAATACACACACATACACACTTTTGTTCTTTTTTTCTCCTTCTTTTTAGGACCCAGGTCACAGAATTTCTCTAATCATGCTTTGTGATTCACAACTTACTGACATCTTGGTCCATACATGGCTCTTTCTGGTTATAGTTGTTGAAGTATTTATTAGTAATGTAATTAAGACCTCTAATGTAACATGCAATACAAGATTTTGAATATTTTAAAAAATTTACATTTACCTATGCACGTCTCCCACATCTTGTCCTTGGCTTCTCACCCAGAAGCAATTTATATCCAGAAGTTTATGTTTATCATTCCCTTGGTTTTCTTTAATATTTTCTAGCACACAGATCTAAATGATTAACAAATATGTTGTGCAGTTTTGCTTATTTTTTAACTTATTAAAAGTGGTATAATTTTATATTAACATCTTAATGTAGGATTATTTTGTTAGATAATTAACTATAATTTGAAAAGAGCAGATAAGAGCCTAAGGGAATAATAATAAAAGCCCATTCAGCAAACATTTGTGGAATAGTTGCCATTTCCAGGCACTGGGGATACAAACAAGATACAATTCCTTCTTTGAGGAATGTGTGACTTATGAGAAAGGGATATTAACAGATAATTGCAATAAAATGTAAAAAGTACTATAAAAATGTTGTAAACCAGTATTACTCTAGGAGAGAGGTGGCATATTTCTTAAGTCTTAAGGCTATTTTGGGTATTATTATAAGAGATACATTTCAGGTTGAGAAACACAACTATGCAATGCTATTGAGGTGGAGTACAACCGATGCCAGGATACCAAGAAATTATGAAGGATCAAATTAAAACAGAAGGAATTAAGGCTGGTGGATTAGTGAAAGGACTGATGGATTAATCGGGAGGATTACAGGGAATCGTAGAAGTTGCTGTCAATACTATCTCTATTGCAGATGTTATAGATTCTATAGGATTGGTGACTATTAGAAAGAAAAATGAAAAGGTCAAGTAAAAGCCAAGGATTAGGGCTCCTATATTGTAGAATTGAATAAATACGGGAAGGAGCAAGTAGGGGAAAGAACTTTTTTCTATATTTAACAATGTTTATTTTACTTCATTACAAAAGACATATGTTTTCATTGTGGAATATTTTTGACAGGTTTGCAGAAGGACAATCTGGCACTGCTTATGCAATTTTAGCATGCACATACTTCATGACCTGTGAATACATGTGTGTGTATCTAAGCATCCATATATCTATATCTATATTCCCCCCAAATTCCCACCATAGTGAAAATATTCAAGGACACACACCGCAGCATTCTTTGTGCTGGGGAGGACAGAGTGGGAGGCATCATGGATGTCCATAACTTGACTCAGTAAATAGGATATGCATAAAATGAAATTTTAAGCAAACACATAAAGGCAGTGCTTTCTTGTTACATGAGTCTTGTGTTGCATCCTGGTATTCTTTATTCTTATCACAAAACTGGCCAGATGTGACTGAATTGGTTAATCTATGACTCTCGCTCATGTGGAGTCGCTGTGCTCTGAAATCTCATTACTGCGGAGTTTCTCTGCCATCCGATGTTAGGCGTAGCATGGGTGTAATTTGTCTGGAAACTTCAATGACTACTAGAGTGGGTCCTGGCCTCATGCTCATACCGTTTTTAATAACCCAAACAGTTCACATACAACAATCTGCGTTTTTTTCTGAAGCCCCACATCAGTTGCCTGGTGTCTGGTTCTCATAAAATTATCCTGACATTCACAAAGCAAATGTCCTTTGAGCTTTGACTGCAGGGTGAGGTGACCCACCAGATGTGGTATTCTGGTGTGGTTGGAAGGAAACAGACAATGTTTACATTAACCTTTTCAGGCCCTTTCCCATGTGGGGTTAGCAGCATGGCGGTCAAATAAAGATGCTTAGTCATCCAGAATCCTGTAAGCACTTGACACCATGTCAAGTAATCTGCTCCACACCGTACGATCTGGCAGTCCTGCGCTTGGTAGAAGAGCAGCCAGTAATAAGAACCCAGTGCTATTTGAGGACCTATCTACGTCAGGACACTACTCTCACTATTTTCTTTTCCCTTTGGTAATATGCTTTTACCAAACCTCATTATGAAGAGACTGGCCACTAATAGGAGAGGGATGAAAACTGCATCCTGATTTTATGAATTTCTGGACTGCAAATAGATTCCTCAATTATTTTATATATTTCTTGGATTAAAATCTTGTAGACAGAGCATTACAGACTGGGCAGACTAGTAAACAATGTTCCTTCAAATTGTTAAACAGTTCACTAAGGACATTTTTTTACTAATAGGAGAACTCCCATTTGACCTACTTTACGTTTTGCTCTAAATGATAAACTATTAAAATCTGGCAATATCAGTGGCTTATTCCAAGAAAGGATAAAGATACTTACAGAAATGACTACACTGCAATCTTATATGCGTTTATTTTTCTAAGAAATAAAAACCAAATCTAAACACCTGCCTCTCCTTGGTTAAGCTCCTGACTTGACTTAAAATAGCATGTGGTTTTCTTGAAACTTGTTATTTTTCTTCTTTTTCCCTTCTAATTTATGAAAAGAGAACATAGTAGCTATTAGTAGATTTAATGTTCCAATAGCTTCAAGGCAGCACAAATATCATTTTATAAATGTGAAATTTGTCATAATGCTCAAGTAATGGAAAAAAAACATCGTGACCATTTTCCTTTGTAAGCACTTGTGACAGCTAAAAAGTAATAATTCCTATTAATAAGTGATTTAATGTGGCCCAACATGTGTCCAGGCCTGCAACTATTATGTCAATAAACAGCTAATCAGTTTAATGTGCTGTAGGCAGGGACCAGTAGTGCATACAAATGTAAAGATAACAAGGAACAGAGTCTTTATCTCTTCTATTGTGGGTTTTTCCCGGTGGTAACAGACGTTGAGACATCCCTATGTGAATTCTCTTTCATTTGTACCTGTCCCAAATGTCTGTTCTCAAGTTTACTCTTATCAGTGGACTATTCTGGAGCCATTTTTATTCCACTCTAATCTTCCCAGTGTATCTTGCTGCCTCGGCAGTGTCTTACTTTGATTAGGGTGTGTACTCCGCCATTCTTGACAGGAAGACTGAGGGTGCGGGAAAGAAGGAACATGGGGCGGAGGAGGAGGAACAGTGTACAGAATTAAAATAGATTTTCTGTGTCTTGTTCTTGGTTGGAGAGGAAATACCCACAAGTGACTATGGTTGTAAGATTTATTTCTAAAGCTAATATTTAGGAATCTAAAAATGTCGAACCTATGTGCATATGCATTTGAGTCTGCACATGTATGTGCATGTTATGTGTGTATCTACAGTCATCAGCATGTTATATGCTAATCTGATCATGAAAAATTTTCAGAATATAAAGTAGGTATTAAACGTGAATCAAAAGACAAATAAAGCACACACACTAGATAATTCTAGAAGCCCTAGTCTCTTACTTGGGGACAATGATAATGACAAAAGGTAACTATTATTTATCCAATATTTTCACTATGCCACCTGCTTTACAGATCCTCTTTAACCATTCTCACAATACCCCTCTGAGAAAAGCACTGCTGTCGCATCTCTGTTACAGATTACTGAAGTATAACAACACAGGATTTTGTTTTTCTGACCAGCTTCTTTTTTTTTTCCCCTCCAGCATACCCTCCAAACCCTGGAAGAAAGGCTTTTTGTTGATAGAAGCAAGAGACAAAGGCATCAGTAGCAAAATAAGCTTCATAGTTAGGTTATGAGATGTGATCCACAGCAGCAACATAATGGTTACCCTTGTATACTAAAGAAACTGAAATTTCTATACTAAAGAAATTGAAATTATCTGAAGTGTCCTTCAGTAGGGAGCTCTAAGGATGGACATCTCTGCAGGACAGTGCCTTGACTTGGTTGAGTTCTGGGGCAGAACTGGTGAATTGAGGGAGGGAATTCAGAGAGAGAAGGAACCGTGGAACACCCATCTAGTAAGAACTCTGTATGGTTGTAGTAAGACTTGAGGGGGATGAGTGAAGACCTCTTTTGCAATATCCTCTAGCCTCAGGATGAATTTGTAATTCTCTCAGAGTAACATTATTTTCTTTAAAAATGCAGATTTTTTCTGCAAGACTTTCCAGATGTTGCCTGCATAAGTTAGGTGTTACAGAAAGAAATGAAGCAACTTACTATGATCTCACTGTCACAGCCAATTTCTAATTTGAATTCAGCTGATTGAATTGGCTGACTCCGAAATCTATGCCTTTAAAGCCATGCTGCACTGTTCAAATAGTACATAAGAGACAACTTGTGGCTCTAGTGATATCTGCTATCATGAGGGTAGATATTGCCTGGTATATAATAGTTAAGTAGTACTTCTGAAAATAAGCAAGTCTCCAGAGAAGTACTTTTAACCTTTTTCAATTTCCTAAAGTCTATTGTGATTTATTCAACCAGAAATGCCTAAATCGTATCTGTCTATAATCCCCTAATTGAGTAAATGTCATGACAGAGGAAATAATTTGTCGCTAAATGTGCATTTCCTATAAATGATAGCATTCTGTAAAGTCTCAGTATTTTCAATATTAAATGAACATAGATATCCATAGCGTAAAGGTAAATTGTTGATAAACTGATGTATAGACAGACTGGTGAGGTAAAGATAGATGGAATGCAATTGCAACCACTGGCAAAGGAGTAGAATCTCAAGAGTCTTCCTATATAGCAGGTACAGATATTTATACTGCATCTACCTGGCCAAACATACAACTTTTTTCTATTTAAGATGAATTTAAAAATAAATGTACTTGTATTTTTCAACCTGGATATTGCATTTGCTTTAGAAGTGATTGTTGGAAGTTCTCATCTTTTATAGATTTATCCTGAGAGAGTGTTGAAGATTTCCCCGTTGCTAGTTTTTACTACATTTCCACTCTTTCACAAAAATCAAAACCTTTACTATGCTACAACCTCTATTCCCACTACTGCCTTCACAAACATTGATCAAAAAGTATAGCTATATTATGAAAATTACCCTGAGAACATAGACTGAAATTTCAGAGTTCTTATTTTGTATAAATGGTAAGTAATCCTTCACCATTTGAAAATTATACCATCTCTTAATCTTGCACGATGTCATGGTCAGAGTAGATGCTCAATAAATGTTGCATTACATTGAAATCAGGGGTGTGTACTCCAAAATAAATAATTTGGCAAGAAAATTAGACAGTTCAGATTCCTATGGTAAATCTAGCTAATGTTTCACAGCCTAATTTGAGGGTGATGGTCCGGAATACTTACTTATTAATATAAATTTCAGTACAGTTCTACCAAAGTCATTTGGACAAAATTAAGTCATAATCTAATTCAATGAGTGTACTTGAATGAATACTTCAACTTCGAGAAAAATGTTTTTAAATACAAATATTAGTATACATACATATACAAAAAGAGATATATACATTAGTATTCTAATAGGACACATGGGGGAGCTTTGCAGTATACTCAAAAATGAAGATTGTTTATAAGCTGAATTGAGAAGTAGGCAGAAACATCTTTTTGACTTCCTGAAATAGCAATAGACAGAGGTGTAATCCCACTTGGGGAGACTGGGAGGGGAGAGCAATTATTACTCTGAAGTCAAGGGTGTGGCTTTTATTATAGAAGACTCGGGCTAAATATCTAAGTTCTTGTAAAGAATGAGAATGACAGAAACTTGAAGTTGCTCCTGTCTTGGTGTTTGGATGAATTCTAGCTATGCGTCTCCGCCCACCCATTTCTTTTGCTTAGTGGTGTTTTGTTTTAGAATACAGATGGCCAAATGAGCTTTATTTAGGGAATAAAGGTACTACTAGAATATGTGAGAGATGATTTCCTTCTGGGCTTGGTTGTGGGGCTCTTGTGAGCAAATCATAAAATTAGAAATGTCTGTACTCTATTTCATCCTAAAGGAGTCCCTTTGAAACACAAGTTGGCCCCTGTTTGTTAGCTTATAAATGCATGTGTGCTCGTGTGTGTGCACACACCCAGGATGATGTATTCTTCTTTTCCCCAGTTGTCTCATTATTGACATTTGTAGATGTTATTTGTAATACTTTGGTTACAACTCCAATTAAGTCTCTATTGCTGTAACCATGTTTATTATATTAGTTTAGGTACTTAAAGCACACACATATCCTCTAAGCATGCTAAAGTTACAATACCAAGGGCACTAACAAATGAGTATTTAACACATTGACTGCCACGCTAGAAAAAACAAATTTTTCCTTGGGGCCATGGTGTTTTATTATGAAAATAGAATAAAAACTTCAAAAACAAAATGATATTTTCTAATTTAATTAAAAATGAAATTTATTAACTTTTATTCATTTAATCCACATTTTTAGAATTAATTTGTCAATATTAATTGACAAACAATTAAGAACAACTAATAACAATAAGAACATTTACAAGTAAGATTTTCATGAATCAATTACCGGGTTTTGTCCAGGTTTTGTTTCCCGAGGCCCTGGGCTCAAAACTAGCATGAGTTAAATACAACTCACATGGCAGTTAATATGTTAATACTAGCCAAGATGGAAGCAAAATTTCTGTTTTCAAATATGGCTGATTGAATGAAAAACAAAGATCACTTTAAAGCTAAAATATGAACTGTTTGACTAGTAACACAATTATCTCTCCAAGAACTCATTATAGCTTTATAATTATTCATAATTCATACAGCTCTCATGTGATAGCACTTTTAGTGCTGCATGCAGATATTAACACACTTTATACAGCATATAAAGAATAGAGATGTGGTACGATGCATTATTATAATTCACACATCCTTCATTTTTGGTGATTTTGTTTAGAAAATTCTAAAGTACTTTTCTGCTGTCTAGTTATTTTAAATATACTATCTCATACAATGCTCTAACTAGTGAAATGTAAGTTGAGTAACAATTTGTCTTCTAATATAGAATGGAAGCCCATTGATGGCAGAGACCACATTTTAATCTGCCATAAAGACTTACATAAATTGGTTGCTCAAAGTTTTTTATTAAATTGAATATTTGTTTTGTCCAAATCAGAAAAAACTACATTCTTAACTCCATAAGCATAATTATCTTCAGGTTCACTCACAAGATATATAGAAATTAATATATTGTGGTTGTAATATGTGGCTTAGTAATATTTCTATTCATATCTGGAATTTTGCTAATCTTTAAAAATACATATTCAAATTATCAATTGATTGACATTCAAGTTGAAATAAAGTACGTTGCACTGAATGCAAAAAGGAATATTTAGGTTCAACAGTGTTGCTCTTGTTTAAGCAACAGTGCTTGATTAGTCGGTAAAAATATTTGTTTTGCTAGATTAAAAGAATTGAGGCTGTTTTGCTAATTAAGAGCTTTAATTAGTAAGGTTTCTTTAGTTATGGCTTATATATATCTTAGTTTCAGGGAACTACAGTGCTGCTTAATACTAAATATTTAAAAAAATTTTTTTGTACGTACTTAATACCTGCACTTAATATGCCCTTCAAGGCTTTAGGTGTCTGTACTGACCTGCAAACAATACTGATATTACAGCAGGAGTAAAAATACTAGAAGGACGGAAAATTCAGTTCTTCAGGACCTTGATTTCTGTCCTACTTTTCTCCTTATAAAGAGATGTTAAGTGGACATTTTTATAAAGCTAAATACAATTTTCTTTTTGGAACTTTCCTTTGGAAAAAATATTTTTTTTTATTCCTCTATGTTCTCCAGAGTAACCAGGAGGGTGTCCATCCTTTTGAGAGTATTGAATTCTCTCACTTTCATACCACATAACCATTTCCATTTAAACATATTTTCTTTTTGGAGAACAGAACCTGATGTTCTATGTCTATACCTTTCTTGACAACAAGTGTTTGTGCAGGGTTCTGAGAACTGGAATCATTTTCCCTCACAGTCATCTTCTTTATTTCTGGATTAGCCATTCCTTAGGATATTCCTTAGGATATATGTAAAAAGATAGGAAACAGATAATACCAATATTTATTTCTAGAGCTTTCTAATTCACCTTGTGCCAAGTCACAAAGCTTTGAAAACACATTCAGGTAGGCTTTTTAAACAATCCCATTTTGAAATACATCCAATAAAAGTACATTGTTAGTTACCAACTTCAAGTAAAATGGATCTAAAAGTTTATGTAAAAGTGGAGATTATTTTTCAGGCATACAATAGTAAATTGGTTCTAATTCTACAAGTTGTAATGACATTTAGCATAAAGTAATGCCTCTTTTAAAAAATTCTGGAAGCATGTGCCTCAGGCCTCAAGGAAACAAAATGATCCTGAAGGATTCAGGTAGTGCCCATAACGATAATATGAAGCAGACACTTTCCTCCGTTGTGTGACCTTGCTTCTCTCTACTAATCTCTCTGGGGCTTCTTTGCCTTCATCTGTGAAATGAAGGGGTTGAACCAGATGATTTAAAAGTCGCTTCCAACATTCATGATATGTATTCCTTTTTGTGGATTTTTCTATTTACAGAAACTGGCTGAGGTTGTACACAGGAGACGGATATTTCCGAACATAGTAGACCTCAAAACATGCTCTTCCCACCTCTACACCATTTCCTGCAGGGCCCTGAGGAAAAACTAGCTGATGGGTAAGGGTTTTTAAAAATATTTCAACCCGTGTATTTTTATTTCTGTCATATTGATAGTTAATTGTAATTTATCAAAGACAAATTATTTCACTAGCCATGACTGTATCATGACTCACACATAAATTGCTCTTAAACATGCTTTGGTTAAAATGTCCTCAGAGAAGCATCATGTAAAAGTTATTTAAAGTCAATACCATGATGCAGAACAGCAAATCAACCTTTTGGGACATTTTTCTTTAAACCTATACTTGCTGTTGGAAAAGAAATAAAATTTAATCCATTAGAATCAGGTTAGTTTAGGTTCAATAAGGCCAACAAAAAGATTTATTGAGTAAAAGAGAGGGAAAAAAAATCTATTGTCTTAAGGTATTTAACTTGATGTAGAAATATAATTTGATGTAACATTTTCTAATTAGTGTACATACAGCCTGTTAAATAAGTTTACACTGACTTTATAATCTTAAACAAATAAAAACAATACATACAATGTTTGGGTTCTTAGAGACAAATGAGGACATTTAAAAGTTGAAATTTCTAGTTCATTTATATTCAACATTTTTGTGAATGCTCAGAAAAAGATAATAAGCAACACATTTTTATTTGTGTATGGTGCTAACTTGGATGCTGTTGCATACACAGGGGAGGACAGGGAAATAATTTTAATAAAGAACCTAGAGGCATTAGAAGTGTGGTAAGGAAATGATAAAACCAAGATTTAAGTTGTAAAAATGCAAATCATTACACAAGGGGAGGCAATAACCTAATACAGCTACTCAGAGGGTGGGATAGACCCGAGAAAACAGTTAGAGGCAAAATAAATCTCTGGGTGATGGTACAGAGCAAATGAGATATGAACCAGCAATGATAATGGGCAAAAAAAAAGAAAAGTTCCCTTGTGCTTTTGAACCACAAAGAAACATTGTGGCACAGAAAGATGAAGGTCATGGCACCTAAACATTGAATTTAGCTTCTGCTGCATATCAAAAAAAATAGGCATGAATGCACAGTTGGACACACAGCTATTTAGGGATCCCATTGCTAGGGAGCTGCCACAATAGAGTGAATTTCTGTTACATGTCTATCTGTGGACTGCTTCTAAATTAATATACTATAAGGGAGGAGAACAAGAAATAGTGACTGCCCATATGAGAAATGTCTAAATCCTAGGCATTAAAGACATATTCCACACACCTTGCAGGTAAGTCTCATTCTTATTAAACACAACTCAGCCTTCAAAAACTCAGGCAACAGAAACAAGCCTTTCTAACACATCCATAGAATTTAAAAAATCTAAGCCAGCAAGTTTCTATTAGGCTTTTAGCCATACAGCACATAGTAACTGCTCAGCTTATATTTGTAGAATGAATAAATGAATTAAAAAATACATGGTAGAAATTTTTATATCCATTTCACAGATGAGAAAAACTGAGGCACCCCAAAAGTTAATCAATATTCCTAACCATACCCAGTAAATAAGTTGTAAAGTGAGAATTTAAACATGAGTAAGCCTAATGCCGAAGTCCATGATTTTCCCATTTTTGAACTACTTCATTTATTCTGCACCTGACCCAGTGTCCATCAACCCTGTAAAGCAAACTACTTGCAGAGACTTTCTTTGGGTTTCTATTTTACAAAGCCTTTGACGGGGTTTTTCACTGGTCTCAGTCAGCTTAGTTAAGCATATGGTAGAAAGAATGTCTGGAATTGTTTCTAAGTTCACATACATAAAATTTAGAAATCATAGAAATGGTAGATTTCATAAGTGAAAAATCTCATGTAAACAAATCACAATGTCAAGACATGAGACTATTGTACATGCATTACTCACAACTTGTTTCTGAATGTTGAGCCCAATGATCACAGAGTCATAAGGAATCACTAGTGAAATGTCCTTTACAAAGACTGCTTGCATTCCTCAGGGCCCATAGGAAAAGAAAATGCACAGCTTTTTAAAATTATTTTTATTTAGTTTTCCAATTTTTCTTTTGTTCTGACAAACAATTTGGTATTTGGGTGTACTTAATTTAGGTAGGAATGGTGATTGAGATGTAAAGGTACGTAGGGAACTTAATGATAATTTCTACTTATCTTGTCAAATAGCACAGCGCATATACCTTCATTAGACAGAATAACTGTTAAATGGACATGATCTAAAGTGAGCAATGTTCCATGGATTTATTAATTTTAGAGATTAGCTTAACTTAGGAAAGGTAAAAATATAAATATGCCAATTTTCTATAATGAAACTTGTACATGATTACAAGTAGGGCTGATTGGCTTAAAACCTTTTTTTTTTTTCTTTTTGAGACAGAGTCTGGCTCTTTTGCCCAGGCTGGAGTGCTGTGGGATCATCATAGCTCACCGCAACCTCAAACTACTGGGCTCAAGTGGTCCTCCTGCCTCAGCCTCACGAGTAGCTGGGACTACAGGCTGCAGGTGCAGGCCACCATGCCCGGCTAATTTTTTCTATAGTCAGTAGAGATGGGGTCTTGCTCTTGCTCAGGCTAGTCTCTAACTCCTGATATCAAGTGATCCTCCTGTGTTGGCCTCCCCAAAGTGCTAGAATCTCAGGCGTGAGCCACTGCGCCTAGTCAGCTTAAAACTTTATGGTTCATCTTCTGTAATTTGTTCTGTCAACAGATAGCACTTTGGAGGCTCAGATGATTTAATTATCTTCATAGACATAATGAGTAGAAGGCCACTTTAAAAACAACTAAGCCAAAATTTTACCTAATGTAATGCATATAATTATAATTTGAAACATTGATGCCACAAGCAGAAATAAAAATTAACCTGTATAAAAGTGATTTCTCTATGTTCTATTTGGTGTTACCTTATCTCCAGAAAAATGGTGAGAGAAAATGTCAAATATATTTATGCATTGCAAGTAATTTTTAAGGAATCGGTGAGAAAGCCTTGACCTTTGATATAGCACCTTTAAAAAGGTTTACAAAAAATAACAATCTTGGGGCTATAGACCAATGGGATCATGTTCCCCAGTTCTGATTCCTGATTTTGAAGCAGAGGTATTTAGAAACTATTGAGGTATGGTCAGTGCAAAGCTGTTAGGTATTTAGAAATTGCTGGGACATGGTCAAGGTGAGCCTGTTCAATGGCTCATCCTGATTTTTCTGATTATTTTTTTGAGAACATATTTAATTCAAGGCAGTTCCTGAGCAAGCAGCTGAAGTTGGAGCCAAACAGCAGTCAAGCTAGGGTCCCAGAGGTATCACTACATTACACCCATCACCAGCAAATCCATTGAAAAGGAAGTCAACTGGAAAATCAGAGTATTGTATCTTGTTAACAAGATTGGTAGACAGAGGGGGGTAGGCATTTTTCCTTCTTTGTCCATTGAATTCCAATATTCTGTCCTTTGCTGTATGAGCTTGTGATTCTAAAGTATGCCATTAAACCAACCTATATATAAACTGTAAGAAAACATGATAATATTATTCTTTAGCTTTCAGAGATGTGGAATATTAAGTATGTATAGCATGGTCAGAAATGAAAAAAAAATTATAAGAGTAGTGATAGAAGATAAGTCTAAGTGTTTGAAAAAAGGCTGAGGCCCACACATTGGAACCAAGGCACAAAGTCCCAGTGGGATAAACTTGGGGTGCTTCCTGATTCTGTCTGGTAGAAGATGGAGAGCCTAACTTCTGCAGGTCTTGCTAGCTAAGGTTAAAGATGTTACTGGAGCCTCAGGACGATGCTGTAACAAAGATAAGAAGTCAAAGGCCTCCAAAACTGAGAAAAGATTTGAGGTGCTGAAGAAGATACAGGCAGAACTTGGCAAATGTGTAAGAAATTTAGTTCTTAACCTACACGTTAAGATCTTGGCTACCCAACTGTATTGCAGCAAACTGTACGGGAGTCCACGGGCAGAAAACATCTGGAAAGGTGGCAAAGTGCTTGTGTGTTGAGAAAAGTGCAAACGGAGCAGAGGGATTCCCCTGGATGTGAACTTTGAAGTGTAAAGACAGGGTGAGGCTGGTAGAAATCTAAACTAAAATGCAGAATCTTTACGAATTGTTAACTCCATACATAATGCATAAGAATTGGCAGCAACAAGGTATTATACCTGCTAAAGTTCCTGCAATTATCCTGAGCCTTCAGTACTTCAATTTTTGGTCTTTTAGGAAAAATACAATAGTACAAACAGGTTAAATATGATTGATATTAATGAAAAATATACATTTTCCCATAGTAATACGAATCAAATGATTGTATAGCTTTTAAAGCAGAAGTCTCAACACTAATGGCAGTTCAGCAATACATATATTTTGTGTGTGTGTGTGCGTGCACACGTGTGTTATTGTTGTTGCTGTTGTAATTATTTTTAAGGACAGACACTTTGCTCCACTCCTGGAGATTCTGATATGAATGAAATGTGGTATGAAATGTGGTATGAAATGTGGCCTGGGCATATGAGTTATTTTTCAATATCTAGAGGTGATACTGATTCATAGCCAGGTTTTATAATTATGGTTTAAAAGTAGATTGTAGAAGTTAGAAGCATGACCTTCAGAGTAAAATTGGTCCATATTATAATTCTAGACATGGTAGCCAATTAGCCAACTTACTGAGTCTTAGATTCCTTGGTATCAATACTGGAATGTTGATAGAACCTACTTAATAGGATGGTTGTAAGGATGAATAGAAAAAAGGTATGAAAAGCACATCTACTCTGGTACAATATGTAAATTTAATAAATATTCACTGAATGAATGGACTATTAATATGTAACTATTTTAAAATAAGGACCAATTTCTAATTATTAAACAGAAACTAATGGGAAATAGAAATAATGTAGCATTAACTTCTATAACAAAATGTTGTATTACTTATCAATATTTTAATATTAAAATAGTTTTCTCAAAATAATACACTTTAAGATAAAATAAACAAAAAAGTAATAAATGATCCAAGTACTCTTGGAACTGTTTTCCTGCTTAATCTGTTAAAATTCAAAGTGAATACAAAAGTAAAAAACAGTTTTATCTAGGTAGAGTTCCTTTGATGAGCTACATTTGGGCCAATTTGTCTATCACATATATACTTTTTAAATAACCTTTTACTTAACAAGCACCTGCTATAGGCACACACATAAAAAACTGCTCTAGTTACTGAATTTTTGTCTCCAAAATTCATTCATATCTTTTGGGGAGAAAGTTTGATAAGAAAGTATGCTATAATTTTTATAAATGTTTCATGCACTTCAAAATAAGGTGTACTTACAGATAATGGTGTATAAAGTTTGATGTGTGTTTATCAACTGCAAAAGCTAGTCCGAATGCTTATTTATGATTGCCTTTTTGATCAGTCAGTAATTAAGAACGGTGTATCAAGATTTCTGTTTATAATGTTGCTATCAATGTCTTCTATTTTTTTTTTTTCTTTTTAGTAGAGACAGGGTCTCGCTCTTGTTCAAGCTGGTCTTGAACTTCTGACCTCAAGTGATCCTCCTGCCTTGGCCTCCAAGA
Organism: Lemur catta; assembly: GCF_020740605.2. Taxonomy (NCBI): domain Eukaryota; kingdom Metazoa; phylum Chordata; class Mammalia; order Primates; family Lemuridae; genus Lemur; species Lemur catta. The sequence goes on along the minus strand of NC_059139.1, from coordinate 72,976,022 downwards.
ATGCTAGGATTACAGACATGAGCCACCACACCTGGCCAATTTCTTCTATTTTTAAGCACTACTAAGTACTTTCACAGCAAGAAAGGTGTCTGATTAATATTTACATTTAGATTTGGTTCTTCATCAATAAAGTTACTCTTTGTTCCATGTAATGTTATACTATTAATCAAAGCTGAGGAAAGCTCAAACTAATACCACATATTTAAAAATATTGGCCAAATACAATAAAATTGGGACCAAATTGGAAGATGTTGGAATAAATATTCATAACTCTACCCTTTGAAAAAATATGTTATGTGAAGGAAATAAGTAGAAAAAATTCTGATAAAATCATCTTAAAAACGCCCTATCCTCCAATTTAGCAAAATAAGTGGAACCAGATATCCATTATGAAAAATGAGGGAAATCCTTACTCAGCCTCTGCTAGGCAGTCTCATGATAGGCAGTCCAGGGCACATGGAGAAGCCTCCTATGAGCTACCACAGATCAATGGTGGCCTAAAATTGCTGAGTGTTCACACCAAACACGACATCTGAGAAGCACAGAATTTCTCACTAAGTCATCCTCTCATCAAATTAGCCAAATGACCCTTAAAAATACCATCATCCAGTGGAACAGTTTGCACTGCCAATCTACTGACACACCCACAAAAATGACAATGCAACTTATTCAGGGAGAAACTTTACAGGAGCAATATTACTTGATGAAGACAGCCTATGTCTCTAATTTCCTCTCTAGTACTTCAAAAGGTTAATTATTAACTAATATAAAAGTCAGTATTTAATATCCATGCTCATGTTTTAAGCAGAACATTCAAAGAATGTTATGATAAACAAAAAAAGGAGTCAAGGAGACTCTACATTTACTGTAGAAAATAGAAAAAAAAATAGAAGTCCTAGAGAGAACGTATTTAAAGGTAAACAAGCAGAAATAATAGCAGCAACAAAACCAAACACCCAAACAAATTAGGTTTATGTACCTTGTGTTAAAATAAATGGTAAGATAATTATGCCTTCAAAAAACAGATGACTAACACACACTGGAATAAGATTGATTCCAGGGTATAGAAGAACATGTAGCCATAATTAACTCCCAAGTAATTAAACTAAACATGGAGAAATATTAATAGATAAAATGAAAAAATTAAAATAATTTACAGATCTATGAAATAATATAGGGGAAAAATAACATTGACATGCTTAGTTCAGCAGCAGAAATAGTAACACAAATGAATAGAAGAAAGACTTGAGAACAATTATTGTTATCAAGTGGACAAGCTTTCATACATATGAAAATGACTATGTGATTTGGAGTCTAAGCAATTAAAATCCAACATATAGACAACTGGTATTTATGAAGAAGATATGGAAAATGGAAATAGAAATTAAAAGATGAAATAATAATAACATCTCTATATCTGTCTATCTCTGGAAATGACATAAGGTATAAATTTTCAGAATGGAAGGTGAAACATATAGCAGGAAAATACAATAAAAAGTAAAAAACCAGATTCTATTTGTAATAGTAACAAGAAGGATCACATACTTAAAAACATATTTAACGTGGAATGAAGTAGGTATAAATGTGAATAAAACTTTAAAATCCTTCTGAGGACACAAAAGAAAACTTAAATATGTGAAAAATCATATTTTGTTTTTGGAAAAGAAGACCAAGGAAGAGAAGTATAAAGTTATCTCTAAGTAAATATACATTTAATATAATCTCAATAAAGTTAGCAAAATATTTTTTGAAATGTGAGCAACTTACTCTGAAGTTTATAAACTTACCATCAGAGTTTCAAAAATGAAGAAAATTTTAGGAACATTTTCAAAAAAAGATAAGGATGACTAATCCAAACTGATATTAAAGCATCCTAAAAATTAGTAAATTTATATTACTTTTTTCTTGTTTCTTGTTTTTTATTTTAATAGATTTAAGGGGTACAAGTTGAATTTCCTCATATATATTAATACATATTGTAGAGTGGTGGAGTCTGGGCTTTTGGTTTACCCATCACCCGAGTAGTATACATTGTACCCCACAGGTAATTTTTTATCCCTCATCCTCTTTCACACTCCCCTCTTTGAGTATCCAATATCCATTATACCACACTGAGCGAGCTTTTGTAGCCATACTTTACCTCCCACTTATCAGTGAGAACTTATAAAATAAATGCAGCATTTATTTTTTTGTTCCTGAGTTACTTCACTTAGGATAATGGCCTTCAGTTCTATCTAGTTTCTTACAAAAGACATTATTTTATTCTTTCTTATCATTGAGAGTACCCCATACCTTTCTCAGTCAGATGGTAGCTGCAGCCAAGTTACCTTGAACTCAGCCTGAGGTTGGGGCATGGCCCAGGGCTAAACTGGTAAAGTGGAGCTGGCTGTGGGCTTGCAATCAGAGGGCAGGGCCCCTTTCAGGAAAGTGGCCTCGGCAAGAAACCGTGGGGAGTGCAGTTGCTCCCATCTCAGCCTCACAGGAGCCCATATCAGGGTGGTGGGACTTGTCCTAAGTGGGTGGGAGAGCTTGGGCTCCCTTGTCCCTGCTCAGCAGGACAGCAACTACAGCTTCAACAACCTGAACTCACCCCAAAGGCAGGAAGCTGTCCAGCTTTAAACTCCCAAGGTGGTACCTTTGACCTTTGACCAGGGAGGGTGGGGCCTTTCTCAGTCAAACAGCATAGGCAAGATGCTGTGGGTAATGCAGTTGGCTTGAGACTCGGTCCCACAGCAGCTGGCTGCAGGACGGTGGGTGCCATCCCACACGTGTGCTGGAAACCCTGGTTTCCCCGCCCCTTTTCAGCCAGGTGAGAGCTGCAGCCCAGTCAGCCCGAAATCAGCCCAGAGTCAAATTCTCAGAATGGTGCCTTGGCCTGGCAGCCAAAAAGGCTGGGTCACTACCCAGGCAGTCAGCGTGGGCAAGAAAAGATGGAGAATGCTATCTACCCATCTCTCATTTTCAGCAGCATCCCTCAGCAGGGCAATAGGGACCCTTCCAGGGGTGTGTGGGACCACCTGGGCTTCTCTATCTCTCCGTAGAGACACACGGAGGCTGCAGGCATACCTGCAGTTCCTGGTATCTGGGCTGTCAGAGTGCCTATTCAAGTGTCCCAATATCTTATATTGAATAATTCCTCTTTCCCCAATGTTTATATTGCTACTTCTGCCTTACATCAAATTCTAATTCATGTGGACCTAAATAGTGTGCTCAGTGGAACTGCATCCATGTTCATGTATCAGTGCTTACTTTTAAAATGACTAACTTTTGAGAGATAGGCTCAAGATGGCCAACTAGACAAAGGTAGTATGTGCCTCCCCCATGGAGTGGAAGCAGCTAGTAGGCAGATTATCACATTTTGAACGGATTGGCTAGGAGAGAGCATTAGAACTCACCAGGGAAGCGATGGGAGGCTTCATGGCTCTGAAGATCAGTGTTGGTGATGTTATTCATACTGAAAGTTTGGAGCTCAGGTGATGGGACCCCTTTATTGGCCTATTACCCAGTATATGCTAACAGGAATCACAACGTATAAATTCGTCTTAAGTGGGTATTAGCCAGGTTTAAATAGTCTTTTAACCACATTTTGACATAATACTTTACCTATATAGATGAGGCAACTAAAAAAAATCTAGATTTATCTATAAATTTTTTTAAATGAAGCACTTTTCTTTGATAATGCATATTCCTTAAATATAGCTATTTCCAGAAATAGACATGCTCAAATATAACTGAATATTCATTGACTTATGGCTCTATTATATGGAAACAGAAAGCAAAATTGCTAACCTGATATAGGGAACATATACATGAAGAGTCATTACTCTTGTAAAATCCGAAGTAGGAAGAGACAAAGTTTTCCCTAGTTTTGGTGTTTGGTTTTGCTTGAAAGCCATGAAATATTTTGTTTGATTTTATAATAAATTATCCCTTAGAAGAGTACGTTAGATTTCCATGAAAGAAGTGGAAGCCTGACTCATTTTTAGCCTCAGTATCTTGATTTGGTGAAGATTGGAAATGAAGAGTCAAAACAAAATTAATGGGTTGAGGTCGTAAAAATTTAGTAAAAAGCTTTAATTTGTTGATGGAAAAAAATGAAACTTGGTTAGCTAGCTCATGAATCATGCTGTTGTTATCCAAATGTGAAAAGCTTATAGTAGCAATTGTAACATCATTAGTGGTTCTCTTGGCCTTTGTTTGTTTTTCATCTCTTGGATTCTTGGTGCTCATTAAGATCCAGTTTGTATTCATGGCCTGTTTTTTGGTTTATAGATATGTAATTGTTCAAAAAAAGACATGTGCTCAAAGTGCCCATAATTCATATCTTTTGCTAAATAGTCAAGACAAAATCTTTCAGTGTTATTATTTCATTTTATGCTAAACAGCACTGAGATTTCTTTTATCTAATGACCTTGCTGTGGCTTATTATTGTTCTTTTACTTTCTTTGGATGATGAAATATAAGACTATTGTAAAATAAATGGTTTTAATATTTTTGATCATGCCTATTTTTTAGCAATTTCTAATAGTAAATTGAATATACTTGTAAGTATGTTTACATATACTATATATCCATAATTAAAACTATTTTCATGGTAATAATATTATCAATGAAGAATTCATAGTTTTCCAAGCTATTGAAGAACATTAGTGATTAACTCAGATAATCATTTGTAAGGGGTTCAAAATATAATTTTATGCTAACAATTGATACATTAAAACTATAAATTTATTATATTTTTACTAACCTTCCATGAAGATTAATATATATTGACCAGCAGGTTGAACAAACCTGACTAATAACATTAGATTTTTAATTAGGAGAGAAACTTCCCTTGCTTTTTTATAACAGGTCTACAATTTTCCCATAGATTTTCTGCTAACGTTTAGCTAATAGTTTTTCAATTACTTGGGTTTGAACATACTTATTCAATTCACCAAATAGCATTTGTGATCCATAACAACAATAGAAATTTCAATGTGCCCTCTCTCCTCCTATTTCAACTTGGAAGTTTCCAGTGATATAAAGTGACTATAATTGGATCGTTCTCTAAATTTTGTTAGCTCACTTCTTCTGTTGCTCCTTGCTGGTGGCTTTTATTCAGGTTTCTGGAGAGAAGAAAGGCTAGAAAACCAGGTAAAGGAATGTGACAACTCTTGCTTAGCTGGCCATAAGTGTTTTAAGTTTGCTTTCACTTTTGATGTACCTTCTTTCCACAGACTCTTCTTGGCCCTTCAGAGCTCCAGTTGTTGTGATGCATCTGGACTATTCCCTGCAGCAGTTCCTTGTCCCTTTCTTTGGCCTCTAGGGGATCAACTGTACAGCTCTATCTTCTCTGTGATGAGATTTAAGTTTCTTTTGATGGGTCCATTTTACAGGACCCAAGATGAGCCCATTCCAGCTCTCTGCAAGTGGCACACTTCTGTCCAAGAGAAGCATGCTGTCATCCCTGCTACTGGCTAATTTTGGAATTGTAGCATCTCAATGAAGCAGCACTCTCCTGGTTCTGCCAGCAAAGCCACAGTATCTTATTCATCATTTTATTAGAAATAAAGACCTCAGGCCTCAGCCTACTCCAGCTTATACAGGTAGAAACCAAACACAATATTTTAGGTCTTCCAATCACAGGGAACATATTGTTTAGTTCTCACAGTGGTCCCTTTGAACACCTGACCAGGTATGTATTTGTTTATTTCCTCTGAGAAATGCCAGGAATGGTATCTTATTATTAGGTGAAAACCAATATAGAGGAAATGGAAAGGGAGCCAGGAAATCTGGAAGAGTCTTCAGACCTGATGCCAGACTGTTCCTGAGAGAAGGAGAGTGGGAGAGAAGGTTGGGGAGAATGGTCATAGACTGCTGTGTAGTCAGGTGGAGGTTTGGCAAAGCCATAAGGGGTCTTCAAGCCACTGTTGGCTGTGAGAGAAGTCCTGTGTCTCCTAAGAATGAATTTTGATTGGTATTCCTGCCTCATTAAGTCACTTGCTGGGAGCAGCCCATTAGAATTACTGTCTTCATATAACCACAGCACGGCAGTTGGGACACCTGGCCAATTACACCTCCTACGATTGGGTTTCTGGGAGGCATATTCTCATGGCCACCTGCCATAGTTCCCTTTCCCCCAAAGTGTGAGTGTTTGGATTCACAGTGCAGAAAGAGCACGATCCAAATACATGACTTCATTAACATTCCCAATAAAGCCTTCTCTCTCTCTCTCTCTCTCTCTCTTACTCTTCCTGTCTCTATCTCTTACTCTTCATATTCTCAAAACGCATATAAGGATTCAAGAGTCATGGAACAGATTTTCTCTATTCCCCTGGAAAATCTTTGTGTGGTTATTCATTCTTGATATTTCATATCAGTTTTTTTTTCTGGAGGTCCTCATTTGGCACTTTAATTTTGACTTTCTGTAACATTTGTATCTCTGAACCTAGTAAAAATTGTGGAACTAAATGTTGGTTAGTTATTTTCTTCAATATTGAATCTGATAATAAAATAACTACTAAAATAGTTATTTTATATGAGAATGTTCATAAAGTTTCTCAGAGAAAAAATGATGGTATTTGACATATTGTTAATTAAACATATTCTTGTAACACATGAGGGTCACACAAAAGTTTCTATTTGTTTTACATAGTAGAATATTTATATCACTCTATATGCAGTACTGGAAAAATAGGCTTACATATTTATCTATTCACTCTTTCTCCTTCAAATGTGAATAATTTGTAAGAAGTCATTTTTTATTGTCTTTCCTGCTCTTACCTATGACACATACTGATTTATAAACAGTTTTACAAATGCAAATATATTCCAATCTGAAACCAGTAGATGAGAAAGCAAATGAAAATAACTTATTTTAAATGTTAAGAAACTAATGTGTAACACATGAGCTCTTTGCAAATCAAAATCTAAAATAAATTATTAGGTGACTGATTATTTAGCAAAAAAAATCCAATTTTGTTAATTTTTAAAAGCTAGCCCACATTAAAGTGACAGAAAGAAAATAAAACAAAAGAATGTAATATTTTGAGCTTTGTCATCTTAATATCCAGGGGGACTTAATACCTCATTACCAAGTTATTGATTTTGGTGCACAGACCACAGAAGTTGTATATTACTTATCCAAGGTAATGTCTTGTTTTGAGCTAAACCTGTAGTTAGTCTAAGCAGGTCTCTTTGTATGCATAGAACATGAAACAATTCCTAAATTACTGAATGATTTATAATAATCTCAAATTAGAAAACTTGGCACTTTTCAGCATTAAACCTTACATTCAGGTTGAAGTCAAATTTAATAGTGTTTCTGGATTAATTTTAAATTCTGTTGCAAAAATAGTTGATGGGCCAAAAATCAGCATAGCTTGGTACTTGATCAGAATAACTGACAATTCAGGAACTCATCTAGTTGTATTTATTTATTTATTGGTAAAATTCTCTAAGCATGCTAGTAATGACAGACTTACAAGTCAAATCTATAATATTGATATTTGATAGAGTTTAATTTTCAGGTAGTTCCAAAAATTAAAAGATCTTTATCTTTATACATTTAAATATTAATAACAGAAAAATCTAGTTGCAAAAACAAGGAGACAGACAATAAATGAAACAACTTAAATCTTCCACTGGGTTGGAAAGGTAATTTCAGGAATAGAAAATGAAGATTAAAAAGTATTTTCTTTTTTGAATAGGATGGAGTAGCTAGTTATAGACCAAGCTCATTGTGAGAATAACACGAAAAGCTCAATAAAAAATTTTAAAATTAGTTCTTTAAAGATATGAGGAAGCTGCTGAAGCAAGAACTAAAATGTCAAGATTCTGGAAAGGGGAGAGTGGAGGCAAGGTGAAGTGACTTTCTGCTTTTCTGTGGCATCATTTGCTGGTATGAGTTTTAGGGCATCAATTGGAGAATTCAAGTTTTGCTTGGAGAGAGGGCTACTTCTGGGGGACAGTGATATCAGTAGAACTTTTAGTAATATCCAGGGACTGGATAGATAAAGTTGGAGATGTGAGGCACCATGATCTAAGTAAGAAAGGATGGGTGGACAATTTTATCTGTCACACAGCCAGTTTCCCCCTCAAATTATTCACCCAATTCTAAAGCTGCTCAAGGTGGGGAGCTAACAAGCTAAAGAGAAAGATTTTGAAAAGGAGAGCAGAACTTTCTGCTGTTTCATTGTCCTGTCCTTAAAATTACAGTTTGGAACTTACCAGAGAGAGTCCCTGATGAATACACCAAGCGTTCTATTGAAAGTCCTGGAGGTCTTCGCTTTAGGAGTAGGTGTGAACCAGAAGTACACAAAGCCTTATGAACATTACCATTTGCCTCAACTCAGCTCAGTCCCTGATTGAGTATAGTCATCAGCCAGTAGTGTATCTGCCCAGCAAGGAGAGAAATAAACCATTTCTAGAGAAATATAACACTGAGTATTTTAAAATACATAATGTCCAGCATTTAATTAAAAAATTGTTACTGATACCAACACAATTAATCTAAATATTAGATTTAATAAAAAAGACTTTAAAAGAACTATGATTAATAGGTAAAAGAAAGCAGAAGAAGACATAGAAAAATAGATGAAAAAATGGAGAATTCCACCCAGAGGAAAAGTATCCATAAAATAGATTTGAAGAATGAGCTCCAGCTCCATCCAAGATGACACAAGAGGTAATATTAGATCACCATTGTTTCTTATAGCTGAGTAGTACCCCATGGTATACATGTACCACATTTTATTAATCCACTCATGTATCAGTGGGCACTTGGGTTGTTTCCACATCTTTGCAATTATGAATTGTGCTGCTATAAACATTCAAGTGCATATGTCTTTTTTATAAAATGTCTTTTTTTCCTTTGGGTAAATATCCAGTAGTGGGATTGCTGGATCAAATGGTAGTTCTAATTTTAGTTCTTTGAGGCATCTCCAAATTACTTTCCATAGAGGTTGTACTAATTTGCAGTCCCATCAGCAGTGTAAGTGTGCTCCTACTTCTCCACATCCATAGCAGAATTTGTTGTTTTGGGACTTTTTGATAAAGCCCATTCTCACTGGAGTTAAGTGATATCTCATTGTGGTTTTGATTTGCATTTCCCTGATGATTAGAGATGCTGAGAAAATTTTCATATATTTATTGGCCATTTGTCTTCTTTTGAAAAGTTTCTGTTCATTTCCTTTGCCCACTTTTTAATGGGATTGTTTGATTTTTTTCTTGTTAATTTTCCTGAGTTCTATACAGATTATAGTTATTAGCCCTTTATTGGATGTGTAGCATGCAAATATTTTCACCCTTTCTATAGGTTGTCTGTTCACTCTAGTGATAGTTTCCTTGGCTGTGCAGAAGCTCTTTAATTTGATCAGGTCCCATTTATTATTTTTGTTGTTGCTGTGATTGCTTTTGGGGTCTTCTTCATAAATTCTTTGCCTAGGCCAATGTCTTTAAGAGTTTTTCCAACATTTTCTTCTAGAATTCTTAGGGTTTCATGCCTTCGGTTAAAGTCTGTTATTCATCATGAGTTGATTTTTATGAGAGATGAGAGGTGTGGATCCTGTTTCAGTCTTCTACATGGGGCTATACAATTTTCCCAGCACCATTTATTGAATAGGGATTCTTTTCCCCATTGTATGTTTTTATCTGCTTTGCCAAAGGTCAGATGACAATATGAGGATGGGTTTACATCTGGATTCTCAGTCCTGTTCCATTGGTTCATGTCTCTGTTCTTGTTCCAGTACTATGCTGTTTGGTTACTATAGCCTTGTAGTATAGCTTGAAGTCTGGTAGACTGATGCCTCCCAGTGTATTATTTTTGCTTAAGATTGCTTTTGCTATATGAGCTCTTCTCTGGTTGCATATGAAATACAGAATTATTTTTTCTAGATTTGCAAAAAATGATGTTGGTATTTTAATAGGGATTAGAGCCCATTCTTCAAAGTGAAGTATCACAAAAATGGAAAAACAGGCACCATATGTACTCACCATTAAATTGGTATTAGTTGATCAACACTTATGTGAACATATGGAAATAACATTCAGCCGGTGTAGGGCAGGTGCTGAGGCGAGGTGGGGATGGGTAAATTCAGACCTAATGAGTGTGTTGCACACTTTCTGGGGTTGGGCATGTTGGTAACTCTGACTCAGGCAGTGCAAAGGCAATATATGTAACCAAAGTATTTATATCCCTGTCATATTCTGAAATAAAATACAATCTACATAGATTGAACAAATTCACAATATACATTTATCTTTGCAAGAAATAAAGTGTTTCACAAAATTTTTTAGATGAAAAAATATAAAAGTGCATATGAATTAATTGTATATGGAATCTGTAAAGAGTTGCTAATAGGTGAGTAGGCAAAGATATCTGTGAACAAAACAAATATTGATAGAGATGCATTTTTTTCTACATATAATATCTTTATCTAGAAGGGTTTCCAAGGCTATGTAATGCTACAGGGCACTCACTGATCATGTGGTACATGCAGAAGACAAAAGATGGGGTAGAGGTAAAAACAATGAACAAATAGAAACAGGTTGTTAAGTGGAAATGTTTTTATAAGAAAATTATCAGGCAGGTGATAATTTTAAAACATGACTTTTCCAGGTAGCATCTTATGACCTTATGATAGATGAAGATGGATCATGTATTTATGTAGATCATGCCAATGAAATAAGCAATAAAGACTGTTCATGAGACTACTGGGAGAAAAAAAGAGATTTGAATGAGAATTCTAGAACTGAATATTGACCTTTTGAAGCTAAAAAGTTTGATAGAGGGTTTAATAGCAGATTAGACACAAACAGAAAATAGTACTAGTGAACTGGAACACTTATCAACAGCAAAATCCAAATTAAAGTATAGGGGAAAATAAAAAACACCAAAAAGAGTATACAAAGCATACAATGTGCAATGGAAAGGTGTAATATACATGTAGAATTGAAGTTCCAGGAGAGAGAAGATAGAAAGACTGGGACAGAAGCAATAATTGAAAAAAATAATGACTGAAATTTTTCAAAACTGACAAAAGGATTAAAATTGGAGAATACCTGTGAAGCCAAGCAAGGTGAATATAAAGTATACCACACCTAGGCACATCTTACTAAAATTGTGGAAATTTACAAAAAGAAAATCTTAAAAGTAGCCAGATCATTTTCAAAGAAACAAACTAACAAAAATATTGACAACCCATTCAACTAATATTTCTCTACTCATTATAAATATTCTTAAACATACAGGTGAATTAAAGATATTTTTGGACAGAAACATAACAGAGTTTGTTGGTGGCAAACCTGCACTAAAAAATAAAAAATAGAGAGGAATTCTTATTTCATGGTGGGAGGGGAAATCTTTCCATAGAAGAAAAATGATGCCAGGATATATAAATACAGGAAAGAATGACTGCCAAAAGAGAAGTTCATCTTGATGAATATGGACTGGACAGGATAATAATAATAATTCTTCACTCAATTGTGCGAATATATAGCTAACATGCATGAAAACAGTAGTGAGAAAGGTAAGAGGGTATATATGGAGATAAAGGGGTCTACTGTGGAAGTCTTAAAGTAATAATTTGTATTAGATTGTAATGATTCAAGAATGAATATTGTAATCTTCAGTAACCATTAAGACATTGGCCTAGGAAAGAATTTATGAAGAAGACCCCAAAGGCAATCATAGTAACAACAAAAATAAATAAATGGGACCTGATTAAATTAAAAAGCTTCTGCACAGCCAGAGAAACTGTCACGAGAGTAAATCGACAACCTACAGAATGGGAAAAAATTTTTACATGCTACACATCCGATAAAGGACTAATAACTAGAATCTATTTAGAACTCAGGAAAATCAGCAAGAAAAAAATCAAACAACTCTATCAAAAAGTGGGCAAAGGACATGAACAGAAATTTCTCAAAAGAAGACAGAAGAATGGCCAAAAAACACATGAAAAAATGCTCAACATCTCTAATCATCAGGGAAATGCAAATCAAAACCACAATGAGATATCACTTAACTCCAGTGAGAATGGCCTTTATCAAAAAGTCCCAAAACAATACATGTTGGCATGGATGCAGAGAGACAGGAACACTCGTACACTGCTGGTGGGACTGCAAACTAGTGCAACCTCTGTGGAAAGCAATATGGAGATACCTTAAACAGATACAAGTAGACCTACCATTTGATCCAGCAATCCCATTATTGGGCATCTACCCAAAAGAACAAAAGACATTCTATAATGAAGATATCTGCACCCGAATGTTTATAGCAGCACAATTCACAATTACAAAGATGTGGAAACAACCCAAGTACCCATCAATACATGAGTGGATTAATAAAATGTGGTATATGTATACCATGGAGTACTACTCAGCTATAAGATACAATGGTGATATAGCACCTTTTATATTTTCCTGGAAAGAGTTGGAACCCATTCTACTAAGTGAAATGTCCCAAGAATGGAAAAATAAGCACCACATGTACTCACCTTCAAATTGGTTTCACTGATCGTCACCTAAGAGCACATTTAGGAATAACGTTGATCGGGTGTGGGGCAGATGTGGGTGGGGGAGGGGATGGGTATATACATACATCATGAATGCGATGTGCACTGTTTAGGGGATGGACACATTTGAAGCTCTGACTTGGGGGAGTGGGAGGGCAAGGGCAATATACTTGTGTACCCCCACAATATGCTGAAATAAGAATAAAAAAAATGAAGCATTAAAACAAATGAAGCATTGTAAAAAAATGAGAAGAGATGTTATAATTAAGAAATTAATAGAAAAAAAATAAATGGTTAAAGAACCACATTAAAGGAAAACAATAAAGAAGATAATGAGATCTTAGAACAGGTTGATAAAAGGGAAAATGAGTAATTAGATGGTATGTATGAAGCCAAATACTTCATGAATAGAATGATTGTTAGATTGGATTAGAAAAATAAAACTTCAAGTATATGCTGCTCTTGAAAGAAACATCATAATATAACAATAGATGCTGGTGTGGGTGCAGAGGGAAAGTAAAGCTTATACACTGTTGGTGGGACTGCAAATGAATACAACCTCTATGGAAAACAGTATGGAGATTCCTCAAAGAACTAAAAATAGAACTACCATTTGATCCAGCAATCCCACTACTGGGTATTTACCCAAAGGAAAAGAAGTCATTTTACCAAAAAGACACCCTCACTCAAATGTTTGTTGCAGCACAATTCGTAATTGCAAAAATGTGGAATCAACCCAAGTACCCATCAATTCATGAGTGGATTAACACAATGTTGTATATCTATACCATGGAATACTACTCAGTCATAAAAAAGGATGAATTAATGCCTTTTGCAACCATTTGGATAGAACTGGGGACCATTATCCTAAATGAAGCATCTAAAGACTAGAAAAATAAACACCACATGTACTCGCTGTTAAATTGGAACTAACTGAGGGGTACACAGAGGGAAGTAAAACTCAGTGGAAATCAAGCAAGGGAGGAGGGAGAGGAGGGGATGGGTTAAAACCTACCTAATGGGTAAAATGAACAGTATTTGGGTCATGGGCACACTTACGGCCCTGACTCAGACATTACAAAATCTATCCATGTAAGCAAAAACATTTGTACTCCCATAATATTTTGAAATGAAATGAAATAAAATAAAATAAAATAAAATTATTTAGAGTGATTGAAATCTAAAGGATGGAATAAAAAGATATATTATGTAAATACAAAATAAAGCTTATGTGGCTTCATTAATATCGAGGATGATTTTAAGGCAAAAGCATTGGTAAAGATAAAGAGTGACATTTCATAATGATGGAGGGGTAAATAAATGGGAAAATATGACCTTTCTAAGGCTCTATGCAATCGATACAGAGTTACAAAGTACATATGAAGTTACCATTCACAACACTCAGGAGTTGATAATACCACAGTTAAAACAAATCAGTAAAGATACAGAAAATATGAAGAAAACAATTAACGTATCTAACCTAATTGTTCTATCAGGTGTACTACATTTAGTAATGACAAAATTCGAATTATGTTCAGGTGCATATGGAGCGTATACTGAAATGACAGCAGACAATCTTTGTAAAATAACATTTTATCATTCTAAATAAAGGAAATGCTTCATGTTCAATCTTCTAGGTATCCTAGCAGAATTTCTATTAACTTGGGAGTACATCTTATGCAAGGAAAATGAGTAAGACTCTACAGCACTTTTCTATTCTATGAGTTAATGTTTTTCATATAATTAAAAAGGACTACAACCCTCATAATGAATGTCTCATGAGCTCATGTATTGCAAGTGCAGATCAATGTTATTACCTTTATTTTTAAAAAATGTTGTTTTGCACAGATGGCAGATGAAAGATATGGCTCTTTTAACATAAAAAGTTTTCTTCCAAGTATTTATATTGCTAGTGTCTCCTTTTAGTTGTGCATATATAATTTATATTACTTCAAACAGAAATTCTCCTTGATGTTGACACTAGAATTAATGTGCCTTTCAGGCAGTTAGCCCAACTTGCCATTAATAATACCAAGGTCATGGGGTCTACTATTCATTGGCCAGTGAGTATACCTATGATATACCTATAATAACCCTCTAAGCTTGGCTGGGCATCTTATAAAATGTGTGTGGCTAAAATCGGAAATAAAATGTAGATGGATTAGCACAACAATTTAAAAAAACTGCTTAAAGAGCATGCCCTTTGAATCAATAACATCATCTTTGTTTAATAAGCACAGCCCTTTAATTTATCAGAATAGACTCAGATTCATCCCTCATTAAGGGAAGACTGTGCTGCAGGCTTTGTTTACTCAGAAAACCAAATTGGAGGAAATGTTGCTAGGTTGCACTTGTATGTGGTCCTGGTAATTTCCAGAGAACAAAATATGTTTGCAGCCTTGACAAAACTAGGAATTATTTCATATGAAGTAAATTACACAAAAATGAAATCAGCCAATTTTAAGAAAACCTCTAATTACTTGTTCTAATCATAATCATCTGCAAAGTATGGTATTAATATAAGAATGAGCTAAAATAGAGCTAAAAGTCCCCTGTATCATTATGCTCAGGCTTTCTAGGGGCAAAGTGTTATCAACGAAGATAGGTGCAATACGTTGAAATGTAAGATTATACAAAGTTTCAATGAACTGGTAAAATGGTAAAATCAGACATGTGAGTCTGAATGAAAGTGTATTTTATATGTAAGGCTAATTAGGTATAATGTGTAGTTCATGCATTGCTCAGAGAATTAATTTCACAGATTTGTCTCTGGAAATGCATGGATTTAACTAAGCACCCATTTTGAATTCTCTCATTTCTAGTCCATATTATCTGGCTAATGCACAGAGATGTGGGTAAGACTTGACATTTTAGTTTTTAATTAATTACTCCACTAAGTATCTTGCCTGAATGTACTATAGAAAGTGAAAGTAAGTGCTTATTTGACTAAAATGTCATTATTTTTCACAAACTATACCAAAGGCCAGCTTAATAGGTTTCAGTTTCACAAATAATTAGACTAAATTATAAAATGTCAAAATAAATGAACAGGCATGCTCTTTGATGTGTTTTCTTTATTTAAAACACTACTAATTTGCATAGGGGCCAATTTTCCAAATTGGCAATATTTAACTGTTCTTTTTTTCACTTGTGTGAATCACCTTGTTTCATCCATATAGGTGTTATTTCTAATTTATAAAGTTGCTATTACTAAGGTAAGATCCTGGTAGTTTTTCTTCTGCTGAAGAGAAATTTATGTTATCTGATAACTTCTCACTGCACATTAAGAGTGTTTTCTGTACAATATGATTTGAGCAGGCATGTCAAAAACTCTCTAAATCAAAATCAGTTCTTTCACTGGCATGAAATTTTCTCCATTAATCACCAAATGGTTTAAATGCCAAAGTGTGTATGTGGAGGTCCATTCTCGAGTTATGGATTCAAAATAAGGGTATGGAACCATGGACTCTTTCTACTTTACCTTATATTTAGTCTCATAAAGTTTATACGTCAATTAGTTGCAGCCCTTCAATAACCAACTTCTCGCTGACTTCAGTTTACTCTTTCTAATGTATCCTTCAGCCACTGATACCTGATTTACAGCCCCATCAGCACATAGCCAATGATGTTACTGAAGTCACCAATGTCCTTTGTCCATAAGCTCACTCTTCTCAGTGGCATGCAACAATATGCATTTATTTTCCTCACATTTGTGATTCAACTGGGGTGGCTCTGCTGCTCTTGGCTGGGCTGAGGGGGCAGTGCTAAGTTCAGGTGAAGTCCAGATATGCTCCATGAGTCTGTTATTTTACTTGGACTAGCGAACTGGCCAGGGAGGGTTCTTCTCATGGTGATGGCAAAAAATCCAGGAGGACAAGTGGAAACGTCAATGCTCTTAAGGCCTAGCCTTGGAATTGTCCATTCTCACTTCTGTCCATATTTAATTGACCAAAGTAATTCTCATGGCTGGGCCCTATGTCAAGGGGTTGGGAACTACACACTGTGTTTTGTGTCAGGAACTGCAAAGGTACAAAGCAAAGAGCATTAATGCAAGGAAAACTGGAGAATTGGGGCACACAGCCAGGTAGCCAGAAGGATCCTTATATGCACTCTTTGGAACCTATTGGTTTCCCAACCTCAATTCTAGTCTGCTTTTCCTCTACTTGTCATCTTTTTTTCTTGCTTGTCAAATGTTAGCATTTTATAAGGCTCTTTATCGACATACAGTTGAATCTTGAATAACACAAGTTTGAACTGTGCAGTTCCACTTAAACATGGATTTTTTTCAATAAGTATATTGTAAAAGTTTTTAGAGATTTGCAATAATTAGAAAAAACTCACAGATGAGCTGTGTAGCCTAGAAATATTGAACAATTGAGAAAGAGCTTTATATGTTATGAATGCATTAAAGATATATGGATACTAACTTATTTTATAATTTATAGTTGACCCCTGAAAAACATGGGTTTGAACAATGCTGGTCCAATTATACATGAAATTTCCATGTTTGAGACAACAAGACCAACCCCTCTTCTTCCTCCTACTCCTCAGCCTACTTAACATGAAGATGATGAGGATGAAGACCTTTATGATGATTTACTTCCTCTTAATGAATAGGAAATATATTTTCTCTTCTGTATGATTTTCTTAACGTTTTCTTTTCTCTAGTTTACTTTATTTTAAGAATACAGTATATAACATATATAACATATAAAATATATGTTAATTGACTGTTTAGGCTATCGGTGAGGCTTCTGATCAATAGTATGCAGTTAGTAGTTAAATTTCTGGGGAGTCAAAATTATACATGGGTTTTCAACTATGCAGGGGGTCAGTGCCCCTAAACCCATTCATTGTTCAAGGGTCAATTGTGCTTAGATTCTTTTCTCATTGTATGCATTTTTTCCCTGAATGGTCTGGTCTCATCTACATACAAGGTTATTATCCCTTCTATTCTGAAAAGACTTAAATCTAAATTTTTAAATGTGTCTCTTGAGTTTCAGATTCAATTTTGTGAGTCTGTACTAGACTTATCAACCTAAAAGGATATTAAGAACTCCAAACTTAGTGTGCCCCAAACTAAATTATTAATAGATATTCCAATTATCAAAACTGTTACTTCAATTTCTTTAAATATATTAATGACATCATTTTGTATCTAGACACTCAAGCTTGAATTCCGAAAAAAATATGTAGCAACTTTCCCTTCTAAATCTTCCAAATTTAATCATCTGCTAAATCCTGTTGAGTCTATTAAATCCCTCTCCTAATATTTTCACAGCTCTCACCCTAATTTATTTGACAAATTTTATTATACCAATTTACATTCAGGTATTGTGATAAGCCATGTTAAATGCCCAGAAAAAACTTAGTGTCATATAGGATGTAAATGTAAAGATATTGATAAAGTACTAAATAATATCCAGAGTATGAAGGGATAATTTCTAGCAGGGTAAATTAGGGACAATGTGACGTTTTAACTAGCTTCTAAGTTATATTATACAAGATGGGTAGGATTTAGATATGTAAAGAACACAAGTTAGCAGGGGAAGAGAACAGTCTAGATAAGTGAAATTAATGAATGTAATTACAAAACAATATTAGAATATTTAAAATTAAATCCCAGAAAGGTTTGAGCATAACTAATAGTTGGCCTCCTTCCCATTGTATGGGTCCAATGATTAAAGTAGAGCAGACAGACATTTCCTATTCTTTCTTTCTGAGAGGGTAGGCACAGTTTACATGGGAAATGTCAGTATTGAGAGTCTATTGTCAGGGCCAATGATTAGTGGTGATAGTGTTAGTGGTGAGGAGATTTTAGTAGTAGTGATGCCAATTTTCTGTGCCACACTTTTTTTTTTTTTTGAGACAGGGTCTCGTTCTGTTGGCCAGGCTAGAGTGCAGTGGCATCATCATAGCCCACTGCAACCTCAAACTTCCAGGCTCCAACAATCCCCCTGCCTCAGCCTCTGAGTAGTTGGGACTATAGGCATGTGCCACCACACTAGGCAAATTTTCTATTTTTTGTAGAGACAGGGTCTTGCTCTTGCTCAGTTTGGTCTTGAACTCCTGGCCTCAAGTAATCTGCCCACCTCAACCTCCCAAAGTGCTAGGATTACAGGCATGAGCCATGGGCCTGGTCTCTGTGCCAGCTTTTAAAGTTCATAGTGCTTTCATGAGCTGTCCTACATGCTTCCAATGCAGCATTTTCCCACGTAAGGAATAGCTCCAGGATTTAGATATGTGTCAAACAGGACAGGGAAAAGAGAGAACAAGCATGGACATGATTTCAGGCAAATTCCTATGGGGGGGATGAGTTTAGGCTAATTTCCAAAAGGAATTCTGGACTGTAAGTTAATTTATACCTCAGAAATTATCCTTGTCAAGGCAATGGCACTGGGCTTCCTACTTTTGTGTGAGTCAGTTATTGAAAAAGGTCCACTCCAGGGATGTATAAATCTCAAGGAAAATCTATCTGTCTGCTTATTTAGGCACAGCAGTTCCAGCAGTCCAGTGGCAATGTTCAAGGAAAGCTGCAGATAAAGGCAATAAGCAAAAACCCAGATTCCAGAGAAGTAAAACAGGGATCTATAGAAATTACAAGAGAGACAAGATTTCTAGATAGAGCAATGCTAGTGCTTGCCATAGACTACAACTGGTAAAAAGAAAAATTATCGGAGTTTCAGAAAACATATTTTCTTGGAAAGATAAATAAATCTTCAATTAGTTATCTATCCTACTTGGGGGGTACAAATAATAAAAATCCTGTTAATATCAAAAAATTGTTACATGGAAAACCACAGCTTTCAGTGAGAGGCAGCATGGAACAATGGTTAAGAGCATGGACTGTGAAACCCAGCTGCCTTGGTCAAATATCACCTCTGCCATTTTCTAGAGGGTGATCTGTGGTAAGTCATATAACTGTGTCTCAGTTCCTTCATAAGTAAAATCAGGGTTAATTATTGTACCTACACAGAGTCTCTATGAATATTAAATCAGTTAATATTTTTACAAAACTTAGAACAGTGGTTGGCTCATGGCAAATAGTAAAAAGTGTTTAATAAATAAATGCAATGGTGAAATAGTTAATTTAATTATGATCTACAACTTCCTAACAATTTCTTTACTACAGAACATTACAAATAGCATGGATTCAGTATAGGTGCCTTTGTATGCTGGGAGCTAAAGATTTTGACCATATAAAATATATTATTTTTTGACTACTTGGTATACATTTTTTTTCTTGTTGAGGAGATGAATTCCCATTGCACGCAAGTCATAGTCTTGAGGGGGTAAAGAACCTTGCTTTCCCTTTCCTTCTGTCTTTTGGCTAAAAGATGGTATATTAGCCAGGCTCATCAATCAGATACATTTTTTCCCAGGACTTTGATTCTGGAAGGCGTGACTAACACCACCGGGACAGGCAAGAATATTTATGGAGGCAGTGGTGGTGCCAAGGGTAGGGATGCACCAGAAACTGTGCCTGAAACAGACTATTCCTTTGGAACATGTTGGCCATGCTTTTGACATCCAGTTTCCCTTGATTCCTGCTCATTTTCTGAAGCTGGTTCTACAGTCTTCCCAACTGATATGTGATTTGCCTAAGATTCTGCAAATACGTTCCTTTCATGTTTCAGTTAGCCAGGCTTGATTCTATTGCTGCAATCAGGAGTTCACGTGGTCCACAGATCTCAACTTGGAGAGATATATGGAAAGGGGAATAATATGAGAAGAAATATAGATAAACTATTTAACAAAAAGACCTTGCCTTTGCCAGAGCTATGCCATTGTTGCAACTAGGTCTTGGAATTTCTTAATTTATTCTATACTCATCAGATTCATTTTTATAATTACTCAATTCTTCCCTTCACAGTTGCCAATGACCAAGACAGCTCTTGGGACAACGTATGCATTAAATTCAGTTTTTCTTGGATCATTACCAAAAAGCTAGGAGAATATTAACTTGAGGTAATTTTTCTCTAATAATCACTTGATTTTGTTATCACTATACTTTGAATCATTGGCATATCAGGTCATGGATTCTTGGACCAGGTTGCCTGGATTTAAAAGCTGGGTCTACTACTTACCACTTCATTAATTTCACTAAGCCTCTATTTGCATTATTGAAAAAGGGGGAATTATAACTATAAATTCATCATTGAATTTTTGCAAAGCTTAAATGAGTTATTATATGGAAAGAGCTTAGAATGAGGCCTAACAGTAAAAATTATAGAAAGAGCAATTATCATCATTATTATTTTTTAGCAAACTTGTACTGCAATATACGTTGTCTTAAACTCCTTTTCATAAATAATTTCACTAAAATGTATCTTGTCTTATAATCTACAAGCCAGATCTCTGGTTAATTTACTGTCTATTTAACATGATCTTCTTGGCCTTTGTAATATTCTTCATTAAATCTTATGTTATACATGCAATGGTTAATATCTGGAAAGTAAGCTCATATGAGTTAGGGTTAAAAGTTGGCTACAAATATATTCTTTTCCTACTTTTTTATATTTAAGTCTGAGGTCTCTTTTCCAATATGCTTAAAATATGCCTGAAGTAGTTAATGTCTAAGAATTAAGTTACGAAAGTGATTTGTACAATTAAATGGGATAATTCATTTTTATTTTAGAACTATTTCACATAGCATTTTAAATTTAATAAAACTTTGAGATAGGGTTTGAAGAAATTTTGATGCATTCCATTTTGTAATACTGAATGCCAGGTTAACATTGTAATGTGATATAGTTAATGTACAGACTATTTTGACTCAGGCTGTATTATATGAAACAAGATGGAAAATTCTATATGGAATAAACTAAGAACTTTATCCATTTGCAAGAAAGTCCATAGAAAAACTTCCAGCTCATAATTTACACTATTTTTCACTTCCAGCTGTCAAGTAGCATTTTAAAAACACACTCAACACATTTTATCCTCAAGGAAACACAAATCCTAGAGAAGAAAATGTTTTTGATTCACAATTCTGTCTCAGCTTCAAGGATGAAGTATTATAGAAGTGTTCTGGAAACTTTAGGAGACTCAACAAAGTGAAACAAGAGTAGGCTCTTCAGAATTGTAAACAACGTCTTGTAGTTCACAAATGTATCCTATACCTAAAATCTCAAGGATTATAATTCCTCTTGTATTGAGTCTCTGTTATATGAATATGGCAAGTTCAGCTTTTTCCTGGTGGTAATGATGGGCTGAACTATAACATACAAACCAAATATAGCTTAATTATTTAGTTACTGTGTGCTGTTAGCAGGACAGAGGATAATGGAGCAGTGAGTAGAAACAGGCATGGTTCCTTCTTCTGACTTATTTTAATAGTTTCACATTTTCTTTCAATGCCTTTTTGAAATTAAGGGGACAGGAAGAAGCAGCTCAAGGGCAAGATTCACTTGATGTAGAAGTGTCCTAACTCATTTGGGTGTTGTTAGAAGCATTTTACAAACAGCAGTACTAAAATTTATATATTAACTAAAATATTACTATGCACATCATAATTCTGTAGATTCTGGTGATCATTATGAAAACAGCTTCTATTCAAATTGCAGTGTCTAGTATGATGGCATTTGATGTAATTATCCAGACCTGAGTTCAAGTCCCAGATCCACCATTTTTTATTTGAGTGAATTTGGGCATAATATTTAAACTCTATAACACATAAAAATGACTACTGAAATATTGTTGTACTATCTACAAATATAGGTGTATAAAAATCCATGGTACCATTCATATATGAGGACTCAATAATTTGTAACTGCTATTAGTATCATTATTATCACAGAAAGATTTCTGAAGACCCTACTGGTGTTTTATTAACATATATATCTGGTACTAGTTTGTCTTGTTATAAAATAGGTGAAATAATTTTTATTATTAAGAAACTATGAGTTTTAAAAGTTATTTGGAGGAAGAGAATTTCGTTAGCTTGGGGAAGTAATTTTTAGTAAACTTTTATTCAATAACAACATAATGAAAACATGCCTATTAATATTACAGAAAAACAAAAATCTCCACTAAAACACTTAGTATTTAACATTTTTCCAAGGCTTTTAGCAAATACATAAAGTCAACAAAAATAGATGAGATAGAAAGATGAGAAAGGAAGAAGGGGCGAACTGTTAATATTTGCAGGCAATATTGTTTCTGGCCATGGTATTTAGGAATCCAAGAGAGTTAACTGGCAAGTGTTAGAGCTTGAGTTCTATCAGTCTTCACACTTGCTGGGTTCAAACATTGGCAAGAATGACAACTCAGCCCATGACCAATTCTGTTTGATATAATACGAATGAACAGATGAAGCACCCTAACTTCCTTATTGATGAAATATATTTCAGAAATAATAATTATAAAATGAAATAAATACTGCTTAATGATAATAGCAAAAATTATAGACTTTCTAGGAATAATTCTTTTAAAAGGATACAATATCATTTTCCTCTTTGTAAATACTAACTTATTAATGAGCAAAAAATTGTATAAATCGGGAGATATACAATGTTCCTATAAGAGGAGATCCAATATGATCAAGAAGACAACAATTATTTTATAAATCAAGTTAAGTTTCAATCAAAATTCTAACAAGTTTTTGGCAGAACTTGACAAGCTGATCTTAAATGCATATGGGAAAAAGCCAATAGACAACACTCTCTTGAAGAAGAATCAGGCAATAGGAATTATCTTACCATAGGTCACAATATTATGGATACATCATTTTTTAAAACCATACAGTATTGGCACAAGAATTGTTATTCGATAAATAGAACAGAATAATGTGTTCATTTATAGAACCATGTATATGAATTTATGATAAATATGGCCTCTCAGATCAGTAGAGAAATAGTGATCCATTCAATAGATGTATAATTTGTGTAATTACAATGCATTTGTATAATTTACTCTACATTAGAAAAGCAAATTAATTCCTATTTCACACCATTAATAAAATAATTTTCAAATTAATTATAAATCTAAACATCAAAAAGGCAAATTGTAAAATATTAGAAAGAACTGTAATTAATATGCTTATGAATTTGCAAGTAAAGAAAGGTTCCATTTAAATAAGACATAAAATACATAAGACTTATGTTAACATAAATAATAAAGAAACATAAAAAACAAAAGGAAATTAATGATAAATAGAACTATATATAAAAAAAGCTTATTTACCAGAAACAACACACCAAATGATGCCAAAAGACAGGGGATTCACTGGAAGAAAATATACATAAAAATAATATCCAAATTTTAAAAATTATAAAGGAATTACTCTGATAGAAAAAGAGATGATATAACTGAATTCACAGTTATTCACAGAATAGGGAAAGGGTAATTCACAGAAAAGGGAAAGGAAATAGCCGATAATATATACAAGGATGTTCAATCTCACTAATAGTTAAGAACATACAAATTATAACAAGCGAAGTGCTAATTTTTTCACACATTAGAATAGCAAAAATCATAGTTTTATGTATCAAGATCTTGCACAGAAATGGTAAAAAGGATATTCATTGATGGTTAACATGTACAAATTACACAGTGACAAGCAAGGCAAATCATCATTATCTCTTTACACCAAAAGGACATGCATTTCATGATGTGGCAATTCTGCTTCTTAGTATCTACCTTATAGAAACACTTGCCAATTTCCACAAGGATGTTATTGCAATACTAATTCCACAAAAATGAAGTTCATAGCAAAAAAATGCAAACAGCTTAAAAGACATCAATGTAGAAATGGCTAAATAAACTATAGTTTATTCATTCCATAAATTACAATGCATAATCTAAGAAGAAAGATGACCCTTATATACTAACACAGATAAATATTCAAAGCACATATTTTTAAAAAATAAATAAGAGATGTGTGTATATATATGTATGTATATGTTATGATGACTCTTATATAAAACAAATCACAACAAAACCCACAAAGTAATGACATATATTTTCTGCAGAGAAATAGATGTGTTTTGTGTGCATGTGTGTCTGAAGGAAAACTTAGAGCTCTATGAAATTATTTGTATATTTCAATGAAAATAATCATGTATTAGTTATACCAAATTAAATTTATTTTATAAAAGAACACAAAATAATAACATACTACCTCAAAGGGTAGTTTTTTACTTTAAATTAGCCATAGTAATTATCATAGTCATAAGTACATAATAGTGGCTGTTCATTCAATGGCAACTCCTCTCATCTATATACAAATAAATGTATAAAAGTTCTTTAAATCTTATTTTTAGGACATTTATCATTTGATATAAATTAAGAAAATTGTGATTATTATGGAGGACACAGACTTAGGAAATATTCCTGTGTCTGTCATAATTGATTTGAACTTAATTCTATTTGCCTAGGTCTAAAAATGTAATTTAATTTGAAGAATTATAGTAATAGAAAGTAATTGATTGGGAGAAAGAAAGAAGATAGATTTTAGTATTGGTTATAATTTTACAGTATATGTACATATAAATTATTTATTGCATATATAATGTAAGATTATGTATAAATATATGAAATTTGTATATTATGGATAATCAGCAATGAATTGGATGTATATTCAGTCCCTAAGTGTTGGTAACTACACATGTCTCAGTAGTATAGTTTCAGGTTGTCATCCATCATTATTTGCTCAGTGCAATTATTCATGGATTGCACACAAATTTATTTGGTGATTTTTTAACAAAACACCAATACCAAGAGCCTCCCCTGGCATCCCAATAACCTGATTGATGCCCAGGAAATGGTAGTTTGAAAAGATACCAGAGGATTTTATTTTGTGGCCAGTGTAGAGAATGGTGGCTTTGTGGGGAATCCGTGCAGGATTTAAGCAGAGTATATCCTTGTCAACTTACTATAAAGTCTTTTCTTAATTAGAATACTTTAATTATCTGTGAGGTTAAAGCCTCCATTTTTTAGTTGATTATCTCTGAGTCACCATTAATAATAATTTCATTTGATTTCCTAATGAATATAACTTAGAATTATTGAATGACAAAGTATCATATAAGAAATTATTTGAAATTTTAAAAATCAAAAAATGCTTTAAAAATATCTGATTACTGAGCACAAACATAACTATAATGAATGTATATCACTAAATCTGATGTGAAAAACTTCTATCTCCTTAGCTAGAAATATTATTATTTCATAATCACAAGTTGAAATTTCTATCTAAAGGTACAAATATTTTTTATCAGTTGGCATATAATTATTTTAATTGACTCAATTAAATTCATTTGCACAAATGATTATGAGGTATTAGGTATGTATTACAGCAAATGAACTTTAAGGTAAAGCATAAAATAACTATAGTAGAAATATTAAGTTGGAATATTTTAATGCCTTTTTAAGTATAGCAATATGGTGCTATTAGCACAAATTGGCTAACACCATCACTATTATTTCTGATTAAAATATAAAGTTAGCTGTAGCCAATAAAATAATACTTAAAGTTTAAAAAGATATTTATTTTTATTGTTTTTAAAAGGTGGCAGCAATAGAGGTGAGATTCCAGAAACAGATGCTGATTTGATTTTAAGAGAGAGACACTTAATGCTTGTTCCATGATACTCAAATAATTACCTGAATTAATATATCCTATATAGATATAATCTGAGTTTCCAGTGGCAATATCTTTTAAAATCTCTGAGACTCTTATGATTAAATCATTCTCTTTAACAGAGGTAAATCTTATATCTCAAATAACAAACTTATAAAAATACTTTTTATCTACATAGAGTTTTTTATTCCATAATAAAACACCATATGGGTTTTGTGGTAGACAGAATAATGGCCCCACAAGAATGTCAACATTTTAATCTCCAGTAAAATCCAAGGATTTTACTGATGTGAAGGTAAAGGATCTTTAGCTGGGAAGATTATTCTGGGATTTCCTGGTAGTCTCAATGTAACCACAAGGGTTCTTGAAAGAGGTAGGCAAGAAGGTCAAGATCAGAGGAAGGAGAAGATGATGGTAGCAGAAGTTGGAATGTTGCACTTTGACGGTAAAGGAAGGGCCACAAGCCAAGGAATACAGATGCCTGTGGATAGTGAGTATCATATGCCATTTTTCTTAAAGTGGTCAAAGACTTAAAATAACAACTATTTCTCTGAATAGCAAGCAATGAAATAAAAAAGCTCAAAAGGTCCACAGTGCCAATCTGGTTCTGTGATAACACAGGGGCTCACTGGCCAGCTCAGATTCTGCACACTCAGCGTGGACACAAAATCTTAATAGTAGCCAGCTTCCGAGATGGACCTCACCGATTCCTGTCTTTGATATTCCCACCCTTGTATAGTCCTCTCCTGCATTGTATCAGAGTTGATCTGGCTGACAAGTAGCCTATGGTAGAAGTGATGGATTGTTAACTAAGTTTTAGATTATAAAGGACTGTGGCTTCTGTCTTGGGTGCTTTCTTGCTCACTTGTGCTCACTTGCGATCACTCTTGGATCACTCACTTTGCGGGGAGCCAGACATCATGTCAGGTGGACACTCAGGCAGAATATAGAGAGCCCACATGGCAAGGAATGGTGGTTTCTGGCACATGCCTAGCAAGGAACTGATGCCTGCCAATGACTATATGAATAAGTTTGGAAGTGGATTGTCAGTCAAGCCTACAGACCACTACAGTACTGCCCAACAGCTCAACCTAGTGAGAGAACCTATGCCAGAACTACCTAGCAATGTTGCTCTAGGATTCTTGAACCATAGAAACTATGAGATAATAAAAGGTTACTGTTTCAAGCTGCTAAGTTTTGGGGTGACCTGCTCTTGTTGCTGCATCTGGTATCCAAATGTTGAGGAGAAAATAGGATTCCTCACTGAAGGAGCCAGAGAACAGAAGAGGAGGATTTTGTTAGGTAAAGAAGGAGGAAGGATAGGTTTTTCAGTCAGTGGTGGTGGCATTACCATATGCATCTCCCGCTCTCTTTCATCTACTTTATCTTTAAGCTAATGAAGTAATATGTTTTTTTTTTTCCCAAACATACCTGATGTGTTCTTGTTTATATGATGGTTTTCCCCTGGGTTACGCTCTTCTTCCACATTTATGTCTTTTCATTCTTTAGCCTTCCTTCTACTGTTTGCTCAGAGATCCACTCATTCTATAAATCAATGATTCATTTATAATATTCTCTGTTTGAAATATGTTCTTGTCATTTGTGCTACTAAAACACTCTGTACATTTCCCCCCTTTGATCTTCAGCCTTGTTTTATCATGATTGGGTGCAGATTTTCTCAATTAGATTTTAAGCTCTCTGAGAGAAACATCTATGAATGTTTCTCTGTGATTTCTCGTACTCAGGACTTGTAGGGTTTCATTGAACTAAAATAAGCCATGGACATTAAAAATATATAGTTATCTATGCTAAATTATAGTTGTATCATTATATTTCATCATGTTCAATATAACATAGGAGAGAAACTCAACTTCAGAATCAGAAGGACATAATCTCACTTGAAATCATCAGAGGGTAATAAGATAGCTTTGGGCTCATTTTTCTTCTCCTTTTCCTTTCTTTTTAATTTAAAAAAATTCCCAGGCCTATTTCTTTACACACGAGATAATATGAGACTCTCCTGAGCAGAACTGTAAATTTTAAGTAATATACATATAAAATCATCTTGTTCAATTCATACATATTTTAGGGACTCAATGCCCATTAGAGAAAATACCTACATTCTAGTTTAGTTTTAGAAATGCAGATATCAACAAGACGGTTTAACTCTTTTGACTTTGTCACATTTGTCTGGAATCTGCATCAAGGCAGCCAGCCAATTAGCATTTAATTCCTAGGCAAAACAAAATTTAGCACTCATTCATTTTCAAGTAGGTAGTTCAGGATAAGAAAATGTCACATTTCATGTGGCATTCACATGTTGAATTGCTAGGTTTTGAGGCTAATAGAACTACTTATTCACTAAGTGGAACTTACAGAAAATGAAAGATAAGTGCTTAAAATGACCAATAAATTCTGCCTCGTATCAATTAATTTCTCAGAAGACATTTTTTTCATAAATAAAACATCATGAATGCACAGCTAAATGTGAATATGTGAAAAAGTTTCATGATATACTCTTCAATCAATGAGGCATTTTAAAAAATGTTCATAGCATTGTTTCAGTAAATGGCCTGGACATAAACTTTTAGGATTTGGATTAATTCCAGTAGTCTCAGAGATGGAAAGAAAATCAACCATATTTGTGAGAGTTTGTTTACAGAACTTCAAGTAATTCAGGGCGATCTGCCCTATTCTGGGGGTCTTCAGGCCACTATGGGGGGGAAAAATCAGCGCTTTCTGTATCTAAGCAAAAGCCCTTTCAGATACATCAAAATTCACATTTGGGGCAAAATAAATAGTGATAAATGATATTCTTTTTTTTTAATGAAGTGCTTTACAAGGAGATTCAGAGCAAGCTATGCATCCTTAGAAATACTAATTGTTGATGAATATTCATCTCCTAGAGGAGCTTACATTATGTGGAAATTAAATTCAAAGCATGCTTGCAAGTACCTTGAGAGTCTGTAAAAAAAAAAGCAACAAGATGATATAAATTGTCACATTGGCAGCATTATTATTTTTTGTTTATATTATTCCTTAAACCACCTCAGTTTTGCTACGTTTTGTCTTTTCGGTAATCTTTTATATTCCTTGCTGATAATGGAATGCATTTAAAATAAGGAGAAGATTCCATAATGTCTTGCATTATAGCCAACTGCTGAATATAGTCTTTGTCACTGTCCACAGCACAGAGAGGGAGGCCATGTTATGGGATGATCAATGTGGTAGGAGTAACAAGTTCTAGTCCTCCCCGGTCTATTCTAGTCTGCGTTCTGGTTCTGGCTTTGATTTTGGGGAGATTTCTGATCTTGTGTGGAACCCTAATATTTACTTATTCTTTCTGAGTCTCTTTCCATTATGTTGGTAATAATATCAAAAGTATTTACTACAGGGATACCATGTCCCAGGCATTCTGCTTGGTGCCTCAAAAATGTTTGAATAAGACAGGCATAAAGGAGGCCTGTGTAGAGCATACAGACAGTTCAATCGAATCTAGAATCTTGCTATAATTGCTGTAAAACAACAACGGGAAAATGGAAAATGAAATGCTGCTCTGGGCATACAAAGCTTAAAGCATGATCAGGTGAAAGAGTGGCACAGAGGAAGTATCACTTAAGCTGAGACCTGAGGGATGAGATAATATACATAAAGTAAAATGCAGACATGAACCATTATTGTTATTTGGCAAATCGGCCTATTTTAGAAGCCAAAAATGACAATTGGATCCACAAGTTTGCTTTTTGGCCCAAATGATTCACATCAGCGGTTAGAAACGATTAAATCTGTTTGATTTTATAAGAAGAAACTTTACTACTGTTGGTGAGAGAGCATTTTCCCACCCAGCCAGGTGCATGGGGAGGGCTTAGAAGCTATTCTTATGTTCTGTACAGTGGATAAATTTACTTTGTTAATCAAAGTTTATATAATACTATTCTATGAGATACTTAAAATTATTTATAACCAGGAAATTCTTGTTTAAAAATAATTTTATTGGCCTTAATATAACTTCTTATTTTTTAAGATATTATATTTGATCTTCTCTTTTAACATATAAAATCTAGTGTTGTTATCCTGGATCGGAGCAGACAGCCTTACTGCATATTTTAATTTTAAGCAATAACTTCACTGAAAAGCTAACAACTTTCTTTCTCTTTTTCCCCCTTCCTCTTCCATACCTTATCAACAGACAGAAATAACAGAGGCTCTCTGAAGTGAAATAGAAATGTTGTAACTTGTACCACAGTACTGGAATGAAATGAAGATCTAACACAGCCATAACAGTCTAAATTAATGACAGACAAGCAAAGGCACAAAGGAATGCATTGTGAGGACCACAGTCCTGGGATAGTTCTGTCTTTTGGGGGGAAGCAGAGAAGAGGGACAGAGCCACCACAGGAGAGAAAGTTCTTAAATTAAGAGTCCCTGGGAGACTTGAATAAGAGTATGATTAGTTCAGCATTGCTTTCATCCTCCACTTCCCCTCCCACTATAGACTTCAGTTTTAATAATGATTAAAGAATAATGCCTAAATCCCATCTGAATGGCTTTTGAGATTTAACTCACTGAATCTATTCATAGCACTGAGCTTGTAAGGGGGACTGAACAGATCTGCACAACTAATCGTGGAATATTACACTGATACTTCATCTCCCACATCAATACCAATTACGCCTGCACAGAGAGCATCGCATATTATTTTAATAGGATAGGAATTTTTAATCCAGTCAGGTAGTCCTGGATGAATGTGTTTGTATGTCTGTCATTAAAATTTGGTGGCTCATGCTGCTCCAGACAGACACATTTTGAATGTTTAAAATTTCCACAGATGTTATTTATCCATCAGGATGGAAAATTTTCCGCTCTCCACTATATAGATTCTGTCTCATTAACATAAATAAAGAATAAAGCATAACAACAACAATCTTGCTTAATGTGTACACACAGAAATATTGTCATAGGCATCTGGCAATCAGTTGGAGACGGTGAAAATTGCTAAATGATTGAAAGTGGCAGAACTAGCAGAAGGATGAAATCCCTTTCTGGGGAAACAGGCTTACTGGTGAAGATTTTGGCTCTTTGTTCCATTACGTTTTATTTTCAAGGCATTGTATTCAGCTTGGACCTTCAGATAAAAAAAATAACTTTACCAATTATTTGAGCTGCTAGCATTATAAAAAATTCCGTATCTTAATTGAGAAGTGAATATGCATTTCTCTTGAAGTTATTTGGTTAAACAAAATCATAAAGAAGAATGCTAACTTTTTCACATCAAGATCTATGTTTCACAACATATCACAGGCATGACTTGAGATCATGTTCATAAAAGAAATACAGTTAACAGCCATATATTTGTGGCTACATTCAAAAATATTATAGAAGTTTGATTATTACTTTTGAAATTCTAAAGATGTACAACTATTATATATCTATAATAATTAAAAATAAAATTTAAATTAAAAAATACTTTGTAAGTTTCTAAAATGTAGAAAATGTCATGGTAAGATAGTTTTGGTTTTGACTTGAATAAGAGCTTGTAAAAACCTAATGGGAAGAGTTTTTGCCACTGAGACAAGCATTTTTCACTATCTTTCTTTAAACAACGTTTGCCAGCTTGCTACTTCATTTTCACTATTTTTATTTCTGTCTTCTCAACTACGCAGAAAGCTTTCTTGAAGGCCAGGATCATGCTCTATTTATCCTTGCACATGACTGCATAGTGATGGACACAAAGGAGACATGCTATGTATCTTCTTTTTTTTTTTCCATGAGATTAAAATTCTACGTTTTTTTTTCCCTGAGATTATACTAAATTACACCTTTAACTTGGGAAGAATGAAAAATTAAGATCAGGATACAAAATCCATTACAAAAGTTATTATTCTAAAAACATTATCACATGAACATAGAATATTTTAGCTATCCCCAAATTAAAATGCCCAATATATCAGCAATGAACAAGTGAAATTTGAAGTTAAAAATACATTACCATTCACTTTGGCACCACCAAAAATGAAATATTTAGGTATAAATGTAACAAAATGTTTACAAAGTCTATATGAGGAAAACTTCAAAACTCTGATGCAAGATATCAAAGAATAAATAAATTGAGAAATAGTCCACGTTCATGGATAGGAATGCTCAATATTGTCAAGATATCCATTCTTTCTAACTTGATCTATAGATTCAAGGCAATCCCAGTCAAAATTCCATCAAGTTGTTTCATGGATATTGACAAACTGATTCTGGCAAAAGACACAGAATAGCCAACTCAATATTGAAGGAGAAGAACAAAGTGGGAAGACTGACACTAGCTGACTTCCAGACTTATTATAAAGCTACAGTAATAATTACAGTGGGGTATTGTCAAAAGAATAGACAAATGGATCAATGGAACAGAATAGGGAGCCCAGAAATAGACCCACATAAATATAGTTAACTTATCTTTGACAAAGAAGGAAAGGCAATACAATAAAGAGTCTTTTCAACAACGAGTGCTGGAACAATTGAACATTCACACACACACACACACACACACACACACACACACACACACACACATGAATTTAGATATAGACCTTATGCCCATCACAAAAATTAACTAAAAATGGATCATAGATCAAAATGTAAAATGCAAAAATATAAAATTTCTAGAAGATAACATAGGAGAAAACCTAGGTGACCTTGAATATGATGATGACTTTTTGCATAACACCAAAGACATGATAATAAAATAAATAATTGATAAGCTATATTTTATTAAAAATAAAAACATTTGCTCTGTGAAAGACAATGACAAGAGGATGAGGAGACACAGATGGGAAAACAATATTTGCAAAAGACATATATAATGGAGAACTGTTGTCCAGAATATGTAAAGAAATCTTAAAGCTCAACAATAAGTGAATGAGCAACCTAATTAAAAAATGGGCAAGAGACTTGAACACCTCATCAAAGAAGATATACAGATGTCAAGTCAGTATATGAAAAGATGCTCTACATCATATATCACTAGGGAATTGCAAATTAAAACAACAAGGAGATATCACTATGCACCTATTAAAATGGCCAAAACCCAAACTACTGACAACTCCAAATCCTGACCTACTTGTAGAACAACAGGAACTCTCATTCTTTACTAGTGGGAATATAAAATTGTACAGCCACTTTGGAAGACAGTTTGGTAATTTTTATAAAACTAACATACTCTTGCCATATGATCTGGCAATTGCACTCCTTGGTATTTATCCAAATAGCTTGAAAACTTTTACATCCACACAAAAATCTACACACCAAAATTTACATCATCTTTATTCATAATGACCAAAACTTGGAAGCCACCAAGAAATCTTTTGGTAAGTGAACAAATAAACTATGGCACATTGAGACCATAAGCATTAATGAACATTAAAAGGAATGAGCTATTAAGCCATTAAAAGACATAGAGGAACTTTATATGCATATTACTAAGAGAAGGAAAACTGTCTGAAAAGGTGAATACTCTATGACTCCAACTATATGACGTACTGGAAAGGGAGCAAAACTATGGGTAGAGTAAAAAGATTAGTGGTTGTCAGGGGTTAAGGGAAGGGATGGGCGATTAGGAAGAGCACAGATGATTTTTAGGGCAGTGAAACTATTCTGTATGATATTATGTTGATGAATACATGTCGTTATACATTTGTCAAAACCCACAGAATGTTTAACACCAAGAGTGAAATCTAATGTAAATCATGGACATTGGGTGATAATGATGTGTCGGTTCATGGATTTTAATAAATGTACCACTTTGGTGTGGGTTGTGGGTAGCGGGGAAGGCTGAGTGTGTGGGGGGTCAAGGGATATATAGTAACTCTGTACTTTTTGTTCAATTTTTCTGTGAACCTAAAACTTATAAAAAATAAAGTCTGTTAATTAAAAAATAAAGTTTTCAAGTGAGAAAAATAAATTTGAACATCATTTCAAGTCAGAAAAATAGTACTTTAAGCCACTCAACAATTGTTATTTTTCCTGATAGTTAA
Source organism: Lemur catta (assembly GCF_020740605.2). NCBI lineage: Eukaryota > Metazoa > Chordata > Mammalia > Primates > Lemuridae > Lemur > Lemur catta. The sequence continues at coordinate 72,941,922 of NC_059139.1, read as the reverse complement.
AACTTCAAGTTTCAAATAGTAAGGAAGGTGACTTTAGTAAGTATTTCACTTGTTTGTTGTGTTGTGTAGTATTAAGGAAAGGTATTTTTAATTCTTTGTTTGCTTTTTAAAGGATATAAGGCAGAATTTCTTTACTCACACATAATCTTAAGCAGCAACTACATCATTTACGGTATTGTTTGCAAGCAGCAGAAACCAGCTTTTGGTAGTGTAATCAATAAATGAATTTCCTTAAAAGGGTATTATGAACCTTACATAATTTTTGAGAGTTCTGGAAAACTGGACATGGAAGCTACACAGCCAGAAGCAGGACCTCGAATATCTCTGTGGCCCTGATCCTGTGAAAACACCATGGCATCTGCCTCCGGCCACAGACACCGCGTCTTGTATTTCCAACACCACCAACTTTGGGTACACAGTGCCTCTTTTTGAACTGCAGCCATTGATGGCTCTGAAAATTCGATGTGCCATAGTTATCGTCACTACTGACATTCTTCACAGAATTGATTCTGCTCGGATCCACCTCATTCTTTTCACCGTCAGTTTTCATTTGAGTTTCCAGAGAATTGAGCCCTACAGGCTTCTGGTTGGTGGAGGCGATGTCTTATACTTTCCCCAGATGCAAGAAAGCCGGGGAAAGTGACACTCTTGTAGTTTTCATTTCTACGGGGAAAAATGTCATACCCTGTGCACTCAAAAAGAAAAACACAGATCTCCTGCACAATTATACATATATACCATCAGCTAAGTAAATGATAGTTGCATGCACTTTTTACGATGAAAATATATTTGTACATATCTGGTGCCCTTTTTGTTGCTATGGTGGACTATGTTTTATGATGATATTAATGTTGCTGTTTCATGCTTGTTTTGTTCTGAGGGGCAAGTAAATGATGACAAAGCTGCTTTGTCAGTAGGGGATATTATATATTGGAAAAATGAGAAATTGATGGCAGGGGAAACAGAATTGGATAACTAGTAGTAAAAATATATACTATGTTCCATACGTTTGTTTGTTTGTTTGTTTGTTTACTTAGTTCAGAACCCCTCTGAGAATTTGTTGAATGCTTAGGGATTGATTCCAGAGAATTGTACATATTTACAAAATTATGCAAACCATGTTAGAGAAATAAGCCTGGATCAGAAGAACTTGAATATGTCAGCTAATTTGATGTGGAAAGTGAGAAAACTGGCAAAGTCACTGAATTCTCAAATGTTTCAAACTTGAGTGCTGAGAGTAAGCAAGAAAGTGATGAAAAGGTTTATATAGAGTGGATGACAAATTTGGTGTAAGATATTATTGACACTTCCCTTTAAATTGAAATCTAAAACCTGTCTATTTTAAAATGTCTAACAATCACGTCTTTAACATGAGTGGTGAAGGATGCATGATTTTCAGGCAGGGCATTATAATTCTTGTACAGAACATTGTGTAGAGCGGACTTCAGAGGGATATGGCAATGCATTGGGGCATGATCTCCATCCAGCCGTTTAGAATGAAGAGAATAAAAGGAAAAGCATGTGGAATACGCTGAAGACTTTCATCATTTATAGTTCTTGTTGTACTCAGCCCTAATTTTTAGTAAAAACGGTATTTCTTTGGCTGTTAGAGTTTCAAAGTTATTCCCTAATAGTAAATTAAGTACTATTGAAAATTTGTTTCTTTTTCTCTTCTATGTAGCAATAATCTCTGTCATTGCTGAAAGAGGGTAAATTTACGTAGCTCCAGCCATGACTAGATTTTTATTATATTGGGTTATCAAGAAAAGAAATGGAATTATCTAGTCTCAAGGTCATTTACAATAGGATAAGATACCATCAATTTAGATAGTTTAGTTGCCAGTCTCATTATAAGTTGAAAGAGACAAGCTGACCTCTCAAGCTATTTCACAAGATAAATTCATAAGCTTTTATGAGCTATCAATCCCCCAAACTCATTACCTAGGACTGATGTCCTAGTCCTTTTTTTACTATTAGAGTATGATAGAAAACTAGCCCCTAAATATTATTTTCTCCCTTCTTTTGGGAATAGAATTGGCAAATGACACAGAGAAATGAACACTAAAAATCACAATACGTTCACAAAAAGATGGGATGGTCATATGACCGGCCCTATAATTCTGTCTCTTCAACTTGATTCATCTTAGAGCCAAACAGATTAAATTCAGACTTCAAGATATGCAATTCATATATTGTATCTCTTTGAGACAAATAAAGATAATTATTTATTATGGTACTTCGCATTCATTTAGAATTTAGTTAAATGTATCATTAGCAAGGTTAAGATAATGTTTTGCAATATGTAGTATGAATAGTTGACAATTTTGTTTAGCATTATCTTTGACTTCTTAATTGATAGAAAAATTAGATTTTTCAATTTAATGTTAACTTATATGAGGCATTAACCATGTTGAATAAGTAAGTGAAAAAGAATAATGTAATGAATTAAACATACACATGTATACATATTATCTGTATTATTATATTCGGGTATATGCTAAAATTTCTATATGTTTATATTTATTAACCAGAATACATTTTTGTAACATGTTTTCTTGAAAGAAAAGTATTAATCAGTGTGTTGAGTCCTTGAAATTTAGAGTGAAAATGGACAATAACAATTATATAATAAAGTCCCCAAACCCTGTTTTTTACAGACGATATCAAGAGAAATGACAAGACTTGCCAGTATCATAGTGTTAGTGATCAGAAAGAGCTCAAACTCATTTCCAGGTTCATAGTTCAGTCTGCTTCCTACTTTAGATACCAAAACTTTCCTTTTTCTCTTTTTTTTCTTCTTAGGAAGAGAAGGGAAATCAGCTTTAGTGCACTAAGAAATGTTTTCCTACTTTCCACTTTGGAGCTTTTTAGTTAGTAGAGTTCATGATGGTAGTAATCTATATTAACCCACAGTCCATTACAGAGTCTCTATCCACATGACATTTTGATGCAAACTTCTAGGCCTTTATAAAAAAGCATATTAAAAGTTTCAATTTCTCTCTTTTCTTTCTATGCTTGTATAGAACAATTAGAAAATGTCTTCTATTTTCTAGAAATAGAAAATAGAAGAACAGAACAGGAAGTCTCAATCTCTGTAGGTATTAAATTTGTTAGCCATAGTTTCAATTATTTTTAGTTTTTTTTTATTAATTTCAGAATATTACTGGGGTACAAATGGCTTTGGTTACATGTATCGATTTTGTTATGTTTGAGTCAGGATTACAAGTGTGTCCATCACCCAGATAGTGTTCATTGTACCGTTAGGTAGATTTTCATTTACCCCTCTTCCCCCTGCAACCCACTTGATTTCCATTGAGTTTTATTTCCCTCTGTCCACATGTGTGCCCATCATTTAGTTCCAATTTAATAGTGAGTACACAAGGTGTTTGTGTTTCCATTCTTTAGATACTTCACTTAGAATAATGGTCTCCAGTTCTATCCACACTGCAGTCTTTTTTCAGTTCTGCCCACACAGGCTTCCTCATCCACTGAGTTTAGTTCACCAATCTCCCCTGCCTGCCCCTGAGCAACACAATCAAGTCCTGGGGGTACAGGATCTGGCCTGCTGTCTCCAGATTCCTGAAGATCAATCCCTGACTGTGCCAGGGAGAAGCATGCTTGTCCCAGGTTGCCAATGGGGTGCTCAAGTGTGTTTGATGTTCCTCCACTTCGGGGTGTGCTCTGCTCTGATGGAGTAGCCTGGTAGGCAGCACTGGGGAGGGCTGGTGAGGAGGGAGATCACAGTCCTAGCACCCCTTAATCTGCTCCAGGTCTTTCAGAGGAAAGGTTGAGCCCCACTCTCTGTGGTACTCCTAATGTGGCAGATGCACCGACAGAGGAGAAGAGCATTTCCTGTTATCCCTGAGTCAATTGTCTCTCTTGGCAGCCATGGGTTGGGGAGAGAAAGTGAAAGAAAAGAGTTTGAATTGAAGAAAACTAGCATTCTCGTCATCTCTGTCCCTCTCTACAGAAGGCAGCTTGCCCAGCATGTCCAGGCACTAGAGTCCCACAGATCCCCTGGGACCCACAGGCCCCCGTGTCTCTCACAGTCTGGGCTGGAGTTGGGAAATGTTTGTGTGGGAATGAGCAAGATGAAAACTGAGAGGCTGAAGGCCCCTAGAGAGGAGAAAGGCGCATGGTGGATGGAGAAGCTATATGGCACCTCCCATCTCCACTCAGGTTTGTGGTGACAGGAAATGGCCCTAAGGGTGCTGGTAGCCTGGTGTTTTGTCCTCAAGAAGCTCCCAGTTCACTTGTAGCAGCAGCTTTTGAGCCCTTGAGGGTAGAAGGGTTTTCCAGCAGCTCAGGAATCCACTGACTCCCAGACACGTTGGGCAGAGAGAAACAAACCACCCCACCTACGCTTTTCATTAGACTCCAAGGTTCTTGGGGATTGATCTCTGTTGATATATTGCTCCTTCTTGTTCTGCTCTGCAACTTCTTCCTGTGGAATCTCTGCTGGGTTCTGGCATATTTCTCTTGGAATTACACCTTAACTATGTTTTTCTGTTTGTTTTTTCTTTTTCATCTAAAACTTTTCCTTCTTTCTGAGATTATCTGGCCTCTCATATGCCATCTTGGTTCTCTAGCCATAGCTTTTCCAATATGTTTCTCTAGGGATACTCTACTGAGGTTTTGTCATGTGACACTGCAGAGACTGTTAACAGAGGTTTTCTAGGTTGCTATCTTTCTGCTTTCAGCACCATAGCCAAACACCAAATATCTCACTGTCCCCTTCTTTACGTTATGCTCTTCTTTAATAGTTACTTGCATAATAGTGCTTTTGTAATTGCTATGGAATCATTTGCTATTAGCTGCTGAAAGTCTTAAATACACCCTTGTTCAAATAAATATATCATTATATTCCTGAGAAGGTTGTTAAAGTAATTTACTTTTCCTAGCTAGTGACTTTACAGACATTAGTAAGTCTGGACAAGACTATTAAGTGATTAAAAGTTACTCATCACTGATCTGCTGATCTATATTCATTTAATAGCTGACATTTCTTAAAAGTTGAAATGACTATGTTGTTTTTATTAAAAATGAGAAAAAATGTTTACTCTTTAAAAAAGTCATTAATTTATTATAAGACTCATCCATTGGGATAAGTCCAGATTCTGTTAAGAAGTAATGTTTTTATCTGAGTCATAGTTCCAATTGAAAGAAGAAAAAAGGAAACAGGAAAAAACAAATTGCAATTAAGGCAGATTGCTAATTGGAAAAATAGTATGATTAATCTAATTTAACTCATAATTGATGTGTATTAAAACCTAAAAATTATTTGTGGTTTAGTAGAAAACCAAAGTACAAAAATAAGTGATATAATCTAGCATTAGAAAAAAATTTATTTTCAATTTTTGTATTAACTTTATATGTGCTACTTCATATATTTTTACTATGTGTTGTTTGAAAATAAGCTAGTTTTATAATTTTAAATTTTTATTCATCACAATGTGAAAATTGCAAAATGTTTATAGCATCACAGTAAGTTCATGATGTTACTTTTTTTCTAGCTAGTAGAAATAGTTCTTTTTTATATGTTGAGATTTATAATAGTGTATAGTGTTGATGAGGCAGATATGGAAACTTCTACCATTTTTTTTTCCCCAAGAAAGAATACAAAACAGTGAAACAGTGAAAATATTATTTTATTTGATTTATTTCCCCATTCCTTTATTTTCTCTCTGGTCTCTCTAACATCTTGATTTAAAAAGTCTCAGATTCTTTGTATTTACTTGTCTATTGAGACAACAAAAATAAAAACAATATATGAAGTTATTGATCAAATCATCTTTAAATCTATTGAAAGGCTCTGATGTGAAACTTTGTTTTTATCAAGAAGACAGCATAAAGATTAATATTCCAGGCTATGTTGTTAGGACTCTGGGGTTCTCAGCCTTTTCCCACCACTGAAAGTTTGAGAAACCTGGAAACAGTTAATAGACTATCTAAGCCTGTTTCTTTACCTACAAAACGAGAATGAACATGGACCCTACCTCGTTGGTTTTATGTATAAGAGTTAAATCTGACAAAGCATGTATAGCATATTGGTCTGTATAGATGTATAGGAGGCACTGAATAAATATTTATTCTCTTATAAAGTGAGTCTAATTCTATTTTTATGATAGAGACTACTTCTTGAAAATGTGAAGTCTTGGGGTATATTATATTTTATTCATGGGCACTGTAATAATATTATAATCTCTGTTAGGAAAGGAATAGGAATTTGAGAGAAATAATTTATATTTAACATATAGTTTACTTCTGAGGAATCCTTAAGGAATCTACAAGGAACAGAAATTAATTTTGACATGAAATAATTGACTCATTTATTGAGAGTATATCTCCTCTTAAGTGAATGGAATCTTTTGATCTCTGTAAGAGCTGTATGTAGAATTGAAGACATAAACATCTGTCAGAGATTCCATTATTAATCTCAAATTATAAGTTTGAATCGTTGTGAAATTACTCTCTCACTCTAGATTTTCTGGAAACGATGTTTCATGGAATAGAGATTCTCATTCTTCATTTTGAAGAGAAATTAGATTTAAACTTCAGACTTTTGGTAGTATATTTGAATGTCCACTGCCTGTACAAAGAAGATATTCTTTCTTTGTTGTATTCAGGTCCTGCAGCAGTATTTGGTCTGTCCTTTTCAATCAATAAAGAAAACAACAACCCGGTGTGGTTAAAAAGGAAACTAGTCCCAGTTATACACATTGACCATATGTACAGAAATAGTCTATGGCTAAATTTATGGCCTTTAATTTAGGTGCAAAACTGGTTAAGGAATATCTCTGGGTACAGAAATCAGGATGGAGGCAATGTTTCTTTCTTCTGTGCCTGAGGAACGCCCATTTTCTGATTTTGAAGGGTTTTTTCAAATTTTTGCATCTTTAAGTCAATAAAAATGATGTCTTCACATTGCTTGTAGATACCAGGTATCACTGAGTTAATAGGAAATATTTTTATAACCTCTGAAATCTGGGGGACATTCCTGGAGAAAGAGTAGACAGTGCGTGTGACATCGAACATAAGAGAAATGAGATATTGCTGACACAATTTAGTCCTGGTTAAAATGAAAATGTTAATTTTTTATGCCACATTTTCCTCTCAAACTCCAGCTGCCTTGCCCATTGAAACTGCTGAATGTATAAAGTAAAAATGTTTATAATAAATATTGAAGAAATGAATCTGCTGGGTATAAGTGTATTAATTTTATCCATAGCTTTCATGTGATTAGTCCTTCAGAAAATTCATTATTGAGTGATAAGTGTTGATGACTATTCTTTATACATTAGGTAAGGTTCCAAAATTTAAAGTCCTACACAGTAAAAAAAGAAAATGACCCACACCAGCATATAGAGAGATCTCTAGCTAGGTAATATCCCAATTCTTAGAATACCCTTTATAAGACAGAAGCTGTGTCAATGATAGTTTAACATTTTAACACATTTTCCAGTAAAATCAAAATATACTGGGATTTATCTTCCATTCCAAATGTAACAGTAAAATTTGCAGTTCTGTGATTGTTTGGAATTTCTTATTAGTTTATTTTTCCATAATAACTTTTAAATGAAATATTAATCAATTTTCACCAAATTTATATATGATTAAGCATATTAGTATATACTTGAAGTTGTTCCATTCCTACAGGGAAACAAAACAGCACAATCAGGATTTGAAAGGGTCAATTTTTTTGTAATATTTGGTAAATATTTTGACATCATTCTCCACATCTAGAAGGAATAGCAGATTGCTCAGAAATATTCTGATTTTATAGATGATGCTTAAAATAGTATCTACTCAAGATCATATGCACAGTTAGTGGCCTAACTGGGACTAGATTCCAAGTCTCTATTCCTAATTCACTTGTTTATTCATCACAAAAAATGCAACGGAAGTTTGTAAATGAGTAGAGGTTTCATATATTTCTAGTGAGAATGACTGAGTCTATAACTTTCTATTTTACTAATAAAAAATTGCCAAAATTTAGTTTGTTTGAAAATATGAATACATACATATATTCATATACACATGTATTTATATTTAGAGAAAGAGAGAAATAGAAATGAATCTAAGGTAACAATGTCTTTTATAAAATAAAGATCAAAGCTCATAGACACTTCATGGTTATTTAAATTGTTCTTCAGATGAAATATTTTGGTCAGTTCCGAATCTTCTTTTGACTGAGTGGAAAAAAGTAAAACAATACATTACATAAAGGCTTATTGTGTGCCACTTAGAACTTCACCGTTGTGTAGAGACTCCACTGACTCAATTTAGGGGAAATAGTTTAGGAATATGTTTATTGGCTTTAGACTCTTATAATATACTTTGTTGTTGTTGGCTTGCTAATTTGTCCTAATGTTTACTACATAAACACCCTATTTATTAGTTAATGTGCCCGACTATAATTATTTATAGAAAATTATAATTTCCTATATATGTGAAAAGTTTATTGAACTCATGCTGGGAGTTTGATATATGCATTTTTAATCATACTAGAGTTCTTAATTCAACATTTTCAGACAACCATCAAAGATGATTTTAGTATTGAGAAGCATTTTTGCAAACAGTAAATGGGAAAAAGAAATCTAGTTCAAAGTGAAAATTGAACTGCATTTCCAATGTTTTAATATGATGAAGTCAGTTCATTGCTTTTTAAAATGTCTGGCCATTTTGTTTAATGAAGAAGCCATTTGTTTTTTATAATATACTAGATTTCAATTCTCATAATTTAACAAGAATGAGTATAAGTTGCCAGTATAGTGCCTTTTGTTTTTCCTTTATATTTGAAAGATCTCCTTAGAAATGATAAAACTATATCAGGATAGATGTCTGCTGTTCTTCTGGTTCTCAGTAAATACTGCAGGTTGATTGCAAATTGAACAGGAAATGGTGAACATTGTGGTTTTCAGAGTGTATGTACATCCTCTGAATCTAAATTTAGAAATGAGGCATTGAAGTTTGTATAACTCTTGTTTAAATTTTAAAATCCAAATGATTGAGATTCCTCTATTGGCACAGTATGATAACAGGTAAGTTCCAATTGTCTTTAATTTAATTATACTAATTAATCCCACTGGTATGATGTAGGGAGCCTGGTTTATTTCATAAATATGTCTGCTCCTTACTCCTTCAAATATACAGATTTATTAGCTGGTTGAAAAGACTTTATACAAATTTCCTTCTTAGTAAAAATCAGACACAGATTAAACTCTGACATCTTGGGATCTCTTTTCACAACTACAGACAACTGTTTACAATAAACCTCCTCAAGCTTTGACTATGAAAACAAGATCTTTAATAGTTTATCTGAATGTGTTAAATTGCAAGACATTTTAACATTATCTCAAGAGTCACCACTATTATGACAATGATCAGAATATGGAACAAACTTTATTTTCATAATCTTCTACAGCTGAATATATTTTTATATTTATTAAAAGAATTGCATCATATTAGCAATTGAAGTGGTCATCACTAGCAAAATCAGACTACTTCAAGAACCTTCAGGAACTGAGGAAATAAGATTATCAAGGGAGAACTAACTTTTAATTGAACCAAGGGTAAGGCAGTATTAGAGGTGAACAACAACAGAAAAAGCTAAATTATTCCTTTTCCTCTTCCCTCCAAGTTTTGTTATATCACCTGGGGGTTTGGATTTTAATTGGGTGAAACTAGTTCTTTAAAGGGCTTTGAACCTACATCAATGAGAAGATAGCTCTCACCTATACACAAATAGAGCAAGCAAAATAACCAGGGAGAAGCACATCTTTATAGTTTTTAAAATTACTACAATGGTATATGTCAAGTCTTTTTCCTCAGGCCCTACCAAACCCACATGGGCCATATACCATCACTGCCCTCTCTCTCCCATATATCCTAAGCCAGGGAAGTGGATTAAGTAGCGGTACCCCCCAAAATACGTCTACATTAAATCCTTGGAACCTGTGAATGCTGTTTTATTTGGAAAAAGAGTCTTTACAGATGTAACTAAATTAAGAATCTTGAAGCGAAGAGGTCATTCTGTATTGTCTAGATAGGCCCTAACCCCAATGACAAGTGTCCTCCACAGGGGAGATTTGCCAGGCAGAAGAGGAGAAAGCGATGTGAAGACAGAGAAAAGATTAGAGTGATGTGGCCACAGTCAAGGAAGCTATGGAATGCCAACAGCTGCCAGAGGCTGGAAGAGGTAGGGAGGGATTCTTACCTAGAGCCTCCAGATTTCAGACTTCTGACCTTCAGAACTGTGAAGGAAAAAAATTTCTGTTGTTTTCAGCTGCCTAGTTTGTGGTAATTTGTTATGGCTGCCCTAGGAATGTATTACAGTTAGTAAGCATCCCAGACAAACTGTTTTTACCAACTTTTTCCCTTTCAAGTAAAATACAATAGACAGGAAGTTAGCAAATGCCACCATTACAATGCTGATACTTCACCTCGGAGCTAATGAATTAGCTCTACCAGAGCCTCCTGATTTTACTAGCTCAACCATTATAGAACCATGTATTTCACATGTTCCTGAAAGCATTCTATGATTTTATATTATAGTGATCTTGATTGTATTTAAAAATAATTAAATATTCTCTTTTTGAATGTGACAAGAAAGAGAAGCAAAAATGGCATACCATCAGACACATAGTTGGCTTTGGGATTACTTATAAAAATAACTTATCAAACTATTTCCTTCATATCCAAATTTGCACAATCTATTTTTTTATTCAGACACAAACACATAATAGTAATTTATATATAAGCTACCATTATAATTATATATATTTATGTATATGTATACAAAACCCTATAATCTCTATGCCCCAAATATATTTATCATCTAGCTATGCATATATGTGTAATTCTTATGTTCCAAAGGCATATTATGGACCTGATATATAATAATTTGTATTACATTTAACAGTTTCTAGGAAGTCACAAAAAAAGGAGGGAAGCAAATGCAAAATATGTACATATGCTTTTCTTTCCCTCGGCATTATCTACCTTCATGCTCCTATAGCCTTGGGAGAAAAAAGTGGCAATAGCATTGGTCACCCAGCCACCTCAGTTACATCCTGGCAGTTGCTCCATCTATCTCATCTTTCTGTGGGTGTACACTATCACAAAATACTTGTCCTGACTACTTGTGTTTCAGAGCTTGGTGTAGACTTTGTCTTCGTTGTTTTAGGGTGATCTGGCAATTTATTAGTTAATACTGGAATTCTTTTACCATTTATCTCAAGAATGGTCTGATATCTGATAATTCTTGAAGTATACATAAAACAGGCCTGAATGTACCTTTTTAATGAGTGTTTATCCACACTAAAATAGAATGCCAATGATTTCTTCTCAAACTAGAAGGTAAAGAGCTTGCCAAGGTCATTTGTTACAACAGTCCTATGGAAGCAAGTCATTGTGATTATCAAAACAGTTAAACTTCTTATAGATTTCTTCCTATTTTAAAAGTAAGATAGTGAAAATACGTAGTTCATTATATGGTCATAAGATAATGGGGAAGTCACATAAAATGGTGGTGGTCTGGAAGCAGAATGAATGGGTTCAAATTTCAATTGGACTGTTTACTAAAAGTGTGACCACAGAAACATTACTTAGCCTTTATCAACCATCTACAAAATGGTGACATTTACTTCATAAGATTGCTGTGAGGATTCCATGTGATAAAGAGCATCAGTTAGTAAACACAGTTTTAGTATCAACTAGTAAGGGTTCAATAAACCAATATTATGGTCATTCAAAGGAATGTATTTCTGAGAAAATTATGTGAGATGCAGTAGAAGGGTATAAATCTCATAAATGTAGAATAATATGTAAGACTGCGTGTGACTATTTGTATAAGTTCTTCATTTTCATGCATTCATAAGTAAAAAATTCAAATTTCTCTTTCTTTTTTATAAACAATTAATTTTGGATTTCAAGCATTTTTTCAACATTAAACCAGTCTTGAAATTACCTTGAATTCAAAATGAAAGAGGTCTGAAAAGAAGGATTATTGTCTACTTTCTATTGTGAAAGTTAACAATGGAGAGTGTACCACATGTCAACTTATTTTAATTGTATGCAGAATTTTCTTCAGAGGTAGTCTCAGTATCTAGTTTCAAGCTTTATAGTTAAGCTTGTTTTATTTTCATTGTATTTTTATTGTGTTCTCTAATTTTATTCATCTATAATGTTTATGGTTTTTTCACAATAAATATAATGACCTGGTTCTTTATGGCTGCAATAAGATAATATGCAAGCATTAATAATGAATTGCTAGTGGCTAATCTCAAGTCTTCCTTAGTTTGCAACAAACATTGGATACCTGCAGGGAGGTACCAGTGGAAACGTGCAGAGATAACAGTTCTGCTCATAGTCCTTTCAGATATACTAATTCCACTGTGTCGTGGGATTAAGGAAAGAAAAGATAGGTTCATGACTTGGGAAATTTAGGTAGGGATTTTTTTCCCTCTGCTTCTTAAAAGCAAGTAACAAAGCCTGTAAAAATGACTCACTTGAAAACTATCACTCTCCTATTTAGACTTTAGTCATATGCATTCTTGTAGCTGGGAGGGAGACAGAGCTATGCTGTGACTTAGTTTGTATGAATCATTTGAGCATTTCAGCAAACATTTGAAGGCGTGTATAAGTAAAAAGAAAAAAAAAATGGTTGGTGAACAAGATACAATTGCATTAGAAAGAAAAGAATTCAACAGGCTGGGAATTAAAGAAACAACAACAACAACAACAAACAAAATACAGTGTGGAAACCAGTGAATAAAGCTGAGAGAGTCACCCTACTCCGTGTAGAGGGAAGGTACACGAACACTGGTGTCGGGTGAAACTCTGTGCCTAAATTCTGCTCTTTAGAAAGGAAATTGAAAATATTAGCTCACTGTTCATATAATGGATGTTTACTACATGAATATCAAATAAGTACCTAGTTCTGGGACTCCCTGGTGCTGACCAACTTTCTCTTTGATCACCAAACATCTGGGTGTTTTGGATGTGTTTCTGAACTGTACGTTCAAACTTACTAAGGTAGAAAAAGCTAAGAAGTATACTAAGGCAAGCCAGGGCATCTCAGGAAAGCAAGCCTAATCCAGCACTAATATTAATATATCACATGTATTAGATATGCAAATGACCTCTCATTAAAAGGCTAAAAACTAGCACATATGATCTAATGACCCAATAATTAAGTGTTGCTAAGGACAGGATCTTTTCAGTAGGCTGTGTAATGAGAAAAGATGCTGTAGCATTAAAACAAAAACAAGAATAAATATTATCTTCCACTTTAAAGTGTATGGGTGAGAATTTCACATTCAATGCATTTTGGAAAAGTCAATGTTTATAGATTTTTATGGGGAACTGGAAATACTTTGAAAATATAATAGATGCCTAATAGTTTGAGGAAAAGAGTGTGTTCCTATAAAACTTATGTTGGCACCAAACTTATGCATTGTGTTTAGACATGTAAGGCATACATATTTGACTAAACTATCACTTTTCTTACTGTGGCTATTGTTTGGGGAATTTGAAAAGGACAGGTAATACAGGTGGAAATAATTAGGTCTGGAAATAAACATTGTTGCCTGAATATTTTAGTTTTGTCTGCTATCACCTGATAGTTTTCTTAGCTTATTCTCATTCCCTTCCTCCATGCTCCCATGCCTTTCATCCTCCCTCCTTCCCTCCCTCCCTCCCTACTACTTTTTGATTAGATCTACATCTCCATTCAGTTATTTGAACCTGGGATGCCTTAATTAAATTTTGAGTTGGGTTCTACTATTGAGGCATCAAGTTGCTAGGTTGCTCTATAAATGATTAAAGGATGACTTGTCCAGAGCATCATGGTTCAGAAGATTGAATCTGAAGAGAATAGCAAATGCTGTGCTTCTCATGTCATTTCCGATCACTGAAGTATGTGCAGTAGATGTTTCATTACTAGTATTCTCTTCTCTTTATCATTGATGAAGTTGAGCAGCATTAGCCAAGCATGACATATTAGCTTTCTTTAAACAAACACATCAATCTTGAGTTTTTATGTTCTCAGTTCATTATTGGAGTGACGGAGTGAAATCATACCTTCCTTGTGGTGTTAAGATTCAAATGAGATCTAAAATCTGGAGGAATGACATTTTGTTGCTACAAACGTTTTTGGAGAATGAGTGATTACAGAGATACATAGAGTTAGAGTTCCTAGCTGAAAAAAATTGTTATGCTCCTAAATATGGTATAAAATACAATTTTATTAGTAAGAACAACTCTGGGCAATTCAGTTGTCATTATTGTCATTCTGTTGTTTCTTTTACACTGTTATTTTCTTAATGTTTTAAAAATAATAAAATACAATTATAACTTTTGAAAAAACATGAATTTAGGAAATCCAGAAAAATTTGAAAAGAATAAAAATTATTCATCATTTGGTAATTTAGAGATAACCATTGCTATAATTTTGATACTTCTCCATTCTGTATTTTCCTTTTATAGTACATGTCTTTTTATATACATGTATATATATACACACATATATTTACACATATAAAATTTAACATTTTATCTTTGATTTTCATTTGAAGTCACACTGTATTTCTACTGTTATTAAATATCATAAAACTCAGTTTATATGCCTGCACAGTATTTCAAAATATATTCACAAAAAATTAGCTAACTAAATTATACATTCGTAAGCATTCAGTTAATCTCAATTTTAGCTATCATAAAAAGAATGATGGCTATAATCATGTATAAATATATATGTATGATTATTCCTTAAATTAATATTTAGACTCTGCTTACATATTGCTAAATTATTTTCACACACAATGCAAATGCACCATTAACTCTGTTACAAGCAATGCACATTATATGGGTGCATGTGCCTGCATTTAAAATTTTCATTAAATAAATTTAAAAAGATAAGAAAAAAAACTTCTGCTAATTTGATAAGGCAAAATATCATATTTTAATACATTATAACATTTTAATTTGTGTATTAAACTTTTACTAATCTTCCTTTCTTTACTTCTTTCTTTTGTTATTAAAACCCAAATGCCTTAATTAAATTTGGACTGGGTTCTGGTACTGAAGAATTAAAGTTGCAATATACAGCCTCGCCATGTTGTGTGGCATATGTATGCTCACTATGCATAGGACGTTGCAAAGCTATAGAGGATCTATGATTGGAATGCATAAAGAAGAAAACCATGTCTTACACTTCATTTTTTATGGTTGCCACACAAGTCACTCAAGTCTCCTGTCTGGCAAAAATGAAGGCATGGCAAAATCTTTTAATGAGATAAATCCCACAAATTTGGCATTCCCAGATGACTAAGTAGTTCTTTTTCTGGTAACCTGACTAATTCCTCTGAAGACATCTTTAAATAGAGTTATTCATACAAAAATTCACTGTGAAATTGTACATAGTCTTCCTAAAGGAATACTAATTTTGATGGCATCTGTAAAGTCATGTGACCATAACATAAACTTGAAATAAACTATGTATCCAGGAAGTCATAAAAGAGGAATATGAAAGCCAAGATGAAATAATTGAAACAAAACTTAATCAAATAAAGATTGCGACTGTATCTCAGGGCACTGTGAGTACATTTAAATAAGATTAGTGAAGCACTGTCAATGGCTTCAGAGGGATATGGGGTCTGGGAGAGGTTCCAGAAGATGGGCAATAAATCCAATTGAGTAACCAGAAAATGACGTTTTATACTAAAAATCACAGGTTGTTGAGCTTGAAGTCAATATATGAGAAGAGTTTAGAAGACATTGTTAAAAGGATGCTTGAGGATAAGGGGAACAATGCAGAAGTGACAACTAGGATCCATATGAGTGGACAAAGAATAAGGCATTTTAGACTAACGGCCTCAACATTTTATGCGATTTATATGTTATTTGGTTTACATATTATGAAATTAGAAATGTGGTTAGGAAATACTGTCTCAACACTAGTCCAGGATTTGAGATGAAGTCTTATAAAATGTTTAGGGACAATAAAGAGACAATAGCAAATAGATGATATAAAAATTAAATCATCATGTATACAAATGCTTACTACATGTAGGATATCTTAAAGCAATATAAAATGTGTTAGGAATATCTAAAGGGAAAACCACGTTAAATTTTATTCTCAGAAATATTCAGAAATAAGCTACGTAAGTGTTAATTTGAATGAAAATTTATAATAAGCAGACTTATGAAAGATTATTATAAGTACAAACATATTTTCAGTGATGTGGACTTCAATATGTTGGGCAGATAATAAATTTTGACTGATTAAAATACAGAAATAAAATATTTTGAGAATATGAATAAATATGCTGATTATGTGCAAGTAGAAAGCATATTCACCTATTGGTTGAAAATTATGATCTCGAAGATAATGATAAACTAAAGAGATGATTAACCTTAAAACAATGATTTTTAAGATTTGTTTCTATTGGTTAAGCAATAAATGTTCATTGCTATCTAGTAGGCCTAGACTGATCTTACTTGGCTTAATTCACTAAATGTTTTAATATCTTTTTTAAAAACTTACTTTAATCTAATCCTCTAGAAGGTAATGCCCCAATATAAAGTCAGCCAGTTTCTCCACATTACCTTGACTATCTTATTGGTGTAATGGTTTCAGTTTCATTTGATTTGCAAATTAATTGTGAAGAAATCCACAGATTACAATATTTTACCCAGAGCATGTTATTTTTTTTTTCATTTATGAAAGTTGCTTTGTGCATAAGTATAATTTTGAAGTTCTCTTGATACAAGTTTTCATATTTAAAAATTTCTTGTGAGGCTAATTATATTTTCCATTAGTATTTATGAATGAGAGTATTCTTCCATTGTATTTTATAATTGATTTTTATTGCAATATACAAAAATGTATTGGATTTTGGATATTATCCAATTGACTTATTGTCTACTTAGTCCAAATACATTTTACGTTGATTGCCTTAGATTTTTTAGGGTATAATTCTTTATTTAAGATGAAACTAAACAATGTCTTACAATTAAATCTAATATAGCAGTTGAAAGAACGATGTATTATGTAAGGCAGCAATTATGAAAAGAATTTTATTATTTTAGTCACTATTACTAATTATTTATTGAACATTATTAAGTGCTTGACATCATTCTAAGGGCTGGAGATAGAGACGTGAACAAACAGACAAAAATTTCCCCCCTCGTGGATCTTCTGTTTCAGTGACAATGAACAATCCACATCCACACTCTGAGTGGGAAGAAAAGCTATTGGAAGGTTTTGAACAGAAAAGGGTTGTGATCTGACTTTTTTTTTAGGGTCCACTTTAGCACTTTAGCATTACATAGAGAATAGACTGTGGTGGGCAAGATTTCTCACCATTATATCATAGTGAGAAATCGATGCGGATTCTGAATTTATTCAAAAGAAAAGCTAATAAAATTTGCCATAAAGTGGATATGGGTGTCAAAAATTTTAATAGAAAGGTTCCATATAAAATTGAAAGTCTGATATATGTAAATAAAAGGTGAACACTAGTAGATTGCATTATAAGACCATCTTCAATGTGAAGGTGATAATGCCTGTAATATTGCGTTCATTTTTGGATATCATAATTTAAAAGGATTATAGACTAATTGAAATCGGCTCAGAGAAGTGTCTTCATGATGGTGAAAAGGACTGGAATCCTATCATATGAAGTAGACTTTAAGGATCAATTGATGTTTAACCTGATGACTAGGAGAAGAGTCAGGTGAGAAATAATAGCGTTTTCAAATACATTGTGTCACGTGGAAGAAAGACTAAGCTTTTAAAAAATGGTCTCCAAGGGACAAAAATGTTATTTGATGAGTGAAATTCAGAGAGATACAGATTTTTACTCATTATATATCTGAACAATTAATGTCAGGCCTGGTCTAAATGTGTGCCGGGACATAAAATTCCTCTTTTTTCATGGTTTTCAGGATGTTTAGAGGACAGCTTGGTAGGGGTTATAGAAGGGTTCCAATGTCAATTGAGCGACCCTCCCAAACTGAAGGTACAGTTTATTCTACAAAATTCTTTCTCTCTCTCCCTCTTTCTTTCTTTCTCTCTTTCTTTCTTTTTCTATTTCAGCATATTATAGGGGTACAAAAGTTTAGGTTACGTATATTGCCCCTTCCCCCCACCCCCTGAATCAGAGCTTCAAGCATGTCCATCCCCTAGATGGTGTGCATCGCATTCATTATGTATTCTTTGATAACTCCAGGCTTATGTCTAGAATACTTACAGCAGGCTATGAGAAGAAATATTTAGGTGCATTTTGAAAGTTAGTTAGTTATCTTGAAAAATTCTACATAAAGTAATCATTCTAAATATCTCTTTTTTTTTTCTTTAAAAAGTAGAACTGGCAGTAAAATTGCCTCAAGAAATATTTATTATGCTTTGCTATAAATAATTGTTTTGTTTCTTTTTTCCTCCCATTATAATAAGCCATATGTAAAGGAAGCCTCATTTTAAGTTTGTTATGTGAAATAATAGTTTGTCTGCAAATTAGAATAGTAGTGATAATTCCTAGCGTGTTTAATTTATCTCACTTTAATTGAAATGAAATATACCTGGAACCTTTTTTTTCTTCTTTAAATTAGTTGGATTCAACTACAATATTCACTAGATTGTAACAATGGAATTGATATAGTAGTTGCCTAAGGTAACAAAAGTTCTGCAAATCAAATTGTAAATGTTGGTTTTATGAAGCACTCATATATCCCATCTGATTTTGAAAAGTTAAACGTTCTTATCAAACTTGCAAAGATATTTGATATTTACAGTGCCAAATTAATATATTACATAAATATATATGTAAAAATTTAATAGTTCCAGATGACAATTACATTTTTAAAATAGCATACCTTTACTTTGGAAAAGAAGTTGAAAAAAAGGCTGCATATATTAATATATACAAATGCATAGTTTTAGTGGGTTTGTCATTTATAGCTCAAATAATTTTAAGGTTCCAATTCATTTATTCTCTGAATCTGAAAATTCTGTAGTTTGAATCTCAAGGTGCATACTTGGTTCTAATGGTGATCAAGATAAACATCTGACTGAAACACTGCTTACTGACCTCATGAATTTTAGTGTTTGCTTTGCGTAGTGTTAGTGTCTGAAACTTTACAAGGTTTCAGTCTCCCAGCTTTTCTCCCTTGACGCCTTTGTATTTTTTGTTTGTTTGCTTTTGTTTTTGTTAATAAGCCCTTTTTTGAGGATATAGTAAAGTTTAGTATATCAACTAATTACATTTGAAGGGACAATATAGTACCTAACAGAGACCAAACCTAATGGATAAAGATTTCAGTATACTGAAGGAGAAAGAAGATATCATTACGGAGATGTGTTTTTACTGGGATAATAGGAGCTCTGTTTTGTGGACAACTGGATTCATGAGGCGTGAGAGACAGAGAGAGGAAAGGAAATATGAGAATCTGGGGAAGAAATGAGATAAGTGGAAATTCTGTCTATCTATATGGTGTGTTGATTTGTAGTGGGCAAGAAGATTGCAGGTAATGGGGTCTAATTTAGCCTAATCTAATCTAATCACTTTTTGTCCTGCAAAGCAGAGTAAACCATCAACTAGTACAGAGGTTCTAAGAGAGGAGTAAACTATTCTTTAGGTTACTATGTTGAAAGGGCAAGATCAAAGCAATGTTTACAGGTGCTAAGTCATATCATATGAAAATATACTGCTTCCTTCTGAGAAAAGTTAATCCTCACTTTTGTCATGTACTTGCTTTCTAGGGAAATTTATGAAAAATTAGCCAAAGATTTTCTTGTAGTGGAATTTGAGAAGCCTCCCTTTCCTCTCTCATAGAAGTCTGAAGCACTCGGGTGTGCAACGCATGCATAGGAAATAGAATGAGGATTGGGTGGGAAGGAGCTCTATGTTTTGCGGGATAGGAACACAAGACTAGCAGACTTAAGTAAAATGTTTCAATAAAGAGAAAGGGCATTAAAAGGAGAAAAAACAAAATGTATAAATGTCACATCCTACTAAGTTTTCCCTTATAAAATAGAAACAAATATTTCATTGTGATAATATTAAAAAACTCTGTTGTTCCCACCTTTTATGCATTGTTATTTTGAAATCCACAATACCCTGAAGTTCATAAAAGATGTTTGCTCCTTGGAAGACTAGGAAATGTCCTCCTAATTTCTAGTTTTAGTGTGTGGGATTGTTTCATTTTCTCTGTTGCAATTTACTTTTATGTTGAATTGGCATTTTTTGTTGATGTAATTGTAGATTGTATTAGTTATAAGGAGTAAAGCAGAGAAACCCTGTACTTGATTTACACCAATGTTAACATTTTGCAAAACTATAGTACAATGTCAAAACCAGAATATTAACATTGACATAACCCACCCATCTTATCCATATTTCCTCGGCTTTACTTGTATTCATTTGTGTGTGTGTGTATATATACATTCTATACAAATATATCTTATGTCTAGGTTTGCGCATTCCCTGCCAGAGTCAAGAAACTAAACTGTTTCATCACCACAAGCATCTTTCCTATTGCCCTTTCGCAACCTCCCTCCATCCTGCACCCATCTCTGGCCTAATCATTGAAAACTACTACTATGTTCTCCAATTCTTAATACTTTGTCATTTAAATATGTTATATAAATGGAATCATACAGTATAACCTTTACAGATTGGATTTTTTCTTCCACTCAGAATAATCCCTGGAGATTCATCAAAGTCTTTGCATGCTGCATGCATCAATAGTTTGCTCCTTTTTATTGCTGAGTAGTACTCTATGGAGTGAATATGCCAGACTTTGTTTAACCTTTCATCTGTTGAAGGACTTCCAGGCTATTTATAGTTTTGGGCTATTATAAGTAAAGCTGCTATGAATATTCATGTAAAGGTTTTTGTGTGAGCAAAAATTTTCATTTCTTAGAGATAAGTGACAGAGTGTAATTGCTGGGTCATATGTTTACAATTACATGTTTAATTTTTGAAGGAACTGCCATATCATTTTCCAGAGTGGTTGTAACACTTGTATTCCCACCAGCAAGGTAGGAGGTATCCAGTTTCTCTGCATCCTCAGCATTTGGTGTTGTCACTATTTTTTATTTTGTCCCTTCTGGTCAGTTTGTACCAATTGTTCATTGTGGTTTTAATTTGCATTTCTCTAATGGCTAATAATGTTGGACATCTTTTCAGGTGCCATCTGTGTATCCTCTTTACTGAAATATATGTTTATGTCTTTTCTTAGGGGGCCTTTTTGAATTATTGAATTTTGAGAATTCTTTATATGTTCTAGATACTAGTCAGTTGTCAGGTTTATAGGTGAAAATATTTTCTCCCAATTTAGAGCTTGAGCTTTCAGGTTGTTATGAGCCTTTGCAGAACAAAAGATTTTAATTTTGATCAGATGCAATTTTATGCCAAGTCTCAAAGAACCTTGCTGAAAAATCCTGAAGACTTTCTTTTTTTCTAAAAGTTTTATGCTTTTATTTTTCACATTTAGGAACATGACCCATTTGTAGTTTTTTTTTCAAAGTTGTGGTGTTTAACCACATGTACTCACTATTAAATTGGACCTAACTGATGAGTGCGTATGTACACAGAGGGATGTATAAGTCAATGGAAACAAATCCGGGGGTAGGGGAAAGAGGAGATGGGCAAAAATGTACCTAATGGGTACAATGAACACTATCTGGGTGATGGGCACACTTATAACCCTGGATAGAGATTACAAAAGTGATCCTTGTAACCAAAAACATTTGTATCCCCTATAATACTTTGAAATGAAAAAAAAATTGTGAGGTTAAAAGTTAAGTTCAACTTTTTTGCCTATGTAGGCCCATATGTGGCTGCCTCAGGACCATTTGTTGAAAAAGCAAACTTTTCTTCACTGAAATTTTACCTTTGTCAAAAAATCAATTGAGGATATTTGTGTGGGTCTATTTCTGGAATTTGTATTCTGTTATATGGATTTATGTGTTTATTCTTCTTTCAGAGTATAATGTCTTGATTACTATAGCTATAAAGGAGGCCTTAATTGACTAAAGAGATTGTTCCATTTTATGCTTATTTCAAGATTGTTAGAGCTACTCCAGTACCTTTAATTATCCATGTAAATTTTAGATTTGTCTATGCCTACAAAAATCTTTGTAGATATTTTTGTAGAGTTTGCATTAAACCAATGATCCATTTGGGGAGAATCTTTATTATATTGAGTCTCCCAATCCATGAACATGTTATATCTCTCTATTTTTCTTTGATTTCTTTCATCAGCATTTTGTAATTTTATTATACATATATAATATATATATTTTTCACATATAATTCATTAAAATATACCTACATTTATCATTATGCTTGGAGCAATTGTAAATGGTATTGTGCTTTTAATTGATGTTTTTCTCATGCTTTTGAGTACAAAGAAATGTGTTTAAAATTTGGGAGATTCATTTTGTATTCTATGCTCTTTCTTGTTCGAGGAGTGCTTTTTGTAGATTCCTTGTGGCTTTCTACATAAACAATCATGTTGTCTGTAACTATAGAGATAGTTTTATTTCTTTCTTTCCAATCAGTATGACTTTAATTTCTTTTTCTGGCCTTATTTTGGTGACTACAACTTCAGTATTACGCTGAATAAGAGTTTTGAGAGATGACATCTTTGCCTTGTTCCCAATTTTAAGGGGATAGCATTTAAGCTTTCACTGTTAAGTATGTTGTTAGTTGTAGTTTTTAATATCTTTATCAAGTTGAGAATTTATTATGAATGAGTGCTAGATTGGTTAAGAGTATTGTACAGTCTTCCTGATCTTGCATAATTCTCTGATTTCAGATTTTGAGATGTCAATATCATTGGTGGTAAGTAGAGCACCTTTCTTCCTGTCCTGCCTATGAGGTCACTTTGCCTGTTCTGGGAGTGTTAATGTCTCTGATCTTTCATTTAAGGGCCCCATGAAAGTATTTAGGAATGAGAAGAAAGCTTCAACTCTTCAGAAAAGATTTTGGAACTGTTTTATGCACCTTTTGGAATAAATGTTGCTATTTAGCAGGAACCTTTCAAATATTTATATTTACTGTAGTATACCTTTTCATTGTTGAGATAGAAAATAAAACCCTCATCTATCTCTAGGCACTGAGAGATACCCAAATTTGTCAAAAAGAGCTTTGACTGAAGAGTTGACATAGCTTAGTTAACACACAGCAGATATGGGGCAGTGAATTACTTGCCATATGGCATTCCACTGATTTTAATTCTTATGAAGAGCTATGGCAAGGAGTCTCATCCAAACACTGAAGCAAGAACCAATTTCCCTGAGCAACATCTCCCTGGGGGTAAACTGTTAACAGCATTTGGACAGGAGGATGGTTGTTTGCCACAATAAGAAACCTCGTTTGCAGTTCCCTTAGCACCCTGCTAAAAAGGCTGAAACAGCACACAGAGCACCATGCATGTTGGGTGAGTTTCTGTCTAAACTGTAGCGAGTGAATCTGTATGTACTAACGATAAAAACTGACAGGGAGAAGCATGGGGACACGTATGCTGAGTGAATGAATGATCCACTTTTCCTAAGGCACAATTCTTGTCCTCCTTCTTCTCTTGCTAATCACCTACTCCTCTCTTGCCCTCAGAAGGATATGCAGAATCCTAGTGCTTTACTAAAAAAAAGACATTGTGCTTCAGACTAGATATCTATAGCTACTTTGGGGTGAATTTTCTTAATTATCTAGCCCAAGAAATTCTTTTCTGAGGTAAGGCCAAGGCTTTTGGTGGAAAATCTTACTCATTTCACAGATTTAATGTCTATTCATAAGAAAACTGAAAATAATTTGTTTCATCATTCATCTAACAAATATTTATAGAGTAGTTATTATACATAAGATTTATAACTGATCAACACTGAGCTATTAACCAACCTTGCCACTAATGTCATAAAAATATCCTAAATTCTGCATGGTGTCTCTTTAAGGAAAAAAAAATTATTGCCATTTAGTATATTTGAAAAAAATATATCTGATTGAGCATTTTAGAAGTTTGACTAGCTTTTTTTTTTTTTTCGGAGTAAACTTTTTCTATTTACATCACTGTGAATAACTACATGATCTCAGCTTATCCTTGAATTTATCAAGTGTCTTGAAATCCACTAGAATGAACCTGACCAATGACCATGGTTAAAAAAGAAGTCTGATGGCATTTCTTAGATTAGAATCATTTACTTAACAACTTCCTTCCACTAATCTATTTCTATCTGAATCATAGCCACATATAGTCCATGCTTTCTTTCTTTAAGCTCTTCTTCATCTTGAGTTTTGGAACAAATGTGGTATATTTATATCTTTCTCAGATTGTCAGCATTATTTGCAACATCCCAGTTGATAAAGTATTTACTTTGTAAGTTTTGTGTTAATGTATTTATTTTAACCAATTTTGATATGGTTTTGTAGCCTAAAGATCACAAGGCTCATTAACCAAGAGATAAAAATGAGGTCGGTCAGGTTTGTGTTAACATGGAAATTTCACGGAGCCGTTACCTTCTACCTGCACAACTGCAGGATCTCAGCCCACTGAAAACTCTCTCTTGGTATTGCTGAGACTCCTCAGAGGAGGCTGTTTCACATTTGTTCAGCTCTGATTTTACACATCTATGTTTTGTTGCTTTGCCCTCAAGTCTCCACTGTTATTATATCAACTTATCTTTTATCATATCAGCTCTGATCGTGGCATCTCATTGCAGCCCAAAACAAGCTAGACTTTAATAGACGTTACTTTGCTTTCTATCATTCAAATGACCTTCATGAAGAAACCAGACTCAAGAGGCTACATCCAGTATGATTCAATTTATATGACATTCTAGAAAAGGCAAAATTGTAGAAGCAGAGAACAGATAATATTCCCCGGGATCTTCAGGTGAGAAGAGAACTGTGTATAAATGGCCATAAAGGACTTTTTGGGAGTTTATGTAACTATATCCCCATTGTGCTTGTGGCTGTGCAATTTATGCATTTGTAAAAACTCACAGAACCATATAATATAAAGGGCCTATTCTACTTTATGTAAATTAAATTTCAATTAATATACATATATTTTATAAAAACATTTCCTTCAACTTTTGGCTACTTCCATAGTGGAGTACAAACAATCTCTGTAGCTGAATTAGATGTTAGAAGGAGGGCACAAATTGTAATATCTTCTTCATCCTTTTGGTCTCACTACATGTACCTCCTGCTTCCCTTTCTTGAGCCAAACTAGAAGCCTCTGTGTAAATATCTTCATAGCAGTATACTCCTAGGTTTAGTGATTCCAGCTGTAGATATATGAAAAAATATATATTTAAATTTTCTTAAACGGAATTGAAAATAACCCTAGCTTTATTGTAAAAATTGTTTTCTAACAATGTTCAACTTTTAATCAGTGGGTTGTATAATAATTTTATGTTTAAAAAAGACACATTGGATTGACTTGATGTATGACTCACTGTAGTAGTGAATTTTGCAACAGATGGATAGTCCAAAACTAAACAAATCCCTGCATTCCACAATAACATTTCTGCTATTTTGATTTTACAGTGTATGCTTTGAGCACCTCTCAAAAGGTACTCTTTCCATCTTTATGGAGTTATGAACATTAAAATGGTATTATATACAACAGAAATGTCTCTCACTTAAACCTACTCACTCTGGTTCTCCCTTTTTTAGAGTTTCAAGGAGTTCTTATCTCTTTCCATAAAAAAGTATGAAAAACTAAAATGTTTTTCCTGAGTATTTTATCCTTCAGCCTGTCTTTATTATATGATTTGATTTTTATTTCCTTGTAGTAACCTGATCCTCTTTTCTAATCTGGTTTATTATTATTGCCATTATTAGTAGTAGTTGTATTTACTTATTTTTCATTTTTTTATAAATTTTATAGCTCAGAACTGAACACAGTTCTTAGGGGATCTAATAAGAAGAGATTCAGAAATATCACAGCATTGATTGTAGATATTATCTTTCTATTCATGTAACCTGAGCTGAAATTGACATTTTTTTGACACTTGTGTGATTTGATTTTTTATAAATTCTGGTTTAGTTTTTCCTTCTATTTCAGCTTTATATCATTCATAAATTTCATCAATATGCATTAAAGATCCTTATTTAAGTCACTGGATAAAATATTTTAAGGCACAGGATGGAAGATAATACTCAAGATCAGTGTGACCCATTAATTGAAAACCTCTGAGTATAGTTGTTCAATCAGATGCACATTCACCTACTCATGTAACCATTCAACTCTTATTTCTCCACCTTATTCATAAAGATATCATGAGAGAATTTTAAGTATCTTATTGAAATCTGGATATTTCTTGTCTACTGCATTTTTCTGATTTTCTAGTCTAGTAAGCCTGTCAAAAGAGAAATTGAATTTAGTCTAACAAGGCTTATTCTTAGTCAAACTGTGGTAGTGATTACTGCTTTCTTTTCTACTTGCTGTCAACTCATCCCTGTAACTATCAATTCTGACTTCTTGCCTGAGATTGATGTGAAACTCTCTGGTTTTCAAAATATAAATATTTTTCCTTTTCAAAAGTCACAGTTGCAATTTTGCTAGCTCCAGACTTATGGAGTCTTTTCTGTTTTCAACGAATCCTGAGAATTTGTTTTTCTCTTCAAGGAATATTTCACAAGTAAAAAGGAGTTTAATAAGGAAATGAATATTTTTTCCACCAGTCTATTAAAGTCTTATTAAATAATTTATAAAAATCAATAGGAAAGTGACAAATATCAAATGAAAAAATGTGCAAAGAATGTGAACATTTCCTGAATAAAATGAAAATAAATGTTTTTAATTAATATAGTATCATTCCCTTCAACAAGTTACTGTTTCTCACTCATAAAGTTGCCGAAAATTCATTCATTTCCTGAATTTATCCAAAAAGTTTTAAATTGTTTAATTTACTCCAGGTTCTATTCTAGAAGTTGGGGATTGGAAATTGGGTATGAAATGAAGTTATTTTCTTGCCTTTCTGGCATTCAAATTATAATTCAAAGCTGAGGGAAACAAACAAAAGCAAGAGTCCTATAAATGAGATTATTTCTAACAGTGATATGAGTTACCTTGGAGAATTAGCTTTAATTTATACACTTAAATATTTAACATGTGAACGTAAACCTCTCTCTTTTTTAACCTTCTAAGCTGAGTATTTATTAAGCATAGAGTATCATTTTTACAAAATTAATATATGGGGAGTTATCCTTCAGAAGGGAAAAAGTAACATAAATATAATAGCCATTAGAAATGTAGAGGAAATAATCCATGAAGCAAAAGAGGAATACTTAATTTTGTACAAAGAGCAAGTGAAATAAATATATTTTAAAGCTCTATAATATTTTAAAATATTAATTTCCCAATTAAATTATTTCCAATGGTAACACAACAAAAGAGGAAAGTGAAAAGAAACATTAATAACTTATATTTGTTAGAAATGTCAATTAGGGGGCTTAAAATGTTTATTCCTTTGAATACACTAATTCCCTAAAACAGTAAATGCTTTCAAACAGGCATTATTTTTTTATAGCAAAAAGATTTAATAATCTTTATGACCAATATAAGGCAAATAGGTACATAAACGGTGGTGAAGCTATGTTAACAATTATTATGCTGCCATTTAATATGGAATTTTCCAAAAATCTGATTACCCTTAATTAACAAATTATAGTCATAATCCTCAGTAACAAAAACATGTTATAAATAGTATATATGTTTTTAACTTTTTGGTAAAAATGTCTGGCTGACATAAAACATATAATTGACAAAATGTTTATAACAGAAATATACAAAGAGCATTTATATAACCAGCATAATAAAATAAATGAACAAAAGTATAAGGAAAAAATTTCCAAAACAGAATTACAAATGAAAACTAAACAAAGAAAATCCTGCTTCCTTTAGTATTCAGTGTGAAAGGAAACAAATGGGATATAACCTTTTGTATTAGGTTGTGAAAAATTTAAAAGTGCTGGTAGGGATGTAGAGAGATGTTGGATGGACTGAAAAGATAATCAGGAAATATTTAGTAATATATTTTCAATGCACTTACACTTTGATTTAGCCACCCACTTCTGGGAATCTATTCTTGGAAATGAATGTATCAGGATATCTGTGCAATGATATTTATTATAGCATTGTCTGATTGGTCATAAATAAGGGAAGGATAAAATCCATAGGCACATGCATATGTACTAGGTATTATTTTGTAGCTATTAAAAAGAATATGTTCGAATTGTGTGTATCAATACAGATTTAGGGATATGATGTATTTTTACAAGAAAAAGGAAATTGCAGAGAAACGTATGAGTCCATATTTGTAAACTTTTTAAAAAAATTTGACGTGTAATATATATTAGACTATTAATATTGATTTCACTGGAGGAAGAGAAAAGAGACAGGGTACAGGAAGATAAACACAAGCAAAACAAATTGGAATAAATACACATGACATAATTCAATTGGAAACATAAACGGTAAACTTCTAGCAGTAATAATATTTTAAATGTGTAAGAATTGCATATGCTCATGAACCACATAACAGGCATGAATTAAAATATTAATATGAAGCTCCAGAAAATTTTATTTTTAATTTGTTAATATTTTAATTTAATTCTGAGACAAATTATCATTTCTATTAAATAAGCAGAATAAAATAAAGAAGGAAGGAAAAAAGTGACTGGGTTATTGGAATTTCCAGTACTTTTGATTTTCTAAATAATTGATATTGTGGAATACATGTGTGTGTATATATATAATCTCTAAGCATTTTGGAATTTGTATATGCTTTATAGTTGTATATTATAATATGTAATATATTCGCTAAGCATTTTGTAATTAGTGTATATTTTATAGTTATAAATAAATAATTAAGTTTTATATGATGAAAAGTTTATGTTAAAAATTGTGGGTAACACAGAAATAATTTTGTCATGAAACTCCAGAGGGAGTTTTCCAAAGCAAAGTCAAAGCTCTCAAGGAAAGAATTCTGACTATGTATTTAAAAATTATCCCAAAGAAGGAAAGAATATATTGAGATTACAACTTAAAAATGTGAAAGGAGAAACTTTCTCAAGCATGAGATTCTTAAACATCATATGTACCACCCCTATACAATGATCTAGGGGATAAAGACTTACTGCTCCCTGTTCTTCTCCTTATGTAAGAAGCCCCAAATAACCAGATAGGGAAAAATCTGAGTGAGTGCTAGAGATGAGGCAAGCTTGCCTACATCCATATGTCCTGAACTTCAACTGTAAGAATAGAGGGAAGGATGACGACATTGGTACAGGTTTTTGACAACTGAGTAGATTAATCTCAGTATTTCAGTCATAACTCCAGTTGCAATTTACAGCTTAGAAGACCTTTTTGTCATGGCCTGGAGTATAATGGGGGAATAGAGAATAGATGGAGACCACATAAGGTTAAATCTTTGGGTTTTAATTCTGTTTTTGTTTTGCATCTAGAAAGCAACATACTCAAAAACAGATTCAATAGAAGAAGGTCCACATCTGTGCTGAGGTCACAATAAACAAAAAGCTGAGAGTTGGACAGTGCACAGTAGGTTATGCGAGACTCAGGGAAAACAACTAATATTGTTGGGGGAAAAAAAGAAACAAAACCTTGGATGATTAGATCAAGTTATAAGCAGCAGAAGCAACTGCCCACAGGCAGAAATATCAAGTATGGACAATAGTAAACACAATTCAGGGCAGTATCTCAAGTTGCTTGGAAATTCCAAGAATCCTCATTTCTAGGAGACCAGCTATTGATCCACCTTAGCCACAAGCAAGGTTCCTCATTCACAATCATTGTTGGTGTAATTCATAAACAGGTCAACAGTGATTCTCGTTATTCCTAGAAAATCCTACAATCAAGAATTGCTACACATTTGAGTCAAAACTGTACTAAACACAGCACATTATATAAGTTTATCATACATGAAATGTCTGATTTCGAAACAAAAGTGTTGTTTATCATATCTCAAACAAAAAACAGTACAATTAATCAAAGCTTGCACCTAAACTATCAACAAAATTTTGTCATCTTAACAGTAGTTTGTTTATGCCAGCAGTGAAGAACCCTGGAGAGCTAGTGGCAATGAAATTGCCGAAGGTGTTTTCCACAGCTTGTTAAGAATTGAATATTTTTCCTTGCAAGAAGTGGCCCAAAGCCTGGAAGAAGTGGTAGTCAGTTGGTGCAAGTTCTGGTGAATACGGTGGATGACAGAGACTTTCCAAGTCCAGCTTCTGTAGTTTGAGCAGCATTGTTTGTGCGACATGTGGCTGAGCATTGTATTACAAGAGGATTGGCCTGTCTCTAGAGACCAATCTCAGCTGGTTAATTGGAAGTATCCCCATCATTTCATCCAAGTGGTTGCAGTACATATCCACTGTAGTCGACTGACCAGATTTCATGAAGTTGTTAGTGGATAATACCCACGCTGGACCACCAAATACACATCATTATCTTTTATTGATGAATATTCAGTTTGGGACTATGTTTAGGCACTTCATCTTTATCCAACCACTGTACCCAAAGCTTACGATTGTGAAAAAGAATCCATTTTTCATCACATGTCACAATGCCATGTAGAAAAGATTTACCTTTATGTCATGACAGCAACGAAAGGCATGCTTTGAGAGGATTTTT
Organism: Lemur catta; assembly: GCF_020740605.2. NCBI lineage: Eukaryota > Metazoa > Chordata > Mammalia > Primates > Lemuridae > Lemur > Lemur catta. The sequence goes on along the minus strand of NC_059139.1, from coordinate 72,911,256 downwards.
CTTCTAATGCTTGTTTAATTCATGTGGAACCCATCTATCTGGCTTCTTTACCTTGCCCATTTGTTTTACATGGTCCAATATTGTTGGAATAGGAACATCAAACCTTGTTGCTAATTCACATGTAGGTTGAGATGGACTTGTTTCCACTACAGCTTTCAGCTCATCATTATCCCCCTTGGTCTCAGGTCACTCATGTGGCTCATTTTCAAGATTAAAATCACCAGAAAGGAACTTCTCAAACCATTGATCTACTATGCATTCCTCAACCACATCCTTCCCAAATACTTCATTGATGTTTTAAGCTGTCTGCACTGCACTGGTTCCACGATAGAACCCATATTAGAAAACAACATGAATTTTTTACTTATCCGTAGTTTCACAAAAGTTGCTCTAAATAAATTTGAAAGATAATCACAAGCCAAAACGTGTATTTGAAAGACTGAAGATGTACCTTCACAATAAAAAATAAAACAAGAAGTGTAAAAGTGAAATGTCAGCGACGTCAATTCTCAAATTTAATACTTAAGGAAATCGACATTTTTTGCTTAATAACCCAAATACAACCAAGACCAAAGGGATTAGAGTTAATATTGCAAACAGAAAAAAAAAAACTTTAAAGGCATTAAAATTATTAACTCAGAATTTTTTTGTGATATAATAATATGCTGTTACATAAAAGGTTACATAGCAGGCTGTTGTACAAAACAACCAGCAAAAATGAAAATTAAAAGACATGAAAGATTGATGCAACATTTTCCTAATCCTTCCTTTCTAAGTTGATGTCTCCACCATCTACTCAGTTGCTCAGGATAAATCTGAGGAATCAAAGTTTCATTCTTTTGTTTACCCCACAGTCCACACTCAGTCCATCAGAAAAGAACTGTTGGCTCTACCTCCAAATCATATTCAGATCTAGTCATTTGTCACCATCTCCAATGTTAGCACAAAAGTCCATGACAGAATTATCTCTTGACTTGATTACTACAGGAGCTTCCTATCATTCTCTCTGTTTCTACACTTGACCACTACAGTCAGTTTTCAATATAGCAGTAAAATGATTGTTTTTCAAAGGGTAAAGCAAATCGTAACACTCCCCAGGTTGTTACATTCCACTATGTCCTCCTCTTCTTCATCATTATAGCAACCTTACAGGAGGGAACCAGTCTACCTCTCTGAATTTGTTTTTAGCCCTCTCCCCAGCATTCACTGTGCATCAGTCACCTTCAACTTTTTCCTGTCCCTTGCCTCAAAGGCTTCAAACCATTTCCCTCTGGTTGTACTGTTCTTCCCCTGAATTTCCATGTGTTTGGCTCCTTCACACCACTGGGATCTTAGCTGAATTATGTACTTCCCAGAAAGGCCTAAGGGAGCTAAACCAGCCATCTCAGTCTTGATCAGGGAATTTGGCTCATGTTTCTCCCTCTCCTTTCTCCCACTCCCAGCTTCCCTGGTTTGCCTGCCTCACTTACTTAAGGTCTCTGCTCAGACATTAGCTCCTCTGAAGGGCCTTTTCTTAGCACTCTTTATAAAATAGCCCTCTCTTCTCATCCTTCTCTAATCACATACTTTGCTTTTTCTTTACATCCTATACCATGTTTCAGATAGTAAAAACTGTTTTGTGTTAGCTTGTTTATTTTGATTCCTGGCACTAAAGTGCCTGCCCCATGGGCACAATGACTTTGTCTGTTGTGTTTATTACTATGTTTTCAACGCCTAAAATATTTTTCTGGCAATTATAGATGTTCAAAAGACATTTGCCAAATGAGGGAATTAACTGACTAACTGCTTGATTTTTTGCTCTAGTATTTTTTATTTCAAAGTAAATATTACTTTTAGTTATTTTAATGCTAGTGAGGATTATATTGACAGAGAGACTGCAAATCTTTTTTGTTTTTCTTGTATTTGTGGACATTAAAATTTCTTTAAAATAAAAACGATTGGAAAAATGAGCAATTAACTCTGGGACAGAGATATATTTCCTTTTGAATGGAGATATTTTAATGATTAATGCATACAAAGGGAAGATTTAAACTCTCCCCTTGCCATTGCTTTGTGATCTTGTTGAGCAGCTTGTCTTAGTTTGGATAACCACACACTATGTGATACTGCAGTATTGCCATGTCGAGATGCTTGTAGTTGTCAAACCGGGAGACTTTAAAGGAAATTCACGTTTTTAAAAAAGGTTTCAAAAAGATTCTAGACCACGCCTAAACCCACAAGCTGCAGTCTGTTATTCATTATATACAATCTTAAGAGCTGCTCCAAGTTGTCGTGATTGGTTGGCACGCTGACATTAATGTTCTGCATGAGCCACAAGGCACAGCTAGAAATGCTGTTTAATGTTTTGAATCACTACTTTTATTACCCAAACTTAAAACAAAATGGCCTACACAATAAGTGCTTTTGATTTATATTAAAATGCAAAAGTAATCTAATATAAAATAATCCTAGCCTCATAATACTATAGTTCTGGACACTCACTCCCTCACATTGAAATATTTTACGGTTTACATAATATACGTACATAACATGTATTATTATACATAGATACTACCATGCTTCCCAATTATTGATAGGCAGATGATTTCCTTTAGTTCTGGTTTATGATTTAATTTATTATTTTTCTTTACTTCATATGTCTCGTCTATCATCTATCTATCTACATTTACTATCAAAATTGGGGGGAGTGGGTTTAATCATACATTAGAATAATGTAACTAACTAATATTAATCATCAAAGTATTCTTTAATTGACTGAATATCTTACATTCACAGCTTAGACACCTGAGGAATTTAGCCGTTCTTCTGTATTCACTCAAAGTAATAAACCCCTTTTATATCAACATTAGCCAGGATCAAATCATATTATATAGCTGTCAGTGATAAACTCAGCCTTGAATTATAACAAGGCAAAATAAAAATAAGTGATAATTTGAGAATGCTGCTAAAAACTTTCTTCTTAGATTTCAAGCAACCAATGTAAGGAGAAAAGCGCAGTTATGAGATTTATGGTATCGGAGTTAATTTTTTTCAGCGCTTTGTCAAGTGTTGGAGCTCTACTTTCTTAGTTACTCCTGTTTCCCAAAGAGAGATTATCACTCTTTAAAAGCCTTGGGAAAAGCAAAGGAAAACAACAAAAATGCTGAAGCAAGTGCTAACATTACAAAAAGAAATGCATGTGTGTGTGTATGAATATGAATTACCTGGAAAGCTGTCTTAATACTTCTCTATACTGAGAGGAAAAAGAAAATATGTGTAGACTCTCATGTTTGTACAATGGTTTTTACTGAATTACTTTGGTTTGTTGAAAAACTTAGTAATGCTAAAAATTCCAGGGGTTCTCCTCAAGGACTATCTGCAATACTATGTTGTTTCCTAGAAAATTTATCAATTATGCTAACCAAAATTTTATTTATCTTTAAAGGATTTCTTAAAAAATATGTCATAAATTTGTAGGTTCAGAACAATACCCAGTTTATTTTTCTTTATTAGTGTGTAATGAAGCAAGCTAAATAAATTATCTTTTTTTTTAACCTAGGAATGGAGATTATATAACTCTTCTTAGCAAAATAATTCTCCTTAGTAGCTTGGTAAGAAAATTCTCTCTATGAACTAACTTAATTCTCAGTATAATTTAAGCCTATTATCGCTTGTTTTGGGTTTTACTTGTTTCCTGGGCATATGGAAAAGCTTCTTAGTGTAGCTGGACTTCTGTTGCGTTTAAGGTATAATGCTCCCAAGTCATTAATATTGTATTACAATTGTAAGTTTGGTGACTAAATACAGTTTTTAAAATGTAAACCTCTAGCAGTAATGTTTATTTATCCATATTAAGATTATAAATTATCTAGGACATTTTCTAAATTCATGAATTTACTTTGGTAAATTTGTCTTAAAATTTCCATGAAAAATTGATGTTTTTTTGGTCTATAAAAAGTAGGTGAACCACATCTTAGACTTTGCTGCAAATTGGGAAAATTATAAGTCTCTTGTGACCACAATTCTGAATACAAAATTATTTTAACAAAATTATTTGTGTGTCCTTCCAGTCTCAAATACGTAATGTTTATATGTTTGTATGGCTTTGTTGTGTTTTTTTTACAATTTTTTTTATTCTTATTTCAGCATATTGTAGGGGTACAAAAGTCTAGGTTATGTACATTGCCCTTGCCCCCCACACCCCCAAGTCAGAGGTTCAAACATGTCCATCCCCCAGACAGTACGCATTGCACTCATTATGTATGTATACAGCCATCTCCTCCCCCACCCACATCTGCCCGACACCCGATCAATGTTATTCCTAAATGTGCTCTTAGGTGATGATCAGTGAAACCAATTTGATGGTGAGTACATGTGGTGCTTATTTTTCCATTCTTGGGATACTTCACTTAGTAGAATGGGTTCCAGCTCTATCCAGGAAAATACAAGAGGTGCTATATCACCATTGTTTCTTATAGCTGAGTAGTACTCCATGGTATACATATAACACATTTTATTAATCCACTCATGTATTGATGGGCACTTGGGTTGTTTCCACATCTTCACAATTGTGAATTGTGCTGCTATAAACATTGGGTGCAGATATCTTTGTTATAGAATGTCTCTTTTTCTTTTGGGTAGATGCCCAATAATGGGATTGCTGGATCAAATGGTAGGTCTACTTGTATCTGTTTAAGGTATCTCCATATTGCTTTCCACAGAGGTTGCACTAGTTTGCAGTCTCACCAGCAGTGTATGAGTGTTCCTTTCTCTCCACTTTGTTTTATTGTAGATGGAATAGGGACAGTTTAGACAAGATCCAGCTATTTTGAAATCATTGCAGGCAATTTCCAGTGCTGTCTTTAAGAGTTTGCCCATCTGTTATTAAGATTTGGGAAATAATTGGCACACATCTAGTTAATTATGGCTGTGCAACAATAACAAAATAACAAAACAAATTAGATCACTGTTCATTATTGATCAGCGTCTCAGCATTTAGCCTCCTAATCAGTGAAAAAAACTGAATCTAACTGAAATGGTAAATTTCACAGTGCCTTTAAGATATGAGGTTTCAGTACATCTTACAAGAATAGAAAATGCTAGTGTCGTGTGGGTTAAAATACATTAATTCCACATAAAGCACTCTACAAAAGGAAAGGATATTTGATTTGTATGGCTTTAAAGTTTTAACAGATGAGTCTATCCCTGTGAGACCACAGACCATTTACCATCACTAGATTGATTTCTTTCAATGCTAAAGGCTTGATGGTACTTTTCAGTGCAGTTCATTGTGAGCAGAATGATACTTCAAATACACATTAGCTAAAGAGTCTTCAGAGGCTGCATTGAGATGAAACTCTGAGTGGCAGTGGGGATAGTAGCATTTAATAAGAAGCAGAATTCTTGATGAACTTTACATACAATAATAAAACTGTTGACAATAATTTCTAAGTTTCTATATAGGCATTGAAATAATCTCATAGCCATGTGATTAGTTCACTACTGTTTTAAGACAAGGTAATTTGTAGTATTTTTTAGTATTTTTTTTAATTTATTCAATGTACATTCTGTATTTTTTCCTAACATTATTTTGTCTGTAAGGTGGATACATTTTCAAGATGGATACCCCAAATGACAGCAGATATCAATTAAAGGGAACATGCAATATTTCAATATTAAGATGTTGAAATCTAATTTCTACTAAAGGGAATTTTATTTTATAAATATTCAGTTAAATAACATGGGAAAATCCGGGAGACAATACTGTAAAATTAAGACACAAAATTAAACACCATAGTCATCTTTAAATGTGAGAATTTTAGATCATTTAATTTCCTTTTTTAATGCTTTTCTATATTTTCCTCATACTCATTTCTGAAATCAGAAAAATATATAAGACCATAATCATTTTAAGGAGGAAAACGTGTTAGGGAAGTTGTCTACCAGAAGTTTTGCCTATCGTAAACAGTGAAAAGGGCTGAAGACTATGAAATCTCTTTTGAACAGACCAAATGAAGCAAATGAATGTGGGTGTTAAATTAATTTTTCATGATAACTATTCCCAAATTTGTTCATATCTACTAGGTTATTTGTGGCTCAAAAATTAATTTAAACTTCAATAATTATGTTCATTGTACTCTGTTATCAAAATTAGACAATTTTCCCTGTCACTTTATCACTTTGGGTTGTACAGTGGGAAAGAAAAGAAACTTTTATCTGAGGAATGCGAACCTCTTCAAAATTATCAGGCCAAGAGAGGCATGGGAATGAGACAGCAGTCACATCCCACTTCCCCCCTCAAGCTAAGTAATCATCTTTTGAAGCTGTTTGCTCTCCCCACAAGTAGCTATAAGTTAACCTATCAGTGATGCACGCTGAACACCATAGCTCATACAATCTATAGACGATCATTAATCAACGTTATTTCTATAAACCAATGAGAATTTCTGAAGAACAGCTTTGTATCAGCCCACTCCCTGCCCCCCTTTTGGCTTTTAAAAACCTGCTTGTAACAAACGCCCAACGGAGCTCATATCCAAGGTTATTTGGGTCTGAGTATTCCAGGCAGTGGCTTTCATTTTGGCTCAAATAAACTCTATATATTTTGTGCCTTGGTTTCTTCTTTTAGCTTGACAAAATATATGTGTGTGTATTTTTTATATATATGTTTATATATTAATATATATCTTAACATATATGTGTTATATTTTATGTTACGATATACACAGATATGTGTTAACACATATATAGGTGTATAGGTATGTTAAGATAGAGATATGTGTGTATATGTTAAGATATATATATGTGTGTAATGTCTGTGTGTGTATGTAAATAGTCCTGGTATGGTGTGGGGCTAAACTTACCACCCTTAAATTTGTTTTCCATTTCCTGTCTACCTAATTCATTAAGAGTTCTTCATATTGATGTCCTCTTCTCAATTTTGTTACTGCTTATTGTCTGACCTGTCCAGGTGAATAATTTGGATGTAGAGTTCATGCCCCAGTGTATGCTAGCTCTGTTTTTGCAAAGACATAAATTCTTTAACATTCTGACACCCATTTTTTCCCCACTCTTCCTGCCATGGTATACACTCAAAAAACATTTATTGATAGAGCGACTTGAAAAAATGTTTTAATGTCATGTCAACTTAATGTGATAATGTGCATAGTGGTCCACTCTCCAATGTAAAGGTGAAATCTCTCTCAATTCCCCATGAACATTTATTGCTTCACTGTGAGTTCTATAATAATCTCATCATATTATGGAATAAAACTTTTTGATTTTTAAAATCTGATTAAGTTTATTCTTGCTTAAAATTAATCCTGTAAAACATTCTTACCTTTTCTCAGTTTATCACCAAAATTCATACAAGAGAGAAAGAGAAATGAAAATAATTTGAGCATAAATTCTTGAGCTAAACTACTGAAAAATTATAGAGTTAGCCCTAATTATTAAATCAATGACACTATTTTATATCAAAAAAGCAAACAAGCAAACATGTCAATAAACAAACAAACCCAAACAAGCTAGATCTGTCGTTTATGATAATTGGGCATTGCCTCATGAAAGAGTAGCCCTCCTATTTGATTACCTGCTCCAGTTTCTGCCTATTGTTTTAAAGACCTAGTTCTTTTCCATAAAAACTTAGCTGTAAATGCTGCTATTTGGGTTACTAGGAAATTGAGCTCTCTCTATCAATGGCTGTCTACATCTCTTGAGAATTTTGGATTTTCAGAAAACAGAAAGACAGAAGTTGGAGAAGGAGACAATTTTTGGCAACAGATACTGGGGTGTATATATTTGTTTTGCTGTTGTAGTTTACTGAGTCTGAGACTCTGTAAATTGGGAGGTAGTTGTAGGATGAGCATCTTGTAAGGACAGCTGAACTACACCCATTTAATTCATGCTAGGAATGGAACCATACCTGGGACTGTGGAATCAGCCTTCCCTTGAGTTTCAACCTTAAGCAGTTTCAACCTTATGGTCTCACTTGATTGGTGAGAGAGGGAAGCTAAGGAATGTCCACAATTCCTATATTCCTTTACAGTGTGTAGAGATCTTGCCTGCTTAGAGGATGAGTAAAATGGGAAAAAGGAAACTAATTTAGAGATTATAAAAACATACCATAGAAGACACAGGAAATTGATAATTTTGAAATTCATTATTTCAGGTCCAGTTTATTATCTAAGAATATATATCCTTAAGAAGAACAATTTACTTCTAAGGAGCAAAAATAAAAACTATAAGAAGTAAAAGAGGCAATAAAAAGACAAGAGGAAAATAAAAGATTTTCAGCTTTTCTAAAATTTAATAGTAAAATTAAAATTCTTACTGGACGAAGGCAATAACAAGATTGTTTTCAATAGGCAAAGTCTCAAAATGTACAATGAAGAACTTCAGAATTATAATTAATTGAGAAAAAAGTTAATGTAAAGAATTCAAGAATGGAAAACGAACAACCAGGACCTAAATGTCCAGATAATTCCAAAAAACTGAGAGAGTACTGAGAGCGTGTGTGTGTGTGTGTGTGTGTGTGTGTGTGTGTGTGTATGTGTGTTGGAAGTGGGGTGAGTAGGGAGTGTGATAAAACTGGCTTAAGTTAGAAGAGTAATCATTAAAGAGATTTTATTTCTTTTATGCTGAAATGAAATACAGATTTAACTATATATATAGATAGATAACATAATAAGAAAATAGAAATCAATAGAGAAAAAAACTAAAGAAAATAAAAAATAAAAACTTACAGGGAAGTATCAAAGAAACTACAAAGATTCTAGTATAAGTCATATTATGGACTGAATACTTATTTACACCCAAAATTCATATGATCATGGCATTATGAGTCAGGGTCTTCAGAAAGTAATTAGAATGAGATGAGGTCATGAGGGTGGAGTGCTCCTGAATGGGATATGTCCTTATAAGAGTTCCCAGAGAGCTTGCTTTCTCTCTCCACCAAGTGAGGAACACTCCCACAATGAGAAATCAGCAATCTTGAAACCCAGAAGAGGGCCTTCACAGGATGGAACCATGATGGCACTCTGATTTTGGACTTCCAGCCTCCAGAACTGTGAGAAACAAAAATGTTCTATTGTGTATAATTCACTCAGTCTATGGTATTCTGTAATAGTAGCTTGAATGGTCTAAGGTCAAAACAAAATCAGTGTATTTAGAAGAAATAAAACTAAAACCAAACGACACAGAAAGATGAAATAGAATCAGTAATTTTGTGCCAGATGTGTGCAAACAAAAAGCAAAACATGGATGGCTAGTCTATGTGGATTTTCAGTTATAAGTGGGAAAATGGAACATAATTATGTATTGGTAAGAAATGCAATTTATTTTGGAGTGGAATTAATCAAAAGAAATGATAAATTTTTTTATTACATAGTGTGAGAAGCTAAATTCCAAGATGTCCCCCAGTGACCACTGGCCTTATGTAATCTCCTCTCCTTGAGTGTGGGCAGACTATGTTAACATGATAACACTCCCATGATTATGGCAAATTATATGGCAAAAATAAAGAAGTAATTATGGCCTCAAATCAGTTAATTTTAAGATAGGGAGATTATCTTGGGTGGCTCTGACCAAATCAGAACTGAGCTTTTTCTGGAGAGAGTCAAGGCTTGAGAGCCTAAGTTAGCTGCTTTCTTTAACAGGTTTTCTCCCTATAGCATTTCAATAGTAGGATACAATGTTTCACATTCACTCACCTAGATAGTTTCTCTATATTTTACATTTAACAATTTTATTTCAATTTTATAATGTCTGTAAAGTAAATAGAACCAGAAAAGCACTAGCTTCTTTGCTATAAAAATATTCCAAATAATCAGTTAAAAAACTCAAATATATCAACTTGAACTTCTAGATTTCCTATGAATCAACAATTTTTTATGCACCAATTAATTATACATGAAGAAATGATAAATTGAGAGAATCTATAATTGTTATGCGTTATATTGGTTTCTTTTTTTTCTGTATAAAAATTTTATTTTATTTTATTTTTTTGTTTTTTATTTATTTATTTTTTTTCTCTCTCTCTCTTTTTTTTTTTTATTTCAGCTCATCATGCGGGTACATAAATTCAGGTTATATACAATGTCCATGTCCTGCCCATCCCCCCGAGTCAGAGCCTCAAGCGTGTCCATTCACCAGACAGTGCGCCTGGCACTCACCATGTAGTCAAAAAATATGGAACGCTTCACGAATTTGCGTGTCATCCTTGCACAGGGGCCATGCTAATCTCTGTATCGTTCCAATTTTAGTATATGTGCTGCCGAAGTGAGCACTACATTGGTTTCTTAACATTTCTTTTAATATGTTTTAGTTTTCAAATCTTTTACAATTCCAATTTCTGTGTTATAAAATCTCAGAGACAGTGTATGAGTGTTCCTGTCGCTCCCCATCCACGCCAACATGTGTTGTTTTGGGACTTTTTGATAAAGGCCATTCTCACCGGAGTTAAGTGATATCTCATTGTGGTTTTGATTTGCATTTCCCTGATGATTAGGGACGTTGAGCATTTTTTCATATGTTTGTTTGAACACTCATACACTGCTGGTGGGACTGCAAACTAGTGCAACCCCTGTGGAAAGCATTATGGAGATACCTTAAACAGATTCAAGTAGACCTACCATTCGATCCAGCAATCCCATTATTGGGCATCTACTCAAAGGAACAAAAGTCATTCTATGACAAAGACACCTGTACCCGAATGTTTATAGCAGCACAATTCACAATTGCAAAGATGTGGAAACAACCCAAATGCCCATCAATTCACGAATGGATTAGTAAATTGTGGTTTATGTATACCATGGAGTATTACTCAGCTATAAGAAATAACGGTGATACGACATCTCTTTGGTTCTCCTGGAGAGAGTTGGAACCCATTATATTAAGTGAAGTATCCAAAGAATGGGAAAACAAGCATCACATGTACTCACCAGAAAATTGGTTTCCCTGATCATCACCTAAATGCACATCGGGGAATGATACCAACTGGATATTAGACTGAGGTGGGGGGTGGGGGGAGAGGACGGGTGTATGCCTACATGATGAGTGCATTGCGCATTGTCTGGGGAATGGTCATGCTTGAAGGTGCTGACTTGGGGAGGTGGGGGGTGGGAGGAGGGGATGGAGGTATGACTACGTGGTGAGTGCCAGGCACACTGTCTGGAAAGTGGACACACTTGAGGCTCTGACTCAGGGGGATGGGCAGGACATGGACAATGTATATAACCTGAGCTTTTGTACCTCCATGATGAGCTGAAATAAGAAAAAAAAAAAAAATCTCAGAGGCTTTGTGTCTGTTTTTACAAAATAACAATTTTTAAAATATGAGTTTTTATTGCTTATTTTAAAGTACATATTTACTTTCAATTTCTAGTGTATTAAAAAGAGTTGGTATACTATAACTGGAAAAAATAATTACAAATTAATTACAATAGTTACCACCTGTGTATTCCCTAATTTTTGTATACCATTAGATGTAGCAATTTTTAATTTTAGACATCTCTTAAAAAACTATGAAATAAATTAAAACTAGAGGAAATGTAGAGGTCTTTGCTGTAAGATTTGATGAAATATTAGTAAAATTCTTGCTTCATAATGTGATTATTATTGTCTAAATTATTACACGTGTAGTTCTTTTAACAAATTACATTGAGCCAAATTAAAAATAGTAATTTTCTGCTATTTTCAGTGGTCTTCATCCTGTGCTCCAAGATGCCCAAATATAAGAATTACCTGAAGAGCAAGTTTATATACACATTCCTGGACTTTATTTCTAGAAATTCTAATTATATAAGTCTGGGGTAGAGTTTGGGTTTTTTTTTTTTATTTTACTAAAATATCCCCAGATTACTCTGAAGGTGCTCAAGGAAGAGATGCAGAACAAAAACCAGAAAGGTATTCTTTTATCTCCCTCTGCCTGACTTTAAACAGAACATCCCTACTTTCATATCATTTATGTATTAGGAATACACATAAAATTTCATTTGATGAAAGAGTTGTATGAGTAAAAAATGTTTGAATATCACTGCATTATTTCATCAGAGCTAGAAAGAAAAATCAGAGAAAATTACTCTATCTGTACAGAGAGGTCTGAGATGTAGATCATACTTACTCAAAAAGCAAGGCTGGAGCTTAATGATAGATCAGTGCATATTTTATTATGTGCATTTCTAGAAACCAGTATTATTGTTAACAAAAAATTTTGTCTAATAAATTTGGTCAAGCCTTGAAGAAGCATAAAGTTCTGAATAATCAATAGGCAAATCCATTTTGGTCTCCCTTCTATTAGGGAAAAACCAAGAAACTTTAAATTGATAGTTCAAAATGAAACATTATAATTCCTTTTCTGATTAGGATGTAGAAAGTAGCAAGAGAATGTCACTTACCACCTAACAAGAAGAAAAAAAAAACCAGATAATTTGCAAAAATCATAATTCCTCCTGAAACCATTAGAAAGCTACAGTTGCAAGGTAACTACGTAAATTGAATGACAGAGTGATAGCATCTGCAAGGAAAGATGAGATATAGCATTCCTTTTACTTTGACAGGTCACTGGAGGCAGAGGCGGTCACCACACAATTAGGTAAGAAGAAATCAGCTAAAATGTTATGAAATTCTTAAAGCCCTGGTATAGGCTGACATGTTAGTTTTGAAGCTGGATTCCAAGATGCAGGAGAATATGCATTTGCTCACAGACTACTTCCCAGACCTCCACCAGGTAATTAAAAGAGAGATTGGGGGCTGTGCAGGAAGCTGGCGAGAGTCCACCTTGGGTGCTCAGTAGGCAGGAGGTGCTCAGCTGGCACTGGGAGGCAGGCATTGATCACCACCTGTTTCTGTACCTACTGCAGCTTGAAGCAAAAGCTTAAGGGCCTTGGGGGAGGGGCAGAAAACACTCTCCTGCCCAGGGTCAAGGTTAAGATTCATTGTTTTTTGAGCAGAAGTAAAAGCAAAAATCCTCTACTCTTGAGAAGGATCAAGAAACCGTTTATACATGCTGAGAAGCAGAGGCCTGCTTCTTCTGGAGGAAGTTCAGGAAAGTCTCCTGCCCAAGAATACCACAGACTCAAGGCAGAGATTGGTGGCCTTTGGGCGAATAGTAAGAGTGCTGAGAAAGCACCACCCCTGAGGCTCAGGTGCACAAGCTTTTAACAAGACTGAAGCTGTGCCAAGAGAACAGATGCCTCCCTCCCCCCACCAACAAGAAAAGCACTCTACCACTGGGGGAGGTTTGAGACAGTGGAGCAGGACACCCCCAGGGGCAAAGGTGTGAAGGGACTGCTACAAGCTGAAAGTGGAGCAGGGACACTGGGAAAAACTATTCAGAACAACAAGCCACCCTATAAGCACAGGGTAACAGTAGGCCTCCCCTGAAGAAATGGAAACCTATGGTCCACTAATAGAAAGGATGGAGATGACAAAATGGAACTCCAGCTCAATCTCTGACTATCTTGACTTAATCTCCCACAATAATGGCCTGAAAGGAGATGAGGCTGCCTACTTCCAGGAATAGTTAATATTTACCTTGGTCTTTTCTGTTACTCTACACACAAGGTCAGTGTTTGATAGAAAATTATGACACACACATGTACGTACACACACACAACCCAATAGAAAGGAACAAAACATTCAAAACAATTGAATTTAGAGAGACCCAGATATTAAAACTATCAGATAGGGACTTCAAAGTGACCAAGATAAATATGCAAAGGGATTCAAGGAAAAGGTGACCAATGTGAAGAAACTGAGTAAAAAAACAAACAAAAACCAAAATGAATACCTTAAGTTTTGATTTAAAAACCATTTAAAGAAGAACCGTTTAAAAAGAAGATATGGTGGAACATCATTAGAAAGTTTTGCATGGATGCAGATATGTCATGAAACATATTGTTTTCTATTAAACCTGTTATCTTTCTACGGTATAAATCTGATACATGTATTTCTTTAACTACAGGCTCTTTTCCTATCTCTTTTTAAATTCTGTTCTGCCTCTGATTTGATGATGTCTTAGTACTCCAGTCCTCATTATTTCTTCCTCTCATATATTTCTTCAAGAAATGTTGTATGTGCCACATAATTTGTCATTTAATTATGTATATTCTGATAATTTAATATTAGTATTTGTCTCCCAGATTCTGTCTAGATATGTAACAAGGATCCTAAGGATATATAAAAGATAGCCTTGCTTAATTGGAGGGGAATTTTTCAAGAAGTCATTCAAGTTCAAGGGAGAACTGACTCCACCACTTCTATCAGAACACCTCCAATGCTCTGTTGCATTAATTTGTTCATCTATTTTTCTACCTTTACTAGATTTAATCCTTCAAAGATATGGAACATTGTTTTAATTCATCTTTGTTTCTGCAGTTTAGGATAATTTTTAGCACATTCATAGATACATAATAAATTTGCACTGAATGAATTCATGAATGAATAGATGAATGAAAAATTTGCCTGTGGCCCAGAAGTCTTTAGCATTATCCTCTTGTGTTTTCATTTTGCCTCAGTACAGCTTAGCTATTTGATACTGGGCTAAATCTGACCAGTTGGTAAGCAGGTACTACATCAACCCTCATCTTTCTACAATCTAGAAGTCCTAACAGAAGCTGCTTTTTTTCAATATAACAATAACCCACACTATTATCTTTGCTTTTATATGACCTACATGATAGAAAGTCTTCATTGTAATAGCTTTATTCTTATTTCCATTGCCATGATATTAAGCTCAGATTTGCTCAGATGCCATTTACTCTAATGCTGATGAAGATTCTCTTCATAAGCACTTCTTTTTATTATTCTTATTATGTTTTGTAGGTTTTTATGGTGGTACTTTATTATTTGGTGGTAAAACATGATTTTTTTTCTTTATCTAATACGTATTTTATCTTATGAATCTAGGATTTCAACTCTGAAATATAAATTTCTTTTTATGTTTCTTTAAAGGAGAAAGTATTCTGAAGAAGTTTGTACTCAGAATGAACATTTAATAAAAATATGGAGTATTGAATTTTAATGAAATGCTTCTATATATTACAGTGTAGAATATCTTCTAGTTCAATTATGGTGGAATTTCCAATTAGGGTCCTAGAGGTAGGCATGAATTTCATTGTAGCTAAACATTTGCTGACAAGCCAGGCTTTCAATTTAACTTTGTGCATTGAATAGAGAAATATGATCTTGGTCAGCTTTCTATTAGAAAATGTTTCCCATTAAGTCTATTTCTCTGTGAAACTTTATACTTGACTATGATTCTTTTTGCCTACCCATCTTTATGTATAAAATACCTCATTTGAGGTAAATATTCAAATAAATAAATTAGTGACATTGATCATAGAGAAAAAATAAGCAAAACTACTATAAGAGATTGCTTGAGAATGGCTCTTATCAAAAAGTCCCAAAACAGTAAGTGTTGGTGTGGATGCAGAGAGATAGAAACACTCATGCACTGCTGGTGGGACTGCAAACTAGTGCAACCTGTGTGGAAAGTAATATGGAGATACTTCAAAGAACTAAAAGTACAACTACCATTTGTTTCAGCAATTCCACTACTGGGTATTTACCCAAAGGGAAAAAAAAAGTCATTCAATAAAAAAGACATCTGCACTCAAATGTTTATAGCAGCGCAATTCACAATTGCAAAGATGTGGAAACAACCCAAGTGCCCATCAATACATGAGTGGATTAATAAAATGTTGTATAGGTATACCATGGAGTACTACTCCGCCATAAAAAATGGTGAACTAATACCTCTCATATTAACCTGGACAGAACTGGAACCCATTCTTATAAATGAAGTATCACACGAATGGAAAAAAAAACACCACATGTACTCACCATCCAATTGGTACTAATTGATCAACACTTATGTGCACATATAGTAGTAACATTCATTGCGTGTCGGGCAAGTGGGAGGGGAGAAGAGGAGATGGGTAAATTCACACGTAACAGGTGCTGTGTGCACTGTCTGGGGGATGGGCACACTTGTAGCTTTGATTCGGGTGGTGCAAAGGCAATTTATATGACCAAAGTATTTGTACCCCTGTAATATTCTGAATAAAATAAAAAAGTGCTTAAGATAGTACAAAAACAAATGTGAATATTTCCAAATGAGCTTTATATTGCAGTAATATTGGAGTCTCACTAGCATAATATTATAACAAATTTTATTCTTTCCAGACTACATTAAATAGTTTTTATTAATGTATTGACAATAAATATTTGAACAAACATCAATTGAATTATCAATGATTTTAATATGACTTTCCTTTGCATAAAAATTATCAAGGCTGAAGGCATTCTTCCAGTTTTCATTTTATTGGGAAGTGGCCTTATTCCCATTTGTGTGAGATTAAAATAACAGCTTCTTTTCTGAGTTAAAATAGCAAATATTGTTTTATATTCTTGGTCTCTAAAAGCAATGCTTAGAAATTTATATTTAACAAGTAATCTAGCTTGAAGATTGGTAATTGATTTTTTGAAAATTTAAAAGAGAGCTAAAGTATATAATAATTATTCCAAGCTAATAGTTTTACTCTACAGACTACTACTGGAAATATCAAGAGCCTATTTTAAAAAATAAAGACACTTTAAAAATTGTTATTTATAAAACTATGAAAACAAAGCCTGACCTTGTAAAGTTAGTGTTCTAGACATCATGCAAAAAAAGAAATACTGTTGATTATTAATAATTTATAACCTTTTTTATTTAGGCTCACAAAACTGAATGTCTGCTGTCTCATTTCCATATTTGTATACATTAGAGGACATCCTTTATTTTATGGGATGATATTTGTTGAACATTTATTCAATCTGCCTGGGTATGTAGTTTATGAAAAACTTTGAAATTAGAGTTAACAGGTTAAATAATTTTGCTAAATACTTGCCCTGATCCAAGCTATGTGACAACAAGGTAAGTGATTTGTAGATTTACCACATTGATTTCAGAAAACATTTTTTCCCTCATACCAAATAGAACATTTCTATCTATCCTGACTTTTCTCTCTCCATCACTGTTTACACTATATACACTAATCTGTAATACTATTGTATACCCAGCTGCTTCACTCTCAAGTGTATTTTAGATTTTTTCATGTCAATGTAAAGATGGACTCTATACTTTTAAACAGAAATACATTATTCCAGCTTTTAATTTGAATATATATGTAAATATAGAAAATTGTTCAGTAATAAAGACCTCAATTTTTTTTTGGCATAAAACAAAGATTTTTTAAAAAATTTCTTATGATGCATGTTCATTGCAGGTGTCTTTTGGGCTCTGTCTTCTCTGTTGGACTCAGATTAACCGAGCAGCAACCCTCTATAGCCTTGTTTAATGTCAGTGCTGAGAGATAGTGTGGTAAAACACATTTTGGCTCTTAAGCTCTCAGTCCAGAAATGAGGTAAGTTATAATCAAATTCATGGCTGTGCCAAATTTCCTGGGCCCTAGGAAGTTCAACCAGTGAGGATTCAGAAATAGACAAACTGTACTAAGGCCATAATTTATTTTATAAATCTTTTACTAATTTATATTTAATTTTTTCTTTATTTTCTTTTTCTTTCATTCTCTTTTTTTTTGTTTTTTTCTTGCTATAAGCTATGCTTCAGTGCACAAATTTACTTGTTTTTTTACTTTTATGATTTTAGGTTTGGTTATGTTTCTGCCACAGTATGTCTGCAGAACAGAATTTATATTGAAACATATTAGACTATTTCTGAAATACTGAGCACCCCAAGGTGGTGCTATTGATATTTTAAGGTAACTGAATTTACATTGTGTGATGTACCATTTCAACAGAGTTTTCTGCAAATGTTCAGCAATTTAAGTAACATAGCTATTAAAATAGCGTAATTCAGCACCATTTTATTATGAATATAACAACCAAAGTAACAAGACAATAATTGATTCCTATAATACATGATTCCTTCTAGTATATTTTACTGAACAATATTGCAGAGACTATTTGTAAGGTGAACAGATACAATGTAGTACAGGAATATACAGTACAAAGAACTGGCTTATATACTAAAGTACTCTGTTCATAGAAATTTTGTTAAAAACATTGCTTTTGGAACAAACTGCAGTATCTTTTTTCAAATCTAAAACTGTTTTGAAGTTATTTAAATAGTCACAATATCTGTTTACTCATTAATGATTCACTAATGTATCAATTCGCTTATTCATTAATTAGAAATATTTCCAATTCTTCTATTATTCCTTTGGTATATCATCAGTCAAAGACCCAGGAATAGCATGAAGATTTTCTTCAAAAATATCTTCATTGGCTGGGCGCGGTGGCTCACGGTTGTAATCCTAGCACTCTGGGAGGCCGAGGCGGGAGGATCGCTCGAGGTCAGGAGTTCAAGACCAGCCTGAGCAAGAGCGAGACCCTGTCTCTACTAAAAATAGAAAGAAAGTAACCGGACAACTAAAAATATATAGAAAAAATTGGCTGGGCATGGTGGCACATGCCTGTAGTCCCAGCTACTTGGGAGGCTGAGGCAGTAGGATTGCTTGAGCCCAAGAATTTGAGGTTGCTGTGAGCTAGGCTGATGCCACAGCACTCTAGCCTGGGCAACAGAGGGAGACTCTGTCTCAAAAAAAAAAAAAAAAAAAAAATATATATATATATATATCTCTTCATTGAAAGCTGTCACAGAAGTAGCTGCTAATTGTGTTGTGGTAGATACAAATGCCTCGGGTACAGGTTGTGTGAACTTGGTCAAGTTATTTATCCTTCCTGATCAGTTTTCTTATCAGGAAAATGAAGACAATATTATAAAATGCCTCATTAGATGTGAATATTATAGAATTTAATATATGTAAAGTGCCTAAAGTTTTGTCTGGCATATAACTGTTATAATCTCCATCATCATCACCAACACCCTGGAATTGTATGGTAGATTACTTCTAAACTCTTCTTAGATATGGATTTGTAGTATTGCTTACCATTTTATGGTATACAATATTTAGTGTAGATGGTTCTGTTCTGTTGTGTTGAAATGGATATCTAGTTTTTTGTTTTATTGTCTTCATTTATCTCAACTTTAGTACTCTTTGTTTCCTTGTGCAGATTAAACTTTCTCTCTAGTATCATATTCCTTCTGCTGAAGGAATTTCGTGTAAATGCAAGTCTTCTGGTAATGAATTTTCTCAGTTTTTGATTGTCTTAAAAAGTCTTTGTCTTTTATTTTTGAAAGATATTTTCACAGGTAATAGAATTCTCTGTGGATAGTTCTCCCATCCCCATCTCTAACACTCTAAATCTATCACTCCATTATCTTCTGACTTAGATACATTTGCAAGAAGTCTTCCCTAATTATTTGTTCCTTTATACGTAATGTGTTCTTTTTCTCTGACTGCCTTCAAGGCAGTATCTTCATCTATAATTTTCACTAGTTTTAATATGATTTGTCTAGAGTGGGTGTGGCTAGCTTTCTTTCTTTTATTTATTTTTATCTTTTTTTTGCATTTATTCTTCAAGTTGTTCTCAGAGCCTCTTGGGCCTGTATTTTGATGTCTATTATTATTTTTGAAAATTTTTCAGCCATTATTTTTTCAAATATTTCATTTTCCCCATTGTCCCTTCTCCTTTTGTAATTCTAATGGCATACATATTAGAGCATTTACATTGTCATATGTCTCTCGGATACTCTGTTTCTTTCTCTCTTTTTTCTTTTAATACTTTGTCTGCTTGTGTAGGAAATCACATAACTTCCAATTATGTATATTTAAGTTTGCTAATTTTTTACTAGGATTGTAGAAATAAGTGATGGGTCTGTGAAAAATATTTTAGCATTTCCATTTACTCTTTACATATTTTCATCTCTCTATGAAATTCCTCATTTGTTCACACATTTTCTCTATGTCACTCATTAGAGTTGTTAACATAATAATCATTATGATTTTAAATTCCTTGCTTTGTTGTTTCAACATGTGAGTAACATCAAATTTGATCCTTTTTGTTGCATTTGTTAAATGTGTTGTTATTTCTTGTTATTTTTTTTTTTCTATGTACTTCTTACAATTTTTGGTTAAAGCTGTATGTAGAGTATAGGAGAGTAGATATTGATGTAAATAATATTAATGCCTTAAAATAGGCATTAATTAACTCTTTGCTAGCTAGGCCACTGGTTGTAGGGTATTGAGTTAAAATAGACAAGGGTTGAGATGGAGATACCTCAAAGAACTAAAAGTAGACTCACCATTTGATCCAGCAATCCCACTGCTAGGTATTTATCCAAAGGAAAAGAAAAAGACATTTTATAAAAAAGACACTTGCGCTTGAATGATTTAGCAGCACAATTCACAATTGCAAAGATGTGGAAACTACTCAAGTGCCCAACAATACATGAGTGAATTAATAAAATGTGGTATGTATACCACGGAGCACTACTCAGCCATAAAAAGAAAAAGTGGTGGTCTAGTGTCTTTTGTAACAACTCGGATGGAACTGGAGGTCATTCTAAGTGAAGTATCGCAAGAATGGAAAAAGAAACACCACAGGTACTCAATACTAAATTAGAACTAATCGATCAATACTTACATGCACATATAGAAGTATAATTCAAGGGAAATCAAGTAGGTAAAGAGGGGGGAGGTGGGGATGGGTAATTCACACCTAATGGGTACAATGCACACTAACTGGCTGAAGGGCACACTTACAACTTCAACTCAAACTATACAAATGCAAATTATGTAACCAAAACTTATGTACCCCTGTAAAATTATGAAATAATAAAAAAATTTTTTTAACATTTACCTTTTGCTTGAGGTGGGGTATGTGTATTGCAGGAATGTTTTTCACTCTCATAATCCTATACCATTCTCAGCTTCTCTCTTCCTTGAGTCTGCATTTTGGAGATGATCTCTCTCCATGCTTTTTCCTATTTCCCAACCTTAGATTGCTGTTACTTATTTTTAAATGCCTGCTTGGTGGTCCTGGGCAGAGGAGTGCATTCTCTGTCATTTGGGTTTAGCCACAATCTTAGCGCGGCCCTATGTTCCTAAGTGTCACAGGTGGGCCTTTTTCAGAGACCCTACACCTCCTACAGTAGCAGCAGCAGCAGCAGCAGACTTCTAATGCTCTGGGCCCAGGATCGTTTTCCTACTTGATTTAAAAATAGAGGTGTTTTGTTTGTTTATTTGCTTCTTTTTGTTTTTCTCCTAGCCATAGCCATAGTGGGTCTTCCCTAGTTATCTGAGCATGGCAGGGTAATCATCTCTTTGTCCAGCAGCTTAAGACTTTTTTTTCTGTAGGGAGGAAGGGTCCAGGTGTTCTTTGTATCTTTTCCACAGTGTTATGCCAAATGTGTCCTTCCCACCATGGATGCATTCTCTGGTTTCCTTCTCAGCCCTCCTTCTTTCTCCTGGGTCTAAGGAAAAGAGTCTTAAGTCAGTACAGATTCTTTTGTCTCTGCATTATCAAGGGCTTTATACTATATTACTAGCCTTTAGTGATCTGCTAAGCATTTTAGCTGAATTCTTCCTGTCTTATTCCTCACCCTGGAAGCCTGTCCTCATTCCCTGTCTCTCCTAGGAGAGTCTATCTTTCCTTAGGTCTCAGGCTAATTGTTTGCCCTGTGACCTTAGCTCTGTAATGGGTTAAGAAATTATGATTTTGTGGATTATTTGAGGCACTTTCCAGCTTTTCGCTCCCTAGTGGAAGCTGTAAATTCTGTAATGACTGTTTGACTTTACAAATTCAATGAATGTGTTGTATAATCTGGGTAATTTATTTTCAGCTTTTATTATTCCTCATTATAATAGCTAATACTCTTTTGATTATAATTTAGATTAAAAACATCTAGTTCTAACAGACTATAAAGAAAAAGAAGAGATTTATTAAATTGTATATTTTAAAAGTTTAGAGATATATTTCACTTTAGTCACCACTAGATCTAAGCATCTACATGGTAAAAAGATAACATTAGATCCATACTCTCTGCTCCCCATTTTCTGTGTTGGTTGCATTTCTAAAGAGATTATCTTCTTATAGTAGCATAAAGACTATTAGCCAAGTGGGCTAAATTTCACATAAATTCATTTATAGCAACAAAAATGGTATATCTTTTGCTAAATGTTTCAGTAAATTTTTCAGCTTCACAGTCATTGGATTGTCTGGCAAACTCCAATACAACTATGGTGGCCAGGAACAGAATACTCCTGAGAATTAATTCATGAATCACACAAGTTTCTAGAAAGGTATCAACTGAAAATAAGGAAAAGGCAGATCCTCAAATGTTGGTCAGTTAAGTCAAAAAACACCAAGTGATCAACAACCAACAAGGTTAAGCATACTCTGGTTAGGTTTTATGTGATACTTGCGTGCAAATGATATACTCAGTCTACTAAATCACTAATAAAACTTATAACAATTTTATCCTTGCTTATATTGTTATAAGCAACAACAGGTACTGGACCACAGGGTTTTCCTAGATTAAACTTAATTTAATAAATGTTGAAACTCTAGGATTACTGACTTATGAGATACTGCGTTATAAGATTTTTACTGGAGTAGGATTGTTTTTATACACAATTAAAATCTTTTTTCCTTTAATAGCATAGTTAAACTTCAATAGTTTAATTCCACTTAACCTTTTTTTCTGGTTATCTGTATGGTTGATATCTTTCCTGTCATCTTGCTTTTGTTGTTAGTCTTTATACTTTATTGTATCCTTTGTCTAAATTCATTCCCGATTTACCTTTTTAATTGTTCTTAAATTGTAGAACTATGGTATCCAAAATTAAGTCTTTTATTATGATTTATTTATTTTTTATTTGGAAGATTACTTAATAAAGAAGCTTTTGTGGCAGTACAAAAGAATGTTTTGTCTTGTGAATGTTCAAAAATGTCCTTAATTTTGCCTTTACTTGTATTTGCTTGACGGTGTGCACAGTCCTTTACCCTTAAACTTTGCAAATATTTCCCAAATAGTTATCAGAATTTTTGGCTGCAGTTGAGAAGCCTGATGCTAATTTATTATATTTACTTTTTTAAACAATTTGATTGTGCTTGTATCATGGCACGGAAAGAACACGGGCTTCATGTTTGCATTGTCGCTCTTTGTCCCTAAGGTCCCAGGGAGGTGATGCTGAGGTTGGCCCAGATAAATGCTGTGTACCCAAGTGGATTTGTGTCACAGCAGAGGAACACCAAGTTCAGGAAACCCCATTCTTATAAAGGAGCTGCTAGCAAACCTGCCCAACCTATGCACCAGAGGGAGACATTATATTTATTGTAGTGGTTTGTAAACAAATTTTTCTCTGCCTACTCTATCTTCCAAGGATGTTTGCTGTACATACATCCTTGAAAAGGAAGTCAGGGACAAAAGTTGTCTCAAGACATGTAGAAACACCATAAAAAATTTCTCCCAACAGCCTATCAAAAACTTTTACTACTTAAAGGGCTATACACACATATGTAAGTAGATACCAATTTCAGAGTGCCAGTATTATAATTGGGGAGCTAAATGCCCATGAACATAGTTTGCTGAATTAATGTAATTAAATTTCAACCTATAGCATTTTATTCCTAATGAAATTAATAAACATTCCTACTTTAGAATCTATTAGCTTAAATGAAATATATTAAAGTATTTAACTATACAGCACACTGAATAAAAATATTTTCAATTTTATCTCCCTAGTAATAACTCATTGGTAATAAAAATGAAAACTTCTTACTCATATCAGTATAAGTAGCCTTTCCTCTTCCTTACTTCGAGAGTGCTTAAGATAAGAAAATGTTTACTTCACTTAATGTCTAGCTGTGAAAATAAATTTTTAATAAGTATCTAACTGCCATTTACTATACTGGATATGGCTATATAATATTTACCAAGATTTTTTAGCAATGATTAATAGAATGTATACCAGATTTATAATACAATTTTGATAAGTCTTTCAGAATAAAGAGACTGTTCAGTCTGGATTTCTACATGTATGAAGTTTTATTAAGCAAGGGATAATATAGTACAAATATTGTTTCTACTACTGAATGCCAGAACAAGCAATGGATACACATTACTATATACTACAGTTAAAATTTCAGTTAATCACTAAGTCTATTCCTCAACCCTTAAGTGATGAATATTGCATGAAATATTTTTGATACTTACTATTGATTACTAATTGTTATTACCCCTGCACAGAACAATATGGACCTCAGTTTCCAATCTGAATTGGTGCTACTAGTTTTCCCCATAATATTAACAAAGAAGGCATCATATATTACTAAAATGATACATTCTAGAAATTTTAAAAATGTATTGATTCTAAGGGTTTCCTTAAGTGTGTTTCAGAACTCTTGATGCTTGAATATTTTATTAAATTTAGATATGTAAATATTTCAATCTACAGTCAAAAAAATAAGGTAAATGGTGTACTGATAAACTTCAGATCAGAAAATTTTATGCAGTATGTAAAAATCTTTCTTGCCAATGCTATTTTGCTCAGGTAACATTTCTTTGAAACAAAAAATTGTATTTTAAGATTTAATGTTTCTCAAATGTTTTTGTTTATTTGGTAGTTTTATGAGTCAAGGAAAAACGAGGTGACTAATAATTCACTAGCCAAACAACTAAATATATAATTTAAATAACTAAATAAATTATTTTATTGGCAAAAGTCTTATTATAAATTATACATCCTAGGCATTTTTTTTTCTGTTTACTTGGCTCAAGTTGACTGCTGTCCCTCCCTTCCATGTTTAACAAATGGCTTTATGATAGTAATAAATAATCCATCCCTTAGACATGTTGTTTGACAAAAATGCTGATTATTTGTAATTAAGTGTGCATTGTAGCTAAAGGGAAATATGAGATTTGCTTGGTTTGATCCTTTGTTATATAATTATTTTAAAATTCAAGAAAATGCTAAAACAATAAAGCTAACAATAATAAGAATAATGGATGGATTTTTTGTGTTTCACCCTCTGTTTGTAGGCTGTGCGGGGAGGCAACTGTATTGATTAATTATTAAACAACCCACCCATCCAACAAGAGATTAGCAAAACAACTCAGTTGTTTTAACTCTTGATTATACATTTGATTGCATTAAAATTATACTCATCTGTGGTGTGCTGTGATACAATTTTCACAAGAAAATAATCACTTCACTAGAAAATAATCACTTAATAGAATTATTGGCTAAACAAGCTTATCAATGTATGAAACAATAAATTCTGTCTTAGCTTCAACATATATGATTGCTGATTTTTGTATTTTTAAAAAATATTTACAGATTTATATTTTATTGGAGAAATTCCAAATTACTAAATTGTCAATATGAGGTTTGTTAACAGATTAGTAAACTGTAAATTCAATAACAAAAAATCTTCATTAAACCACAAATTTTATTATGATAAAGTACCATATTTCTCCTGGATTCAATTTACAATTTATTCAGAGAGTAAAACATTAAATTTCTATATTTTACTTCTCCTTATAGAATTCTAGATTGAAACTAAAAATGAAATTATGCTATTATGTAGCCTACCATGTTTTCTTTCAATTCTATAACTATTGTTTATCAGAAAGTGGAAAATAGGTTCTGAGAAGATTACTGTGGCCCATCCACTTCTTCAGCATGTTCCTTTCCAAACAGGTAGATACTAATAAAGTCTATGAGATATGCACCCACTTTTGATAGGCCATTGTGTCCTGGGCCCAGAAAGTTATATTTTAGCTTATTTTGGCTCCTTTCAATTATCCAAATTGTCATGTAACATGATGTGAATGGTTTTCTGTAACTCTTCTTTTCTATTGTTAACTTTTCCCATTTAACTGTGCATTGGATGGTACTATTTTTGTAAAATGTGTAAATATTACCATTTTCCCCAGAATTTATACAGTTCTATTATCTCCCAAAACTCAATTAAGAAGAAAATTATGTATTTGTATGTATACTTGATTGGAAATTTTGCACTCTACTTAAAAATACCACTAATGAAATTAATGTTTGGTTGTTTAAAGAAGGAAAACCCACAGCCTCTCTTATAAAAGGTTGTTGTGTTGAGATATATTTTTTTCTGTGTAAGTGGGATACATTGACATAACATTTTATTATTATTATTATTACATATTGTTTCCCACTAAACTTTGGAAAAAGATTTTCTCTTATTCCCAACCTAGCAAAGAATCTGTCACTCATAGAATGTCAATGAGTACCTGAAAAAATAATGAATGAATAGGAATCTAGTTACCAATATGTTCAAAGAGCATATTATATTAACATTCTTTTAGAGGATAAAAGAAGAAACTACACATATCCTCTTTTATGTGTAAGACAAAAAAAAGTCAATAAAAATAACAGAGATCATTTTTAAGGGGGGGCTGTACAACTACCTTTTTGACAAATGGCAATTTTAACTTCTTTACAAAAAGAATCTGGTTAGTCAATTTTGGATTATATATTAACATTTAAGATAACAGTAGGGAGTCAGCATGGTCAGAATAAGAAACAGAGAAAAGAAATATGGCATAATGACAAAAGTAAGTTTCTTTTTTTTATTATTTCAAAGCACTATCGAGGTACAAATGTTTTTGATTGCATGGATTGCTTTTGTAATGCTTGAGTTTAGGTTATAAGTGTGCCCATAAACAAATGGTGTTTATTGTACTCTTTAGGTAGGTTTTTGCCCATCCTCTCCTCCTGACTCCCTCCTGCTTGATTTCCACTGACTTTTACTTCCCTCTGTGCACACATGTGGCATCAGTTAGTTCCCATTTAATAGTGACTGCATGTGGTATGTCTTTTTTCATTCCTTAGCTACTTCACTTAAGATGAGGGTCTACAGTTCCATGAAAAATTTTAAAAAGGCATTGATTCATCCTTCTTTGTGGCTAAGTAATATTCCATGATATGCATATACCACATTTAGTTAATCCAATTATGAACTGATGAGCACTTGGGTTGTTTCCACATCTTCGCAAATTGTGAATTGTGCTGCAATAAACATTTGAGTGCAGGTGTCTTTTTGATAAAATGACTTCTTTTACCTTTGGATAAATATCCAGTAGTGAGATTGTTGGATCAAATGATAGGTCTACTTTTAGTTCTTTGAGGAATTTCCATACTGTTTTCCATAGAGTTTGTACTCATTTTCAGTACCATCAACAGTGTATAAGCATTCCTTTCTCCATGCATCCATGCTAGCATCTATTTTTTTTGGACTTTTTAATAAAAGCCATTCAAATTGGGGTAAAGTGAATCTCATTATGATTTTAATTTGCATTTCCCTGATGATTAGTGACATTGAACATTTTTCCATATGTTTATTGGCCATTTGTATATTTTCTTTTGAAAAAATTCTGTTCATGTATTTTGCCCATGTTTTAATGGGGTTGTTTGTTTCTCTTGCTGATTTGCTTGAGGTCTTTATAGATTCTGATTATTATGAATATTTTCTCCTATTCTGTAGGTTCTCTATTTGCTGAGTTGATTATTTCCTTAGCTGAGCAGAAGCTTTCTAATTTAATCAAGTCCCATTCATTTATATTTGTTGTGGTGGTGGTGATAGCCTTTGGGGTCTTCTTCATAAATTCTTTGCATAGGCCAATACCTAGAAGAATTTTTCTGACATTTTCTTCTAGAATTCTTATGGTTTCATGGGTTACATTTAAGTACTTTATGCATCTTGAATTAATTTTTGAGAGTGGTTGGAGATACGGATCCTGTTTCATTTTTCTGCATGTGTTTATCCAACATTCTCAGTGCCATTATTGAACAGGGCTTCTTTTCCTCAGTGTATATTGTTGTCTGCTTTGTTAAAGATCAGTTGGCTGCATGTGGATGGTTTTACATCTGGGTTCTCTGTTCTATTCCATTGGTCTATGTCTCTATTTTTGTGCCAATATCACGGTTTTTTGTTCACTAAAGCTTTGCAGTACAGTTTGAAGTTGATAATGTGATGTCTCCAGACATGTTCTTTTTGCTTAAGATTGCTCTGGCTATTTGTGATATTTTTTGGTTCCAAACAAAGTGTAGCATTTTTTTTTTCTAGATCTGTGAAATATGACATTGGTATTTTGATGGGGATTGCACTGAATCTGTAAATCACTTTGTGTAGTATGGACATTTTAACAATGTTGATTCTACTGATCCATGAGCATAAGAAGTTTTTCCATCTGTTTGTGTCATCTGCAATTTCTTTCCTTAGTGTTTGATAGTTCTCTTTGTAGAGATCTTTCACTTCCTTGGTCAAGTATATTCCTAGGTATTTTATTTTCTTTGTAGTTATTGTGAAAGGTATTGAATCTTTGATTTGACTCTCAGCTTGACCATTATTGGTATGCAGAAATGCGACTAATTTGTGTACACTGATTTTGTAACCTGAGACTTTGCTGATTTTATTTATCAGTTCCAGGAGTCTCTTGATGGAGTCTGTGGTGTTTTCTAGATATAAGATCATATCATCAGCAAAAAGTGATAGTTCGACCTCCCCTTTTCTGATGTAGATACTCTTTATTTCTTTCTCTTGCCTGATTACTCTAGCTAGGACTTCTAACACTTGAATAGAAGTGGTGACACTGGGTAACTATATTGTTCCAGTTCTTGGGGGGAATGCTTTTAAGTTTTCCCCATTAATTATGATTGCTGGCTGTTGTTTGCCACATATGGCTTTTATAATTTTGAGATATATTCCTTCTATGCCTAGTTTGTTGAGAGTTTTTATCATAAAAGTGTGCTGGATTTTGTTGAATGGTTTTTCTGCATCTACAGAGATGATCATTTGGTCTTTGTTTTTCCATCTGTTTATGTGATAAATCACATTTATTGATTTGCATGTGTTGAGCCATGCTTGCATCCCTGGGATGAAGCCTACTTGATCATGGTGGATTTTTCTTTGATGTACTGTTGAATTTGGTTTGATAGCATTTTATTGATGATTTTTGCATCTATATTCATAAGGGATATTGGCCTGTAGCTTTGTTTTTTGTTGTGTCCTCTCCTTTGGTATCAAGTTGATACTGGCTTCATAGAATGAGTTGGGGAGGATGCCCTCCTCCGTGTTATAGAATAATTTCTGCAGTATGGGAACCAGCTCTTCTTTGTAGGTCTGGTAAAATTTGGCTATGAATCCATGTTTTCCAGGGCTTTTCTTTGTTGGATGATTTTTTATTACTGCTTCAATGTCTTTGCTTGTTATTGGTCTGTTCAAGAGTTCTACTTCTTCCTGATTGAGTCTTGGGAGGTTTGTGTTTCCAGGAATTTGTTCAATTTTCTCTACATTTTCAAGGTTATGTGCTTAGAGATTTTCATAGTATTCACAGATGATATTTTGTATTTCTGTGGTATCAAATGTAATAGTTCATTTTTCATTTCTGATTGAGATTATTTGGGTACTTTTTCTTCTATTCCTGGTTAATGTAGCAAGAGGTCTATCGATTTTATCTTTTCAAAGAACCAATTTTTTGTTTCACTGATCCTTTTTATTTATTTATTTTTATTTTCAATTTCACTTAGTTCTGCTCTGACTTTATTTATGTCTTTTCTTCTGCTGGGTTTGAGTTCGGTTTGGTCTTCCTTTTCTAGTTTCTTCAGACATGTCATTATATTGTTAATTTGTGATCTTTCTGTCTTCTTTATGTAGACATTTAAGGCTATAAATTTTCCCCTTAGAACTGCCTCAAAATGTATGAATTCAATAGATTTTGATAGTTTGTGTCCCCTTTTTCTTTCAGTACAAGGGATCATTTGTTTTAATTGTTCCACAGTATGTTGTTTAATTTCCATGACTTTGTGTAGAATGGAGTGTTTCTCTTGGAGCTTATTTCTAGCTTTACTCCCCTGTGGTCTGAGAAGATACATAGTATTATTTCTATTTTTTTGAATTTGTTGAGGCATGTTTTATGGCCTAACATGTGATCAATCTTGGAGAATGTTCCATGGGCTGATGAGAAGAATGCATATTCAGTAGTTTTTGGGAAAATGTTCTGTTAATATCTGTTAGGCCCATTTGTTCTAGAGTTCCATTTAGTCCAGTATTTCTTTATTTATTTTATGTTTGGATGATCTATCCAGTTCTGGTAGTGGGGTTTTGAAGCCCCCAGCAATTACAATGCTGCTACTTATCTCTTTGCTTAGATATAGTATGATTTGCTATATGAATTTAAGTGTTCCTGTGGTAGGTGCATAAATATTTAGAATTGTTATGTCTTCTTGTTGAATTGATCTCTTTACCATTATATAATGACCATCTTTGTCTTTCTTTACTATTTTTGATTTAAAGTCAATGTTATCTGACATGAGAATGGCTGAACCTGCTTTCTTTTGGTTTCCGTTTCCATGGAATATTTTTTTCTATCCCTTCACCTTGAATCTTTATGAGTCTTTATGAGTTAGATGTGTTTCCTGGAGACAACATATATTTGAGTTATATTTTTTAATCCATTTAGTCAGCTTGTATCTCTTCAGTGGGGAAATCAAACCATTCACATTGATTGATAGAATAGATATGTGGAATTTTTCCTCATGGCATGTGAAGGTGCTCAGCCTTGTCTTTTCTTCTTTGGCCTGGTGGTGGCAGTGACAACATCAGCCCTGGCTCGAGGGCAGGACACAGACCTTTGGAGGCTGGGCTCTCAGAATTGGCCTATTATCAAAGTGCAGCACTTGTTCTTAAGACCATATCAAAAGAATGAGAACAAGTGATTTGAGGAGAAGGAAAGTAAAGTTTATTACTTTTCTGTGAAGGAGGAAGATGTCAGAGTATTGTCTCAAAGTCCAAATTCCTGTACATAAACAGAAATACAGAGCTTTTAAAGGGAGGGTCCTCAGTTCTAGGGTATTGTCTTGTGACTACAGTTAATGATTCTATTAATAATCATCCCATCTCTGCTGAAGACCAAGCTGGGACCTCCACCCACCCAGAAGGCCCACCCATAGCTCTGCCAGCCAGGCACCAGGTCTCGTGGTCCATCTCTTGCAGTGCAAAGAACAAAAGACATTCTGCTGCCCCTCCCAACTACTGGCCTGAGGTAGGGGTGGAAGTCTCAGTCCCCAAAAAGAGTGGGGGAAGTTTTAAAGAGATAGAAAACATTTTTGCCATTTTTTTTTCAGGCCATCCCTCTGTTACAGATCTTCCACTGGGGAAAGTGGGGCCACTTGAGGGAGCAGCATAGGCAGGTGGCTGTGGGGAGTAAGGTTGTATGTGCCTCAGTCCCACAGCAGCTTGCAGTGGGCAGTGGGATTTGTCCTTGTAGTTTATGATGGTGCCCAGGCACCCCTCCCTTTTTCTCTTTGGCCTGGTGGTGGCAGTGGCAGTTTTGGCCCAAGGGTAGGATGCAGTCCTTCGTGGGCTTAGTTCCCAGAATGGTGACAAGCTGCAGCTGCTCAGGGCTTGGAAGCCTGTGGGACTCAGCATAAGGTCCTTCTCTAGAGTAGTGCCCCTGAAAAGTCTAGGCAATTCCCTATGTTAGTCTTGAGGCCTGTGTGGGTTGAAGGGTTCTCCTATAGCTAATGCTGTAAAAGTCTGTGGCAGGAATATGGAGCCCTAGGGATCATTCACTTATTCTTTCCCTGTGTCAGGGCATCTTTCCCTCTTCCCAGCCAATCCCAGCCTACCAAGCTGCCTTGCTTCCCTCTCCTTCTTTGCTTATGTGCTTCCCATTGCTTCTCTTTTGAATCCCAGTGTTCTCTCTTAGACAATTTATTCAAAATTGTGAATATCTACTTGCAATTTTGGTTCCTCTCCATCAAGGAGGAGTACATTAGCTGCATCTAATCAGCCATCTTGAACCACCCATTGTTAGGGAAGTTTTCAAGTAGCACTTAGTCTAGTATGACAGTAGTCCTACTTCTAAGGGAAGTGCTTTCTATCATTGCAATTAAATAAAAAATTCTCACAAGCTGCTTTCCAAATTTTAGCTGCTTTAGGAGTCCCACGTTGCAATTACTGTTTCCTCTTCAACAAGAGATTATTTATCTCTTTTAGGGCTTCCCTTCCTTCTGCTATAGTTCAGAAAGATTCCCTAGGTAGATATCTTAGAGAATGTGGTGGTACCCTAATGTATTTCTCTTCATTCATAGATAATAGCCTTGTGCTATATGTTTTTAAGTACCTGAAAATAAAGTGCTTCATATAGTGTTTCAAGTTTTATAGCTATTTATGGTGGTAGGGTAAGTCTGACACCTGTTATTTCACATT
This sequence comes from Lemur catta, assembly GCF_020740605.2. NCBI lineage: Eukaryota > Metazoa > Chordata > Mammalia > Primates > Lemuridae > Lemur > Lemur catta. The sequence continues at coordinate 72,879,120 of NC_059139.1, read as the reverse complement.
TGAAAAATATTTCTTCTGAGTATAGAATTGTATATTAGAAATTTTTCCAGCACTTAAATATGTCTTAAACTGCCATCTGGCTTTGATTGTTTTTGTTGAAAAGTCTGCCATCAACCTTATCATTCCTTTGAAAGTAATACATCTTTTGTTCCTCTGGCTACTGTCAAATTTTTGTCTTCATCATTCATTTTCAATAATTTCACTCTGATGTGATTAGATATGATTTTATTTGTATTTATCCTGCAAACAATTCAACAAAACATTTACATCATGGGATCCACTGAGAAATTTTCACCAGTATAAAATAATTATTTCCTGTAATTTCTTCAAATATTGATTCTGTTTTATTTTCTCTGTCATTTTTATATGAGACTCAAATTTCACATTGGTTAGAACTTTTGATGATGTCTCACATACCTTGTTACATTTTGTTTTATTTTATTTATTTTATTTTTCCAATTATTATTTCTCTCAGTGTTTCTGTTTGAATATATTCTATTTCTGGTTTTCTAATTTTGTACCCTATTGTCCAATCCCATTCAATGTGCTCTTATTTTCTCTTATTTTCATATATATCATTTTTGTTTTTCAGAATATCCAGTTTTTTAATAATTTCCAATTCTCTGTTAACATTCTTACCTTATAATCTGCTTTCCATATTCTCTTTTCCTTCACATTTTTATCGTAATTCATAAAGTCCCTATCTAATAATTTCAATATTTGAATTATCTGTGGTTCCTCATCTATTGTGCTTGTTTTATATTGATTTTCAGCCATTGAAATTCCTTTTTTGGTATTCTTCATAAGTTTTGAATGAATGCTGAACATTGTTAAAAAAATTATGAAAGCTTTAGATGATGTCTTCTTCTTCTCTTTGGGTAAAGTTGACTTCTATCAGCATCTAGTATGCTGGTGATCATATTCTAGTGATCATTTAGTGTTCTAGTGCTGAGGTTTGATTTAAGTCTCCATTAGGGTAGTGTATTCAGTTTGTTATTTTACTCCTAGGCATCACCCTTATACCTTGGGCATGACCTTACTTTAATGGCATGGCATTTAAAATGTTTTTTTGGTTTCAATAGATGGTCTAGGGTAGTGACTAAAGCTCATACTTTGTGACAAAATTTTAACTCCAAAATCTGCCTCTCAGCATGCCATAGTTACTCCAATTTCTATTTATTTCTTTAGGCTCTTGGTTGCTATTTTTAGCTGTTTCTTTTGTAGTTACCTAGCATATATACTGCAAAGGAGTCCACCAACATGTAGAGAAAAATTTGTTTACAGTTTATTTTGGCTCCTTTCTTGTGGTTTTCACCTCTCTGAGATTTTCTCCAAGTTTCTGTTACTTTGACAGCTCTGAACTCCAACCTTTCTCTTCTTAAACCAGGAAGTCTGATGCTTTGTTCTTTAGCTCTTTTCTGCCATACCTGGATTGTAGTTGCTTCTAGGGAAAAAATCTGAACCGAGTGTGGATATCACATCTCATTATATCTGATATCTGAAGGAAACGTACAATCATACATGGTTGTTGAAATGGTTCGAGAATACATGTACAAGGTCCAGCACAATGGTGTTTAGTACTGTATAAGGGTATATGTAGGTAAGTAAATTTTGCTGGCAAATAAATTTATAGTCCATAACTAAAGAAGTACATTAAGGAAGTTGTATTAAGTAAAAATTCTACTTAAAGCACAGATGACTGGACGTTTACCTTTTAAGAGAAGGCAGTAGATTAAAATTAAAACTAAAGTTTGAAAGAGTAGATATGATACTTTATGTATTCGCAGAGTCACAGATTTTAATATACTAGAAGTGATTACACAGTACTACAGACCAAACTGGCAGATGGGTTTTCTGATTTATCCTGCCTCACTTTTGTTTTTAATGTTTTTAATGCATTGATAACTATTCCTAAATACCAAACAATTTGATTTAAAGTTTTTCACACCCATAAAATTCTCTAATACTTCTTTGATTCTCAGGTAGTCCTTTGAATCTGCTTTCTATTATTATCAACTTCTTAGTCTTTTTCCAGCCATCATTTTCTATAAGGTTATGTTTATATGGAAAATAAAGGCAATATATATATACCAAGATTTAAATGTTTAATCCTCGTTTAACAAGTCATAATATTGACTTTTGTTTGAATTTTCTGCTAGATGTTTAGTAGATAGAATATTTTATTGTAGAACTTTGCAGCAGCAGAAACAAACTGTAAACACCAATGTACACATTTACAGAAACTATGAAAAAGGAGTTTGCTTTTTTCTTATATAAAATTTGTAACTAAATAAATAAATTCTTAAAGTTTAGGAAATTTCTAAGGCACTATTGGGCAACTTATTTGAATTGAATTAACTGTTTTAGTTAAAATAATCTCCAGAGAACTTCATTTGTATGTGGATACTCTTTTTGGCAGATTCTTAATAAAGCAATAATTTCCAGACTTTTTGAAGGATACTGTCTTGAGTTCTGCTCTGGTTTTGTTTAGAATTTCATGTACAAATCAAATACTCTCAGGATGGAAGTTGGACCAGTCTGCCAGTGATTCAAAAAGAAGGCTTCCAATAAGTTGTACTTTAATATATTTATTGACAAAGTAATTAGACAGGTACATAGGATGTGCATGCAAAATGTTTATCACTCATCCAAGTGCAATATTTCAAATAGACTATAGAAATATTTAGTAGTGGGTTAAAAAAACAAAGTATGGTCTAACATATTTACTCATATAATAAATATTCATTCGATATTCATATTTTAGTGTTTTTGAAAGAACATTTTAGGAGAAATATATGAAATGAATCTGATAGAATTAGTATAAGTTTTTGCCATATGAAATTGTAATCAACAATGGTTGAATGTTAGTAATTTCAATAGGTCTCCCTAGTCCATGCAAGAAGGTTAATTAAGAAGTGGTTTTAGACTTGGTGTGGTGGCTCATGCCTCTAATCCCAGCACTCTGGGGGGCCAAAGCAGGAAGATCGTTTGAGGCCAGGAATTGGAGACCAGTCTGGGTAATAGCAGATCCTGTTTTTACAAAAAATAAAATAAATGAATAAATAAAAAATTGCCAGGTGTGGTGGTGTATGCCTGTAATAGCAGCTATATGGGAGGTTGAGGCAGGAGGATTGCATCAGCCCAGGAATTTGAGGTTAGAGTGTACAGTTACACTGAATTATAATTGCACTACTGCATTCTAGCATGGACAACAGAGGGAAACCCTGGATCTCTCTAAAAAGAAAGTTGTTCTATTGTGTTAGAGAGAGAGGGAGAGAAAATGGCAGCTTGTACTAGTTGGTGGCAATAAATATGTAAACAAGTGAAGAGCCATTTAAGGAGAATTAAAAGGATTTGTAACTGGAGGTGACATGAGGAAGGGGATGGTGGAGTCAAGAATGACTTTGTTATTTGTGATTTGAGCATATGAACAGATTGTGTGTCAGTTATGAAATATGGAGTGATAAAGATGGGCAGTTTTGTTTTGGATGGGTGGAGTGACAACAATAAGTTCAGGGGGATTTTGGTCATGTCCATGTTGTGTCTGAGGTGCTGCTAAGACTTCCTAGTGGAGAAACCTTGGTGGTAGTTGGGTAAGCAATAGTCATGGACTTGTTGGCTCTTGAAGTATAGAAGTTGTGAAACTAAAAATAATGGTTGAAACATTGAATGTGTGAGATCATTTAGGAAACTGTATAGAGACGAGAGAGGGCCTAAAACAATTATGAAAATCACCAAGATTTAAGGAGGCAGAAGAAACCAAAAGTTGGGCACAAAAGAACATCCAGTGTAGAAAACGAAGGAAGTATTACAGCATAGGAAGGATTGGAGATTGTTTTTGGTGAGTAGTTAATAGTGTCAAATGATGCAGATATTCCAAACAAGATGGTGGTTGGAAAGCATCTATTGGGTTTAGTTACATGGAAATAATTGACGACCCTGATACAAGCAATTAAAGTGGAGTAGTTAAAATGCATCCTTTTTTTGAAGTGGGTTCAAGTATGAAGTCATTGAAAAGAAAATATATATTTACCTGCATAAAAATGTTCATAACATATTAAATTTTTGAACATCAGAATACAAATTGATATTATAACATAATCTGTTTTATATGAGTATATTTATATGTTCATACATAAAAGTATGAAATGATAGTAAAAAATGAGCATAAACTATATGCTATACAGTTATTTTAGGATTACATATTATTACCTCAGAGGCTTTCTATGACAAGTAAATGGGATGAGAAAACCACGACTAACGTAAGTCTATGATCACACAATGAATAAATCAGTGAAGCTACAATTCTATTCAGGAAGAATAGAATCAGTGCACTGAAATTAATTTCAGCGCTGTATACAATTTTGTAATGTTTTGTGTATAAAAAAAAGAAAACTTTAAAAGTAAGCCATAAAACCACCACAGAAAAATCTTTCTCAAAACACAACAATTTGAAGTTCTGGAATATGAGTCCATTTTAAAATAAGAGGAAGATGATGGAGAAAAAAATATATGAAAAGAAGTAGGTTCATATTTTCAATAAAAATTATTCCACAATGTTCAAGTGTTAAATTTTCAAGAGTATCTTCAATCGATGACTACATCAGTATCTCTAAAATTTCAAAACTTAAGACATTATGTTTTACAGGACTATGCTTAATATAATAGGGGAATTCAAGATGGTGAAACTGGTTTGTATAGATGTGCAGTCACAATTATCATACATCCCTCTTCATGGCATTGACAGTAAATATCCGTTGTGAAAATTGATTATGATGTCCCTACTGAAATTCCTATAGATTGTGCTGCTTATCCTTAGATGAAAGTTGGGTCAGCAAACAAAATGGAATGGACATGATAGGGCAAAAGAACTGTCACATGAACTGTGTAATATATTTTATTTCCTTACATTGCCCCAACTATTGCTCCATTTCTTCATTGTATTAATATTTTTAAGCACATTGTGTTTAAATATAAATTGAAATAGAATTGTTATCATAATCCATTTATATCATAAAATAATGAAGAATAATTTATAAGCTTCAAAAAACAAATATAATCTGAATTTGGATATTATGTGTTGATTACATTTTATATGTAAAATTATTTTCTTGTGCTTATATGAGCATACTTTTAAAATCTTTCGATATATTTAGTTACACATTTTTAAAAACTACTATGCCCATACGTATAAAGATTTGACAAAAAATATCAACATTGCAGTTTTTATTCATAGCAATGAATGTAGAAAATCCGACCTGTTAGTAAATTGCATTTCTAAAATATTTCAAGTATTATTAATTCTGTTGCAGGATCTAAAATGGAAGGTGAGCCAGCCACTTTCATGGTTCGGGATTAATAGATCAATTCCTCGATAGCTTTTCCTCTGCAAATAATTTTTCACAAGCAACATCATTATCTTAAAGGCCTCCATTACTGTGACTGACAGAATATGTAGGAAGTTGGCTAATACACCACCACAGCATAGGAAGCAGTGTTCCAGTATTACCATTTTTGAAGTGGTGGCAGGTGTGAATCAAAGTAGCATACGAAGGAGAGAAATCTCTTTGCTAGGCACTTCCACTTCCTTTCAAAGTGGCTATATTAAGAACCCATTTGGTATCTTGCAGTTTTGCTTCCTTCATTTGAAATAGAATTACCAGTACCAGGCAAGAGAATGTATTTTGAATGATGTTGTTGAACATATTTGATATGAATAGAGAGTAGTATTAATTATTATTTTAGCCTCCATTACGTATTATCTGAGGATCCTGAAAATACTTTCACAGAAAAACACAAATTGAAACAAAAGGTTATGGAAGATTTGCTCTTATTTACCAAGTTCTTTTCATTTCACATTATAACAATTACCTGATGAACCATTGTCACATGACTGAAATAGAATTGTAAGAGTGATATTGGCATTTGCTTTTGTTTGGACACTTTTGTTTTATTCAATAAACCCTTTCTATGGAGAGAGCTAATATTTGATGAGACTCAGGCCATGCTACAGATTTACATAACTTTATGTCCATTCCTACAGCAAAAACTTTTGTTAGATAAATACATTTTGTTAAGTGAAGTTAATTTTTACAAAAGAAGATAACTTTATTTCCATTGTCATTGTCATCCGGCTATCATATCCATTAGCATGCTCATGTCACTACTTAAGTGTATTGGAGATTGTGAACCAAGGTCTTCTTATTCCAAAGTCATAAAATGTGCTGTCTTTTTGGAATTGATGCAGACATTAAAATAAATATTTTGATATCATAAAAAATGTCATTATGAGTGTTTTCACTTGGAACCCCTTATCCCAGCTACTCTGATATTATTGCTTATTTTCTTTATTTTACTTAACAACATCTAAAATTTTTATGATATATTATTGATCTCTATTTTTGTGTCTCCTGATTTTGAGGGCAGGAGCCTTGTGGTTTGTCTTCTTCATCCTGTCCTGTTGTCTGGAATCTTTCCTGACACCATGCAGGTGCTCAATAAATATCTGCTGAATTTTAAAGAGGTGAGAACTTCAATTTGTTTTTATTCTTAGAACTTTATAAATATTATATCATTTTAATTTTTCATGATTACAATGAAGTCTATATTTGTAAACACTCAGAAATAACAATAATATACAATATCCTGAGAATTTTAAAAAAGGTATTCTAAAGTTGTGGACACTTAAAAAGTATTAAAAATAATCCCACATTTTAATTTCTAAATATATTACCATTTGAAATATATTACCACTTATAAGACTTTTTGAAATTATTATACAAATATGGAGTTCAGCATTTAAAATTTATCAAAATTCTAAATATTTACAGCCTAAAGTATAATTTACCCTTAAACAATTTAGTTAGGGCCAAATTTCACCCCACAAAAAATAAAATGGATATTAACTATTTCTTCATAACTTTATTCTTAGGTGACAGCTCATTTTCTAAGCTCTATCATTCATATGTGTATATGTTCTCCATGTTTTCCATCCACAGTCTGACAGAATTTTCATGTCTGCTTTCCACAAGGCTGGTTAAACCTTCACCACTGTTAGACACTTTTCAAATTGCCTTTGTTAACCAATATTTTATTGCAGATCCATTTACTTTTTTTCTATTTTTGTTTCCTTGAATTTCGCATTTTCTCTTCCAATTTTCTCTATACAGCAATACTCCGTAGCCTCTTACATCGTTTTGGAGATAAAAAGTTGTTACTTACAAAAAGTGGTTCTCTTCCATGTAGAAATTCCTGTGGAGTGATAGGCACTTCTGAGCTCCATGGCAACATTCACTTCCCTTTGAGATTTTAAGGGCACACACTGTTTTGTTGTTTATTTATTTTATTCACCTTCAATTAGGAAGAGAGCTATTCATGCCAGTATTTGTTATAAAACAGGATTTAATAGGATTCTTGATGGTCACTGAACAAAACCCAATTCAAACTAGCTCAAGTGAAAAAGAGAATTTAATGGTACACATACTTAAAATTTTCAGTAGTGGATTATGCATGGATGGATCCAAGGACTCAAAGGACATTATCAGAAGTCACTCTATTGCTCGCCCCTGTTTTATTTATTTTGGCCTCATTCAGGAAGATTCTTCACATGTTTTGGAAAGATGGTCTTTACATAGTTTACTCTAAGAAACCTTTGCTCAAAGATCTTCATTTTTCCCATATTGTGGTTTCACAAAAGTTTTTAGGATTGATTTGTATGTTCTCCTGCTCAGATTATTCAGGAAGCAATCACTTTGGCCAATATTTGTAAGTATGTTGGCCCAGACAATGGGTTTCATGCCCATCGTTAGTAACAAACAGCAACAACAAAAAGGATTAGTCTTGTCTAATGCATGAAATGAGAGTTGGAGGAGAGTTTTCAGATAAAAGAAAATGAATATGTATATGCTGGACAGAAAAACAGTTGGCCACTACACACAAGTTGTTCTTAACCTTTCTCATTTATCTAGCAAACCCAAAGTTCTGATTCAGAAGCAATGCTCTGGATTCGGGTCCATTGTTTCTTATTAACATAAAGCCTGAAGTGATGATTAAGTACAATGGACATTTTAAACAGTTGATTCTAATTCTAACTTTGCCACTATCTATTTATTTGAACTTAAGCAGGTCATTTGACATTTCAGAGCCTCCATTTCCTCAGGGATAAATTTAGGTGAATATATTACATTTTCTCTAAAATTCTAATCTTATGATTAAATAATGAGTTTATGAGTTGATGTTGTGTATGTCACCATCCCTCTCTGTGTGTCTCAGTTTCTCAAGCATAAAATAAGGTGCACGGCCCTCCTCCTTTCCGACCTTTTGGTGTGCAACGAAAGTAAAATAAAATGAGTGGAAGAAAAGCACTACGAAATATTATGCAAAAAAGTTTTCATTTTCACACTGCAAGAGCCAAATTATGAATCATTCTGTTCCCCTGATTCTTAGACCACCTTTTTAAAAAGCATAACCTGAAACAATGCAAATTTTTGTTGATATGATTTATATTAGTTCTATAAATCTTATTTGTATATAATTAATAAAGTCCAGTAGTTATTTCCTATCAATTCTCAATACTTCAAACATTGATGATGCTTTGTTTACCCAACTTACCTAATAGACATAATAACAATAAAAAATCTAATATTTAAGTGCTTACTTTATTATTTTTTGGTTTGAGACAGGGTCTACCTTTGTCAGGCTAGAGTGCAGTGATATCATAATAGCTCACTTCAACCTCAAATTCCTGGGCTCAAGCAATTCTCCTTAGTCTCCCGAGTAGCTGGGACTACTTGTCCACACGCCACGCCCAGCAATTTTTCTATGTTTTTGTACAGACAGGGGTCTTGCTCTTGCTTAGGCTGGTCTCAAACTCCTGGGCTCAAGTAATCCTTCCACCTTGGCCTCCCAAAGTGCTGGGATTATAGGCGTGAGCCACCGGGCCCAGCCAAAATGCTTACTTTAAATTGATTAATTAAACTATAATGAATACTATTTAATCCATGGCATGAAAATTAAACTATCTTGGTTTTTTCTTTAAATAATATATGCAAACACCTAGTAATATCTGCCTTACTTTGTAATATAATAGGAATGTATTAGTGTGACTGTTGACTATTTATACGGAGCATAGAAAAATTATGTGGTATCTGCTTATTAATTAGTGATTGTCACCTTGCTTCTGATGTATACATTTTTAGAATACGTTGCTGTTGCTTTTACAAAATGAATTAAATAATTCAGCTTTTTCATTCCCAACAGTTCCACTGAATACATAGATTGTGTTACATTTTAACCTAATTATTTTTGTTACTCATGAAACAATAATTGAGGCATTTTTACTCTGAAAAATTTATCTAACCTCTGCATTGCTACTGATTTTTCTCTAGTGGCATTTAACCTATCAGATGTGAAATTACTGTAAATTTCACTCTGTAGTATTTAACATTTTTCTCATCAAACACATATTTTTTTAATGAAAATCAAACAGTCTTTGCATGAACAAAAGCCCTGTCATTCACTGGTTGGTTTCTCCCTCATTTCTCATTGCATATTGTGTTATATAATTTGTAAAGTGAGCTATTGTTCTTAGAGCCCCTGTGATAGTGTAGACTCATTCTTTGTTTTATAATGCAGTAATTACTTACATTGCTACACTCATAACTTTAACATGAATAGTGCAACTGTCAGTGGGTAAAATGTGCTCTTGCGGCATGGTAGGTACATAGATATGATTTGGGGGTTTGTCAAATGTGAAAACATTAAATGCTAACAAATAACAAAGACATTTTTATGAGTAGAGAAAACTAGAAAGCAGTACAAATAAGTTCTCTTGATATACCTGTCATTTTCAAAATGATTTCTGAAAAAATATTGAATTTGTGTGGTTTATTCTTTGATTATCTATTTAGTGACCTCATTTTCAGTGTTGCATAAAACACCAGTGGACTCTCTATTGCTATAAAAATGACCACTTTCCACCATAAAGACTGAATAATCCACCATGTATATCCAAAACAGGATCAATAATAGTGTGTGGAAATTTCAAATGAAACAATGCATTTCAAAATTTTGTTCATGAAAATTAAAATATCTTAAAATGAAGAAAAAGTATTACTTAAAAGTTATAGATAAGTGTTTAAAATTGATAAAACACATATTTTGGAATAATGCAAGGAAAAACAATGTATTCAATGCATCCAACCAATAGATTAAATAAAAATGGTATTTTTACTTGAAATATCTAAATTTTTATTTATAATTTTTGGCACTGCATTGATCATGCATCTCTCCTTAACTCATTCATTAACTGTTATGTCAGATTAATAAATGTGATTGTAGAAATAATGGAATTTTTCCATATCCTTATTTCACTGCTAACTGACACTGTTTAAGGTAATTGAGGAAACAGGTTGCATTTGTCTTACAGCCTCGGGAAGAAATAAATATATATAAGCCAAGCATCATGAATTTTTAGCAGGCTGAAATATTTATAATGGTCAAATTTTGGTTCCTTGTGTGTTGATATGATGGAAGGCTATGTTTTTAGTATTGTTTTCAAACTGTGCTTTTGGAAAAGGCATTGTTTACCCTTTAGATGGTATTAAATTTATTAAATTAACATGCTTCCTCAAAAAAAAAAAAAGCAAGCCACCTAAATATGTTCTATTTCATTGATCTGTCTTCTGTAGCCTAAAATATACATTCAAACAACAGTTGGACATGTCATCTGCATTTGACACTGATTAATTGATGAAAAGAATTTGTCTTGTTGACTTAAGTCCCACAATTAGACCTCACCGTGGCTACTGCACAGAGTGCTTTTTGCTACAGTGACTTGTGCTGCTATAAGAAATGAGTTTTGGAAATGGTCTTTATCCTCCCAAATAAAGTTAGTGCATCCAGATTTGGAAACTGACAGCAGTAATATTCCCCAACTAAAGCTAGAGCTTAGCCCTGTTATACTTATTAAAAAGCCTATTCATACAAATTAAATCCATTCCATATCCTGGTCTCTGATGACAGCTCCATTTTTTTTCTCGTCTGGTATGAATTACCTCAAGTCTGTACCCAGAAAGAATTTATCCCTTTCAAGAGACTTCTCCAAGCCTATAATAAATTCACGTGGGTCGTCCCATCAATGTAGTGAATTTGCATTATTATTTCATTATGAGTAGGAAAGAAAGCGGATTAGATCTCTTCCAGCATTGGCAGGGCCTAATTCAACCTGAACACATGATTAAAGCTGGCATTTATGACTGTAACTGTCAAAGAAAACTAATTGTAAACTGAGAGCTGTGGATAATTATGGCTTTTGCTATTAAACCATTTCTCTCCTATTTATCACAGAACCAACTACAGACTTTACTACTGTTTGCATTTAGTACTCTGATTACTATGAACCTACTTATGCAAATGAAAGTGATCTATATTCTCAAATTGAAGGCTTTGTGTAGAATTAAGTTCAATCATGCGTTAGTATGTGTGTTTTACTTTTTTATTTTTCCTTTTAAAAAAAATTTTGGAAAGGGTAAAGTGACACTAACACCACTGTGTCCAAGACATGGAATTTTGCATTGTTTTAATTACAAACCCTGAAGCAGCTGCCTGGTAAGCAGTTTGACGCATGTGCTATTTGAACTATCTTTCATAAGAAAAAAATTTTAAAATGCTCCTTTTATGTGCATATATTTATACCAAGGCCTTTACAACTATGCACATACATGCTTATATGTTTTATGTTTACATAATTACACAAGTATGAATAACTATGTACTTATGGAATACACACATATAACTATGCATATAGAAAGGTATGTGTTCCACATACATACTACATATATAAATATATGGACATAAATATGTATTAGATTGGTGCAAAAGTAATTGCACTTTTAGCATTGTTGACATTTGCTATTTGATATTGGAATGCATTCTTAAATAAATGTGGTTATGTTATACATCATTTGAATGCCATTTCTTGCTTTATGTTTTTTTGCTAATGACTTTATTACTTGCTGTTTATCTTATATTTACTTTAGACTATGGAAATGATGTTACACAAAAAGAAAATTTGAGTGATTTTCTTATTTGAGTTCAAAATGGGTTCAAAACGGGTTGTAAAGCATCAATCAACAACAACTCACAGCATCAACAACAAATTTGGACCAGGCGCAGTGGCTCACGCCTGTAATCCTAGCACTCTAGGAGGCCCAGGTGGGAGGATCACTCGAGGTCAGGAGTTTAAGACCAGCCTGAGCAAGAGTGAGACCCAGTCTCTACTAAAAATAGAAAGAAATTATCTGGACAACTAAAAATATATATAGAAAAAATTAGCCCGGCACGGTGACGCATGCCTGTAGTCCCAGCTACTCAGGAGGCTGAGGCAGGAGAATTGCTTGAGCCCAGGAGTCTGCGGTTGCTGTGAGCTAGGCTGACGCCACGGGACTCTAGCCAGGACAAAAGAGCAAGACTCTGTCTAAAAAAAAAAAAAACCAATGAATTTGGCCCAGAAACTGCTAATGAACGTACAGTGCAGTGGTGGTTCAAGAAATTTGACAAAGGAGAAGAGAGCCTTGAAGATGAGGAGAGCAGTGGCCGGCCATTGGAAGTTGACAATGACCAATTGAGAGCAATCATCGAAGCTGATCCTCTTCCAACTACATGAGAAGTTGCCGAAGAACTCAATGTCGACCATTCTGTAGTCATTTGGCATTTGAATCAAATTGGAAAGGTGAAAAAGCTCATAAGAGGGTGCCTCACGAGCTGACCAAAAATCAAAAAAAAAATCATCGTTTTGAAGTGTCATTTTTCTCTTCCACTACACAACAGCAATGAACCATTTCTTGATGGAATTGTGACATGCAACAAAAAGTGGATTTATATGATTACCAGTGACAACCAGCTCAGTGGTTGGACCGAGAAGCAGCTCCAAAGCACTTCCCAAAGCCAAACTCGCACGAATAAAAGGTCCTGGTCACTGTTTGGTGATCTGCTGCCGGTCTGATCCACTATAGCTTTCTCAATCCCAGCAAAACCGTTATGTCTGAGAAGTATGCTCAGCAAATCCATGAGATGCACCAAAAACTGCAAGGCCTGCAGCCAGCATTGGTCAACAGAAAGGACCCAATTCTTCTCCACAACAATGCGACCACATGTTCCACAACCAGGGAACGCTTCAAAAGCTAAGTGAATTGGGTTACAAAGTTTTGCCTCATCTGCCATATTCACCTGCCCTCTTGCCAACCGACTACATTTCTTCAGCAACTTGACAACTTTTTCCAGGGAAAACGCTTCCACAACCAGCAGGATAAAGAAAATGCTTTCCAAGAGTTCATGGAATCCCAAAGCACTGATTTTTATGCTACAGGAATAAACAAACTTATTTCTCATTGGCAAAAATGTGTTGATTGTAATGGTTTCTATTTTGATTAATAAAGATGTGTTTGAGCCTAGTTGTAATGATTTAAAACTTATGGTCCAAAATAGCAATTACTTTTGCACCAACCTAATATGTGTAAGTGTTTATATATAGATATATACACACAGATAAGTAAATAAATGTGTGTATACATATACATACATACACATACAAACATGTATAATATTATCACTAAACACTATAAGCCCTTCATGATGTACCAGATATCTTTATAATTTTACAGGAAGCTGTATGGGGTAGTGGCTACTCATGTAAGCTCCAGAGTATGTCTACTTAAGATTCACTTCCACTTTTACCATTTACCAGGTATGTACACTTGCACGACTTCCTTATTTTAAAGATGTATAAATATTATAGTGGGATAATTAAATAAAATAATTAACATAAACTAAGTTTCACACAGCAAGTGCTCAATAAATATTAGCTTTTAGCTAGTTTCATCAAGTGCTATTACTGTCACTGTGAATCACTGTGTGTGTATGAATTTGGGTGATAATGTATTTTGAGGTGAAAGTGTAATAATAGCAATAGGTATAATTCAACTACAGGCTTCTAATTTATGACACAGTTTTAATTCATGAAATCATATTCAGCAAAAGTAATTATTTAAAAGCTTAAGTAGCAGAATTTAATTTTTGTAACTGTAGAAATTATTTATGAATAATATATTACACATCAACAGGGAGAAAATAACTTCTTTTGTCTAGTGTCCTGATTTCCAATTCACGGAATAGTTTGACTGCATCCTATGAAATAGTACTGATAATGAATAAAATGAATTATACACTGGTAAGAGTAGGCTATTTTAAAACATCAAACAATGAGAAGTTAGAATAAGAACAAGAACAGCTATATTTTACTCCATTGACACCTGCATTTTAGGAAACACATTTCATTCAGAAAATGCAACAAGATTTTGAAAATGGAAGGAGTCATTTAGAATGCTCAGCTCAAGTACCAAAATTGTATGTTATCACCTCTGAGGGCCAATGAAGTTAGCATTTTATTCACAATCACTAAGCAATATTGAAACTGGAACCCATGGTTTATGGGATTCTGCAATTGTATCATGTTTTGATATCAAATCTATTCAATAAATGTTAAATATCTTTAAATGAGATTAAAATCATTAATTTGTACTGGAAAAGTAACAATATTAGTTTGCAATCAACTTCAGATATGCAAAAATAATAAATATACACAAAAATTTAACATAGATATTTTTGATTTAAGAACTGTTCTAAATATTCATTTATTTATGAAATAAAAGACCTTTAAAGCTATCCTTGGTCTCTTAACTCAAGGGTAAGTCAGTGTTTGTGTATTAACTTTTTAATCTCTGTTCATGAGCAGAAATATTTTGGCAGTTACACAAGCATTGGGTGCACCACTTCTTCACTTAATATTAGTTCATAAACATTGATTTGTGTTTTCATATATCCTTATATTATCATTTATGTCACCTCTTAAAATTATATTGAGGTGATATGCCATACTTTACTTCAACTATACTCTACTCTTGAAAGACTTTTAGGCTGTTTTTAAAAATGGTTATATATAATGACCACTAGTAAAATCTTAGTGTATATTTCTTTGCTTTAATTATTTATTTTGAATAAATTATTTGGAATTGGATTACCTATTTAAAGGTATGAAACTATGATTTTTGAAAGTTTTTTGCCATATTCTCCAAAATGATGGTGTAAACACTAAGGTTTTGCCTAATGTCATTAAAATAATATTTGGGTTTTATTTTTATTGTTTTGCCAGCTTTTCAGAGATATGTAAATATTGTGGCATATTAACAATTATTTTTATTTTCTCTTGTTTGAATTATTTATGTTTGCTGGATATTTTTCTTGTACATTATTTCCTTTGGGGAAAAAACTGAATAAATTACAGCACTTATTTAAAAATGCATTCCTTAATGTTAGGTGTAAGACTTAGGTAACAAATCAACAATTATGAAATCAGGTTCATTCTCTGTGTATGCATTCAATGACATCTAATGGTTTGGTTGCACTTTCTGAGAGCTTGTATTTTGCTCATAGATCCTGAGGGACCTCTGATAAATAAAGTATGCTTGCATTTCAGAAGTCTTAATTTCACCTTAAAATGACAACTTGAGTCAACACTTCTGATAGAAACTTTTTTCAAGACATAAAGTGTCACTAAATAAGACATTCCAGCAAAGTGTTTGCAGTGTCAGATAAAAGTTGTTGAAAGTGTTATTTAACATTTCCATATATTTACTCATTTTATTAGATATTTTGTTAGAAATATAACCATTTTTATTCATTGATTATTATTAATAACATCTCTATAGGTTAGTATACTGAGATGCAAAGAAGCTATCATGTAAACCAAGACACAGAATTAAAAATGAAAAAAATATTTTACAGATTTGTTTGTTTTCTCAAGAAATTCTTGACATCCAAATAAACGATATGTGAACATAATTTCTCAGAGAAACACAGTAGATGTAACTAGGTTGTTACTGGATTGATGAAGAGTAATTTAATATCATTGCTGGAATATAATCCAAAGCCTACTTTTACATTATTAAGGATAAGAAAGCATATAACCTGAATGAGAGAAAAACTGAAGCCCCAAAATATTGGATGGGATCCTGGGAATTTAGTAATCTTACATGACAGTAACTAAAAAACCCACTACGCTACAGAGAACTGTATATGCTTCATGCTCATTGTTTGGAGGTCAGTGCCATGAAGACTAAGAGAGGTTTATAGTTCATGGGAAAACTCTTGATGCTTTGGCTTGAATTAAGTATTGGTGGATACACACCAAAACGTTAATCATTTTTGTCTTTCACACTATTATGCAAATCAAAGTAAAATATTTTCTTTTGGGGGGGATTAACAGGGGATTAACAGGATAGGAAAAAAATGAACATACTTTTACTATTTTCTTAATTTCATTTATTAACAACAATATGTATTAAAATAATATATTTTTATGCCTTAATTTATTTACTCATTCTCTTGTTGAATATCTGGGTTGTTTTTATTATTTAATTTCTTTAATAATGCTAAAAGAACATCTTTGTGCATATCCTCTTAAGCACTTAAATATATTCTCAGGTAGGATGTATTTCTGGAGGAATAATTGCTAGGTCAGAGGGTATGTATACTCAAAAAATACAATTGATATGGTCAAATTGCCCTCCCAAGATTTAGGACTAGTTTATACCCCAGTGAGAGAATATTCTTTTCCTCACATCTTTGTCAACACTGGTACTTTAATTTTTAGTCTTTTTAATAGGTTGAAAAATTATACTATTTTCCCCTTCTTTTTATTTCAAACTGCTTCTTAGGTTTCCTGACTTATTCCTCTGCTTTGTGACTTTCAGATCTTACAGAGAATACAGGCTGTAGTCAAAGATTCTGCTGAAGAAATGAGAAAGAGTACCAATGGTATAAAGTGTGTTAGTGCTTTGGAACACTTCTCTTTTTTATTTCAATATGTACATTTTCTGTTCAAATGTGCATTAAGCTTGTTATGCTCATGTTTAAGCGTTCAAAAGGCATAAATTTTGCTAACATTAAGACTTTATCATTTATGTTGCATTTGGGGTTTTAGAATATTAATGATTTAATGACGAAAAAGGAGATAATATAAAGCACATTTTCAAAACTCATAAGTTGATAAAATTTAATAGATTATTTTTCTTTTTTAATAAATTTCTAGTCTTGAGGGTTTTTTTCTTTTTTTGTTTGTTTATTTGTTTTTCTTTTTTTTTAACCTAGGGAGATAGTAAACTCTTCAGGGCAGGATCTGCATTTTCTACTTCTGATTTTGATTCTACAGAATCTTTAATAGTTCTTAGTAAGAATTTGATTTCAGTTGACTTACAGTCAAATATTGGATACTCATCACCTAAGTGCACATTTGGGAATAACACCAATTGGGTATCGGACAGAGGAGGGGGGTGGGGTGAGGGGATGTGTGTATACCTACTTGATAAGCGCGATGCGCTGTCTGGGGAATTGAAGCTCTGACTCAGGGGGATGGGGGGACACGGGCAATATATATAACCTGAACTTTTGTATCTCCATAATAAGCTGAAATAAAAAAAATATTAGATATTGTACACTGAATGTAGATTTATCCTATAAATACATGAATGAAATGTACTTATTTTAAAAGTTTAAAAATTTAAAATTTGAAGAAGTCATGTCTTAATTAACAATATTTTTTTCCAAACTTGGTTAACACTTCCTTCTTCCTGGGAAGATAAATTATTAATTTTAT
Organism: Lemur catta; assembly: GCF_020740605.2. Lineage (NCBI taxonomy): Eukaryota > Metazoa > Chordata > Mammalia > Primates > Lemuridae > Lemur > Lemur catta. Next base: position 72,861,410 of record NC_059139.1, on the reverse strand, counting down.
GAAATATTTTTATGGTCAGTTTTGAGTCTTGGTCAGCTACAACTCTTTGCTGCTCACCAACTTTGAAATATTTTTCTTTGATATTATTTTCTGATGCCTACTGTATTGTACTCAGGGAATTCCAACTAATCTTATGAATATCCTATGAAAAATGCATTAGAAATATGAATCTGCTGTAGGAGCCACCGTGACATAAGTTCTAATACAGATGCAAACTTTAAAATTATAAACATACATATTTTATATGCTTTCTAGCTTAACTTCTAGCTTTTGAATACACATTTTTCACTAAGTATTCTATCCCATACTAGTTACATTGCCTTGATTTTGTATTGATTTTTATTTTATGTATATTCTCTCCTTTAAAAAAATTTTTATTTTTAATTATTATTGTACATAATAGTACACATTTATAGGGTACACATGATAGGGTACACATTTATAGGGTACACAATGTGAATTAATCAAATCCAGGTAATTCAGGTTATCAGTCATCTCAGGCATTTATCATTGGAATGTTAAAGACATTCCAATTCTATTCTTTTAGTTATTTTAAAGTATGCCCTAACATATTATTGATTGTAGTCACTTTGTGGTGCTGTGAAATACTGTTTGCTCTAATTATCTAATGATATTTTTGCACCCATTAATCATCCCCACATTTTGCTCCCCTCCCCACTACCCTTCCCAGCCTCTGGTAACCATGATTCTACTCTCTGTCTCCATGAGAAAATTATTTTTGATATTTAGCTCCCACATATGAGTGAGACTATTCAATATTTGTCTTTCTGTACTTGGCTTATTTCACCTAATATAATGTTGTCCAGTTCCATCCATGTTATTGCAAATGGCAGGATTTCATTTTTCATGGCTATATAATATTCCATTGTATATGTGTACCACAATTTCTTTATCCATTTATCTATTAACAGACATTTAGTTTGACTCCAAATCTTGACTATTATGAATAGTATTGCAATAAACATGTGAGTGCAAATATCTTTTTGATAGAGTACTGAATTTCCTTCTTTTGTATGCATACCTAGCAGTGGAACGGCTGTGTCATATGGGAGTTCTACTTTTAGTTTTTTTAGGAACCCCCATACTGTTCTCCATGGTGGCTGCACTAATTTACATTGCCATAAACAGCATAGAAGGGTTCCCCTTTATCCACATCCTCACCATCATTTGTTATTGCCTGATTTTTTGATAAAAGACATTTTAACTGGGGTGAGATGATATCTCATCATAGTTTTGATTTGCATTTCTCTGATGATTAATGATATTGAGAATTTTTTATATACTTGTTGGCCATTTGTATGTATTCTTTTGAGAAATGGCTATTCAGATCCTTTGCTCATTTTTAATTGGGTTATTTGATTTATTCCTATTGAGTTGTTGGAGTGCCTTATATATTCTAGTTATTAATCCCTTGTCAGATAGGTAGTTTTCAAATATTTTCTCCCATTCTGTGAGTTGTCTCTTCTTCACTTTGTTGATTGGTTCCTTTGCTGTGCAAAAGCTTTTTAGATTGATATGATGCTGTGTCCAGTTTTTATTCGGTTGCCTGTGCTTTGGCATTATTACTCAAGAAGTCCTTGCCCAGACCATTGTCCTGAAGCATTTCTTCAATGTTTTCTTTTAGTAATTTCATTGTATTAGGTCTTATATTTAAGTCTTTGGTCCATTTTGATTAGATTTTTATATATGGTGAGAGATAAAGGTCTAGTTTCATTCTTCTGAATGTGGACATACAGTTTTCCCAGTATTATTTATTGAAGACACTGTCCTTTCCCCACTGTTTGTTCTTGGCAACTTTGTCAAAAATAAGTTTGCTATAGATGCATGGATTTGTTTCTGGGTTCTGTTTTCTGTTCCATTGGTCTGTGTCTGTTTTTATGCCATACCGTGCTGTTTTGGTTACTACAGCTCTGTAGTATAATTTGAAGTCAGGTAATGTGATTCCTCTAGTTTTTTTCTTATCTTTTTTTGCTCAGGACAGCTTTGACTATTCTTGGTCTTTTGTGATTCCACATACATGTAAGGATTATTTTTTCTATTTATGTGAAGAATGTCCTTGGTATTTTGATGGGGATTGCATTGAATTTACAGGCTGCTTTGTGTAGTGTGGACATTTGAAAAATATTGATTCTTCCTATTCCTGAGCATGGAATATCTTTCCATTATTTTGATGTCCTCCTCAATTTCTTTTATCAATGTTTTATAGTTTTCATTGTAGAGATTTTTCACTTCTTTGGTTAAGTTTTTTCCTCAGTTTTTTATTTTATTTGTAGCTATTATAAATGGGATTAATTTCTTGGATTTTTTTTCAGATTGTTTACTGTTGGCATATAGAAATGCTACTAATTTTTGTATGTTGATTTTGTATTCTGCAATTTTACTGAATTCCTTTATCAGTTCTAATAACTTTTTGTGGAGTGTTTAGGTTTCTCAATGTATAGGATTGTATCATCTGCAAACAAAGATAATTTGACTTCTTACTTTCCAGTTTGGATGTTCTTTTTGGATGTTCTTTATTTCTTTCTCTTGTCTGATTGCTCTAGCTAGAACTTCCAGTACTATGCTGAATAACAGTGGTAAGAGTAGGTATCCTTGTACTGTTCCAGATCTTAGAGGAAAGGCTTTTAGTTTTCCCCATTCAGTATGATACTAGCAGTGGGTCCTTCATATATGACTCTTATTGTGTTGAGGTAAGTTCCTCCTGTACCAGTTTTTGTGAGAGTTTTTTTTTTTTTTATCATGAAGGGTTACTGAATTTTATTTTTCTCAGTGTCACTTGAAATGATCATATGATTTTTGTCATTTGTTCTGTTGATGTGATGTATCACATAGGTTGTTTTATGTATGTTGAACCGTCTCTGCATCCCTGAGAAAAAAGAGACATTACAGCTGATACTACAGAAACTCAAAGGATCATTAGAGACTACTATAAATAACCACGTGCCAATAAATTGGAAAACCTAGAAGAAATGGATACATTCATAGACAAATATAATCTACCAAAATTGAACCAGAAAGAAATCCAAAACTGAATAAACTAATTACAAGCAATGAGATAGAAACAGTAATAAAAAAGTCCCCATCAAAAAAAAGTCCAGAACCTGACAGCTTCCCTGCTGAGTTCTACCAAGCATTCAAAAAACAACTAATACCAATCCTAAAGTATTTGAAACAGTCAATTAGGAGGAAATATTCCCAGACTCATTCTACAAGGCCTTAATCACCCTTGATACCAAAACCAGACATGGACACAACAAAAAAAGAAATCTGTAGGTCAGTATCTCTGATGAACATAGATGCAAAAATCCTCAATGAAATACTAGCAAACCCAATTCAATAAAACATTAAAATGGTGATGCAAAAACAACACAATAATTTTAAAACCTCTACTTTTAAGTGCCAATTGCCACTAAAAGGACTGTGCCCTCAAGATGCATATTTTAAAAACATAAAATGCAGATGTATTTTCTGCAGAGAGTAAAAGGTGGTTTCTACCATAGGGAAGCAATGTATACCTGAATAATTGGATACTCTACAGAAAACAGAAGGATTAAATAAACTAAAACACATTGTGGAATTAGGCAAAATACTAGAAGATTCTTCTTTGAGAAATTTAGCAAACTAAAAGAAAATAGCAAAGACAACATTGGAGGTTAACAACTAGGTATTTTAAAGCAAAACAAACACACAGTTGATAAGCCCTACATACATACTTACAGTTTCCAGTTGACTTTATAGCATCCTACTCTTAAAGATAATACAGTAAGCAAGGATTACAACATTGCTAAGCAAAATAGAGACCAAAAAAATTAAAGAAATAAATAGCTTCAAGTAAGCTTTCATTCAAAGGTGTGCTGGAGCCTTAGGGGCTCTGGGGCAAGAGCCAGTTGTTATTATGTCCTCCCAACTTTATATTCTTTAACTACATTTTAAAATTCATCATGGTGAGGGCATTTAAGCCATTGAAATTACTTAATTCTAAATCTAGTGCTATCATTACTATTTTAGGGACATACAGAAAGTGTTGTATTTGCAAACAATAATAGGATGATATATTTTTAATCAAGAAAAATCAGAAACTAAAACAAAATTCTTAGAAATTAGAAATATGAAACCTGAAATGAAAACCTCTTGGATGACAATATTTTTCCTCCTCAAACCTAGCTCAAAATAAATAAAATAAAATATAAAAAAAGGAAAAAATTAAACTACCAGTCCAGATGCCCAACATTCCAGCAATAGACAGCCCCCTGCCACCGCCAAAAAAAGAAAATGCAACAGAGACAATGCAGTGAAGGAAATAATTCACAAAATTATTTAATAGTATTTCCCAGATCTAAAAATTATGAATTTCCTGATTGAAAGGGCTCACTAAATATCCAGAATGATGGATGAAAACAGATGCACACCATGATTTATCATCATTGAATCTCAAATCATGAACATAACAAGGAAATCCTACAAACTCCCCAAGAGAAAAACTGATCTCATACAAAGACTCAGGAAAAAACAATAATTTTTACCTTTTCAATCTAGGCTTCTTGAAGGCAAAAGCGTAATGCTTCAAACTGCTGAACAGGAATGATTTCCAATACATAATTCTACACCCAGTTAAACTATCATGCAAGGGTAAGGGTGGAGTAAAGACAAAGTCATACAGGAAACTAATACTACTGGAGATCCTCGACCAAAATGAGAAATTTAATAATAACAAACAGAGGAGTGTGTTTGATGGGATCCAGGAAACAGGTATCCAAATATGGCAGAAAGGCTAGGGGAATTTCCAAGATTATGATAAAGTGAAAAAGATACATAATTGTTGCAATCTACAGGTAGATTGAAGCAAGATGAGAAGCAGCCAAAGGAGATTCTTTGAGAAAATATAATTGATTTTATACCTGGTAAACCTGAGGGTATTTCGAATAGATTTTTATTTCTGGCTGGATATTTGAACATATAAGTAGAAACTATTAAAATAAATAGCAAAACAAAACAAGATGAAATTCACTCTGAAGAAAATAATTTGTTAAGAGAAAGGGAGAATTATATTATGCTCCATGGCTCAGTGGTGAGTAGCATTTATATAGTCATTTTAAACATTTTAAAACATTGGGAAATCTAACCCAAGTTGATATAACTGCATTTGCAGGATGGGAGGGTAGTGTGCTTGTTTGTTGTACGGGTGGTGGAAGGAAAGGGAAGAAAGTAACACGGCTAAAATCACATCTTTCTTAGTGAGAAATTAATAGATAATGCTTAAAATTGATTCAGGATATAACTATATAATAATATTTTGTATAGATCTGGTGATTCAAGTATAAAAATACAAACACAAATAATAAAATACTAGCAAAAAATTCAAAGTAGATGACTCTGGGGATAAAAAATGGCAGGATTGGTAATAAAGGTTTTCCATAATAATCTTTATGGAATTATTTTACCCTCAAAATATCTGCATGTTCAGCTTTAATTAATAAACATTTGATTAGAAAAAAGTTATACATCTACATATTATAGGACAATGTTTAAGAGCACTGGCTCTGGAGTCAGGTAGGGCTAATTTTAGAATTACAAATAACTAATCCCATGATCTTAGGCAAAGTATTTAAATCCTCTGTGAGCTAATGTCTTCTTTTGAAAAAAAAGGAGATGGGAATAAGGTCTATTGTCCATTTTTGTATAAATTTAATAAAATGAATGGTGTAAAATGAATAGAACTTCTTGGTACATATCTATCGTTGTCACTGTTGGTGGTATTGCAATTACTACTACTAATTCATTATAACATGAACTTCTCATTTCAGACCTCCAGTTTTTCAGTTCCCTACCACAAAAAACCTAGTAATTTTTTATGTTACCTAGATGTGTGTGTGTATATATGTGTACAAAGGTGTAAGTATATTTATATACATATATTTTATTTTTTAAACAAAACCCCCTAATATATATAACATTTTTACCTAATGTGTCATTTAAAGGATAATGTATAGCCATCCAGTGAACCAATAGAGATCTTTTTTGTCATGCTGCAAAGTCTTCAGTGATATAAACATATCATACTTTATCTCCTTACCTACAAGTGGATATAAAGTAGTCGCTAGTCTTATTTTCTGAAAAAGTAAATTAGTGCTGTAATTTCCCAAATAAGGGTACACATCTGCAGTATAATTTCTTATAATGTGCATCACTAGGTCAAATGAAAGGAAGTTTTAAAAATTTTGACAGATTCTACTGAATTGTCAGAGTCTATGAAAATCTAAAAGTTAGCATGTTGCCTACTCTGCCAGCCTTCACAATCTGAAGGCTTAGCTGATTAGGGAATAATTGAGAGAGTTTGAGTAGAAGTCCAATACAGATGTCCTTTTTCATAAAATCAGGATAACACATTTCACCAGGCTGGTGAGGATTCTAGCATGAGGCTGGAATGAATGAATAAACATTTATATAACAATGTGCATTCATAAATCTATGGTATTAACAAATATTGGTTGAGTACCTACTATGTACTGGTAGGTGACGGTTGCAACAAAAATATTAACAATATTATTAATTAGTTTACCAAATTTTCAAAGTTACAAAGTAGGAGGCAGAAAAGGGTGAGGTTCATTGTGAGTCAGGAGAGGTTGGTGCTTTACTATAAGGTGAAAGTTTACTAAAAGACATACTTGCACAGCAAAACCAAACCAAAACAAAACAAAGCCAACAACAACAAAACCAAAAAACAAACAAAAAAGAAAACTGAGAGTTTTAATTTAGTTCACTTGTATTGTCTGATTAATTTCATTTCTTTTTTTTTTTTTTTTTGCCTAAATGTATCTTAAACACACATATCTTCAGACTTGTAGAAATGTTTGTTTAAAGTAACACAATCTGATTCTACTTCATTCTTCTCCCTCTGCTATTTTCTGATGTTTCCTTTGGGTATTTGTTGTACTTATCTAGAGCACTCTACAGCCCTGAGATGCCCATGAGGACACTGTGAATGGATGTTCCTGTCTCCCAGCAAAATCATTAATCCATCCTTTATGTTGATGTAATAGAAGGAGCATCAGGCATAGAATATCTGAGAAGAAAAAGTAAAATTTCTCCATTTATCAAGGTCTAAAGTGAACTAAAACATGGAATGGAAAATAATATATAAAACTTAATGAAAATATATGTAAATGAGAAATGGCTGGGAGGTTTTCCTGACAGAAGTTGATGTGCTTTCCATTAATTAAAAAGAAAATTAAGCCCACACTTTCCAGTGAGAGTTTTAGAAATAAATGTCAAAAATGAAATATGCTATTCAGGTGCTTGCTTTCAGAAACAGAGAAATCAAGACGATGTCAAATGTAACAATAATACTGCAAGTGTAACACTTCATATGCTGAAAGTCTGCTGCTCAGACACAGCTCAGAAAATATTTGTTTGACTAGAACATGGTTTTTAAAATATGCTGTCAATTAAAATGCAGGGATTTCACATACAAATCCAAAATTTTTGAGTTTTCTTGAACAATCTGAATAGCTGGCACATTGGACCCAAGCCAAGGAATGGTGCACACTTTCTACCTTGCCAGCATCTTTGTCAACTTGTAATTACCCCTAGCCCTGATGTTGAGTCTTAGTTGCTACACAGCATCGTATTTCCTCGCTTGCTTTTCTTCTCCTTGTACAATCAAAAGTGAAAAATGAAAGAGAGGGTTTCATGTTTTAAGGAAAATGAGAGAAATGTTTTTTAGTGGATATGGATATTCTTACTTTTTAATATATGCAATATGTGTGCCCAGAGAGTCAAGATAACATTTTTGTAAATCCAGCCAAATTTCCTCATTTATTTTTTTGCTGACAGGATTCTGTTAGCTTTTTGATTTTGAGATACTTCATATTAAGGGATTTCAACAGGACTTTTGGTTCTGGTTAGGAGCATAAATGGCAACGCTAAGTTCTAAATGCTAAGTCCCACTCAGAGAACCAGGAGAGGATAACAATAAAAAACCATTGACTACATTTTCAGTGCAATGAGAAGTCAGAGAAAGTGCAAAAGTCCGATTACCATCCAATAATACCGAAAGCATCTGAGACCAAAGGAACCATTTAGGAAGCCCATGCGAGTCATAATGGTTCTGTGGGGAATGGGAGAATGTGGAGGGGCCCATGGTGGTGGACCACAGAAATCTCCAGCAAATATTCATTCTCAGATGGGAGGCCCACCCTGAGAAGAAACAGCTCTGAGCAAGATCAACGTGGTAGAATGAACGCAGGTCCTAAAAAGACAAGTGCTATAATCCCTAGATAGAGAAGTCTGTTGAGAAACGAGACAGGATTGTTAAGAAAAGTCATCACAACCAAGATCAGGTTTCATGAGGCCTAACTACACAGAAATATCATATTTTATGACAGTTTATTACTATAGCCAGAAACAATAGAACTCTTAAGCAAGAAATCTAGAAAACTACCTTCCTCTTACCATATCATTACTGCCCCAGTGATCTGCTACTAGTCCGGGGAAAGACATATCTCATTCAAATATGGGTAATAAAAAATGAAGTTTCCATTAAAGCTATTACTAGAAAAGCATGTGAAAAATAGCACAACTTTTGCACAGATGATGACAACGACAAGAAAAACATTGCTATAAAGCAGATTAAAATTGTACCACCAACTTGAAGAAAAACAACAAAAACAGAACAAACTATCAGTGAAACATCTATGTCTAGGGCCGGGCGCGGTGGCTCACGCCTGTAATCCTAGCACTCTGGGAGGCCGAGACGGGTGGATCTCTTGAGCTCAGGAGTTCAAGACCAGCCTGAGCAAGAGTGAGACCCCCATCTCTACTTAAAAAATAGAAAGAAATTATCTGGACAACTAAAAATATGTATAGAAAAATCAGCCAGGCATGGTGGCACATGCCTGTAGTCCCAGCTACTTGGGAGGCTGAGGCAGTAGGATCACTTGAGCCCAGGAGTTTGAGGTTGCTGTGAGCTAGGCTGACGCCACGGCACTCACTCTAGCCTGGGCAACAAAGTGACACTCTGTCCCAAAAAAAAAAAAAAAAAAAACCTGTCCCCTTAAGTGTTAAAAAAAAAAAGAAGCATCTATGTCTATAAAGTAACATTCCAAACCAAAAGTACAACAACAAATGAAAAGCACAATCAGATAACAGGAGGTGATAGATTGATTTTAAGAGGATGTGGAACAGAATGGCAGAATACAGGAGAAAAAGGAAAAAGAAGTAGAAAGTTGCTTCAAGAGATTCTGTTATAGAAAGGAAGACTAAATTCTAAGGAATAGAAAGGAGGAGTATAGATACCATGGAAAGCAAGCAGAGTAAGTGAGATAAATGATTAGAGAAAAAAATTCTGTAGAAAATAGGTAAAGATGATTCAAAATATCCTATCCAAACTAGAATCCTCAAAGAGTCAAGGGAAAACAATGGAACAAATAGACACTTAAAACCATAACTCAAGAAATTTTTTCTCAGATCAGAGAAGAATTGAATGCCTATGTTGAAAGTAAAGCTGTTTTATGCAGAAGAATTGATGTAGATTCATCCAGAATAACAAAAACACATAAGCTGTGGCTCCCAGATCGAAGGGAGAAGCACCTGTAATACACTCAAGGAAAGTAAGTATGCATCAAGGCAGTGAGGGCTCTATAGCCAATGAAGATGTCTTTTAGGTATAATAGCTATAATCAAGCAGTTTTGAATATATAAAAACACAGAAAATATTTTTTCCTAAGAAACTACTAGATAATACAGTCCAACTACCTGTTATAAGGGTGAAAACATTTTGTTTATTTTTTCTTCTATGATTACAAAAATTTTGATTTTGTGTATGGATTACATATAGAATTAGACAAAGTGAATAATATGTCTTATTAAATAAATATGGGACTTTTTTCAGTGTTCTCAAACAATTTTCAAGAAATGGAAAGTTTCTTCCTTTTTCTAACTTCGATTAAATATGAAGTTACACCTTTTTCTTTCTAAATTTCACTGTTAAAACAGTCTTTTTTTAAATTACGTTTTTTCTCATTCTTAGTGTTATGGCTATGAATTTGTATCTGTGTGACATTTTGGTTGTATTTTATGAATCATATATAATATTCTAACTATTTTTGGTGTTTGATTATATTTAATTACAATTTTAATTTTTTATTTCTTCTAAATCATTTGTGAAAGTATTTCTGTAAGCACCAAAATTTGTTTATATTTCAGACACTCCTTTTTTTTTAAATCAAGGTCAGTCATGCAGCCTGTATAAATGATTTTTATACTTTGAAATATACTGATGCTTTTCTTGTGAAACTATGTTTAATGTGAAAGAGGCTTTGGTCTTGTCCTAGAAACTTCCATTGTAAAGCAACAAGATGTTAACATGAAAAAAAATAACACTTCAAGTGAACTGAAAAGCATTTAAAACGAACTAAGTATCATTATCTATAAATACATTGGGATATATTTTAATAATATTCTCCCGGTTTGCAGTGTTTACATGGAATGTAAGAAAGCCTTCAAAATAATGAGATTTGTTGTTCAAGCAATATTACATAGTATGAAAAACTTTCTTACAGAATACATGGAAAAGACAGTGAAACTTTAGAAAATGTCCTTTTAAATGGGTATCTAAAATTACCAGGAATAAGGGACTAAAATCTCACAGAGAGCTAGACTCCAAAGCGGTGAGCTGATTGGAAGCAATAACAACATGTGACATTTGGGTCATGTTCATGTGATTAATAAAAAGAGTTGTATTTTATTTGATGTTTGGGAAGACAATAAAAACATCTTCACCATAATAAGATGGATATTTTTTATTAAGAACCATCCCATTCAACACAAGCTTCTTGTAGAAGTACACCCTTAATAAAAGTGTAGACCAGAAGAAAAGTCTGCCCTATTGCTTTTATCTTAGGAAACTCTTATCTGTCTTATCCTAGGTTTTGGATCAAGTACATTTTGTCCTCAATTGTATGTCTGCTTCAAATTTATGTTGCCAATGTACACCTGGAGAAAGTACAATCATTTAAAAGTGTGTCCAAGTTGGTAATGTCCTGCTATCTGACACAAATCAATGTAATAATGATAATAGGAGGAAGAAGAGGGGGTAGGGGAGGAGGAGGAGAAATTATCTCCATGTAGTCAGAACACAAAGTAAAGTGTAAGAAATGATGGATAAAACAATAATAAAAGGAGATTAAAAAGTCAGTGGGACTCAGAAATTAAGGGCAAAAAATAAAACAATCATGAAAGTAAAGAAGAAATTGATGGGAACACAAGAGAGAACAGAAAGTATAAGTTTTTTTAAACAGGAGATAGAAAAGAGAAACAGGAAAGTAAACAAAATTAAATAGAAATAAAGTATGAAAAAGGACTGGAGAGAATTACAAGAAAGCAGGCAAAGAAGACATAATATATCTGTGAACCAAATAACATAGTCTCAACATTCAGAAAGCAAAAACTATGCAGGAGGTTGGAACAGAAGCATTCCAATGTTAGGAGGGTTGAACTTAACTCTCTCTGTTTATTTAACATAAAGTTGGAAAAAATATATAAGTAAGGATACTGAATTTCTATTTAAACAAGATAATTAGCAAAGGCAATCTAATACATAAACAACCACATATGCATATGGGGTGTGTATATGTGTGCATATGTGTGAGTGTGTGCGTGAGGAGGGAGAGAGAGAGAGAGAGAGAGAGAGACAGTGAGAGAGGAAAAAAAGAGAGTGCATAGAAAAAAATCAAAAACCTCATTAAAAAGTGGGCAAAAGACATTCACAGAAACTTTTCAAAAGAAGACAGACTAATGGTCAACAAACATATGAAAAAATGCTCAACATCTCTAATCATCAGGGAAATGCAAATCAAAACTGCAATGAGATATCACTTAATTCCAGTGAAAATGACTTTTATTGAAAAGTCCCAAAACAACAAATGTTGGTGTGGATGAGGAGAGGTGGGAACACTCTTGCACTGCTAGTGGGACTGCAAACTAGTACAACCTCTGTGGAAAGTAAATGGAGATACCTCAAAGAATTCAAAGTAGAACTACCATTTGATCCAATAATTCCATTACTGGGTATTTACTCAAAGAAAAAAACACATTCTATACAAAAGACATCTATACTCCAATATTCATAGCAGCACAATTCACAATTGTAAAGATGTGGAAACAACAACAACCCGTGTCCATCAATACATTAGTGGATTAAGAAAATATGATATGTGTACACCATGGAGTACTACTCAGCCACAAGAAACAGTGGTGAACTAACACATCTTGTATTATCCTGGATGGAGCTGGAGCTCATTCTTCTAAGTGAAATATTACAAGAATGTGATGAGTACATGTGGTACATGAGTACCACATGTACTCATAATCAAATTGGTACTAATTAATCAACACTTATATGCACATATGGAAGTAACATTCATAAGGCATCAGGCAGGTGGGACAGGGGAGAAGGGGACTGGTAAATTCACACTTAATGGGTACAGTGAGCGATATCTGAGGGTTGGGCACACCTGTAGCTCTGACTTGGAGGTGTAAAGGCAATATATATAACCAAAGCACTAGTACCCCTGTAATATTCTGGAATAAAAAAAATCATTATATCCTATTAACACACACACACACACACACACACACACACACAAAACTAAAATGAAAAATAAATCTTTCATCAGCCTATTGACATTTATAAAAATTGACCATATATTTAGCCACAAATTAAACCCTAGCATATTATAAAAATTACAAATATATAGTACAAACAATGTTCTCTAACTAAAAAGCAATACAACCTGAAATTAATAGAACATAAAACTTTTATATCTGAAAATTTTAAAAAATAAAAAATATTGGGAAACCCTTTTTTCCTTGACAGAGAGCTCCACTAACATTACAAACAAGGTCTGTTAATTTACTCCTCCCCAGGAGAGAATGAGTGTACATCTGATTGGTGCATTTTGAAGAACAGCCTGCATGGGTGCATGCATTTAGATTTAAACTTTAATAAAATAAATGTATATTTTTTATTTTGAATAGAATTATATAGATTCATTTTGCTGGATGGCCTCTGGATAGCTTTGGCTAACATAGTCTCTCCCCATTCCTTTTCCTACCTGTAGTTCTCAAAATAACTGTAGGATGCACTGGGAATGCAATATCCTGAGATAGGGAGGAAATGCTCAAAACAGCCCAGGCCTTGTTCCCGTCCCTCCTAGGAAATGTAACACCTTGAGTTAGGAATGGACTGCCAGGGCAGCCTGGGTCTCGCTATTCTCTCCCCTGGAAAAAGGATGTCCTTCAAAGCTTTGCTCAGTGGGTCATGTGGTTCTTATTGGTGCATAAGAAAAAAATAGTGGAAAAATGCCTCTAAATGACTGGAATGTTTTTTTCTTTTCCTTTCCCTTTCCTTTCTTCTCTTTCTTTTTCTGTTTTTCCCCTTCTCTTCCATTTCTGTGCCTCCATGAAGAGAGGCCTACATGTTTGGCTCAGTGTTTCCTGCCGCTGTTTGGGTAAGCCTGTTTGATCAGAATATTCAAATACAGTCAACATACTCCAATTTCAGCCATTTTGTATCACACAAATAAGGTCATAGCCCAGCACCACACTTCCAGGCTAGTTTTGCCAGTGTTCATTTGGAAGATCTCACAAGAGTAAGTCAGTAGGAGGAAATGGGGCAGCTCACACCAACAGGTAAGGCCGGATATCAGATCCTAGAAGGGAGACCCTAACCACTGGGCTGTAGGACTCTTTAAGTTACATGACTATGGAAACATTGAATCCTCTCCTTGTTACAATCAAGGCCCAAGATCCAATAGAAAACACGGTGTGTCAGAACCTTGATTTCGTCTCTATTGTGCCAACCCAGTTGTTTTGGGAAAAACACTTCCAAACTACGCTTTCCTCTAAACTTCACAACAATCAACACAGAAGAGGACTTCTGTGACCAAATGTGGAGTTTTTCACTACACACCAAGCAGCAGATAAAGCTGGTTGTCTTCTAATTCAATCCAACACTACCTACCCAGAGATAGCATTAGAAGATCCCAAAAGGCGATGGCTCGGTCCCCAAGAAAGCCCCCGCACACCCAGTAGACTCTAGTCACAAGTACAGGCCTCTGGAACTTCTGATCAACTGGTTTCAAGTTGGGATTCCCACAACCTTTTTCCTCTTTGGGTTGGATTAATTTGCTGGAGTGCTCACCAAACTCAGGGAAACACTTAATGTTAACCTGTTTACTAAATGCTATAAAGGATATTACAAAGGAGGCAAATGAAGAGATATGTAAGGCGAGGTATGAGGGAAGGGGCATGGAGCTTTCACGCCCTCCCTGGGTGTGTCACCCTTCAGGAACCTCTTCCTTATGTTCAGCTACCTGAAAGCTCTCTGAACCCAGTCTTCTTGGGTTTTTATGGAGGCTTCGCATGGTGATTGACAACCATGTAGAAATGGACAAAAATCACAGGATCTAAAGCCAGCAAGGCCTGTCTGTTCAGATTCTACCTGACTTCTCTGTGGAGCATTTTTTCCTTCAGGGTATGAGGCAGGACCCCCTCTGGAATTAGGGTCTTTTAATCCATAATCATATTCATGTTCTGCCTTGGGCAGGTGAAAGGAAGACAGGCAAAGAGACCTCAAAGAGAGAGATTCTATTTCCTGAGTTCTGCTCCTGAGGCCTAAAGCATCCCAATATTATAACAAGGACTGTGGGAGTTATGAGTTAGAAACCAAGGACAAAAACCAATATGTTTATCATAACACCATACCAGTGATTGTGATTGGGTTTGGAAAGGGGTGGGGTACTAGCTCTTCCCTTGGCAGGATCAGGAACTGAGGTCCAAGCCTGTGGATTCTTGTTGCATGACTCAGCAAGACAATGGCAGAATTTACTGCACCATTCTTTACATCTGGGGATTACCAACCCTCTCACAGAATGCTGGGGCAGAGGAGAAAAGATTGTGGAGTCCAAGTCAGTGATTGAGACTGCCTTAACCACTGGACTGAAGGTGAATTCCAGGGGGCCCTGTGTTGACCAGTTTGTTTTTCTACAAGAAATTAGTGGTGTTTCAGGGCTCACTTGGTTCAATATTAAGATATATATTTACATAATTAAGATATATTATTACATAATTTCTCATATTATTAGGATATAACAAAATATCATCAGAGCATTTCTGTAGACGCTGAAAACTCATTTGACAAAATTCAATTCCCTGGTTTATTAAAAATATACACAAAAATGGACAAAATAAGAATTGACAAAGTTTTCTTAACATAATAAAGTGTGTTAATCTATTGAACACAGGAAGCATTTCCACTAAGGTGAAAAAAAAAGATAAGGACAATGGCAAATACCTGTAATCTCATCTACTTAGGAGTTTGAGCCCAGCTTGGGCAACACAGCAAGATCCTGTCTCTAAATAAAAAAATAAATAAACAAACAAACAAATAAAACTAAACACAAAAAAAGAGACTATCCTCTATTACCTCTATTATTCAAGAACTTTCTGTAGCCATTCTACAGCTGACAAAATTAGAAAAAAGAAGTGTCAAAGGTAAAAACAGTGGAGGAGGTTAATTATTAATATTTAGAAAAGATTAGATTTTATACCTGGAAAATCAAGTACAAACAACTTATGGTAGTGGAACAAAAATTAGCATATACTAATAGCTAATATAGATGCTCCTTGATTTACAACGGGGTTGCATCCCAGTAAACCCTCATAAATTGAAGATACTGTAAGTCTAAAATGAATTTAATACAACTAAAGTATTGAACATTATAGCTTAGCTTAGCTCACCTTAAACATGCTCAGAACACTTGCATTAGCTTAGAGTTCGGCAAAGTCATCTAACATAAAGCTTATTTTATAATAAAGTTTTGAATGCTTTGTGCAGGAAGACAGAAGAAGGTCAAAGAGAGAAATTCTATAAATAAATTTGTGTAATTTATTAAATGCTATATTGAAAGCGAAAAACAGAGTGACTGTATGGGTATTCAAAGTACAGTTTCTACTGATTCCCTATTGCTTTGACACCATAGTAAAGCTGAAAAATCGTAAGTTGAATCATCATAACTTGGGGACTTTCTGGAATACGAAACAATAACTTTTATATATTACAGCACAAGAAAAAGAAATAATGATAGAGGAAATGTCCCATTTATATCAGTAACAAATAAGATAAATTGGGTGGAAAGTTAATTTTGTAAGAAATGTTCAAATTCTACATTAAACATACTTTAAAGATTTCTAAATGATACAAAGAAAGGCAAGAACAAATGGAAAGGCTAGCTATTTTCTTAGAAAGGAAGTTTCAACTGCATCTTGTCTATTCCTCTTGTTACGTTACATAATTAATTTTATGACATTTAAAAATGCTACCAGGATTTATCTGAAATGACTGGTGGTCACCATTAACTGCTGTGTTACCCACTTCAGGTCCATGGGAGACTGCCTTTCTCAGCCCCTTGCAAACGGCCATCTGACTCATTCTTAATAAAACCAGAAAGGAAATGTAATGTGTTACTTCTAGGCTACAACAGTGGAAAGTCTACAAGTACTTCTATTTGTCTCTCCCATTTTGTGCCAATCTTGGAGAATACCTTTTGTTGAGATGGTAGGGCTAAAGATTAGAGCAGTCTAGATTGTTGAATTACTCTGTGGAATGGGGCCATTTAGGGGATTTGCTTGGACATTGCAGAGTGTGTGGGAGCAAACCAAAGAAAACAAAACAAACTTTTTTCTTTACGCCATGAGTATTTGTAGTTGTTTGTGCCTAATATTTTCAAAGACCTAAACTGTCTAAAAAATTATCTTTGTCATTCATAATTATTACAGTTTTCATAAAAATACAAGTTATTGTATTATATTTATTTATTATATTTTCTAAATATAATAAAACTAAATTTTAAAAAATAAATTATATTTTTTATAAAGAATCAAGAACCCTTTATATTTAAGAGATTTGTAGGTTCAGTTTCAATACAACTGCAATAAAGTAAATACCTCAATAAAATGAGTCACATGAATTTTTTGGTTTCCAAGTGCATATAAAAATTATATTTACATGACATTGTAGCCTACTGAGTGTTCAATAGCATTATGACTAGAAAACAATGTAGATACCTTGATTAAAATGATTTATTGCTATATAAAACTAACAGTGATCTGAGCTTTCATTGAGTTCTTGTCTTTTTGCTAGTGGAAGGTCTTACCTTGTTGATGGCTGGTCACTGATCAGGGTGGTGGTGGTTGAAGGATGAGTGGCTGTGGCAATTTCTTAAAATAAGACAATGATGAAATTTGCTGCATCAATTGACTGTTCCTTTCAGGAAATATTTCTCTGTAGCATTCAATGCTGTTTGATGGCATTTTACCCACAGTAGAATTCTTTAAAATTGGAGTCAGTCTTTTCAAACAGTGCCACTGCTTTGTTAACTCAGTTCCTGTAATATTCTAAATCCTTTGTTATTTCAACATTGTTCATGGCATCTTCACCAGGAGTAGATTCCACCTCATCTGAAGAAACCACTTTCTTTTCTCAATCATAAGAAGTAACTCCTCATACCTTCAAGTTTTATCCTGAGATTGTAGCAATTCAGTCACACCTTCAGGCTTTACTTTTAATTCTAGTTCTCTTGCTATTTCCACTACATTTGCAGTGACTTGCTCCATGGAAGTCTTAAACTCCTCAAAGTCGTCCATGAGGGCTGGAGTAAAACATTTTCTAAATGCCTGTTAATGCAGATATTTTGAGCTCTTCTTATGAATCGAAAGTACTGTTAATGATATCTGAAATAGTGAATCCTTTCCGGAAGATTTTCAATTTACTTTGACCACATCCATCAGAGAAATCACTACATATGGCACTTTACTGCCTTACAAAATGTGTTTCTTAGGTAATAAGATTTGAAACTCTGAATTACTTGTGATCCATGGGCTGCAGAATGAACATTGTGTTAGCAGTCATGAAAACAACACTAATCTTTTTGTATAGCTCCATCGGAGCTCTTAGATGACCAGATGCATTACCATGTACAGTAATATTTGAAAGAAATGTTTTTTTTCTGAATAATAGATCTCAAGATTGGGCTTAAAATATTCAGTAAATCATGCTGTCAACAGATATGTTGTCATCCAAGTTTTATTCTTTCATTTCTAGAGACAGGTAGAGTATATTTAGCATAATTCTTAAGGGCCCTAGAATTTTTCAGAATGGTAAATGACCATTCAACTTAAAGTTACCAGCTGCATTGGTCCCTAACAAGAGAGTCAGCCTGTCTTTTGAAGCTTTGAAACCAGGCGTTGACTTCTCTCTAGTTATGGAAGTCATAGAGGGCATCTTCCTCCAGTATAAGGCTGTTTTGTCTACACTGAAAATCTTTCGTTTAGTGTAGCCACCTTTATCAATGATCTCCGTTAGATCTTCTAGAAAACTCCCGG
This sequence comes from Lemur catta, assembly GCF_020740605.2. NCBI lineage: Eukaryota > Metazoa > Chordata > Mammalia > Primates > Lemuridae > Lemur > Lemur catta. The sequence continues at coordinate 72,842,948 of NC_059139.1, read as the reverse complement.
TAGCTTTTATATTATCACTTGCTGCTTCACCTTGCACTTTTATGTTATGGAGACAGCTTCTTTCTTTAAACCTCATGAACCAATCTCTGCTAGCTTCCCACTTTTCTTCTGCAGCTTCCTCACCTCTTTCAGCTTTCATAGAATTAAGGTCTTTCTCTGGTTATACTTTAACTTTAGGGAATGTATGGCTGGCTTGATCATCTATCCAGATCATTCAAACTTTCTTCATATTGGCAATAAGGCTATTTTAGTTACTAATCATTCTTTTGTTCACTGGAGTAGTATTTCCTTTAAGAACTTTTCCTTTGTGTTCACAACTTGGCTAACTCTTTGACACAAGAAACCCAGCTTTTGGCTTATCTCAGCTCCCGATATGCCTTCCTCACTAAGCTTAATCATTTCTAGCTTTTGACTAAAAGTGCAGAACATGCTACTGTTCCTTTCATTTGAGCACTTAGAAGCCACTGTAGAGTTATTAATTGGCCTGGTTTTAATATTATTGTGTCTCAGAGAATATGGAGCTCCACTGAGAGGGAAAAAGATGGGGAACAGTCTGTCAGTTGAGCAATCAGAACACACGTTTATGGATTAAATTCATTGTCTTACATGGACATGTTTCATGGTGCCCAAAACAATTATAATATTAACATCAGAGATCACTAGTCACAGATAATCATAACAAATATAATAATAATGCAAATGTTTGAAATATTGTGAGAATTACCAAACTGTGAAATAGAGACACAAAGTGAGCATGTGCTGTTGGAAAAAATGGCACCAATAGGCTTGCCTGACTCGAGGTTGCCAGAAATCTTCAGTTTGTAAAAAACAATATCTATGAAGGGCAATAAAGCAAAGCTCGATAAAATGAGGTTTGCCTCTATATAAAATGCCATTTATAATAGCAACAATCATTATAAAGTGTCTCAATAACTTCAACAATAGCTATGCAACACTGTTTATGGAGAACATTAAAAACTTTATTGAAGGACATTAAAAATAAATACTATATTGAAATATATAGCATATTCATGGGAGGAAAAAATAAGTGTCCTAAATATGACAATTATCTTCATGTTAATTCATAAATTCCTCACAATCTCAATAATTTATTTTTAATGTGGCAAGTAAATTCTCGCTATTATAAGAAAAAGCAAATGGCTAAGAGCAGCCAAGAAAATTTTGTAGAAGAACAACTTAGTGAGGCATATCCTAGGAAATATTAAGTTGTAATATAAAACTCCAGTAACTAAGTATCCTACAGAAAAACAGTTTTGCAACAATCACTTACCCATACTAAAAGCAGTAAAATTCCAACCTCATACCATAAATAACAAACTTTAATGGGTTAATAAAATTATATAGAAGAATATATGCCTTTGGTAGTGGAAGAATTTTATAAATTGATACAAAAATAAATAAATTTAAAAATTGGTAACTCTAATCATAGAATTGGTAAGAAGTAGAGAGCAACTTGGGATTTTTAGCAAATTTGAAGATACACTCGCCATATGGCACTGTAATGCTAGCTCAAGTTATAGACCACAGAAAATCTTTCACTTTTCTGTACCAGGAGACATAGATAGGTAAGACTGTTTCTAGAAGCAGTGTTTTTATTATTTTTATTTATTTATTTATTTATTTATTTTTTTGAGACAGAGTGTCACTGTGTTGCCCGGGCTAGAGTGAGTGCCATGGCGTCAGCCTAGCTCACAGCAACCTCAAACTCCTGGGCTTAAGCGATCCTACTGCCTCAGCCTCCCGAGTAGCTGGGACTACAGGCATGCGCCACCATGCCCGGCTAATTTTTTCTATATATATTTTTAGTTGTCCAGATAGTTTATTTCTATTTTTAGTAGAGACGGGGTCTCGCTCAGGCTGGTCTCGAACTCCTGACCTCGAGCGATCCACCCGCCTCGGCCTCCCAGAGGGCTAGGATTACAGGCGTGAGCCACCGCGCCCGGCCTAGAAGCAGTGTTTTTAAATAGTGAAAAAAACAATGGAAACAACTGAAATTTCTATCAGCAAGAGAATGAATACATAAATTGAAGTTATTCAAATGACGGATTTACATACAGAAATGAAAATAATGTATTTTATAATAATACAAGTGAATCTCAAAAATGTAATATTTAACAAAAAGAAAGTTGTATTAATGTTACATAAATGAAGATATATTTTATAAACAGTATTTATATAAAACAATACAAGTTTTGTATATATAAGCTTTGAGGAAAAAAGGGGCTAATACTATGGGGGTAGGAGGGGATGAGATCTCTGAGGGTGACGCTGGGGGTTTCAGCATTATGTGTAAACTGGATTGAGGATACATAGGTCTCTTACACTTCTTTTTAGTCTTTCATGATGTATAACATATTTCAAAATAATGTTATAAAATACTCAAAATATTAATAAAAGGAGATTTAATGTTTAATAGTAGTTAAATATAAAAGACCCAACTAATTTAGTAGAATTTTGAAAAGAAGATGTTAAGAATATATGTGTAAGGTAAACTTTATGTTTCAGAAAAAAGTTTTTTAAATCACAACTTAAATATTGAAATATTATCAAATAATAATTCTGGATGATCTACATGTATTTTCAAATTAATATTTAATGCATTTAGGAGAAAGTTTAGGACTAATAAGTTGAACCTACTTCTAGAAAGAAGATGAGAAGATGAATGGAATATCATGTGAATCTGAGTTTGCAGATATCATGTATCTTTTGCCTTACATTTCTAAACTAAGAGAGCAAAACTTAATAAGTTACATTCATCAGAAAATTTCTCTTTTGTTAAATAATGGCAAACGAGGCAATTTAAAGAATGTAATGGTGATTCAAGAACATGAAATTGGTAGATGCCTGATTCAGGTTTTAGTAACTGCCAGTTACCTATCCTTGAACTTAATTTAGCCAAGTCATTCTGACTTACATTCTTGTCCTTTGCCATTTTAATAAGTACCAGAGCTACAATAACTTGAAATATGAGCATAAGTGAACTAGCCTTGTCAAGGTAACTTCTAAGCATAATGAGTGTGCTTTGGCAAACCTTAGTAAGCACAGGTCATTTTGTCATGCGATTCTGTTGCAGGATCATGATGATGTCTTTGGATTCAAACCACCATGCTTAAACAGTTGCTGCCTAAAACAGAATTTACCTCTATTAAACTGACTTCAGAAAATTCTGGTTCTTCACGAGATGTTTGAAATGAAATGTTACATTTAGACTGATCGGTTGTAGAGATGACTGCTTTAACATGCCACTTGACTAAAAAGTGTCCATGCAATTTTTAACAACTTCTACCAATAATAATTTTGAAGATCAGAAAAGATATAAAAATTCATGACACCCCAAATGATTACTGATAAATGACCTATATTCCAAATGTGAGAATTATTCTAAAATTACACAACCTACAATATGGTATACACATGCTTACTATAAAACAGACTATCTGAAAAAAATAGGAAATACTTTGCACCTTTATTGTTCTTATTTCCTAAATTAGCAGCTTAGATTCACTGGTGTTGAAGATGCAGTCTACAGGTGCCCTTATTATTCCCACCTCCTGGTGATGACCCTAGCTTCTAAGCAATACAATATGACAAACATCATGAGATGTCACTCCCATGATCAAGTTACCTCATAAAGGTTTATTTATTGTTTTTTATGTCATCATGCTTCACAGATACTGTATTTTTTCCAAATTGCAGGTTTGTGAAAACCCTGCCTCCAACAAGTCTATTGGCAACATTTTTTCGACAGCATGTGCTCACCACGTAAAACAGCAAACTGAATTGATAAATGTTGTTTGTGTTCTGACTACTCTCCCCTCTGGGCTGTTCCCCTATCACTGTCCCTCTTTTCAATCCTTCCTAATACCTGAGACAGGATAATAATGAAATTAGGCCAATTAATAACCTAAAGTGGCCTCTAAGTATTCAAGTAAAAGGAACAGTTGCATGTTTCTCGCTTTAAATCAAAAGCTATAAATGATTCAGTTTAGTGAGGGAGGCATGTTGAAAGTCAAAATAGGCCTCTTGTGTCAAAGAGTTAGTCAACTTGTAAATGCAAAGGAAAAGTTCTTCAAGAAAATTAAATGTGATGCTACAGTTAACACACAAATGATAGGAAGAAAAACAGCGTTATTGTTGATATGAAAAAAGTTTGAGTGGTATGGATAGGAGTTCAAACCAGCCACAATATTACCTTAAGCCAAAGCCTAATCCAGAGCAAGATACTATTTATTTTCAGTTCTGTGAAGGCTGAGAGAGGTAACGAGCTTCAAAAAAGTTGGAAAGTGGTAAAGGTTGGTTCATGAGGTTTAAGGAAAGTAGCAATCTCCATAATATAAAAGTGCAAGGTGAAGTAGCAAGTGGTAATGCTACAGGCAGATGCTACAGGAAGTCATCCAGAATATCTAGCTAACATCATTGATGAAGGTTGTTACACTAAGTGACAGATTTTTAGTGTAGAAGCAACAGGCTTATATTGGAAAAAGATGCCATCTGTGACTTCCATAGGTAGAGAGGAGAAGTCAATGTCTGGCTTCAAACCTTCAAAATACAGGCTGACTCTCTTGTTAGGGGCTAATGCAGCTGGCAACTTCAAGTTGAAGCCAATGCTCATTTACTATTCCAAAAATCCTAGGGCTGTTAAGAATTATGCTAAGCGTACTCTGCCTGTGCTCTAGAAATGGAAAAACCAAACCTGGATGGAAATACATCTGTTTACAGCATGATTTACTAAAATTTTTAAGTCCTCTGTTGAGACTTACTGTTAAGAAAAAAGGTTTCTATCAAATATTACTGCACATTGATAATGTATCTGGTCATCCAAGAGCTCTGATGAGAGATACAAAGATATTAATGTTGTTTTTGTGCCTGCTAATATAACATTAATTGTGTAGCCTGTGGATCAAGAATAATTTAGAATTTCAAATCTTATTACTTAAGATTACTTATTACGTTGTATAAGGCCATAAGTGCCATAGATAATGGCTTCTCTGATGGATGTGATAAACATAAATTAAACACTTTCTGGAAATGATTCCCCATTCCATATGCCATTAAGAGCATTTTGATTCATAAGAAGAACTGAAAATATTTGCATTAGCAAGTATTTAGATGTTCTATTCCAACCCTCATGGATGATTTTGAGGGGCTCAAGACTTCTGCAGTACAAGTGATTGCAGATGTGGTAGAAATAGCAAGAGAACTAGAATTAGAAGTAGAGCCTGAAGATGTGACTGAATTGCTACAATCTCAGGATAAAACTTGGAGAGATGAAAAATTGCTTCTTATGAATGAGCAAAGTGATTTCTTCAGATGAGATGGAATCTACTTCTGGTGAAGATGCTGTGAACGATGTTGAAGTGACAACAATGGACTAAGAATATTTCAGGAACTGAGTTCACAAAGCAGTGGCAAGGTTTGAGAAGACTGACTCCAATTTTGAAGAAGTCTACTGAGTAAAATGCTGTGAAACATGGTATGGACAAATCTCCTGTGAAAAGAACATCTATGGATCTAGCAGTCTTCACCATTGCGTGATTTTAAGAAATTGTCACAATCATCCAGGTCTCTAGCAGCTACCGCCGGGATTGGTCATTTGCCAGTAATATTGAGGTAAGACTTTCCACCAGCAAAAGATTATGACTTGCTAAAGACTCAATAGCTGTTACCATTTTTTTCAATAAAGCATTTTTTACTTATGGTATGTACATTGCTTTTTTAGACAGAATGAATGGTATTTCACATTTAATAGACTACAGTATGATATAAACATATAATTCATATGTACTGAGAAACCAGTGAATTTTTGTGAATCTGTTTATTGTGACATTTCTTTTATTGTGGTGGTCTGGAACTAAACCTTCAATATCTTCATGCCATCCAGTGTACATCTCCCTCTTGCTAGAAAACTCATTCTAGAGATTCCTATTGCTGGTTCAAAAAAGGGAATTCCTCATTTATGTAATGTCCCTATAGCAAGAAACTGCAGGTCTATAGGAGCTGAGACTGGCTTCTAGCAATAGCCAGCAAGAGGCAGGTGCCTTCACTCCTATAACTGCAAGGTAATGTATGCTTCCAGCAACCCAAGGGAGCTTAGAAACGGGTTCTTCCCCAGTCAAGCCTCCAGATGAAACTCTGTTTAACCAATATCTTCATTGCAGTCTGGTGAGGGCTTAAGCAGTTTTACGAGGACACAGCTAAGCCCTGCCCAGATTCTTGACCCTTGGAAATTGTGAGATAATAAATTTGTGTTATTTTAAGATGCTAAATTTGTGATAATTTGGGTTATGCTGCAATAGGTAATCAATAGAGATGGTAACCAGAGAATTACACAGACTTATGCTTCTGCATGTTAGCTAAATAGTTTCCATGAGTAGAATATCATACGTAGAATAGTTAAGTGGGTTGAAAAAGATTTGTGATGGCATGTATGCCAGAGTATGAAGTTTTCCCAAGCACGTATTCATTCAAATATCAGAACGAGGTACTAGAAGTAGAAGAGCTTCCTGGATTAATATAGAAATGCTGCACTAGGTGATTATTGGCTGGCAGAGGCAGGCTACTATATTGCAATCTATGCACATCACCTTGTTCTCTAGGTATAATACCAGGAGACAGCCAACTAGAACCTTATAGATGAGTTAGAGTAGCACACTGTGCTTCTCAGGCAAAGTTTGGTACCCTACATGTTTTTGAAAATATAGTTTTCTTGGGAATTAGCCATACTTGTTTGTTTACATATTGTCTTGGCTACAATGACAGAGTCATGTAGGAACTATGGCAGAGACTATGGCCTGAAATTTACCTTTGAGCCCCTTGCAGAAGTTTGCTGACCCCTGGGTTAGAATATGAGATAAAGTGAAACATTCTTATATACACATTTCACATACATATATAGTTATTGGTAAATATTAAATCTATTTAGCTCTCATTTTATTTTTGTCAATAAGAAAAAAGAGTTTTGAATACATTGTAATATAAGTCATAGGAGTGGCTTTCTAAGGGTACATGAGAATATTACATGTATGAAAATGATGTAAAAAAACATTCAGGATATAATGAAATCAGAACAAGTTTTTTTCAAAATGCAATTAATCAAAGATATAACAAAATGATTTTTTAGAGATGAATCAATCAGCTAGTTTATTCAGATTAAAAATTTTAGACAACATTCCAGGAGATTTAATACATACTGGTACATGCTGAATTTTTAATTCCACACTCATTCACACATACACAAGGGAAAAGTACTAAAAAAATGTAACCAAGTGGAAAAGACACATTGAATATAAAAAGAATAATCAGTATGGCACCAGCCTTTTCCTCTGCAATAGTCAATTAATATTAAAAGTGGAGAGCTTTGAGACATAAAAGCTGTGTCCAATATTTTTGTCAATTAAGTTACTTTATGCAAATCAACAAAATACATACTCAGATATGCAGCTATTCAGAAAACATAATCTATGGATTAATTTTGAAATAATCATGTAATTAATAAATGAAGTAATTTAAGTGATTATGAATAGAAAATTTATAATAGAAAAGAACTCACAGTGAACGTTAAAAGAAATTGTGCATAGTTAAAATTAAGCAAATGTGTCAAATCAGGTTTAAACTGAGTGAAAATGTTAAAAATGAAAGACATAAAATTTGAAAACAATAATTAAACGATGCTATTACAAGTTTTCTGCTATCTCGAAATTACTAGTAAGGACAGAGTATGAAATAAGGCTGTAAACAGAAAGCACAGTACAGAAACATAATGGCATACGAGAGGTTTAGGAGCTGGTTTTAAGTAGGAAAAATAGAATTCATTAAATGTAAAATATGTCCCTTATCATAATGTTTTATTGTTAGATATGTAATTATCTCTATCTATATAATGACTGGAAAGATAGAATAAAGTTATTGTCATAATTATTTCTATGCTGAGAATTTTGGAAAATTTATGTTAGTATTTAACTTCTCTATATTTTCTAAGTTTATAATGGCTAACGTGTAATATTTCACAAGAAAGAATATTATAAACATATTTGAAATGAATATATCAAAATGCTTGCTTTGTGTATCAGTGGTATTAGAGATGAGCTGTGTTTTTAACATTTACCTAAATGTAGTTTTTAATTATAGTCAGGATTGCTTTTACATTAAAAATTAAGGTGTAATTAATTCAGAGTCCCATTCTTGTTTTATAATATAACTGACTACATTAGAACATGGAAGAAATTCTATTTGGTAATGTGGAATGTCAATGCCTAATAGCAATACGGCTTTAGTCAAGTTATTATTCCAAAAAGTTAGGATATGGATACACAATGTTTGAGAAACTGGTGTTTATATAGTATTAGCTGTCTTCTGCTAAGCTGTAAAGCTTTGCTTCTAAATCTACCACCATTATGAATAATATGCTATTTCAATAAATGATATTTGGTCACCCATGTGTTTTAATGCCAGATTAAAATATTTAAAATTCATTTCTAGGAAAGTAGATCAAGAATATTTATATGGCAGGATGTCTTATGTCTGGTACTTAGTGAAATCATAAAATGCAACAATAGAAAAAAATACATACTTTTGTAAAGTAATGAGATGAGTTCTTCCATTTGGAATTTTCATAATTGGGACAGTAAGGTGGCGGTGGCCTGTCCTTCAGGGGCTGGGGAGGGAGGGTGGAAACCAAGAGAGAAAAAAAACACATTTGTACAGACCCCTGAGCCTAGGCAGGAAGTGGGCAGGGAAGGGTACACGTCTTCATAATGCAAAAGAGGCTTTATGTGTATTGGTTAGAAATGAGAATAGTGAAGAGCTGAGACAACCAGGTGGGATGAAAAAGATGACTATGATTTACAAGGAGAGGCTCTGAGACAAATGAAAGAAGTTTGGCAACACATTCATGGTCATTAAAACAGCTGAGCTCTGTAAGTCTGGAGTCTGCCAGGATCATTATTCAGAGTTCCCCACGTGTAAATCAGTTTGTGGGCAAGGAACTGGCACATGTAATTATTTGTTAATAGTAATGACACATACATGAAGGAATAAAACACCGTCAATGGAAAATGTGTTTGCCATTTTTAAATAATTTGTTCATAAGAAAGAATGGTAAATACTATGATTTTGAATTTCCCTATGTGGGAATGAAATAAAGAAATTCAAAATCATAGCATCTAGAGGATCCTTAAAAATGAAAGTAAATTTAAAAAACCACAAAATAATAGCATTTCTCATTCAAAATAAGATGTAAAATATCTCACAGTTAATATTTACAGTTCAAGCAGAATTACAGACTTAATTGCTTTTAATCTAAGTGAATATGCAGAAAATTCCTTTGTGAGGCAGCTCAAGACTATAAAGTTTGTTAATAAAAATATTAAATATTACATATACTTAGAAAACTAGCTAAGTGATGGAAGTGAAAAAAAATGCAAGGAAATCCTGACAGCATATCAATAATACTATTAATTCGATGCAAAGTGGGAAACTTGAAAGCAATGGACAAAGGTGACTTTTAAGAAGGGGGAACATGGACAAAGTTGAAAGAAAGTAATACACAGTCCAGCTGCTAACACATAGGAGGAAATAGACTTAGAAACATTTCATACTTCTTGGCATCCTTCTACTCTAAGGTTTTCACTGTTTCAGTTGTTGATGTTCCTAATCCATTAGGGTTTTACTTTTTGGCAAGGTAAGAACAGAAAAGACTCCATTGTGCCACTATAAACAAAGTTTAAGTAATTGTGTCTCAAAAGCTTTCCAAAAAGGATTTCTCTTCTCTGGACTCTGAAACTGGGTGCTGGAGAAAGCTTCCTGGTGTGGTATTTCTCAGTTTTCATTTTCACTTTGGCTAAGAGACCTATTTTTGCACTGCCTTTTTTTTTTTTTATTTTGATAAATCCAAGTTGGTTTCATTTCTTGAGCAGCAGATTACTCTGAAATTATTGCAGGTGGCTGAGACGATTTGATTTTGTCTCAAGTTAGGCAGACTTAAATATATGTGTAGATCCATTTGTGTAGCAGACTTCTATTGGCTTACATTTGCTTGTCCATTCTTTACGCCCTACCAGCTAGTTTATTATTTAAGTGTTACACTTCACAGATCTAATAAACTTGAAATCAATCGGGGGTGGGGCATAAAAAAAAAAGAAATCAATGAGAGGTTTGTCTAGATTAGAGTTTGGCTTCCAACAATGTAAGGAAATAAAAGTCTAGAAATTGAACTGAACAAAAATTTGTTTTTTTTTCCATAATTAGGGGGTTGTCTTTTGCATCCTTGCTCTATGTGTTGTTCAATAAACTCACTCTTAATTATAAATCTTTTATCAAGTCATAACTTTGAAATATCTTTATTATTTTTGTTTGTTTTCTCAAAGTTCACTTCCTCATTCAAACCTTTTTGAATTAATCTGATCCAAATTTGGTATTCCAAATTTAGTCATTCCAGATTTCCTTATTGTCTATCCAAAGAGGTCATATACTTTTTTGGGGGGTGAGAAGGATTTTACTATGAACGTTTATCTTGGTATAAAGAGAACTAATAAGGACAAATTTCTAAGGCAGTCTTTAGTAAAGGAAATAGGTAAAACCATGTAATATTTAGCAAGTTTTTGTTGTTAAAATTTGTTTCACTACTACAGTTTTAGAAACTGGATGTAGATTCCTATGTCCAATGTGTTAGCTCAAGATGTGATTATGACGATTAAAAAATATGACCCTGATTCTGATGTAGCATCTTTGTAGGAGAGGGACTTGTAAAAAGCATCACTCCTCTAATGTAGAAGAAAAAGTAAAAGTGGTCTATGAGGAGAATGTCACTGGTCACAGCTGATGCTTTGGTAACCAGCTGTAATTTTTAGCGTATTTGCTTGAAGAATATGTCATATTTATTGAGTGACTAATATGGGCAAAGCACTTTCTGAATGCTTTACCTATATCAACTAAGTTAATCTTCCTGACAACCCCACGAGACAGCAACATTAATATAAAAAGATGAGGAAACTGAATCATAAGGACAATAAGCAAATGACATATAGATGGTGAGTGTGTGACAAGGATTTAGACCCAACAATCTGACTCCGGAGCTTAGTTCCTCAAGTACCTATTGTACAGCATCTGAAATTGGGTTCTGATCACAATTAACCATGGTCCAAGAAAAGCTACTGCTGTTTATCTCTTTTTTCTTAGAGGAGATGCTTGGTCTTTGATCCTGCCTGGTCAGTGACAGCTGGCAGAGGGTGCTAATTTTTCTACTACTATTTCCTTTTATGATAAATAGACTTGCTTCTAAGATATGGGTTCTATGAACCGTAATTTAATTTTTCCTTGTGTATGGTTGGGTAGAACTGAGATAGCTCCTTTTTTGTATCCTAGTTTTAAAAAATAAATTCAGAGACCATACATACTATAACACTGTACTGTCATTTATTTGTCAGTTAATTTTGTTTGTGGGCCTTAATTAATTTATTTTATTTATATAAGTAATAAATACACTCATATTCTAATTAAATGACTAGTTCTTTGTTTTCTGTTAAAGCTGGATAATACCACAAAATTAATAAATTCCAATATTTAATATCTACACACAAGAAAAAACTTAGGTCCAGAAGGCCTATGTATCTTGCTCGTGGCCAAGCAACTGAATCAGGACAAGAATTCAACAGGAGAGACTCCAGGCTAGTTATCTTTTTACTACAATATTTAGAGGCAGGATTTAAAAAGCTATGCTTCACATATTAGGTGATGTAATTTTGAAATTAAACCCAAAGACATAGAATTGATAAGAAAAAAAATCACATTGAAAACAATTTGATTAAAAGGAAGTATGTGGCATTAAAATATATCTAGATTTAATATTGTCAGAGAAAATTTACTAATGACAAAATTCAAGAAGCTTGAGTCCACAAGAAAAATTTTTTGATTTGCGATGAGTCTGATCACATGCTTAGAGTGCTCAAATGTGGGTAAAGCACTCAGACATATTTATTCTACAGATAACATTTGCTTGAACTATCTGCTGTGATTACTTACAGATTGGCTTAGAAAATTATTCACACATAATAGCTAGAAAGTACTTTAGTTCTTGACAATTCTATGTATGATTTGTGTGACCTTGGCCAAATTACTTTAAACAATAAGGACTTAGATGCTTTATTTGTGAAGTGGAGGTACTGTTGCACATGATTGGTGTACTCAATTAATTAAAGTACTTAACAGTTCTGACACATAGTACAAAATTTAATAAAAAATACTATTTCATTATCTGTATAGTTGTTATTATTAAGTGCCCAATGAACAAATCTATTGGAAATTTTTCTCAGGATCCTTCTAGAGGATTTAAATGAGTAGACAAAGTACTTTTTCCTTCCAATTGGATAGACAATCTTTTAGGGGAGAAGACTGTGAAGAAATTAGAGTTGTGTAAGGAATTTTAAGTGAAAACAGTTAAAGCTAGATGCTTCCATTATTTTCTGGGACATACAGGACTGGAAAATGTTTAATTTTTTCATTTAAGGTGGTATGAAATGAGTGCATGTGGGAAAATATAAAATATTACAGGAAAAATTACTAACAAATAAATAAGATTCCTATAATTCCTAAAGTAAGTGTGAAGAGAAGTTATAATCAGATCTGAATGTGGATCCCACAGAATATCTTAATGCGGCAGAGAACTTTGAGCAGGATGCAAGCAAAGAGGTGATGCATGGAGAGGAATGCAATGGACTCTCCAATTGTGAGGAAGGGCTTTGGAGAAAATTTACAACTCCGAGCTAACAAATGCTACGGGGCTGATTACACGTTTCTTTTGCTGAGTTGGAAATCTTGCCAAGGAATTAAAGAATATAGGCATATTAACAACGGTTCAAAAAAACCTGCTATGCATTCCTTAATGACAGGAAATATTGGATGAACATGCAAAGGGATATGAAACGTCTTTTAAATTTTTGGCATAGAGCCCACTAATCAGAGTAGTACTACAATCCAAAAATTGTATCATTTAAAAAATAATTTTATTTTGGAAATACGTTATAGCCATGAATTGGATCTACCATTTAGTTGTTAACCTTTGTTCTCGCAATTGAGATGATTTTGGTGACTGACGTTGGCTTCATCTATGCCTATGTTGCTTACTTTTTATGACATAATTCATAGTCTGGTTTTTGTCTTCTATCACAGGTATGTAACTTTTTAACTCATATATTTTTTAAACAGTACAATTCATAAGAAGCAAAAGCAGATTTTTGTTTGAACATCTCTAATTGTAATCAATTCCACTTGTGAAATAATTTTATAATATTGACAAGTGTTCATACAAAATAAAAATGTCTAAAGTCCATAATCCATTGATTTATTGATGAATATTTCCCAGTTCAGTCCGAGAACGGGCTAACCTGCAAAGAAGAGATGGAGTATCTAGGGTGATTTTAAAATTAATCAAAATATATAAGATTGTGAATTGTCTAGTTAAGAATTTCTGTAACTCCCCTGTGAGGAACGTCTGCAATTGTTAGCCTAGGCTGCTTTGGGCAATGACACTTTTAAATACTATCGTGTTCATATGTTTGTCACTGCCACTGTATGACACAGTTGTGCACAGCTCAGGCAGATTTGCATACAATCTCTTACTCCACCATCTAAATATGCACCGAACATATTTCAAAGACAATCATCTTGTAGGAGCCTTAATTAGCACTGCAGGCAGAAGTTGTCTGTGATCACATTGCATTATATACACCAAGCTATCAGGACTTTTTTTCTTCAAACAAAAGGGATGAAAATAAATTTTTCCAATGAAAATTTTTTTTAAAATTGTTTTTATTGAGTTAAATTGATGTGTGCCTTTCATTATGAATGTATATATTTATGTACTTTATAGAATTATATATGGAGACAATATAATACAGTGAGTGAATGGACTTTTCAAACAGCCAAGTGTTCAAATTTTTCCTTTAAATGACATTTTCAAAATATGAATGTAGGTATGAATCTAGAATTATTTAAACTACCAAAACCATTTTTTCCTCATCTGTAAAACAGAGACCTAATGGGATGCTATTTTACTGAAACTCCTCCATGTAGTAGTTATTGTCATTCTGTCATTATTACTATTATTATTATTATAGCATATGTTATTTCTTCCTCCATTATTCCAAAGCAACTTCTACATAGCTATAGTTTAATTCTTATCATATTGCTATGTCTCTTTCTTCTCTCTGTAATAAAGCAGAACACAATACAGGTATATAAGGATATTTGCTAAATAAATGAATAATATACTGTGAGATTTCATAACTCTATTCATAAATCAAATCGTGAATAATGCTATCTTACATTTACTATAGAGATACAAATGGAAACAAAATATTTTCTACATCAGAATACATTTTAATTTAAACAAAATTTAAAACAAGCATGTAAACATAAACAGAATTTGGGTTTAATATCAACATGTTATTATATTATTAAATATGTTTAGCATCACATGTAAAATAATTCATTCTGTTATTTGCTAACCTTAGGCATTTTAAAACATGATAGAAAATTGCTTTAAAGAAATGGTAGTTGGTCCCAGTGCATATATGTAGACAGCTTGATAAAGTAGAGAGAAAATGATCATTGAAGTAAGAATGACTTGGGTTCAAATCAAATTTTTTAACCTTGACATATAAGGGAATGAAGATGGAGTACCGAAGAAAGGCGCAATAAGAAACAATGAAGGAAGGTTGATGCGAGAACATGAATCAGGAAAAGGAAACAAAAATGGGAGGAAAAACTAAACAAGGGAGATCAGATATAGTTAGGATTAAGCTAAAGATATAGAGATAGCGAAATAGGATAAATGGAGAAAATAAGAAAAAATATATTTTCTCATTTACACAGAAATGCTGTAGCCAACTAGCCTTTGTAAAGAGGGTAGCATAATTCAAATCAAAGGGGAAATCAATTTATGTCACTTTTGTCTATTCCTGGAAATTGATAGCAAGATATAAAAGCAAGAGAGTTGGTTTTGTTGTCCTATAATAAATAGTGAATTTTGGAGCAGTTGGTCCTTTTGTGTTGGCGGAGATATTAAAAAGTCTTTTAATATGGCAAAGGATGTTTAAAAATTACATGAGAGTAAAAAAGCAAAACTGAAAGGGGATGAAGGAAGTTTGAGGTGGGGAAGCAGTAGAGCCATATGGCCATGTAAAACCCCTATGTCACACCAGAGTATAGGTTATCTATGTCTCTATGTCTACACTAGTGTCGAGTGATATTTGAGGGGAAGTCAGGCTCTAGGAGCTGAGTTCCACACCTGGGATAATGCAATGGAATATTGGGTCAGCAATGTAAAGACTGTGTGATGGTGAGCAAATATAACTAGCAGTGACTATGAAAATGACTCATGGCACGCTTTTTCCTTTCCTGACTCTCTGCAGAATTCTTGGAGAGATTACCTGGATCCTGGGATTCCACCACAGCTGGTATGGATTTTCGGTCAATTTTATTCAAGAAATCTAAAAAGACAGGGTACCTGGGTTGACATCCAGCTTAATGGGAGTAGAGATAGGTACACATTGTGATATACTCAAATGATGTGAATCAATTGTTTCTAAAGATGAATCAGTTATTCACACAAAGGGACAAATAATAAATAAATGAAAGCTGATTTCATTAAGCAGAGTTAGTGCTAATTTTGTTTTTAGCCATTTGTTTAACCATTATTCTCAATATATTTATCCCTTAATTTTTTAACCAGTTTATCTTTTCTAATCAATTTTTGGCCAAGGGCCCAGCTTTAGGTACTGCAGGAAGACAGAATGGCCCAGGCCTACCCTATGTGAAATATCATGAGAGACTCCCTTGAATCAAATGAGTATCTGTTGGGGACATGAGCTATTCTTTCCATCTTTCAGGGAGTTGGGCCATTAGGGAATTAGGTTTTTAGAAGCAATTAACCTTCTGGATAGTTTTCTAAAGGACTGTGTTAACAAACAGGCTTCCAGTGTACTTGATTTTGAAATGTCATGTGACCTTACACCTACAGGTAATATTTGTGGAAGCAATCTGTCATAAGCATGTTTTGCTTGATTCTCATTCTCAGAATAAATTGGACTTAGTAGTAGGATACTCTGCTATACATGGGAATTTATCCAACTATGCATCAAACTTGAATAATATCATTATTTTCTTTATGATTCTAAACTTTAGACCACTTTTCACTGCCCAAGAATTCTCTAATAAGCCAAATTAGATGACATGGTAGTAAACATATTTCCATTTTTAATAAACATTTTATTGGGGTATATCATATATACAGAAAATATACAAATTACAATTATCACAAAGTGAACACATTCATTTATCCACTCTATATCTGCATCTATATCTAATCTACATCTATGTGTCTACATATCTATCTCCAAAATGTATCAGGTATATAAACACAGATATATCTGGTGTATTAAAAATATATATATCTGTATATCTTGTTTCAAATACACTAGCAATAAAAATGAATTCTCAATAGGATTTGATTTTTATTCATCAGTTGAGAAAGACTAAAGAAATTACATGTGCATTATTGCCAAATGTAAATTAAACAAGAACTTTTATACACTCTTGCTGAGATAAACTTTCTGGAGGATAATTTGGCAATATATACCAAAACTCTTAAAAATGTGCATACATTTGACTCAGCAATTCTTTGTAAGAATTTATCCTAAGAATGTAAACATGAATGTTTCCTCGAAGAATTTATGTTAGTAATGCTTTAATCATAGTAAAAATCTGGGGAAAATAATCATAGGCAGTTTGTCCAAAGTAGGAAATATTTTATATAAAATATGGTGCATTCATAGAAAAGAAAAATCTATAGTCAATAAATTATATGAAAGAAAAATATTTATTAGTGTGGGGATCATAATATATATTTAAGGAAATAAAGAAAAGGTACTATATAAAAACCTTATTTATAACTGTTATACACACAGATTTATGCAACAGAATAATAATATCAAGGATGACACAATAGCTGTTGCATACAAGCAAGATGACAGACCAAAATGAAAATTAATGTTTGAGAATAATTTTATGACCTGAAAGCCTTTCCCATGGTGACTCCTGATCCACATGGAGGGTAGAAACAGATTCAGAGCATAAGAAGCAAGGTTTGTGCAGAGGGGTTTGTTTTGTTTAGATTTCTTTTTTGAAGAATGCAGTTCCTATGCTGTTCCTCCCAGCCTCCCCCTGACCTTACCTCAAATCCATTTACAGGAACTCGAAAGAGACCCAACAGTTTGCTTGAGATGCATCCCCTGTACTATCTAACGGGGCGCATTGAGCTACTCTCTGGAGCACTGCAGAAGGATAACAAGGCAAGAAGACATGGCTATTGCCCTTAGGCAGGTGTGCAAAAACAGGTTAGTGATAGTTGGGAACTCAATCTTCCCAACCTCGGCATAACAATGTTTGGGGACCACAGGAAAGAGAGCCTAGAGCTATTGTAAAGACTGCCCAAGAATATTACCTGGGAGGTTTTTAGTGGCACGAATTACAGGAAAAACTAGGCCTGCAGGAAGAACAGTCACTTGGAAGAAAAAGTACATCACAGATATTGGGGAGTTGTGGCAGGAGCAGGCAGGTGAGAGGGCCTTTCAAGTGCCCAGGAAAGTAGCATGAGGGACATACACACACTGCTGTGGAAGACTGAATCACTCCACTTGTGTCCCCCGAAGCTTGGATCTGATGATGTGAGAATCTCAGTTACTGAGTAGGAGGGAAAAGGACATACTCTGGGCAGAGGAGGAGAGCGGAAGGAACACCTCGTCAGAGTGGCTCTGGCTGTGGTGAAAGGAAAGAATTCAAACGTTAACGGAAGCTTACAGTTTTCATTACTGTGATTGGATTATTTGATGTAAGACATTTTTAATTGATTTTAGAAAATTGTTCATTTCTTTGCTCATTTTCTATTGGTGCATTTTATCTTTTTTAAATTTGTAGGTTTTTAAATTTATTTATTTAGTTTTTTAATTATTATGGGTAGATAATAGTTGTGTCTTTATAGGGTGCATGTGATGTGTTGATACAGGCATACAATGTGAATTAATCAAATCAGGGTAACTGGGGTATCTATCACCTTAGGCATTTATCATTTCTTTGTGTTAGGAACATTCCAATTCTACTGTTTTAGTTATTTTAAAGTATACGGTAACTCGATTATAATCACTTTGTTGTGCTATCAAATATTGTTCCTTCTATATAACTACGTAACTATATTTTTGTACACATTAACCGGCCCCCTTTTATCCCCCTCCCTGCTACCCTTCCCAGCCACTGGTAACCATCATTTTACTTTGTGTCTGCATGAGATCAATTGTTTTTAATATTTAGCTCCCACATATGAGTGAAAACATGCGAGATTTGTCTTTCTGTGCTTGGCTTATTTCACTTAACATAATGTTCTCTAGTTCCATCCATGTTGTTGCAAATTGCAGGATTTTATTCTGTTTTCTGGATATATAATATTCCATTGTGTATATATACCACAATTTCTTTACCCATTTATCTGTTGATGAGCATAGGTTGATTCCATATTTTAGCTACCGTGAATAGTGCTGCAATAAACACAGGAGTGCAGATATCTTTTGAATATACTGAATTCCCTTCCTTTGGATATATACCCAGCAGTGGGATTGCTGGATCATATGGTAGTTCTACTTTTAGTTTTTTGAGGATCCTCTATTCTCTTCTCCATAGTGGCTGCACTAATTACATTCCCTCCAACAGTGTATGAAGGTTCCCCTTTCTCCAAATCATTGCCATCATTTGTTATTTCTTATCTTTTGATAAAAACCATTTTAAGTGGGGTGAGATGATATCTCATTGTAGTTTTGATTTCTATTTCTCTGATGAATAATGATGTTGAGAATTTTTTGACTTCTTGGCCCTATTTATGTCTTCTTTTGAGAAATGGCTATTCAGATCCTTTGCCCATTTTCTAATCAGATTGTTTTTATTTTTACCTGTTGATTTGTTGCAGCTCCTTATACATTCTAGTTATTAATCTCTTGTCAGATGGGTAGTTTGTGAGTATTTTTTCCTATTCTGTGGATCATCTACGTACTTTGTTGATTGTTACTTCCGCTGTGCAGAAGTTTTTAGCTTGATATGATCCCATGTGTCCAATTTTTATTTGGTTGCCTGTGCTTTGGGGGTATTACTCAAGAAGTCCTTGCCCAGACCATTGTCCTGAAGCATTTCCATATTGTTTTCTTTTAGTAGTTTTATAATTTTAGGTCTTGTATTTAAGCCTGAAATCCATTTTGGTTTGATTTTTGTATATGGTTAGAGATAAGGGTTTAGCTTCATTCTGTCTATAGGAAACACATCTAACCCACAAGGACTATTACAGAGTCAAGATCAAGGGATGGAAAAAATATTCCATGCAAATGGAAAATTGACCTTAAATTAACATTAGTAAAGAAAGACAAAGATAGTCATAAAATGGTACAGGGAGCAATTCAACAAGAAGGCATAACAACTGTAAATATCTATGCACCTAACACAGGAGTGCCCAGGTTCATAAAGCAAACCCTGCTAGGCCTCTGTACTTAACCAAGGTGGTGGAAGATATCTACAGAGAGAACTACAAAACACTGAGGAAAGCAATTGCAGAAGATAAAAACAAGTGTAAAAACATATTATGTTCATGGATTGGTAGAATCAACATTGTTAAAATGCTGATTGTCCAAAGTGATTTACAGATTCAATGCAATTAACATCATAATGCCAACATTTTATTTCATAGATCTGGAAAAAATAATTATATGCTTCATGTGGAACCAGAGAAGAGCCCAAATGGCCAAAGCAATCTTAAGCAGAAAAAAAAAAAAAAAAAAGGTTGAGGCATCACACTACCAGACCTCAAACTAAACCACAAGGCTATAGTAACTAAATCAGCATGATATTGGCACAAAAATAGAGACATAGACCAATAGAACAGAGCAGAAAACCCGAATATAAAACCATCCACACACAGTCAACTGATCTTTGAGAAAACAGACAACAAGATACTGGGGTAAGGAATCCCTATTCAATAAATGGTGCTGGAAAAATTGGATAGCTACGTGCAGAAGAGTGAAACAGGATCCATATCTCTAACCACTTACAAAAATTAATTCCAGATGGATGAAGGACTTAAATGTAAAGCATGAAACCATAAGAATTCTAGAAGAAAATGTGGAAAAAAACTCTTCCAGATATCAGCCTGGAAAAGAATTTATAAAAAGACCCCAAAGGCAATCACAAACATCAAAATAAATAAATGGGACTTGGCTAAATTAAAGCTTCCTCACAGCCAGGGATATAATTAACAGAGCAAATAGACAACCTACAGAATGGGAGAAAATACAAGGTATACATCCAATAAAGGAGTAATAGCCAGAATCTACAAAGAACTCAGATAAATTAGGAAGAAAAACATCAAAGAACTCCATTAAAAAGTGGGCAAAAGACATGAACAGAAGCTTTTCAAAAGAAGATAGACACATGGCCAATAAACATGAAAAAATGCTCACTGTCACTAATCAGAAGGGAAATGCAAATTGAAACCACAAAGTGATATCACCTTACTTCAGTCAGAATGGCCTTTATTAAAAAGTCTAAAAACAATAGATGCTGGCTTGGATGCAGAGAGAAAAGAATGCTTATACATTCTTGGTGGGACTGCAAATTAGTATAACCTCTATGGAAAACAGTATGGAGATTCCTCAAAGAACTAAAAGTAGACATACTGTTTGATCCAGCAATCCTACTGCTAAGTATTTACCCAAAGGAAAAGAAGTCATTTTATCAAAAAGACACCTGCAGTCTAATGTTTATTCCAGCACAATTCACAATTGAAATGATGTGGTATCAACCCAAGTGCCCATCAATTCATGAATGAGTTTATTTCATTCTTAATCTTTTCATTTATCCGCTGGCCATTTAGGAGCATATTGTTTAATTTCAATGTGTTTGTGTATTTTACAATGTTCCTCTTGTTATCAATTTGTAATTTTATTCCATTGTGGTCAAAGGAAATACTTGGTATGATTTTAAATTTAATTTTTTAAGAGTTGTTTTGTGGTCTACCATATGTTCTATCCTTGAGAATGATCCATGAACTGAGGAAAATAATATGCATTCTGCAGCTGCTGGATGAAACATTCTGTAAATATCTATTAAGTCCATTTGGTCTATAGTCCAGATTAAGTCCAGTTTCTCTGTTTATATTCTGTTTGGATGATCTGTCCAATGCTGAAAGTGGAGTGCTGTGGTCTCCAACAATTATTGTATTGAGACTGTCTCTCTCTGTAGCTCTGATAATATTTGCTTTATATATCCAGGTGCTTCAGTGTTGGGTGCAAGTATATTTAGAGTTGTTATGTCCTCTTGCTAAATTGATCCCTTTATCATTATATAATGACCTTCTTTGTCTCTTTTTATCATTTTTGTCTCGAAATCTATTTTATCTGATAGCAGTATAGCTACTACTGCTTTTATTTTATTTTGTTTTATTTGGTTTGCATTTGCATGGAATGTTTTTTCCATCCCCTTAATTTTCAGTCTATGTGGGTCTTTATAGGTGAAGTATGTTTCTTGCAGAAAACATATAGTTGGCTCTAGTTTCTTTATTTTTCTTTTTTTTAAAATTAATAACAGTCATTTATTACTGTTATCAAATATTAGGTACTATACATAATTTTTTTCCTCCATGTTTTTATTCTTTTTTTTTATTTCAGCTTATTATAGGGGTACAAAAGTTCAGGTTATATATATTGCCCATGTCCTGCCCATCCCCCCAAGACAGAGCTTCAAGCATGTCCATTCCCCAGACAGTGCGCTTGGCACTCACCATGTAGAAATTGGTTAGCACGCGGTACTTATATGGCTCTTGTTTCTTTATCCAACAGCCATTCCATGACTTTTGATTGGGGAGTTTCATCCATTCACATTCAATATTATTATTGATAGGTAATGACTTACTATTGCCATGTTGTTATTTGTTATCTTGTTCTTTTGTGGTCCTCTATTTTCACTTCCTTCTTATCTTCCATTGTTAAGAGTGATTTTTCTGTGGTAGTGTGTTTTAGTTTCTTGATTTTTATTTTTTTGTATCTGTTGTAGATTTTATGATTCAAGGTTACCAGGAGGTTTGCAAAAAATTTTTTATAATCAATTATTTTTAAACATATGACAGCTATTCTTAGAAACAAACAAAAAAGCAATGAGAAATCTAATAGAAATTCTACCTTTTAACTCAATCCCCTCTCCACTTTTTATTTTTTTGTTGTTTCCATTTTTATCTTTTTATATTATCTCTCAAAAAATTGTTATTGTTATTTTTGATACATTTGTCTTTTAGTCTTCCTAATCAAGATATAAGTGCTTTAGACACTGCAATCACAGCAATAGAGTATTCCATATTTGTTGACTTACTGTTACCAGTGAGTTTTATGCCTTCAGATAATTAAGGAGAGTATGTGAGGTGAGGACCAATGTGGGGCCAAAACAAAATTGATAAATAATTTGCACAATGCATGTAAACTATCATATTTTTCCAGATTGCCATTCATTTATATTTTTATTTTATGATGTCTTATGAACATACAGAAGTTTTGAATTTTATTTATTAAAATGTTTATCCTTTTCTTCTGTTTTCTACCATTAATATTTCAGTTGAAATGCATTGTCTTTGTGTATAACTACATATGTAAATATAATTATATGATATTTAAAAATCTTCCTTAATACAAGATATAAATATATTTACATACTTATATTTAAATGTTAATCCTTCTGAGTATTAAAACCATGTAAACACTTACCGGTTCTAATTTCTCTCTTCTAGTTTTTTCTTTGACCATGCTCTAGTCAAGCTTTGGGTGCTTTTTCAAGTCCATGATAATGGCCTTATATATTTTACTCAATCCAAATTTCATTTCTCAGGTCTTGTCTTACCTGCTGTAAGGTAATTTGGGCCAATTGACTACACTTGGCCCCAGTGACTATACATTCTTCCTTTCCCTTTCCTCATCAGCTGCTCTTTCTCAGGCTTCTTTTCTTCTTATTAGTTAATTCTTTTTTTTTTTTTTTGAGACAGAGTCTCACTTTGTTGCCCGGGCTAAAGTGAGTGCCCTGGCGTCAGCCTAGCTCACAGCAACCTCAGACTCCTGGGCTTAAGCGATCCTACTGCCTCAGCCTCCTGAGTAGCTGGGACTACAGGCATGGGCCACCATGCCCGGCTAATTTTTTCTATATATATTTTTAGTTGTCCAGATAATTTTTATTTCTATTTTTAGTAGAGACAGGGTCTCGCTCAGGCTGGTCTCAAACCCCTCACCTTGAGCGATCCACCCACCTCGGCCTCCCAGAGGGCTAGGATTACAGGCCTGAGCCACCGCTCCCGGCCTTATTAGTTAATTCTTAATGTTTGAGTTTCCTAGAGTGGAGTCCTTAGACCTCTTCCCTTTCCTTTCTACATTTACTTCCTTGACAATTTTAACTAGTCTCCTTGGTTTAAATACATCTATATGGAGATGTATATCTCCATTCCAGAACTTTCCATCATATTTCATATTTAAATTTCCATATACTTACTTGACAAGACCATTTGCATATTAAAAATCAACTCAAGCTTAACAGAATTGAAATCAAATACCTATATTTGGTCCCAAATCTGACTCTCCCATAATCATTATCTCAATAAATAGCAATTTTGCCTTCACGTTGCTCAGGACTAGTGCCTTGATTTCATGTTGGCTCTTGTACTTCTCTGATACCCCACATACAATCAGTGATAATATGCCGACAGCTTTCCCCTCAAAATGTATTAAAAGTTCACCACTTTCACTGCTACCATTCAAGTCAAAGCCACTGTCATCTCTTATTCAGATGTTGTTAATGACTTTTAATTGGTCTCCCTGATTTCACTGTTTCCCCCCACATTCAATTCTCAGCTCAAAGCCAAATCATTCCTTTTAACAAGCAAGTCAAATCACGTACTACCTTTGTTCATAACCATCTAAAATATCTCATCTTATTCACAGGAAAATATACATAGCCCTTATGATGTTCTTCAAGACTATCAACCACATCACCCTGTTGGTCTGACACCCTGAAACTCGGGCTCTCTCTTCCTTGTTTCCATCACACTGGCCCAATTGCTTGTCTTCAAATTTGCATAGCATGCAGACATTTTAGGGATTTTTCCTTTCCTTCTGTCTGGAATAATCTTTCCTCACATATCTCTTTTGCTTACTCCATCACTTTCTTCAGTTTTTCTCAAATCTCATCTGTTCAGGCAGGTATTTTTGGCCATGCCATTTAAAATTGTCACCCCAGAGCTGGCACTCCATATTCCCATTGTTAGTTTATTTTCATTCATAGCATTTACCAACATCTGAAACTTACCATATTTTACTTGTTTATTGCCTATCCCTTTGATTAAAATGTGAGCTTAATGAGGGCATTTTTGGGGTATATTTTGTTCACTGCTTTATGTTCATTGTCCAAAATGGTTCCTGGAACTTAGAAGATTCTTAATAAATATTTGTTTAATTAATAATTTATAAGCTAAGTGTGTAATTCTTAGCTGTATTTATAGACTTGTATGCAGTGATTTTCTTATCCAACTTTGTACCAGTACTATGACTTATAAAGCCCACCAGCTCTGTGGTGGACTTTAATATTTGGAATTTCAAATACCCTTTTTTAAATAAACATTTTAAAAACTTTAGAATAGTTTCAGGTTTACAGAACAATTGTGAAGACAAAGCAGAAGGTTCCTAAACACCCTACTCCCAGTTTTCCTGTTAATAGCTTACACTAGTGTGATGGAGTTGTCACAGTTAATTGATACATTATATTAACTAAAGTCTTCCATACTTGATTAAGTTATCCTTAGTCTTTACCTAATATCTTTTTTCCATTATTCCAGGAATCTCTCCAGGATAGTATATTACAATTAGTCATCTTATATCCTTAGTCTCCTCTTGGCTGTAAAAGTTTCTCAGAATTCCTGGTTTTGATTACCTTAATGGTTCTGAGGAGTAGTGGTCAGATATTTTGTAGACTGCTCCTGTACCGAAACTTTCTGATGTTTTTCTTATGATTAGACTTGGGGTACAGGTTTTTGGAATCAATACCACAAAGAAAAAGTGTCCTGCTCATCCCACCATGTGGAGGGTACACACTACCAACATGATTTATCACTGTTGATGTTAATCTTGATCACCTGACTAAGGTATTGTTGGTCAGGTTTCACCACTGTAAAGTTACATTTTATTCCCCTTTCTGTCCTATATTCTTTAGAAGAAAGTCACTATATGAATTCCACACTTAAGAAATAAGTTACACTCCACTTACTTGAGAGTGATGTATCTAACTGTATTCTTTGTAATTCTTCTGCATGGGAGATTTCTCTATTGACTCCCATTTATTTATTTAATTAATCATTTATTTGTAAGAGTTTAGAGTCATGAAACTTGTTTTATACTACTTTATATACTTTATTGCTCAAACTGTTGTAGCTTTAGCCACTGGAGCACTTTCTGTTGGCTTCTTCATCCCTTTGACATATCCACTTGACTATGGGTTTTTTGAACACGTTCTTATCTTCCAGCACTGAAAGATGCTCCAGAATGATCTTGTATATCTTCTGCCTTAATCCTAGATTCAACCATTTGTCAAAGGGGACCTGGTTCCTTTTATTGGATGAAGGTTTTAAAAATCAAGATTTGGACATGAAGGGTCAGTTGTCCTTTACTGATTGATTGATTGCTCAAACATTTTTTGTGCACTTTTGACTATTTATCCTAGATGGGTGTTAAAATTATTATTTTACATTTTAAAAAGTCCTATTAAAGTTTTTATTATAAATGCATATAATATGTATATATTTATTTGACTTGAATTAATACATTTACAATATTAAGTCATCCTTTTAAATTAAGGTTTACCTCTTTTAATTTGTTTTCTTTACTGTCCTTCAGCAAAGTTTATACTTTTTCTCATATTCACTCTGCATTTTCCTTGTTAAATTTGCTCTCATTAAAAAAATATTCCTATTGTCGATGGGTTCTCTTGTTTCATTTACATAATTGGTCATGCTATTGTCTTTATTTCATACATTAAACTTTACTAAACTCATATATTCTAATAGCTTTTCAGTTTCTTCTGTGAATAATCAAAACATTGTAAGCTACTTTTAGCTTTAATCTCCTGATTTACCATATTTATACTTATTTCTTGATGATGAAGAAATTTCTAGGAAATATCAAACAGTGGTGAGATCCTTTTCTTCTTGTGTTTCAATTTTACTAAAAGAAGACATTGAAATGGAAACATATTTTGATTCAGTAATAGAATCTTGTCAGCCTATGGTAAAAATTAGGACGTATGAAATGATGGGCACTTCAGATGTAATCCTGATAATATGTTGACAATTTGAAGAAATCACCTAGAAGAGGAAATGTCAAAATGCCGTAGGATCTATTCTAGGTAAATTGATACCACAAAAACTTTATTGCAGTCATTACAATTCTAAACCACACATCAGTTTTTATCAGGCTGTTTCTGATATTACTTTATATTTCTCATATTTAAACATAAATCTGTGTAATTATTGGGTTTATAGCTTTCTTTTAACAGGAAAAGATGTCTATTCTTTAAAATATAAATTTGGTAAAACATAGTGATAAAGCTAATACACTGCATCAGACAGAGGTTTACCACAGTTTTCAAAACGGACTTCATATCATTTCTGATTTTTTTTCTTACAGATGTACTCACATACACAGCTGTTTAAATAAAAATACCTTTTCCTTTGATGGCTATCAATAGATATATTTCTTCAAGATAGATTATTAAATGAGTTTTGTGTTTATTTAAAAAATGGGTTTACATTTTTGGTTTGTTTGTTTGTTTCTCCAGATAGGGGTAATTAAAGGCAGGGTGATCCTTGAAATCATTATGGAATATTACATCTATTTTTTTTTCCAGAGAAGTTTTAGTTTCTGATAGTTAACGTGGAAAAATAGATAATATCAAGAAAAGATGCTGTAACAAAAAGTTGCTAGTTATTGCTGACCTGGCCATCATGGTAACACCTGGTTTGAGATATCACCTGATGAAAGGAAGATTAACCAAGATCAGGTTATGGTTGATGGAGATTTGGAATCTCGGAGAAGAAGGATTTTATGTAGAAGTGGAAAATAGGCAGGGACTTTTTAGTTGTTTTTTTTTTTTCTTTTTCATGGTACAGACTTATCAAAATTAAGTACTGTTTTACTCTACATTTGTTGCTGATCCTTAAATAAACTTTAAAAGCTCATCTAAAAAAATAAAAACAGGCCGGGCGCGGTGGCTCACGCCTGTAATCCTAGCACCCTGGGAGGCCAAGGCGGGCGGATTGTTTGAGCTCAGGAGTTCGGGACTAGCTTGAGCAAGAGTGAGACCCTGTCTCTACTAAAAGTAGAAAGAAACTATATGGACAGCTAAAAATATATATAGAAAAATTAGCCGGGCATGGTGGCACGTGCCTGTAGTCCCAGCTACTCGGGAGGCTGAGGCAGGAGGATGTGGCTTGAGCCCAGGAGTTTGAGGTTGCTGTGAGCTAGGCAGACGCAATGGCACTCACTCTAGCCTGGGCAACAGAGTGAGACTCTGTCTCAAAAAAATAAATAAATAAAATAAAAAATGAAAACAAAAAGCTCATCTAATGAAACAAAGAGCTTTGTATACATTGTGATATAGTCTATGGGAAAGTTTGTAACCAAGTACTCATACCTGCTGTGGTCTGAATATTCGTTTCCCCTCTAAAATTCATATGTTGAAAATCCAACCCCCAAGGTAATGGTATTAGGAATTGGACCTTTGGGATGTGATTAGGCCAGGAGGGCAGAACCCTTATGAATGGGATTAGTGCCCTAATAAAAGAGGCCCCAGAGAGCTAGCTAACCCTTCCACCATGTGAGACCACAGAGATAAGGCAGCATTTATGATCTTATATGTCCTCGCCTCCAGACCCGTGAGAAATAAATTTGTTTATTTGTTGTTGATAAGCTGCCATAGTATTTTGTTATAACAGCCCTACTTGACTCAGACAACACCAAATAATGTATGTAGTCAGAATATTCTTGAAATTACATCATTTTCTACATTTCTTCACAATTTTAAAACTCATTCCAGTGTTAACAATTCCCCATCAGCATAAGTATTATAAGAAGCCAAGAAATATTAAGGAAGAAGTTTATTTCTTCATGGACACAGACATTCTATCTGTCACTCCAGCATCCAAAACTTATCTGAAGGCATTTCTGTCTGAACCTAGTATACCATTGGGGGATTTGTGCAGATCATCTTAATTTCTCCAGGCAACAGGGTGAAGATGTGAGTAATGAAAGCATTATAGCTATAAACCAGGGGTTGGCAAACTTCTCTGTGAAGAACCAGAGTGTAAATAGTTTAGGCCTTACCATCTCTGTCACAACGGCTCAAGTTAGCTGTTAGCATGAAAAAAACCAGAGATAATGCATAAATGAACAAGTGTAGCTATGCTTCAATAAAACTCTACTTTACACATTAAAATCTGAATTTTATGTAATTCTCACATATCATGAAATATTATACTGCTATTTATTTTTGAAACCTTTTAAAACTGTGAAAATAACTTTTGGCTTACAGGCTGTACATAAACGTGAGGCAGGCTGGATTTGTTTGGCCAACTGTTTCCATGAGTCATTGTTTGCTGACCTCTGATATAAACGCTCGAACCCTGCCTCTCAGGACAGAATTTACTCAATAAGTGAGCAACTGGTAGTAAAAGAACATCATGTCTTTTAAGGAATACCATAAATCTGGTTCTGGGGATGTGTCATCACATTGATCTTCCAAAATGTTTTTGCCTTTCCTTGGAAACGTTATTTTTAGAAATTATGTGAATTAGACCAAAGCAAAAGAAGAATCACTTCTAGAAGACCCAGAACAAAATGTATACCTTGCATTTGTTTTGGTAATGTAAGAAATTCTCATATGTGGCAAAGATTCTCTTTGCTTTTTCCAACTCTATGCATTTATTTTCTACCTCGGAAAGTAAAAAGAGCATTTTCATGAGCAAATGGATTAAATAAATATACATTTTAGTAAAAAAAAAGGTATGATGGCAGTTCAAGGTGAGTCCAACCCTTTTCGTCCTCTCTCTCCCTACCTCCCGAGTAGGATGGGGCATCTGGAAGAAGGGTAGTCATGGGAAGCCAGGGACCTGCATGGAAGCATCAGGCAATATTAACTTGGAGGTGGATATGAACATGTTACAGACATGAAGAAGAAGCTTGGTAGACACATGTTATTTAATTTAAAGCTTTTCTATCATCAATTACTTAAAACTATTCTAGATAAACACAATCTTCTCTGTATAGTTAAAGTAGAACATTTAGGACAGAAGTCAACTTTTTGGTCAGTCTTTCCTTTTGGTCTTTAATTTGAAGAATGCATTATTTGAAAGCCAAAGCCCATAAAAGAATAAATGAGGTACTGATTTCACCTATAAAAAATGATGAGTGGAAACACAAAATTTATTCTGAATAACTTGGAAAGTTTTCCCACTACGTGATGTATTGATCTCAAACTCTGATAAGACTCTAGTAATTGAGAAAAAGCTATCTTGTTGAAAGCAACAAATCATCTGTAAAGTTTAAAATGCAAATTGTTTATTTGGCATTGGCAATTAGAAAAGAGAAGACATCTCTATTTTGTCAAGATATTATGCCATTATGTTTATTTTAGCTCAGATTTACATGAAATTTATATTCTTCATATTTACACATTTTGCATGCAGTGTAGTAAAAAAATAAAAAGAAAAAATCATAACTGTTTTACATTGGTGAAGATTTTTTTCCAGATTTTGTATAGTTTTGACTTGTCTAACATATGCTTAGGGATTATGTTGAGTACTTTGAATGTATTTAAATAATATGTATTTTACTGTGTATACATAGATACATAGAGTACAATCAATAACATGTCTAAAATGTATAGTGTCATGCAAATTTCATGACTTAATATAATTGACTAAACAGTAATAATTTCATATTTATGTTCCAAACTGTAAATGTCTATTGAAATGTTTTGATCAGTGTTCATTCTCCACCCAAAGTTGAGATTGGATGAAGTCCTGAATGTCTTTCTTTGTCTTCATTATATGTATCAAATCCTAAAGTAGAAGAAAGGGGCAAAAACAAAATCTACTTGCCATACATGGAAAAGCTTAAAATTAACTATTTTTGCCATTCTGAGGTTTTCTAAGACTTAACATTTTACTACAAGGTGGTTTCCATTTTTTCAAGACACAATACAGTATGTTGTTCATTGGGCCAGTTGGCCTGCCAAAATTCCTTGGCAAAAGGAAGTTTCTGGCCAGCAAACTGTGATATAATAAATGATCTGACCAGATTGTCAATGAATTGATATCTGGAGTTAGAGCTGCTCCAGGGGATGGGGAAATTAGTTATTGCTCTTCAACTTTTGCCCAGAAAAATATGAAAGCTCTGAAAAATGTACCACAAATCCCTGGAGAATTAATATTTTAGCAAGTTGTGGTGTATTTCTCACTTGTGCAATGTTATGAATCGTTTATTTATTTATAAGGGTATTTTCATTGTTAAACATTTATTCTGTCTGATTTTAAATATAACACATGCTCATTTGGATTATATGGCAAAGTTTAAAGAAAAAAATAATGGCCATCCATAATTTCACTACATATACATATCAATTGTTAAAATTTTGATACATTAATAATTGCTTTTTTCCTTTGCATTTGTAGATTATATTATATATTTTGCATTACTGTGTATTCTACTTTTTATAGCTTCATATTACAGCTTAAGCAATTTGCCAAGTCATAAAAAATTCTCATAAATGTTTTAATATTACATTTTAAAATATTCAGTCATATAACAGTATAACAATTTATTGGTAATTAAATATATCTATATACCAATATTTTAAAAAATGTGACATTTAGGGTTAATATGGCTATTGGCAATATGAAATTTGATATAAAATGGCTTAAGTAAAAACTTAAAAAAAATTTAATTATTATGAACTTAGAGGGAGGAGCCTGTTGGAAATGGTTCAAGAGCCCATTGGCATCACGGTAAACATTTTAAAAAATTCTTTTGGACTTTGCTCATGGCTGCAAGAGAGCAGCTCCATCCCTAGACTTTGCCTTCATGTTCAATCAGGAAGAAATGGAGAAATGGAAAGAGGTTGTACTAGCTATGGTGTCCCTTTGAATCAGAAAAGCAAAAGCTTTCTCTCCATCTCAACTCTATTTTTAATATTAGAAAATTATTTCCCTCCTATTTTTTAAAGCCACCTTTTCCATAGTTGCTCTTGATCCTATTCTCTTCACTCTTTCTCCATCACCATTCTAACTTTGATTTCTCTGCTGACTCTTTCCCTTTAGCCAAATAAAAGCACACAGGTCTCTCACAATAAAAATGTCTCTCCCTTCATCTTTCATCCCTCATATCTACAATCCTTCTCTCACTGATTCATATTCCATTCAGTTCTCAGCCCACTGTGGTCTTGTTTTGTTCTCTGTCACCATACTAATAAATTATGCTTTCACAGTCACTGATACCTCTATAATGTCAAGAGTGAGTTTTTGTTTCACCACCCTTTGACTAATTCCACATTGTTAATTAGTGTTTATCTTTCTTAGAAATATCCCATTACATGATTCCATATGACTAGAGTCTCTCAAGTCTCTGAATGCCTCTAGGACCATTTATTGATAGCCTTTTTTAAAGGTCCACCTTTGGCATATTAATATTCCCCAAAATTTTAAACTTGTTTTTCTGCTATTTATTCCCTCTGAATATTGGCCAAATGTGATCTCAACTACTCTCATGGTTTTCACAAAATGTAAAAGATATTGATTGAACATTGATATTTCTATTCTGATATCCCCCCTGATGGATTATATACACCTATCTGCATAACACATTAGCTGCACCACCACCAAATTCATCATATATAAATATCATTTTTCTCTACATTCACCTGGTCACCTCCCCTATTCCCCCACAAAACTGTGAAGCATATTAGTTATTTCACTATAATACCTCCAACAATGCTATTATCAAGTATTAATTCTCAATATTTCTTAAATATATTCTCACTTACTGATACCTACTATGTTCACCTTAAATTAAGGCTTCTTTTGGCTTTTACCTGTACTATTTTTTAATAGCTTCTTAATGAGGTCATGCTGCTTAAATCCATTCTTTAAATTGAAGAAAAACTACCACATTTGCTGTTAAAAATCCTTTGTTATTCTTTATCATTCATAGGATAATCCTTCAGCTTTTCCCATTATTCACGGAGTAATTCCCAAGAGGCATTTCATGGCAGCTAATAGTATCTCTGATCTGGTCCTTTTCTGAGACTTGGTCTTTACATGACTCTACTTTATCTCCCTATACTTCTTTCTCACACTTTATGTGTTGGTAAAACAAAAGCGTGTGGAGCTCCCGGAGCACCCTGCAATAATGTACAACTCCCGCCTTTCTTTATACCACACTCTCTTCCAAGACTATGCTTCCTAGCTTTCTGCTGTGGCCCATTTAATTATTGCTGATTCTTGTAAATTTAGGTTGGCACCACTTCTTGATACTTCATGCCTGCCTTCGATTTTTCCCCAAATTTTCGGCTCCCTCCAGTCTTTGCATAACTCCTCTTCCAAGTAATTTCAGTTCCTTAAAATGTCATGATCCTCTCCATCTCTGGAATTTTGCATGAACTCTTCAATTTGATCTTTCCTCCCTTTTTCCTTCACACCACCCTCTAAACTTCCACCAGTTTTCTCTAGGATATTTTTATTTTCACCATAGATACTACTTTCTCACAGAGGTCTTCCTGAGTATGATTTGATCCCTTTAATGTGGTCTCAGAGTATGATTACAGTGTCAAACACGTTAAGTATCTAACACGTGCCAGATACTATTCTGAGTTCTTTACCTATATTAAAATATTTAATCCTCACGATAATGCTATAAGATAAACATGATTATTGTCCTCACTTAACAGATGAGGAGACTGAGGTATTGGGGAGTTAGTTAGTTTACCTCACATTGAAACAGCAAGTAGATGAGACAGACTTTGTGCTGAGGCAGGTTCTTGCTCTTACTGTACTAAACTTCTGCAGATACTTTTTCCATTATACACATCACTTTGTTTACTTACTGTTATTATTCACTAGAATATACACTCCGTGAAGATGTGTTCATTATTGAATCCCAGCCATCAGTCCAAGCACCCTGAACGTATTTGCTCAACAAAATTTTGATAAATGACAAAGAGACTTTGCCAAGTGTTTCTCTTCTCTCTTCCCATAGCACCCTGGGAATATCCATTGTTTTGCTGAATTCTTGCCACTATTTACTCATAGCCTTCTTGGTCTTATTGAATTGTAAGTCCCTCTAGGACAGAAAAACTTTACTTGTCTATCAGTATGTCTCAAGTGAAGCACAGATGCTCAATAAATGTTTGTTGAACAAATCTGTAAATAATACTGGTGGAAGAAATGTGTGTAAGATATTTCTGAGTAGATCTCAACAATCCCCACCTGTCTTCACTTCTATATGCCTCTAGGGAAATATTTATTGTATAATTCTTATGTTAGTCACCTATTTTGAGACACCTTTATATTTCATTATAAATGAGGATGACTCTGGAATAAAGCTTTTTCCCCTAAAGTCCTAAAACTGTTGTGTAAATCTTAATTTTACTCTCATATACTACTGCTATACACAAATATGGCAAAATATATCTTAATAGCCTACTAAATGCTCATACTAAAGTCACCATAGGAGTTTAAAATGAAGCAGAAGATATATTTCCTGCCCACAAAGACCATGTAATGGTCTAGAAGCTAGATCCAGCACAAGTAAATGTCTGCAAACATAAATGATACAGACATGTATATCCTATCATTGACATGTCAAGGTATAATACAAACAAGTGCAAGGATGTCTGAAGTAAACAGACACAAGTGGACTCACAGAAGTTTTCTAAGAGTTGAATCAAGCAGAAACTTCAAGGAGGGTTATGTGGTGTTATAGATTTAAGAAAGATATCTAACCTAGACAGGGCAGTGAAAACATACCACTACATGTAAGCCTGCATAAAGAATAATTTGATTTATTTTTGTTTTTACCACTTTAGTACTTATAACAACTCACAAAGTGGTATATAGCAGCTTGATCTTCTACTTTGAGTTGTTCTCATAAAAGTCCCTTTTCTTGGTCAAATAGGCTTAACATTGGCTTAATTTTTATTTTTTATTGCCTGTGTTTGTATTTTTACATAGCAGAGTCCCACATCTCTTTCTACCTCTGCTGCCTTGAGATGTCCCCCTTTTTTCTTCTTTTCTCTTATTTCTTGTTTTATTAGTATTCTTTGGCTTTTTGTTCCATGGAGTGCAGCTTCAGGAACTCTTAACAATCACCTCTGTACTTCCAGTCCCTTATTAGTTGTCTCATTTGAAGAACCTCTTTTTGAAACAAGGAGGTAAGGCTTGTAAGTATTTTGGCATCAAATATTAAATTTGATAAATATGGATATTTTACAAATGTGCAGCATAGATGCATTCACTATTTTCACATAACTGAACTAATTTTAAATGCTTATCGTATAGCATAATATGTCTTAGATGGCAGAAAAGAATCATCTGAATGAAAAAAGATGATTAGTTTCAAGATATGGTAGCTATTTTTGAAAGAATTTTAGATTTGAGTCTTTTCCCAGGGGCCATTCTAAACGTGATTTGAATAAACCAAAATCTTCCCCTAAAGAAACCCCAATTTTGTACTTTGTTGAGAAGTTTCATTTACATAATCTTCTTGTAAAGCATTACCTTCAACTTGAGGGAAATGGTGGAGTGGCATCACCTAACACCAACAATATAAATTTATCTGAGTTAAAACATTCAGACCTTCTCTCTATTTCGTGTATTTACATAACAGCAGTCTATAAGAGCCAGAATAAATAAAGTCTATAGACACAACCTGCAACGATAAAAGAAGAAAGAAAACTCACCCTGTTGTGTTTTACCTGGCCTTTCTTTGCATACACTCGGTATTACAGAACATCTAATCTGGATTTTATTCCTTTCTTTTGTCACAAGAGGATAGAATCTGGGATTCATTCTCTGGCACAGTGCTTATCAGAAAAAGACAGAATTATATAAAACAGGCTAAGCACTGCTCTCTCCTTTCTGAGCTCTCTTTGATCTGAAATTCCAGTTGCCATCCACAACTCCCAAAGGAAGAAGAAACAAATGTTGACCCTACATATAAATAATAGATAAAGAAAAAGTTAACATTTATTTAATGCTTACTATGTACTAGATACTGTTTTAACAAGAGGCTTTCCTTGTGTTATCTCTTTATATGGGACAGATACTCTATGAAGTAGCAACCATTCTCATCTCAGCTTCATAAGTACAGATATTGAGGCTTTGGAAGTTTGTCAACTTCCCAGTGACCCTTAGCTATTGAGCAGGAGGATTCTATTTGAGTCCATCTGACTCTAGAACTTGCACTCCTAAATGGCACGCTACATTGTTATATATCCTAAAATTTCAAATACAAGAAGAACTTTACTGTTGTTTAAATTATGTGTTCTATTAAGTTCTCTATAATTTCAATTGAAATGAATAACTTCTGAAACATAATTCAGTAAGATAATACAACAAATGGGCAAAGCTATATGTTAGGATGTCTCAAGGGTTCAAGTGGACTTTTTACCTTGTAAAAATATTTTATATACTGTTTACTGCTATTTCATGTAGTATATTTGTACCATTCTATTTAGTAGTCTCCTCAACAAAACTGCTCACTGTTCCACTTTGGGCCCCTACTCATCTTATACTTAACTACCTATTCTCTCTGCTCTTTTAATTCACTACCTTTTCCCATCCTCTCTCCATCATATAGGAATTTATTTAAATATTTTGCTTCTTTTGGACTTCCTCCAATTGAAGGGTTCATTTTCTTTCTATTTCTTTTTTTTTTTTTTTTTTCAGAGTATGACAGGGGTACAAATGCTTTGGTTACATAAATTGCCTTTGCACCTCCCAACAAGCATATCTATCCCTCAGACAGTGTGCACTGCATCCATTAGGTGTGAATTTACCAATCCCCTCCTCCCCTCCTCTCATCTGTCTGACAGCCTACGATTGTTACTTCCCATATGTTCACATTAGTGTTGATCAATTAGTACCAGTTTAATGGTGAGTACATATGGTGTTTGTTTTTCCATTCCTGTGATACTTCATTTAGAAGAATGGGCTCCAGCTTCATCCAGGATAATGCAATAGGTATTTCATCATATTTTTTATGGCTGAGTAGTACTCCATGGTATACATATACCACATTTTATTAATCCACTCATGTATTGATGGGCACTTGGGTTGTTTCCACATCTTTGCCATTGTGAATTGTGCTGCTATAAACATTCAAGTGCAAATATATTTTTTATAGAATGTCTTTTTTTCCTTTGGATAGATACCCAGTAATGGGATTGCTGGATCAAATGGTAGTTCTACTTTTAGGTCTTTGAGATATCTTCATACTTCTTTCCATAGAGGTTGTACTAGTTTACAGTCCCATCAGCAATGTATGAGTGTGCCTGTCTCTCCACATCAACACCAACATTTGTTGCTTTGGGACTTTTTCATAAAAGCCATCCTCACTGGAGTTAAGTGATATCTCACTGTGGTTTTGATTTGCATTTTCCTGATGACTAGGGCTGCTAAGCATTTTTTCATATGCTCGTTGGCCATTAGTCTGTCTTCTTTTGAAAAGTTTCTGTTCATGTCTTTGCCCACTTTTTAATGGGGTGGTTTGATTTTTTCTTGCTGATTGTCCTGAGTTCTATATAACTGCAAGTTATTAGACCTTTATCAGATGTATAACATGTAAATATTTTCTCCCATTCTGTAGGTTGTCTATTCACTCTAGTGATAGTTTCTTTGGCTGTGCAAAAGCTTTTTAATTTGATCAGATCTCATTTATTTATTTTTGTTGATGCTATGATTGCTTTTGGGGTCTTCTTCATAAATTCTTTGTCTAGGCTGATGTCCATAAGAGTTTTCTCAACATTTTCTTCTAGAATTCTTATGGTTTCATGCCTTAGGTTTAAGTCTGTTATCCATTGTGAGCTGATTTTTGTGAGAGTTGGGAGGTGTGGATCCAGTTTCAGACTTCTACATGTGGCTATCCAATTTTCCACACACTGCTTATTGAATAGCGGTTCTTTTCTCCAGTGCATGTTTTTGTCTGCTTTGTGAAAGAAGAGATGGCCATATGAGGATGGTTTTATATCTGGGTTCTCAGTCCTATTTCATTGGTCTATGTCTCTGTTCTTGTGCCAGTACCATGCTGTTTTGGTTACTGTAGTCTTGTAGTATATTTTGAAGTCTGGTAAGTTGATGCCTGCTAATTTGTTCTTTTTGCTTAAGGTTGCTTTAGCTATGTGGGGTCTTCTCTGGTTCCATATGAAGCATAAAAGTATTTCTTATTTTAAATAGATTTTATTTTATAGAGTAGTTTTAGTTTTCCAATGAATTGAGCAGAAAGTGTAGAGAGTTCCCATTTATCACATATCATCTGCCCTTCCCCACGCACTGGCTCCCCCACTCTCAGCATACCCCACTAGACTAGTACATTTGTTACAATGAACCCACATTCACACATCCTTATTACCCAAAGTCTGTAGTCTACATTAGGGTTCACTCCTGGTGTCATACATTCTATGAGTTTTGACAAATGCATGGTGATGTGTATCCACTATGATGGTGTCATACAAAATAGTTTTACTGCCCTAAAAATTCTCTGTATACTCTCTATTCGTCCTTCTCTTCCTGCTAACCCTTGATAATCACTTTCTACTGTCTCTGTAGATGTGCCTTTCCATAGAGAACTGTCACACTGTTGGAATCATACAGTATATAGATCCTTCAGATTGACTTCTTTCATGACTTGATAGCTCATTTCTCTGTGGTGCTGAATGTTATTCCATAGTCTGTATATACCACACTTTATCCATTCACTTACTGAAGGACATCATGGCTGCTTTAAAGTTTTGGCAATCATGAATAAAGCTTCACATCCATGTGCAAGTTTTTGTGTGGACGTAAGTTTTCAACTCCTTTGGGTAAATACTGAGGAGTGTGACTGCTGGATTGTATG
Organism: Lemur catta; assembly: GCF_020740605.2. Lineage (NCBI taxonomy): Eukaryota > Metazoa > Chordata > Mammalia > Primates > Lemuridae > Lemur > Lemur catta. Next base: position 72,804,657 of record NC_059139.1, on the reverse strand, counting down.
ATAAGAGTATGTTCATTTTTGTAAGAAACTTCCAAATTGTATTTCAAAGAGGTTGTATCATTTTGCATTCTCATCACCAATAAATGAAAGTTTCTATTGCTCTAATTATTGCCAGCATTGGTGTTTCCAGTGTTTTGGATTCATGGTATTTTGAATGGTGATATCTCATTGTTTTGATTTGCAGTTCTCTAATGGCATATGATGTTGAGCATCTTTTCATGAGTTTATTTTGCATCTGTGTATTTTCTTTGGTGAGGTGTCTGTTCAGGCCATTTGCCCATTTTAAAAATTTGGTTGTTTGTGTTCTCCTTGTTGAGTTTTAAGACTTAGTCTTGCATTTTGGATAACAATCCTTTGTCAGATATATCTTTTGCAAATATTTTCTCCCAGTCCATGTCTTGTATTTTCATTCTCTTGACAATGTCTTTTGCAGAACAGAAGTTTCAGTTTTAATTATTTGCAGCTTATCAACTACCTCTTTCATGGATCGGGCGTTTGTTGTTGTATCTAAGAAGTTATTGTCATACAGAAGAGACATGTAGGTTTCCTCCTATGTTATCTTCTAGGAGATTTATAGCTTTGAATTTTATAATACATTTAGGTCTATGTCTATTTTAAGTGAATTTTTGTGAAGGGAGTAAAGTCTATGTCTATATTTATTTATTTATTTATTTTTGCATTTGGATGCCCAGTTCTTCCAGTACCATTCTTCCCCCAGCTGTATTAAGGCATAATTGACAAATAAGATTTGTATATTTTGAAGTGTACAATGTGATATTTTGATATATGTATACACTGTGAAATGATTACATCAAGCCAATTAACATATCTATCATCTCACATACTTATCATTTTTTTGTGGTGGGGACATTTATGATCTCATTTGCCAGCAATTTGCAAGTATATAATGCATTATTATTAACCATAGTCACCATTTGTTGTAAAGACTGTCTTTTCCCAGTGTGTTGCCTTGGTCCTTGTATCAAAGATCAGTTGACCATATTTATGTGTGTCTATTTCTAAGCTCTCTATTCTATTCCATTGATCTGTCTATTGTTTCACCAATAGTACACTGTCTTGATTACTATACCTTTATAGCAGGTATTGAAATCAGATAGTGTCAATTCTCCAACTTTGTCCTTCTTTTTCAATATTGTGTTGACTATTCTGGTTCTTTTTTTCTTTGTATGTAAACTTTAGTGTCAGTTCATCAATATTCACAAAATAACTTGTTATAATTTTGAATGGGATTTTGTTAGATCTATAGATCAAGTTGAGAAGAACTGACACTTTAATGACACTGAGTTTTCCTATCCGTGAACATGGGAAATCTCTTCATTTATTAGGTCTTTTATTTCGTTTGTCAGAATTTTATAGTTTTTCTCATATAGATCTTGTACCTATTTTGTTAGATTTATACCTAAATATTTTATTTTTTAGGCGGCAGGTAAATGGTATTGTGCTTTTAATGTCAAATTCCACTTGTTCATTGTTGTTTTATATAAAAGCAACAGACTTTTGCACATTACCCTGGTGTCCTGCAACTTTGCTATAACTTCTCATTAGTTCAAAGAATTTCACTGACATCTATTTAGTTTTATAATTTTAATGTATCTTAGGAGAAAGGAAAAATTACATATTTGTTCATCTGGATATTTGAAGTAAAAGTTTTATTTAACTAACTTTTTAATTGTCAATGATTGAATAATTGTTACAGGTATATTTTAATAGTATGTTTAATATCAGAATGCAATGAGTCTATTAGCTAGCTCAACTCCCCTGTTTTTATATATTTTTTTTGTATTTTCATATTTTGTCACTCAAAAATGAAGATTAAACCTCATTACATTCACTAAACTAGTTTTCCTCTATTCCTCAACCCTCTTTCTAGGATATATGGCTGCATGAAATAGAAAACGTATTCAATAAGCATGGAAACACACATATGAATAAAAATATTGAAATAATTATTGAAAATAGCATTTTATAACTATAGAAATTTGTAACTTATGTGGAGATGAATGGAGCAGTCTCATTGATAATTTAATAAATTGAGTGCTGGAGATAATTATATGACTCATTTAAATATAATAGGAGTAATGGTCATTATAATTTCAAATAATTGATGGTCAAGTAAATTATTACCATTGTTTTTCAATTATTTACATCACATGCCCCTACTTAGGCATTGTTATCTCATGCTTTCTTCTGAGATTTAAAATATTCTTGTGTCTGAAGATTACTATATAAATGCAGCACATGTCTCTGTCCTCTGAACGAGAATACTATTTCTATGATGAGTTTCTATATGAATGAAGCCATGATCCAGGTCCACTGACCCCTCCCTCAACCTCTGTTCCTAACATCATTACCCTTAGAAGCACTGCTTTCCTTTTTACTGCCCTGGAATAAGGGTACAGACATAATTTTCTCTTAATTTCCTTTAAAATAGATGAGGCTATAATTTTTAATAAGAGTTTCTGGGAAGATTCTGGGCGCGTGACAGAAAGCAAGCAAACAGAGGTAGAACTACATAAGACTGGCTACTGTGTGCAGTCTGAGATGTTTGCAAAGTTTTCAGACCTTTACTGATTCTTCTAGGTAATTCACCATCTTAATGTGGAACTAAGCATTAAAAAAAGGAGACAAGCTCCCTCCTTAAAGCCTGGCTGCCTCTTCCTGCTGGGACAGGGAGAAGGGTGGAAAGGGGTAGGTAGGACATGTGTCACTCACATGGGCTACTATTTTATTTCTTTCAAAGTTGTAGCTACGTATGTGACTCATACTGATTGTTTTTTTTTTTAATTTTGTTTATTTGGGATGCTTGGATTCTCATGGGGTGCCCCTATGAAAACTATGCAGGTCTTGTCTTCTTCATAGTCTTCTCATCTGAGAAATGTTGATTTGAATCAATCTCACCCACCTTCCCTTGGCTTTTCTCCCCACTTCTCCCAGAGCACCTGCTGCTGAGATTTTTACCACTATGGTTCGCTTGCCCCAGTAAGTACTCCTCTTACATGGAGTATGGGCAGGATTGTTCAAGCACAGCTACCTTTCCCAGTGCCCACTGGATCCATGCTGAATCCGTGCATATCTTGTCCTGCTCTTGAAACTTCCTTTTCTATCTGCTCTAATATGAAAAGGGCGCAGATTAAAAAGTCCACAGCTCATGTAGATGTCAACCAGGAAATGATATAAAATGTTAGATTCCTTTTCTTCTTATGGGCTTCCTTTCCCCTTGACAACCTTGCCCCACAAACACTACCTTTCTTAGTGACAAATCTAGCTTCTGCATAGCCAAGGAAACTATCATGAGAGCAAACAGATAACCTACAGAATGGGAGGAAATATTTGCAGGCTACACATTTGATAAAGGACTGATAACTAGAATCTATATAGAACTCAGGAAAATCAGCAAGAAAAAATAAAAAAAAAAAACCATTAAAAAGTGGTCAAAGGATATGAACAGAAACTTTTCAAAAGCAGATAGACTAATCACCAACAAACATATGAAAAAATGCTCAACATCTCGCATCATCAGGGAAATGCAAATCAAAACCACAAGATATCACTTAACTCCAGTGAGAATGGCTTTTATCAAAAAGTCCCAAAACAATAAATGTTGGCATGGATGTGCAGAGAGAGAAACACTCATACACTGCCGGTGGGATTGCAAACTAGTACAACCTCTGTGGAAAGTAATATGAAGATACCTCAAAGAGCTACAAGTAGAACTACCATTTGATCCAGCAATCCCATTACTGGGCATCTACCCAAAATAACAAAAGACATTCTATAAAAATGACATCTGCACTAGAATGTTTATGGCAGCACAATTCACAATTGCAAAGATTTGGAAACAACCCAAGTGCCCATACGTGAGTGGATTAATAAAATGTGGTATACGTATACCGTGAAGTACTACTCAGCCATAAAAAACAATGGTGATCTAGCATGTCTTGTATTATCCTGGATAGAGCTGGAGCCCATTCTACTAAGTGAAGTATCACAAGAATGGAAAAACAAGCACCACATGTACTCACCATCAAATTGGTATTAATTGATCAACACTTATGTGCACATATAGTAGTAACAATCATCAGGTGTTGGGAAGGTGGGAGAGGGAAGGAGGGGATGGGTATATTCACATCTAATGGGTGTGGTGTGTACTGTCTGGGGGATGTACAAGCTTGAAGCTCCAACTCAGGCTGGGCAAAAGCAATATATGTAACCTAAACACTTGCACCCCCATAATATGCTGAGATTAAATAAGTAAATAAATAAATAATAAAGAAATAAACACCCATCCCCTTTCTTGGTTCTCTTGGAGAGTGGTGGTGGGTGAATGGCTGCAGGACCAATTTTACAAATTCTAAGGCTTGGGCAAAGATGGCTAGACCCAAATGTGTGAAGGTTACTTCAGAATGTGGAGTGTCTAAGCACCTGTTATTTTCTGCTTTGGGCACAAATCTAAACAACTTAAACTACAACGTTTGAACCCTCTCTGATCACACTCTATATATTTAACTGGGTCTCTGATATTCTCCTCATATTACATTTACTATCATGTCTCCATCCAGTTCGGTTTCAAGTTTTAATAGATCAATTTTCTATAGCATAAGATCAGTGGGTTTATATATGTCATTTCTACTCAGGAATAATGTCTTGAGATTTTACTGTGATCAAATGATTGTGTTGCCTTTTCATAGGCATGGTATTACTGCCTTTCCTTAGACACTTAATGTTTAAGGAAAAGAACATTAAGTAAAATGTCTTTCTTTTTGTGTAGCCCCTATTCCTCCAAATAGAGCAATTATGCATTGATTTCAAAACAACTCTTTCATTGCTATTTTTTCTAAAAATATTGATGATTTAGTTTATAAAATTTCCTGTCTAAATTCTATTGTAACATGATTTCTTCAGGAGGAGAATTTCCCAAGCAATCATTTCCAAAGCATCGTAATCTCAAACTACCTTTGAAAATAGATGTACTCAAAATAAGAAAGAAAATTTTCACAGAAGGAGGTGGACACTGTGAAAACATTTGAAATTTTGTTTTACTCTTTTACAAAGCATTATGTTCTCAGTAAAAAAATTTAAATGAAATGGTTAGGGTAATATAGTAAAAAAAGAACACTTTGTGTGAGAGACTAAACTTTGTCAAATGGAAAAAAAATATTATATAATACACTTCACATACAATTTAGTTATGAGGAGTTTTATCAGAATTGCAGAAGCAATAGAATTCTAACTGTGCTTTACTTGGGGTTTGGCCTTGTAGGAATTTGAGTCATTCAGCCAGGCTATCAATGTGTGTTCTCTCTCTATCTCTGAACAGTGGCTAAGATTTTGTTTTTGCTCACTAATCACTATGCTTCCCACGTGCTAGAAGTTGAATCAATAAAATTTCTTCTCTACATGGATTTAAAAAGTGAATCTTGATTCCAATAAATGCTTTGTACAACCATGGATTTCTAGGGCATGTCTATGTTAAATACAGGGCATCTTTGAAATTGATCCTGACTCTTGTAAAGATTAGAAATTATTTAGAATGCCTGGAAGATAGACAACCCGTAATTAAAAGATGCTATTCTTAATGAAAATAACCATTATGGCATCTTTAAAAAATAACTTAGCTCAATTGAAACTAATTCAGTAATTATAAGAGTATGGACATTAGTGGTATAAACAGGGAAATTATATATAACCATATTTAATTCTAGTAATGTTATTCTTTCTTGGGCTTGTTCTGTATAGTTAAATATGATAAAAGTGTGGAAATTAGGAGACTATGAAAAATCTTGTTGACTTAGAAGCATTTGGCATCTGTCATATTCTTTCTGTTATCTTTAGCTAAGGAAGAAATTATTACATGTGGATTATTGAAAAACTATGATTTATTACACCTTTTAAAGTTAATGATAATAATAACTCTAAGTTACACATAAATAATCCTGTGAAAAATATATCATCCATCATTTGACTTTATGTTTGTTATTAATATCAATGGTAATAATATATATCATTATAAAGTATTTACTAGGTTCCAGATAATTTGTAGAGAAAATTTTACAGTTTCAGAAAAAGTCATAATTAGGTATCTATTGTATATTGTTCTTATTCTTATAAAAAATGGTGGAATGGAAGTCTATCCTACATTTTACTGATTCTTCTCAATACACTATCTTTCCTTTCAATGTTTCTAAGAAGGCAGAGTAATTGTTATTCAATTGAATTAACCATCCAATAGATCAGCCCCATGGTTAGGAAGATCTCATGGGCTTTGGATAAATGATGTAATTCAGTTTCTAACACATCTTAATATTACCCTTCTTCAATTATGCAGATATTGGGTATGAGGGAAGGTACAACTCAGATTGAAAACCCCAAATATTTTATGGCACTAAGGAATATGGATAATAGCATCAGAAGACAAATATATCTACTTTCAAATGTGTAGAATTTAATAGAAAAGTAAAGTCACAGCGGAAGCCTTTATTCTTCTACCTTATAATTTGTTAACAGACTAATTTTGGTAAACAGTGACATCTTGATTAATTATATATTTTTTTCTATTTCATTTTTGTTTTCCCATATTTTTTAAGGATGTCAACTTAGAATCACAAAATTATTTCCTTAACTTTTCATTTTCTTTTCATATTTCCTTTACGGTATAAACATCAACTATTTACACAGCTGCTTTGAAAGAATTTTGGACAAGCAAACAAAACCCACTTACTTCACACTTGCTCTTAATGGCTTATAATATACAATGATATCATGTCCATTTTCTTTATTTTCCATTACATTATACAATGACACCATTGTTTTTACACAATAAGAAACATAATACTCTGTTTTTTCCTTCTAGAAGCCTGGTAGAATATAAATGTTATCATTTAACAATGAAAAGAATTGTCTTAAGAAAAAAAATTTTTACAGCTTCTGTGACAATGATGATTAAAAAAAAATCTATGTAGTTACAACCACTAAAGAGAATTTTCCCTCAGATTCTTGTCAGAAGGAATAAAGTCACAGCTCTTAGCGCACTTTGGTATGTATTCTGATACTCTGTATTTAAATAGGTATATCTTGCTTTCTCCACTTATCTTTTGCGTTATCCATAGGAAGATACATTGTAGTATATTTACTAGTTGTCAGCAACATAAAACCAAGAAAGGAGAGGCTTGGATTACTAAAATATAAAACATGTAATCTCAGTAATTTTGTTGTTGATGTTAGTTTTGGGATTTTTTGTTGTTGTTGTTGTTGTTTTTGTCTTGTTTTTACTTTGGACACATTTTTTCAGGAATTTTCCAACATTTCTTCCTTTGCTCATTGAAGTTCAGAGGGGGCAGTGTGGAGTGGAAAAAGCAATGGGTCAAGAGCTCAAAATTTTGGGTCAAGGTTAGGCCTATTCATTACATTCTTTCACAACTTTGTAAAGGGAATAATGGTGCATAGACCTTGCTTTATTTCTAATTTTCCACACAGTACTTGGTCTGGAATAGGACTAAATAAATATTTGTAGAATGAAGAAACACATGAGCTCAGACAAACTGTTAAAAGTGCCCTGAGTCACAGATTCTTCAGTTGAAAAATGGAAAAAAATAATATCTGTGATGTTAGAACAATAAAAAATAATATATGTATGTATGGTTTGTGTGTACATGTCCATGAAAGGTTTTGTAGTTTCAGTTTATAAAGTGCCCATGGAAATATAAATAATTACTATGATTTTTGCTAATACTGGAATCCTTGTTGAAGAAACTGAATGAGGAGAATGAGCACCTAATGTTATTCACTTGCTAGGATAAGTATCAAAAGCAGTACATCCAAAGTAAAGGTCATAAGCCTGGCCTGGTGGCACATATCTGTAGTCCCAGGTACTAGGGAGGCTGAGGTTGGAGGATCACTTGAGTCTGGGAGTTCGAGGTTGCAGTGAGCTGCAATGATGTCACCACACTCTAGCCTGAGTAACAGAGTGAGACCCTGTCTCAAAAACAAACAAACAAAAAAGAAAAGTTATAAATATGAAAAGTGAGAACATTACTCTTCTTCTAGCTTGTGATAAATATCCCTGACCTAAACACTACACATCTGTTCCCTGAGAGGTAAGTTGCATACCATTTAATACTTTTGAATAGGATATGCAAGAAGAAAAATTTATTTTTATATTCCAGAGATAATCCTCTCACAGTACATGGCCATTAAATATTGATGTCAATCATGAATTCGTTAAAAAAGTAATGAGTTTAACATTTGGATTATTCCTAGTTAGGAAACTCATGGTTGTGAGGCAAGTCAAGGATGGGGCAGGGGGAAAAGGCTATCTACGCACAAGTAATCATGGGTTTAAGGTCTGCAGAGAATTTAAAAACAATAATAAAACTTGACTAATGTTAGTCTGGTTTTCATTAACACCATGCCTCAAATCAGTGATAAAATCTTCCTTCTAGAAAAATATGTGTTATTCTAAGTTCTAAACAACTATTATGGTTACTATTGAATTTTAATAACATATATGAAAGCTTCAAATTAGCACATTTTATTACTTATCCTTTAGTAAACATTATATTCTATGTGGAATTTAATTTAACTCTTGGTTATACAGCTGGGCCCTGACACATGCATTTGTTACTACAAGTTCATAAAGATTCGGAATCATTTGCACTTTCTCCAATCACAGTTCATGGCTCCATTTAAACAGGAGAGTAGAAATAAATAATAACAGCCCAGTGATTATAAAATGAAGGAATAAAACTTTAACTGCTTCAATTCTGTCATTATTTGTGATCACCTGGATTTTTTATGCGTGTTTAAAATATTTGAAGCTGTTATCCCAAAGAAACAAAGATGTGGGGCAATACTGCAGTTTCTGGAATTTGTTATGAAATAGGATTTTTATCACTCTATACCAAACTTATTCTGTACATTTTAGACTTTCTAAACTGTGTATATAAATTGCATCATGTGAGAGAATTATATTTAATAAAATAGAATTAATTAAAAGTGTTTAACAATTAACTATGTACAGCGATAGAGTTACAGATCTGGTTATATTGTCTATATTTTAAGAAAATTAATTTTGCAAGGTCTTTAACAAATTTACCTATTAGCACTTGAAAAAAGAAAACTAAAGATACAATTCATTACAGCTGCAAACAGATATATGCCTAAGATTTTCCCTTTCCTTAAAAGATACTGTGATATAATTCAACAGTAGCAATCCATTATGTTGTTCCTTTTTTGTACTGTAATAATAATTCTAAATTTGTAATCCATAACTTTTTTTACTTACATGATTATGTATATGAAGTTCAGCAAAATATAACCTTTCCTATTTTTCTCTCTTTCTGGTCATTATGTCTTTTATTTCATGCTTGCTAATGATCTAGTCAGGGTGTCACTCATGCTAAGTATGCTACTGATGATATCTGATCAATAAATTGTCACATGAATAAAAGAATTTTGAAGCTGGGTATGTCTATTTTCAACTCATGTCATAAGAATTAGTTATTTTAAACAGCATAGAGATTCAGTTCTTACTTGAGCTTCATATGGTGGAAATAAAAATTTAAAAATTGTTTTGTAAATAAAGATGTGTAAATTTGAAATGACACTGAGAGAACTGGAAAGGCAAATGTTCCCCTGATCTTGGTGCTGGAATTTCTGTTCATTAAAAGATGCTGTTAAGAGCATGAGGAAGCAAGGCACAGAGTGGAGAAATATATTTGCAATACATGTAAACAATAAAAGTCATGTCCAGAATAAAATATAAATCCAGAATTTATACAAATCAATAGAAAAGACAGAAAACACATTAGAAAAAATGAGAAAAAAACTTGAACAGGATGTCCAAATGGCATTGAACATAAACAATTAAACCACAAAGTGATGTCGTTATAAACTCACTAGAATAGCTCAGATTAAAAGAGGATAAAAGAAACTGACAAAACCTACACTGATAAAAATGCAGAAAAGTTTGAATTCCCAAATAATTCTGAAATAATTAAATGTATAAGTGTAAATTGGTACCACACTTTGGAAAATGGGATTTTCTACTGAAGTTGATCATATGTATGACTTGTGAGCAAGAAATTCTTTATAAGAATGACATAGCAGCTTTATTCTTGATAACCTAAAACTGTAGACAACCCAATCACTTATCAACATTAGAATAAGTGAATTATCTGGGGTATATAAATAGAATTGAATATTATATATTAATTTAAATGTATAAACTACTGCCACCTGCAACAAGATGTATTTATTTCACAAACCACACATATATAGAATGTATTCAGAATATATAAAAAAGAATTTCTACATAATTCATATTAAGTTGAAAACTGGGAAAAACTAATATATATAGTCTTAGAAATCAGGATAGTGCTAAATTTGTGGAAAAGATTTGTCAATTGGAAAAGATCTCAAGGATACCTTTTAGCATACTGGTAATATCAAATTCTTTAATGTTTTCTACATGCATGTTATACTTCAATAAAACATTTTTAATTAAAATAATTTATAATATATTGCATTTATTATAATTTCAATCATAGAGAAAATCTAAACAGGGACTCTACTTGCATAGCAGAGCCAAACAAATCATATCTCTATTCTATCATCACACTAAACATAAATTGACCTTATAATAACCTTTGGCATAATGTACTCATATAGACTTTTATATTTTATCAAACAATCTTTTGAATATAAAGGTCATTAATAAGCAATTTAGATAAAATTGGATTTTGAGATTGAGGGAAAAAAATCTAGCTACTACATTTGTTTCTTGTATGGCAATTTAATATCTCATTCACAACTAAATCATTATCTGACACAGAATTACTAGATTGCCTAGTGGAATTACTAGTTAAAGAGATGTAAAGAATACACGTGTTACGTTATTCTTAACAATGTCTTGAAATGTACATTAGGGATGATTGCTTTGCCAGACACATAATAATGCTTTTAAATCAAGAATCTATTGAAGGTTTATCATACCTGCACTATTATAAAACCTCTTGGCTTTTTCTAATTAGATATGCCATTATTTATTATATACCAAGTTTAGTTTTTCACAAGAAACATAAGTAAATAGGCAAATTCCTGGGTAAAAAATCCCTGAATCTTCTCCAAAAACAGAGAATGAATAAATAGCAGTAATGTAACATAATAGCAAGTATATTGTTATTTGCTTTTTGATTTGCTAAGGTTTTTCAGTGTTTAATATTCATAGAACTCAATTTTTTAATTACATCAAATGATATATGAAATTGCATTAAATGTGAAATCACTGTAAATTATTGGTGATTTGAAAATAAAGCCCCACACAAATGTTTGAATAAATTTCTCTACATTTAATCAAAATTTTAAAACATGAAAACTAAAGTTAATTAATAAAAAGAATGAAATTCTGAAAGGCTTGAAAGACAACTTAATCAAGAAGGTTAATACACTGTGTCCTTTTATCAAGCAATGGATTTTTCAAGACAATGTCTCTATGACACTATTTGTTCTTAAATCTTTTTAAAATTATATTTCTATATAAAAATAAACTCAGTTTATTTTTTCTTGTACATCAGATGCTAATCATAAATTATTTATAAGTAAATTATGGAGTTTTTAGTATATTTATATCCCTCAAAATCTGAAAAAAAATATTTTAAATGTAAATATTGAAATAAAGCAGTGAACATTAAATTTAGCTAACAGGTTAAGTTTTTGCAAATTCTAGGGCATTAGCTGTGTGTGTTTTCTAGTATGAAATTAATGTCATTTGTCTATTAGTTAATAAATCAAAGATATAGAAGGAATCACCGAGGGCTTATTGTCCAGGTGAAGAATTGTTGTCCAAACATCCTTAGGGCTCAGTGAGCATACCTAGATCACAGGTAACCTGATATTTGGACCTAGGATCCCAGATTGCCTCACCTGGTCACTCAGACTCCATTTGCAACTTGATGGTATCTCATTTTGGAAACACCCAAGGCCTATCCTGTTCAACTCTCAAAGCTGATTTGCACCAAAATCACTGATATTTTTAGCCTCTAGAAAGTAATCCCAATAGTTTGTGCTCGGCAGTCACTGGTTTCAACAAAATGCCTTGTGAAAGAAATTTTTTTAAAGCTTTAACATCATGTTCTTCAGGAACATGAGCCCTACTTTAAAAGCTTGTACATTTGTGCCTATTTCTTAGGATATCCCCTTTAGAAATAGCTACACAGAGCAATAGTTTACTATATAGTCAATGTTGACTTCTAACATCTCTTTCAGTTCTAATATTCAGGTATTTTTCCTGTGTTCCTGTGTTGTATCTTTCTGTTTTTTAATCAATGACTTTTGTTTCTTATCTTTTTTTTGAGATGGAGTCTTGCTTTGTTGTCCAGGCTACAGTAAGTGCCATGGCATCAGCCTAGCTCACAGCAGCCTCAAACTCCTGGGCTCAAGTGATCTTCCTGCCTTAGCCTCCTGAGTTGCTGAGACTACAGGCACGAGCCACCACACCCAGCTAATTTTTTGTTTCTCTATTTAGTTGACTGGCTAATTTTTTTTTCTATTTTTAGTAGAGACAGGAGTTTCACTCTTGCTCAGGCTGGTCTCAAACTCCTGGTCCCACTCTTGCTCAGGCTGGTCTCGAACTCCTGACCTCAAGCGTCCCGCCTCAGCCTTCCAGAGTGCTAGGATTACAGAAGTGAGCCACCACACCCGGCTATCCTGAATATAGTTAAGCTAATTTTCTATTGTCATCTTACAGATAAGTGTTAAATTATATTTTCTACTCCAGTAAGAATCTATATAATTGAAAACTCATGAAATTCAGAATTTCATTCCCTGCTCTACTACTGTTTGTGTGTTCAGTTGCATCACGTGGGGGTTGATAGGGTTTGAGGGGCTCCATGGTGTCCAAAGTTGCTTCTGGTGCAAGGACCATGCTTCTCAAGTCGCAAGATTCAGAAGACCCCTTTATTCAATAGCTCAGCAAGTCTGTCTTTAGCTGTTATAGCCACATTTTATTAAAGACCAGCTAACAACAGAGCCAGCAACCTGGGTTTCTGACTTAACTAATGCTTAAACCATTTAATCTGATGCAGCATATTTTGCTTTTTGCTTTGCCTTCCATAATGTCTTTAGCTGTGTAACAAAATTTTCTGTAAGGCTTTAATTATTATTCTCTCTTTTTGGAACTGAAGAAATGTCATGTAAAAGTGATTAAACTACCTTCAGAACACCACTCCTATCATGGTATTTGTTCTTATAAATGTAGTAAGAAGTCCTTCAAAGTGAGTTTATTTGAAAGTTATATTTTGTGTCTTAATACTAATATGTAAAAGCCAAGTAAAAAATATTCTTGATTTTAGAAAAACAGGATTTTCATGGGAAAAATTTTCGTAAAAAAATAAAGAGAAAAAAGGTAACAGTTTAAAACATTTCCTTCGATATCAAATTAGAATATTACAATGCTTGATCCTCTTATTCTATCACATCTGGCATCATGAAAGGCAAAATTTAAAAAAATATATATTTTCCAGCTATTACATAGAGAAGTATGATGAGGTAAAAAGTTCATTTTTCCAAATTATGTAATATTGTAATTAAAGAAAATTTACTACTACTTCCATCAACCATCCTCTTAGAAACATTTATATAAACATCGTATTCAATTGTAGCTTGCTATTAAGGAAGAATATCCTACGAATCAATTAAAAAAGCTTTGAATCTGCTGAAGTTTCAACACTGTATCTCCATGAATTAGATTCCAATCTCTTAAAAAATAATATATATCAACTATCAATTATATGGTTTACTGAAATATTTGGAATTGATCTTATTATAGAATTTTTGTTAATTTCAGAATAAAAGATTGATATTTTTAACAACTTGCTTTTAAAAACAATTTTTGAATTTAAAAAGTATTGGAATTCCAATCAATTCAAGAATATCTCATAACATTCTAAAACTTCAAAATATGCTTGGGGCATAAGAAATTTGCATTCATTGGATTGCCTAAATTAACCAAACTTATTATTCCTGGTAAAATGTTGCATCATTAGCAAAAGATTCATATACATACACACACACACACACACACACCCCTTCACAAAACTTACCACAATATATTAGCAGGTTTGAAAACTAATATTTCATTAATATCCCTAAATATCTATTTTTTTTAAAAAAGATTTAGTTGAGAACCAAATGAGATCATTGTTTTTTAAATCTCTTTGAATTACTTATTTTAATAATTAATATTTAATTAATTATATATTTCCATACTATCTGTTTTTCTTTTGTCATTTATTTGTTGAAGAAAAAAATTGAACTAATTGCTTGGTAGAGTTTCCCAAAATGTGAATTTCCTGATTGCAGCCTACCATTTTATTGAATACTTTATATTTCCTGAAAATTGGCAGTTAAATCTTGAGACTTGATCAGATTTTGAGTGAGAAGTTTCATACATAGTATGGTGTAATTTACTACAACATAAGCTGGAGTTTGAGGAAATAGTTAACAATTGTGACTATATTATCCTTATTCATGAGAGCTGATTGTTCCTCTCAGTGCTAATAAATGTTTTTTTTTTGGTGAGCATCACTGTAATTTATTCTGTTTCAGAAAATTCACAAAAACACAATGTTTTCCTCTCTTCGGGGCTGCCAGATGAGATACCAAGACATTGCCATTGGGGAGACTGAAGCAGAGTTTGACCACTGAGATCTGTTGAGCAGGGAGCCCTAACTAGCAGTGCTGAGTTATTCTTCATATTGTGTCTTTCATTTTTGAAAAACGTTTGTTTCATCCTGTCCCACAATAAACTTTCAGGAATTAACAATAAACTTTTGTCAACTCTTGGTGCAAGGCTGTACTGAACATTCCTTCTTTCATTCCCCAAATATTAGTTGAGTACCTATGATGAACTAGGCACTGTGTTAGAAACTGGTGGCATCAGAATTACTGAAAATGGACATGGTCTCTGTTTTCATGACATTGTGATCAAATGAATAAGAGATATTAATCAAACAATCCTACTAATTCATGTCTAACTACTAAGAGAGTGCTCTGAAAGGAAAATAATATTTAATGAAGTCATAAAGTGAAGGAACCAAATCTCAATATGTAATAAGAGATAATGAGGACAGTCCAGGGCTGGACACATTTTGGAGAACATGGAAATATTAAATCTTTGTAGAACATACAAATGTTTCTCAACTGATTCCAGGCAATAGTTGAAAGAGGAAAACCTATACCTGAAAAGACATCTGTAAGATGTAGGCCTCATACTCTTGATATTAGACATTGAATGAAAGGATGCCACCTGAAAGTAAGAGAGGTAGGAGCTATTTAGTTTCCATCTCAACATGATAAAGCACAGGCCTTCTCATCCTCATTGCTTGCCCTGTTGGTCCACATAGGAAATAATGAGTAAGCAAACTATATCTAGTTACAAAAAGTTTTAACTTCAGGAAATATAACTAACTGCTGTTTGCAATACAAAGCAAATGGTTTACTTATAATATTAATTGCGTCAGTATCAGACCAAGTAACTTGCTTTGTCTAGAAATCAGAGACATAGGCCACATGCAAAGCAACCATAAATAACCTTGCGCAAAACTATGAACACAAGCTGAACAGATTTAGAACATGATTTTCTCTACACAATGAAGTATTTCTATACACCATAATGTATTTCTCTACATCAGAAATTTGTGTGTGAGAGAGAGAGCCACCAAAGACACTTTAGTAAAAAGAAACCACAAGTTTTGTTGGTAACACATGAGAAAGAGAAGAAATAGGAAGACAATATAGGAAATAATTCATAGAGAAAAAGGAAAACAAAAGAACAAGTTTTTACCTAGAAAATTTTGCAGTCTGATACCTGCCTTGCTTACATGGACCATTAGTCAGAGCAGATAAGTGATGACAGATGTGGCTTCGTTATGGGAAGAACTTAATGTCAAGCAGCTGAGCAACTACTCTTCTTAAAGAAAATTAGTCCTGACCTCTCCTAATTGGACTCCTCTCCTCTTTCCTCCTTAATTTTCCATCTGGAGCTTGCAGTAAATGATAGCAGTCTTGATGGGATCTAATGGCCTGAGTGATTTTACATTCCCAACTCTTCTTGTTGGTAGTGTTCATAAACACCTTTTGCAAGCACCTGTGTGCAGGGCAGGATGATTCATGTGAAAATATGGCCACTTATTTCATTAGAAGCTGCTTAAGGATGATACATTATCATTTACATATAAATGCTCTTTTCTATTGCTATATCTTTTCTTTCCTGTGAAATTTTTCTCCGGGAGTAATGGATGGTATTGATATTATTCGAAGGTCTAATTTATCATAAAGGAAAAATATCTTTGTGATGCATTATATATTTAACTATGGAAGCAGACATTCCTATGGTATGAAGGTATAATTTGGGGGATTGGGTTGTGGGACAGTATTGCATTTCTCTTGGTTAGAGCCCTTATACAAAAACCTCAAAACATTCATACTAAACATCCAGTAAAACAATATCACAGTACTGAATTGCAAATAATCTGGACAAGATATATGAATAATTGAAGGAGAAAAATCAGCTAATAATATGTATTGGGCAATAGGCAAAGTACAAATATTTATATTATTATTCCATGAATAGTCTTCAAATGCCACTGGAGATGTCACTGGGTGGTGAAGATAATGAAGTGGAGGAGGAAGATGATAATTTTTATTTTGGAGACCACTGAAGGCTAGCCAGGTGCTGCAGGAAAAATTGTGATTCCAATGATGCTTCCTTGCTCTGAAACGACCCATCCTCCACGTTCCAGTGACATGATTCCTCATCTCTGTAAGGTCTTGACAGATTTCTTATGTGCAACCTTTCACTGGGCGGCTTCCTATTTTTCTGTCCATCTTCTCAAAAGATGGTCAAAGCCCGTCATAGCCTTCTATGTAAACATTGTCCAAGAGAAATATTCATTGCACCTTTGTAATTTTAAATTTTCTAGTAGCCACACTAACAAAAGTAAAAACAGACAAAATTAATTTAAATATATATTTGATTTAAACTAAAATCCCAAATATTATTTAGCACATAATCAATATGAACATCATACACAAGTATTTAATTTTTTTTTGTACTAAAGCTCAGAAATCTGGTATGTATTCCATACTTGCAGCATATCTCAGTTTGAACTAGCCACATTTCAGGTGTTCAATAGCAACAGCCACGTGTGCCCGGGGGATACAATGTTAGAGAGCACATCTCTAGATGACAGTCATATCTGGTCATTACTGTCCTCCCTGTGGCCACAGGCCTGGATCTAACAATGAGTGACCTTATCAAGGATTTCCTCCATTGTAACACCAAGAATCCCAGAAATAAGACGAGCATGTCCCCTGAAGAAAAATATCACCCTTCTTTTAAAGTCCATACCAAATTTTAAAGGACAAATTTGTACCACTGTCAATGACTCAATTCATAAATAGGGCATCTGAAACTTTATTCTAAGTTTCATCCCACATCTGTATGTTTGGCAAGTGCCTTCTTTCCTCTTGGAACTGTTGCTTCAATATCTAATTGTTGACAAAGCTCTTGAAATCCTCCTATAAAGCACTAGGTAGAAATAAATCAGCAGGAAATGAAAAAGAATTCCAAACTCAGTGAGGTTATGAATTATATAAACTGTATACAATGTCCACAAGCAATTAGTATGAGCATCATAAAAGCCAAAAGCATGATTATTTTCTTTCAGACAGAGGTCGTTTCTAATCCTGCCTTTATCATCTGTATCTGTGCCTAACCTCTTCATGATAGGAACCCCTTTCACTCTCAGACAAAAAAATTAATATATCTGTATATTAATATATTAATATAAAAATATTAATATACATGTATATTAATAATTATACCTGCTACCATACATTGAATAACTGCTTTGAGTCATATTCTTTACTGAGGATTGCAATCCAATAATTATATATTAAATGTGGTAAATAAATATCATTAAATGTGGTAACATAATACATGTAATATTGCTATTATAATTGGCTTATCACTATGGTCACTGCAATAAAATTGTAATATTAATAATAATAGTCATTGCTGTTTTATTATTTTCTAGTCTCTGCTCAATTTTTCAAATTGAAAATATCTCAATTTTCCTCATGGAAAGCAAACTTCAAATGGCAAAACGTGTTATTTATTATATAAATCCCCAGGGTATAGTTTGTTTATTGTTTGTGAACCGTTGGTGCTCAAGTACTTAATAAATAATGAATGAAAAAATGAATGATCCAAAAAAAGAGGTCATATCTGAATTTGAAAGTCTTGATTTCACAAACCAGAGCTATGTCAATTATGATCTCTGTTCCACTCAGACAGCTCCATTTACTAAATAGCCCTTAGAATTTGTCAAAGCAAACCAAAAGAGATAAATGTTATATAGTCAGTAGAACAACACCAGTAATTATTGAAATGGAAGAAACAGATTCATTGATAATGCAACTGAATTGATTACTCCTATCCCAGTTCTCTGCCCCCTTCCTCTGAAGACTAGGCCCATAGGTTTGCCACCTGATTTGTTAATGGCTGGAACAGCCTGACATACACAGTGGCAAATGTGTGGGTGCAGTTCCATATAAACGCTGCTCTGCTCTTTGCCTGTTTCCAGAGCTGGAGATTCACTGAATTGGGTTATTTTTCAATTTTTTTTTCAAAATTGTACCAGACATTAAACTTATGTGTATGCCATATATATATATGTATATATATATATAGGTTAAAAACAAACTGCACCAAACCAGTTCTGAGAGTATGTTAATATCCTTTTGTGTACAAACTTCTGTATAAATTCTAATTTAAAAGTACTCATTAAAATTTATTGACAAAAACAATCAGCAGTTTGTATTAAATGCTATTTTGAATGACAACCTTTGCCTTTCACTTTCCCTTTCCTTAAATGTTACTTCAGTGAAAGTATTTTTTGTATGTAAGCTGCATTTCCTATTTATATTAACAGCAATATAATTTCTAATTTGGGTGGAAAGTCTATATCAGAGTTGCATATCATTATTTTACATCTGGACTGCTTATTTAAAGAACTTTCAACTTAAAAGAACAAAAACCACAAAAGGATAACATTTTTATTGTAATGGTTCAAGAATTCCTGGTCTAAAATTATCAGGATACTTCCAAACCCAGGATTAGAGCTTCTGATGACAGGCTTATGCCAAATAAAAGAATATAATTCTTTTCACATGATCATCTGGGAGAAATTTTAGATGGAGTTTTTACTTAAAGAAACAAATAAGCTTTAAGGCTTTCTATTGAAGAGAAATGTTTGTAACAATATGCTTCCACCCTATTTCTTTCCTTCTTTATTTTGTCTTTATTTCTTTGCTCTTTTTTCTCTTTCTTTCCTTTTCTTTCTCTCTCTTCTTTCTTTTTCTTTTTTCCCATCTTTCTCTCTCTCTTTCTTTCCTTTTCTATCAGAGAAATAAAACTTCAAAGATTGATGTAATGTGAGCACAAGAAATGAAATCCTTACTTTGGAGCCCTAAAAGATGAAAGATCATAGCCTGAGGGGCAAGTAAGCTTGTTTCTGAAGGTGCTGTTAACTACTTCCTCAGAATAAAAGGTTTCTACAGTCCTGCTAAAGAGCTTCCTGGGAAGCCTGACCTCTGTCTGATCACCAGGCTATTGGCAAGGTATCTCCCACGTAGGGATAAGGGCATACAGTTCAAAGACACGCTGTTCTGCCCTTCTCTACTGCATGAGGATTCAGCAGTCGTGATTGGGGTTATGCACAAAACTTAATGGAAATAGCCCATGACCGACCTTTCAGGAAACTGATAGTTGAGTGTGAACATGTACTGAAAGATAAAAACACTATAAGAAAATGAGGGAAACTGTCAAACTCATGAGTGTTATTGTCAAGGCATCCTAATTTCAGGAACTATATGTTCAAAGTTGAGTTAGAAGATTCTACCCAGGCAGGTTTATAGATTTCTAATTCTGTCTTGAAGTTATTTAGATATTTATATCAACTATTTGCTAAAAGACATTTACAGAGCATTTTTTAAAAAATCCAGCCAAAAACCTCTGATATACTAAGCACCATATGTTCTCAAAGAATTTCCTATAAAGTGTAAGAACCTGGTGGAATAAATGAAGGTTAAGTCATCAAGAGCAAGATCATTATTTTCTCATTTCAAAAGATCTATAAAAGGGCACAGTGCAGCCATTGCTGTGTTAATTCACAAGCATAAATATTTGAAAGTGGAAGCTTTCAATGTGCATCTGGTTCAAAGTTACAAGAGTAAATGACAGCTAACTTCTCCTTTGACTCTGCCTTTTCCTAGAGTGTTAGGCAGATCAAATTATGATTTGTATTGAAGTCAACTATGTATTTAATATTTGTGACACCTATCTTATCCATCTAAATAGATAGAAATTATGTTACTAACAGTTACTCTCCTTGGTTTTACTCCATATCCATTATGAAATGAGTTTTACATATGTATATAATTGTGTAGAGCCCTTACAGTAATTAGCTTAGCACTACAGGTATCTGTTGTAAATACATTAGATTGAGCCTGAAGGTAAGAGATTTGTGTGTAACTTTTGATGAGAAATTTTAACTTTCTAGATCTTAGTTTCCTCATTTGTAAAGTAATTCATTTGAAAAAAAAACAAATAGAACTTGATGTCTAAGGAAAAATAAATTTTTTTAGGCATAAAGAGAAAAATGGTTAAGCATGTATCTATATTATTTTACTCTTTCCAATATAAAAAAGCTAGTTAATTGATTTGTTTATTTTCTTGGTACTTAAAGAGATGAATTATTAAGCAAATGGGTTTTTTTCCCTCCTCTTTTTGCTCTGAGAAGATAGTTTCTTTTTTATAAGAAGGTATTAGGTATTTCTGTGAAGCTGTTTTAGAAATGAAAATAAATCAAAATTATAAACCAATTTTATACAAAGTTTCAATAATAAATGCATGCCTTTGGCTTTTTCTTTTACCTTTTGAACTATATACAATATTAGAACTGACTGATCTAGTTACCTTGAAATCCAGTTTGTTCCTATTAGATTTTAGGCAATTATCTGTTTAGATGAAGTAAAGAAATAAATCATCTTCATTTTATATGAGGTGTTGACATTTATTGATTTAATGTTCTCTTAAAATCTTTCAGGAAATGGTTTTTAAATTGCAATAATAAGTGGACAGAAATTAATGGACCTACCCAAACTGTAGCAGTGTTAACATGTAATTCGTTGTCAAAATTTTGTGATTAAGCTTTGGTCAAGAAAGCTAGTGAATTTAATTTTCACACTGGCCTTCTTTTAGTAAAGCAAATTATGGCTATGAGGCTATCTGTGGCTATCCTTTTGTAATCTGCACCGCTCCTGCTCTGTGAGCTAATGTTTGAAGATAGTGCTCTATTAAGCAACATAATTATTTCCTTTCAGATATTGACCATGTACTATGTGTTCTAACTTCACTAGACTAAACGTCCTTCAAAAGAAAATCTTTGGAAAAAGTTTTTGCTCTAAATAATTTAGGAAGAAGAAATAAACTATTGTGAATATAAATGATTAAAATTGAGACATTTCTGTATTAATATTTAATAAGAAAATGTGTTGTAATGGACCATACAATATAAGCTTTACTATAACAGATATATAAAAACATGAAGTGTGAATCATTCAGATCATCTTTGTTATAAGTCTGCACGATAGTTGTAAGTACACACAAGTGGAGCCTCTTTACAAATACATGATTAGACCTTTTCCTTTCACCTCGTAATTCCTTTCATGTTCTTTTCCTCCTGCTTTCCCAATCGTTTATTAATTATCTATCCTCTTGGTATTTTTGTTTGTTTGTGTTTGTTTGTTTTTGTCTTTAAAACCACAGGAGTGTGATTCCTCTTAATCAATATGCAAATAAATTCCATTGAGAAATTGTTATATTTTGCTCAGGTATGTTTGCATATGAATATGCAAACTACATATAAAGCCTATAGTTTTATGAAGGAATACATGACTTTTTCCATAAAAATCAGTTTCACATTTAAGCATCTTTAAATAAAAACAGAATTTTTCCAAAATCAATAACAATAAAAATGTTGTTGTTAACTAAGATTGGGTTATAGGGACAATTAATGTATCATAGCAAGTTCACTCAAAAAAAAAAAAAAAAAGGTACATTGAGTATTGCCTTAGTAGAAAATACAGAAATCATAGAAAAGAAGTTCCAAATGTCAAATTTTACCCTCAGTTATTTTTATTTTTGTTTTTTGATGAGGAAGATGGTTGAATTGTTTGAATTCTGCTTTACTTGGAATTACAGTGAAGCATTGTATCTTTTTAGTAACTTGTGTCTAACTGTACTATTTTTTGATATGAAATTATTTTTCTTTGTTATAAGTGTCTGTGGGATATCATTAAATATGAAAAATCTGAGGTCAAAGAATATAGCATCACTTCCTGTTGTATATACCATAAGAGGGGTTCTTGCATACTTCTGTCCCCAGGGTGTTTGAAGTACTCTTATAAGTTCCTAAAGCTTAGCTCTCTTCAAAAGAAAAGTACGTAAGGCAAACATGAGTACAGAACATAGCTTAAAACAACTTGTAGGCCTTCAATAGTTCAAGAAGGAAGCCTTTTGGCTAGAAAATTTATTTCAGGTTGATTAGGCAAATGATGCTTGAAAAAGCTGATTCCACTTCAGAATCATTGGCTTTTGTACAATGTTCTCAGTTTGACTTTTGAAAAACCTTTTTTTCCCTGCCAATTGTGTTACCTTAAATGGTTTTTGGCATTATTTATAAGTTCGGTTATTGTATTTTATGGTATAATCTTAGTGTACCTGAAATGAAAGCAGCTGAGAAAAACTTACTTTCTGTTAAAGGCACACACTAGATCTTACATGGAAGGAGAAAAAAACCTTAATGGAAGTGCAGAAATCATTCCAAAGAATGTACAAACTTGACTTAACTTGGCAGATTTGGACTTACTGAGCTAAATATACTATTCAGTTGGAGAGTGAAGTTTAGAAAACACGAACATTGTTGGAATTATGTTGGTGCCACTTTGGAATTGGCTGTTGATGTTGTTTTGGTAAAACTCCCACAGAACATCTATGTAAAAATCTGTCCTTATCTTTCTGGAGTGTAGGTCATGACACCTGGTTGTTTACTACTGAATGTTCATTAAACTTTCTTTTTTTTTTTGCTTCCTGGAAGAATTTACACTCTCATATATCCAACAGCACACTCATTCAAAACACCAACAGTTCTCACCATGCTTATTCTTATTCCCAATCAATCCCTGAAGCACAGAGAAGAATTCGCCTAACAAACTGCATAATGAAATGGAAAACCCATAGGGAGGCAAAAGCCCAACGATTATACCAAGGAAAGTACTCCTTCATTCTCATTGTCTCCAGGCTTTATTAAGGTGAAATTGACAAATAAAAAGTTCATATATTTAGAGTGTACAATGTAATATTTTGATACATGCATAAAATGTGAAATGATTGAATCAAGTTCACATATCATCACCTCATATACTTACTTTTTTCAGAATATTATGGGGGTATAAACCTTTTGGTTACATAAATTGCCTTTTTCCATTTGAGTCAAAGTTATCAGTATCCCCTTCTCCCAGATAGTATGCATTGTGCCTGTTAGGTGTTAATTTACTCATTCCCTTCTCCTTCCTCCCACTTGCTTGATTTCCCATGAATATTATTCCATTCGTGCACGTAAGTGTTGATTGATTAGTTCAAATTTAACAGTGAGTACATGAGGTGTTTGTTTTTCCATTCTTGTGATACTTCACTTAGAAGAATGGTCTTCAGTTCCATCCAGGTTAATACAAGAGGTATTAGATCACCATTGTTTTTTATGGCTGAGTAGTACTCCATGGTATACATACACCACATTTTATTAATCCACTCATCTTGATAAGCACTTGGGTGGTTTCCACATCTTTGCAGTTGTGAATTATGCTGCTATAAACATCCAAGTGCAGGTGTCTTTCTTATAAAATGTCTTCTTTTCCTTTAGGTAAATACCCAGTAGTGGGATTGCTGGATCAAATGGTAGTTCTACTTTTAGTTCTTTGTGTTATCGCCATACCACTTTCCATACAGATTGTACTACATTGCAGTCCCACCAAAAGTATGTGAGTGTTCCTATTTCTCTGCATCTATGCCAGCATCTGTTGTTTTGGGACTTTTTGATAAAAGCTATTCTCACTTTTAAATGATATCTAATTGTGGTTTTGACTTGCATTTCCCTGATGATGAGACATGTTGAGCATTTTTTCATATGTTTGTTGCCCATTAGTCTATCTTATTTTGAAAAGTTCCCGTTCATGTCATTTGCCCACTTTTTAATAGAGTGGTTTGATTTTTCTTGCTGATTTGCTTGAGTTCTCTGTTCATTCTAGTTATCAGCCCTTTATCAGATGTATAGAACACAAATATTTTCTCCCATTCTGTAGGCTGTCTATTCACTCTAAGGATTGTTTCCTTGGCTGTTCTGAAATATATACTTGTTTTTGGTGAGAACATTTGAGATCTACTCTTTTAGCAATTTTAAAGTATATGACAAATTGTTATTAATTATAGTCATCACAGTTTACAATATATCTCCAGAACTTACTCGTCCCAACTGAAACTCTATACCCTTTGACCAACATCTCCCCATCCTCCTCTCACTCCAAGCCACTGGCAAGCATGATTCTATCCTATTTTTCTATGAGTACAAATTTTAAAAATTCTATATGTAAGTGAAATTGTGCAGTATATTTTTTTCTGCGTCTGGTTTATTTCACTTTAGCATAATGTCTTCCAGTTTCATCTACATTATTGCAAATGACAGGATTTCTTTCTCTTTAAAAGATTAATAGTATTCCATTGTATATATCTTTCACATTTTCTTTATTCATCAATGGACTTGGGTTGATTTCATATCTTGTCTACTGTGAATAATGATGCAGTGAATATGGAAGTGCAGATATCTCTTCAACACACTGCTTTCACTTCTTTTGGATATACATCCAGAAGCGGGTTTGCTAAATCATGTAGTAGTTATATTTTTAACTTTTTGAGGAGCCTCCATACTCATACACATACCTCCATAAATAATGGCTACACTAATTTATGTTGCCACTAACTGTATAATTGTTCCCTTTTCTTCACATCCTTGCCAACAGTTGTCTTTTTTTGTTGTCTTTTTGTTAATAGCCATGCTAACATGTGAGGTGTTAACTCACAGTGGTTTTCCTTCTCATTTTTTCTAGTTCATTCTCTGATAATAGCTAAAAACCAAGTGATATTTTCCCTTTATTTGATTTAGTAAAGAGTCTGTATTGCATTCAGATTATAAGCCCCCAAATACCATATAACTGACATATTCCATCAATCACTGAACAATATGAATGTTAGTGATTCTATACAAGATGTGTTTATGGAGAGTATTTTTTTCTGTATTCAAATGAAATTGGCCTTTGAAGTTTCATTTTATTGTTTTATCTTAAATTTGTACCTATAAACCATACAACTTTAACATGATTATTGTTCGTATATGTATTGAGGTATGTTTGATGGTTTTTAATAGAAAATTTATGGTGACTCAGTTTTCTGTTTAATGATCAGCAGTGCTAGAGAGGCAATGACTTGATGTTGAAGGCAAACATAAAACGTCATTAAAACATCAATGTGCCCTGCGTTTAAAATCTACGTAAATATGGCGTATGCCATAAGGTGACAAAAAATCATTAAATCATTAGACAAATACTCTAAGCTCCTGAGTTAGGTACTATGAATCATACAAAGTTGGAAGAGACTGGAGCCTCTTTTCAAAGTCCTAAGATATACAACTTCATGACACTGTATTTTTCATGTCAATTCAAGGGGTTCCCAGAGTTCCCGGAGTTCATATTAAATATCACTACCTTATATGAAAAGTGTTAAATAAAAATCTTGAGTCACCATAAAAAAATTTAGGAAAGCCGATAGCAATTGTGAGGGCAGGTGTTTTTGAATAAAAAGAAAGTACAGGAGAAAGATGGTTGTTCTTGTTGAAAATCTCTTCCAAATCCCAAGTCATAGCTGGTTTAGTATTCTGAATAACCCTGTCAAATTGATCTCTTGTGAAAGGTGATCAAGTGAAAAAAATTATAGAAAATTCTTCTCCAGGCTTTGAATAAATGCAGTTGAGGTAAATGCAGAGTCATCATGAAATATGAGCATCTCATAAACTCGGAGCGCCAAGTAAAAC
Organism: Lemur catta; assembly: GCF_020740605.2. Lineage (NCBI taxonomy): Eukaryota > Metazoa > Chordata > Mammalia > Primates > Lemuridae > Lemur > Lemur catta. The sequence continues at coordinate 72,778,375 of NC_059139.1, read as the reverse complement.
ATACAAAGTCGTGATTATTTCAGTGGAGGTTTGAAATAGAATAGAGAATTCTTGATCATATCTAGTAGGGGACAAACAACAAACAACAGAGAAATGCAAAAATTAAAAATATGACTTTAGTGGATTTTGTCAAAGGCAAATGAGAAAACTATCTGATCTATGTTCTTGGGGACCTGTGACTTATGTGACTTGCTTCCCTTTCCCATTTGTGATTCATCATCCTGGCTGGATTCTCAGATTAACATAGTAGATAGTCTGTGAATGAATCAATTAAGTAATCAAGCAATAAAATATGCCATATATTAAGTAGGTACAAGCTATTGGTTTTTTGCCTTTTTCTATAAATATGAATTGTAAATTATTTGACTTTCTCAGTATTTTTCCTACTAATCACTCTCCATATTCAGTTTAAGACATATCTAACTTGTTGAATCACTTCATCAGCCTGTAATTAAATAAAAAAGTTTTATCTGTCTTTTTTTTTTATTTTCCTCAGTTGCTCTTTCAAAAGCCCATTTGTATTTCTGTTCATATTTCCTTCCGTAAAATAATTAAATAAGTACCTATCAATGGTATCTGTGGTCAAGGATGGGATATGCCATTGATAAGAAAGATCAAGTTCTTGGTTTTCATGGAACTTATATTTTAGTGAAAAAAAAAGACACTAAACAAAAAAAGTACATAATATCAGGTATTGATGAGTTACATGAAGAAAAATAAAGCAGGAAGAGAGATTAGAAGATATAATAACAGGGGCTATTTTAGACAGAATAATCAAAGGTATCTTTGCAGAATTAGCATCTAGGATAATGTATTTCAGGAAAATGAAACAGCAAATTAGAAGGATTTGAATGCAAGGAAGAGCTTTGTGAACCGAAGAATTAGAAAGTTGTTCAGTGAGGGTAGGGGTTGGGGTTATGAGGGGGAGACTGTAAATAATGGAATCGGAAAAGTAGGCAGAACCGGATGACACATGGCCATAGAGAAGTTTACATTTTAATCTGATTGGGACAGAAGCCACTGGAACTTTTTAAATGGGGAGTGATTTGTTTTAATTTAGTTGTTAAAAAGATCACATGGACTGTTCTGTGAAAAACTGACTGGAGAGAAAAGAAACCTGAACACGATAAGCAGTAAGGAGTTTATTACAGTCTATGGGGGCTTAGTTGAGGTCATATCACTGAAAGTGGTGAGAATAGTTTGGATTCACCATATATTTCAAGGTAGGGACAATATGACTTGCTGCGGATGGGATATAGGGTGTTAAGGAAAGAGAGGAGTTAGTATGACTCTTTCCATTTTGTTTTAAAATATTGTATGATGATAGCCCTTTTATGCAGATGAGGAAGAATGAAAAAGAATCAGGTTTGGTGTGAGGGATTGAGTTTCTTGCTTTGAGCATATTAATTTTCACATATATATTCCAGTTGGATATTAAATATCCAATTAAAAGTGTCAAATAGGTGGTGGAATCTACGAGTTTGGAATCATGCAAAAAAGATGGAATTGGGTGAATAAAGGGAAAATATTTAGAATATAAATAACATTATCTTACAGCTATGTGCCATTGATTCTTGAGGTCTTATTCCCAATTCTAATTATAAGAATATTTGGATTTTGTTAAGTACAAAGTTGTTGGTGCTGTTCCCATTTACTTCTTGTAGGGAAAGCTGCAATTATGGTCAGTTCTCAGGTTGACCGTATTTTCTGGTGCTTTTGTTCTTGCTCTTTACACCTGCTGTAACTGTTGGTCACAGGTGGCCCCTCAGATTTTTGATCCAGCTGTCCCCAACCTTTTTGGTGCCAAGGACCATTTTCATGGAAGACAATCTTTCCACGGACCAAAGAGGGTTGGGATGGTTTCAGGATGATTCAAGCTTGTTATATTTATTGGGCACTTTATTTCTTTTATTGTTACATTGTAATATATAATGAAATAATCATACAACTCGCCACAGGTTAGGGACCCCTGGTTTATACCTATTGTGTAAATGATACTTCTGAAGATTTTTAAAGGGAAAGAATTTAGAGAGAGAAGTCTATTTTTTAATTTTTACTTTAGGGTATGATTTGCTTCCAAAGCTTTTCAAACTTTGCAATGCATGCAAATCAGCTGGAGATAATTTTAAAACGCAGAATTTGATTTAGGGGGTCAACTAAGAACCCATATGTCTAGCCCACAGGCTACTCTCAATAATAAGGCATTACATCATGATAGGCATGGGATTCTTGTATTATAGCCCTTTAGTTTATGCCAACATACCAAGCTGTTGTACCTCATACATTGCTACTGTTTCAGGATGGCTTTTCAGAAAGGACTTACAGTTTGAGCCACACACTGAACCAGAATCATCCATTGCCCGCAAATACTTCCATTCTGATTTTGAGTCTGGATCATCAATTCTGACTACCTCTCACCCTAGGATGAGGTTCTGGAAGTGAATGAAAGAGGTGGGTGGGATAGGGGCTTGGTAACTTTTTCTAATCGTAAACCCCATCAGAATTATCTTAATTTATTAGAGAGACTCCAATAATATTGAAAATGTTTGATATCTCAGTCCTTTTGCTCCAAGGAGGATACTCTACAGGACAAGGAGTTTGGGGAGGGGAATCTTTTGTTGACTCATAAGAATGGGCGAGTCATACACTTCCCTAAGTATCATTAATGCCTGTGAGATTCTACATTTGCGTACAGGGCTTAGTTTGATGTGACATGGATTATCCTTGATAACTTAAAGTTTTGAGACAATTGTAGATAAAATCAGAGCTATAGAATCATTGCTGAAACATCTTGTTTTCATTAATCTTTCCATGAATCCTATGCTAAAGATGACACCATTCTTGAATAGGTAGCAATTGATTCTTTAACCCCATCAGACACGTTGTGGACAAGCAAGGCTCATAATATGGCAATGTTAGGATTAGCAATAAGAACAAAGTAGCTTTTGTTAATCTTTGTAGAAGGGAACAGACTTAGAAGTTAATAATTGCATGACACTTGAGACATTGTTCTCAAGCTGAAAAGCCCAAGATCATAGCAGAAGTATTTTCTGTAACAGATGGAATGTCTCAGTCTTGATTGCCTCTAGAGGAAAGCTAATGTACCAAAGGTACAAAACGTACAGCCACAAAATATTTGGACACCTTTACTTGATTTTCATCTGTAAGGGTCTCTTGGAATTGGAGGTTAAAAAGTTAACGTTGAAGATACCATTTTTGCACTACTTTTATACCTGGATTTCAAATGTACTGACTTCTATATGTCCCTCAGAATTCTTTAAGAAAGTCAGTTAAGTAATCCTTTTAGAGAATAAATTAACAATCTATTCTCTCTGCACTATTATATCATGCCAGAAATCTTAGAAAGAAAATCTGTCAGTAAAAAAGGAAAATAATTTTACCTCAGAAGTTGTGTGCATGTTTGCAGTATTATTACTTTGTCAGGAAAGATCACATTTTACTATAATCTTGTCTTCTTCCCCTTTGTCCACTTGCACTCCCATCAGTCGATTCTCATGCACCAGGAACTCCAAGGAAGTAAATGACTACAGGCATAGCATATAGACATGTTTAAGTCTCTCATACACAGTGAGACAATAGTTAAGCTAAAATTCCCATTTATTTTAAAATATTATTACTCAAATAAATGTCTTATCTCAGGGTATAAGGATATCTTATTTGATTAGATGTCCACAAATTCTGTTTTCTTGGTTCTTTGAACCAACTATAATAAATGTTTTTTGCATTTAGCTGCCCAGCTTCTATTTCCCCTGGTTTGGTTCAAGTCATCTCAGTTTCCTTTTTTGGAATTCCTTTCATCCTTGCTGCATGAGGTTATGGTGGGTCTTTTAAACAAGATATCCTGAGTTTTTTTCATTAGTGAAAAGATGAATTTGTAACCATATCTAACCTAATGGATCTTTTTTAGTACTTTTCACTGATAATAGAATTCAAAGAGGAAAATAATTTAGATACTTTTCTTCCAAGGACAGTGTCTTAATGAAAATCTTGAGTAGTCCTTAACTTCCAGAGATGCATCTTGCCTTTTTGAGCCTGGTTATTCAGCTATTACTTGTATTTTTTATGCTCATTCATTCCCTTCAATTAAATGCCTTTTTTACTAGTTATTCAGATTTGGTTTGTAAATTCCATAGACACTACATTTTGAAAATGTGAAACTTTCTTTTATTCAAAGAATTTTAGTATGTCCTACCATTTCTGATGAACAGCAGAAGCCTGTGGTGATGAGATAATATGATATCTTCATTAAAAATATTCTAAAAATAGCAACTTTTTAAAAAGTCACCTTGCAAAAAGAGTACCAACTAAGATAATCTCAATAGTGCGTTTATGAGAAAATATTGCTGATGATATGTTAACTTATTGACACACCATAATAACGTCAACTTCAGTTTACTTTTACTATTATTTATGAGAAAAGTTGTAAGTAAATAGTAAATTAAGAAAAATTTGCCTAGAACTTTAAAAATATAAAATCTACTTAAGATTTTATCATGCAATAATAATAAATAAGTCAGTGATATATGATGTTCTTCACCATTATAACTCTTTCACCCCCTCATTTTTGAATGGGTAAAATTTTGGATAGCATACTTTCCTCACTGCAGTGCTTTATGTTAATGAATACTCTTTTATATCAGTAAATTGTCAAAGAATGCTCTGATAAATTCTATAGCCTGTTCAGAACTAGCCATGGGGTTTAGGTACTGGATCAGCAGGTATTCTGGAGCACAGTTTTTCACAATTCTTTAGTGCTGTTGACATAAACTCTATCGGGATATTATATATATTTATTAATATTAGAAATAGACTTCAGAAGCCTGAAATGCTGTGATGACATTTTAATGTACTTTTGGGTCTTGTAAATGTGTGTTTTTAGTACTCTCAGAAATTTCAAGGACATAAACGTCTCTATTATGTATTTTTATGTTATTTGCTTTAAAATCAAATAAATGTTCTCTGCATCTGAGACTCAGGTAATATCTGATTAGCAATAAACTCTTTAGTAGACAATAAAAGTATTTTTAAACTAAAATGCATGTGCATATTTGAGTGAGAGTTATATTTTAAAATATAAATTATATCACTTTCTAATTTTCTTCTTAATTTTAAAAAAATTATTCTCAGCACCAGCAACTGTTGCATGGGGCAACAAATAACAGCACATTTTTTTAGGGCAAAATCTAGTCTGGGATAAACTTCTAAATTATTGCAGCATGATGTTATTAGAATTCAAAAGGAACAAAACACTTGAGTTGAATCACAGTATTTATTTAGCAATGATAACATAAAATCTGAGCTCTGACATAATTCTACATGATAGACAAAGGAAAGACTATATTTTTAATTTAAACCTTTTATTTTGAGATAATTATATATTCACATGCAGTTATCAGAAATAACACAGAGATATCCCATCCTTTACCCGTTTTTGTCAAATGGTAATATCATGCAAAATCATAGTAAAACATCATAAACAGGATGCTGATATTGATAAAATTAAGATAGAGAACATTTTGATCTCCCTAAAGATTTCCTTTATGTTGTCCTTATATGGCCACACTGTAAGGTTTTAGTCTGAAAATGTCGGTTCTTGGCATGCTCATGGCCGAAGAATGACCAGACGCACCAAAGTTAGGCAAGTATGAAAACGAGGTTTATTGAAGAAAGAAAGACAGGATTATAGGGCAAGAGAGAGATATAGGTTTACAGAGCATGATAGATATGCCACAGCTGATGACCGGACCCATTGTTGCAGCAAAGGGAGAGTCAAAGAAAGGGTGCAAAAGAGATTTACTATGGTCTGTGTCTTGTTTTATAGTGCCTGGATAGGGACCTCCCTCATGGTTCAGAGGTCACTATGGAACCACTTTGATTGGACAGTTGGAAGTCACATAACCTGAGCCTAAACTACACATTCAGGTTGTTCTAGTTCAATTTCTGGACTCTAGGGTACCCATGCTGCTTGGCCCATGGGCTAGAGAGTCCTCTGCCTTCTCTTGCAGCTGATATATTAAGTTATGATTGGCAGATTCATAGGGTATTCCCTCCTCCTGAGGTATGGCAGCCAATCAGGAGATTAGGGTAGGGCTGGACCAAGCTAGGAGACACAGCACCCACTTTTGTCCCTAGGAGACCTGGGATCACTCACTGTTTGCCCAACAACACCTGTTGCCCTCTCTAGAAACCACTAATCAGTTCTCCATTTCTATAATTTTATCATGTTAAAGATCTTATTAAATGCATTCATACAGTATACAAATCTTTAGGATTGGCTTTCTAATTAATATATCTCTGGCAATGCACCCTGGTTATAGCATTTATCGATATTTTTCTTTTTGTTGGTGAGTAGTGTTCCCTTTTAATTATGTGCTCCAGTTTGCTTAAACATTCACAAATTGAAAACATTCGGGTTGTTTCCAATTTTTACCCGTACAAATACAGTTTCTACAGACACTTACATATAAATTTTTGTGTGAACTTTCATTTCTCTCGGATAAATGCCCAGGAATGCAATTGCTGGGTGATATGGTATTTGCGCATTTATTTTTAAAAAGCAATTACGTAACTGTTTTCCATAGTGACTGTATCATTTTGCATTACCATCTACAATGTATGAGTAATTCAAATTTTCACATCCTACAGAGAATTTTGGTACTGTTTCTATTTTTTTATTCTCATCATTCTGATAGATGTGACATGGTATCACAATGTGATTCTAATTTGCACTTTAATAATGCCTAAGAATGTTGATCTACTGTTTTCTTGCTCATTTCTCAACTGTATATCTTCTTCAGAGTAATATCTGTTCTTATCTCTTGCCCATTTTCTAATTTGAATGTTTGACTTTTCTCACTGTTGACTTTGTGAGTTCTTTATCTATTCTAGATACTAGTTCTTTGTTAGATATGTGGTTTGCAAATATTTTCTCTTAGACTTGTCTTTCCATCCTCTTAATGAGATCTTTTTCAGAGCAAAAGTCTTTAATTTTGATGAAATACACTATCAAATTTCTCTTCTATGGATTGTTATTATTGTACTTTATATATCAAATCTAAGCATTATCTTCCTGGCTCTAGATCTTGAAGATTTTCTAAAATGTATTATGATTTGACATTTTACATTTAAGTCTATGATCCATTTTGAGAGTTAAAGTGTATATAAATGTGAGACTATTGATTTAGGAAAGGCTCTTTCTTTCTTTCTTTCTTTCCTTTGGCTTTGAGTTTGTTGGAGAATTTGTTAAATAGGAGCTTGTTGTTCATTAGAGAAAGTAATAGAATCTTGTGTATAAGTCTTGGTAAATGGTGTTTTTCATCTAGAGTTTTAAATTTATTGGGACAGAGTGGTTTATAATGTCTTCTTAATGTTTGTAAGTATGTAGAATCTGCAGTAATAAACTATTTTCAATCCTGATACTAATAATCATGATTTTCCACCTTTTTATAAGTTTATCAGCCTTCCCAGTGGCTTATTGATTTGGTTAGTTTCTTCAAAGGGTCAACTTTTTGCTTTTTCTTGCCTCTCTATAGTATACTTGTTATCTACTTAATTAGCTTCCATTTCTTCTTTTCTCATATTCATCATTCCTTTTATTTTGGTTTTCAAATATATGAATCCTTGATTTGTGCTCATTATTCCTTTATAAAGTATGTGTTTATGGATATAAATTCTCTACTAATTGCTATGAATTCAATACTATTGCATATGAATTTAAAAGATACAATTGTTTGCTTCGATATTCTATCAATTAGTTTATGTTTTTTAATCTTCTTTACATAAACTTTTCATTTTGACTAGTTTTGTCAGTTATAGAAATTACTGAAATGGAAGAATGTAAAGTTTTGTATTTTGATTGTGAATGTAGTTATTTCCCTTTTTATTTTGTCAATTTTTGTTTTCTTTTGATTAGTTTGCATAGTTTATCATTTTCTATAGCTTTATTTCAGCCTTTTTGACTGCTTGTATTTTGTATGTCCCTTTTAAAGAGCATATGATTGCTAAAGGTTTGTTTTTGCTCCAGTCTGAAAATATTTTTAATTGGAATATTTAGCCACTTAAATTTATTATACTTATTGATATATTTGAGTTTTGATCAATTATTTTATTATTTACCTTTTAATAATAAATGTCCCATGTTTCATTTTTTTGTGTGTCTTCTTTGGGCTAATTTAATGCTTTCAAAATTTAATTTACCTTTTAAAAATTTATTAATCTTTATTTTTTAATTTTTAATGGTTATTATAGAGATTAAAATTTTAATGATTGGCTAATTAATGTGTAACATTAATCAATATTTTTAATATTTCTTTAAGTTTATAAAACTTAGAACTATTTAGCTGTACTTGCCTATTGCATTTTTTTCTTATAATTTTGTGCCTTTAAGTTTTACATACATTTTAAGTCTGACAAAACATCATTATTTTTTGTAATTATCTTATCAAGAGATTAAAATCTATTTTGAATCTATGGTTTGCTATCATTCATCAGTTGTGGAAATTCTTGGTCATAATCAATTAAAATATTTGTGCTGCTGAGTTTGAATCCCTAAAGCTTACCCAAATCTTTATGTACAAATAGAAAATAGAATTTATTATGATTAGTGAAGCCAAATGTAAGGGGGTTCAATCTATTCACTTAAAGAAAGGAATCTTTATTGTGTTTGATCAAGGTAAGGCCTTAAAGCAACAAATTTTGTGAGATTATATAAAGGTCAGCCCGGGTGGAAACGTTAGCAATCAAGTGTGTAAAATATCCAGTGTAACCAAGACATCCTCTAAGTTGTGTTATGGCAATGTGCTAGTAAAAGTCATAATTAGCATTCAATCTCTGAGGGATATGCTTTCTATTTTTCATAACATCATAACATAAATAAGGGTCAGCAAACTTTTTCTCTAAAGGGCCAGACAGTAAATATTTTTGGTTTTGCATGCCACCCAGTTTCTGTCATGAGTATTCAATTCTGCCACTGTAGTGCAAAAAAGCTATAGAAAATACATAAATGAATGATCATAGCTATGTTCCAAAAGGACTTTATTTGCAAAAGGAGGCAACATACTGAATCTGGCTCATAGACCATATGATAACAAGTCCTTTCTGGAGGAATTCAGATACAATAGACTACAACCCTTTAATAGTCTACTTTTATTATCTGATATTTGGCCAGTTTGTGTAAAGCATAGCTAGACCAATTGAGATCTTTAAAATTTCAATCTCTTCTATGTCTCATACATCTGAATTATCTTTTGCCTGAGGATATTGGGGCCATTTTCAAGGTCTGAGGAATTGCAGGAGATGAATCAGGTTCTTAATCTGTGCAATCAATAAGTTATAGCCCAGGGATTTTTCTCTTTCTGAAACTTCCATCCATACTTTATAGTGGCATCTGGTTTAAAAAATAACTCTTGTTCCCAACAGATTCCCAGCAATGGAATCAGTAAAGCAGAAAAGTTTAGTGAGAGAGCCCAGAAAGGGCCTCAGGAGACAGGAAGTGACTAAACCAAAAGCAGAATCTGAGGGGCATTTGAGATTCCAACTAAAATCAAATTCCTTACTCTTAAGGATGGAATGATGGGATGGTGGTGGGGCTGACAATAGGGTGTAAATAAAAAGAGAGTGTCCTGTTTTGGCAATTCAATGGATAGCTTTTGCTTATATTAAGAACAATTATGATAGAGAAATCTCATTCTGTCATACATAGTTTGCCATTTGTCTTTTAGAATTCCATCTTTTGTGCTAAAACAATAAAAATTTTTCTTCTAGTGTTTCTTTTATTTAAAATATTGGCAAGTATCTTTGTTTAAAATAGTATAGCAAAGTGTTATTATTCTTTGGTTTTCCTGATTGTTTAATCTTAGGAGCTATTAATTTGGTTTGCAATTTTTTTTCCCTAAGAAAACGTTGGTATAAAGTGCTCAGTAAGTCCTTGTAATTCCAAGAGGGCGCAGTTTGTTTTCCAATACTTGAATTTCTAACTAAATCTATGACCTCAGGTTTAGGCCCATCAACAAAAAAGGCAGTTAAGGCATTTAGGACAGTTGTAAAGTTTCCTCCGTGATTGAGACTGTGATATTCTCTAAGGAACATGACGTGGTCTAGGAGGTCTAGGATGGATTATTTTTTCCTATTTTAGGACTAGAAATTTTAAATTGTGCTTCATAATTTAGAACAGTTTCATATTCACAGAAAAATTCAGCATTTAGCACAGAAAATTTCTATATATTCTATACCCAATTCTTTATTATTAACACCTGACATCAATATGGTACATTTGTAACAATTAATGAACAAATATTGATGCATTACTATTAAATTTTATACTTTATTCAGATTTTCTTAATTTTAACCTAATATGTTTTTATGTCTCTGAGTTCCATCCAGGGTACCACATTACATTTGATTGTCATGTCTCCTTTATCTCTTGATGGCTGTGACAATTTCTTGGGTTTCCTTGTTTTTGATGAGCTTAATAGTTTTGTGGATCACAGGTCAAATATTTGGTAGAATCCTCCTCTATTGGAATTTTTCTGATTTTTTTTTCTGATGATTAGACTGGGGTTAATGGGCTTTGGGTTTTGTCGAGGAACACCATGGTAAAAGTATGATTTTCATCACATACTATCAACATGGCTTACCACTCTTGATATTTCCCTTAATCACCTGCTTGTGTGTATTTGTGTATGTGTGTTTGTGTGTGTGTGTGCATGTGTGTGTGTGTGTTTTAACCACTTTCTTATTTTCTGAAAATACAAGCTTCCCCATGCTAATCTTGTATATCTCCTGTGTCAGTCCTGGGATAAGCCATTTCTCTAAGGAACTCTGGTTCCTTTGATTGGAGAATGGTATAGACATCAAGATCTTGGAGCAAGAACTGGATCTTTAACTAATCGATTTTAATAGGAATGACCTTAGGGGAGGCTCTCGGCTGAATCATTTTACTCTAACTAAAGTTCTGCAGCATAACCACTGAATTTCTTAATTGTCCTTGGTAAAATCCTACCAGAGTTTAAAATCCTTAGCCATGTGTACATCTTAACATTTGTATATGTAAGAAGCTAGACAAAAAATCAGTTTCATTGAATTACTGAGAAATCCATGAATAAATGATAAGTAATAGGCAAATAATAGACAAGAATCTTGGAACAACATCTCCGTTCATCCTTGAGTGTTCTGTGTAATCAAACAAATTCTAATGAAGAGATTATGCCAAAAACAAAATAGAGAGAATACAAACTTAGTACTTGAAGAAAAGAATTGCAGTGCTCATCATAGTTAGGAATTACTCAACTGCCTGAGCCCTGGACTCCAACAGGGGGACATCAGGAGGTCCTGTTATACTCTATGTAGGAAATGACTTGGACTGAGTGTGAGCTGAGTCACAGCACCAAAACCTGTGGAAGAAAACCAACCTAAGCACCCTTAAGGATAGCCTTTTATTCAAAAGTTCTACAACAGGTTCAGTTTTGTGTTTCAGAAAAAGGGCAGGGTTTTCATAAGGTTTTTTCAGAAGTCAGATTACGTTAGTGTTGGGAATTTTTAGTCATAAATGCTTCCTGGGAAAGGGAGAAATTGTCATGAAGTTTAGCAGCTGATGATTGCTGGGATATCTTGATTTAGCAAAAATGGTAGAATGGAAGAGATGGGTGCTAATGTTCCACAAAGAGTGGGAAGAACAGTTTTGGAGGCTAAGGACATGAAAGAGCCATAGTGTTAGTTTGGAAGGAGGAAAAACACATGGCAAGAAAGTGGCTAAAGGTGGAGAGTGGGAACCGAATTGTAGCTAGGAACCAAATTGCAGCTAGGATCTATTCCCTGATGGGAACATACACAGTAAGGAGCTGCTAGTGACCTTTAACTGACCTGGGGCTCATTACCATATAATTAGCATAACTTGGGTGGAGTTTTCATGAAGGATTCTGGGAAGACATATGTATAGTAAAGAAACTGTTATATAATCCAACCTGTTATATACTCTGTTATGTATCCCCAACCTGTCAATCACCCCAAAGGTGAAAAATGGCAACCAATCCTGCCAGGAGTAAGATGGAACAAACTAGTGAGTATATAAAAGACAGTGAGTGCCCCAACTTTTGGGTCTTCTCCAGTCACAGAGGATGACCTGGCTCTCTCTCTGAGACGTACTTTTGCTTTGCATTAAATGTTGTGTGTATTTATGATCATTCCATCATCGGTTTGCCTCAGTATCAGCACTCATTCTTGCCACTGGAAAGTAGGGGACCAGGGAGCATCCACACAGACCTCATAATAGTGAGAAAGTTTCAAACATTTAGGGTTTCTCACACATGATTGTATTAATCATAAGTGATATTCAACTTAAAATAAATGCAAGTATTTTACCCTGCCACACTCATTTTTAATTGGATTAAATATTTTAAATAAGTTAAAGATAGTAAGAAAATTTTATGACAGGCTTTTGTACTTTTTATACTGTACTTTGTTCAGAAAGCCTCCTTCTCTATATTAGGTCCTGAAAAAATATTTTGTAAAAAACTAAGGATTTCAATGGAAATATTTATGACTTAGTATTGAAGAACCACATGCTAATTAAGAAAATTTACAGAATACAGAAATAGATAAAATTCTCCATTGTCTCTTCATCCCTACCTCTAGTTCCACCCTCAATCATTTCCTAGGAGTGACCATTGTTAGCGTATTTTGTGTGTATTTTAAACACAGTATACACAAACATATTATAAATGTGATAATAACATCATCTAACATTTATTGAGTAGGCCTAAACAGTGAGATAAGCATTTTCCATATCTACTCATACTTATTTTTTACAAAAAACCTTTGAGGTAGTGTTATTGGTATTGCCATTACAACATATTAGGAAATAATCTGAGTCCCCAAAGAGAAAGAAACTTGTTGAATGTGTGACATCAAATGACAGAGCTTACTCTCAAATCAGATATTCTGACTTTATAACCCATATTTTTAACAAAATACTGTTATCCATCCCAATTTTTAAACTTTCCCACGACTTGCTTTCCTTGCTGAACAATACATTTCGCATCCCTTTCTAGGTTGGAATGCAGGGGTCCTCCTAACATTCACCAGCTGCGCAGAACTCAGTTTTACAGTGTGACTATATCACACTCATGATATAGTGTGACTTATTAAACCACACTATTGATGCACGTAAATGTAGTTTTTCAGTGAACATCTTTTTAAGTATAATCCTATATTGTTGTGCTGTCATAAGTTTAGGATAAACTTATAGAAGTGCTGAGTCAAAGAGTTTAAGCATGTATTTGATTATACCAATTTATACACAGTTGTTCTGGAGGTGTGATGAGTTCCTTTTGAAACTACTCCCAACATTTAATTATCAAACTTTAATCATTGCCAATCTGATAACTGAAAAATATCTTACTGATGTTTTAATTTGTGTTTATTTAATTATAAGTGTTTTTGATTGTATTTTTGTTTGTTGGCCATTCATATTGTCTATTAACTGCTTCTTTATGGTCATTGTCCATGTTTCTATTAGATTCTTAATATTTTTCTTACTGTTGCATAAGGTTGTTTGAAGACTAAATGTATTAGTATTTATCTGTCAGAGCTGTACCTTTTTTTTGTCCACTATATTTTTTACCTATCTCATTGGCAGTTATGTATTTCCATAGACTTGTCTTAACTTCTTACATGTTTAATAAATTTTTTCATTTTTTCTTCTTTAATTTTTTTATTGGCATAGACCTTGCCCAATTCATGAGCATAGACAGCATCCACACATTTTTTGTCTGATTTTCTTTCAGTCTGTGTTCCTTTTTATATGTCATTTACTTACACTTTGTTCTGTTGTGATATAATTTTCTCTAGCCACTTGGCCTCAACAATTTATTGAATAGCTCTTTTATTCACTGGATTAAAAGGCTCCTATATAATATTAAATGTTCATGATGAAAACTGAAAATTAAAAATAGAAACAAACATGGTAGAAGTGTTATGGTGTTTGTAGAATTGCATGTATCTACATTTAAAAAGTCAAAGGACTACTTTACTTTCAGAAAAGTGGAGCTCCATGTGAAAATTTTGCAAAAGGCCAAGAATTTAAAACTTTGCAAATAGTGAAAAACATGCCATGTAAAAAGGATTAGAAACACATGAGGAAAAACCATAAGCATAACTCTCAATTTTAAGTTACAAGTTCTACAATTTTGCACGTATGCAGGAAAATAGCTTTGTCTTTTCCCATATCACTTTGCACCTCTGGATACCAAGCAAACCTGGAGAGTTTCTTAGTGTGTTATCAGGGCTCATTTTTTTAATATTTATCAAGCACATCTACGTAGCATAGAGTAGATCCATAGCCCATGTTGCTATTAGACTTAGCTATCTAAACTGAAATGTCAAATTACTATAAAACATTGATGCTGAACACAAATAAATACTCCTAGGCAATAACACCTTTAGGTGTAGTAGCTACTTGCCTTACCTAGTTGCTAATTCTGTGTGATTTTCTGATTCTATTTTGTAATCTTATCAAGAGTTTTTCTCTTGGAGCTTAGAAAAAACAGTACAATACACTCTTCATTCAAATATAATACGGTAGGAAAAACCGAGAGAATTGTCAGCCTCTCTGACTTTCCATAGAGAGAGTTGGAGGATTAAGCAGAAAAGTATGTTTCATTCAAGCCAGCATGACCCTTATCTCAATGAGCTGTACTAGACATGGAATTGTTGCTCTTCTAAATGGATGATAAACTCCAGCCTCAAAAGTTTATATGATTTTCTTATGCCTCTGCAGGAGCTAAGCCGTAATTCCTGAGTTCCTATCATGCATACGACCATCAGTTTCTGGGCTTACAGGCACGCATGGAGAGCTTATTTGTTTATTTGTAGATGTAGTGCCCCTTTGAGTATGAATGTGTTACAAACATGAATCAGAAAAAAAGGAATATGACAGAGTTCTGGAGGGCAATGTTTAATTTCGTTTTAAAAATGAGCTCTCACCTATTACTCATGTGTTCAAAATGAAGCTTTAATTTCCCAAAGGTGCTCAGTAGGAAATAGATAATACTGGGGAATTCATCAGTGGAGTTTTCTCCTAGAATGAAAAATATGGACATGAAAAGAAAAATTGTTTCTGCTAGTCACGGCAGCATTTAGGAATATATGGAAAGAAGTCTTAATAGTAAACTAAACACAAACAAATGTACTATTAAAAATTCAGTAACTTCATTTCTTTCTCAGCTTCCAGCCTGCCAGAAACGCAGAAAAACATATATAACAGTTGGATCAGAGGGACCATGCCTGTGTTTTCCCCTCATTGCGGGCTAACTTTCATTCCTTAAGTAAAAAGGTTGTGAGCAGGTAAGAATGAAGAAATAAAAGCAAACAACAGTGGGTTTTGGAGGAACTCTGATCAGATATGTTCTCCGTGAACGTCTTTATTTATTTACTTAGCGGGAGATTTCTGTCTGGCCATGGGGCATTTATTATTTACCATTGAGTTTTTACTGTTCCTGATAACTTCAGTAGGGAGCAGCATCCCAAAAATAAATAAGAAAAAATGATTAAACATAGCAAGTGTGTACTATTTCGCTTTGAAAATGTAACAAAAAAGACCAATTGCTGTGTTGTTTTGGTTTCCCTGTAGCCACTTGCCAATATCTTTTCTTTTTGTCCTTAACTTCCTTATCAAGAGTAACTTACTTCATTTCTTTGTCTTTTTAATATCCCTCTTTGTGGAGAATCTGTAATTCTTTTTAACATTACAAATTTAAAGTCGTTCGCCAGGGATAATATGTAGTAATTAAGCATGTGTAAAAAGGAGAATCTATATCTTTATATGCCATTGCATATATATTCCATTTTACTATTCCTGCAGTGAATTGATGTGTCGCTATTTAAAAGTAATGAGAAAGTTACATAGCAACATCAAAAGCAGAAAAGACTCTATCATTTAATCCATTCTTCTTTTCCTCCTACAAACACACCTGTTCATGGCTAAATTGTGGCTCAAACGTTAGATGACTCATTCCACATATTAAGATTAGACATATTCAGTGAACTGGGAAATCAGAGCAGAGGGAGACAAGATACAGACTGGAAGTTTGATGGACCAGACCACAGTAGGGAAAGATATGGTGAAAGACGATTCAAAGAAACACCTGCTCTGCAGATGACCGAGACTCCAGAGTGTTTGCAAAATGAGACCTGGAACAGGGCTAAGGGTCAGAAAGGAAACTCGAGATCTATTTACCAATTTGGGCATTTGGAAGGAAAATATCATTGAATACTTTTAGAAATTCTCTCAAGATTGAAGGGTACTGATAACTACCCTAGTTTTATAAGGCATAAGTCCCACTTTTTCAACTTTAATTCAATGCACGGAAATTCCTTAAAATCAAAAATAAGACTAGTCATTCATCTTGATGTGAATATATCTTTGGATTCTCCCCTTTATGGCATAATGACTTTAGAATATATAGAATAGATCTCACAGTTGTTTAGAGTGCACACCACACCTTGAGAATAATATAAGAAGCACTATGTTGGTAAACTAATTGTATTTTCCTCCTGGAATTTAAATAAATCTAATTTCTTTTCTCTGAACACCTGATAGCCAAAAACATGAGCACTGTGATTAGTTAAAAGCGAGTTGGTAAATGGAATGTAAAATCTATTTACCTTGTTTCCATGCTTTTTTGACTGATTCTGTAATACACTTGGCTTACATTTGGGAATAGAAATGGCTTAAATTGCTCTTGCTGCTGCTGCATTGGTACTGCTGCTGCTTGTGATGTTGCACATTGCAGCACATCAGGAAAAAGCCAGGGGTCCACAGCTATTGTCTTTAGGACTCACAAAGTTAGGCAGGTCATACGGATGGCCCGGTGAGAGACTATAGTGGGCTATTCTCCACACAGGAACCCTAGATTCACCTAACCACTGGTATGAATTCCTGCACAGACTTGCTAACTCTAGTTCCCTACCATTAGTCAGTGTAGTCAATTTTCTCTAAGAGAATGTTGGAGATGCCTGACATACTCAGTCATTGAACCATCAAAAACAAAAACACAACATAAAGCTATCAAAGCTCAACCTGATGTAAATCCACAAAAGGAACAAGGATATGAGATAAATTTCTGTTTTTTTTCTTAAGGAAACATAATTTGGATTTTTTTTTCACAAATGTTAACTTTGTGAAAAGTTAACTGAAGAGAGAATACATATGCAATAGTGTTTTTCCAAGCTATTTTTTATACTGGAGATTTTGATGTGGCAAAAGAATATCAGGATTTCATCAATGATAATAATTTGATGAAAGGTGATCTCAGGGAATAATGAGACTATCTAAGTCCAAAATGAAGTTTAAGATCATGAAGTTTGAGCACTTGTGATGTGCTCAGTTTCCTTTCCATAAATAGAAAAATAGGGCTGCAGCTCATTGTGTGGTTTTTGAGAGTGTGATAAAACACCAAATCACTTGTACGCAGCAAAATAAGTCCTGAAACCAGTAGATTGTGAGAGAAGACATATTTGGTAGTATTTTATAATAGCATGTTATGTCTCTAAACTAGAACAAGACTATTGTAATTACAATACAGTTTTTATGTACTTACGGATATTTGAAAAGATTTATGTTATTATGAAACAAAGCAGACATGCTAAAAATTAAAGTAGTATAAAAGGAAATACAGTTAAATTTGCATCTCATAGAAACTCATATTTCGTATTTCTACTTGCCATAGCTAGCATTCCCCGTGTGTTTTCCTTTGTGTCTCTCCGTATGTGTGTACAAGTGTGAGTGTGTGTATGTTTTCACTTAATTATAGAAATATGCAATTAATGGAAAAATACTGTGGCTTTTAACATATGAAAATAAACCTCATTCACAGTCATCAACTATAAAATAAAGAATAATTAACATTTTTACGTATCAAGTTAGAGAATGTATACTAAATTTGATAACAGGATTTAGCATGTGTGTGGGCAGAGAGAAATTCTTAAAGCTACTGCAACAGTAGTTTGGCATTACTTACTAATATTTTAAATACATGTAATTTGACCAATTTTTATTTCTTTTCATTGACTAGCAAGTGACTTTTCTGTAAAATAAATTCATCATCCTTTTATAGATTTCTGAGTACCAATGTTTTTTATTTTATCATTTGTGTTTTAGTATTGATTTTTCAGATAATATTTGAATTTGTATCATTTTATGCCATACAATAAATTAGGTCTTCTCCTTGAATTCTTCTTAGTTTTTGTCCTGCTTTAGTTTTGTGTAAGGATTTGCTTAGCAAAACTCATAAAAAAGAAACAAAATCTTACTCTGCTTTCTTTTTGACATTTTACATGTGTTTTTTGGTATTGGTTTGTTTCCAATTTTTACTATCAGACACTAATTATAAAATAGAGAGAATTGTATAATAATCCTACACATGATTTTAAAATGATTAATTTTTGTTATGTTTGCTTTATCTTTGATTAGATATTTTAGAGCAAGTTAAAAATATCATGAAATTTTACCTAAACACTCCAGTATGTATACCTAGAGACAATAATCACAGCTATTGATTAATTAAAATTTCAAAGTTTTAGGTATAGAATATTTCTTGCATGAAATAGTGAACCTGAGTTTGAAAAGGTTTTTACAAGAAAAGTAAGAGACAATAAGAAACATAGACTTTTACAAACTATTCTAAAGATGAAGTCCTTGGAAACCAAAGCCATTTTCCATCACATACTTTTACTTCCTGACCTAGTTTAACGATGAAAGTAATACTGTATATTTTAAGAGATTAATCATTTTGAGACATTAACCATTTTGCTACGTGATTGAACCTGGTTAATCAATTCCTTTGTGTGGTAAAAGAGAAAAATTCTGCAGACATTCTGACTGCACTTGTCGCTTTTCTGTAAAGTATGTATTAATGAGGGAGACTTTTAAAAGTTATTGGCATATATCATCAGAAGGATTGTCATAATCAGCCAAATTTATAATAATCAATGGAAGTGATTGATGGAGGCTCTTCAACAGAACTATTGCATTCAACAAAGAAGCATTATTCAACTCTGAAATTGAAAGAAAACGTCCAATTCACAATGCAGTATGGATAAAGAAATTTTCAGCTTAGTGACAAAAATCTATTACAGTTGTTAATGATCCTAACATGGTCTTAAAAGAGCTAAGATAGCATTCAGATACATCAACTTTTAAAGTACTGACTGATTCATTTTGTTTTCTCCCTCCTGACTTCAGATTCATATATGTGTGTGTGTGTGTGTGTGTGTGTGCGCATACATATATATATGCATATATATATGTATATATATACACACACACCTATATGACATATATTTTTTTCCAGAACTGATTTTAGGAACAGTCTACACTTGTATTAAACCACATTTATTATGCAATACAATGGTGGTATAATGAACATTGGAAAATTTAGTAAATTGGACTTACAACTTTTACCTAATGTTTTCTCTTCTCTTTTCTCTTTTTCTCAATAGTCTCTCCATTCAATCTTTATTTAGAATTCAGAGCTCTGGGAATATTTTAAAATTATTTTGCCATGAAACTTCTATCATTGTCATTTTTCTATTTTAAAAACAAAATCTTCAGTGTATAACTGCCTTTTAGTCTGTGATCATTTCATTCTATTTGCTCTATTGTATTCACAAATATATTTTCACTAAAGAGACAGATGAAAAGGTAAAATTGTAAAGTGAAACAAAAATATACATAAAACACATATAACAAAAAATATTTTTTCACATATCATAGGTTAAAATAGAGATAAATCACTTTAGACCTAAAGCAAAATGATTTGTCTCTTCATGACAAGGATTTTATATCTAATTCAGAAGAAATAGAAAGAGAGCCCACTGACTGATAATGGTAAACATCATGAAAAGACATTTTGATAACTCACTTTACTCTGCATTCATTGAAAAAGATAATGGTTTGTGATGTCAGAAAAAGACAAAGAAATTTAGAGATGAAAGAATAACAACTCAACAGTATCATGCTTTTAAAGGATACCAATTATGCCACTTATATGCTGCTTGAATCTTGTGGTTTGGTGCTTTTATAAAATTTCAAACTATATTGTAAGTTGTGTTCACCTCAAACCAAATGATACTCAGACAATATTAAATTAATGTCAATGTGTACTCAACAAACATGTACACTCATACACAGACCTGCACATACTCTTTTTACTTGTAAGCATTTAAGCATACCTTGGACTTGGGAAAATCTCTCCTAGACTCTACCAATCTAACATAAAGCATACTTCAACTTAGATAGTTTCAGTAAAATTTGACAAGAAGTTTACATTCAAACTAGAATGTAATAGTTATATTTCAAATACTAGCACAAATTTTCTAAACATATGTATGCCAATTCATTGGGCTAAGAAGCAGGCAATAGTTGAATCCAAGATGGCCATAATTTAAAAAAAAAAATCACTATGTAACTGTGTTTCTAAAAATATATTATATAGCTCACCAGTTCTGTGATATTAGAGGCTATTATACTAGAGCATATTATGATAAAAAATGTATAGAGAACAAGTTAAACTGATATTCTTATTGAAGAACTTCTCAGAATCTTAAAGATTATACAGGCATACCTCAAAGATATCATAGGCTTGGTTCTAGGACAAGGCAATAAAGTTCATGTCACCATAAAGTGAGTCACATTAATCTTTTGGTTTCCCAGTGCATATAAAAAGTATGTTTATATTATGATGTAGTGTGCAATAGCATAATGTTTAATAAAAAGGTACATGACTTCAATAAAAATATTTTATTGCTAAAATATGCAAATGTACACCTGAGCCTTCAGCAAGTCATACTCTTTTTTGCAAGTAGAGGGTCTCACTTCACCATCACTTTTATCAATCAGACTACTGATTGATAAAAGTGGTGGTTGCTGAAGGATGGGGTGGCTGTGGCAATTTCTTCAAATAAGACAACAATGAAATTTGCTCCATTGATTCTTCTTTTCAAGAAAGATTTTGGTATATCATGTGCTTCTGTTTGATAGGATTTTACCTAACGTAGAGCTTCTTTCAAAATTGGAGTCAATCCTCTCAAACTCTGCCATTCCTCTATTAGCTTTGTTTATGTAATATCATAAATCCTTTGTTTCCATTTAAACAATTTTTATGGAATGTTCACCAGGAGTGGATTTCTTTGCACATCCATAAGTAACTTCTTCTCCATTCCTGTTTCATCATGAGATTGCAGCAATTCAGTCACATCTTCAGGCTACACTTTTAATTCTGGTTCTTTTGCCACACCTTTAGTTACTTTCCTCATTGAAGTCTTGAACCCCTAAACGTCATTCATGAGGGTTGGAATCAAACATCTTCCAAATTTCTGTTAATGTGGATAATTTGACCTCCTATGAATCAAAAATGTTCTTAATGGCATCTAGAATGGTGAATGCTTTTCCAGAGGTTTTTAATTTACTTTGACCATATCAATATCTAACGCAGTTGTAGCCTTAAAAAAATATATTTCTTACATTGCAAGACTTGAAAGTCAAAATTACTCCTTGATCAATGGGCTACAGATTGGATGTGATGTTAGCAGGCATAAAAACAACATTAATCTCTTATACGTCTCCATCAGAGCTCTTGAATGACCAGGTGCATTCTCAATGAGTAGTAATAAGTTGAAAGAAATATTATTTTCTTAGTAGTAGGTCTCAAGAGTGGACTTAAAATATTTGGTAAACCATGATGTCAACAGATGTGTTGTCATTCAGGTTTTGGTGTTCCATTTCTACAGCACAGAGTAGATTTAGCATAATACTCCAGGATTTTCAGAATGGTAAATAAGCAATGGTAAATAGATTTGGCTTAAACCTAAACTTACCAGCTGCAGGTCTGATGAAATTCAGCTGTGAAACCAAGTGGTCTGGGACTTTGTTTTGTTTTGTTTTTCTGGAAGATTTTTTATTGCTGCTTCAATTTCATTGCTCATTATCGGTCTGTTCAGGAGTTCTATTTCTTCCTGATTGAGCTTTGGAAAGTTGTGTATTTCCAAGAATTTGTGCATTTCCTCAATGTTTTCAAGTTTATGTGCAGAGAGATTTTTATAGTATTCAGAGATGATAATTTATATTTCTGTGGTATCAGTTGTAATATCTCTTTTTTCATTTCTGATTGAGCTTATTTGGGTCCTTTCTTTTCTATTTCTGGTTAATCTACTGAGAAGTTTGTCAATTTGGTTTATCTTTTCTAAGAACCAAATTTTGATTCATTAATCTTGTGTGTAATTCTTTTGTTTTCAGTTTCATTCAGTTCTTTTCTGACTTTAGTTATTTCTTTTCTTCTGCTGGGAAAATTGGATAGACACATCTAGAACATTGAAAGAGATCCTTATCTTTGACCTCTCACAAAAATTAAATCAGGATGGATAACAGACTTAAATCTATGACATGTAATTATAAGAATTCTAGAAGAAAATTTTGGAAAAACTCTCAAAGATATGGGCCTAGACAAAGAATGAATGAAGTCCCCAAGGGCAATCACAACAACAACAAAAATAAATAAATGGGACTTGATTAAATTAAAAAGCTTCTGCACAGCCAAAGAAACTATCATCAGAGTGAATAGACAACCTACAGAGTGGGAGAAAATATTGGCATGTTATAAATCCAATAAAGGGATAATAATCAGGATCCACAAAGATCTCAAGCAAGTCAGCAAGGAAAAAGTCAAACAATCTCATTAAAAAGTGGGCAAAAGACATGAACAGAAGATTTTCAAAAGAAGATAGAGTAATGACCAATAAACATATGAAAAAGTGCTCAATGTCTTAATTATCAGGGAAATGTAAATTAAAACAAAATTCTCCAGTGAGAATGGCTTTTATCAAAAAGTCTCAAAACAACAGATGGTGGCATGGATGCAGAGAGAAAAGAACACTTACACACTATTAATGGGACTGCAAATTAGTACAAACTCTATGGAAAACAGTATGAATATTCCTCAAAGAACTAAAAGTAGACTTACCATTTTATCCAGCAATCTGACTCAGTGAAAGATAAGGATCTGTTTCTACTGGGTGTTTACCCAGGGAAGAAAAAGCCATTTTACCAAAAAGATACTGGCACTCGAATGTTTATTGTAACACAATTCACAATTGCAAAGATGTAGCATTAACCCAAGTGCCCATTAAGTCATGAATAGATTAATAAAATGTGGTGTATATATTTCATGGAGTACTACTCAGCCAGAAGAAAAAATGATGAACTAATACTTTTTGTAACAACCTGGATGGAAGTGGAGACCATTCTCCTAAGTGAAGTATTGCAACAATGGAAAAACAAACATCACATGTCCTCACTATTAAATTTGAACTAACCGATCAGCACTCATGAACACATAATGGAAGTAAAACTCAATGGAAATCAATCAGGTGGGGCAGGGGGAGGAGGGGATGGTTGAAATCACACTCAGTGGGTATAACGTACACTATCTGGGTCATGGGCACACTTACACTTTGACTCAACCTATACAAAAGCAATCTGGGTAACCAAAACATTTATATCCCCATAATATTCTGAAATTAAAAAAAGAAAAATTAAAAAATAAACAAATAAATAGGTAAAGTTACCAGCTGCATTAGCCCCTAACAGAGTCAACCTGTCTTTTGAAGCTTTGAAGCCAGGTAATGACTTTTCCTCTCTGGCTTTGGAAGTGCTAGGCAGCATCTTCTTCTAATAGAAGGCAGTTTTCTCTACATTGATGATCTGCTGTTTAATGTTGCCACATTAATGAATTATCTCTAGCAGAGATATCTCTGCTAGAGATAATTCTGGATAATTTGCTACAGCTTCCACCTTAGCACTGCTGCTTCATCTTGAACTTTTATATTATGAAGATGGTTTCTATCCTTAATCCTTATGAATCAATCTCTGCTAACTTCAAACTTTTCTTCTGCACCTTCCTCACCTTTCTTAGCCTTCACAGAATGGAGTTAGAGCCTTGCTCTGGATTGATCTTTGGCTTAGGGAACGTTGTGGCTGGTTTGTTCTTCTATCTAGACCACTCAAAATTTCTCCATATCAGCAGTGAGCCTATTTTGCCTCTTATCATTTGTGAGCTCACTGGATTGGCACTTTTAATTTATTTCAAGAATTTTTCCTTTGCATTTACACCTTGGCTACCTCTGGTGTAAGAAGCCTACCTTTCACCCTGTCTCAGCTTTTGACATATCTTCCTTACTAAGTTTAATCATTCTAATTTTGTTTTAAAGTGTGAGATGTTTGACTCTTCCTTTTATATTAATATGAACACTTATAGGCCATTGTAGGGTTATTAATTGGCCTAATTTCAATATTACTGTGTCTCAGGAAATAGTGAGTCCAAAGGAGAAGGAGAAAGATGAAGGAACTGCCTGTCCTTGGAGTAGTCAGAACATCCGCAACATTTATAGACTAAGTTTTCCACCTTATATGGGGGCAGATTTTGGCACTCCAAAACAATTACAACAGTAACATCAAAGATCACTGATCCCTGATCACCATAACAGATATGATAGTAAGGGAAAATTTGAAATATTTTGAGCATTACCAAAATGTGACACAGAGACATGAAGTGAGAACATGCTGTTGATAGACTTGCTTGGTACAGGGTTGCCATAAGCTTCAGTTTGTAAAAAATGAATATATGGGAAGCTCAGGTACGTGAAGCACAATAAAACAAGGTATGCCTATAATTTCTATTATGAAGTCACAAAAGGGCAGTAGAATATACCACATTTCAAATACATTGACAACAGAAGTACTTTGCTTCGTGAAGAACTTTTAGAAATAATAGTTTATACACACTGAGATATTTTGTTGAAAATTTTCTGGTTTCAATTCTAGAAATATCAGGGAGGTTTTTTTTTTAATAAATATATTTGAAATTTACATGTGTGACTTAATACAAATAGGGGCCTAAGAAGGGTGCCTAGCATGCAGTGAGTACTCGATAGAAAGCAGACTTATTTTTGTAATTTTTATTTTTATTATAATGTGTGTTGGTTCTTAGTGAGTAAGCTCATGAAGCCATTCTTAAAACTCTAACACACTATGAAATAACTGAGAATTTCAGAAAAACACTGTCTTACTCTAGCATTATCAGGGATCCTTCTCAGGAAGTAGAAGTGAACTTTTTTTTATCATCACCAACTTCCTAGCATCAATATGTGTTGCAATTATCTTACTGACCCATGGCAACAAATCATTAACATGTATTTGCTTTTTTAATGTAGATATTTGGTGGTTATTTTTAATTGTTTCCATTCAATGGTACATTTGCAAAAATAATTAGCTGGTAATAAATGCACTATTCAGGAAAATGAATGAGATACAGGAAGTGAAAATCAGACTTATGCTTTTGCCTTCAGTGCCCTTCTGGCAAGTCAGAGCTCAAACTTGAATGCTCATAAAGAACCCCTAGGGTCTGTAACAACACAGCTTCTTAGGCCTCACTTCTGTAGAGATTTTGAGATTGTCCATGAAATTAATTTTTTCAAAATGTTCTATGCCATTCTAAGACTTTTGATCCATGAGCCAGCCTTTGCCACATATTATAATCATTATTAGTTTAGGAGGATCTCTCAGAATTGGCTGATTACTTTCTTCTTCCACTAAGAAGGCTACATTCTCTTAGTGTACTTGTTTTTATGGGATTTGGTATTATTACCATGCCACAGGCAGATTTATCAAAAAAAAAGTTGAGCATTTATACGTTGTCTAGAAATAGAACAGCTCGAATCTATTTTAATCATAATGTTAGGTAAATAGGGAGAGATTCCTGGTCTCCTACACAGAAAAGTGGGTGCTGTTGCCCCCATCTTGGTCCTGCCCAACCCTAATTCTCCAGACCTGTGGGAGGAGGGAATACCCTACAGATCTGCCAATCAGAACTTGGCACGCCAGTTGCAAAAGAATGCAGAGGACTCTCTAGCCCAGGGACAAGTGGCATGGGTACCATAAAGTCCGGAAAGTGACCTAGAACCCACAAGCACAGTAAGACTCAGGTCATGTGACTCCCAACTGTCCAATCACAGTGGTTCTATGGTGACGTTTAAACCATGGGGAGGTCCTTATCTGGACACCGTAAAACAAGCCCCAGACCATAACCAAGCTCTCTTTTCCAGCTGCCACAAGGGGTCTGGTCATCATCTGTGGTGTATATATCGTGCTTTGCAAACCTAGGTCTATCCCTTGCTCTATAATCCTCCTCCTCGATGAACTTTACCTCATGCTTGCCTAACTTTGGTGCGTCTGGTCATTCTTCAGTCACGAGTGCACCAAGAACTGACATTCTGAACTAAAACCTGACAATAGTAGACACTAAAAAGAAAGGAAAACAATTTATCATAAGTGTGCCATATTATTTAGTGACGGCCAACATACTCTAGGGGAGAAAAAAATATCTTCTCTTCACTCATTGTAAAGTTCATGGCTAGAACCCCTATAATAAAAAACAGGTTAACAAGAGAAATGCATAATGAATCTATTTAATAAAAGTTGTATGTGACATTGAAGACTTCCAAGACCTAGGGAAAACCATGCATTTTTATGCTAAGTCTGGCAAAAGAAGAGGATTGTTGTAGAGAAACATGATTGTACAAAAAGGACTATGACGTAATGGTAATAAACTGGAAGGAGCTCAGCAAGGTCTGTTTGTCCAGTCTTTTTTGTGTACCTGCATGACATTTCTTACTCCCAGCTGTGGAGCAGGATACCTATACTTGTCACATGTGTGTTTTCAGGAGAGAGAGAAGCTCAGAGAGTGACTTTTATGGCTTACTTTGAGGGATGGGAATTCTAGTTTCTGTGATCTGCATCAGAAGAGAAAAGGGAACAGGAGAAAGGATGTCAGGAGAAAGTTAGGGAAAATTTCTTGCTTCTGTGGTTTTCTTAATTTCTTTCAGCTTAAAATACTCAGTATGCCGAGTGGCTATAATTTGACATATCTTTTCCTTCACCCTATCAATACTGAGACATTAAGGGTCAAAGAAATGAATCCTATTTATTTCCTTCAAATATGACTCTCAATAAAATAAAACTTTGAAGGGTTTGAGTTGTATTCCCCAAATCTCAAGTTATGACCTATTTTCTTGTAATAAATGTTCACAAACATTTATTTAACAGATACTAGATATCAAGCACTGTGCTTCATGCTTGGGTACAAAGATGCAAATGAAATATTTCTACCTTAAAGTAATTATAGTTAATTGACTGGATTCCAGATCTGCCCCAGTACTGTGGTACCCTGAGGCCAGTAAGCTAATTGAGTTGGGCACTAACAACAATTCTCTAACTAATACACATTTAATAAATGAGACTACAATTGCCTATATGCACATTTTGATTTCTCACCTTTAATAAACTATTTTTAGGTTTTTACTTTTACAGTAATATTAGTAATATTTTAAGGTTGTTGCTTACCTTATAGCTCTTCTATGTCTTTGACCAGTTTAGTTTTCCTCAGTGGTGTCCAGGGAACCTGCCTTAAAGGCATTAGATTGCACTTTTCTCTAAGGAACAAAAGCAGACCTTGATTTCACCAGGTAATTATGTTATGTTACCTGCTTTTCGCTCAGGTAGTGTAGGTCTGATCTTTGTGTTTTGAATTTGAAAGAGGCATTTAAAAGAGAGCTATTAACTTCTAAGGAATAGGAAATTCCATGGAAAATAGAATGCTGCAACCATTATAATCACACATTTGTCAGCTTTACAAATTAAATTCACATATCTTGATATTTTGTATATTCATTGTTAGTTTATGGGAAGACAAAAATACAGGGACAGAAAAGCAGTATAACAAGTTACTTCAATATTAGCAATACATGTTGCACAATGGTTCAATATTGAGCGTGAGTTATTTGTGGAATTTTCCCTCTCACCTTCCTAGGTGTGCTCTGTAGTAAACTTTTGTAAAATTATTAATTACAACTTTGAATTGTAATTCATTAAAGCTTTTTTAAACTTACATACATACAGATACATATGAATATATCTATATGTATGTGTGTATTTGTAAACCCTTAGAGTTTATGCATATTAAAATTGTTTTCTTCATCTAGTAACCACTCCTTGCATTTTCCTTACTTACTTTGGGTAAGGAAATGCACCAAAAAATAGTGGTATGACAAACATCACTTGATTAGAGTCCTTCAATTCTTTTTCAGGAATGCATTTGACATTCCTAAATAAATCAAACACAATTTCTAATCTTTTTGTCTCCAAATGGTTTTATGAGTTTTCAAATTTACTATCCAATACATACTGTTTCTATAGCAACAGTGTAACAAAACACAGCACTCATGTTATAGCACTTGAAGAAAGAGAAATACTCCATAGGCACTCAAATACATTCTTAAAATTAGATAATAACCTGTCTTTCAGTGAGTAGCATACCATGTTATACACACAAATGGAACTTCATATAGTCTTTCCTGCACAATGATTACATCTATATCTACATTTATATGCCAGTTCATTTTCAAAGAAGTTAGCTAGATACAAAATCTGTACCTTATGGCAAATTGCATTCATTACCAAATACGCGACTGCTAGTAGTCTTGGTCAAAAGTTTCTCCCACTCTTATTTTAATAATCAGTTGACTTATAAGCACTCACTATGTGCAGAAAAACTTAAGGACATACACATGAAAGGCATGAAAGGCAAGTCACCAATCATTTAATTACCTTTAAAATAAATAGTTCTAATATACGATAATAATGATAGTAAAATAATGGTTACAGAAATCTAAAATTATTCGATGTAATAGGAGAAACAGGGACAAAGTAGATGGATTTATAGAAAAAAAGGAAAATTAAGTTATTATCCATTAATTATCAACATTATAGAGCAATCCAAAAATTTAGAGATATTTGAATATGATTGATTTTTTTAAAAATGAACTTTATTTTTTATAATAGTTTTAACTTTATAAAAAATAGAGAAGATACTATAAAGAGTTCCCCAAAACTCCAAATGCATTTTCTCTTATTATTAACAATTTACATTACTATGGCATATTTGTTATAATATAATGAACCAATATTGATACACTGCTATTAACTAAAGACCACACTTTATTCAGATTGACTAAGTTTTTACCTAATGTCCTTTTCCTATTCTAGGGACCCTTTTAGGAGGCCACATGACATTTAGTCATCATGTCTTTTGAGCCCCTTTCTGGCTGTGACATTTTCTCAGGCTTCCTTATTTTTTAACATGTTGACTGTCTTAAGGAATATTGGTCAGGTATTTCATAGAATGCCTCTGTTGAGATTTGTTTGAATTTTTTTGTTTTCATGATTTGACTGAGGCCATATGTTTTGGGAGAAAGACCACAGAGGCAAAGTGCGACTATCATCACATCATATGAAAGACTCATCCTATCAACATGACCTGCCCTGAAGTTGACTCAATCACCTGGCTGAGGAAGTGCTTGTCAGCTCTCACAAACATAAAGTTATTTTTTTTTCACCTCTTATTCACAGAACTGTACTCTTTGGAAGGAAGTCACTATGTGTAGCCTGAATTCAAGGAGTAGGCACTTAGGCTCCCCTTTGAAGAGCAGAATATCTTTACAAACTACTTGAAATTCTTCTGCCCAGGATACCTGTCTCTCCACAGCCCCAGTTATTTACTTATTCAATCATTTATACATATGTAGACTCATGGATATTTATTATATACATTGAGTTATAACCCATAATACTTGTTTTACTTTTGAGTTTTATGTGTGTGTGTGTATTTGTTTTTTTTCTCTAATCTTTCCAGCTTTGGCCATTATGATATTTTTTTTTTTCTTGAAAACCTCCTAACTTTCTGTTACTACAATATACTCCAGGCTCATCTTGCATATTTCCTGTTCCAGTCTTAGGATCAGCTGTTTTTCTTAGAACCTCCGGTTCCTTTAATTGGAGATTGGTGTTAGAAACCAA
Source organism: Lemur catta (assembly GCF_020740605.2). Classification (NCBI taxonomy): domain Eukaryota; kingdom Metazoa; phylum Chordata; class Mammalia; order Primates; family Lemuridae; genus Lemur; species Lemur catta. Next base: position 72,748,395 of record NC_059139.1, on the reverse strand, counting down.
AGTCTGAGTGCTAGGTGTGCTCATTACTGCTGGGGTTTTGTTGCTTCTAGGTCCTCTCAGCTGTCAGACTAAGGGTATATTTGTATGCATACTATGTCTATAAACACATATTTGTAAATATTTCCATATGTAATCATCTGTATATTTATATTAAGGTAAATATAAATCTATATCGATGTTTCCAATTCTAATCCATTACTACATAAATCACTGTAGCTTTCTCCTTTTGCTTATTGTAAACTCCTGCTCTAACAGTTACATACATACATACATGTACATATAGATAGATAGAGTGGTATATTTATATGTATAAATATATACATATATTAAAGTTGACATACATTAAGACTCACTTTTTGCACTTTGAAGTTCTATGGGCTTCACAAATGCATAGTGTCATGTGTCCTGTGGTATCATACAGAATAATTTTACTGCTCTAGAAAATCATCTCTTTTAACTATTCAACTCTGTACCTCTTCCTTTGGGTTCCTAGCAACCACTGATCATTTTACTTACTCTATAGGTTTTTCTTTCCCAAAATGTCATATAATTGGAATGTTATAATATGTAGCCTTTTGACTAGCTTCTTTCAATTAACAATATGTATTTTAGGTTCATGTCTTTTTATGGCTTAATAGCTCATTATTTTTATTGCTCAATGCTTTTATAGTATATAGATGTAATACAGTTTTTTATCCTTCTACTTATTGAAAGATATCTTGGTTGCTTCCAGGTTTTGGTGGAGCACATTATGGGTAAGTCTGCTATAATCATTTATACGCAGGTTGTTATATGAGCATACATTTTCAAATCAATTGGATAAATACTTATGATTATGATAGCCGGATTATAAGGTAAGATTATGTTTAGCTTTGCAAAGAACTGTGGAGCTGTCTTTTGAGGTAGATGTACCACATACCTATCAGTAAATTTTTGATGTCTATCATGTTTTAATTCGTAATAACCCAATGACAAATGCATGGTGTCTAAAGTCTGAAATTAATTGCTGGTTTTGTTGTTGTTTGCAAAGAACAGATAAATTTAGATTCTGTCACTCCATCATGACTAGAAGTAGCCCCTGTACTTAGTAATTCATTTTTTATTGCATTTTATAAAAATATTGGTTTGCAACAGATTGACAATTTACAAAATCAACAACAGAACTATGTCTTTTCACCCCAGATAGTTTGGAAAACACTGCTACAAATTACCACTTAGCATTCATCCTTTATTTTTCCTTCTTTCTATTCAAAGTATTTTTATTTCAGTCATCTGGAAAATTTTATAAATGTATCTGTTCATTGTGATCACTGCTGATTCTCATTGCCTATGTTGTGTCTTTTGACATCTTTCCCTGGTCAGTCTCATTTATGGCATCACCACATATGCTAACAAGCTCTGGTTGAAGGATGGAAATCTCTTTGCTTTGATAATCTCAAAGTAGAGTTGTATTGTGCTCCCAAATATTTCTTACAGATAGTCTGTAAAACCTTTTTTACAATTCCTTCTGCAGCCTCCTTCTCCTGGACTCAGATAGGTATGCAAAAAGGTTGATAAGCTACTTACTTAAGTCCTTTCTTCATGTTGCACATGCTATTTTTCCCCCTAAACTCCTCTCTCTGCCCTGGTATATCCTTACTGTTTTTTACTCTACCTGGTCAACTCAATTATTATGAATACATTAGTGAATGTCTTTGCTGAGAATTAAATTTCAACCATTCTAAACATTCTAGGCCTAGCTAAATATTAAAGTCATTGTGTATGGAACATTGCTTTGAAAACTGAAAGGCATTTTTCTCAAACATCTGTAGCTATGTTGTTATTGGAAAAAAAAATGAGGCTACCCAACGTCTCAATTTATACTAATATTGAATACAATGTGAATGTAAAAGCAACTTAGGACTTCCATCTTAATTTTCTTTATTTAAAATATTTTGGCATTGTCATAAACCAAAGCCAAGACAACATCTATAAAACAATTGTGCTCTGCAGATTACACAGATATATTGACTTTGTGCAGTGTTACTGGTCACACTCAAAGCTCTAAGGAATTAGGGGTTTCTACTTTTGTTTTTGAGACAGAGTCTTGCTCTGTTGCCCAGGCTAGCATGCCATGGCATCAGCTTAGCTCACAGCGACCTCAAACTCCTGGGGTCAAGCGATCCTCCTGCCTCAGCCTCCCTAGTAGCAGAGACTACAGGTATGTGCCATCATGCATGGCTAATTTTTTCTATGTTTAGTAGAGACAGGGTCTCACTCCTGTTCAGGCTGATCTCGAACTCCTGACCTCAAGTGATTCTCCTGCCTCGACCTCCCAGAGTGCTAGGATTACAGGTGTGAGCCACCACGCCAGCCAAGGGTTTCTAAATATGTACTAATAAGGTAATGGAAGAAAAGAAGTCCAGTAGTTTGTCACTGTTCCAGTACTGTGAGAACATAGATATCCATATGACTGTGCATTATGTCAGATTTTAACTATAAAATACCCACTCAAATATGTTAATCTGCACTTTGCAGTAAGTATTAACATTTCACAGAAAGCCAAATTTTATGTACAAACTGTAGAAGATACTAAAGTATACTTATGAAAATAAGTAATGCTTTGAACAAAGACTTTGGGCCTCTCAGAACTCTAAGATAAAGAATTCAAAAACCATATCAGGTTGTCAGAATAGTTACTGCAGTCAGTGATCATTTCAAATCCATACAATGCCTTAATGTCTACTGACTACTGTTGAACTTCTCAGCCCCATTCACACACAGAGATCATGTATTTTTCCATGGTATCACCTTAAAAATAAACAAGGCTAATATATAATTGATAGCATTATTACGACCTGGTTTGTGAGCCAACAAAAGTTTTATTCAGAATTTCAATGAGTTTTCCTAATGGGTGTTTAGGTTCTCTTTATTTTGGAAGTAATTCTTCTGTTACTGAAGAGATGTTAACTAAGTGTTGCTGAGTAATGCTATTAGATTTCTGCACCTGGATATCTTCTTTCTTTCCAATCAAATTGCTCATCTTTAGGGACATGGAAATGTTTGGTGTGCCAATAGCAAAAATCATTTCTAAAAATTTGATCCTGTGTTACTGTGAAAATCAAATCTTGCTTTCTGATTTTATCACAAAAAAAATGTTCATTCATTTTATAAACTAATAAAATGAACTGAAATTGAACCACCTAAGTCACTTTGCATTAATATTAATGGAAGTTGTCCAGTTTTGATCATGTGTAACTCACAGTGGGAATGAGGTCAAATCTCTTATTTGGCTATAGGCTTGAGTCCCTGTAAGCACCTCATAAATTCTTATCTAGCACTAGCTTTGGATTGTACTCAGAACGTTGAAAATATTTACACCTGGGCTGGTAAATTCCCTCTTAGGCTATTCCCATTCACTCAGTAAGAAATTTTAAATTCTTTTTCAAGATTTGAGAAACTTTTTTTTTATCCTGAACAATAGTTGAAAGCATTTTTCTTAGTTTTATTCTTTTCTATTTTTTTTCATCTATGACTTCAACTATCTACTTAAGTACCCTGGCTATAAAATTATAGGACTTTTCAGAAAATATTCCTATTGTGGAGACTGTACCAGACAAAAAGCTTCAAGGTCTATCTCCACTCCTGATCTTTTCCATTCAGATTTCTTTATTGTTCTCCATCTCTCAAGTTATATATCTCTATATATTTTGTCAGTGAATTTGCTCATCATTTTAGTTATAGCAGTCCACAAAGAAGTATATTTACATTCAAATGTGAGAATTACATAACAGTACCTTCTTATCAGTCTGCACTCCCTTGTGTATCTCTTCAGCATCTCTTTTTCATTTAAAAGGGTTTTTTCCTTCACTGCTAAGAACTTTTCAGTAATCATTCCACCACCCAGTTCTAATGAAATCTCTATTCCCTCAAGTTATTCCATGAGTCAAAATTTGATGATACTGTAAACTTAGTTTCAACATTGGACATTAAGATACATATGGTAGACAGCAGGTAAATTCTTAATCTGAATGTGACAATACATGGAATAAATTCAGAACAGAGATATGGCAAATATCTAACACAATAACCTCTAATAAAAAGAAATAAAGTTGAACTTTTAATCACTTTGATAAATGTGAAGGTCTTTTGATCAGAAGAATTCTTATAGAATCCAACATGACCTATTTGCCCCCATTTTGATACTTACATAAATATTTTAGGATAACAACTGCTATGAGTAATACATGTTGAACAAATGCAAAGATGAGAGAATGAACACCTTCATTCTAAAAAATATTTTTGCTTATTCTTTAAGAAGTAAGGTCTCAATTATTTTTCAGTCAGCTGCTGGTTGCTGACTGCAGTTGTGTAACTCTATATGAATTTTTTTAAGTTAATATATCTCTCTAGTTAGAAAAGTTTTCAGTTTTGAAAAAAGAACAAAAAATGTTTGTCTGCAAAATAACCTTGCAGACCAAAGAGAACTTAGAACATAAGTGATGATGATACAAGTAGGCAGATGGATAACCCTATTCATCACATCGACACATGGGTAAGAGCAGAGGTCATGCTGCCCTCTTGAAAGGTTTTATTTACATATGTTTAATGAGTTTCTCTCTCAGTATCAACCAATCGGTTTTAAATAGAATAATGGGAAAATATGTTTTTTCTAACCCAAATGTTCCTTAATCATATCATAAAACACATATCAGTTTTAGGATTCTGTAGGTAGTTCTATATGTATTTCTAAATTAAACTATATAGAATTTTTTTCTGAAAAAATAGTTATACATTTTAATCTTTAAATTAGAACCTTTAAGATATTAATATTTTATATAGACTGTGTTTTTTCTTTAAAATAACATTTTCCTAATGGTGTCTTATTATTTTATGAGATTGATATTTTCTTATAAGATGATTATTTGGGGTCTTAGACATTCCCACCAATTATGAGTTCTATTTATTCCAGGAGTCAATGGAAAATTGACATTACAATCCCCATATAAATAAGTAAACTGAAAACTTAAACTTTTTTCTTACTACAGCAGCTATCTAGCAAAACTCGTATACTTTTTTCCTCCAAATACACAATATGCACTCCATCTAGGCTTACAATATTTATCCTGTGTTAGAACACAGTATTAGAAATAGTATTAGCACAGTATTTGAAATAGTCATCTTCTCCTTTAAAAATTTACATGTTTGAGTCTGATGTTTCACACTGATATCAATAGTAGATTTAAAACTGTGGACCTCCTTTTATGTCCTGCCCAGTGTGTTTGGTATTTTTTTGTAAAAAATTATCATTCTTATTAATATTTAAAAACCTGGATATGTAACATAAAATCCAGATTTCTTAATTTTCATAAAATTGTGATATCTACTGCCTTTGTGTCACTTTCCTTCAGAGTCCACTCAAGCTAAGTGGCTGTGTTTCCGTTAGGACATGTGCACTATATTTCACATACTCGGGACGTCGTTTCCACTTAAGTTGTTGATTGATTCCCTTGGGTGTTTGATTTTATAATCTTTGATCTGAATCCTATCTTTTCTCCATTGAATCCCAGTCTAGCTTCTAGTTGCTTTTTGAAGACTTCCTAACAACATCTAGAGCCTGGAAATCATTTCTATTTCTGTCTGCTAATTCTTTTTTTTTTTATTTAAAAAGTTAATTTGGAATTTAGCATAAACGTGATATGGTTTAGCTAAACTCCAGTCTCCCAAGTGGATTATAAATCCATTAAGCAGATGGACCATATTTGCATCAATCTATATGCCTAGCTCTGTAGTGTAATGCCCTCAACAAGTAGTGATTTTTATAAGGGAGTCTTTTATTCTACCCATGGCATAGTATCTAAGGAGGCACTTAAATTTTTTCAAATAGAAATTCATTTAAAATTTAATTTGTATTACACAGGTCTGGGCATTCCAGGTATATGTCTTTCTCTCCCATATAATATTATGGCACTGTCTCAGAAAGCTGATAAGAAAACACTTGGTTTAATTTCAGGCAATCATGTTCAAGTAATTAGTTTCGGTTCCAATCACTTGACTTAAAATATTTTCAAGTAATTTGTAGACTGGGGATCCAGCAAAAAAAAATGTAGGAAATTGCCACAGGTATCATTTTTGGTAACAAGAATTTACCTCTGACTCAGTCAAGATTCATATATACTGTGGAAATATAACTCAAAATTCAGAGGGCATGTAATACTCTATGAAAATGTAGTTTTATTATGTAGTAAATGGAATATGTAAGAGATATAAAATCAGGAAAGAAAAAAATTAGACCTGTAGACTGTAGGAGTTCAAAGCCTTTAATTAGAGTTTAAATTGTGACTTCAGATTCTTCAAATGCAGTTTAGGTGCCTTCTAAGCTATAAGGAATAGATTACATGTATGTAAATGAGTTTGTTTGATTGACAGAGTAAAACACACTTTAGGACAACATTCAGTTTCCCCAAAACTACTTCAGAATTACTATAAAATTGTTAGTTAACAATTTGGGTTTTACCCTCTCACACAAATACATAGCTTTATATTGGTCTGCCATTCTTTCCATTCTATATATTAGAGTTTAAAACATCCTCATAAAACCAACAGAAATAACTCCAAAGATTCTGCTTTATTAGAGCAACAGAAATAAACTTATTTGGCTATCCCCAATCTATCATGCCAATATCTCATTCCAACTCCAATTTGTGTTGTGTATGTATTTCACTAATTTACTATTATAAATAAGATAGAGTTTTAATAAACATAACTTGAATTAAACAGAAATCACATTGTTCAGACATTAATCATACAAATTATTGGTAAATATTAGAGTTGAAAAATGCCTGATTGGTAACATCAAAAAAATTTTAGAATGTTTTCTCTGTATCATTCCTCTGGCAGGATGTTATAATATTATAAGTTTTGTAATTTAATAAATTTTGTTGAAGTGGATCATCCTTTTCAATCTCTCAGAAAAATTGAACTTTAAGAAAAAATATGACATATTTTAAAACACTTAGTGAACACTTTTGAAAGAAAGAAAAGCCACCATGAACCAGAAAGGAAGAGAGATATACAAGCAAGACAAATAAATTTGACCTCACTCCATAGATAGTCACTGGAGATGGCTCTCCTAAAAGTTGACCTAGCAGGTATGTGCTGGGATTTTAATTTCTATATTGGGAAGAGGGATATGACCTTTTTTATGGAAAGCAGAATTGCTGAAACTGTGATAGTTGAATAAAACTCCCTCCTTGACCAACCTAGTCAGGCTCCTATATCCCTCTTCTTCATTAATCCTCAGTCTTGGCCTATAAAAACTGCAGAATCCCATTACAAATAACTTCATCCATGCCCCTACCCTGCATTCACACTAAGTAACTTGACAAATATTAGCATAGTTTCTAGCAGTTCTAGGCCACACCCTAAGATGACCTCAGTTCTTTTTAAAATGCCTGCTTGGGAAAGCTCAAGGCTGCCAAAAGAATTAACTCCTTGTTGTAGCCAGCACCAGCAGTTAGGGCTTGTTTCCAGTCTCTATAAGAAGGTGGAAGCCTAGCTGATAAGCATCATGAGCAAACCCAGTTAGGCTGGTCACTTGTACCAGCCTCCTTCCTGCTTTTTGTAAATTGCCACTTCTCTGCCTCTACTCAAGCCTCCACTCCTCCCTCCTACTCCCTTTAAAATGCCCAGTCACCTCTGCACAAATTGAAGTTTTCAGTTGTTTATTACTGAATAAAATCTTCTGTCTTCACTTTAACTAGGTGTACAGCTTTGCTTGTTTTTGACATGGTCCATGTGAGAAATCAAGATTGGAGGCACATTGCTCATCACCCAGAAAAAGCTCAGAAGGTGTCCACTCCACACCGAGTGTTTGAGAGGAAAAAAATAATAAAAAATTAGTAACTCAAATCCTTAACCTGGCTTAACTATAAGAAATTACTAATCCAAATTTTATAACACATTGTTGCATCATTTTATCTACAATTTATTGAACTAGAGGAAAATTAACCCTGCTTAAGACAAATGCAAATTTAAAAACTGAAAAATCAGAAAAGAAATAAGGTAAAACATGGAACAAACATGAAGCAAAAGCAAAAAAGACTTGTTGAATGAAAATAGAACAATTTGAAGGAACTCTAAAGTGTATTTAAAAATCAAAATGAAAAAGAAATACAGGAATATATGTAACATAAAAGATAATTTAAAAAATAGTGAAATAGTGTTTCCAAAATTGAAAAGAGAGTGACTATATAATGACAAGTTTTGTTTTCTTGTCAGCACTAATTCTCCATTTTTCTTTCAAACAGAAATTCTGTTTTAATTTTTCAAACATTCATCATTATTTTACCTAGGTAAATGCCTCAGAGGAAGCAGCTTCCAAGGATGATCTTCATTGGCACAAGGAAGCTTATGGGTATATACCACACATATACCTGTACATAGCTACCTGAATAGACCACAATTGGGCACAAGGTGTAATGATCGGAAAAAAATTCTGGTATCCCGACAAAAAAAAAGTTCATCTTTTTTGACTGAATTATGTTGTATATGTGGATATTCTGATTATATATTAGATATATTATATAAAATATATTATTATATAATATGCTGATATAATAATATATAATATTGTATATTATTGTATATTACATATTACTATATATCAGGCTATCATTGGAATTATAAAGGTGCATAGGACATGGCAAAACAAAAAAAATGGAAAGGAAATGGATATTGAAGACATGAACTGAAATGCATAATAAGCCTACCCTAGAGGCTATACTACCTCTAGACTTTTTGTTATGGAGGTTATTTGATTCCAGATTTTTGTAACTCACCACCAAATCACCCTAATCTAATATGCACTGAAATATCAAATTCAGTTAATAAAAGTAGATTAGGCAGACCAAAAGAGGATCGAGATCATGAGAAAAACAACTGTAAAAGGATTATCATCACAAGGTGAAATATAGGATTGGGGTGTAAGAACTTTTTAATAGGAGACAAAAATTGTCATATATATTTTATGCATATATATAATATTTTATTCCATACATATATACACCTTTTTTACATTATTATTTATTTATATTATCTCATATATTCACATGTACACACAAATATGCCATATATTAGAAATGCCAAATAGATTTATGAGAAAAATAAAGGAACCGAATGCTTAAGAACAAGACACAAAACTAACAGATTTTCACTGGTCAATATATTATCAATTTGTATCTCCTTTGTAAATTGTTCTCAAAATCCCGAGCAAGAATTACATCATGTTTTTCTCAGTTAATTTACACTTCTCTAATCAATGCCTCACAACCTGATAATAGTATATCCAAATATTTTATCATTTGCAATAAAATAAAATAACCTTTGTTTTGAGAATGGAATTATATTCCAAATGATTAGAAATATACTTCATTTATTTTAACTGCTATATAGTATTCAATTGTATAAATTTATCCATTCCCATAACTGCTGAATTAAACTTGTATTCTCTAACATGGAGAGATATGGTAAAACTTAATTTTAAATGAGGAGAGTTGCATAGGTGCAGTATAAAAGATTTATACAAAATAAATATAATTTTATATAATGTTTTTAGCTATAGATATATATTTAATATAATAATGATGTTACACATAGAGTTCAAAAATATCATCGATGGGGTGATGGAAAAAAGGGAAGTCAGGAAAAGAGCACAAAGGTATTTGCAATTCTTAATTTATTTTACATATAAGTGTATGCCTAATTAAAAGAATGAAAATTTTAACATTTAAAAATTCTGGGCGATGTGTACATGGGTAATCATAATTTTATTTTCTGTCCTTTTCTGCATTATAAAAATAGTCAAAACAAAAATAAATGCATAAACAAAAGTTATACTTCCATAATATTGTAAAAGCAAACCCTGAGGCCTCATGGTATCCATAAGCACTAAAATAGCAAGGCTGAGTGATTGATGGTACACAAATAACTAGATAAAGTGGGAAGTTAGGTTGGCAGCCTTGGACAAGCTACTTAATATTTCAGAATCTCCAGTTTCTTATCAATAAAAGTGAGCACTAATAGTAATTGTCATGTATAGTTGTTTTGAAAATTAAATGGGACCACATATATAAAGTCCTTGAAATATAAAAGGCAATATTCTAATGCTAATTCTTCTCCCATCAACAAATATTCACTTTCTTTTTTTTTTTTGAGACAGAGTCTCACTCTGTTGCCCGGGCTAGAGTGAGTGCCGTGGCATCAGCCTAGCTCACAGCAACCTCAAACTCCTGGGCTCAAGCGATCCTCCTGCCTCAGCCTCCCAAGTAGCTGGGACTACAGGCATGAGCCACCATGCCCGGCTAATTTTTTCTATATATATTTTTAGCTGCCCAAATCATTTCTTTCTATTTTCAGTAGAGACGGGGTCTCGCTCTTGCTTAGGCTGGTCTCGAACTCCTGAGCTCAACCTATCTACCCGCCTCGGCCTCCCAGAGTGCTAGGATTACAGGCGTGAGCCACCGCACCAGGCCCATTTCTTTTATAACTTTCTTTTATAACCCATTCTAGAGGACAGGAAGAGTTTCAGTTGTCTTCATCCTTAGTCATCTGCTTAATTAATTATTTTAAAGACATTCTATGATATCCTGATATTCTGGGCAACTGTTATTACACTTTAGAATTTCCAAAAAGTAAATTAACCAGATTTAAGAGTAATAACATTTAAAATATTTATTATATTGTATATGACTAACTTATAGGATTCAGTTATGTTATATTTTTTCATTTTTTTGGTGTTTGAATACTAGATATCTATCTTCTCATGCTCATTGTAGAAATTTTAGCTTTATTTTAATTATATTTCAATTGTTCATATTTCTGTTTGTACTATAAGTTGCACACCTCCCGGTTAAAAATAATAATTAGGAAAAATAAAACAAGGCTTCTGAGAACAGGCCAGTTTGTTACAGCAACTTTTTTTCTTTGTGAAATGTTGGAGTCAGGGATTTAGTCCACACCGATAATTCTCAATGAGGCAAACTGGCTTTGAAAATATCTTTACCTTTGAGAATTTTTCCTTTTTCAGTCTGATATCCTTTGACTGATATTTAATAATATGTTGCTATGGTGGGAGATAAAAGGCAAAAAAGTATGTAAGAAGTAGGATCCAATATTGCATATTAAGGTACTTTCCTTCTTATAGGCCAATTTTTATTTATGGCTTGATATATAACTGTCACATCTCATATATTTCGAAAAAGGTAATATTTTGACGAGGCAGGAAATTGCACACTGAAATATATTTTACTCACATATACACACAGAAATACACTCTCCCTATCTCCTTTCTGAATTTGAAAACTGACTACCTAGAGAAGAACAATTGATTTCCAAATATCTCTATTAGATGCCACCTAATGAATTGAAACTTAAATACAAAGGGTACGTTGTGTTGGGGAAATTTAGGACTGTAAATCCACTTCCTAATGTTGTAACACTCATGGCGTCTGTATCCCACAGCTTTCTAGTAATTGTAATCTGCTTTGCCCCCTGTGTTAGAGATATAATTATGTTAACAGCTTTCCTACACAGGCACCATACACTGCCATTATGAAGCCAGCTTCATTTAATTAGCATCATGTAGTAAATTAGCAGTTATAAGGACTGCTGGGTACAAGGGGATCTCCATTTTCTCACCATTTACTTAATCCTCAGTCAATGTTAAGATTACTGCTGACTGAATTTCCATAGCAAAATCACCGTCACCCTCTTCAGATGTTGTGATTCAGCATTTGTATGGATTTGGAACAAACAGTTTTCTCCGGATGCCCAGGAGTTAGGATTATTGAAACCCCATCCTGCTCCTGATTGGGAAGACACAGGAATCCAGAGAGTAATGCTCATGTGAATGAATTCTTTTTTCCTTTCAAAGCAGCAATTAAAAAAAAAAAACTTGATAAGAGAATAGTATTAGCTAGGGAGTAAATAGAAAGACAGAGTGATACTTTTTAAAATAAAGTTCACAGATTTTACTAGCATATTAGAAAGAAGACTTCTTTATGTCTAATGTTGGGTGGAAACACATCAAATTAAATTACATTATTATTTATCCCATATTGAGCCTATAGTGTGCTGCGAAGATGATTAATAACTTCTGTTATTTGTTATGAGTACATGTGCTTGGTAATTCATTATGGCTCAACTTTGTTAAGAATCATTTTCTGAGTAGCAAAAACTACTAGTTTTAAGCAGAAAGTATCAAAACCATAGAGCATCAGGAAAAAATTATTTGCCTAATATAGAAAGGGCACAATACATATTTAAAATGTCATCTCATGACAGCATATCAACATCAGTTAATTCTATGGCTATATATTGAAAAACTCTATAAACAACTTTCAATTCATGCCTTTATGATCAGAATCTGGACTAACTCAGGCTCCAGAAATAAAAAATGAATAAAACCTTCCTAAAATATTGTCAAAAATAATCTAAAAAAATTCTATTGTTTATTTTCCCTTAGGTTGTACAAATGCCCTGCCAAATAATCTATGGACACGAAATATCATACACGCATAGAAAGCATTTCATTTATGTTGCTTTTAAAATAAGTGGAGAGATGAGAATAGATAACCTGTTTGAGTCTTCTCTCACTTAACAAGAAAAATTTAAAATATTTGGATCCAGACTACGTGTCCCATGGATTCCTCAGTTGTAAATTTCTGATCCTCAAGAAAGATTACCTGGCACCAGGAGCCAGACCTAAGAGGGGTTTTTGCCTTCACTAGAAGCAGGCTCCTGGGGTGTAGTATCTACCTTTCAGAGGGGCCAGTTCTCTGTGACTCTCACCCTATTTGCTGGCCGTGCCCTCTGCAGTACTTGCTCCCAGACCCACAAGTTTCTCAGGGACACCACCCAACAATATTGCCTCATGTCTTGTTCAAGACCCTTTGTCCTCTTGCCCTGGAGATTTTCTGTTCCCATGGGGCCAGGAAAGAACAAGAGGGCTGCTCTGAGCCCACAAAAATGTAGCACTGTGCCAGGCCTGGCCCTGGAGCCTGCAAGCTGCTGGCAGAGAGATATGACACTTCACACATACTTGCTGGCTTTCCGTGCACCCTGTAGCTTATACTTTGGGTGTTGTCATTGCTGTCTTAGAACTGGTTATTGCTGGTAACTTTTCTGAGAGGACAAAAGGCACGATTGATGTGCATGAGGGCACTGACACTCTGTGAGGCAGATGTTGAGCAATGGAAGAGGGAAGCCAATGAGTAAATTTTCTTCTTTGGAGACATAGTTGTTCAGTTGTTCATAGGGCCTCTATCCTTTCCTCGCCTCACTTCTCCTTTCTTCTCAATCTTGCTTCCCTTGCAATTTACTCCCCATAAAGTATTAGCATGTAAGATGTTAGGCTCAATTTTCCAGGCAACTAAGTCAGCTAACTAACCACCTGAAGACAATGTATAGTTCTCTGACCAGCCAGCTAGGTATCAGAGTCAGTACATTAAGCTCATGCCCTCTTCTCATTAGAAAACTCTGACCACTCTAGTCAGATACTATCTACCTTTATATTGCATATATTTTATTTCTTATTATTTTTATTTTTTATTCAGCATATTATGGGGGGTACCAATGTTTAGGTTACATATATTGCCTTTGCTCCAACTGGGTCAGAGCTTCAAGCATGTCCATCCCCCAGATGGTGCGCACTGCACCCATTAGGCGTGAATATACCCATCCTCTCCTCCCCGCTCTCACCTGCCCGACACCCAGTGAATGTTACTACTATATGTGCACATAAGTGTTGGTCAGTTAATAACAATTTAATGGTGAGTACACATGTGCTTGTTTTTCCATTCTTGTGATACTTCACTTAGTAGAATGGGTTCCAGCTCTATCCAGGATAACACAAGAGGTGCTAGATAACTATTGTTTTTTGTGGCTGAGTAGAACTCCATGTTATACATATACCATATTCTATTAATCCACTCATATATTGATGGACACTTGGGTTGTTTCCACATCTTGGCAATTGTGAATTGTACTTAACTACAGCGAGAATAGCCTTTATCAAAAAGTCCCTAAACAATAAATGTTGGTGTGGATGAGGAGAGAGAGGAACACTCATACACTCCTAGTGAGACTGCAAACTAGTACAACCTCTGTGGAAAGTAATATGGAGATACCTCAAAGAGCTACTAGTAGAACTACCATTTGATCCAGCAATCCCATTACTAGGCATCTACCCAGGGGAAAAAAAAGAGACATTCTATAAAAAATATATCTGCACTAGAATGTTTATAACAGCTCATATTTTAAATATGCATCATTATTTGGTTTTGAAGCCAGTCATGTTAGGAAGTAACAAACTTGAGAAGATGGTTAGGGATTTCTATACTGTTTTTATGAGGGGACTATGTGAGATTGCAAGAAAAAGAATAACTAAAAAGAGAATAAACAACTAATTAATATAGTTCCAAGAGCCCTAAACAATTTAATATGTCTTAAGCCATTACTGCTGTAAAATTCAATACATAAACTGATATCATAATAATGGTCTAGATTATTAGAAAAAGTTCAAATTTGTTTACTTTATTCTATGTCAAAGAAGACAGGAAAGTTCTTTGGAGAATTCTCAACTAAATAATTAAAATGCACAGATGTTTGGATGGAACACTGATGCTTGATTTGTCAGAGCTCAACATTCTAACAAAACAACCATCTAGAACATTTTTTCTCTAAGTTTCCAAATCATATTTAATTTCATCTTTTTCAAGGAGCTATTTCCATTTGGCAATCTGAAAATATGTGGAAGAATTAGAAGAATACTCACAGTAGCCAGAAAGATCACATAGTGAGATAGCACACTGTATTCTTGTTTGTTTGTTTGTTTTTACTGTTCTGGATGTGTGAATCAGGTTAACATTCCTTTATATTCTCCACAAGCCTATGCTATTTATTTATTAAAAATATATGAGGCATAGACGAGGCAGAAATTGTTATAAGCACCTCAAAATTAATTCACTAAGAAACACCCAAGGTAGGTCCTAGAATTATTAAGTGATAGGGAAAATGGCACAACTTGACCAAAGGGTAGCAGCTGGCCAGTGGGAAAGACTGACTTGGCCCAGGCAGTCCGGCCACAGAATCTGTGCTCTTAATGATCACATTAGCATTTTTCTTGCCAATGTAGAGTAAAATAAAACATCTCTATGTGAAAGTTTTATTTTTGCTTTTTTGATGGAGGGAAAAGGAGAAATGATACTTAGATCTATTATCAAGGTGCCTCCTTATGTCACAGAAGAAATTTTGGTCTTGGTTTTCAAAGTTGCTAAAAAGAATGAGGAAAGTGGATATTTAAGAAGAGCTGAGTAGCCAAAATTGTCGTTGTGGAATGGGCTGGTCTGGTGCTCTTAGATGGAGTGGGTTACATCATGAGTGGAATGCCTTTCTAGGACCTTAATATTCAGTGTGTTTGTGCATGTGCCTAAACTTCATTTCTCACAGTTGATCTGTGCTATGAAAACCATTATCTATTTATCCTTGTAATATTTTATATTATCAAGAATGTTTCAATTTGTACATTTTCTTAAAAATGATTTTACTTTTTTTATATTGCTAAATAATGATAAAGCATTGTTGATTTTCTTACGCTTATGTTCTCTTTTATTTGGGTAAATGTGAGTAAGATTTTATTATTTTTCTTGAAATATTGTTTAGTTTAACTCAATTCATTACAGAGAGAATAATTTTTTAAATTAGTTAATTCCCTTTATCTTCATACCTCACATTAATTTCCATCTCCCCACAGGAAATCCTCTTAATGAGTTTACACTATATTTTTAAATCGAGCACGTTCTCATAAAATGTGCACTACTGTTTTATGTGCATGCAGTTTTTTCCCTCCTGAGTCCATCTACTCTCTCTTCCATTATATGAACAGAAATATTCCCTTTATATCAGCAAAAGACCGGGCAGGTTTGAGGGCAATGCCCTGTTAGTTACATCTTGGAGCCAATCCACTGTCTTGTTTCCATTGCTTGGACTCCTGATTCTTAGTACTTTGGTCAGTCTGATACCCTCATGTTAGCCTGATGTCCTTACCCAGGACCTATATGCCTGGTGTCTGTGAGGCTCATTTTTCTTCTGTAAATACCAGTGATGTGCTTGTTCTCATTCAACAAGTCAAAATAACTAAAACAATAATTATTGATACATTTAAATTTGAATTCTCAATCTGTATAAATGTTTGCCTGCCACTTGTCATAATCAGTATGCATAGGAACATGAGGGAAATGAGTTCAATCATCACAATTAATATAATACTATTAATCCACCATCATGTTTGAGCCTGTAGTATGCTGACTTTAAGAAAGATAATTATCTAGCAAATTTGTGCCAGAAAAAGAATAGCATATTACTGCTGGATATATGCTGACCTTCTATCTTAGAGTAAAATAGACTTATGACTTATTTCTATACCAATTAGCTAGAACTTATGAGAAACTGCTAGTCAATTAGGATAAAACAGAAAAATGACCTTAAAGGCTATTCTTTTGCTTCAGAGTATAATTCGAAATATTTTTGGTAATCTATAAAACTGTGTTTTATGATGTAGTTAATTTAGGTTTCAAGGTGAAGTACAAAATAGAAATAATGAACTGGACCATTTAGATATAATGACTTGCTTTTAAACTATCTTTGTAAATTGAATTTTTCTGATTAAATAGGACTTTAACGTAAACATGCATTATTATACTTAATTTTTATTAATTTTAAAGATACGGTAATATCTCTTAAGGTAAATTACTTGCAAATGACACAATTGTGCTAAACTGCATGGATAAAAGCACATTAACACTTTGTTACCAATCAAGTATTGAACTGAGTCTTAGATTTAAACTTTTAAGCTGAAGGAACTGTACGCTCTTTATTAAATAATTCAGGATACCACTATAAAATTGAATAAATAATATTTCTGCTTCCTCTTAGAAATAAGTTTAGAAGTGTAGAAATACTGCAGTAAAATTTTTCTTTTTAGATTTCTAGCTCAGTTGAACAAATGTGTTTGAGAATATAGTTTATGACATAACCTGCATCAGTGCTGGTTTATGTAAATCACACAAATAAATTGGCAAAGGGATTCTGTCATCAGCTAGAAAAATGATAAAAACCCCTAAATGGCAGATGAGTTTCCAAAAATTCGCTTATATGAGAAATCTTTGATATAGTTTATAACACATCTTTTCTGTTTATGGTAGTGGGAGTCAGGAGGACACAATGTTTTAAATTTCACATAAAGTGTTAATCTTGGACATATAATCACTACATTCATTTCCTTGTAGGTAAGAACTGAGTGTTTTGAAAAGAATATGAGAATTACTGACATATTGATTTGTGGATTCAAGGCCTGGTTATTTATACCAATAATCTGTTACCACTAGAATCTCATCAATATTCTATTAGTGGTAGTAGGATGTTTAATGCTCAGAGCCTGCTATTTGCTCACTGCTTATATTTCCCTCCTCTTGTCATCTCCTTTCCTCTCCTCTCCTCTTCTTCCTCTTTTCTTCTTTCCTCTATCATGCCCTCCTCTTTTTTCCTTTTCCCTCCTGTACCTTCTCCTTCCAAATCCTTTTTTTCCCCTCTCTTAGTTGAGACTCCTTAACTGTTCTTTCCCCTAATTCAACTTTTCTCGTAACTCAAATGTTACCTTCTTTAGGAAGCCTTAAATAGTTATAAAAGCATTTTTATCTTGCTTTTAATTGATTTTCCTAACTCTGGTATAATAACCATAACATTTTGGTCAATTACTTACATACATGCCTGCTCCCATAAACTGACCAAGAGACCCCCTGGAAAGCTGGGTCAATGTTCTAGTTATTGTTGTATCCTTAGCCCTTGTAAAATTTATGAAACATAGCAGATTTATAATGACTGCTTATTTTGTAGATGGATATTTTTAGGCCAATTTTAGCTATTGTTCAAATAAGTTAATCTTGTTCTCTGTGAAGACTTTAAGGGATATAAAATGGGTTCTATAGACTAGAGAATAATTTTCCTCTTGAGAAGTACATAGTCCAGGTAGGAGGATAATATAACTAGGAGTTAATCTGGGGTTTCTAAAGCACTATATAAGGAAAAGGAAGTCAATAAAACCAGCACATCAGTTACTGATATGAACCAAGAACATAGAATCCCCACACTTGTCCTCCCAACCAGAATACTTGAGACTCTGTTTACATGCCATGATTTAGTACAGGAAGTATCCCAACATTATGTATATTATCTTACACATGTTTTTGGAGTTGGGTAAAATGTCACTGAAGTATGTAGGGATGACACCAGAAATTAGGCTTGATCTAGGAGTCAGAATATAAAATGTTAGACCATTTCATGGTAATAACTATATCAACAAGAACAGCAAAACACTAACAAGATTCATTGATGGCCTTCTATGACTAAATTTGCTGACAGACATTGATTATGTCTTGAGACTATGGTTTAATTTATTTTTATTTATATAAAAACCTGAGTCCCGGTAAAATCCTTGGCAGCTTTGCAAAAGTACCAAGCTTTACATGGTTAATTTATAAGAAACACTATAGGGCATCCAAATGGTCTTATTATATCTGAAATTGTTGAGCAATAAATACATTATTAAAATTCACATTCCAAATGTAAAATGATTTTGATCTCCACCATCCATTAAGAATATTAACGCATGAAAGTAGGTTTTAAATGGACTAGAAGGAGAAATAGCAATGAGCTTCCATTTATCAGTTATTTACTGCCTGCCAGAGAAGGTACTAAGTACTGAACTTTTAAACATTTCTCCTTTGTATCACTGGATACTCAGTGAAGAAATACTATTATGCATATTTGATAGAAGAATAAATAATAAGCAAGGTTAAGTCACTTCCACATTGTGACTCAGCAAGGAAATGTCTGGGTTAAATTCAAACCCAGTTCTGTCTGTCTGCTTTAAAAGGCTATGCTATTAATTACTAATACCTCACCTTTTCATAGTAAGATGCCTTCTCCACTACTGTGTGAGAAGCATTAGCTCTGCACTGTTAAAAGAAAAACTTTAGACAAATTAGATGTAGCAGAGTTTAATTGAGCAAAGAACAATTCATAAATTGAGTAACCTCTAGAACCAGAAGAAGTTCAGAGCGACTCCAGGGCTGCTGCATAGTCAGATAACATTTATGGACAGAAAAAGGAAAGTGACATATAGAAAATGAAAATGAGGTCCAGAAATAGCTGGACTGGTTACAGCTGGGTATTTGCCTTGTTTGAACCTGGTTTGAACAGTTGGCTGCCAGTGGTTGACTGAAGTTCTGCTGCTGTGATTGGCTGAGACTTGGCTACTCATTACAAAAGTAGGTTACAATCTGTCTACACATCCATTTGTAACCCCTGTACTCAGCCCAATCTGGGCCTACTCTGTTGATAAAAAAATGTTGAGTTACCTTATGAATATAACATAGCCCAAAACTGCAAGTCATGTATCCTGAGCACATGCAATGGAAAAAGCTTTGACCTCTAACAACAGCCCAAACCTATGATTCCTTCCCTTGGAACCCAGAAGACCTGGGTCTTTTGTGAGAAGATAGGGGAATATTCCTATTCAAAAGAAGATAAGTATGTCTGAAGATGCCCTTTCTCCTTTTCTATATATTTTCTAACACATTCTTTAACTGAATAGGAAAAAAATCTAGAAATAATAGTGGCTATCATTTATTCAGTGCTCACTGGGTGGCGATCATTGTGTTAAGTATTTTACATATATTTTAATATTATCCTTAATTGTTAAAGAAGTGCCTCAAAGTAAATGTTAGTTTCTTATTTTATAAATGAGGTGAATGAGGCTCAGACAGGTTAATGATCTGCCAAAGATCATAGAGCTAAGACTAGTAGTTGTCAGGTGTTCTATATAAATACCTATAATAATAAAATGCCATATGCTGTCTACTCTAACAAGGTAAGGAAAAAGATTGGCAAAATTAGGGATTCAAGAATCTTAAGTGGCGATAAAAAGAGATGGTATCACTAGCATAATTCTGTAAGAATAAAGATTTATTCCTCCTGGGATTATGAATTCAAAGTGTAGAAGAAATGCCCATTTTAAAAGATGATGCTCACCTACTTATTGATAATTATACCTATAATTTTGTATTTAAAATATGTTCTTTAAAATATAATATCTATTCTTACAAGAACTTTGTGGGGTAGGTGAGGTTTGTATTTCTATCTCTGGGTGATGAGATAACAGAGACTTAGAAAGTCATCTGAAGATCTTATCAGAAGTAATGCAGTTAATTGGTGATTAAAATGATTCAAACTCATCAGTGGCTAATTCCTCTCTCTATGCAATTATCTAAGGAAAACATCCTATTACTAACATCCTTGTAATGCATCCTATTAATAACATTTCATCAGATGAATGTACGTTACACCCAAAGAAACATGCCTTGCCAAGAAATCATCTTTGAATTAGATCAATTGAAGATCAGTTGAAGAGTATCTAGCCAAACCTAACTAGACTTTAGTCCTATTCAAGAGCTGTCATTGACATTAAGACATACTGACCAACACAGAAGTCTTACCAGTTGGAAATCACTAGTAGTCAAGAAGGAGTAGTTGATCTTATGACCACTGGGAACATTGTTTACCCTTACAGCACATATTCAGAGAGATTGGTAATTTTAGACCATCCCTTAGTTCTGAGAATGACTTCCAGTATGCTGTGTTATCAGAATCTCATTTGCTCTGGTGCTGAACTTGTAAACTGAAGGCTATTATTCATTGTGACAGGATAGGGCTAGGATAATCATAACTATGTATTCATAAATGGATTATTATTACCTCAGGGAAATATAAAAATAAAAAATACAGTAACATATTTGAGAGTCTATTAGGTTTTTTTGGTATAATGAGAAAATGCAGACTGAGTCATAAGATAATTAAGGAGGGGGCTACATAGTTTGATATGCAAATATAACTCTAAAATGTTGATTAATGAACCAACAAAAGAGAGATCTCTAAACAAAAACTACAGAAATGTGCAATATTTTTATCAGTGACTTGGATCCTGACATAGAAGCCACTTTTTCCATATTTGTGGACTACCCAGATTTAGGAGGATTATCTAATATATTTCATGACAGTGACAAGGTTCAAAAATCTTGATATGCTAGAATGATGGAGTGAAACCAATAAAGAAGAATTTGACAGAAATAAATATAAGATTCTCCATTTAGATTAAAAACAGGTTATGTAAACACAGATTCAGAGACTTCTGTCTCAAAAGCAGCTCAGTGAAAAAGTCTGGATGTTGGTGATAGAAGTTGGTGATAGAAGCCAACAAGGAGACATAAATTTTTAAAAATATTAAACTCTATGTTGTCTTAATAGCCATGTTAATTATATGTAATACCACTGTGTAATATATCACCTGTTGTTTTTTTAAACAGAATCAATTATTTGTCACATTATAACATAGATTAAAATTAATTAGACGGTTTTTAAAACCCAACCCAAATTTTATGTAACGGCAGTGTTTTTCAAAGTGGGAGTCAAGATGCCTTAGTAAGTCTTGAATCAATCAGTGAACTTTGAAGAGCAAATTATTTTTATTTTTTATAACTAAAAAACAAGAGAATAGAAGGGAATGGATGGAATGAAAAGAATTAGGTCACATTGTTTAGGCAAAGGAATAATTGTGTGTGTATGTGAGTGTATATGACTATCTCTGTGAGGGCAAGAATTTTGACTGTTCTTATTACGTCTGAATCCATAGCACATAGACATAGAAGAGTGTATAGCACATGGAGTGTGAGTAATAAATTTTATGCACTGAATTATGATTAAAAATGTAGTTTTTACTATGGGTCATATTTTAAAAGTGTAAGAGCCTTAGCTCTCTTTTAATCTGCATGATCAAGATATTGGGGCAATAGAAACCCTGAAAAGTCTGTAAGACTAGTAAATTGCAGAGCCTCCAAATGAAGTCTACGAGTCTGGAGTTGTCTGGTTTAGAAACCATACCATTTAAGAAACTTTGGAAGTTATGTTCAACCCAAAAGTATTTTGGGAATATGATAGATGTCTTTATACAAATGAAGGGCTCTCAAGTTAAAGAAGGAACATTTCAATAGGTCTTGAACAAGAGGCCCTTTTTTTTTAAAGTACTTGCATTCTTAATGTTATGGAGATATACAAAAAATAAATTATTTGATATAATGACTTCTTTTTTGGGGGGTAGATACCCATTAGTAGGATTGCTGGCTTGAATGGCAGGTCTACTTTTAGCTCTTTAAGGAATCTCCATACTGTTTTCCATGAGGATATGCTAATATACAGACCCACCAAAAGAGTATAAGCTTCCATTTTTACTATATTCAGGCCAACATCTCTTGTTTTTTTATTTTTTAGTAATGGCCATTCTGATAGGACTAAAGTGGTATATCATTGTGGTTTTAATTTGCATTTCCTTGATTATTAGTGATTGATGTTGAGCATTTTTTTTTTCATATACTTCTTAACTAGTTTGCAGGGAGTTAGCTGTGCTCTCGGCAAAGAATCGGGTCACTCAGGCAGGGGTCGTCGCAAAGCATAAAAAATAGTAGGAAATAGAAACTAGAAATAAAATAATACACAGAGGCAAAATTATAGTTTATAAAGAATAGATTTATGAATATAGAAAAAAGAGGGTCCCTGGGGGACCCCAAAATATCCCTGTGAATTTTGAGGTGAAGACTGAAGTTTTACATCGGTATTTACAGCTACAATGATTGGTTGCCAGGGGTAACAGATTTACATAATAACAGGTAGTTCATTTTAGGTTGGAAGTCTCCCAAGAGGCTTCTATAGGTCCTTTAATTGATTCTATCTATGTGAACAAACAGTTACAAAATCTCTTTAGGACAAACTTCTAAGTTTTAAGATAAAACTATCACTTCAGCAAAACAGAGACATAGTAGTGGCTCTAGTTATTGTGTTTTGAGACAGATCTTCAGAAATCAAGCAAGAGTTGTGCTTAGGCTCTTGCTTTAGCATTGGTGCTTGTCTTGGGCAGCATGTCTTTTTGATCAGCTCCCCATCCTGCGGCTCCATGCAAACCTGCTTTGTCATTCAAAGCAGGTGACAACCACAGGCTTGAGACTGCAGCATCACCTTGGAATGTAGCTGCTGCTGACCACTGAGATGCCCTCCTGAGGCGAGGCAGCTTTTGATATGCGAACTAACATGTTCACATATTCCTTCAGGGCAAAGCCTTGCAAAACTCCTCAAATCATTTCTGTCTCTAATATGTTAATAATAATCTAGCGGCCGACACCATTTGTCTATCTTCTTTTTTAAAAACTCTCTTCCTGTCTTTTGCTTGCTTTTTTAAAATTTGAGAATATTATTATGGGAGTACAAATACTTCGGTCACATAAACTGCCTTTGCACCACCTGAGTGAAAGTTACAAGTGTGCCCATCCCCCAGACAGCGCACACCACACTCGTTTATCCATCCCGTCCTCCTTCCTCCTACCTGCCTGTTCCCTGATGAATGTTACTTCCATATGTGCACATAAGTGTTGATCGATTAGCACCAATTTAATGGTGAGTACATGTGGTGTTGCTTTTTTCCATTCTTGGGATACTTCACTTTGAAAAATGGGCTACAGCCCCATCCAGGATAATACAAGAGGTATTGGTTCACCATTTATTTCTATGGCCGAGTAGTACTCTGTGGTATACATATACCACATTTTAATAATCCACTCATATATTGATGGACACGTGGGTTGTTTCCACATTTTTACAATTGTGAATTGTGCTGCTATAAACATTCGAGTGCAGATGTGTTTTTTATAGAATGTCTTTTTTTCCTTTGGGGAAATATCCGGTAGTGGGATTGCTGGATCAAATGGTAGTTCTGCATTTAGTTCTTTATGTTGTCTCCATATCACTTTCCATAGAGGTTGTACTAGTTTCCAGTCCTACCAGCAGTGTATGAGTGTTCCTATCTCTCTGCATCCAACCCAACATTTATTGTTCTGATACTTTTTGATAAAAGCTATTCTTACTGGATTAAGTGATATCTCACTGCGGTTTTGATTTGCCTTTCTGTGATGATTAGAGATGTTGAGTATTTTTTTATATGTTTGGTGGTCGTTAGTCTATCTTCTTTTGAAGAGTTTCTGTTCATGTCTTTTGCCCACTTTTTAATGGGGTTATTTGTTTTTTTCTTGCTAATTTGTTTCAATTCTTTGTAGATTCTGAATATTAGTCCTTTGTTGGATGTATAGTTTGTGAATATTTTTCTCCCATTTTATAGGTTGTCTGTGTACTCTGTTGATTATTTCTCTTGCTGTGTGGAAGTGTTTAAATTTAATTAAGTCCCATTTATTTATTTTTGCTGTTATATTTGCCATTGGGGTCTTAGTCATAAATTACTTGCCTAGGCTGATATCCAGAAGAGTTTGTCTTGCACATTTTTTAAGATTTTTATGGCTTCAGGTCTTAATTTAAGTCTTTAGTCCATCTTGAGTTACTTTAAGATAAGAATGTGTTTCATTCTTCTGCATGTGGTTATCCAATTTTCCCAGCACCATTTATTGAATTGGGCATCCTTTCCCTAGTATGTTTTTGTCTGTTTTGAAAATCAGTTGTTGTAGCTATGTGGTTTTATTTTTGGCTTCTCTCTTTTGTTCCATTGGTCTATGTGTCTACCTTTATACCAGTACCATACGTTTTGAATACTGTAGCCTAGTAGTATAATTTGAAGTCAGATAATCTAATGCCTCCAGATTTGTTCTTTTTGCTTAAGATTGCTTTGGCTATTCAGGCTCATTTTTGGTTCCATATGATATTAAGGTTTTTTTGTTTTTTTTAAGATCTGTGAAAAACAATTTAGTATTTTGATGAGAATTACCTTGAATCTGTAAATCACTTTGGGCAGTATGGACATTTTAACAATGTTGATTCTTCCAATCCATGAGAATGGAATCTTTTTCCATTTGGTTGTATCATCTATGAGTTCTTTCATCAGTATTTTGTAGTTCTTCTTGTGGAGATCTTTCACCTACTTGGTTAAGTATAATTCTGGGTAATTTATTTTCTTTGTAGCTATTGAAAGTGGTATTGAGTTCTTTATTTGACTCTCAACTAGACTGTTATTAGTTTATAGAAATGCTAATGATTTGTGTACATTTAATTTGTAACCTGAGATTTTGATGAATTTATTTATCTATTCTAGGAGTCTTTTGATGTAGTCTTTATGGTTTTCTAGATGCAAGATCATGTCATTGGCAAACGGGTAGTTTGACCTCCTCTTTCCCAATTTGGATGTCCTTTATTTTTTTGTCTTGCCTGAAAAGAAGTTGTTTTATCAAAAAGACACCTGAATCCAAATATTTTTTGCAGCACCACAATAGTTGGAAAGGTATGGATCAACCTAAGTGTCCATCAATTGATGAGTGGATAAAGAAAATGTGGGAGATATATATATATATATATATATATATACACACACACACACTCACATACATATACACATACCTCATGGAGTACTACTCAGCCATAAAAAGAAATGAAATAATGTCTTTTGCAGCAACTTGGATGGAACTAGAGAACATGATTTTGAGTGAAGTGCCTCAGGAATGGAAAAACAAACATCATATGTTCTCAGTAATAACTGGGAGATAAATTACGGGTACACATGGTCATAAAGTGGTATAAAGGACAGTGGAAACTAAGAAAGGGGGACAGTAAAAGGGGAGTGAGGGATAAAACTTATCTATTAGGTACAAGGTACACTACTCTGGTTATGGGCACACTAAAAGCCTTGACTTCAGCATCATACAATTCATCCATGTAACAAAAACACTTGTACTCCCTTAATATTTTGAAATAAATATAATAAAAAAAGAAATTCACCTCAGTACAGTCCCCTTGGGACATCAAAGGAGGAATCATTTCTTACTTGCTTCTACCTTGTCCTGGCCGGGGAGGCTCTGTGATTGGCAACCTGCACACCTGTGAGTGGGGAGCAGCCATATGCTGGTCCAGGCCAGGGACTGAGTGGGAAGTGAGAGGTGAGAAAAAAAAATGTATTCTTGGCTATACTTACGAAGTCATAGTATTTAAGCAGAATGGTGGTTGCCAAAGGTTGGGTGTGGGGAGAAGATGAAAAAGTTCTGGTGATTGATGATGGTGATGGTGATTGCACGACAATGTGAATGTACTTAATACCCCTGAACTGTACATTTAAAAATGGTTATAAAGGTAAATTTTGTATGTGTTTTATCACGATTAATACTAAAAATAATAATAAAGTGCTTAGCTGAGAACCATTCACCTAAAAATCGCTAAATAAAAGTTAACGTTAATAATTGCCATTACTTTTACATCACTGTCATTACTAGTTGTTCCCAGGGGCCCATTTATACCTCTTAAACATTGTTCTGATTCTGGTTCGATAATCAATCACTTTACCCATTATGTGTCACATAGTCCCTTATACATAGTGGGTACTTGGGAAATATTTGTTTAATAAGTGATGTGATGACAATGTAAAATATTTTTTTAACAAAAAATATTTGTAGTAGGGAAAGTGACTGCTTTCGCTACTTTCAATAGTGGACAGTACCCTGATACTGATATTTTTTTAAAGTAGAAACATTCTCCCGTTTCAATGAGAGTAGATATTCTAAGTTCTTTGTCAGTCCACTTAATTTTTAGTTCAACTCTTCTTGGTGCAAAGATTATTACGTTTTTAAAAAAATTAGTTAAAATAAATAGTTGACAAGTTGGTTGGTTGGTTGTGCTGACAATAGTATAAGTGGTACTACAAAAGAAGCCAGAAAATAATTGCATTATAACACACAATCTGTTAATGGTGTTGATGTAAATAAAAGATAGTATGATTTTTCTCAAAAGAGAGACAAAAAAATGGTCTAGAAATCTTGTTTGCATTCCCTAGTTTGTATTGGAATATCACCTATTTTCTTTTAAACAGAATCAATTATTTTTCATGTAATAACTTAGATTAAATTAGATAGTTTTTTAAAACCCAGCCAAAACTTTAATTAGGGGCTCAGTGAAAGAGCTTAGCTAATTCTGGCCACTACAATGTAAGAATCCCACTAAAGTAAATGACGCTTTTAGGATGAACAATAGGTCCAGAATTCATTAGTTTCAATTTTAATGGTGAAATATTTTTAAGTGAATATGAAGAATTTACATTTTCTTAGAGACAGGCATATTTCATTATGATTATTCTTTTAAAAATCTATATTACATAGTTTTTTAGAAATCTAACATTTTCTGAATTTTTGAATATTTAAATTTTCTTTTCTGATTGTTACATCAGTTTTTGTAAGTAATTTAAAAATAGAAAAAGTATAATAGATAAAAATAAATTACTACTAATATCATCACACAAAGTGAACTGTTTGTTAACTCCAGTGTATTTTCTTTCAGTGATTTTTCATATGTAGATTTTTAAAATTATTTTAGATTATAATAAGATTAGTTTCTAGGCTATTTATTCTGTTCCCTTGACTTAGTAAATGATTCTTACACTATATTTCAAAAATACTATTGTAAATATATTGCAATACCTATTTCTAAAATATTTTATAAGATACAAAATAGATATAAATTATTTATATTTCATAAAACATCTATCATTACAAAATATCTTCTATTAAGTTTTGGTAGGAAAAATTTTACATTATTACTATTTTTTCCATGTCTTAGTTAATCTCATCACTGTTTTTTCAGATGAGATCTAGCATAATTTTGACAAGATACAGATTAAAAATAACAACAACAACAATAAAAACATACCAATCTGCTCCTGAAGATGACGTGCATCCAGTAGAATAACTCTGATTGCATTTCCTAATTAGTTAATTTTTCCAAAAAATATACAAGTTCATGTGTTATTTGAATTTTATTTTTACCCAAGGTGGGGAGAAAGAGCTATTAAAGTACTGTTCTAAGGGAAATAGTTAGAATCAAAATATTATGAGGGGCCGGGAACGGTGGCTCACGCCTGTAATCCTAGCAATCTGGGAGGCCAAGGCGGGTGGATTGCTTGAGGTCAGGAGTTCGAGACCAGCCTGAGCAAGAGTGAGACCCCGTCTCTACTAAAAGTAGAAAGAAATTATCTGGCCAACGAAAAATATATATAGAAAAAATTAGCCGGGCATGGTGGTGCATGCCTGTAGTCCCAGCTACTTGGGAGGCTGAGGCAGTAGGATCGCTTAAGCCCAGGAGTTTGAGGTTGCTGTGAGCTAGGCTGATGCCACAGCACTCTTTCTAGCCTGGGAAACAGAGCGAGACTCTGTCCTCAAAAAAAAAGAAAAAAAAATTATGAGGAATATGCTTCAACTCTTGCCTAAATAAGACCTTCAGTAATTTATCAGCCTATGAAAAGGAAATGATAAAAGAGGATATAAGATTTACCATATCCTGAAAATAAACTTGGGATAGACTTTTTAATTATAACTTTTACTGATATATAGTTATCCAAATTCTTTTTTCATTATTATAATTTTTATTACTAGTTGGAGTCACTGTTAGTGTGATTTAACATTCTTTAGTTTGGACATTACTGTATATCAAACACTGTTGAATATTAGCAATTTTATTCTGGACAACATAAAATAGTATTAGTGGTCTTGAGGTATCCAGATATCAAATTATAATTTCAGGGGACTATGGAGGAAGACACTGTAAGAAAAAAACTCATTACAGATTTGAAAAATAAAGTTACTAAATTTATTCATAAATTAATTTTAGTACAAACCAGGATGTTTAAAATGAGTCATACTTTCATTATTTGAATACTAAAAATCAAATTTGGTTTATGATAAGTAGAATTATTCAAAATGAAAACAGAAAAAAAGACAAGATTTTTGAAATGAAGATAAGGAATGTAGCTTGTTTAAGAAGTTACTCATATGTATTAATTTATAGGTGCTAAAATACAATGTGTTATGAGTTTAATAGAGCTACATTATTAGCTGTCAACATCTCAAAATAGTTTAGATAGACTTAATAAGCAAAATAAAGTGTTGAATGACAAAAGGTATTCAATTTCTTATTTTAATACAGTTTACACTTGCAATTTCAAGACAATAAGTGGTAAGAAATGTCTGACATTACTTAACAGGACAGCATGTCTTTAGCCGTAAGAAAGAGCTCAGAAAACACTCTTGACTAATTAATGTGCTCAGAAACCTCTGCCTGAAAAGAAAAAACAGAAAAATGTGGAGAGTAATAAGGCCAATTGTACTGTAACTCCTATAGGACAAGGGTCCATCCATGTCATTTAAACTACTACTACACACAACACTAATGAAAAAAAAAAAACAAAACTAAATGTACAGAAATCTCAGGAGCTAAGCTATGAGAAAATCTTTACTGAGTAAGTTTTCTATGTCATGCATTGTTACAATGGTTGGTTTTGTAGTAAAACATGAAATGGAAAAAGTCCCTGTTCTCATGGAAACTTTGGGGGGCAGGCATGGGACTTTGAGGGTGTCGGGGTATTGGGCATGAGCTAATAAACCACTAAACTACTACCTCAAAACAAGCAAAGTGGCAAGATAATTTTAAATAGTGATAAGTAGAACAAGAAAGTAAAATAAAATGGGAGCAAGAATAACTTGTTCTGCAGTTCCAACAATGTTTTAGGAAACAACAGTATTACAATTGATTTTGTAAGCATAGTCCAGCTTGACTTAAAGTACGTGCAAATAATTAAGGGCTATGTTCAGGGACTAATTTAAGGTGGTGAAAGAGAATAGTGAACTGAGTCATAAAATATAAGCTGAGCCTTCTCAAGTTGGTATTAAGTATAATATATGTCCAGTACTAGTCATTTATTAGAATGTTTTCTCTAGGACCAAGGGCGTGTGAAGAGAAAGAGAGAAAAAGAAAGACATTAGTAATTTTGTAGAATTTAATAATAAACATGTTAAAATGTTGTATTTAATATATCTTTAATCAATTGTCTTATTCTGAGTATTTCTAGTTTTAAGAAATCAATTTAATGTGTTTTTTTTTGTATTATGTTCTATGCTCTGTATTTAAATTCTCTCAAAACACAACAATAAGGAAGTTCTTAGGAAATTTACAAATCAGTAGAAAAGAATGGTTGCTAATGTTAGAACAAAGCAAATGTCATAGGAAAAATATATAGTATTGTAGGTATTTAAATGAGTTGCAATAAAGAGAATCTGTGATATGTTTCATATTCGTGAAGAATGGAAAATGACTTCTAAAGTGTATGATATAAGTTGTTAAAGTTTTAATATTTGTCCCCTTTAAAACTAAGGTTGAAATTTCACTGCCATGTGGCTATGTTAGGAGGTGAGACATTTAGGAGGCGATAGAGCATGGGCTCTGCCCTCGTGGGTGGGATTAATACCATTATCAAAGGGGGAGTGTGACCACCTTTTGTCTCTTTGCCTTTCTGCCTTCTGCCACTTGATGACTCAGTAAAAAAACCCTCGCCAGGTTCCTGTGTCTTGATCTTGGATTTCCCAGACTCCAGAACTGTGTGAAAATACATTTCTGTTCATTATAAATTACACAGTCTCAGGTATTCCGTTATAGCAGCAGAAAATAAAGTGCAGTGTGCAAATCAATGGTCAAATAGGAAACACACTAAGTTAAGCCTGGGCATTTGAAAGATTCATAAAACACCAGTCACCTTTACTCATTGATATGTGAAAATGCACATGAAATAAAGTATGTTTTGATTATTTGGAATATTTGATCAAAAATATGGTTTATTCTTTTTCTTATATGAATGATTATTAAAAGAGTGATTTATTTACTAAATAGATTTCAAAGTTTTGTTGAAAATGTTTGCTTATATTACATTTGATTACATAAATATGGATGCTTAATTATTGCATTTATAATTATTATAAGAGTAATAAATAGGAAAGTAAAATCTAACAATTCTCCAAGCACTATCATATAACATGTTCAAGAAACTATTGCAAAGTCAAATATTACAGTAATAGATTCTTGCTCAAGAGTAATTCTATACAATGAAAGAACAAATTTGTTTTCCTATCAGGAAGTTCGAAAAAGAGCTTTGATGACTAAAGTCCTTAAGTGATTAATTAGTGTCCAAAACATAAGATTTTTAAAACCTCAATATATTTATAAAAATGATGTGTCACATTACATTTGTTACTAAAAGTAAAGCATAAATATAGACATTCTGGATTCTGATTAATTATGCATTTTAACTTTTACTTAATTATATGTCCAAATTATGCAATTTCATGTATAGAACTTATACTAATTAAGTAATTAGAATATGTGACTAGAACTTGTTGCTATATACTAAAAGACATGAATGTAGGTTAGAAAAAAATCATCATCCACACTTTTCATAAATAATGAAAATCAATATAGTATCTTAAAAGGATTAAATAATATATTATGAATAAGGATAATATTTGTTTAGGGAACTGTCTTAAATCATGTTTCTGTGGATACTTTCTTAAAAAAAACATAAAAATTAGCTATATCTGACATTTCATACAACACAGGAATTCCAACTTTAAAGTATTACTAAGATTATCAGCCATATTGTTGTATTTTCTTTTTTTTGACAAATATCATCAAGATTGTGATAGATAAGAAATATTTGTGTGTATTTTAAACTTTCCATAGTAAAACTTTAAAACATATATTAAGGTTCTGAAAAGAGTTTTTCATTACCAATTTTGTGATAAAAGTCTAATAGCTTAATAGCATACAGCTTAATTTAAGGACATTAACCTCTAACTTTAATAATATAACAGTTTAAGGAGACGTCTTTCATCAGAGATGTGATATTGTGGTTTAATTATTTGTATAACATGATATTGTAAAAGAATAGGAGAAAAGAAGTAGGCAGTTTCTTCATGACAGATTTGTGATGTCACATCTGTAATGTCAAGTGTATCAAACTGTACTGATACCATTGTACTGAAAATCATATGATTAGATCATCTTTGGATAACAAGGGAGATGGTACATCTTTTTATGCAATATTTGTATTAAACATTCACTGTTACTTTTGGAATTTTGGAAGTGAGACATAGTTAAACAATAAATACCTCTACAAACACCTCATTTTAGACTCATTGAAAAGGCAGAGTGATGACCTATTTTCTTAAACTATAATTTAATATTATAATCTTTTATTCGATAGAATTATATTCTCATGGATATTTTAATCTGACTAAAGGGGAGAGTGTGACTTTCTGGAAGGGTGAAATTTTTTTTTTTCATCTATAGAACAATGCTGCATGTCCTCAAGGAAAATTAATTTAATTTCAACACACACACACAATAGTACTACTCCATGGTATAAGGAAAATAGTGCTTCATTAATGAAATTTCTTCCCCCTTACTTTTAAATACTGTTTTCAAGTAATAATAATAAGAGATGACGCAGAAGCGCACTATTTCTAGTGGTCAGCCTGTGCATGTGATGCATCTGCAATGCTGTGATACTATCTGAGAGATCACAGAGCAAAGGACAAATGCCTCTTCCTTTATCCTATGAAACTTGCAGGAAGCATAATATTTCTTTTACCTTAATAACCTCACTTTAGTTATCATGTAAGAGAAGAAGAGAGGAAAGAGAAGATAATGTTAAATCTAATCATGAAAAATTGATATGGTGTTAAAAGTGTGCAGAATAGGTGCATTTTTCATCAATATCATGGACTTTGGTGAGACCCGTAATTGCTTCTAAGACAAAAATTCGATAATGGTCGATAATTACTTTGAACAGGTAGGCAATTATCTCACCTAGGAGGTAAAGGATCAACTTGGGTTATCTCACAAGGGTGCCTTCACAACCTATACACTGTGTCTACAGCAACAAGTGCAAATGATGATATTGCTGTTATTTCTAACATTCTTTGTAATTAAGGTTTAAGGGTGGAGATAAATATGTGAGTAGCTACCCCAGAAGGAATATTTAAAGTTTGCTTTTATTTGCCTGTACTAACCCTGTCCTGTACTTATCTTTTCCAGGGAATTGCTGGGGAACTGAATTACTTCGCTTCTAAAATTAACCCTGAAGGGCTACACAATTCTTGGGCAACACTGGCTTGTAGCTTATTAGCATAGAAAAAGACATCCAGGAAAGGAACTTCAATTTGCAAATAAAACACTGATGAATGAAGCAATAAAATGGTAAGAAAGGCTACTTCCTTTCCATGGGGAAACACTCAGGGCCGAGTGCCCTGAAGTTTTATGCTTATATAAAATCGGTTCCAGCAAAGTACCCAGTTTTATAACCTAACAAATTGGTGCCAACTTATTTAAGCACTCTAACACCAGGGGAAAAAAAGTGAAGAAAACTGTTCAAGGAACATCTGTTTAGAAGAAAAGTCTGGAATCCTTAAAAGTGCATTCAACATAAGATAATTAGTAGGAACGATAGCACTGACATGTTAAGAGATACGATTTTAATAAAAGTAGCAGTAAACAGTGACTGCTGTGAATAAAGCTTGTTCTTATGCTAGATAAATGAATATTTGTATTATTTATTTCACTTGAATGGCACAAGTGAAAGTAGATTCCCATAAGCAAATTCAAGATCAAAGAAAACATTTCATCATGTCTCTATGCAGTAAGAGGAGAAATTAAATAGAGAAAAGACAAATTTAAACCAAATTTGGCATTAGTCCCTATCACTGACTTTTAAAGCAGAATTCAGGTTTCTGCTTCAAGCAATTCTAGTCTGAATGAGCCTATAGAAAGTAGGACAGTTAAAAACATTGTGAACTTCTGGATATAATGATTATAGTAGCTGTATTTGATTTTCTTATTGTTTTCCTGAATTTGGTCATCTTTCAAGAAAGAAAGGTAGAAAAACACAAAGAATAGTACCTTTATTATTATTGTCTCTGTTAATATGTCATAATTGTGACTTTTCTGAGTGAAATTGAAAGAAATAATTTAATATTACACTCAACTAATTTCACAGGAATGGAAAATTTCATCAAATTAACAAAGGGCAAGGGGTTAGAAAATATTTTTAAAACTCATATCAATGTACCAGTACAAGTAATTCAATTTTTTATTTAGAAAATTCCACATATAGGCTGTATATGGTAGCAGTCAAAATAATTCTAACAAAGTAAGCAATGATGTTTGTCACAAAAAATATTACAGACTCATACATATAAATGAGTTGTCATCTTCAATTTTATAATTGCCTTTCTATAATAAAGCAGTATTTTATTTTATTTTATTTTCATATCCACAGTGAAGTGTGCCTTTGATTACTGGGTATTTTTGATTCATAGTCATAGTCAAAAGTGTTTTGGAGTCAGGTCTATACTCATGTCTAAAAGAATGAAATAAACTGCTGTTTCAGTGTTGGCTCAGTGAGGAAAAGGAATAGAATTCTCTCTTACTCATCTTTTAAACCACAGAAAAACTAGGAAAGTTATTCACAGAGTAAAAACTTAACTTCTTGGTAAATTTTATAAATTGATTTATTATTTGAGGTGTAACATTTTTTTTTGCCCAAATAAGATAGCTTTATGTATTTCTCTTTACAAGAGAAAATGACTCATTCTCCTATGTTCATTAAAAAAAAGACTTCATCTGTCTGAGAAATACAATGTGTAAGTATAGAAACAGTTGTTAAATCACACTTTGTACTTATCATCTTTTTTTCTTTCTCTCCATATTGGTATATTTGTAGATCACTCTATCTAAATTCTTCTGTTCTTATTATGATTAATGTTTCATAAATTCATTTAAACATTGCTTTTTCAGTTAACAATCCATTATATTTTACCATTTTATTAAATTTTTCTTTATGTTTAAAGTTTTTTTTTACTATTTTTTGGTCTCTATATG
Organism: Lemur catta; assembly: GCF_020740605.2. Lineage (NCBI taxonomy): Eukaryota > Metazoa > Chordata > Mammalia > Primates > Lemuridae > Lemur > Lemur catta. The sequence continues at coordinate 72,713,514 of NC_059139.1, read as the reverse complement.
CCAAAATTGCTATGCCAGACCCCTGTTGATAAGAACTAGATGTCTCCAAGTTTTCATAAAGTTTTCATAAATTATGCTAGGATGTGATAACTTTTTACACATGTGTCTACACACGATTATTGTTTTAAGAAAAATGCTTTGAAGTATCTACTCAGTCAAAAATTATGAACATTTCAATGCTTTTAAAAGCATGTAGTCAACATTATTTTGAAGTTTTATACAATTATAGTTTTACCAAATTTGTACAGTAGAGGATAAATGGGTTTGAAGGAAGATACAAACCACTGGAAATAATAAGAAAATATTCATCTAAGCCATCCAAATTGAGATGCCTCAGAAGAGAGGTTCAGACTAAAGATATAAATGTTGGTATTCTTAGCATGTTGTTCATAAGTAAAGTTATTAGGGCAAATAATATCACTTCAGTCGAGAGATTAGCCTTAAAAAAGATGAGTTTGGCTAAAGCTCTAAGAATTTCTACTACTCATGGTTAGGTACAGGAGGAAGAGTCTATAGGAAGACAGAGAAGGAATACCCATTGGTGTAGGAGGAAAATCAGGAAATTGTGGTATCCAAGCAATGAAGTAAGAACTCAAGAAGAAGGGAATGCTAAGCACTACCATTTACTCAACATTGCAGAAGTGATTATTAGCTACCTGGAAAATAGTATAAAACAGAAGATCAGGAGAGTTGCAATCAGTGGACAAAACAAATAAAATAAGAAAAATGACATTCTGAGATTAAATTTATACATGAATATGCAAGGCAACATTAAAATTGTCAGTAGGCTGTAAATTTATATGAAGGACTTTATGTTTAATAATTGTGAATATTTCAGGAAGATATACATTGGAAAGCATTCCTTGGGTTTGGTGACATGCTGTTGATTGATTATATTCATGCAAACATTTTCAGTAAAATAGTGGGATTTAAGTTTGATAGGAAGATGGTTGCAGAATAAATGAAAATAAATGAGAATAAATGAGAGATAAATATATAAAACTTGTTATAAAAATTTGACTGGAAAAGGAAGAAGAGAATAAAAATAGTATCTTTGGTGGTCTAAAGTTCCTAGTAAGCTTGTAAAATATGTAGTAAGGATAATAGATTGAGTAAATTAAATGATCATTGTAATTGAGATGTCAAAATTAGTGGAGGAGATAGTCTTTTTTTTTTTTTTTTTTTTTTTTTCTTTTGAGACAGAGTGTCACTTTGTTGCCCGGGCTAGAGTGAGTGCCGTGGCATCAGCCTAGCTCACAGCAACCTCAGACTCCTGGGCTTAAGCGATCCTACTGCCTCAGCCTCCCTAGTAGCTGGGACTACAGGCATGAGCCACCATGCCCGGCTAATTTTTTTGTATATATATTTTTAGTTGGCCAGATAATTTCTTTCTATTTTTAGTAGAGACGGGGTCTCACTCTTGCTCAGGCTGGTCTCGAACTCCTGACCTCGAGCGATCCACCCGCCTCGGCCTAGTGGAGGAGATAGTCTTTATAGATAGACAGATGATAGACATAAGAATTGGTTTTTCATTCTTGTGGAAATGAAAATTATGGAAGGATGATTTAAAACATGGGGTAGAGGCTGCAGGCAAGTGCCAAGTCTGAAGTGAATGCATGTATGTGTGTGTGTGTCAGGGGGGGATTGTTGATTCTTGGGGTAGTGGTGGTGATATAAGAGATGAAAGATGACAATTTGGGCACATAACAATAAAAAATACTTGACAAATATACTTTATTTATTTCTCAGTGGTAGTAATGTTTTCTGCCAAGTCATGTACTCTGTGCTAGACTGAGCTTTCCTGAAGACAATAGTATATAATATCGTATTTTGTCCACACATCAAGAGAATTGCCTAGGCCAGATGCCGTGGCTCACGCCTGTAATCTGACCACTCTGGGAGGCTGAGGTGGGAGGAGCGCTCTCAAGGTCAGGAGTTCGAGACCAGACTGAGAGATACCCCGTCTCTACTAAAAATAGAAATAAATTAGCTGGACAACTAAAAACATATATAGAAAAAATTAGCCAGGCATGCTGGCGCATGCTTGTGGTCCCGGCTACTCAGGAGGCTGAGGCAGAAGGATCGCTTGAGCCAAGGAGTTTGAGGTTGCTGTGAGCTAGGCTGACGCCACGGCACACTAGCCCTGGCAGCAGAGTGAGACTCTTTCTCAAAAAAAGAAAAAAAAAAGAAACACCCACCAAAAAGATACATTATAAAGCATACAATGGTTAAAGATTATCTGCGATTCATTGTATGAGTAGTGGACACTCTATTAAATTGAATATTAGATGAGCTCAGAGTCAAGAGTAAACACTTAGTTGGAAATATGCTGCTTCTAAAAAAAATTCTGATGTAATTTTCATCTTTATTTGAAAGTATGATAAACAACAATAATTATAAAGAAAAATATACTTACATTTTTAATTCAAACTCATCCTAATTATGGTTTAGCTATGGAACAATATTCAGTTGCTGTCACTACTACAATTTGACAGCAAAGAGACTTACAGAAGGAAGATAAAAAGCTCTTCTGTTATTAGACACACTGCAGAGTTTTATTGCAACATAAATAAATTTAGTCATAACGGATTTTTTAAAAAAAATCTTTCTTCCTAAATTGACAGCCGTTAATGAATTTTTAAATAAAAAATATCTTCTACTATTTTGGATTATTATTAATTTTTCAAAGAAATGGCAGAGTATAAAAAATTATGCACATACATCATCTACCAAACAGCTTGAGATATAAAGCACCCCAAATATTGAAATTCCTTTAATACTCCCTGTTTCATTTCCTTTTCACTTCATTCTTCCCTCCACAAAGGAAGCTATTATCCTTAATTTTATCATTTCCATATGTATTATCAAACTTTTAATACATATGTATGAATTTATTTATACAACTTATAATTTTGTATTGTAGGTTTTATAGTTAAATAAATGTTATAATACTTTTGAGCAATTTGGATTTTTTTTTTCAGTGAATAACTTCATGGAATTCATCTGTGTTGACAGTTTAACTCAAGTTCATAATTTTCATTAATTATCAGTATTTCATTATATTATCACATGACAGTTGCATCATAAATTCTTCTAGCAATGGACATTTAGGATTTTTATCTAATTTTTTTCAGTCTTGTAAACAATGTTGCCGTAATATTGCAACACGTCTACTTCAGAACAGATGCAGGTATTTCTTTTAGGCATATACCTCAGAAAAGATTTTCCACGTAGTAGAGAAAGCACATCCCTCTTTATTAAATATGCTACTTTGTATGTTTTATTCAGGCTACTTGCCTATTATTATCATTAGGTTGTGTTTTTTAAAGAAGATATTCTGACACTAAAACTTTTCATGCTTGTAGAAAATATCTTCTCCTAGTTTCTTGGTTATTTCCCCTTCTCTTTTCTTTTTTTCTTTTTTTTAATTTCAGCTTATTATGGGGGTACAAAAGTTTAGGTTATGTATATTGCCCATGCCCCCCCACCCCCCGAGTCAGAGCTTCAAGCCTGTCCATTCCCCAGACAGTGAGCATCGTACTCATTATGTATGTATACACCCATCCCCTCCCCGCCCCACATCTGCCCGACACCCAACTGGTGTTATTTCCAAATGTGCACTTAGGTGATGACCAGGGAAACCAATTTGCTGATGAGTACATGCGGTGCTTATTTTTCCATTCTTGTGATTCTTCGCTTAGCAGAATGGGCTCCCTTGCTATCCAGGATAATACAAGAGGTGCTAGATCACCACTGTTTGTTGTGGCTGAGTAGAACTCCATGGCATACATATATCATATTTCATTAATCCACTCATGCATTGATGGGCACTTGAGTTGTTTCCACATCTTTACAATTGTGAATTGTGCTGTTATAAACATTTGAGTGCAGATTTTTTTTTATAGAATGTCTATTGTTCTTTTGGGTAGATTTCCAGTAGTGGGATTGCTGAATTAAATGGTAGTTCTACTTTTAGTTCTTTGAAGTATCTCCATGCTACTTTCCATAGAGGTTGTACTAGTTTGCGGTCCCACCAGCAGTGTATGAGTGCTCCTATCTCTTTGTATCCACGCCAACATTTGTTATTTTGGGACTTTTTGATAAAAGCCATTCTCACTGGAGTTAATTGATATCTCATTGTGGTTTTGATTTGCATTTCCCTGATGTTTAAATATGTTGAGCATTTTTTCATATGTCTCTTGGCCATTATTATCTTCTTTTGAAAACTTTGGAAACCTTATGTCCATTCCTAGTTTGCTAACAGTTTCTTCTTTCTTATAAAAACAACATATTATCTGCTGAATTTCCTAATTACATTATTTCTCTTTGAGCCACAAATTTTTCTATTAATTTTCTAGATGTGTGCTTTTTAAATATTTTTCCCAATTATCTTGTTATATACTTCTAACTTAATGGAATTTGATCACAAAATGTGGTCTGTAAATCAAGTCTTTGGAAATTACTGAGTCTTTAAGTATTAGTATGTGGCCAATTTTATTTTATTTTTTAATACTAATGAGCTTGGTGGCTAATTTGTTAATATCTTACTGAATTGTATTTTTTCTTTGTATATTTCGAACCTATATTAGTTATATGTATCAAAAGATTGAGAGAGATATTCAGAATATATCATATAATAATAAAACATGGAACAAATGCCCCAAATTATATATGATATTATAATATGATGACTACCTAAAAGTATATTTTGTCTAATATTAATCTGGCTATACCACTTGTTTTAATCACTATTTAATTAGTGTAATTTTCTTTTGTCATTTTAGTTCCAATCATTTTTTTGTCATTGTGATTTGTGTTTATAAATAGCAAAAAGCTGATTTCTTTTTCTTTTTCTTTACTCTTATGATCTCTGCCTTTTATAATAATTGGCAATTACAAACCATTTTCCTTTATCATAATTGTGAAGCTTTTGACATATTGCCAACACTTTATTTTGTATTATAGCATCTGTTACACTGTTATTCTTCTTAATATCTTTCATTTTGATCTTTGTATTTAATAATTTTTATTCCTTTTTGTCTCCTCTAATAGTTTTAAAATTATAATTTATATTCTTATTTCTATTTTTAAGTATTTATGCTTAACACTCATATATGTGTGTTTGTCTACATATGGCTAAATCTAAATTCACCAATAATTCCACTATTCTCAAGAAGTATAGAAGACCACTGAACAGCAGAATTGCTAAGAACTCTTTTGTTCTTATATTTTATTGCTATTTAATATTTTACTTATGTGTTACATTTCATTCTCAATATTTTTGGATATCATTTGTATTTTATGTTTAGTACTTTTAGATTTTATATATATATATATATATATATATATATATATTTTTACCAATTCCTGATCTCACCATTCCTTCTTATATTTCACCCTTCTCTGTTTTACTTTTGTTTATTTTTTTAAGGGGTAAATACTTTAAACATTCATTTAGTGAGGGTTGATTAATGGTAAACTCTTTCATTCACCATTTGTCTGAATTATCTTCACTTTACTTTTCATTCTTAAATGAAAATTAAATGGGCATATCATTCTGGATGGGCATTTATAGCCTCTCTGCATTTTTAAGAGTATTTTCCACTGTTCTTGTTATTGTCTAGTCTTGTTTTTGATTAGTCTGCTGTGAGTCTAATCATCATACATTTCTGCTTAAACTGACTTTCCCTTATGGCTGATTTAAAATATTCTTTTTGTCTTTGGTACTTTGAGGTTTTATTTCCAATCATATAAATGTTCATTGGGTATTCATCATGCCTTTTAATATCTTTACTATCATTTTTTTCCATCAAGTCTAAAAAATCATTACCCATTATCTCATTAAATACTGTTTCTTCTTCCTTTTCTTCTCTATTTTCTAGAGTTAACATTAGCATTCTTAATTCTTCTCTGTCTATTCTCTACATTTTTTAATTCCAATTTTATTTTTCCATCTTTCTTCTATCTGTGCCAATCTGGGTAATTTCTTCCGATATTTTTTAGCATATTAATGTTTCCATTAGCTCTATCTAAGCTGTTTAACATTCACTGAATGTATAATGTCAAAACTCATATTTGTAATTTTAAGAGGTTCTATTTAATAATTTAAAAATGTACATAGTTGTTTCAGTGGGTTGTCTTCTGGTATTGTTTGTGTTTTCATATTTTTATTTTCATCTTTATTCCACTAAATTTTTAAATACATATGTTATACTGTATACCCCCAAATTCCATTATCTAAAGATCCTGTGTGTCTAAGTCTTCTCATGTGTTTTTATTATAGCACATGATTTTTGTTCTTGACTAACTTTATACTGTATATTAATATTTAATAAGCTTTATATGTAAGAATTTTGTACAGCTATGGTCATTTTACTGGTAACTTGTCTTTGTTCCTGCATGGCATTCCAAGAATCTTCAAAGTATAAATTTAAACTACAAAGTCATGAAAGAGAAAATCTTTGGTTAAAATTGCATGGGCAGATATATTTCACCTGAAGCTCAGAATAGGCATAGAGATTTGGGGAGGGGGTGGATATCCCTCTGTTGGCATTATTCTGGCATTTCAGTTCTGACTTTCAACTTTCAGGGACATCCTCCTCCTCCACCAACCCCCCCTACCGCCCATGGCAGGCTTCAATTTCTATACCCATGCCATCATCAAGATCTGAATTCTAGATTACAAAGTTAGTGACAATTCCCAGGTTAGCCACAAGTTCACTTCCAAATGGCCACTTTCGTTTTCAGCCTCCTTTTCATTTTTGGCCTCTGGCGATTTTCATTACTTTCTTGTGACTGCATTCATATCATTGAGAGAGTATTTATTATACTTTGATCTGAATTTCCTAAGTGTCTTTTAGAGGGAGTCTATTTGCATTATTATCCTGCCGTATAGTTTAATACTATCTTTTATATATTTGTTTGTGTGACTGTGTGTGTAATAGAACATTATTTCCTGATTAAGAGGGCCAGTATGAATTTAACTTACAGAACAAATCACCACAGCTCATACATGCCAACATGTATTCTTTGCTGTGAGCACATATAGAAAATGAGTTATATGTGCTGCATGAAGGGTACACTTTTTTTTCAATTCATGCTTTGCAAAAGGCATAAAGTATAATGCCTTCTTTTAGAAATGGCTATTCAGTAGGTGATTTACAGTAGCTTAATTGGTGAAAAAAAGGCCAATGAATTTAAATGTCACTTTGAATTTTATTTAAATTATTTTAAAGATTAATTGTGTCTTAATTTAAAAATGAACTCCCCATGGATGCTTAAAAAAGCTTTTGTTTAGTTGGTAGGCATTGATCATCTATGGAACAACACCCATAAAACTAAGAAAAGGAGAAGATTACCAATAATTTTAGCTCCAAAAAATATATTTTCTTAAAAAGCCTTTTAATGGATAGTACAAAAATGAGTATCTGAACCACTTTACAATGTTTAAATTTATTTTTTAAAATGGGGCACATAACCTAAGTAAGAGAAGAAAAATATGGCAAAGATTGATGTCTTAAAATGACTACACAAAATTTTTCCAGTGCTTTTTTACTTCCTTCCATTTTTTCATTTTATTTCCATTTTTTCTTAAACCGCTAATCACCAAATTTCCAAAAGCCACAGTCCATACTGAAGTCATTTAATAGCCTTATAGTCTGAGTATCATATGCCACTTTACATAACTATATATGCCAAAATCTTAATGAAACCCAAGTAAGCTGTCTGTGCTGTGGTTCTTCAGGGATCTTGTCTCTTTTTTATAGAAGTCAATCTCATTTGTTAAGCTTTTTATAAATTTGAACTAAACCAAGGAATATTTAGCTAATAGATATTTTATTACTATCCTAGGAAAATAAACCAATTCTTTTCTCCATATTCTTAATTAGTTTTTTTCTATTTTCCTTTCCTCTTCCCTGCCTTTGTTTATTCTGTCTTGTGTTATATAAAATAATAGCTGGGTTAATATTGGCTATTTTGAGAAATATTACAGGAACACAAGACTATGTAAAATATATGTGTAGCCTAAGTATTGATGAAAATTCATGTAACTATCAACTTGTTCAAAAAGACATTTCTAGCACCCTTGAAGCTTTTGTACATCATTCTCTCAAAATATTTCTTCCTGCAGAAATAATCAGTCTCTTGATGTCTGTGATAATTCCTTTGCTTATCTTTTTAAAATTTTACTCTGTATGCATCAATTTACAACATTGCTTTGGTTTGCCTGGTTTTAAACTCTGTGTAAATAACACATACTATGTATCATTATATGCCTTGTTTCTTGTGCTGTACACCATGAGCTTATTTCATACTGGTGTATACCACTCATTCATTTTCATACTCTACTACAGTTTTACATTTCTTGAATATAACAAGATGTATTCATTCTATCATTGGTAAACATAACCACTTTTGGACTAATTTAAAAAAAAACTGCTAAGAACATTTTTGTGCACGTCTTCTAGTGCACATAAACAAATGCTTTCCTAGAGTATAAATGCATAAAATTGAATTGCTGAATTATAGACTACATATAACTTAAAATTTTCTAAAATGCTTCCATAATAATTTGTACCCATTGTATCCATATTTTCACGCACAAGTGGCATTTTTCTGGTTTGTTTAAATGTTAATCTGGTAGGATTTTAATGGCATTCATGGTTTAATTTGCATTTCTCAGATTACTAAATGAGTTGAAACATTTTCACATGTGTTTGAGAGATTTTGATTTCTTCTTGTCTGTAATGCTTTTTTTTTTTTGTTAAATTTTACCTTTGTAAAGCATATTTGATCAATGCAAAGTTAAACTTATCTTTCAAATGGGTTTTCTGGTTTTATCTGTGTAATTAGTAGTTAAGGCTTCCTTAAAAATCTCAGAGCTTCTGACTACTACTGCCATTCCATCCTTTACAGGTTATACTCCAGTCATTCTATTCTATTTGTAATGCTCTGATTATATCAGACTGAATCATGCTTCTTTGTACAGACAGTACTACTATAAAGCTTATTTTGAGAACAAAAAAATAAAACAAATTCTCGGGGCATTGTGTTAAGGTTTAGGAAATATGGTGCAGTACAAAAGGGATAAAATATAATACCTATAATAGTAAAATTAATTATTCATTAATAAATCAGAACTAATATCCTATAAATGTAATGAATAAAAATATTAGAGATGTTGAGTAAGGGCCTTATCTAAGTCCATTGAAACTAGTTTATTAAGTTTTTATGGAAAATGTATGTTTATGATAGATTTGAATCTGCTAGTAAAAATCTGTTTTGATCAGTAGTTATGTATCTAAGATTCCTTGAAGTAGTTAGAAAACATAAACTATGAAAAAAAAAGTTCCAATACCCTGGTCTTGCTATCCAGTGTATTTAATGAGATGAGATTATCATACCAATCACAAATAAAAAGATAATAAAATGTAGTAAAATATAAATTAATTTTTAATACAACCTATGAGTAGGACAGGAGTTCACAAGGTCTATCTGTGAGCAATAAAGATGAGATGATAGATGTACCTCCCTTTAAAGATGGGTAAGGATTCTTTTCCCCAGTGTATGTTTTTCTCTGCTTTGTCAAATATTACATGGCTTTATGAGGATGGTTTTATATCCGAGTTCTCAGTTCTGTTCCATTTGTCTGTATCTCCATTCTTTTGCCAGTACCATGCTGTTTTAGTTACTATAGCCTTGTAGTATAGCTTGAAGTCTGACAAATTGATGCCTCCTTATTTGTTCTTTTTGCTTAAGATTGCTTTTGCTATACAGAGTCTTCTCTGGTTCCATACAAAGTATAGAATTATGTTTTCTAGATCTGTGAAAAATGGTGTTGGTATTTTAATAAGGACAGAATTGAATCTGTAGATCACTTTGGGTAGTATAGACAGTTTAACAGTGTTGATTCTGCCAACCTATGAGCATGATATGGTTTTCCACCTGTTTACATCCTCTGCTATTTCCTTCCTCCGTGTTTCATAGTTCTCCATGTAAAAATGTCTGTTACCTTCTAGTTAAATATATTCCTAGGTATTTTATTTTCTTTGTTGATATTGTGAAGGGTATTGAGTACTTGATATAGTTCTCAGTTTGAATGTTGTTGCCGCATAGTCATGCTACTGATTTCTTTACATTGATTTTGTAACCTGAGACTTTGCAGAATTTGTTTATCAATTCCAGTAGTCACATAGCAGAATCCTTGGGGTTTTGTAGATACAAGATCATAGCATCAGCAAAGAGTGATAGTTTCACCTCTTCTGTTCCCATTTGGATGCTCTTGATTTCCTTCTTTTGTCTGATTGCTATGGCTAGGACTTCTAGCACTACGTTGAATAGAAGCTGTGATAGAGGGCAACCTTGTCTGGTTCCAGGTCTAAGCAGGAATGCTTTCAATTTTTCTCCCATTCAGTAAGATTTTGGCTGTGGTTTGTCATATATGGCTTGTATCATTTTTAGGTAAATCCCATCTATGCCTATTTTGTTAAGTGTTCTTATCATAGAAGGGTGCTGAATTTTGGTGAATGCTTTCTCTGCATCTATTGAGAGGATCATATAGTCTTTCTTTTTGTTTTTATTTATGTGGTGAATTACATTTATAGATTTGCATATATTGAACTATCCCTGCATCTCTGGGATGAAGCCCACTTGGTCATGATGAATTATTTTTTTTGATAAGCACCTGAATTCAGTTGGTTAGGATTTTGCTGAGACTTTTTGTGTCTATATTCATGAGGGATATTGGTCTGTAGTTTTCTTTTTTCTTGTGTACTTTCCTGGTTTTGGTATCAGGGTGATGTTGGCTTCATAAAATGTGTCAGGAAGGATTCCTCTCTTCTCAATGTTGTGGAATAATTTCTGGAGGATAGGCACCAGTTCTTCTTTGTAGGTTTGGTAAAATTTGGGTGTGAAACCATCTGGGCCAGGACTTTTCTTTTTGGATACGTTTTTCATTGCTGCTTCAATTTCAGTACTTGATATGGGTCTGTTCAGGAATTCTATTTCTTCCTGATTGAGCCTGGGGAGTCTGTGTGTATCTAAGAATTTGCCCATTTCCTCTATGTTTTCAAGTTTATGTGAATAGAAGTTTTTATAATATTCATAGATGATATTTTGTATTTCTGTGGTATCAGCTGTAATTTCTCCTTTTTCATTCCTGATTTAACTTATAAGAGTCCTTTCTTTTCTGCTTCTTGTTAATTTAGGAAGAGGTGTGTCAATTTTCTTTATTTTTTCAAAGAACCAACTTTTTGTTTTATTGATCACCAGTAAATTTTATTATCAATTTCATTTAGTTCTACTCTGATATTTGTTGTTTCTTTTTTCTGCAGGGTTAGGGGTTGGCTTGCTTATAATTTTCCAGTTCTTTGAGACAATTCATTAGATTGTTGATTTGTGATCTTTCTGTCTTTTAGATGTAGGCATTTATGGATATAAATTTTCCTCTCAGGGCTGCTTTAGCTGTGTCCCACAGATTTTGATAACATGTGTCTCCTTTAACATTTAGTTCAAAGAATCTTTTGATTTCCATCTTAATTTTCTCCTTAACCAAATAATCATTCAGCAGAAGGTTGTTTAGTTTCCATGACTTTGTATAGAGATGAGAGTTTCTGTTGGAGTTCATTTCTAATTTTATTCCACTGTGGTCTGAGAAGATGCATGGCATAATTTCTATTTTTTAAAATTTGTTGAGTCATGGTTTGTGACCTAGGGTATGGTCAATCTTAGAGAATGTCCTATGCGTTGATGAAAAAATGTACATTCAGTGGTTTTGGAGTAGAATGTTCTGTAAATGTCAATAAGGCCCATTTGTTCTAAAGTTTTCTTTCAGTCCATTGTTTCTTTGTCTATTTTCTGTTTTGAGGATGTGTCCTATTGTGTCAGAAGGTTGTTAAGTCCCCAGCTATTACAGTGTTGCTGTTTATCATTTTGTTTAGATCAAGTAGGGTTTGTTTTATGAATCTGGGTGGACCTGAGTTAGGTACACAAATATTTAGAAGTGATATGTCTTCTTGTTGAATTTTACTTTTGACCATTATATAGTGACCATCTTCGTCTTTCGTTACTTTGTTGATTTGAAGACTAAGTTATGTGAAAATAGAACTGCTATGCCATCTTTCTTTTGGCTTCCATTTGCATGAAATATTATTTTCCATCCCTTCACATTGAGTCTGAATGCATACACTGGATAAAAGAATCCTTGTTTAATAGAGGGTGCTAGGAAAATTGGCTAGCCACATGTAGAAGACTGAAACAGGATCTACACCTTTCAACTCTCACAAAAAAAACAACTCACGGTGGATAACAGACTTAAACCTAAGATGTGAAACTATAAAAATTCTGGAAGAAAATGTTGGAAAAATTCTTACAGACATTGGCCTAGGCAAAGAATTCATGAAGAAGACCCCAAAGGCAATCACAGAAACAACAAAAATAAATAATTGGACCTGATTAAATTAGAAAGCTTCAGCACAGCCAGGGAAACAATAATGAGAGTATAGTGGTATTCAACAGTATGAAATAAGCTCATGGTGTACAGCACAAGAAACGAGGCACATAATGATACATAGTATGTATTATTTACACAGAGTTCAAAACCAGTCAAACCAAAGCAATGGTGTAATTCGATACATACAGAGTAAAATTTTAAAAAGATAAGCAAGGAAATTATCACAGACATCAGGAGAGTGACTACAGACAACCTACAGAATGGGAGAAAATATCTGCATAGTAAATATCTGATACAGGGCTGATAACTAGAATCTGTAGAGAACTCAGGAAAGTCAGCAAGAAAAAATCAAACAACCCTATCAAAAAATGGGCAAAGGACATGAAGAGAAACTTTTCAAAAGAAGATAGACTAATGGTCAAAAACATGTGAAAAAATGCTCAACATCCCTAATCATCAGGGAAATGCAAATAAAAACCACAATGAGGTATCACTTAACTCCAGTTAGAATGGTCTTTATCAAAAAGTCCCAAAACAATAAATGTTGGCGTGGATGCAGAGAGATAGGAACACTCGTACACTGCTGGTGGGATTGTAAACTAATACAACCTCTGTGGAAGTTAATATGGAGATACTTTAAAAAGGTGCAAATAGAATTACCATTTGATCTAGCAATCCCATTAGTAGGCATCTAGCCAAAGGAAAAAAAGACATCCTATAAAAAAGACATCTGCACTTGAATGTTTAAAGCAGCACAATTCACAATTGCAAAGATGTGGAAACAACTCTAGAGCCCATCAATACATGTGTGGATTAATAAAATGTGGTGTACGTATACCATGGAATACTACTCAACTACAAAAAACAATGATGATCTAGCACCTCTTGTATTATCCTGGATAGAGCTGGAGCCCATTCTACTAAGAATGGAAAATCAAGCCTCACATGTACTCACTATCAAATTGGTATTGACTGATCAACACTTATGTGCACATATAGTAGAAACATTCATCAGGTGTCGGGCAGGTGCGAGAGGGGTGGAGACGATGGATATATTCACACCTAATGGGTGCAGTGTTCACCATCTGGGGGATGGACATGCTTGAAGCTCTGACTTAGGTGGGATAAAGGCAATACATGTAACCTAAACATTTGTACTCCTGTAATATGCAGAGATTTAAAAAAATGTAGGTAAGGTCTGGACTGTCAAAAGAATCTCAAAATGGGTAAATATTGTGGATGGATAAAGAAGAGGCAAGCGAGATTTGACAGAGGAAAACTTTTGCTTACTGTTTTCTCAAAACAAACACTAAGCTTGACATTCATGGCATATACATGAGTTCTAGTTTCTAAATTATTTAAAATGCTCCTTATTTTACTTGGAAAAATATTCATTAGATCAATTTTGTTCTATCATATACAGTCTGATAATACTGTAGTTGAAATTATCTCCAATGTTTTAAAACTAAATGTCTATTTTTCTTTTATATTTTTACCAAAGCATCATTGGCTTTAATTACTTTTAACATTTAAGCTTTTCCAAGTGTAATTAGCCAGGTGAGGGTGGTAGGGGATATTTGTCAACATTTCTCATGTAAACTCAAATTTTAGGTTCCTCTTTGGAATAAAATAGACTATTCACTGTTTACAAGGTTACTCCTGAGTTTTGAAAATTCTCTTCTCATGATTTTCCCCCATATTCAATTTTGGCTGCCAGTCAGACAGAAAGTGGAAGGATACTTTTTACTTGCATCTGAAACGTTAGCAGCAGACAATAATTGCTCCAGATCTGTCAAATTGATACATTAAATGCCTACTTTTCATGCTTAAAACAAATATTTTTAATATTTCCTTATATGAATTCAGTCTATTGTGAAAAATTATGGCAAATATTTAATTAGTTTTTCCCCAAAGTATCTAGTTAATTAAAGTAGCATATGCTATGGGGATAGAATAGCATGACTTTTCCTCTTTTAAAAAATAATGGCATTGTTGATGTGATATCTGCAAGATGGGTGAATAGGTGGCACACTGCTCATATTACCCCACAACAACAAGAATTCTGTGTTCATGCACAGATAAAAGTCTCTTTGTAGGAATATTGGGAATCAGATGAGAGGTTATGAAACTCCTGTTGAGCCCAAGACTTGGAGGGCCATTTTGAGAGTACAGACCCATACTCAAGTGTCAGATCTGTTGTTTGTGTTCCTTCATTAAAACCTGGAAACAGCCCTATTCCTTGATGGGCTTGGCTAAAGCCATGTTTGGCCTTAAGTCTGCTACCAAAACCATCTACCAAGGGGTCCCAGAGGAGTCACACATAATAGTGCCTCAGCAGAAATGCTCGTCTGCTTGCCAATATTGGTCTCAGGAGTGGATTTGAAAAGTACCCTGTAACTTGGCTCTAGTCCCCCTCAGTTGTGGTTGAAGTTAGCAATGCTTGAACAAGGACCCAGAAGGAGACACCCTTCAGTGCCACTGGGATAGGCTTGCCAGCCTCTGTCCCAAAGCAGATTCTGAAGGGGCCTTGCCTTGGCTCCAGCCAGGAAGATAGCCCACCTATGTAGAAAACTGCTGGGAGACACACCTATCTAAAGCTCTGTGATAGGCATGCCAGGCTCTGTCTCACAGCAGATCCTGAAGGATTCCCTGTCTCTGCTCCAGCCCCTTTGCACTGGAGGGAAGTATGGGAAGTAGCTAGGGAAGTAGGACACCTGTGCAGGGAGCTGCTGGGAGTCTTGCCCATTCAAACCTCCATGACAGGCTTCCCAAACTCCATTCCACAGCAGATCCTGAAGAGGCCTTGTCTCAGCTCCAGACCCCTCTTGCTGTAGTTGGAGAACTATTCCAATGGCACAGGGAACTCCTGGGAGACATATATCTCTGGGCCAAACAGACATACTTGCTGGCCTTCATTCTACAGTGAAGCCTAAACGAGACCTGTTTGGGCTCCATTACCCTTTTTCCACAGACCCACATTTGTCCTGCCTGTGCAGGGAACTCCTGGGAGATATACCAGGTCAGGCTTGCCAGCCTCCATCCCACAGGATTTCTGAGAATTACCCTGATTATCAGTTCTTTCCTCTCTCAGCTGTGTTCATGGAGCAATCCTGCCCACATAGGAAACTGCTGGGTGTCTCATTGGCAGGTGCCACCAGGTTGGGCTTGCCAACATTACTTCTACCAAATATTTGCAATTACCCTGAAGCTCAGTTTCAGCCCCTGCCAGCTGTGGTCTGGGAGCAGTTCTATCCAATCAGGCCCTATCAGGAGATAAACCCGTATGAGCCTCTGTGCCAGGTTTGCCAAACCAAGCTTTGTCCCTATAATGGATCCTCAAACAGCCCTGCATCTTGGTCCTGGCCCATCTTGTCTAAAAACTAAGAGAAGTTCTGTCCCTCTGGAGACTCAGACAGAACCACATCCAGTAGTGCTTCTGCATGAAGACCCAGAATGAAACATGTTCAGTAGTGCCCCTGCAGGCTGATGCCCTGACCTCAGTCACATTGTGGATCTTGAAAATACCCCATAAATTGGCTCCAGCGCTTCTCAACTGTAGCCTGAGAAAAGGCCTATCTTCTCAGGAGCCCAATAAGGATACATGCCCACCCCCGAAGACAGGCCTGAAGATGTCTGTGTTGGCTGTGGACCTGAAACAACCCTGTGTCTTAGTTACAGCTCATCTAACCCATGAAATGGAGCAGTAATAACAGCCAAGAAACCAATCGAGCCAGAGACCAACAGGAGCCTTCCCAGAGACCTAAAGGAAGCCACACCCATCAGTGGACCTGGTATTAGGCCCACTGCCTATGAACCCTAAAGAGGACCCTTATCTCAGCACCAGCCCCACAGAAAAAGGTCTTGGAGACAGTGTAGTCTACTCAGGGACCAGATAGAACCTGCACACCTCAGGGCCCGTGGGAATAGGCCTGCTAACTGTAATCTCCACTGTGGACCCTGCATCAGTCACAATACCAGATTCAACATAACTCAATTGTGATCTGAGAGGCAATCCCTTTGGTCCAGAGATCATACAGGAAAATAATTTTCTGAAACCAGTCTGTAAGTCTGAATGAGGCATTTGCTCCTTCAAATGCACAGATACCAATATGAGGATATATGGATAACAAAGAATAAGGCAAATGTGACACCACCAAAGAAAACTAATAAAGTTTCAATAATTGACCCCATACAAATGGAGCTCCATGAATTGCCTGAAAATAATTCAAAGTAATCATTGAGATTGCAATGAGATGCAAGCAACTGAAGATAGGTAACTAAATAAAATTAGGAAAATAATTCATGAACGAAACAATAAGTTTAATAAAGAAATAGAAACCATACAAAAGAATCAAACAGAAACTCTGGAGCTGAATAATATGACAGAACTGAAAGATTCAATATAGAGTTTCAACAACAGATTCAATCATTCAGAAGAAAAAATCAGTTAACTCAAAGATGGGTCATTTGAAATTAGCCAATTAGAGGAACAAAAAGAAAAGAAATGAAACAGTAAGAAAGCATAAAGGCTCTATGGGGCATCACCAAATGTACAAATATACTAATAAAGTAGTACCTGAACGAGATGAGAAAGACAAAAGGGTAGAAAAGCTCATTTAAAGAAATACTGCCTGAAAAATTCCCAAATCATAGGAGGCATATAGACATTCAGATTTAGGAAGCTCAAAGGATCCCATGCAATATCAGTTCAAAAAAGAATACTCTGAGACATTTGATAATCAAATTATTAGAAGTTGGGTGGGTATGGTGGCTCCTGCCTGTAATTCTAGCACTCTGGGAGGCCAAGATTGGGGGATGGTTTGAGGTCAGGAGTTTGAGACCAGCCTGAGCAAGAGTGAGATCCCATGGCTACTAAAAAAATAGAAAAAAAATTAGCCAAGCAAATAAAAAAGAAGGAAAAAAAAATTGGTTGAGCATGTTGGCACATGAGTATAGTCTCAGCTTCTTGGGAGGCTGAGGCAGGAGAATTTTTTGAGCCCAGGGGTTTGAGGTTGCTGTGAGCTAGGCTGACAGCATGGCACTCTAGCCTGGGCAATGTAGCAAGACTTTGTTTAAAATAATAATAATAATTCTTAGAAGCCAAAGGCAAAGAGAATCTTGAGAGCAAGAGAGAAGAAACTCATTGCACATAAAGGATCTTTTGTAAGGCTATCAGGAGATTTATCAGCAGAAAGCTTGAAAGCTAGGAGGGAATGGGAAGACATATTGAAAGTGCTAAAGGAAAAAGGTAGCCAACCAAGAACACTATATCATGCAAAACTGTCCTTCAGAAATAAAGGAAAGATAAAGACATTTGAAGACAAACCAAAGCTAAGGGAGTTCATCACCATGAGATTGGCATGGCAAGAAATGCTAAAGTAAGTTCTTTGAGTTGAAACAAAAGATAGATAAGTAACAATATGAAATATATGAAAGTATAAAACTCACTATTAAAGATAAATAGTGAAATTCAGAATATTCTACTACTGTAAAGGGGTACATAAATCACTCTTAACTCTAGTATAAGTGTTCAAAGACAAACGTATCAAAACTACTATAGAGTCAAATAGAAGAAATAATACCTGGTATTCAATAGGTCAGTACGGTGACTATTATCAACAATAATGTATTGCACATTTCAAAATAGCTAGAAGAGAAGAATTTAAATGTTTCTAGCATAAAGAAAAGATCAATATTTAAGGTGATGGATACCCCAATCACTGTGATTGGATCATATGAATGTATCAAATTATGACATGCCCTGCCAAATATGTACATTGATTATGTATAAATTAAGGAAAAAAACAAAAGAACTATAGCTATAAATTGGTTAATAGATACACAATATAAACAGATGTAAAGTATGAGAGCAATAGCACAAAATGGGAGAAAAGTAAACTTGTACAAGTTGTGTATGTGATTGAAATTAAGGTACTATCAGCTTAAATTAGGACATTGTAATAATTTTGCATAATTAGGATATTTTGCATAATTCTCATGGTAACCACAAAGGAAAAAAACCTCTAGTAGATACACAAAGAATAAAGGAAAAGAAATCAAAGCATATCAGTACAAAAATACAACACATCACCAAGAAAGACAGCAAGATTGGAACAAATAAAAGAACTATTAATATAAAACAGTAAGTAAAAATTAATAAAAAGATAGTAGCAAGTCCTTACCTACCAATACTTACTTTAAATGTAAATGGATTAAATTCACCAAACAAAAGACATAGAATAGCTAAAATGAATTTAAAGAAATCAAGATCCAACAATATGCTGCCTACACGAGACGTACTTTATCCTTAAATTATATATAGACTGAAAGTGAAAAGATATAAAAAACTATTCTAGGCAAACAGAGGAGGGGGTACCTATACTTATATCAGTCAAAAACTGTAAGGAAAGACAAAGAAAGTCATCATATTATGGCAAACTCATCAAGAGCTTAAAACAATTAGAAAGATATATACATCCAAAAATGAAGTTCTTAAATATATAACACAAATATTAATAGATATGAAGGGAAAGCCAGACTTCAATACAATAATATGGGGAATTTCAATACTCCACTTTCCACAATAGACAGATCAAGCAGATAGAAAATCAATAGGGAAATAGTGAAATTGAATATCACTTTAGACCAAATGAACCTAACATCCATATATAAAATGTTCTATCCAACAGTCACAAAACGTACAGTCATCTGAAACACATGAAGAACATTATCTAGGATAGACTATATGTTAGGCCATAAAACAATTCTTAAGATATTTAAGAAGATTGAAATCATATCAAGCATCTTCTCTGATCATAATGAAATAAAACTAGAAATAAACAGTAGGAGGTTTTTCAAAATTCACAAATACATGAAAATTAAAGAGCATGCTCCTGAACAACTAATGGGTCAATAAAGTAATTAAAAGGAAAATATTTACAAATCTTGAGATAAATCAAAATGAAAGCCCAATATACCAAAACTTATGGGATACAGTAAACGAAGTGCTAAGAGGTAAGTTTATAGCCAAAAATGACTACATCATAAAAGGTGAAAGGTCTAAAAATAAAAAACTTAATGTTACACTTCAAGAAACTAGAACAAGGAGCTGAAGATTAGTAGAAGGAAAGAAATAATAAAAATAAGAACAAAAATAACTGAAATAGAGACTAGAAAGACAACAGAAAAGATCAATAAAACTAAGAGTTGGTCCTTTGAAAAGATGAACAAAATGTGCAAACCTTTAGACAGAAAAAAACTACAAAAAAAGAGAAGACTCAAATAAAATCAGAAACAAAAGAGATAATATAACTGATACTACAGAAATACAAAGGGTCATAAGAGGCTACTATGGACAATTTTATGCCAATAAATTGAATAAACTTAAAAAATGGAGAAATTTCTAAAAACAGACAATGTATCAAGTCTGAATCAAGGACAAAATAAAAAATATGAACAAACCAATAATATGTAAGGAGACTGAATCAATAATAAAAATATTCCCCTCAGAAATAAGTCCAGGACCAGATGGCCTCTCCAAACATTTGAAAAAGAATGAACACTAACTGTCATCAAACTCTTTCAAAAAGTCACAGTGAAGGGAATAACTTCCAAATTCATTTTATGAGGCCACCATTACCTTGATACCAAAGCCATACAAGGATATTGCATGAAAAGAAAATTGCAGGCCAATATCCCTGAGGAACATCCATGCAAAAATCAACAAAATACTAGCAAACTGAATTCAACAGCACATTAAAACAATTATTCACCATGATCAAGTGGGTTTTATTCCTGGGATGCAAAGATGGTTCAACATACACAAATCAATAAATGTGAAACACCCTGTTAACAGAATGAAGGATAAAACACATATGATCTTCTCAATAAATGAAGAAAATAAATTTGAGAAAATTCAACATTCTTTCATGATAAAAACTCTCAAAAATTCGAGTACAGAAGTAATGTACCTCCACATAATATAAGACACATGAAAAACCCAGAGATAACATCATACTCAATGGTGAAAAGTTGAAAGTTTGTCCTCTAAGACCAGAAACAAGACAAGATGCCTATTTTAACAATTTCTATTCAGTCCAGTAATGGAAGTTCTAGTCAGAGAAATTACACAAAGAAAAGAAATAAAAGGCGGCCGGGCGCGGTGGCTCACGCCTCTAATCCTAGCACTCTGGGAGGTCGAGGCGGGTGGATGGTTCGAGGTCAGGAGTTCAAGACCAGCCTTACCAAGAGCGAGACCCCGTCTCTACTAAAAATAGAAAGAAATTATCCGGACAACTAAAAATATATATTGAAAAAATTAGCCGGGCATGGTGGCGCATGCCTGTAGTCCCAGCTACTCGGGAGGCTGAGGCAGGAGGATCGCTTAAGCCCAGGAGTTTGAGGTTGCTGGGATCTAGGCTGACGCCATGGCACTCACTCTAGCCCAGGCAACAGAGCGAGACTCTGTCTTAAAAAAAAAATGAAGAAAAAGAAATAAAAGGCATTCATATCAGAAAGAAAGAAGTGAACTTGTCTCTGTATTCTGATGACATGATCTTATATATAGAAAACTCTAAAGGCTCCATCAAAACAAAATATGATAGAAGTGATAAATGAATTCAGTAAAGTTTCAGGGTATAAAATCAACCTACAAAATTCAGTACCATTTCTTTATACTAACAATAAACTGAAAAAGAAATTTAAAAATGAATCTTGTTTACGATAGCACAAAACATGTACTTAGGAGTAAACTTAACTAAGGAAGTAAAAGATCTGTATGCTGAAAACTATAAAACATTGATGAAAGGAATTGTAGAAGATGCAAATAAATAGAAAGGTTTTGTTTATAAATTGGAAGAATATACCTAAACTATCTATACTACCTAAAGCGATGTACAGATTCAATACAATCACTATCAAAATCCCAATGCAATATTTCACAGAAATAGAAAAAAATTCTAAAACTCATCTAGGATCACAAAAGGTCTCAAATAGCCAAAGCAATCTTGAGAAAAAGGAACAAAGCTGGAGGCATCACACTACCGGATATCAAACTATACTACAAAGCTATAGTAAACAAAATATAATTACACTGACCTAAAAACAAACACACTGACCAATGGAAAAGGATAAAGAGCCGAGAAATAAACCTAAGCATGTACAGTCAATTGATTTTCAACAAAGGTGCCAAGAATTCACAATGGAGAAAGGACAGTCTCTTCATTAAATGGTGCTAGGAAAACTGGATATCTGCATACATCTGTATATACACTACATACAAAAATAAAATCAAACGGGATTAAAGACTTTAATATAAAACTTGAAACTGTAAAACTAGCAGAAGAAAACACAGGAAAAATGCTCCACAGCGTTGGTCTGGGCAAAGATTTCACTGGACATGACCCTACAAGCACAGGCAACAAAATAAAAAATAAGCAAATGGGATTACATCAAACGAAGAAGCTTCTTTATTGCAAAGGAAAGATTAATAGAGCACAGAGACAACCCACAGATTGGGAGAAAATGTTTCTAAACTATATATTTGATAAGAGGCTAATATCTAAAAATGTATAATGAACTCAAAGAACTCAATAGTAAGAAAACAAATAATCTAATGAAAAAAGTGGACAAAGGAACTAAATAGACATTTCTCAAAAGCAGACATACAAACGGCCAACAGATATATGAAAAAAATGCTCATCATCACTGACCATCATGGAAATTCAAATTAAAATCACAATGAAATATTACCTCATACTTGTTAGAATGGCTATTATCAAAAAGATAAAAGATAAGTGTAGGTGAGAATGTAGAAAAAAGAGAACCTTTGTGCACTGTTGGTGGGAATGTAAATTAATACAGCCATTATTGAAAACAGTATAGAGGTTACTCTAAAAACTAAAAATAGAATTACCATTGACTCAGTAATCTCACTTCTGGGTATATATCCAAAAGGTATTGAAATCAGTAAGCCAAAGAGATACCTGCACTTCCATGTTCATTGCAACGTTATTGACAATAGTGAAGATATGGAAGCAATCTAGGTGCCCATCAATTGAATATGTAACAAAAATATGAAATATATATATAATGGAATACTATTTAGCTTTAAAAAAGGGAGAAATGCTATAATTTATGACAACATGGGTGACCATGGAGGACATTATCCTAATTGAAATAAGCTAGGCATAGAAAGACATATACCACATAATCTCACTCAAATGTGGAATCCAAACAGGTTGGACTTACAGAATAGAGAGTTGAATGACGACTACCAGAGGCTGAGGGAGGGGGATAGATGAGGAAAAGGAAGCTATTTACAAAAGGGTACAAAATTTCAGTTAGATAGGAGGAATGATCTTTAGTCATCTATTGCACAGAATTATGACTATAATAAATAACAATACAATACATATTTCAAAATTGCTATAAAAGAATATTTTAAGTGTTTTCACTCTCCAAAATAATTAGTATGTGAGGTGGTGGATTTGTTAATTAGTCTGTTTTAATCATTCCATATTATAAATATACATCAAAACATCACATTGTACCATATATACGTATATATACACACACATATACATAGACACACATATACAATTATTACCTGTCAATTAAAATTTTAAAAGATTTTTAAAAATCAAGTAATGCTAATATTAAAAACTGGCATTGTCATTGTATAAGCAAAAGTTATGACCTGGTATTCAGCAGTTTTGAAGTCTCAGCGATTTACGACAGCAAAGCTTTTTAAATTTTTTTATTTTTTATTTTTTGCTTACTTGCCCTGCAGAAATATATCCTAGTCAGCAGAGTAACTCTATTCAGTGGAACTTCAGAGTCACTGGAGGACCCAGGCTGATGAAACAAAAATTATGTGGTCACTTTACTTGGGGGAAAAGAAAGCTCTGGAGATTGGCACAACCAATTAAATATTTGGCCTGGAAATGTCACAACTCATCTATGTATATATATAATTTGCTTACCAGAACTCCTTATTTGATCCAACATAATCAAAAGGGCAAGAAAGCTCACTGAACAATGTGTCTGAAAGTTCAAGAGTCAGAAATATTTAGTAAGCAACAGTAAAGTTTGCCTATTTTAATTGATACATCTTCAGTTTACTTCATATAACACAGATAACATCTGTAATGATGGGTGAACTTTCCAGGTATGCTGTTTCATTTATCAAAATTGTATAAGCAGTTGAACTTTTTACAGTTAATTTTTTCTTGTTACTTGATCAATGATTTTTAATAACTTTTTTCATGAATTTGAGATTTTTAACTCAATGTCAATACAAATAATAATTATCATCACTCATAAAAATAAGGATACCTATTTGAATGGCACTGTATCAGCACAAAAATTAGATGTAATTGCTTCAAAAGTTAATTATTAAATGAATATCCATTGAGTGATCATATATTTTTGACTATTTTCAATATTTGTATAAGTTCTTTTAAACATAGTTCACTGATTTTATTTCAATTAAATGTGACAACAATCTCTTTCCTATGTATGTAAAATGTTAACTTTTTGTGCATGATAAATATAAATTTTAATGAAGATATTTATTCAACATCTTAAAGTACAATGAAGTCACACGTACACCTGCTAGAACCCAAGTGAAGTGTCTGGAAATAAAGAAGGATAGTAATAATTAAGAGGTGAAGATTCAGCACTTTTCTCAATGTGAATGTGCATCTGAGAATAAATACAACACAATCTTAAGTAATCAGTCCATCTTTTGATGTCTTTGAAAGCAAAAGAAATTCTCCAGAGAGTTGTCAGGTCATTTAGAAGGAAATGAATAACATTGAGCAAGTGGCTAGGAGTTGGAAACTATTTTTATACCATTGGAGAATTAGATTAAATGACTGTATTTATTAGGAAAGGGACCATGGAGAAACACTGACTATGAAGGATTTATAAGAACTGTCTACAATGTTGTACACATAAGATAATATGTTCCGTATTTTGTGGGTAGTTTAGCAGACTATCAAGAGAATTTTTGAAAAAATGTTCTGTTTACCATTTGATTACAACTTAACTCATGAGGCATAAATCCACTGTACAAAATATTTCATAGTGTGAAATGCATATGGAAGTTCCCCTTCATAATTAATACACAGTTCATCAGGTCTAGATGTGAGGCTGTTTTGCCTGTTTTCACTATTAATTGTGATATTGACTTTTTTGTTTTTATGAAATTATTTTCAAATAACCTTTTAAAAAATAGGAATACTTTTGTGTTTTCAGAAAATCTGCAAACAGTACAGAAAGTTTCTGAATACCTTTCACCCAATTAACATCTTACCTTGTCATGATGTATTTGTCAAAACTAAGAAATCAAAATTGGTAGCATTGCCACTCACCAAATTCCACACTTCACTTGATTTTTACCAGTTTCTTCCTAATGTTCTTTTTCTGTTCCAGGATACCATAATTACATTTAGTTGTCAGGTCCCCTTCACTTCCTCTGTTCTATGACAGTTTCTCAAATTTTAATTGTTTTTGATGACCTCTGCATATTTGAGGAGCACTTGTCAGGTATTTTGGAGAAAATCTCTCAGTTTGAGTTTGTCTGATATTTTGTTTGTTTTATTTGTTTGGTTTTGCTTTTATGATTAGACTGGGGCCATGGGTATTTGGGGAGGAAGAATGCAAAGGTGAAGTACCGTTCTCAGTACATAATAGCAAAGATACACACAATTAAAATGGCTTGTTCCCTGATGATGTTATCCTTGGTCATCAACTTGAAGTAGTATTTACCGTTTTTCTTTACTTTAAACATATGTACCCCCCTACCCCTCCCAACTTTGAGTACTCTACACTTTTGAAGACTAATAGGGATTTAAAAAATATTTTTCCTTCAGAGATTTTTAAAAGAACATCATGTCTAACTTAAAAGCACAGAATAAAGCAATAAAAGTATCAAAGAATAGACTGTTGCTTCCTTAGCCTAGAAAAAAATATAGAGAGCCAATTTATAAATCTTCAAATGGAAGGTTGTCTTTGTTTTATTAAGTGCTCATTATTGGTGTTAAGATTTAGATTGTTAGGCTTTAATGAAGCTTAATTAGCTACACTTAAAGGAAATTTAAAATTTTGATGAAAGTGTTCTGGAAACATTCACTGGAAATTATTGAGGAAAAGATTAAAAGAAATTATTACATAGAAGAACCCAAACAGTAAAAAGTAAATGAAAGAGTTCTAAAAGAACAAAAATCATTTAAAGATTAAAGAACTACAGAGGTAACTCTTTTAATGTACGAATAGACAAAATAAATTTCATTACTGGAATCAAGTGTGCTTGAATAAATAAATAAAAGCCAGCTAAGTACCATGATTATTCAGTGCTCCTAGAAGCTTTTTATAATCTCTTCATCCCAGGTGATCAGAACATTTTTAACTGACTTAAAAAGTAAAGACTGATGAGTGTGCCAGGATAAAGACAGACAAATCAGTTAAGTAACCATAGAAATTGATGATAAAATTTCTTTCCTGGGATAATAACATTTTTCAATTCATCTATTTCTATTCTGATTAATTAGGAGAATATTTTGAGTGGGTTCTGGCAGATTTATTGCTAATTAGTTTGGCTCAAACTTGCTGCCTATTACAGGATGTAGTGACAGCCCTTATGTGGGGTTATATTTATTAGGAGAATAAAATCACTGGATTAGGTCCCTACATAAAATGAATATTTTTAAGTAAGCTTTCCTCCATCATATCGTGAGTCCTTCTTAAATAGGAATGGCAATATGAATATGAAATGTGAATTTTAAAATTTAAAAGCCTATCTGCTTGTGGGGAGTTAATAATTTGCATGGAGTATTAAAAACATTTTTCTTTTCTCCTCATAGAAATTAATTGAAGAATCTGTGCATTTATACCTACCAATTATGCCCTTTTAAAATAGTTATACAATTGCCTATGGCAAATTTCAAGTAAAAGCTACATTGCAACCTTAGCTTTGTTTTGTGAGTCACAGTAGAAATAGAAAGTTATATTTTAACATTTGCAGTGAAATGATGGGAAGGAACTCCTTTATCTAAAAATAAATAACCATAAAATATTTCCAAAAACTGAGTTTTGCAAGCAAATAGCCATGGTCTTTGTTCAGACCTGTGTATGTTTGCCCTAATCCTGTAATAGCTTGGTCTCCCTGCTATCAGCATCTTCCCATGCCAATCCATTAGGTTTAATGTTTTAAATTCCTCATGTGATCAAACCACTCTTCACACACACACACACACACACACACACACACACACACACACACAAATGCAATGCATTCCATCTGCTGAAGGATAAAGTCTAAATCTGTTCGTATGTTTTACAAGACTGGACAGTCTCAGACTAAACTCCCTTTAGTTGAAAATTAGGCTTGGGTATGTCAATGTGTTTGCAGTGCCCTTATTTTCTCCTACTCATTGTGTTTTCATCGGTGTCATCTTCACTCATAGTATCTACCTGCTTACTCTTCATCCTTTAAGAAGCTAGGTTAGGAATTTAGGTTTCTCTTCCATGAATTCATCCTAGATTTCACAAGAGCACCCCCTTTGCCTCCTCACTTAGCACCCTGTTTATTCCTGATTAATGCATACCCTGTTGTTTGGGCATTGCTTGTTTTGTCATTCATCTTTTACTCCAGAATGTGTAAGGAATTCTGCATTTTGCATTCCTCATTTCAAGTGCATGTCACAGTCCTTGCCAAAGACCAAACCACTCAATACATATTTATAGAGTAAAGAGAAGGAAAACATACAGTGATTTTAATTGTGGGAAGAAAACAAATGTCATGAAGAAATACCTAAATATTTTCATCTTGATTTATAGTATAAGATTATTTTCTCGATAGTTTAATATGGCTGACATTGATACATGGCATTATCTCCTTAAAATTTAATCTTTTGTTAGCCAGAATATTGCAACAGAAAAAGTCACTGACTTTTTTGGATTTATTTCCTCTTTTTTTCATTTTGAAGGAATCAATTAACAATTGGTGCCTAACTGCATAAGAACTGGTGTTACAAGAGCACCTAACATAATACTATCCTTTTGAGTACTAAAAAATAAAAAAATAAGGAAATAAATATTTATAACTCTTTTAAATTGTGAATTTCTAAATAATACTTCCTAAAACAGCTTCTTAGAACCACCAAATCTAGCTTTGAGCTGCTGCTTCTGATTCTTCCTGCTATCCTGATAAATATTTGGAATTCAGTATATTTTCCAAAGATAAACTTTGAGTTTTTAATGGGTATATAGGGGTGAGGTAAGGATGATGTGCTGTTTGAAGAAACTCCAGTCTAGAAAATTCTGATTCTAACCAATGCTATCCAACCTATGACTGCCCCACTACATCTCTAGAGAACAACTAACATTTTGGAAGTTAGAGGGATGGTTAGTATCTCAACTTTGATGGAGACTATGACTTCATATTTAAAATATTCAGTAAACAGAGAGAGAGAGAGAGAGAGACCTGTTTTGAAAATAATTGTAGGTTTGACTATTGGTATATTGAATATGGCTGGAAGCGAACAGACAAAAGTATCCATCTCAGTCATGAGAGAGTCCTATACCCTGGGTCAAAAGAGAAAGACTTAATGTAAACCTAAAGTGATATCTGAGTACCTGATATTATACAAGTAGAAGGCAGGCTGAGGTGAGGATAATCTTCAATGCTGTCTTTAGATATGGCTCAAGAGAAGGAAGGAACTTCCAGAGGGTAGCACGAAGGGCCATGGAGAACAATGACCTTTGGGGCTATGATCAGGGAGCAGAAAATAAAGGATACTCGAGGAATATTCCCTATCCCACACATTTAGGATTGCTATAGAACAGAAGCTGTTTTGTGTCTCCATTTTTTTCTATATCTAAAAGGAAATGTTTATGTGATTGTTTGGTCTCTATCTCACCATCCCAAAGTATGTGCACACACACATGCAGATAGCTTGGCTTTCTCCAATTTAGATCTATGAATCAAGAGGATTAACATCTAAAACAAATGCAAGCCTATATGAACATCCTGGATGTTGAGGCTGATACCATAGAAGGGAGAGAGGTGAACATTTGTGGCCAATAGCATTGCCCATGGTCAGTTATGACATTGTTCCCAATTACTCACTGCTGTTTTTGTATGAGGATCATTAACCCTATCCATTGCCACCTGAGATGCAATACCTCTTCAAGGGGGGAATATATTTCCTCACCCCATTGACTTATGGTTTTAAATATTTCTTGCTCTGGCCAATGGAATGTATATGGAAGTATTGAGTACACTGAGAAGATGCTTTAAGAGCTATGGTGTGGTTTAGCACTTTTCTCTTTTCCCTTCTGCCATAAGAATAGCATACAACAAATACAGGATGTTGCTAGGTTGCTGGAATGAAAAAG
The DNA here is from genome assembly GCF_020740605.2 of Lemur catta. Classification (NCBI taxonomy): domain Eukaryota; kingdom Metazoa; phylum Chordata; class Mammalia; order Primates; family Lemuridae; genus Lemur; species Lemur catta. Next base: position 72,684,662 of record NC_059139.1, on the reverse strand, counting down.
ACCCATCCCATAGAAGAGAACTGGGAGGCACTGGAGGAGCCACAGCTGAATTGCAGCTACTACAGCTTTAATGTACCATGAACAAGAAATAAACCTTTGTTGCTTCAAGCATCTAAGATTTTGAGGCTGCTTATTTCCCAAGCATAACCTAATAGCAGCTGACTAACATAAACCACCTGAGGGCTATCTTTCTCAAGATTTTACTCATAGCACCTAGCACAGTGCCTGCTACAAAGTCCCTATTAAATAAATGCTTGATATATGCACAAGTGAATGCATGAAGATATCTAGTCATTCATCATCAAACACCTCATTTGGAAAATGTCCCATTATATATTTATTTTGTCTTTGATAACTACGTGAGTCTTCAGGTAACTTTAAGAACCAAACTGTTTAAAGGACTGGAATTTCTTTTGATGAAAAACCAATATTGCCATAATAAGGATGCATTTGAAATTGGGTATTGATAATTCCATTTGTATGTCTGAATAGAAGGGAAAACATCATATCAATGCAAAACGTCTAATATCTTAGCTCCTATAAATCAATAAGGTGAAAGTCAACAATTTCCAATTTTCGTGTAGGTGGTGCCCAAATGAGCACAAAGGTAAACAATTTCATAGAAAAAAAATGGGCAAGAGCAAATTCTAATGGCTCTTAAATGAAAGTTGCATAAAAATGAAAATTAAAAAAGGTATCGTTTTTTCAAATATTTACAAATTTAACATATATAGCAAATTTTGATAAATCACTACATTGGCAATCATTGGAGTAAACAGGCAAATCATACATTGCTGATAGAACTTTTCAAGATGATAGCTTGATAATATCCCTCCAGATTTACAAAAAACACCTAGCTTTAACCCAACAATTCTAACTCTAACATTTTTATCATACGAATATACTTGCATATAAGCAAAATGACCTAAATATAAGGATGTCCAATACAACATTGTTTGTAATAGCAGAATAATGGAAACAATCTAAATGTCAACTAATGATATAAGCACATTGGCATTATAAATGCTTAGTAATTTTATATGTAATCATTTGGAAATGTAGTCCAGTATATTTTTATGTGAAAAAGGAAGTTGTAGAAGAATGTGAAATATGCTGCCATATGAATCAGATTAAAATATATATTTACACAAACATACATGATGCATAGTTAGGGTAACCATGTGTTTCAGCCCAGGATATTTCTGACTTTCTCTGGTTGTCTTGGCATAATTACCATTTGCATACCCTTGCACTCTCAAACTTATCTTAGTCTGATTGATAATTTATCAAGTTGTATATATGTATACCTTATGTTTAGGTAACATATGCCTAGAATATTTCTTAACGTATGCACAAGAAATATACTGATTAGTGCCTCCAGGATAGCAGTGATCTGGGTTGGAAAGCACACTTGATTTACATTATAGATTTTTATGTAACATGAATTATAAACCATGTGTGTGAGTTGCCAATTCAAACTTAGTACAAAAAATTTGAAAGCAATTACTCAAATTTCTCTTATATTTTATAGAATATAAAATTATTACTGTGAAATACAGGAATAATGGTTAAAATAACAATACAAAATCATACTATGTGATGTGAAGAGAAAGAAGTCAACGGTATCATCATTAGAGAATATTTAAGGGTATAATGATGTAAAATTGCATTTTGTGGCTACAATACTAAATTGTAGCCCTAAGCAGAGTATAATTTTCTCACTATACTCTTGATGTTTTGCAAAAATAAGATGTGTGAGATAATTATGATGACTTACAGTAATTAAATAGATTCCTAATTTGGAAATAAATCTTACGTATTTCCAGTTCTTACCAGGATATAGTGTCCATTTGAACATCATGGAAAATCTCGAAGGACTTTTGTTTTCTCAAAATCCAATCTATATTTTTTCTCCATCCAGAAGGCTACCATAAAATAAAATATCATGGGACAAGCTTCATTAATTATTTGTTAGAATATAAGCTTCTGGTATGGAAGCAGATTTTCCTGGCTGGATCACTGTGATACCCTGTTAGCTACAACAGGTGTAGTGTAGCATATTGTTAGTACTCAATAACTATATGTTGAATAAATGAATGGACTAATAAATAAAAGATTATGATTTGACAGCTATTCTCATGCTTCAGGGTATAAATTGGCAGAAACTTTTTTCAGGGTGTGGCATTTTAATAGAAGAACCAAATTTAAAATAATAAGTAGACTTTCTAAGCCAGCAATTTTATTTCTAAAAATTTATGCTGTGATGATATTCATATACCAGGATCACATACTCCCACAACATATATTGTATGTTCAATGGGACATGATTACACATAATGAAATGCCATAAATATTCATTCTCTGAGAAATATTTAAAATCTGTTATTTAGATATATAAATGGAATACACACAGACACTGAAAAGAAGAAAGCAGATAGATATTTTCTGAATTAATTTATAAGAAAGAAAAGACAAGGCAAGAAAAGAAGGAAAAAAAAAGGAAAAAAGGAAGAACATAATCCTTCAACCAAGGGATCCCAAGAATGGCACAATCAAATATGAAAACTTATAGTCAGCAATGAAATCAATTAAATACCTTTTATAATTATGATAAATTAATTAAGAGGGGGCATATATGCACATTATATATGTTTATTTGATCATAGGTGTGTTTTCCTATTACCAAGCTCCACAAAAGCTGAGATCTTGATTTTTGTGTTCACTGTGTGTTTCTTGTGCCAATTCGTAGTAGACACTCAAAATTTTTGTGGGTTTTTTTTTTTTTGAAGTATCTAAAAAGATCAGGTATTCTCTGTGTTATATATTCTCTGTGATGATGTGAACTAGACAGAGATTTAAAGTAAGATGATTGGACAAATTTCTCCTAATAAGTCTACAATTTTAAAAATATTTTATTATACCGTTTATATGGGAAGAAGCCTGTGGCTCAATATTTTGCTGACAGTACTTTGAACTCCTGCTGCTTTATTATTTTCATACAGAAAGGCACTGGCAGGCTCCAGCTGCTTTTGTACTTTTATACTTCCTTTGGCAATCTAAACAGCATAGCTCTCTCCATGTCCTTTGTGTTAGGTAATGCTATTGACTAAGATCAGTATGCAGATGTGTGAGTCTACAAAAATCAATATGTAACAAGCATCCCCTGTCTGCCTCCTGCCTCGCGAACACACAAAGACTTTTATTTGGTTGGACAATGCAATACCTATTTGTGCACAATGTGCGTGATTATTAATATTCTATTAATATGTGTTTGTCTTATGGCTTGTCTTTTGCCAAGTAGAACTACCTGATTTCAAACTGCTGACAGTCCACATCTCTGTGCCATGATGTAATGCAAGGCATAAGTTCATAAAACTATTTACCGTAATCCTAAATTTGGTAGAGATGGCGTTATAAGTAAATTTTTTTAAAACACTGTTCCTTTAAAGAAAGTAATTTTCCACAATGCTTTTTGGTGATATTGATAAGTCAGTAAATATCTTGAAGTAGTTTATAGGAATAAAATGATGCAGAACGTTTATGTAGGGTTATTTGTGGGGGCTCAATTTCACTTTATTGGCAATTTATACAAACACTATTTCTCAGTGTTCTGCTGTTAGTATGCACGTAATGAAGAGTGACTCAAAGAGCCCAAAGTCACCTGAAAAACGAGAGCCCTGAGTGCTTGTCCAACCTTCTGTGCCGATGCTTCTGGAAGGGCTGTGGTGAGTTGACAGATGGTAAAGGTACGATTGGCTAAAAATTAACCCAATAGAATTTTCCTATTATTTTTAAAGGCTTAGAAGACCTATTTAATTGAAATATTCATTCATTTAAAAATTTTTGAACACTCTGGATAAGACGGAAACATACACTATAATTTAAATATTCCTTGACCTCTCACTTTCGAACAGGTTAAAGCACACCAATATTAAGGTGAAAATCTATTTCCAAATAATTATAGTCCTTAGGCTTGAGAGAGGGTAATATCTTGAAAGGCATTAACTATAATAGATGTGGAATAACTGCCATTTGACTGACATGCAGTTACTACTTGAAGGACTTCTCCAAGGACAGGAGATTCTATCTCACAAAAAGCTGGATGCCCCCAAAGGAGGAAAGAGTAAGTGTTCTTGAGAAGATATTTATTTGAATATGTTTTCAGCAGGGAATTATGAAGAGAAACCATCATGCTATTAAAATTAAATTCATATGAATAAAAATGATAACAATAAAATTTATTGAGCTCTTACAATTTGTCAAGCAGTTTATATCAAATCTCTTTTAATTCTCTAAAAAAATTGTGTAATGCAATTTTACAAATAACATGACTAGGGCTTAGAAAGGTTGAAAAATTCTCAAAGATTCTACCTCTAGTAAATGATAAAGCTCAGATTCAACTATAGGCAATTGGTCTACACATAGCAAGTTACACAAACTAGAGATAAATTTTCAATGAAAATATTTTTGTTTTAAAATTCTGAATGTCTAAGTGAAATATGAGAATGCTATTTTAAGTGAAATATGAGTTGCTCTTTTATCTTTTTAAAAAGGTTCCCTTAATTATAAAAATTATTTATCCTGATGATTAGGCGTTACTAATGGTATATAGATTAAAAACAATTTCAAATTATCATATACTTTGCCTCTTAAGAGATGTGCAACATTAATTCTGAAGTATAGGAAGATGGTTTATAAATAGATGCCTCTGTTTGTAATATATTGCACACAAAATTCTTCTTGTTTTGTTCTTGTGGTTCATACAATATCAAACATTAGATCTAGGAAAGGCAGATTTTTATATCTTCTATTGAATTAAAAACTATTTAAATCCCTTAGGAAGAAATGCATCATGACTGATATATCTTACATAGTCCTTGCTATGTAGGATTTGGTTAATGCATGTTTATTTTTAATATATGAGTGAAATCCAAGATTACATAGATATAAAAATAGTTGTAAGGTGTTTAAAAATAAAACTTTGCTTCGGGACATTATGCAATAGATGGACATCTAATCCTGATATTTTTCATTTGAAGTAAATAAATATTTTCAAGAAAGCACTTTCATTATAAATTATATTTTAAGTTTAGTCTGTGGCTTATTCTCATTTTGTATATTAATTTTCTTTTACATTAGTCAATAATTTTAGCATGAAAAGATCTTTGGATTAAAAGAAGTGAAAAAGTTTGATGCAATTAAATGCATTAATATGATCAACAAATATGCAGTGGAAAAAGTAGAGTTCAATGTACAGTTCCCACCTTTGCTAATGCAAAGAATATATCAGTTAAAATATACATCGTAGTGAAAGCTATTTTAGGGAAATAAAAAGTACATATAAAAGATAAATGAGAAATTGTAAAGGCATTTATGGCAATTATAAATGATTATAAGACATTAGTTCTGGGGAGACATAAACAATTGAGACAGGATTTGGGTCTTAAAGGAGATCATTTTGTTAGAGGATGACAATCAGCTAAAAGAAAAGAAAAAGCAGAATAAAATTAGAAGATATTGTGATAATTGTTATGAGAAAGGTAAGTTCCTCCTTGCAGCAGGAGAGAGAATAGCTGTTTAGATAGGAGATCTGTGAGAGCAAAGCATCAAAAAGATGATGTAGTAGGACTTAGGTGATGATACTTTATTATGTTTCTTTTGCATGTGCACAAACTACAACATTACAATTTTTATAAGCTGTGTAGTTATGAAAAGAGAAAATACTAAAGAAACATGTGAATGTTTAATTGAAAGGGCTTTTTAATATGCCTTGAAAATGGTGCTTAATTCCCTTTATACTTTACTTGTGTCCTCATATAATAGCACATGGATGCTAATAACAGCAATGGTTTAGAAACTCAATATATTATGGAATACATTATAAAGTTATATAAATAATGTCATAAATAAAACCAATCTAATTATATCACAACAGAGGCTAAGACTCCATTTGTAAACTACCAAATGATCCAGCTGAAGAGACATATATTTTCCTTAACCTAATGAAGTATAGAATGTGTGAAATTTATTTTGTAAACAAGCTTGAGATTTTACATACGTTAAACTGGACAGAGGCTATATGTTTTCCATGAAAAAAAAATTCCTTTAGAAAAATTAGAAGCAGAAAAGTTTCAAACTTATTTCATTCATGAGTATGCCATAGCTAAATTAAAACCCACAGTTTTATATCTGTTATTCAAAAAGAGTATTTCAAATTGAAGGACTTCAGCTGTTTATTTAAACATGGATCTTGAAAATTACTCTGAGATTTTCTTGGATAACTAAACCTAATGGAATTTACAGATATTAGCCTGAGAATTAGTAACTGTGTCTGTTCTGTTAATAATGGAAATACTTGATGACCCGGGTTCTACTTACATGGAAAAATGAAAAGAACAATAAAAACTAGATTCACCTCTTGCCTACACTTTATGTAAATATGATTCACATTCCCAGAGCTTCAAACTCTATTACAAAGAGAATCTAGGATTGGGAGCTAACTTATAAGCAATAACTTGGGCAGCAGGGTTAAATCTAGCAGTATTAACCTGTGTGTTTCCTGTGTATTTTCCCCTTCATCTCTGTGAGCATTTCATTGGAACCTTAAGCTACTTTCATCCTCTTTCTCATCATACACAGAAATGAAAAATAAATATTTAGAGAAAGCATTGGCCTAAGTGATAAACTGAAAGATTCTAACACATACTTAGAGAGCAAGTTTTTCTCTTTCCAAAGGTAACTTTAGGTCTGAGGTAAAAAGGACAGAGCCTGGTGGCACAGGGGTGATGCAGAATGAAAGGAAGGAGCAGAGCAGCAAGAGTCATTGAAATGAAAAATGACAGATGTTCTAGATTGTCACTGACTCTGATACACATCTCTTCAGAGCCTCTGGACCACTTAACCAGCAGCAGTTCAAGCCTCTCAGTTCATCTGAATATGAGTTGGTAGTCTTGGATATTCTGTATATTGATAAAACATGGAAGAAATATTTTCCCAATCCATTTCCAAGGAAGAACTGAATAGAATCAATATGGAATTTTTCTATAAGGTAGGTCAGTGTTGGGCCCTGTACCATTTAACATAGTCTGTTAAAATTGCATATTAGTCCCACACACATGTAGCCTTACTAGTTCCTATCTTCCCTTGACCAAAATGTTCATATGTATTTTTTTTTTTCAAAATATTATGGAGGTACAAATGTTTTTGGTTACATGAATTGCTTTTGTAATGCTTGAGTCAGAACTATGAATGCGTCCATCACCCAGATAGTGTTCATTATATCCATTAGGTAGGTTTTCACCCATCCCCTCCCCCCTCCCCCCTGCTTGATTTTTACTGAGTTTGACTTCCCTCTATGTACATGTGTGCTCATCAGTTAGCTTCAGTTTAATAGCAAGTACATGTGGTGTTTGTTTTTCCATTCTTTAGATAATTAGGATAATGTTCTCCAGTTCTATGCAAATAGTTACAAAAGGTCTTAATTCATTCTTTTCTTATAGCTGAGTAGTATTGCATCGTATACATATACCACATTTTGTTAAGCCCCTCATGAATTGATGGGCACTTGGGTTGACTCCATGTCTTTGCAATTGTGAATTGGGCAGCAGGAAACATTTGAGTGCAGGTATATTTTTGATAAAATGACTTCTTTTCCTTTGGGTAGATACCCAGTAGTAGGATTTCTGGATCGAATTGTAAGTCTACTTTTAGTTCTTTGAAGAATCTCCATGCTGTTTTCCATAGAGGTTATACTAATTTGCAGTCCCACCAACAGTGTATAAGTGTTCCTTTCTCCATGCATACACACCAGCATATATTGTTTTTGGACTTTTTAATGAAAGCCATTCTGATTGGGGTAAGGTGATATCTCATTGTGGTTTTAATTTGAATTTCCCTGATGATTAGTGACATTGAGCACTTTTTCATATGTTTATTGGCTATTTGTCTATCATCTTTTGAGAAGCTTCTATTTATGTCTTTTGCCCACTTTTTAATGGGGTTGTTTGTTTTTTTCTTGCTGATTTGTTTGAGTTCTTTGTAGATTCTGGTTTTTAGCCCTTTATCAGATGTATAGCTTGCGAATATTTTCTTCCATTCTGTAGGTTGTCTATTTGCTTTGTTGATAATTTCTTTGGTTGTGCAGAAGCTTTTAATTTGATCAAGTGTCATTTATTTATGTATTTATTTTTTTATAAGTTTATAGAAACATTTAATTTAATCACAGCCACACAATGATATAAAACTATTATTTCTGTTCTATGTAATTTGAACATATGAAATCATCAGTTTTGTACATCATCAAAACCAGTCAAATATTGGCAGTTTCAGGTAGGTCATCCTAACAGTTGAGAAAGCCAAAACTCTGATTAAATAATTTGCACAAGCTCGTAGAGTTGGTGGTGTCAGAGTGAGCTTTGATCTGAAGTCTGTCCACGTACAGACCTCTCAGCCACTCCATTTTCAGGGTTCAGTTCCTTTCAGTGACTCAGTGACATCTCCAGCTTTGTGGCAGTTTCACTGTAGTGAAAGCAGCTCAAACATAGAAGTATTAATATTTCCACATTTTGTGGGACACAGGGACATATTACAATCTACTTCATGCCTGAACCAGTCTAGTCTGCCTCAATCTACATTCCTCCCTTTGATGAAGATCTTGTCCTTGGTTATATTCTGAGTGAGGATAGAAACACTCAAATGAAAACTCATCCCAGGTCATTTAGAAACTAACTGACCAGTGTATTTAGTAGTCTATGCAAGAGAAAAACTAAATAGGTACCTTGTACAGTTGGCTGTATATGGATGGTTTTATATCTGGGTTCTTTGTTCTGTCCCATTGGTCTATGTCTCCATTTTTGTGTCAATACCATGCTATTTTGGTTACTACAGCCTTGTAGTATAGTTTGAAGTCTGGTAACATGATACCTCCCAATTTCTTCTTTTTGTTTAAGATTCCTTTGGCTATTTGGGCTCTATTCTGGTTCCAAACAAAACATAGAATTATTTTTTCCATATTTGTGAAATATGATGTTAGGTATTTTGATGGGGATTGCATTGAATCTGTAAATTACTTTGATTAGTATGGACATTTTAACAATGTTGTTTCTACTGATCCATGAGTGTGATATGTTTTTCCATTTTGTGTCACCTGTGATTTGTTTCCACAGTGTTTTGTAGTTATCTTTGTGAAGATCTTTCACCTCCTTGGTTAAGTATATTCCTATATATTTTATTTTTTTGTACCTATTGTGCATATGCACTTTTTGAAATACAGTCTACATTTCTAGATAGCATGCCACACTTTAGTCCTTCAAATGGTCTCCTCAATCCAAAAAATCAAAGGAAGAATTGGTCTCTAAAACAAACAAAAAATCCTTAAATACCTTTTGAAAATTAAAATCAACAAGGAAGTCTTATTTAATATTTTTGTGACATTTACTATGAGTTTGTGATTTTCAAAATGTGATGTATGAGCTTTCAAAAATTACATGAGAGGCTGGGTGTGGTGGCTCACGCCTGTAATCCTAGCACTCTGGGAGGCTGAGGCGGGTGGATTGCTTGACCTCAGGAGTTTGGGACCAGCCTGAGCAAGAGCGAGACCCCATCTCTACTAAAAATAGAAAGAAATTATCAGGCCAACTGAAAAATATATATAGAAAAAATTAGCCGGGCATGGTGGCACATGCCTCTAGTCCCAGCTACTAGGGAGGCTGAGGCAGTAGGATAACGTAAGCCCAGGAGTTTGAGGTTGCTGTGAGCTAGGCTGATGCCAGGGCACTCACTCTAGCCCGGGCAACAGAGCGCAACTCTGTCTCAAAAAAAAAAAAAAAATTACATGAGAATATTACTTCAAAAGATGAGTTATTTGTTTATGAGATACTCATTGATATTCAAAACTGCAGTGTATTTATGTATGTTCAATTCTTCCGAGTAATGATACTTGTACTATTCTTCGGGGAAGGTAAGCTTTAACATTTGCGAATTTTATAATTAGCTCTAAATTTTATCTTTAGAAGAACTTTACACACAGGCATGTGTTAACATCTCAGAATGTCACATTTGTGAGTGTTTCTATGTTGCTAAGGTATCAATGAAATTTCATTCATGGCAGGGATCAGAGAAGACCTTGGATAGATTTAGGCAGTAGGAATTGCAGAATATATTTTAATAGCAACTTAAATATCACACAGAATTTAATTTGTAGGTATTATCACAAGACTACTTCACTATAGGAAAATAACTCTTTCAAGTCTTTTGCTGTAAAACTGTAGTCCCCACCCCCAGGCTGTGGACTGGTACTGATCCATGGCCTGTTAGGAACTGGGCTTCACAGCAGGAGGTGAGCAACAGGCCAGAGAGTGAAGCTTCATCGGTATTTACAGCCAGCCCCCATGGCTCACATCACTACATAAGCTCTGCCTCTTGTCAGATCAGTGCGGGCATTAGATTTTAATAGGAGTGTCAACCCTATTGTAAACTGCACATGAGGGGGATCTAGGTGCCGTATTTCTTATGAGAATCTAATGCTGATGATCTGGGGTGGATCTGAGATGGTGATGCTAGTGCTGGGGAGCAGCTGCAAACACAGATTATCACTAGCAGAGAGATTTGACTGCACAATAAATGTAATGCGCTTGAATCATCCCATAACCATCCTCCTCTCCTCCGCCCCAGTCCCTGGAAAAACTGTCTTCCATAAAACCAGTCCCTGGTGCCAAAAAGGTTGGGGACTGTTGCTATAAAAGAAACCTCGTACTATGTATTGGTAAGAGCCTTTGAAAACAATATGGTGCATGATTCCAAATCAAAATATATAATCACAGTCTCTAATTGATTGGGTAATCCCACTCTTCAAATTTGATTTAAGGAAACAATTATCCCAAAGTAGAATCATATCTGTTCAGAAAAGTTTATTAAAAATTATAAAATTGTAAAACAACCTATGTCTAAGGAGGTGTTGATAGGTTATACATAAGCTAGAGGAATAATCATGTAGCTATTAAACTGATAAATATGAATAAGAAAGAAAAAATTTAAGGCAAAAGCACAACATGGATTTGTTTAAATTGGTATTTATAATGTGTTATATATATTAATGTAATATAGAAACAAAAAATTACTCAGAGCTAGCAATATTGTATTGATTGTGAATTGTATTGAATATATTGTATTGCATTAAATATATATAATTAGGGGCTAAAACAAATTTATTTCAATTTCTCCCCTTGAGAAATGAGGACTAGCCATAATAGGATAACCAAAGTATTATTGGTGCCATATGCTTTTCTTCAAAGTCATTTTGATGTTTTTATATTCTTAGTCAAAATATTATTTTATTTTTAAATAAAAAGGTATTCTAATTAAATATTATATTATTTGACAATCAAATATTACAATATTTTCTTTGGTCTACATTTAAAAGACAAAGCACAATTTTATACATTTTGCTCAAAATTTTTTTTCTTACGAGGCTGGCATACAGTAGGAAACTGATAAAGATCTTGTTGACAAATGGAAATTGCTAGGAATTAAAATTAGCCTGCTTATACTAATCAATACTTAGAAGACATTGAGGCATACACATTCATTAGAAAATCATTACTGCACATAAAAAATGTATTTGAAACCACACTAATGTGAAAGTTAAAAAGATATATTTATTGCACATCTTAATAGGTGAAGAGTGATAAGGAAGGACTCATTAGTGCAGTGTTTGTAAAGTGTGGTAAATGGAGCATTGCAGTTCTCTGTGGTCTATCATGTTTTCTGCAGATGGAGCTGCTGCTGTTTGTGGTGGGCTGAGGGAGAGGAAGGAGGAAACAATTCTGTTCATTTATATTTCCCAAAACTGAAATGTGAAATGTATAATCCATTCAGATTCTTATTCCATCTTGTTATATTCTTAGCAATCTCTGTATTATGAAAGGTTTCCCATGAACTACCAGAATCATGTTGTTGACTTTGTCCCTGTTACCATTCATTAAACAAGGCTCAGTAATTTTTCACATCATTTACTTTTTATTATTTATGCTAATAATGTCTCATATATTTCACTGCTATTTTCCTAACTTAAAACAGGAATCAATGGCTCAAAATGGTTTACTTAAGAGTTACAGGGACAAAGCAATATAAAAATGCATTCAGAATAGTGTATGTAGGACCTGAGTGAACATATAATCTGTGCAGAGCATGTGTGAGGAAAACTCACATTTCACAGAAGTGACCATAAAAGATATCTGTTTTTAAAAAATACGAAGTTTAAGGCTATTTTAAAACTGGATTTGATTGGATAATTTCATTGTCCTTAAAAATCTTTCACAAAGAGTAATGTTAGAGATTTGTCATCATTTTCCATCAAACTCAAATGAAATGCAATTGATAGTTACACAAGAAGAATTAAATGATGTTTTCTGGTGCATACATTAGCACATTTTATATTTTCAATGAGCTCCTATATATTATATATATTTGCAATATTATTCTGGATTGTGTTATAATTGATATTCCTTTTGTGATCACACTACTTTTTGTTGACTAGCAAAATGATTAATAAGTCAAGAAATGTAAGGAAAAGAACACAAATTACAGAGGCTTCATGCAAAATTTTACTCCTTAGGTGAAGAAGATGTTACAAATAAAATTTTTTTGCTGAGAAATATATTGATCAATTCTGAAGATAAAAATTATGTGCTCAAAAAGAAACAGAAGTAGCTATTGAAATACATCCTTTTCATATGTGCAATACTGACAATTATACACACACATAGTTGTCCCTTGATATCTGTGAGGGATTGGTTCCAGGCCCATTCCTATACCAAAATCTATGGATGTACAAGTCCCTTCTATGAAATGGCATAGTATTTGCACATAACCTACTCACATACTCCTGTGTATTTGAAATCATCTCTAGATTACTTATAGTAACTAATACAATACCTACACATCACTTGATTTGCATGGATTCAACATAGCTTTCAAGGTGCAGTAGCTGCTTTTTGAACTTTGTGTAATTTTTTTATGAATATTTTCCACCTGCACTTGGTTGAATCCATGGATGCAGAACCCACAGAGACAGAGGGCTGACAGGCTGATATGCACATATATATGTATGTATTTATATTTATATATGTGTGTTTATATACATGTGTATACTGTATATATTTGAAGAAGACATATTCTACTTATTGATGAAATCATATAGATTATAAAGAAGAGGTTTTTAATTTTACAGTGAACTGTGAAAGAGAATCAGAAATGATAGAGCTATATGAGTAGCAAAGAAGTGTGTAAGTGTGTAGGTAGAGCTTTTTAGTAGCCTCAGAATTTTCCCCTTAGAAAAGTAAATAAACTCCCACCACGCTATATCATCTGATAGCTATTACCATATCAATAAAACTCTATATGTTCTCCTCTAAATCTATCCGAGATTTTCCAGTTCTTATTTTATTTGACTTCTAAACAGCATTAGAAAATAGCCATTTTTTACCTCCTGGAATTATGTTTATTCTTTTTCTGGAAATAATGCTTTTAAGTTTCCGTGTTTTTTGTTTTTTTTTTTAAGAACTGGAAAAAAGTTTTAATCACTTGCTTTTTTGTATCAGATAATGTTTTCCTTTGGCTTCAGACTGCCAGGGAGTTCAGAAGCAAATGTCAAGATCAACCACAACCCTATCAGTCTAGGCTTTTGGAATTCAAACTGCCCCAGCCATTTCTATTTTGTTGTTGTTTTTATTATTTATCTTTTTTATTTCAGCATATTACGGGGGTACAAATGTTTAGGTTACATATATTGCCTCTGCCCCACCTGAATCAGAGCTTCAAGCATGTCCATCCCCCAGACGGTGCACCCCACACCCATTAGGTGTGTATACCCATCCCCTCCTCCCCTCTCCCACCTGCCCAACACCCGATGAATGTTACTACTATACATGCACATAAGTGTTGAGCAGTTAATACCAATTTGATGGTGAGTAAGTGTGGTGCTTGTTTTTCCATTCTTGTGATACTTCAGTTGGTAGAATGGGCTTCTCCTCAATCCAGGATAACACAAGAGGTGCTAGATCACCATTGTTTTCTTGTGGCTGAGTAGAACTCCATGGTACACATATAACACATTTTATTAATCCACTCATGTATTGATGGGCTCTTGGGTTGTTTCCACATCTTTGCAATTATGAATTGTGCATTTAAGTTTCTGTTTTAATTTGGCAATTTTTGAAGGGACCATCAACTAACCGTCATTCTCAAAATAGAGATTTCACTGTTACTCACCACCCTTCATCACTACATCCCTTTTGAAAATTACTAATGCTTCCTTAAAAATTGGCCTCCATGGTACATTACCCTTATTTTTCATTTTAATCTTTTGCTATGTCCTGTCTTTATTGTTGGCAAACTCATCATTCTCTATCCAAGTGTTAAAATTTTTAGTTCATCAAGATTTAGTCTTTTCTTCCTTCTTATTCTACATAATCTCTCAAATATATTTCATCCAAGTGCATAGTCTCAATTGCTACTTATAAATAGATGACTCAAAGTATCTCCAGCCCAAACTTCATATTCTAATCTAGAGTTGTATATCTGATATCCTTTTGAATTTTCTGTTTGGATATTCAAAGGTAACTCAAACTCAGCATATCTCAAAATAGAACCATGAAACCTCTGCGCCAGCCACCCAACAGTTTCCTTCATTCCTTATAGCTGTAACAAAAACTACTATCTGTGTTATTCTGATATGAAGAATCTACAGAGCTGCCCTTTGTCTCTTTTTCTATACCCTAATATCTAATTTATCACTGTGCTCTGCAATTTAAATAACTCTCATGTCTCCATTTTATTCAGCTCTATTTACTTCTTCACATTTCAAGTTATTAAATTCTCTTGCCTGGGATACTGCAGTAACTTTCTAACTCTGTCCTCACAGGCACTCTTGCTTTCCCAAAGAACACTACAGAGCAATAGTGTCTTAGCAAATTTCTTTATGTTGCTATTTTCCTGCTTATGCCTTTTTTGTTCATTTATCCAATAAGTATTTATTTAGTGCCAGGATCAAGGAGCAAAGAACTCAGCAGTAAGCAAATAGAAAAAAAAAAATAATCAGCTTAATAGAGCCTACATTCTGGGAGGGATAACATAGAATATCAAATAAACCCATAAATAGTAATATATAATGAAATGTCAGGTAGCAATACATGCTTTGAAGAAAAATGAAGTGAGATATAGGAGAAAAGAATGGTGTTTGATTTTTGGTAGGCTTCTGTATTAAAGCAAAATTTGAGAAGGCTGACAATAAAGTGAGAAGAAAAAATACATATTTTTATTTGGAAGAAGAGTGTTGCAGGCAGTTGGAGCAGCTAGAACAAGACTCTGAATGGGAATCATCCTTGACAGGAAGAAAGAACTTCCCATCAGTATAACTGGAGTAAGAAAGAGCATGGTAAGAATGAAGAGAGAAACAAGGATGTATAGGATGGTACAGATCATAGAGGGATTCTTTAAAGATAGGTAAGAATTCTGTATTTTAACCTAAGTGCACCATGAAACACTGGATACCTGTGAATAGAGAGCACTGAGTTTCTTGATTATATTTTTAAGGCAATCTCTTAGATTGTTTATAGATAAAAGGCTGTAGGAACACAAGAATAACAGTAGTGAGATAAGAAGATATGCAGTAATGTAGATGGAGAAGATACAGACATGACATAGGTTGGAGCAATGGAGGAGGTAAAAATATGGATGGATTCAGGATATATTCTTATAGTAAAGCTCATAGACTCTGCTTAAAGTAGTAGATATGTGTTATGAAAGAAGGAGAGGAGGCAAGGATGACTCTAAATTTTTCCAGAGCAAGCAGGTAAATTACTGTACAATTTCTTGAAATGGGAAACAAACAAATAAATAAACAAACAAAAACATGTTTGGGGAAAGGTTCAACAATTTTGTGTTGAAAATGCTGTCTGAGATATTTAGTAGACAGGCAGGGTGAATTGTTGGGTATGAGTCTACAGATCAAGAATGAGGCTGGAATTAGAGATCCAAATTTGGCAGTAAGTAGCAAATAGATGGTATTTTAAGCCCATGAGACTAGATGTGATCACACATGAAGTGAGAATAGATGGTGAGTAAAGAGGACACCAGGAGACTGATGCTCAACAGAAACAGCCGGGCATGTAGGAGGAAAGTAGACCTTCTATTATGCACTCACAGAATAAATACATAAATAAATTGGTTGGCAAATAAATTGCAGTCCCCAGTGAGGCTGCGCAATGAGAACATGACATCATGACATGTCTCTCTCTTGTTTTTCTTATGTCAGTTAAAGACATTACTATTGATCCAGGTCAGCAAGCGAGGAACTTGGGACAATCCATTGATATTACCCTCTCTGATGAAGTGGTAAAAGGTTCCTTAAAGGAGAAACCTCTCCATAACACCTCCCTATATATATATATATGGATAGATAGATAGATATAGATATAGATATAGATAGATAGATAGATAGATAGAAAACTATTTGACAGAGACACTGAATATGTGTATTCGTTTCTAGTAAGACTGTGGTCTCCAGCCCCTGGGCCATGAGACTGGTACCCATCCATGGAAAAATTGTCTTCCATGAAACTTAGGCAAGGGGGGTGAGTATATTAGGAGGTAAGTGGCCATGGGAGAGAGTGAAGCTTCACAGCTCCCCATCGCTCACATCACCCTCTGCTACTCCCACCACCCATTGGTGAATAAATTGTCTTCCATGAAACCAGTCCTGGTGCCAAAAAGGTAAAAAAGGTTGGGGACCACTGTTAAGGTATAAGACATGTGAGTTAGGATTTTTTTTTTTTTTTTTGAGACAGAGTCTCGCTCTGTTGCCTGGGCTAGAGTGAGTGCCGTGGCGTCAGCCTAGCTCACAGCAACCTCAGACTCCTGGGCTTAAGCGATCCTTCTGTCTCAGCCTTCCGAGTAGCTGGGACTGCAGGCATGCGCCACCATGCCTGGCTAATTTTTTCTATATATATTTTTAGTTGGCCAGATAATTTCTATTTTTTAGTAGAGACGGGGGCGGGGGCAGGGGTCTCACTATTGCTCAGGCTGGTCTCGAACTCCTGACCTCAAGCGATCCCCCCGCCTTGGCCTCCCAGAGTGCTAGGATTACAGGCGTGAGCCACCGTGCCCGGCCTAGGATTTTGTAATACATATCTATCTGGGTATGCAAACTGCCCTACAATTATAGCTATTTATCCTTAGAGTTGGATACATTAGTATAAGTGTAACATTATTCCCAACTGATCAGAAAGTGTTATTAACAATTTTATGTCTTTTCTTTGATTTCAGTAAATCATTTTTCTTAAATTTATTTGAATGTGATAGTCTACGTGTTCCAAGTATCTATTCAATGGTCTGCAGATGCCAAGAGTTTGAGAAATGGTGCATTAATAAGCAGCCTGAATCTATTCACCATTTCAAACATGCTCCAGTAGTTGATATCTAAAATATTATTATTTATTTATTCTGTTGGCATATACTCTTTTTTATTTCAGCACATTATGGGGGTACAAATGTTTAGGTTACATATATTGCCTTTGCCCCACCCAAGTCAGAGCTTCAAGAGTGTCTATCCCCCAGATGGTTCTTGACAAAAACAAAAAGTATGATGGTTTAGAAAGACAGACAACTCTTTCTCAGTGTCCAAAAGCTATATGTACCTTCTCTAAAATGCTTAATACACTCCATTGACAATAACTACCAGGTCACAGTTAAGTCATAGGAATTACAGTAATAAATTTCACTCCTGCTCCATCAAAGCATGTTTTGTATTAACATAAACACGTTTAGTAATCATTCTTTAGAATGTCAAATCTTCCCTTAAAATAGTTTGTATGTAGTCATTTTTTCCTCTCCGTGAGAAAGAATTCTGTTTTGTTCCTAAATGTGCAAAGGCAGAAATTTCTTTCCATAGCATTGAGGAAAATGAGAATGAGAAGTAAAGAAAATATTCGTGTGTGTTTGGATTTAGAGTCACTCCCTCCCTTACAGACAGCCACAAGAGTGGCCATGGAAAATTTGCACCCCAAGTTTTTGACAACATGCTATACTGTGTCGAAGTCACACTCATTTTTAAACTTCTAAACTGTTTTTGATTAAGCAGTTAGGCATGGAATTCTCAAAATAAAACATGTATTCAGATCTTTCTATTCTTAAAGCTGAGAAGAAAAATCGGCAATAACTGGAAAGGACCTAAAACCCCTAAAGACAGCTTAATATTTTATGGAATTTCTATGTGATAGGAAAATGGTGGGCAAGCTTAGCAAACAGGAAGATGAGACATCAGATTCTGTATCTTATTTAGTGATGAATCTGTTTAGGAAAACAGTATGAAAAGGAGTTCTTCAATTTATGGGGCTAACTTACCTCTGTTTCCAAAATGTTTCTTAACGACGGAATCTTTTACTCCCATTTTGGTGCCTTCTTAATTCTGTCAGGCCTGCTTTTGATGAGGTCTATAAAGATAAAAGCATATTATCTTAAGAAAGAAAGAATTCAGTTTCTTGTATTTTGATTTTTAGACCCAGCAGCTGTTAAGCATTATATTTCAAGTATTAAAAAGAAAAAAAGGAAGGGAGGGAGGGAGGTAAGGAGGGAGGGAGGGAGGTAAGGAGGAAGGAAAGAAAAAGAGAAAAAAAAACCAAACATAGGCCTAGCTTAGTTTGCTTTATTATGACTATCTCTTGATTTGCGTCTCAAAGTTAATAATGGTGTCAGGTAAAATCCATTGGACTTATTTCTCTTGTATTAGTAAGTGCTCCTCCTCAGTAGGCTAATTTAGAATTTCAGTGAAATATCTATAAATGAGGCCATATATCTCAGTGATAATAGTTCTAAACTGCATTAGGCACCTAATCTGCTTACTATCACTTCTTGGCATAATGGCAATTTTTAAAAGTGGCTTTAATTTCAGAAAGGCTCTGTGATTTTAAAATTTTAAAAGCAGTGGCTACCAACAGCAGAATGGCTTCTGGATGAAGTGGATAATTATAATCCTTCTAGGAACCAAATTAACTAGCTGCCAGCCTTTCCTAAGAAAAAAGCTTTGTACTTTGTATTTCTCAGCAGATATTTGACACAAGGACCATGACTAAGCAAGTTAGGCTACTTGGGATCATTTAACATGATGTAAAAAAAAAAAAAGTAGAGCCATGCAGTGATAGACTGAATTCCTTATGCTAGAACTAGACAGAATTCTGAGACTGCAAATAGATGAGTTTGAAAGGACAGAGTGATTAAAACTCCTGTCAGGTTCATTTGACTTCATTTAGTGGAGAGTATAATTTCAAAATTTATTCAAAATAATATCAAAATTCAATTGTTAATAGGTAAGAATGAAGCAACGTTGACATTTTAAAGAACAAAGACATAAATGCAAGTGAAATATTCTGTCACATATTTATTTCCTAGGTTTCCAAAATCTTTCTTGTAGTATATAAGGATTGGGTTGAGGAATTTAATTATACTTTGTAAGAATACTTTCAGCACCCCTACAATACCCATTCAGCAAACACACACATGTTTCTTTGAAATAATTTGGCTTAGAATTTCAGGATGAAGCAGTTCTTTCAAAATATCCTAGGATCTTAGTTAGAGCTGCCTCATTTCAGACAGTGATTCTACGCTCAGATAGGCTATGTGACAGGAAGATTGCACGAAGACTTGGAGAGATGTGAAATGGTTTGACTCCTCACAAGCTTTAACACAATAGCTTATGGATGTGACCTTTGCATTTGCTGGTAGAGTATCTGGTTGACTTGGTTAGATCACTTACCAGCTATGTGACCTTAAGCAAAGTACTGTACTTTAGTATCCTTTTTCCTAGATGGAGATAATAACGTACTAACTTAACTATTTTGTAAGAATTAAATAAATTAATATATGGAACTGTTGAAAACCAAGCTTAATGCATACAGAGTACTTTAAAAACCATAACATGCTATTATTACTATATTGTTTGAAAAATATATAATACTACTTTATAAAAATGGTTAGTATTTTAGAGGAAAAATACTTGAAGTCTTGAAATTATGTTTTCAAATATGTATTCTGATATATTTGGATATTTAGGGGGCAACTGTGTCCTTTCTTTCCTAGATTTCGTTCAGTCTGTTTCTTGCCTAAGAGGGAACAAATTTTTGTTAAAACAAAGCAACATACAAAAAATACCATTTCCAAAATTGTTAGAATGTAAAGGATGGGATAATGTGCAGTAATATTTAGTGAGCAACCCTATGATCCAGGCCTAGAGTGTATCTCATTTTGGTATTGAACTGCAATGAGTCTACAGTTTTTCCTCCTCCTTTTTTGGAATAGCTCCCTCAGAGATAAGATTCACCTGCTGAAACTTTGCTTCCCCATTGATTTGCTCTTGCGAAGCTGTTTCTCTATCTTCTCTCTGAAGCAAAGCTTTATGTAACTATAGCTAATCAGACTTGTTTGCAAACAGCACTCCAGCCATTTTATACGTTCTGTTTGAATTTTAAAAATTCCTTACATCTTCATCAACTTAACTCTAGAAAATAAGGCTCATATTACATTTTAAAATTGTACTTTGGAATGCGTTTTTATTCATTAAAATGTTTTCTTCATAATATTGGCCCCAGGAAGTACAACATATTTTGTTTATCCAGATCTTAGGGGAAAAATACATAATGTGCTGTCAGATATATGATATTAACTTTTGTAACTTAATGTGGAGCTCTTCACTGAAACCATTACTATTATTTAATTGATACACATGATAAAATTTAAAAAAAATGAATCAAATGTTTAAATGATAAATTTTGTATATTTTTATTATACTATTAACATTAAGATAATCACTGGACTAAATTATCTAAAAAGCCCTTAAATTGAAATATATAAAATAAATTCATAGATGCCATATGCCAATGCTTTTAGCTTAATAAATATTGAAACTATGTTATTTTGATTTTATCAAGAAATAATTATTTTACATGTTATAGAACTATGGTCTGTTACAAATACATGTAAAATGAGAAGGTAAAATTAAAACAATAATTTATAATTTTTCTTTTAGTTCAAAATTATTAAAATAATATCTTGCTAGACAACCATATTTTCAAAAACTCCCAATAAAATAAATGTCTGTGCATATTTTAGCACATTTCAAAACCTTTGATTTGAAGTAATGAGAATGTTTTGAAAAATATGTTTGATTTCCAAAGTAAATACATTAAAATACTATTAGGGTCTCACTCATTTTAATTATTCATATCACTTTAATTCAGTGGTCCCCAAACTTTTTGGCACCAGGGACTGGTTTCATGGAAGACAATTTTTCCTTGGGGGCAGAGGGAGTGGATAGGTGAGGTGGGGAGCTCAGGTGGTGATGTGAAATGACAGCCATGGGGACATCTGTAAATACAGATGAAGCTTCGCTCACTCTCTGAAACTCACCAGTTCTTGTTTCATGGAAGACAATTTGTCAATGGTGGGTCAGGAGCTCTGAGGCCTGGTCCCTAACAGGCCGTGGTGTGTGACCTTGGGGGTTGGGGACCACAGCTTTAATTGACATATTCATTGAAATAACTAAAAATTCACATGTGGTTGTAAGAAAAAATACATAGATTGTTGGTATATACTTTACCCAACTTCCCCCAGTGGTAACACTTTAAAATTATAATAGAATATTATCAACATGATACTTATATTACACAATCCACAGGTCTTATCCAGTAGTCATTTCTGTGTGTATGTGTGTTAGTGTGAGTGTGAATTCAGTATTCTACAACTTTATCACACATGTATGTTTACGTATCCAACACCACAGAGAACATACTAACAGTTCTATCACTACAAGGATCCCTCATGTTGCTCATTTTTAACCACACCCACTTTGCTCCAATACCACCTACCCTAGCCCTAACCCTGGCAACCATTAATAAAATCTCCCTAAAATATTGTCTTTCCAAAAAACATTGTATTAAGGAATGATACAGTCTGTAACCTTTTGAGTTTAGCTTTTGTCGTTCAGCACAATTTCCAAGAGGTTCTGTCACTAGTTGCTGTGTATCGATAATTTGTTTCTTTTTATTACTGAATAATATTAAATATATAGTATGTATGACATACATACATACCATAGTTCACTTCCATTCATTCACTTTTACTCACTAATCATTATTTGTATACAAAAATTTTATCAGCAAATAATGGAAGTTATTCTTTCTTTTCTATTATTATATGAATTAGTTATTGTTTATGTTTTAATGTATTGGCCTGCACTTTCAGTAGAATAGTAAGTAGAACAGTTGAAAGCAGTCATTCTTGTCTTACTTTCCATCTTAGAGGAAAAATTTTCAGTAATTTACCAATAAGTAGGGTGCTTGTATAGGTTTTTGGTAGATACTAAGTATCATATCATGGAAGTTCCTTTGTTCCTAGTACACAAAGAGTTTTTTTAAAAAATAATGATTGCATGATAAATTTATTTAATACTTTTCTTCATCTATCAAGATGATTATGATTTTTCTCCTTTTTCCAGTTAATTTATTTAATTTTGATTGGTTTTCTATCATCCTTGCATTTTGCATTTCTGGGATAAAGGTCACTTTGTCATGATGTAATATACTTTTGATGTTTCTCTGGTTTGATTTTCTATCGTATTTTTAGGATTTTTGCACTTAATAGTCTTAAAAGTTTTTTTCTTAATCATCTTGTAAAGTCCTTCGGTTATTATCAAGGATATGATATTCCCTCTTTTTCTATTCTCCGGAGGACTTTCTGTAAGATTAGTGGTATTTCTTCCTTATATATTTGGAAGAATTCACCTTCAAAATGATTTCAGCCAGGAGTTTTCTTTATGAAAAGATTTTAATAATGGATTCAATTTTTAAAGAGATTTAGCAGTATTTAGATTTCCTATTTCTCTTTGTGTCTTGATTATTATTGCTGTTATTCATGTTAATTATACATATATTTAAAAACACACTATGCATTACTAATACTGATTTGTAAATGATATTTATTTATGTGCATAAAATTTTCACTGTCCATTGTTATTCATTTCTACTTGTATTTACAAAAGAGGTCATTATTGGTCATTATAGCTCAATGTAAGTTTTAGAATTTATCATGTCTTCTTCCCCACCCCCAAAACTGATTGGAATTTTTATTGGAACTGTGCTTACTCTATATATCAACTTGGGGGGTACTTGATATAGTATCCTACAAAATATTTATGATTTCTTTGATTTTTCTCAATAACAATTTTAGTCTTCAGCATAGTTTTTTATATATCTTTAATATCTTCCTGCGTTATTAAAGAAAAGATAGCAGGCCAGAAATGGAGTCACTTGTACTAAAGTTCTATATCACCAAACCAAAACCTAAGTAAACCTTATTTACTTAACTTGTGAGATCTCGCCTTCCTAGAAATCAGGATAGACATGATAGCTAAATCCCCAAATAGGTCAGTTTTCCCACAAAACAGGAGATTCACAGCAACCAATCAAAAGGGGCCCACTCAACATGAGCCAGCATAATGGGACATCCTCTTTGCTTAAACTCACATGGGAAGAATAACCTGATGATAACCAATATGCTTTTTACACTATGCTGTTTCCTTGTTCCTACTAAAGCTGCCTTATAAAAGCTGACCAATTGTTCTGCCACATCTGGTGAAGCTCCTTTCTGTTTTGTAGATTGAATGCTGCTTGGCTCATGAATTGCTAATAAGAGCAAATTAGATCTTTGAAACTCAATTTGTTGAAATTTTGTTCTTTGATAATGTATTTGATATTATTGATGCTATTGTACATGGAGACATTTTAAAATTTGCTAATGTACAGGAATGCAACTTAATATTGTATTTTTACCTTGTATAATCTGTTTACTTGTTAAATTCCCTTATCAATTTTAAAGCTTTTGGCATATTCTTTCAAAGTTTCTGAATATAGATTCATGGGGGGTCTATAATAGAAGCAGACAACTCACCCTTCCAACATTCTGTCTCAAAAGTCCCTCACTGAACTCCACAAATTATAAACTATATTTTTGTCTTTTAGGTTAATATATCTCATATTAATAGATTTGCTAAATATTTTACTGCTATAACATGGGTCACCCTGATTCCAGAATTTTGTAACAGTGTCCATGAAATTGTGACATGTAAACTTGTTAACTTGAAAGTAGAGTAAAATACCAGACTCCTCACTGGTTTTGACATTTGTTTACACATACACAGGCATGTGTGAGTACACACACATATGTATGTGTGTGTACTCACATATATATACACACACATATGTATGTGTGTGTGTATATATATATTTGTTTTGTATGTCTTAAAATAAATGATATCAGTTTGGGTCTTTTGTAGTTTTTTCCAGTCACTATTGTAACAACACAAGACTCCTTCATTTTAGCTGTTTTGTGTTTTCCACCATCTGAACATATGACAAGTTATTCATCAACACCTCCATATTATTTTTCAGATTATTTTCTCTTATCTGAGATTTTTATAGTTTATGTGATATATGGACTCTCATGTAGGATTTCCCTTCTTATTTGCTCATTAATTTTCTATTGTACTGTTCTCTCTAGCAGGGACTCCGTTGTCTGTGGGAGTCCCAATTGCCTCGGTTATGAAAAGTGGTCTTGATGTAGTGGGGTTTTCAGCTTTGCTTCTTCGTGTACTTCATGTGTATCTATGAAACTGTTAAAATTTTTCTGTTTATTTCTTGTTTTTGTGTATTTCCCAGTTTTCAGATGCTTAGGGTTCACATTTACAAACGTGGCTTTTTCCCTTCTTTCCTAGAGATTTTCAAGCATTCATTTTGTCTTGAGCTTTATGCAGCATAGATAATTCCAAGCTTCTTTACATCTGTAGACCAACAGCTGCATCTTCTATTCCAGTTTGCTTATCAGAAACCTAGCCCCAGCCATTTAGGACATGTGTCTGAGAGCAGATTACCCATGGACTTCCCCTATATCAATTTGTACTGAGTCTCTGCTTTTAATTTCTTATCATTTACTCACTTACCAAGTCCAGCTATATCTATATATATAGTTGTTTATATATATGTAATATAAATATATTTTAATTGTGTGTGTTTGTGCTGGTGTAAGGTTGGGGGGAAGAGGAAGTCCATATCAGTTTAGCTTTTAATATTGTTAGGAGCCCCTAAAAGCGATTTTTCTACCTAAATCTATAGTTCTCTTATTTATTTAGACAAATCTCTTAAAAATATTAATGATTAAGGTTTGAGTATCCTAAATAATAGTCAACCAGAGTAAACTTCTTTTAGAGCAGAAATCAAGACTCATTTAAATTTGTAACCTAATTATATTTTAAACATATGTATAGCTAAACAGTATTTGTTGAATTAAAACTTATATAAAACCATAGGTTTAGATTTTTGTTCCAAAATATAGTATTCCATAGAAGGAACGCAGAAGAAGAAATTTCCTAACATTTTTGTTAAAAATTTCCTCCATGTCTATCACAAGTTTCCACTTAATGAAAAGGTACTGAGATACTTTAACATAAAAATATACCATAAGTGATTATTTGCAAATGTTGAATGTGCTTTTCTTCACTCTAGGTAATTGAGTAAAATATTTAAGATATTTAAGTTGGCAATGGCTCAAGTAAAACAATGACTTTCAGTAAACTGGTAAAATTGTTCTGGCTACCAGAGAAATATGTTTCCATTTATTAAAAAGACAAATTCGAACTGAGCAATTTAGAGGACTGAATTTTTCTTTTTATAAGAAAATATTTAATTCCTTCAAAGGGATAGAAACTGTTGAGTATATAATTTCAGGGGAGATGAAGGTAAATTTTGATAATTGAAATGTTTTCCATTATATTTCTTACATAACCTATCAGGTATATTCCCCTTATCTGAATAGCAATCAAGTAATAATTCATAGGATTCCAGTAGATTTCCTTAGGGTGAGTAGTGATATAAAAGAGGAATAAATTCTCATTTTGAAACAGTTTGACCTTTTATTAAATCTGTAAAGGAAAAGGGGACTTAAAAACTCTCCGGCAGATTTCACAGTCCTCAATTAAGAAAAGCTGTAATTATTATTACAGATCAAAACAGAATCAGTTCGGCTTCCGGAGCTTGTGCTGTACTATCCTTAGCAACCCACTCCGATAAGAATTAAGGTCCTGAGCTGAACCTCCCTATCACACTCTTGCCATTTGATTTAGTTTACAAAGACAAATGAATAATAGCTATCTCCTAGAGCGTGAAATTTCATTGTAACATGCCGGCAGACTAGAAGGAAAATGGAAAATAAAGCAAACAAACAAAACCCCCCAAAACCTCAAACCTCTTAATATCGCCCACCATCTTTATAAATGTATTGATGAAAAGGAACTGAGGAGTCAAAAAATATCCTAATTATAAAAAATACGGCTCCATTATCTGTGCTGGAAACCAAGCCTCTTAAGAAAAAAATTACTCCCATGTATTTTTACAATTCTTATCACATACTCCCTCATACTCTAAGCACACACATTTTTAAAAAGAATAAAACTCATAAGGAGGAAGCCATGATTTATACATTTAAATGAGCAGTATTAATTTTTAGCACTGGTTAAGATATGATTTTACAATATTGTAGTTGTTTTTATAGGCTCCCCATGAAATCCAATATAACTTTTCTGTCCTCCACAACTGGCATATTGCGGTAGGTTATGATCAACAATTTATTTCATGTTTTAATGTTTAACCTAGTGGAAAAAATATTGCTAATTTGTATTATCACTGTATTTAGTTAGAATAGCTGTCTTCATTTAAAGACCAAGTCTCTATTAAAGCAGTGGCTCTCAGCCTTTAGCATCAACTGGGAGGCTTGTTAAAACACAGATCTCTGGGTCCCGCCCCTGTGGTTTGTGATTCATTCCATAGATCTGGGTTGGAGCAAGATAATTTACATTTTTAACAAGTTCCCTGGTGATGTTCTTGTTGCTGGTCCTGGGATCACAATTTTAGAACCACTGCTGTAAAGAATAAGGGTTCTCATAGGTATGTCTGAAAAATCACCGTGGGAGGTTGTGAAATGTGCAGATACCTGGGTCTGCTGTCTAGACATCCAGATTCTGTAGGATCCAGAATAATTAGCGTCTGGCTGACGTTCTTCCAAGTACTGAGAGGCCAACTACTATGTACATCCATTCATTCATTTATCCTTTATTTTTAGCATGGTAGGGTGAGGTAGGCAAGGAGACAACAAAAAACATGAAAAAATAAATATGATAAGTTGAGAAAATAGTATATCATTGAAGAAAATTACATAGGTTAGTATGATAAAGAATACCTGTCAGCTATGCTGGGGTACAGGGTGGAGGTGGAGGTTCTTTTGGATTTGTTGGCCTTACTGATGATGTAATATCTGAGCATAAATATGAATTGTGAGAAAGGAAAAGGACCAGCCACGCAATACCTGCTATGTGAGTATTTGGAGGGAAGTATTTTGAGTAGACAAAAAGTAAAAAGAGCTGAGACACAAACAAGCTGGGCAAGTTTAGGGAACTGTATGCAAAGAAATGTTATGTAAAATGAGGTCAGAGAGGTATGCGCTTTTCTACTATTGAGAAAAAACTTTTGGTTTTCTGATTGTTCCCAGTTCATTGGAGCTATGGGATTCTATAGAAAATCCCCAATGCTTTTGTTGCCCCAAGTCATCACAAATTTAAATATTTATTAGAAACATTTATTAGGCATTTACTATATTCTATACATTTTGATAATTGAATAGATATTAATGATTATTTTAAAGGTAAATATGGAGAAGAATAAATTCAATAAGGTTAAAAATAGATATTTTCAAATAGATCTTTTAAAACCTTTATAATTAACTGCTTAAGGTGTCTCATATTCTTTTGTTTAAACTTAGCAGAATATGTGCTAGGTGATAATAAAAAAGCTCAAAAGAATATAATATTTAAATAACAAAAGAATATAATATTTAAAAAACAAAATACCAGTGTAATTAGCAAGTAGGCTGTATAGTAGACTAAGAAAACGTTCCCCTATAAGCAGTTTACACAGGGCTTGGAATTAGTAGATGGATCAGTGATGAACATGGATCTGATACAAATGGGTGAATGGTTATTGTTGTTCTAGTATTTTATGGCAACAAAAGAAAATAAGCTGATTTATGTTTATCCACAATCGGTATGTATCTTTCAAACAATGCAGATAGTTGACTCAACATGATAAGGCACCCTCTCTTCTGGACAGTACATGATTTTTATTGATAGTATTTGGGACTTACTTTTATCAATATTTTAGTAGCCTAAATAGTCATCTACCACATGTATAGCAAGAGAGAAGACAGAAGTACTGTAGAACTCAAATATGTTAAAACAAAATAAACACACACAAAATAACAGTTGTTAATGTTGAAGATATTATGAATAGACCAATATGTAGCTTTGATAGTGTCTGAATAGTGAGAGGAGGAGAGAAATTTTTATTTGCGGGTGGTTGTTAGGTGTAGGGGTAAACCATATTTCCAGCCAACCAACACTAATGGTGACTGTGAAGATAAAATACCTCACTGATTATCTATGAGCTAATGGCATCCAAAATTATATATAAAAAATATAGTTAAAGTATAAAGATTCAGAGCCGTTTAAAAATAGATATACCTAAAAGAAGAAATCTAAAACCATTATGATTTTATCTAAGTATTGTATTTTGTAATATTTTCATAATATTTTTGGCAAATAAATTTATTACAGGGTAGGTAAAGAATGGAAAAGCAAAACCTTTTCAGCTAGTCTTAAAATTTCAAAGTACTAAGCAAAATTTTCAACACATAACTAAAAGAACAATTTTTCCCCTTCTCTCACACTCCCTCTCCTTCTTTCTTTCTCTCTTTTATAAATCTCAGTTACCCATATGCACATATATAAGAGACAGCTCTCCAGAGCTGTAGCAAGTTTTCTGTGATCCTAGAGACATGCAAGTTGAAAGACTAGCTTTCCTAGTATGGGTGAACTAAAGATCTATTATGTTTATTTTTTCAAATCATGTTTTTATTATTTTATATTTGTAACATAGTGGGTGGTACATTTTAAATAAAGTGATTTAAAAAATATTTGTTTTCAACATTGGATTATTAATAAATATATATTTTAAGGAACACCTAAGATCCTTCTTGATTGCTAATTTTACCTTCCCTCCCTCTAGCCCATTAGCTAATATTATTTTCAAAATATATTTCAAATCTGCACTACATTTTCCATCAACATATTGTTTTAACTCTAGCTACTACTAATACTCATTGGACTGAATTAATTAATTCATATCAGATAAAGAAAAGGCTAATGAGCATATGACCAAATACCTAATTTTAGTAGAAATAACATGAATGACACCATTTACACCCAATTTTAAAAACAAATATTTAATAAATCACCTGTGTTGACTACGTGCACAAATATGTGTAAAAGAACACTCATGGTGCAAATGTAAATTTGCACAATGTCCTTGGAGGACTATTAGGCAGTGCCTTTTAACATTAAAATTCCTTTCTTATAAGACCCAACAATTCTACTTCTCAAAATCTTCTCAAAAGAAACACTCACAAATATACTCAATAGCACACACAGAGAGATATACTTCACAACATTTCTTATAATGACAAAATGTTATAAACCCTATCTGTAAAATATCCTATATACTGTTATATAAGTAGCAGTCACAATAGTTACATATTTTTATATGCTGATGTGGAAAGTTCAAGGCATACGGTTGAGGGGAGAAAAGCAAGTTGCAGATCTCTAGAACAATGTTACAATATGGGCAAAATTACTGAGTTACAATAGAATTATGCTTCTAGTAATACATATATGCACACAGAAAGCATCTGAAAAATGTATATCAAAATGATAACAGGAATAGGAAATAGTATTAGAAATATTAATATTTTTCTTTTATTATAAAAACTATATATTTTGTGAAATTAAAAATAATGTTGCAAAGCCCTGGCTGAGGCAATAGAAAAATTGGACAAAGTGCTTTTACTTATAAAAGAAATAAAAATGACAAAACAAAATAATTAAAGCTCAACTATATTGGTCATCAAGAAGTTCATATGAAAACATCCACAAGATACTCATTTAGACACAGTATAAATGCAAGGGAAAAAAGTTCAAGCTTTGCCTGTCTGGGTGAGGAAATGATCACAGAGGAAATGTCAGAGGCAGGATTTGCACCCAGATCTTAAACAGTCCACTATCCTCATTAGACAGAAATGGTTATACTGGCAGAAACAGGTTAAGCAATTGCTTCGCTTTCAAAATCTGCAACTTGTTTCCTAAACGATATTCCTAGACATGCTCATCGATAGAATTTATCTCAAAGCCAGCCAGCCCTTTCCATTTTCCAGTACCTTCATCCTTGGCTTTCTCCTTTTGACCGTGACTTGCTTACCTTTCTCCCTCGACCTGGCCTTTCTGCCATGTCAGCCTGATGAGAAACCACTTCCAACTTTAACATGTAACTCTCACTTATGGTATCAACAGCGCCCCTCCCTTCAAGTGTGCCATCTCCTCCCATGTGGTGAAACATTCTTTGTTGACATGACTGTAGGGGCCCATTAACCTGGGCACTGTCCTTGCAAGTAGCCCTGTACGTGAGAGGCAAATAAATGTAATTCATCTCTTCTCATTCCTCCTTTATCGGTACCTATTTGTAATTAAGACACAAGAGAAAGGCGCATAGACATAAAAATACTGATAAAGCTAAATTAGAAAATTTTGGATCTGTGGCCAAAGTTGCTTGCTGATATTTTACCCCAAAGGTGCATTTACACCCCCATCTGGGTGTACTGCTGCACTGGAAAATTGCACTTGAAGCAACAGAGCTTACCATGCCGAGTTTATTAAGTGGTAAGAGGGAGGACCTTAATACAGCCCGCTGTGAACAAGCTGATAAAAAGATAAGCCCCACCAAAAAGATAAACCCGGACTAGCTTAGCAGGCTCAGTTCCTTCTTTCAATTTTTCCAACCTGGTTTAAGACATCCCTTCTCTATTAAGGAGGGAAATGGCAAAGAGAAACTAAAAGAGATATCGAATAGCACAGTGTAGTGGTTCTAAAACTTTAAGGAGTATCAAAATCGACTTGGGAACTGGTTTAAACTCAGCTGGGCTGAAGCACCAAAGTTTCTGATCCAGCTGGTCTGGGATGGAGCCTGAGAAGTTCTGATAGTTCACAGGTGATGGTGCTTTTGTTGGTCTAGTGATCAAAGTTGAAAAACCACAGTGATAGTGCTTTAGAATCATCTGGAAGATTCTAGAAAATGCTGATGCTTCCATGCCATTCAAACCAATCAAATCTGAGTCTCTGAGGGTGGGGTCTCTTGACAGTGAGATTTATAAATTCTTTCCAGGTGATTCTAATATTCAGGTAGAGTTAGTCATTGCACTTAGCCAAACTTCTTTTACCTAGATGCCACAGGACAGAAAAATATAAGTTTTTTTCTGAATTTTTCTCTTAAATTTTAAACTCACATGATTTAGCCAGTGGAGATATGTGTTTCTGAAGATTCATAATTGAAACACAAGATTGTATCCATAGATTTTGATATACATACAAGCATTAAAGTAAATTAACACATATAAGTAAATGTACATATACCTACAAATAAATTAAATATATTTAAATATCTATAATATATATACATTTATAATTTACACATTTACTTACACACTTATATGTAAATTAATACACTTAAGTAAATTAATACATACAAGTGTTAAAGTAAACACTAACTCTCCAACTTATTTGAGCAATTTTTATTTTGAAGCATTGGTTTAACAAGAACTGACATAGGTCCAGTACAGTGCACTTATTTTCAGGCTAGGCCTGGAATCAAGATTGGGATCCAGAGGTCAAACTGAGTCTTTGATAGGAACTGGACTGGGTCCAGTTGGAGGCCTAAAGTAAGTAAAATTTTAGAAGGTGGAGTATTATGGATTTGTCAAAATCTAGGGAGTTTGGGACTTCTCCATCTGGAACTCAGCTAATTTTATGTTCAGAAGCTATGGACCCAGAACCTGCGTTTTTTAAAGAGGTGAGTGCACCTTAGGAAGATTACTTAGAATTACAGTGACCACACTGAGGAAGTTTTATTCTAGATAAAATTATTCATCTATAAGCACGTTTGAAAAAAAAAGTGGGGGCGGGCTCCTGAATGTCTTACAATGAGATACATTTCTGATTGGTGTACAGAAGCTTCCAAAAGACAGAGGAGTGAAAACTATAGCCTCTCTATAGGAATCTCTACAGCACATTAATAAATAATTGTTCTGAATCTACTAACCTCTTTGACTTCTTGCCTTTTTTCCTTTGAATCTCCTCAATGCCAACTTCTTTAAAACTTAGATCCTCTGGTGAGCCAGGAGTATGTGCAACAGCTAAATTTAACTCTCTGTCCTGCACACAACTCTGAGCTATTATAAAAGCAATCACCTAAAAGGATAAAGAGGAAAAATATATTACCTGAAAATAGACTGATATCCCCTAGGTCACTTATCTAAAATTTAGTCCACAGTTTCAACTAGATTGACTTCTGATAATAGATGAATATCAAAAACTCCTTCTTCCTAGCCCTCTGGGAGGCCGAGGCAGGTGGATCGCTCGAGATCAGGAGTTTGAGACCAGCCTGAGCGAGACCTCGTCTCTACTAAAAATAGAAATAAAAATGATCTGGACAACTAAAAATATGTATAGCAAAAATTAGCCGGGCATGGTGGTGCATGCCTGTAGTCCCAGCTACTCAGGAGGCTGAGGCAGGAGGATCACTTAAGCCCAGGAATTTGAGGTTGCTGTGAGCTAGGCTGACGTCACAGCACTCACTCTAGCCCGGGCAACAAAGTGAGACTCTGTCTCAAAAAAAAAAACAAAACAAAAAAACAAACAAAAAAACTCCTTCTTGGAAAAAACATAACAATTTTCTGTCTGCCTTAGACATGTTTAAATCTTTAAAATGCAGGATTCAGGGAAATGACTCCTCAGAAGGGGGAAAAAAGGAATGTTTTAGAAATAAACTGGCAAATGAAAAATCTTAAAAGTTCTTTCCAAAAATATTAATAAAAAGCTTTAGCCATCTAAATGCATAAACTTGAACTGCCAAGAACATAATTTGGATCCAACTAGTGAGTTTTATATTATTGTACCTGGCACATAGCTAAAATTTGAGAACAGAAGCCATGGATCTCTATTTGCCTCTGTTTGTATGTTTATGTATGCCTATGTATGTTTGTTATTTATACATAATATCCTATATTCAGATGGTTTTATTAGGAATAATATATAAAAGAAGTCTATTTATTTGGCTTACAAAAAAATAAGTGCTTATAGAAATTATTTTCTCAGAAAAAAAGAAACTAAACTAAATGTTTTTCCAGTTCATACAACTTGAGCAGTCTTTAAGAAATAAAAGTATTGGTGATTAAGTAATGGACATTCCACCTATTTTTACTTATTAAATAAGCTCATGTTTTCTCTGTTACAAAATTTGTTAATAAGAAAAATAACTTGAGATGACAATTAACTTTTTTTAATGTTATATAATAATATGGCTGCCTGACAACAGTTTCTAAAATCTTTTTGACAGCATGAAACCTTAAAATTATACTAAGTTAAATGATAGATATTTATTAAATGCCTAGATAAACTAAAATATTAATCAGTAATATTAATTACTGATTATAAGTTTAAGCTTATCTGTTTTTGGCTTCTCATTAAAGAGGAACTGGTGATATTTGGGTCCACTGGTAAGCATGTTCTATCAGGAAACATATGCTATTTACAAACTATGGAAGTATATACATTTTAATTTTCACTAGACATTAAGGTTACTAAGGGTTGAGAATCCTAATTAATATTTTTAATTTAAACTATTAGAAATAGCAATAATTAAAGGAAGCAACTGTATATGAAAAAATGTACTAAGAAGGTAGGATATGTTTTTATAATAGTAAGGAAATGTATACAAGGTATGTGTCTTCATTAATGGCAAAAGAGAGTAATTTTGTCTTAAAGAAAAATGACTGTTCTATAATCAAAAGGAAGAAAAAAAGTAAGGCAAAAATTGAATATGTATGGAAAGTTGTAAAATGTCTATGCAAGAGAAATTCTATTTATGGTCAAACTGCCAAGATTAAATAGATTTTATGATTTTATTTATAAGTTATATTTTTATCTTTTAAGATAAGCTCAATAATGTTGTGATACAAAGCTAGAATTAGGTTTTCCCTTTGTTAAAAGGAGAAAGTTTTCTTGGAATATTGTCTACACTTGATTATTTTTTTTTCCTTTATTTGTTAAGTAATTGGCCTAGAAAACAGATTTTGTTTCATCAGGATAATTTCTTATGCTTCAATGTCATCTTTTATTAGGCCTTTGATTATTTAAGAAAAGTGAGTATTTTCAAATTTGAAAGAGCTAATTTTTTTATAACTATGGTACTTTCTGTATTTGCCTTTAAAATTGTTGTCACTTCAGTTTTGTTTCACAGTGACTTGTGATCTATTTAATTAAGTGGTTTAAACCTTTTGATATTTTTGACAGTTTCCCCAAATCAAATTATAAATTAAGTCTTTTTGACTTTGAATTAATTTTGCAAGTTTCCATAAGGGTCCCTGAAATATTTCAAATACTTTGTTCTCTCTTCTTATGAAAAGAGTTATGGTAATCCCAGAGTAGATGCTTGTAATACCAACTTTGGGAGCCGAGGCAGGAAGATCACTTGAAGCCAGGAGTTTGAGACCAGCCTGGGCAAAATACAAAGACTCTTGTCTCTACAATACACACACACACACACACACACACACACACACACACACACACACACATATATATATATGTATATATATCTCAATTGACTGGGCGTGGTGGTGCACGCTTGTAGTCCCAGCTACTCAGAAGGCTGAGGTGGGAAGATCCCTTGAGCCCAGGAATTCAGGGCTGCAGTGAGCTGTGATCACGCCATTGCACTCCAGTTTGGGCAACAGAACAGGATCCTATCTCTATTAAAAAAATAAAGAGAGAGAGAGAGAGAGAGATGTTAAACTAATTGGGCTTATTTGAGATGCTAAATTGCATGGGAGGCATTTTCAAATTATAAGTGATATAAAACTTTCTTTAAGTTATATTTATTATTGGCATGTGTTCCAAAAATTGTATAAAATTTCTTGAAATTTGATAGATCCTGAGACAATGTCATAAACCTAATTATTATCTTAAAATACTGTATGCCACAAAAACAACCAAATTTTCTTGTCAATTGCATCATACTGAACTCTCATCAGATCTTTAACCATGGCCATTTTAAACTTTTTGTCATCAACATAGGTATTGTTTTATTCTGATGCATTCCTGAAAGTTTTTGAAAGCAACTATGATACAAAACTGCAAGATATACATAAAAAAAGTTCTGACAAATACAGATTTCTGATTACTTTAAGATCATATTATTGGACTGGGTAACAGTTTCTAGAACTCTAATGGAAAACTGGTGGATTCATAAATCTACTAACCCAATACCAAGTCAATCAAAATTAATATATAGAACTAAACTAGGTGATGAAAATAAAAATTATAATTTCTATGACTTTTTGTTTAAAACATTGCTTGTTGTTTGCTTCATTTTTCAGATTTAAGAAATAGTTTTTTCTCTTTTCTCTTAAGCTGTCTATAGCTTAGAGAAATTTGATAAAATATATTTTTATAAACAAAAATGAAACATTTATTTATGATCCCTGATTGCTCCAGAACTTGGAAATACTTATTAAATATTCTTATTTTCATTTCAATAACTTGAATTTTGTTATTTATCATCTCTTTAATATTTTCATAGTGTTATTACAATGCTAAATTGTTTTCCAAAGTGGATGTACAAATGCACACTCCCTACAGCAGTGTATGATTGTCCTCTTTGCTTAACATCCTAGCCAACCTTTGCTATTGTGCTAGGAATTATAAATCATTAAAGGACCTAATTCTCATATAGTGTATTGTAATTTAAAAGAGGAATTCAATTTTACTCTGACATAAGCTAATATAATTTTAAAAACCTAGTAAATATAAAGAAGGTTAGTAAGGAAAATACCAAGGGATGGTTTATTTCAAGGTGCTTCAGATTGTGCCTTTGGTCTACCATGGATATCCTCTTCTATAATCCCTTTCATTGCAGGATAGCAATGCAGATAGAAGTGGATCATTTACTTTACAACCGAATTGTAAAATTCTGTCTACTGTAATTTAAAAGCTCTATCAATCTGAAACTGATTGCAAGAAGATGTTAAGAATCTAAAGTCCATTAAATACCACTTGCTTGCAGTAATTGATCACTAATATCTCCCTCTTATTAGTAATCATCAACAAATACTAAAGTATTTTGAGGGTATATTAGGGTATTGTATATTACTTGCAATAAATCCAAGGTCTTTATCATGGTTTACGCTTCACCTATATAATACAATTCTTTATATTTCAGCCCCATTGTCCTTTCAATTTCTCAAACATGCCAGGTTTTTTGTCACTCTTCAAAGAACACATGCTGTTTCCTCTTCATAAAGACACCTGCTCACTGAAGCATAAGTGAGTGAATGAGTGGATGATGGTGACATTTCATTAAAATTACATGTTATATTTGTAATGCTTTGGACTTTACCCTGGGG
Organism: Lemur catta; assembly: GCF_020740605.2. Classification (NCBI taxonomy): domain Eukaryota; kingdom Metazoa; phylum Chordata; class Mammalia; order Primates; family Lemuridae; genus Lemur; species Lemur catta. The sequence continues at coordinate 72,647,948 of NC_059139.1, read as the reverse complement.
ACCTATATACTCCATGTTCCCCTTATCAATGTCAAAGCAGGATCCATGATGATGTTTTTTTATTTGGTACATGTCACATCTAAATACGCCAAAGCAGCCTTTTACAAACTAAATTAACTTTTTAATTTCTCTTAGCTTCCTTTTGTTTATTAAAGAATCAATACTTTCCTTTACACCACTTTACCCACAGTCTGAGTTTCATGTATAGAGTCTTGTGCACATAATAGTTTTTCTGTCTCCTTGCTTCTTAGTGATGATACATAAAATAATTTATGCAACTTACCAATTTTTATACCAACATATTCATATATTGCCTTGTTAAACTTGAAAATAATAGTTGGTCTTATCCTGTCGTATGTTCATATTTATTTCCTTTCAGGATTTGCATATTTATGCTATATTTTTCTTGCTTTTATAAGATTAAATGATTATATCCACATAGGGTACTCATTGCTTTTTTTAAGCACTAGACACTGGACATGATGTTTTACAGATACGATCCCATTTACTCCTCACAACCCTGCTGTAAGCCAGAAATAGATATTCCCAATTACGACAAGAAGAAATTAACCTAAGAGAGATTAAATAATCTGTTTAGGGTTTCAATGCTAATAAATAATCCAGGAAGGTCTGTTGATTCTAAAACAAACTCCTAGCCACTGCATTCTCTGTACATGCTCATTACATTTCAATATTTTTTAGAACACACCTACACCCACAAAATTTCATTGACATATTTTACTTACAGTTTTTACTTCTCTCTGATTTTTTAGAGTTTCTTTTTTCTTGCTATGATATATAAAACAACAAAATTAGGTCCATTTTTATTATTTTTTGAAATTTTTCAGTGGATTAAACAGCAAGACATGAGGACTCACATGTATGTCTATGGCAAAAGGTGGAGGAAGAGTCAGTAGGAGTCAGAAAACAGGAGGAGTCATGTTAGCCTAATGAACCAAGGCTCAGATGAGGCTGCATTTTACATTTCATGTTTCCGTCCTATAAGGCAGGTATTTCCATACCAAAGATGGTGGACAGACTTCCTCTTGCTGGCCATTTGGGTAGTTAGTGGTAGAGTACTATATTGAAAACAATTGTAACATACTCCCCAAAATGGAAGCACACCATGACTTATTAGTGACACCTGCCCTGAATGCTCATTGTGGGTGAGGTATGAGTGGCAGCATGATCCATGCTTTTTCCCTTAGCTAACATCGCTTTGTATACTTTGCTATAATAAATAATAGATGTTAGTATTAATATAATTAAATGGTGAGTCCTGTGGGTCCTCCTATCAAATAATTTAAACCTGGGGACAGTCTTAGTGATCCTCAGCCCAAGAAGGGATTAGTAAACTTAGGCTCGGTCAAAGCCATGATTTAGTGGCCATGAGGTCAAGACATGCCTGTAATCCAATCTCAGAGAAACCCAGATAACAAGGCAGTACTATGGTCTGTCTTAATACATAATCAAGACAGGGATTACAAAGAAATTATTTATGGCTCAATCACACTACATGTGTTGAGGATACTTACAATCAGCTGGTGTATCAAAGCCTAGGTCAAAAGTGACTCATGGATCAGATGCTATTGATTCTAGATCTGACATAATAAATCTGCTGGATTTATATGTCTAAAGCTCAATAAATACTCTAAATATTTCCCATACAACAAACCAATATTTCATTCTTTAATTATAGATAGAGATATAAAATATAGAGAGGAGAAGAACTCTGGATTTGTCTGATCTCATTGGTTTATGATGCTTTCGTTTTAATATTTTCTTCACTCTCAGATTTTGACTGAAATTATTTTTGAAATAAATTGAGTAGTCGTAACTGAATGAGCTTGTTAGGAGATCCTTGTGGTGTCCTAGGGTGTGCCCACAATGAACCTGTCACTCACTGTTTGCACAATGGGCTGCTAGTTATTAAGTATGGAATTTGGCACTTCATACAAGGAAGTCATTGCCACTTTAGGGATAATGTTTGGGTCCAGCTTTAATGTATTGCATCAGAGAATTATGGTGAAGATGTATCCCAGTGGTTCAGGCAGCATTTGACTGCAGGGTTTACCAACCTGAAGATGAGTGTGCTCTCAGAGTAGTGTTATCTTCCTGTTTTCTAGCCCTGTAGCTATACACACTGCCTGTAGAAGAGGTTATGAACCTGGTTATCTAATTTAAAACCATACCAGTTATTTAGGAAGAAATTTTTTTCTGGTAACTTTGAACTTTAAGAGAGCCTTTGTCTTTATATAAAGGACATTGAATAGTATAGTAGGATATATCTTCAGGTATAGTTTTATAGAAAATGCACACAAAAATTTTTTACATTAAATTCTGGTAAAACATGATTATCTACTAAACATTATATTTTTATCAAGCTTTGTCCTATCCATGGAATTGAATCTTAAAGAGGAGGAAGAGCTTCTTCCTCAGACACTTGTGCATGCAAGAGGGATGTTTAAGCCAAATGGTACATTTTTATTGACTTGAAACTTCTAAGACTTTGTTTTCCACATAAACTTTCGTATGTTTTAAAAAGAACTCAGTAGGCTTTAAGATGACCATCATAGTCTGATATTCTGACAGGTATCCAAGTTTTTCCACATCATGGGGCCATTTATACATTTAATTGAGCAATATGTGTGTGTATATATATTAATATATCTGGTTTGTGTTTTATTTTTAATATAAAAACACATCTATAGTCAATTGCTTTTCTTTTTTCGTGATATATCATAGTTGTACATACATCGGGGGTACATGTAATATTTCGATACCTGTATAAGAGGCGTAATGACTAGTCAAGGTAATTTGCATATCCATCACCTAAAACATTTATCTTTTCATTGTGTTGGGAACATTATGCTTCTTTTCTACTGATCTTCAAATATAAAATAAATTATGGCTAACAATAATTTCCCTGCTATACTATTGAATGCTAGAACTTATTCCTTTTATCTGACTGTGTTTTTGTATCTATTAACCAAGTTCTCTTCATCCCCCACCCATCTTCCCTTCCTAGCCTCTGGTAACCAGCAATCTACTCTCTACTTCCATGAAATCCACTTTTTTAGCTCCCACATGAGAAAGAACATGGGATATTTGTCTTTCTGTGTTTTGCTTATTTCACTTAACATAATGACCTCCAGGCCCATCCATGTTGCTACCAATGAGAGGATTTCAGTTTTTGTGGCTGAATAATACTCCATTGTGTATTTATGCCACATTTTTTTGTTATACAATGAGTATTTAATATTATTTTACATTAAAATGTAAATGTTTATTACATTTAACATGTGAGCTTTAATTTTTTATTTCAGAATATTATGGGGATATAAAACCTTTGGTCACATATTAATAAATTGCCTTTGTGTGGCCAGAGTCAAAGCTACAAACAAGCCCATCCCAAAGATAGCACACTGCACCCATTAATGTAAATTTAACCATCCCCCTATCCCCCCAACATCTGCCTATATTGAAACTAGAACAACCATACATTGCACAATTAAATGACTTGGAAATTCCCTTTTTATTCAAAGTCTTAATGAGTTGGCTTTTCTATTACTTAAAATAGAAAGACCCATAATATATACATTAACACTTTGATTCATAAATGAACTTATCAAAATAAAGGATATTGTAATTTTTTTATATTATGTCAGTTTTTTTGTTTTTCACTGTTATAGTACCCTCTACTCCCCAGTACTTATGACTAAATGAAAGTTCATTCCATTTTCCTGGGTAATTTATAGTGTTATGTGGAGGAGAAAACAATAAAATGAGAACTACAAAGATACTCCATAAATTCACTGTTCTGTGTACATCTTTGTTAATCTTTTGGGATAAGAAATGTAGTGAGAGAAAGTGTGGTGCAGTTTTATACTTGAACTTTGGCTCAAGCATAGATTGAAATTATTTCAACCCCTGAACCATTCAGTGAAGTCATCTAATAAATTCACTGTGTCTTAAAACTTCAAATGAGAGTTGAAGAAGATGGTCTCCATGATCCTTCTGGTAAAGGCTTGCCTTAAGGAGCCTCTAGCTATAGCTGGCTCCTACATGGTCCCTGAACCAAGATACAAAGTATTTGGGAATATCCCCCTAAGCTTTAAAAGTAGAGTGCACAATTAGTCTTCTTGTCATAAGTCCAATATAGATTGTGGTCAGAAATAGCCCAGGGCATCTATGTGAGCCTCCTCGCATAAACTCACCTGACTGGCAAGCCAGTGGTAGCTGTACAGGGCATGTTTTAGGTCAGCACTGAGAAAGGAGCATATTTTCTCATCAGCAGTACATTAGCTGGTTGTCTGAGCACATGTATTACTCTTATGTGCTCACTCTCCCCAGAGGCCAGACTTCTGATTCTCAGCATTTAGTGTGCATGAGTATCATCTAGGAGAGCTTAAAGAATCTGCTAAGAGGTTGCAAAACCACAGCTGAGAAACGTTAGGCTGGACGTTGTCCCCAGTTCATAGATGCTATCTTTTTAAATCTGGATAGTCTACCTAAAACTCTGCACTTTTACACACTTGATTGCGAACATCTTCAATGGTAGAGGCAGAAAACTTGTCCTTGAATGAAAATGTGTTTGTTCTTGCAGTTTCAAACTATTTGGTCAGAATCAGTTAGGATGGTTTAATTTTCCATTGTCTTAGTGATTTTAGAAGGTTTCGTATATATAGCAAATTTGACCTATGCCAGTCTATAAATATTACATGCAGGTCATTGGTGCTCAATTAATTGTTCTTTCAGAGAGTGAGACTTCTATTATTCATAATGGAATTATAAAAACATTATATTTTCATTATTAACATATATCCATAGTATAAAAAATTGTGATAAAGCCTGTCAGTAGGAAAAAAGTATGACCAGAAGATAGAAAAATCAAAGGGAAAACAATACCAGCTAACTTACACTAGGTTTTGTCTCTTCTAGGAAAATAATTTTCTCTCATGACTCAATTTCTTTTATAATTAGTGGAATAAATTCATATTAACAAACTTTTATATTATCTTCTTAAGCTAGCTTTACAAATTCATCAACAACAATCCTAAATTTCTGAAAACCTTTAGCTGAATATCAGCTTAGAAAGCAGAAGAAGGGAAGAGACTAAAGGATTGTCACAACTCCTGACAATATAATATAAGAATTCTTTTGCTTCACATTGTAAGTTTGAGATTAATGTAGTATCTTTCATTGGGCACATATGCTAAATTCAAATATTTGTGAAACAAATCACAAGGGCAGATAATTTTCCTTTTGTGCAATAGCTTGTGTAGAAGGGGTATGTTCTGTACGTAGTTGAGTTTTTTTTGTTTGTTTGTTTTCTTTTTGGGACAGAGTCTCACTTTGTTGCCCATGCTAGAGTGAGTGCCATGGCGTCAGCCTAACTCACAGCAACCTCAAACTCCTGGGCTCAAGCGATCCTCCTGCCTCAGCCTCCCGGGTAGCTGGGACTACAGGCATGCGCCACCATGCCCGGCTAATGTTTTTTCTTTCTATTTTTAGTTGGCCAGATAATTTCTTTCTATTTTTAGTAGAGATGGGATCTCGCTCTTGCTCAGGCTGGTCTGGAACTCCTGAGCTCAAACGATCCACCCACCTCGGCCTCCCAGAGCGCTAGGATTACAGGCGTGAACCACCGTGCCCGGCCAAAAACCTCTAAATTTAATAGCAGATAAACTCTCAAATTTCAAATAAGTATAAAGAACTGACTTAAATATCAATGTCTAGATTAATATTGGTATTCAATGACCTTAAAATTATTTCATTTGAGTTTTGCATTATGTAAAAGATGCTAAATTATCATTGTAAAATTTAAGAGAAGACTCATTTCTTATTACCATTTTAAAAATGAAAAACTATTTTTCTACTATATTAATAAAAATACAGAGATTGTAAAATTTTCATACAAACAAATACAGGACATTTTAAGGACAATTGCAAAACAAATTACAAATTCTACTCAACTATTACAGAACTACCCAAAATAGATTATTGCACTTATTTTTTATAATTAAAAATCAAGCAAAAATTGCCTTTTATCTTTTGAAAAGGTGATAATTAGGCTTGACAGTTAAGAAATCTTTATTCAGTTTGTGAAGAACACTATATCTTATATTTCAAACATTCTAAATCTAAAAGTTCTATTTGACTTTCATTTTCTAAAGGTAATCCAAAAAGTTAAATATTTTAATTTTCATAATGCATTTCTACTGACTCTATTCTTTATGCGCTGTTGTTCTCATATTGTCTTGAAGTCACTTAAATAAAAAGGGCATAGTTTCTATAGAAAGTGAAATTCTAGTAGGTCAATCAGCACATTTTGAACTTATGCAAGATATTCATATATCATATTTTGTATGCTGTATCTAGCCATTCCTCACAACAGATCCAATGGAGGAATTTTCCAGTATCATAAGATTTGTTCATTAAAATATCAAAACTTGTTATTTGAATCATTAATTTAACTGAAGATAAATCTTTATCTACTCCTTTCCCAATGAGAATATTGGAAAAAGTATAGGTTATGAACTTATGTTGAGTGCTAATGAAAGAGTCCATTTTTGTTCCCGAAACTTCTTGATGTCACTCTGTGACAAAGTTTCCTTTTCTCCTGAAGGAAGCTATGACTCTGCCTGAATAGACAAGCAAAAGCAAACAAAACAAAAACTATTTGTCTAAAACCTACATTATATCAATACATTTTATACAAATTATAATTTGTATAATTGGGGTCATCTTGCCTAGACAAGCTAATTTCAAATTGTTATTGACTAAACATAACAATTAAATAGTACTTGAAAGTGCCAACATTTTAATTGCTTTTCCAAAGTTGTAGAATTTTATGTTGTTTATGTATTCAAACTATCATTGATCTTCATTTTCTCCTTTAGAAAATAATCTTATAGCTGAATATTTCACATAAAATGACCTGATCTCAATGTTTGAAATACTGATGGAGAAATAACATTTACCTTTAGTTTTGTTTTACTTCTTCTCTGATTATTATTTGTATATACTTAGATAACATATAACTTGAAGAGGAAAGGAAAATTTAGTCAACAGGCAGGAAATAAGTCTAGTACAATTCTGGATGCATTTGAACATGAAGACAAGGATTACTGTAGAGAAGATGCCAAAAATATCTGCAATTTAATGTGAATGAAATTCACTCACATTATTAGCACATTTCTGAATAATTTCAAAAGAAAATATTGATGGGACCCATTCCATTTTCCCCTTTATGTTTTTCTTGGATCTTGATCAGACAGTATCTCAATTCAATGTGGATATATGATGCCAATTCAAATAGGATCCTCATTTCTTTTTTACTGATGCATTACATCTTTGTAACTGACATGCGATGTATGATGTTGAGATGCACTGTCATAACTAATGAGATGTGACAGAAGGCAATAAGATACCAGGTTCTACACAGGTTAGATGTAAAATGAAAATCTATACAAGTTGCTTTCAAAGAAGGCACCTTTCATTTCAGTTTTGTTTATCAACCAGAAGAGATACATCCACAAATGTCAATGAATTTCCTTATTGGTTGTAAGTTTAAAAAATGTATATAAAATATACCATTTCAAAAACTATCATCATCTGGTATTTTGTGAAAGTCACCTAATTAATCACTATGTCAGTATAAGATTTGTCTAACACTCAGGATTCAGCATTTACATAGCTTACACTTAAGAGTCTACCCGTTAGTGTATCTACTGAATCATTTTGGAAAAATTTTAGATTATTAGAAATTATTTGGCACAAAGTAAATCTCATTCTACCATTAACTCACCCATCTCAATATTCTTGATTCATTAAATAAACACTATCTCGCTTGAGAGTATACCAAATTTATTAATTGATCTCATGAACTGGGGGATATCTGAAAAAATGTCATCAGACATATAAATCTGGTCTAAAGAATAACTACAGGTAGTAGAAAATTTAAAAAAAATGGTAGTAACTGAACAGTAACTAGACAGTCATCAAATCACTAAATTAGTGTTTCCAAATATGAATAGTGGCTCAGACATTGAATCAGCACTTTGCATAAAAACAGAAATTGGTGCAAGATCAAGGTTGTAGAAAAAAATAGAAGTTATTTTTAAAGAATAAAGAGTAATTCCTTATTCTTTATTGACTCGGAGGATTGAAACGGAGAGTAACTAAAAGCTTGGATGTAGTTAGCTCAGGAGATTCATTTGATCTAATTGATGGCTCTTTATAACATTTATAAAGCTCTCAACAAAGAGTATAATCCACTGTAGATTTTCAGTAAAAACTGGTTCCTTTACCTTACAAATTTAGGAGACAAAGTAAAGCAGAACCATGTCGACTGGAATTGTCAAAAATAGACTTCTTTTCTATAATAAGATATAAAATTTTATAAGGTTGTTTTATAATAAGATTATTATTTTATTTCATAAGTTTATTGAGACAAAAATAGGTTGATGCATTTTTGCATATTACTTCCTTAACTCTATTTGATACATTTTATAAAACAGATTTTGTAAAATAGCCAATTTTGCTGATTTAGCTGAAAGTTTCTCTTGATTGGGTTTCCTTTGAATTTACAGATGAATTTGGGGAAGAGTTTATCATATTATGTCATCTCATCAATGAATATGGTATATCTTTTTATTTTGTTCAATTCATTAAAAATTAATTAATTGATCTAATTATAAAAAATAAGCTTCATTACTTGAATTCAAGTTTTGGTTAATTTCTACAAGTTTTGGTGTCTTTCCATGGCTCAGTTTATTCCTTCATGACAGGGACATACATTAATATGTCTATAATTATTATTGTATTAGAATTAATTATAATTGCATTATTAATTTTTCATTAAAGGAGTGAATTTTTAGGTGCAAAGTATATAAACACAAACTAAAGGAAAACATTATTGAAGCAAAATCAATTAAAATGTGTTAATCCCACATTTCCAATTTTAAGAATTTATCCTAGAGAATATAAAGAATAAGGATGTTCATTTCATTATTACTTATAGTAGTAAAATATAAGTTCCTGGGGACCACTTAATGATTCAACATAAGAGAATGGCTGAATATATTACAATACAGCTATACAGCAAAACATTATTAGGTCTATCAAATGAATGATGTCAATGTGAAATGTACTAATAGACCATATTATAGAGAAAATGTAAGTCGCAAAACGGTATGAATTCTATGATTTCCTAAAAGGTATAGATGTATGTCTAAAGGCCAAATTGTTAATCTTAATTATGTCATAAGAAATATTTACTCTCTAATTGGTATGCTATAAACTGTTTTCATTTGATTAGATATTTTAAAATTCTTTTTCAATGAATAATTAGACAAATTAATGGTAGTCATTAGTTATTGAAGTTATACAATTGAATAAATTGGTATCACTGAGGAAAATAATTGTAAGCAAGATTAAGTACATAGTCAGCTAGAAGATCTGCCTCCTTAGAGGAGTAGGTAGCACCTCAGTCTCATAGTCAGCTAGAAGGATGTGATTTTAATTCTGATATAATACAAGTGCATACAATGTCAATTTTTCTATTGCTTTAGCAAAGTTAACTGATTTTAAAAATTAGAAATAAAATTTCTTTCCTGAGTATGTTTTCTTACATTTTGTGACAAAGTATATGAAAATCTGTTAAGAACATGGAAAAATTTAAGATTTTACCTTATTTTTAAATTAACACATTAGCGTGCCATAGTTTTTAAGTATGCTATCCGAAGACATAGACTCATAGGTGAGAGCAAACCACTTTGTTTCTCATGTCACAGCAAGCAAAGCAAACATTATATTTGCATTTGTTCCCCCTACCCCTGAAGTCCCAAGAGACAATTCAGAGTGGCCCTGATACATGCCTACTCTCACAATAGGTCACACTGTAGGACAGAAACCCTGAGCTTAGGAAATCCAAATATTTCATTATAGGCAATAAGCATAATTGTCATTTATTCTGAAAGCAGACACTATCTCAGTCTCCCAAGATTTTTTGCTATATGAGCATCCCTGAAAAGATAATCTGGAATGAAGGGCCACTCATACTACTACTTATACCATGGGCAGAAATGTGAGAGATCCATTGAGAATTGTCACCTAACAATATTCACCCCTTATTTCTAAAATATCCTGCTTCTGGAAAAAAATTTCTGTGTGCATGCCACCTTGTTAGGCTCTCTGCTTAATCAGATGGACAGAGACTGATAAAAAATACCTTGAAATTGTCTCATTCAGCATTAAACTAAGGATATATCAACAGGACTTCAAGCGGAAAGATGGGACCAACCTTCATTATTTGTCTCAAATATGCGTATAAATGTCCGAGACTGAAACAACCAATAAAATTGCATAAGCCAGCAGGGGCTAACTTAAAATATCAGGTGGGTTTCTCTACCTAATTGACATTTCTATTTGGCTAAAGCATTCACAAAGGTACGCAGACTTCTATTGGTCCTCAAAGAAGAAACCTAAGGTAAGTCTTTCTATCATCCTCGATTGTCCTGGTTAGTGAGCTGAGTCTGAGATGAATGCCTCAAGGAACTCAAGTTGTGTCATTGATTTCTTCAGCTAAATTTATGAGAAAATTTTATAGTGCCTTTTCCAATTGCATGAATCCCATTATAGAGACAACTACTATAAGATGTGCATAGATAACAAGTCAGTCCCCCAACGCCAACCAGAAAAAACTCCCATAAGTGACCAATAATTAGCCTAATTTAGGAGAAATCTCTTCAGTTGTCTGAGGTAACCATGATCTACAGGTCTGTTATAATCACCATTAAGGTGGACATCACTGTTTTGGGGCTGGAGGCAAATTAACTCTTGACTTCCACACAGAGTACAGTCCCAGGGAAGTGCATTGTGCTCCCTGAAAAGAAGTGTTATTAGAAATCGTCAGAGTCTGCCCAAACGGGAAGTATGTTAGGCCAAGGTCACAGGTTGACAGAGCCTCCAATACTGTTTCCCTTCCTCTTAGAGTTTCCAATCTGGTATTAGTAACTGAGTCTTCTCTGTTCTTGAGGACTATTCTTTGTCCATTCCAACAGGCAGGTGGTATTTTCCATGAGATGACATGGCATCCAATATGATGATAAGCCATGGTGTATTACTTTTATACTGCTCTGTAACAAATAACCAGAAACTTAGCATCCTAAAACAACAATTTATTATCTCATAGTTTTTGTATGCTAGAAACCTGGGCACAGCCTATTTGGATTCTCTACTTCAGGGTCTCCATTGGCTGCAATTCAGGCACTGTCCCAGTCTCAGGTCACATTAGACTGTTGACTGGGGAAACATCTTGTAAGCCTATTTTCATTGTTGGTATAATTTATTTCTTTGAAGCAGTACAACTGTTTTCTTGATGGCTGTTGGCTATTCCTGGTGTTCCTTGCCACACGGCCCTCTCCAAGAGCCCTCACACATGATAGATTAGTTCTTAGCAAGCAAAGAAATTTTCTGTCATCCACTCTAGAAAAACAATGTATTAACATATCTTTAGAGTGGGGCATGGTGGCTCACGCATGTAATCCTAGTACTCTGGAAGCTGAGGAGGGAGAATTGCTTGAGACCAGAAGTTCAAGACCAGCCTGAACAACAGTGAGACCCTGTCTCTACAAAAAAAAAAAAAATAGAAAAATTAGCTGAGTGTGGTGGTGTGTGCCTGTAGTCCCAGCACCTTGGGAGGCTGAGGCAGGAGGATCACTCGAGCTCAGGAGTTTGAGGTTGCAGTGAGCCATGATGATGTCACTGCACTCTAACCTGAACAACAGAGTGAGATTCTGTCTTAAAAACCAACCAAACAAACAAACCCGAAAACAATATCTCTATGTAGTAACATAATCACAGGACTGACAACTCATCACCACTTCCACATCATGTAACCTAATCAAGGGAGAGACACCCCATACTTAGCCATATCTGTTGTTTAGAAGCTAGTCGTAGAACTCATGCCATTCAAGGAGGAGGGAAGTGGATGATAACACCAGTTGGGGAAAGTTAAGTGAGGCCAATTTAGAATTCTGCCTACGAAAGAGGCTTGCTGGAATGAGAGTGGAAAAAAAATTTAGAAGTGATGACAGGTGTTTCGTGATGGAGGTTTAGGAGCTGAGGCCATCTCCTACTATTTTAGATAGCCTTCTCAGTAATATTAAGGGACATGGTAATCAAATTGTGATCAGAGCCATCTGATGGGGTATAGTAAACCCAGCAGCCAGTTAAATTTAAGATATTTACATTAGTTTGGGGAGTCACACCAGTGTATTTTCCTTTGTGAGGAGGGCTCTAGGGATAGCTCTGAAAACCAAAAGGTAATTTATATCTTTCTGCCCCATACCTTTAAGGGCCCAAGATATTCCTCCCTATAAAGGTGGTGGCATAGTTATTTTCCCTTCACTGCCACAAAATTGAAGTTTCCCACTTCAGAAGCTGTAACTACAAAATATTTTCCTAGTGATACCCTCTTTTAACACAGATATTTCAACTAGAAGAGAAGCAAGACAGACAATGGGACTTTTATAAAACTATCAGAGACCTATTATATAATTAATGTGGGTCACTGTGGGATACTCAGCAAGCAATGTACTCAACCAACACACTACCTCTTTGATTGCCCTCTGATCATCACCAGGAGGAGAGAAGATGAGCCCTTTCTAGGTACAATTACATTCAGTGTCAAAACTGTATTACTAAGGTGTTGAGACAAAAAAGATATGATGGATATTTAGAAATATTTTTGAGTGATAGTGAGGAGACCATTCCAATAATCAACAATATCAGATGTCCATATATTGTAGGAATTGTGGAAGGTCCATCAAAGGACTATTAGCCCATGGTTGAATAGCTTTTGCAATGAATTGGAAACTATTATCAGAAAATGATCTGGAAAATAAACATTTTGCAGATTAATTTCAAGGGCTATAGTAGTGTGTACATAGATAGCATCTGATAGGACTGGAACAGTAACGCTATAATGGGAAAACTGTAGGCATAGACTTCCAGTCTATGATGATGGATATAGTACTACATCTGTACTGATGATGGATCCTGGCAGCAATGGTTAGTACAATTTGGTTAGTGCAGGCTCAATCTGCAGTTTGGTTGAAATCAGTCTCATCAGAGAACAGCCTTTTTTGTGGGCAACAAATAGTGACTTTAGGTTTTAGAGCTACCATAACAAATTACCACAAACTTGATGGCTTAAAACAATAGCAATTTATTCTTTCACAAATCTAAAGGCCAGAAGTGGTTTGTATATGCATCACTTCTGTGCCTGGGTCTTCATGTGAACTTCCTCACAAGTATCAGGCATTAGTGCTTGGACATTGCTTTTTAGGGCCACTATTTAACCCTCTACAGTGACCCAGATAGTTCAATAAGAAGCCATCATTTGTTTCCACACTGCGTGGCCCCAAAGAGATAAGCTTCAATCTTCCAGTTTAATCTTTGACAGGGGTCAGATTAGAGGGGGTGAAAAGAAACAAAGGATAGAGAGGGGGAGAGTGATTCTGAGTTATTAAGCAAGGCTTTGCATTTGATTTTATTTTTAATCTACCATTGCTAATGGCTCAACCAAAAGAATTTCTCGTTTTCTGTCTCCCCAAAGCTTTGTATTGAATTGCAAGGTTCTTGTTGCAGACATTTGTTTCAGGTTTGGGACATGTTGGTTTAATTGCCATGGCTCCTTTTAGCTAGCCTGTGGAGCTTGCTCTCCCACTGTCATTATAATCCCCCTCCCTCAAGACTTCAATGTTCAGCCTCTAAATACTAACTCTTTTATTATTCTTTAACAAGCAGGACGAGGAAGATACTTACTCTCTTCTGTTTTCCCATTACTAAGGCAAGAACATTCACTACCAGATCTCAGGGAGTCATTTTATATTCCCTATGCTAGACCAAGAGGCCCGCATTCTTCCTCTTTTAGAAAGATATGTCTGTCAACATCACATTCTGTATTCTCATTATGAAACTGTCCAGAACTGTGAAAGGTTTGAAGTCACACCCCACCAACAAACTAAAAAGTTAGCCTGCCACAGATTCAGGGATGCTGACAGAGGCTGTTGGGCATTGACAAAGGACTTTATTACTCATATCACCACAAGCACAGTGGGCATGAGTGTATTTTCCCTGTGAGGTGATGTGGATAGGCTCAGATTGATGCCTGATGTTCAGTGGTTTGCGTTACAAGAGAGAAACCATGAGCTTAGGGATCTTGAGTCTTTCATAATGGGGAGTAAGCACGTCAACCCTTTGCTCCAGAGGGGGACACTATCTCTGTCTTCCAAGGCTGTTTGCTGTATAAATATCCTTGAAAAGATAGTACAGACCAGGGTCAGTCACCACTTCCATTTATAAGACATGGAGAAGCAGGAGAAACCTACGTAGAATGGTCTTTCAACAAACTCTAGTGCATTACATTTAAGGCCATCTCTTATGCAATGTAATTTGTGGAAATGTCATTTCACTGTTGCAGGATATCTTGGAATCAGAAATGTTTGCTATAAAATTAAATGTTCAATATTAGCCCAAGTCATTGGACTATCATGATAATTCCATATAAAATATCCACCTTTTGGAGAGTGAAATAAATGTGTCTTAATTTAAGACTACTCACACAATATTGATCCAAAAGAGGATATAATTTTGAATTTTTCTTTAAGATTATGTTTATGATACATGATATACAAATGTTAACACTTAAATACTGAAGCTTTTTAATTTACAGTGGCTATGATTTTTGTTCCATAAAGTTAAAAGCTTATAAATGACAAAAATGTTTCAGCAGAAATGAAACACAAGACAAAACACAAAGCACATAGTTGATAAAGTATTAATACATGAACTCAGTGCCTCTTCCCCTACCCTGAATGATATTTTTGGCTTTAATAAAACATAAAATCAAAGCTGAAATTCAAGAATAATGTTATTTCTTTGGCAGGTATTTATTTTGATAGTAGAACATGTATTTCTTAAAACAAATTTCTCTATCAAAAAGATTGACTAAGGAATCTGGCATTCACAGTTTAGTCACTGGATATATTCAAGAAGCTGTAGAACACTTGGTACTGTCAGAGAATTTATGAATCAAGTAAAGATTGGACTATGTGACCTCTTAGTATTTAGCTGTGATAGAGCCAACTACTTTTGGATTTTATGATTCTAGCAGGAACTTTTAATATCTATTTTATTGATAAGGTTCTAGTTTAAGATCCGATGGTATTCAATTTTGAAAATCACCTCACATAGTTGTTAACCTAGTACATATGGGCCTCCAATAATATGGGGTTATTCTTCCTAAAGGCCCTTAATTAAAACATCATTAATCATACAGTTTTAAGAAATTAAATTTAAAGAAAATGATAAAATCATATAATAATACATGATTAGAGAAAACATGCATTTCATATGCCAGTATTTATTATTTTGTAAAATCAACAGGTTAATTAACATAAAACTCAAAGACCTTTAAAAAAAGTCTGAAATATTTCTATATAGAATTTCTTCTTATATTCTTCTCCAAATTTCTTCTCAGTTTTGCATTTATTCCTCATAGTCCCAATGATGGATTTGTGTTAATCTCAGAAATACTGATACTTTTATTATTAACATGCGGACTACTTTATTATTTCAAGAGCATATGTATTTTCTTCAGTATTGACCTCAAGGCTGAAGCTTGGGTGGGCATTTGTAATGTGTGTGAGCATGCATACACCCACTCTCATTTTGCTTTTGGCAATATTATGAACACCTAGATGTACCAGAAATGATTTAGGCTAACAGCAACAATTCTCATGTACCAGCATCACCTTCAGTTTTTAGAAATCTATTCCTACCAAATGTTATTTATTCTTTTAGTCATAGGATATTTTTGTTTTTATTTTTGCCAAATTTATATCCCTTTTCAACACAATATCATTTTCTAAGGCAATAAATATTCTGTAGTCCTTTTGGGTTTTTTTGTTTGTTTGTTTCTCTCTCTACACACACCAAAACTTAAATTTTTGTATCGTATGTGGATTTTATTTCTTTATTTTATGGGGTAATATATATATTTTTTAAATGCCAAACAAGCAAGTTTCATGAACTTTGAGCATACAAACCAGTTAGAAAACAAAAGACTTTCCCTGGAAGTGTTCATGCTTGGGCTCATTTTTATTTTAAGGACTATTTTTCCCCATTAAAATGTGAATATTATGGTCACATGAAAAATTGTTCTCACAAGTTTCTCACTCTAATGGCATAAGGTGGGCAATGAGTTAAAATGTAGTCTGCAATGTCTGTGGTATGAATATTTATATATTTTGACATTTAGGAAGAATATTCCTTTATGTACTGTAACCTCTAGCAGTGTTTTAGTTGATATATTTCTAAAAATGTAGCCATTCATTTGTACTATGTCACTTTGGGCTTAAGGGACGTATAACCTACCTTTTCACAGGCATAAAATTCAGTTGTCTTTTTTCTACTGCATGAATTATGCTTAGGAGCTTGTGGAGTCACAAAATGCTTTAATGCTTTCTGTTTCTACATTTATTTATCCCTAGGTAGCCCCATTCCTAGAACTGTAAGGGATATCCAGAAATTGCAGAATTTATATGGAGAGTGACATCTTAAGTATAGGAAATCATCTTTTTTTGTTAGTATCTCCAGAAACAGAATCTCTAAATTATTTTGGAAATTTGCTTAGGTTTCACAAATACGTTATCAGAAAATTCTTCTTCTGGTCTCTTGTAAATTTTCTCACTCTAGTTTAAACTTTTTTCTTATACCTGTTGAAGAAAATAGGGCTCTTGTCATCTTATAATTCATCCAGGGAAGACCAATAGTACCCTTAGGTCTTTTCTTCATTTCTGAAGTCCTTTTTTTTTTTCAGTCATAGGATTGGAAATTCAACAAGAGTCAGTGTCTTCCAGTACATTTTGTGCTGCTGTAAGAGAATACTATGAACTTGGTAACTTATAAAGAACAGAAATTTTTTGTCTCATAATTATGGAGCCTGGAAAGTCCAAGATCAAGGCAACTGACAGGCTGGGTTGTCTGGTGCGGGCTGCGTCCTCTCCAGGGGAGGCAGGCTGTGTTACATGGTGGAAGGAAGGATGGCAAGAGGCAAAGGCTGTGTGAAGCCTCTTTTATGAGGTCCTTAATTCCATTCATGAAAGAAAGCTCCTTTATGACCTAATCACTTCTTAAAGGCCACACCTCAGAATACCATCACATTCACAATTACATTTCAACATCTGAATATTGGAGGGGACACATTCAAACGGGGACACATTCAAACCACAGCAGTCAGAAATATTGAAACGGTGGAGGAAAAATGACAGAGTAAAGGTGACCTCCTGGCTCCCTGCTCCCAGAGAAAGAGGTGAAGAACTCGGTCTGCTATGCACAAGTGGATCACTCCCCAGCAAGAACAGCATTATGAAACTGCAGAGAAATAGCATGGAAAACACAACACAGGGGAAAAAAAGTGAACGGGAGATAGGATCATGAAGTCTGGAGAGTGTGAGATAAACAATAGAGAATTGAGCGTGGGACAGCTGCATGCACCTGGCCAGCAAGTGCAGTGGGATGTGACCCACAGGAGAACGTCCTGCTTTCCCACTGACCTCCACACCCACTCAGACAGGGACCTGCCTGAAGTTGGTGCAAAATTGCAGCAGGGCTCTGTGGAAGGAGACAATAGCAGGAAGCATCTTGAACTCTGGAGCTCCATGCTAGGATTGCACTGGGTGGGGAGGGACTGGTCTGAGCTATTGCTCAAGGGGATTAGGAGACAGGCACCTTGCCTCTGGTGGTCAGGAGGACCAGAACAACGGAGGTGAACACTGAAAAGGCAACTCTACCCTGGAAACTGCTGCAGGCGATTAGGCTGGCTCAATGTGGGTCAGAAAGAGCAAGACCTCCTGCCGGACAGGTGCAAGATTGTGGTAGGGTGACACAAAAGAGACAACAGGCCTATTGTCCCAGCTCCCAAATCGGGCATCCACCAACTCCTGAACAGTCACCCCCAGCACTAGCGCTCTGCAGGTGGGCAGCTGCCATTTTTGGGGTCCACAACCCAGATGCTATGGTGCGCTATGGTTTTGGGCAGCAACCTTCCTCTAGCCAATGGACTGTCATGACAGGCTGCGCCCTTCCATGATCTATTGTCAACTATCTGGGCCCATTTTTATGGGTGAATTTTGAGTACTTCTCCAGTTGTGGGAGGCTACCACCTGTGGCATTCACAGGTGCTGGGGTGCTGGGTGGTCTCGGGCATCACCCTTCCCCCTAGTGCAGCAAGTTTCCCACCAAAAGTGGTAAGTTCCACCCCTGGAGGTAGGGAGAGACAAGAAAAGCCACTTTCTCTGTTCGACTGTCATGAATCTGCGGGGCCTTGGCACAGATCAATAGTTGACAGTCCAGTGACTCAGCCTGTCAGACTGGCTTAGGTCAACTGGTAGGATCATAACTCTGGGCCTGATCTCCACGTCCAGGTGGCTGCCAACAGTGGGGTTCATGGTCAGGGAAGGAAAATCCTGGCCAGAGGCCACAACAGGTGCACCAAATAACCCCTCCCATCAGGAGTAGCCTCCCAAGTGTGGTGAAAGAACCCTGAATAACATATTAGTGGCACCCCCTAGTGACAGATCAAGCTCCATAGAAGCATATACATCCAGGCTGGTAGGCAGCAGGTGAGATCTGCCTTGCTTCTACCACAATTTTAAGGGGGAATAGAGTCAAAGTAACCCTCGAGAATGGCAAGATCCTTCCTAAAGATTGGAGCACTAGTATTCCTCACCTGGGAACCAGAAACCAACACAGACACATCAGATTACCTCAACAACTGGCTCCTCAACCCAATCTACAACCAATGACACAGAGGGTAACCTCATACCTCAACACAGTGCCCTCCATCTCAAACTATTAGAGGCGAGTTGAGTTATACACTCAGGTGCGATTCATCACATGGGAGCTTAAGCTGGGGGACCAAACTCAGTAATCTTCACTGGCAAGAGGTAAAGACAACAGGTCAGAGGTAACCCAGCTGGCCAAAATACCTCTAAGGCAATATAAGACCAGTGCACCTCCTCCCATCACTGTTAAGGAATGTCCCTTGGGGGCTTGAAGTTAAGGGCACAGACCAGTCCTAGCACTCCAACTACTCAATCAATTACCCTGATGAGAAAGAACCAGAGAAAGAACACAGGGAATATTAAAGAGCAGAGAGAAAAGTCACCACCAAAAGAAATCATGAGACCCTCAAAATCAGATACCAATTTAAATGAAATGATTAAATTAACAGAGGAAGAATTCTGAATATGGATTGTAAGAAAACTCAATGGAATTGAAGAGAAAATAGAAACCCAACACAAAGAAACCACAAGAACAATCCAGGAAATGAATGAAAAATTCTCTAAAGAAATTGAAATATTACAAAAAAACCCCAAAAAACAAAATACAGAAATCTTGGAAATGAAAGAGGCATTCAAGGAACTTCAAAACACAGTGGAATGTCTTAAAAATAGAATGGATCACACAGACGACAGAATGTCAGAGCTTGAAGATAAAGCCTACGTGCTAAACAAATCGGATGAAAACAAAGAACACTGAAGCAAGAGACAAGAGCAGAAATAAGAAATGTGGGATTATGTAAAGAAATCAAATATAAGAATTATAGGCATCCCAGAGACAGAAGAAGAAAATACACAAGGGCTGGTAAATCTATTTCTTGGAATACTGGAGGAAAATATGCCTGGTCTGGCCAGAAACCTAGATATCCACATACAAGAAGCACACAGAACTCCTGGGAGACTCAACGTGAAGAGGCAAATGCCACATCATATAATTATCAGACTGGTCAAAGTAAACATGAAAGAGGAAATCCTTTGCACAGTAAGATGAAAACAACAGATAACCTACAAAGGAAAACCTATCAGACTAACTACAGACTTCTCAAATGAAACCCCACAAGCCAGAAGGGACTGGGGATACATCCTCAATCTTCTTAAACAGAATAATGGCCAACCTAGAATTCTTTACCTGGCAAAATTGAGCTTTGTCTATGAGGGAGAAATAAAGAATGTCCTACACAAGCAATCACTGATGGAATTTGCAAAGAACAGACCTGCTCTGCAGTAAGTACTCAGACCTGCATTATATACTGAACAGCGCAAAAGACACCCACCAAATTAAAAACACTCAAGAGTTAGAGCCCAGAAACCTGGATTTCACAATGGCTTGAGAGGTAAAACAAAACAATAAGAACCTACCCAACAATATGAAGAGAAACCTACCCCAAATATCAATCCTCTCAATAAATGTGAATGGCTTGATTTGTCCTTTGAAGAGACAAAGACTGGCTGAATGGCTAAAACATTATAAACCAAGTATCTGATGTCTCCAGGAAATGCATCTAACCCACAAAAATGCTTTCAGACTCAAGGTCAAGGGTTGGAAAACAAACTTTCAGACAAATGGAAACCAAAAGAGAGTGGGGGTGGTGATTCTGATTTCAGAAAGCATAAATTTTAAAATAGCAAAAGTAAAGAAAAAGACGGTCACTATATAATGTTGAAATAAAAAATCCAACAAGACTTAACAATACTTAATATCTATGCACTCAACACAGGAGGACCCAGATATATAAAGCAAATCCTGTGTGAACTAAATAGCATGATAAACAGTAATGCCATAGTGGCGGGGGATTTTAACACCCCACTGTTTGAAATGGACAAACAAAATTAAGCAAACAAAAAGTGGACTTAAACAGAGCTCTAGAACAAATGGGTCTAACAGACATCTAAAGAACATTCCACCTAAGTAAAGCTGAGTGTACATTCTTCTTATCAGCTAATGGAACTTTCTCCAAAATCGACCATATCCTAGGCCACAAATTATATCTTAACAAATTTTAAAAAATAGAAATTGTACCATTTATCTTCTCAGACTATGGTGGTATAATACTAGAGATCAATTCTAATAGAAATGCTCACCGTCTCACAAAGTCATGGAAATTAAACAAACTATTGCTAAATGCAGAGTGAAGGAAGAGATTCAGATGGAGATCAAAAAATTCTTTCAATTAAATGATAACAGGAACACAAGCTATCAAAATCTGTTGAATACAGGAAAAGCACCCCTGAGAGGAAAACTAATAGCATTAAATGCTCACATCCAAAAGACAGAAAGCTCACAAATCAACAAACTAGTAAACCATATCAAGGAACGGGAAAAGAAAGAGAAAACTAATTCTAAACCTAGCAGAAGAAAGCAAATTACTAAGATTAGAGCAGAATTAAATGAAATTGAGGCCGGGCAAGGTGGCTCACACCTGTAATCCTAGCACTCTTGGAGGCCGAGGCAGGAGGATTGCTCAAGGTCAGGAGTTCGAGACCAGCCTGAGCAAGAGCGAGACCCCCATCTCTACTAAGAATAGAAAGAAATTATCTGGACAACTAAAAATACATAGAAAAAATTATACAGGCATGGTGGCACATACCTGTAGTCCCAGCTACTCGGGAGACTGAGGCAGAAGGACTGCTTGAACCCAGGAGTTTGAGGTTGCTGTGAGCTAGGCTGATGCCATGGTACTCTAGCCCAGGCAACAGAGTGAGACTCTGTCTCAAAAATAAATAAATAAGTGAAATTGAGAACAGAAGAACTATGTGGAAGATCAATAAAACCAAAAGCTGGTTTTTCAAAAAGATAAACAAAATTGATAGGCCTCTTGCTCTATTATCAAAAACTAGAAAAGAAAGGACTTCAATAAACTCAAACAGAAATGAAAAAGGAGAGGTCACTACAGACACCATGGAAACACAAAACATTATCTTTGAATACCATAAAAATCTATATGCCCAAAAGTTACAAAATGTGGAGGAAATGGACAAATTCTTGGAAACACACAACCTCCCTAAGCTCAATCAGGAGAAAATAGAACTCCTGAACAGACCAATATCAAGTGCAGAAATTGGAGCAGCAATAAAAAATCTTCCAAAAATAAAAGTCCCAGACTGGATGGGTTCACACCTGAATTTTACCAAACAGAGAAGGAAGAACTCATACCTATACAGCAGAAATTATTTGAAAGCATTGAGAACAATAGTATCCTCCCCAACTCATTCTACGAAGCCAACAGCACCTTCATACCAAAGCCAGGAAAGGATGTAGTAATAAAAGAAAACTATAGACCAATATCTCTCATGAATATAGATGCAAAAATTCCCAAGAAAATCCTAGCAAACTGAATTCAGATGCTTATCATAAAAATAATCTATCATGACCAAGTAGGCTTCATCCCAGAGATTCAGGGATGGTTCAACATATGCAAATCTATAAATGTAATTCACCACATAAATAAAAGCAAGAACAAAGACCATATGAGTCTCTCAATAGATGCAGCAAAAGCATTTGATAAAATCTAGCACACTTTTATGATAAAAACCCTCAAGAATATAGGCATAGATGGGACATTCCTTAAAATTATTGAGGCCATATATGACAAACCCACAGCCAATATCATACTGAATGGGGAAAAATTGAAAGCATTCCTACTTAGATCTGGAAGCAGACAAAGGTGCCCACTATCTCCACTTCTATTCAACATAGTGCTGGAAGTCCTTGCCAGAGCAATCAGACAAGAGAAGGGAATTAAGGTGTCTCAACAGGGGCAGGAAATGTCAAACTTTCACTCTTTGCTGATGATATGCTGTTATAGCTAGAAAATTCCAAGGATTCAGCCAAGAGACTCTTGGAATTGATAAATGAATTCAGTAAAGTATCAGGATAGAAAATTAATACACACAAATCAGTGTCATTCATATAGCCAATAACAGTCAAGCTGAAAATCAAATCAAAGATGAAATACCTTTCACAATAGCATCAAAAAATTTTAAATATTTAGGAATATATTTAATGAAGGAGGTGAGAGGTATTTATAGGGAGAACTCCTAAACACTGAGAAAATAAATTATAGATGATAGCACAGATAGAAATTCCTACCATGCTCATGGATTGGTAGAATCAATATTGTTAAAATGTCAATTCTACCTAAAATGATCTACAGAATTAATTCAATCCCTATCAAAATTCCACCATCATTCTTTACAGATTTAGAAAAAATAATTCTACGCTTTGTCTGGAAACAGAGAAGACCTCGTGTAGCCAAAGAAATCTTAACCAAAATGAAAAAAAATGGGAAGCATCAGTTTGCCTGACTTCAATGTTTAATATAAGGCTATAATAACCAAAACAGCATGGTACTGGCACAAGACAGAGATATAGATATTTGGAACAGAACTGAGAACTCAGAAATGAAACCATTCACATATTGTCATCTAATCTTTGACAAAGCAGACAAAAATATACATTGGGGAAAAGAATCTCTATTCAATAAGTGGTGCTGAGAAAACTGGATATCCACATGCAGAAGATTGAAACTGGATCCCCACCTCTCACTTCTCACAAAAATTGACTTATGTTGGATAACAGACTTAAACCTAAGATGTGGAACCTTAAGAATTCTGGAAGAAAGTGTGGGGAAGACTCTTTTAGACATTAGCCTAGGTAAAGAATTTATGAAGAAGACCCCCCAAAGCAATCACAGCAGCAACAAAAATAAACAAATGGGACCTGATCAAATTAAAAAGCTTCTGCACAGCCAAGGAAACTGTCCTTAGAGCAAATAGACAACCTACAGAATGGGAGAAAATATTTGCTTTCTACACATCTGATAAAGGGATGATAACAAGAATCTATATAGAATTTAAGAAAATCAACAAGAAAAAATCAAACAACCCTGTCAATAAATGGGAAAAGGACATGAACAGAAACTTTTCAAAAGAAGACAGACTAATGGCCAGCAAACATATAAAAACATGCTGAACATTTCCAATCATTAGGGAAATGCAAATCAAAACTGCAATGAAATATCACCTAATTCCAGTGAGAATGGCCTCTATAAAACACCCCGAAATAACAAATACTGGTGTAGATGTCTGATTTGAACATTCTTACACCGGTGGTGGAACTGCAAATTAGTACAACCCCTGTGGAAAGTAATTTGGAGATACCTCAAAGAGCTAAAAATAGAAATACCATTTGATCCAGCAATCTCACTATTAGGCATCTACCCAATGGAAAAAAAGACATTCTATAAGAAAGACATCTGTATGCGAACGTTTATAGCAGCACAATTTATAACTCCAAAGTTGTGGAAACAACCCAAATGCCCATCAATATATGATTGGATTAATAAAATGTGGTATATGTATACCGTGGAATACTACTCAACTACAAAAAACAATGGTGATCTAGCACCTCTTATATTATGCTGGATAGAGATTGAGCCCGTCCTTCAAAGTGAGGTATCACAAGGATGGAAAAACATGCACCACATGTACTCACCATCAAACTGGTACTAATTGATCAACACTAAGGTGTTCACATGGTAGTGATACTCACTGGGTGCCAGTCAGGTGGGGGTATGGGGGAGTGGAGGGTAGATCTGGTGGGGTTGGTAAAACCACAGATAATGGAGATGGGGTACATTGTATGGGGGAAGGACCCACTTGTGGCCCTGGCTTCAGTGAGGCAAATGCATTTCATGTAACCAAAATGTTTGTACCCCATAATACCCTGAATTAAAAAAAAAGAAATATTGAAACAAAAATATATAGGTTACATAACTTTTAAGGATTTTCAGATATTACTATATGGTTTGTGGATCTTAGATTTCATTAGTGTCTGCTCATACTCTTTAGGTATTTAAAATTCAAGGTTGTATTGCCAAGGTTTTATTTCTTTTTATTGAGATAACAATTACAAAGTGTTAAATGCATCCATTAATGCATTTTGACAAATTAATATACCTGTGTAACTATCACTCCAGTGAAGATGTAGAACATTTCCATTAATACAGAAAGTTCCCTCATAGCAATTTTCTGTCAACCCCTATCCCCATAGGCAGCCACTGTTCTAACTTTGAACACTGTGGATTAGTTTTCCATGGTTTTGGTGCTTACGTAAGTGGAATTACATAGTACTTCTTTAGGATTTGCCTTCTTTCCCCTCTGTTTTTTCTGTTTTCTTCTGTACAAACTGTTTTACAGACTCATCCATGTTGTTGTGTAAATCACTATTTCATTCTTTTTTTGCTAACTAGTATTCCATTGTGTGAATATAAGAGTTAATATATTTCCTATTGAAAGACATTATAGTCCTTAATTAATTGACCCATTATAAATAAAACAGTTATAAATACTCTTACACACATCATTTTTTTCTGCGTATGTTTGCCTTCCTCAAGGATAAGTAACCAGGAGTGGAATAGCCAGATCATAGAACAGGTATATAGGTAGAGTAGGTTTAACTATATTGAGAAAATGCCAAACAATTCTCCAAAGATAGTTGTACTACTTATATTCTCATCAGCAATTGATCAAAGTTCCAATATCATCACATCCTCACAAATATTTTCTGTTGTCAGTCTTCGTGGTTTTAGATATTCTAGTGGGCATGAAGTGATATATCATTATGGGTTTAATTTTCATTAACCTGATGAATGATTTTGAACATATGTTTATATAAAGTGACTGTTCAAGACTTTTCTCCATTACTTTAATGGATTGTCTCCTTTATTATTAAATATTAGGAATTATTTACATATTTTGGATGCAAATTCTTTAACAGACATATTACTGGTAATATTTTCCTCCAGTATGGCTTGTCAAAGTATTCATTTAATGCTATTCATGAGGAGCAGAAATTTGTTTTTGTTGAAATTTAATTCAATTTATTTTTTTATGGTTAGTCCATTTTGCCCCACTTCAAATCACAGCTTTCTCTTCATTTTCAAAATCTCTTGGTTTATTTACATATCATTGCATTATCATGTAAATTTTAGAGTCTGACTGAAAATTTCTACGAAAAAATAAAAAACAAACTTGCTGTGCTGAAATTTTCATTAAGGTTGAGGTAACTGTATGCCTACTTTTGGACTATTGATATACTATAGTATTGAGTCTTTCTCTATGTAAAGTTGTATGCCTCTGATTAAATCCTTTTAGTCTCTCGGAGCAAGAGTTGTGCTTTAAGTGTAGAAGTTCTGCGAGCTTTCTTTGGATTTATTTCTGATCTCTTTTTTTAATGTTAGTGTAATGGAATTTATTTTTTTTTGCAAATTTTTACTAGTTTATAAAATACAATTGATTTCAGTTTTCTGAGCCTTGTTTTCTGGACCTTGATAAATTCACTTTAGTTAGATTTTTCATTTTGCATATCTCATAGGATTCCTATAATGGCAGTCATACTTTTTCCTTTCTGACACTGTATTTATTTATTTATTTTTCTTGCTTTATTAAGTTGGCTTGAATTTTAAAATTATGTTGAGTAAAAATAGTAAGTGCAAGCATCCTTTCATTTTTGTGATTTTAGAGGCCAAGTATTGAATATTTCACCATTAAATATAATGTCAGCTGCAGGTTTTATGTAATGAACTTTGACAGATTGAGGAAATTATATTCTATTTTGAGATATTTGAGAGAGCTTTTATTTCATCATAAATGGGTATTGATTTGGTAAAATGCTATTTAGACATCTGTTGAATTTATTATATTGCTTCTTTTCCCTTTATTCTGCCAATAGAGTGATTTACGTTAAAAGACTAATAAATGCTGGTCTGACTTTGCATTATTTGAATAAGCTCCACTTGATCAGAAGGTTATAATCTTTTTTATGTATTAGATGAAATTTGATAATATTTGGTTGAGAATTTTTGTGTCTGTGTTCATGAAGAATATTGGTAAGTCATTTCTTCTCTTATAATGCACTTGTCAGACTTCAGCTTTGTAAAATAAACTTGGAGAGTTCTCTCTGCTACTTTCTGAAAGAATTTGGATAAGAGCAGTATTATTTCTTGTACAAATATTTGATAGATTTCACTAAATAAAACATCTGCACCTAAATTTACTTTTTGAGAAAGTTTGGATTCCACCCAGATGATTTAGGTTGACATATTTCTATGTGGATTATCTATTTCTGTTCATTTAACTTTTGATAATTTGTGTTCTTGAAGTAATTTATCCATTTATGCTAAGTTGCTGTATTAATTGGCATAAAGTTGTTTTAATACTGCATTATTAGATTTTTATTGTTAGAATTGGTAGTAACATCTGCTCTTTTATCTCTGACACCAGTGATTTCCATTTTCTCTTTTTTTCTCTTACTTAGTCTTTATACAGGTTTTTCAATTTTATTAGTCTCATCAAAGAACCAACTTTGGGTTTGTTAATTTTCTATATTGTTTGTCTGTTTTCTATGTCACTGATTTTCACACTTATCTTTATTATTTCCTTCTTTCCACTTACATTGTTCTAGCTTATTTTTTCCAGCTTTTTAAAGATGACTATTAGCTTATTGATTTTTAAATCTTTCTTCCATTCTAATATAAGCATTTAAGCTCCACAATTACTTCCAATTTTGCTTTGCTACAGTCCACAAACTGTTAGTTTTCTGTTGTTAATTCAAGTTAAAATGTTTTCTAACTTAATTCTTTAGCTCATAGTTTTTCTTAGAAACATATTACTTAATTTCCAAATACTGGGCATTTTTTCTTGATATTTTCTGATGATTAATACCAAATTCATTGTATGGTGAAGTCAGAAATATGTTCTACAACATTTCAAGATATTGAAAATTTATTGAGATTTATAATGCATCATAGAGTCTATTATATTAAAAAAATCCCATTGCTCTTATAATTTAGAATGTGTGTTCTTCAGGTATTGAATACAATATTTAGTTAATGTTACTTGTGTAAAATTGATTAATGGTGCTCAAATTTCCATTGGTCCTTTCTGTTGTGTTAGCATTGTCATATATTTTACATGAAGTAAACCCCCAAATATATTATTTTTGCAAAGAAATTAAGAGGAAAAATAGTCTTTCATATTTCTTACATATTTGCTTTTTCTGGTAATCTATTTGTACCTAGAGATTTAAGTTAGCATACTTGACCATTTCTTATAGTACAGGTTGGTATACTGGTACTAGTGAGAAATTCTCACATATTTTCGTACCTGAAAATGCTTTATTTTAGCCTCACACACATAATTTTTTAAACTTGTGTGATTTCTTTGATTTTTAAAATTTAAAGTCAAAGCTGTTTCTTTGACTTTCTTTTATTGAATTGAATTGCAAAATTTTGAAACAGCTATCAGATTTGAAATTATTTTCTCACGTGACCATTGCAAAGATTTTATAAAGTGAGCAATAGTGAAATATAAAGACACTGTTTTAAATATAATTTTAAATTTTAACTAATGGGCACTTTTCACTTTAATTAGCAAACAGTTTCCAATATTCTGTGTCTATTTACAGTATTAACCCAACTTTTGCCAAATATTTGAATGCGCTCTTAAATCTATTAAATTAAAACTAAGATACCTTAGGATACAAATTCATTCACTTTATGCCAGGTATAAGATATTCTTTTTCAGAATTTCATTGTATAGTAAGCATGCATTGTAAACATGAATATTCTCATCTAGTATCCAGCCAAGTTCATGTAGCTCTTTAGGAAAATCCTTCTGTAGATACTTCCCTCTTGCTTGTAGCACTCATTAAATGACCACAGATAATATCTTTGATGTGAGATATCTCTCTTCTTACAAAACCCAAAAGAGTATAATCTCTTACTAACCCCAGTCATGACACACAAAAACGTACAAAATCATACCATGTGAGTTAACTAACAATTTCCAGACCCACCGACAAGGCCAAACTCATTATTTTGTTTTAAACATTGGAACAGAACAGAGAATCCAGATATAAAACCATCCACATACAACCAACTGATCTTTGACAAACCAGACAACAATATACACTGGGGAAAAGAAGCTCTATTCAATAAATGGTGCTAGTAAAACTGGAAAGCCACATACAGAAGAATGGATGAGGATCCATTTCTCTCATCACTTAAAAAAATTAATTCAAGATGGATAAAAGAGTTAAATGTAAGGTAGGAAACCATAAGAATTCTAGAGGAAAATGTTGGAAAAACTCTTCTAGATATTGGCTTAAGCACAACATTTATGAAGAAGATCACAATTGAAATCACAGCAAAACCAAAAATAAATATGTGGGACTTGATTTAATTAAAAAACTTCTGCTCAGCTAAGAAAATAATCAACAGAGCAAATAGACAACCTACAGAGTGGAAGAAAATATTCACAAGCTATATGCATCTGGTAAAGTGCTAATAACCAGAATCTACAAAGACCTCAAATGAATCAGCAAGAAAAAAATCTAAGAACCCCATTAACAAGTGGGCAAAAGATGTGAACAGAGCTTTTCAAAAGAAGATAGACAAATGGCCAATAAACATAGGAAAAAATGCCCAACAGCATTAATCATCAGGAAAATGCAAATTGAAACCACACTGAGATATCACCTTACCCCAGTGAGAATGATTTTTACTAAAAAGTCCAAAAACAATAGGTGCTGATGTGGATGCAGAGAGAAAGGAATGCTTATACACTGTTGGTGGGACTGCAACTTAGTATGAGCTCTGTGGAAAACAGTATGGAGATTCTTCAAATAACTAAAAGTAGACCTTCCATTTGATCCAGCAATCCCACTACTGGGTATTTGCCCAAAGGAATAGAAGTCATTTTTTAAAAAGACACCTGCACTCAAATGTTTCTTGCAGCACAATTCACATTTGCAATGATGTGGAATTAACCAAAATGCCCATCAATTCATGAGGCAAATTAACAAAAGATGATATATATATACACCACAGAATACTATTCAGCCATGAAGAATAATGAATTAAAGCCTTTTGCAACAATTTGGATGGAACTGGAGAACATTATCCTAAGTGAAGTGTCTAAAAATGGAAAAACAAACACCACATGTACTCACTATTAAATTGGAACTAACTGATGAGCACAAATGTGCACAGAGGGAAGTAAAAATCAATAGAAATCAAGAAGGGGGTAGGAAGGAGGTGGGATTGGTGAAAACCTACCTAATGGGTACAATGAACACTACCTTGTTGATGGGCACACTTAGAACAAAATCAAGTGTAACAAAATCGATCCATGTAACCAAAAACATTTGTACTTGCATAATATTTTCAAATTAAAAAAAACCTTGGGACAGTAGAAATTTATGAAAATATCTCAATTCTTGGATAGATATAATTTCATTACAAAATTCAGAGTAATTCAGAGTTTGCATTGCTCATGGTCTAATTTAGAATTTCATTCTTGGTTGCTGAACAGAAAGTCACAAAATGTATTGAAGTGAAAAAATATAAAAATCATTGTATGTAACTAATCCCAATTTTTGGAACAGAGGTAATATCTATGATATGCAATACAATATTTGGGGAGTCACTGCAGAGGTTATATAAATAATGTACATACATAAGCTTTTCTCATTTTATATTTATATAGAAATCTCGGAGAAAAATGTGGAATTTTATATAGCACAAGGGAAGTGATTAAAAATATGTATTAAATAATGTTTATTATGAATTAATTTACACTATGATTAATCACTTTTAAGAAACTATTAATAGTTTTATTTGCTTATGTTCAATTAAAATATAAAATATTTTAATTTTAAGTACTATTAATATCAGTTTGAATATATTGAAATGAAAATATAAGTTCCATCATTGAGAACAAGATCATTAATTTAGACATGGAAAATAAATTTCATCAGGCTGAATATAATGTTAAAATTCAAGAGATTTTTTTTAACTTGTAAAGAATAATTTCATCTGGGAATTTAAATGAATTTTTTAGAAATCATTTAGGCAACACGTTTCTTAAGAAGAACGAGTCACATGTTTCCCATGGACTATAGATCTATGTTTCCAAATGAATATTTTTTTCCTACTGATTGATCTTTTCCCATGAGTTCTTATTGGAATTAATTAATTTCATAATGATGTTGATTAACTGCTTACGGTTCTGATGATAATTTATTTTAAAGTTTGTAGGAATACAAATTCTAAATTGTATAGTTAGAAGGTTACAAAAAAACTGAGAAGTAACTTTGACATCTGAATTTGCAACCTCAACTTTGTAATAAATCAAAGTAGTCATTTGACTATAGTAACAATTGCCTCTTTGACCATCCATACCGTTTTTCTTTCCCACTAGAATACAACCACTTTCCCCCTAAGAATATCCAAATTTTTCCTTTCTTGATCTTTTCACCAACTCTCCAGCTCTGAGATAGTGAAAAACAAAACCCCACATGTTAACAGCTGGGTGTGTGAGTTCATTGCATGTCTTCTAAATCAGTGAGTTAGCCTTGTGCTCTCTTGAGGGCACAATTTAAAGCATTTTCCTAACATGGAAGTATTCAATTATAAATCTAAATAAAATAGATAGAAATAAAACCAAATTTTGAAGATGTAATTTAGTATGGTGTCTATCTAAAAAAAGGGAAATGTCTGGAAGTGAAAGGTTTGACTTCAACTTTATTTTAACTAATTTATTGCCATTTTCCCTGTTTGAAGCCAATATTCATTTTAAGTTCATTCCAGTAGTTTAGATTATCATGAGCATTTGACAATTTGTAATTGAATGCTTACAGGCTAAAGGGGTTTTGCTCTTTCATTTGATGGATTGTGTCATGCCAGACTCTGGCAGTGCATTTTATTTGACCTTTATCCTTAACTCCATTCATCTTAAACCCTTTGTCACATGAGTGACAGGCCATCATGATGTGATAGAAGACAAAACTTCAAAAGGATGCATCACCTTGTCAGATAAATGCATATCAAAAATACTCTTTTAAAATATTTAGTGAGTTAGAGGACAGTTTAGACTAAATTAGGTTGTAAATATTGAAAAGTAGAAGACAGGTAAACTTTACAGATCAAAGATCATTTTTGAATAACTCTAGTAATATTTATGAATGAAAATTGCAATGATTTTCATGATCTTTCCCATAAAATTAGAAAAGTGACAAGACAGAACTTGCTTTTAAAAAGTCACAGTAAGAGAAAACAGTTTAGGTGTGTGTGTGTGTGTGTGTGTGTGTGTGTGTGTGTGTGTGTGTGTACACTAGTTAAACTGTGGGCATACACACAGACAAATGCCCCTTTATTAAACTTTGGGAATTTATATACAAATAGACTCTCTTTAGGAGTATCTACCAAAGTTTACCTTAACTGGGGCCCTTGATACTGTTTGGAATTTTGATGAAACTGAAGATGCGTAGTTTTGTATTCCTTGAGCAGAAATCATCTATCTACTCACAAAACAGACATCACTGAGGTGAGGAAAGGAGTAGATTTCCTCATCTTTTATAGGCCCTTCATCTCACATCCAAGACTTTTTATAACAAAGTTCTGAAAGATTCTCTGCTTTGTCCGTTTATACCAATAGACAGAGCCCATTCATATTGTAAATCAATGAGCTAGTTTCTTATTTTGGCAGGATCAGCAGTGACTTAAAAGTAGAATGTGAGCACAGAGTAAAGGCATTGACCTGACACATTTTATCCCTTCCCATGACAATTTCTTCTATCCATAGAAGAACAGAGAGACAGGAAAAACAAAATAATCACAAGATAGAAATACTATTGCCTTGGAACTGAAGTCAAGAGAAGCAAAGAGACCAGAGTCTTCTTTGCCACAAGATGTTGAAATGTGATGATAGCATTTTTCTATTATAAGAGTGTCCAACTGTATATGCATATACATATATATACACATATGTTGACAAATATTTTCTTTGATTATTTATATATTTCATTATTTTAAATCACAAACTGTGTATTGTTTTGAATAAGAGAGCAATCACAAAGAACAGCAAATATAAATTCAACATGTCTAAAATTTAACATGTTTGAATTAAATACACACAGGAATAAAGAATATATTTCTATTTTCTTTCTTTGGTTGTATTATCTATCTACATTATATCATAAACTTTGTCCAATTATTCCTTCTTCAAAAAATACACAATAAGTGTTACAAATGAAAGTTTTATGGCAGTTAATGTTAGGACATACAGTACCCTGTTATTATAATTTTTCTTTCCTTTGTAAATAACTGTTCAATAAACAACGTTTATTGGAATATGTGAATTCCAGCAAGAAATAACATTTTTATTCAGTTTTTATTGTAGATTATGTGCATCTCCTACAAATTATTTTACATAATATTATTATTCCCTCTCTATTGATTTTAAAACTTAAGTATGATTATGTAAATATTATATATTTAACTGATAAGTATCTTAAATTGCTTTAAATTCCTTCACTAAATATTTTGGCCTCACTAAGTACTTACTTGCCATCAACAGTATT
Organism: Lemur catta; assembly: GCF_020740605.2. NCBI lineage: Eukaryota > Metazoa > Chordata > Mammalia > Primates > Lemuridae > Lemur > Lemur catta. The sequence goes on along the minus strand of NC_059139.1, from coordinate 72,614,612 downwards.
TTTTAATATTACAATAGATTGCAAAGAGAGTAAATTTTAAAATGCAAACTATTATCTCCAATAGTATACAGAAAAGATGAGGTGCTACCAAATAGTGCAGTGAAGGAAGATGATAACAAGCAAGTTTGTGAAAGCTGAAATTATTGTTTGTAAGCGTGGCATTACGCATCAATAATATGCTTGAGGATCACCAGGGTTTACAGAATCCATTTCAACTCCACTTCCTGGGATGGTATAATCCATGACTCTGCTCCTATGTATATCCAGGCTTTTTCAAAGAATCACTCTCTAACATTCCAGTAATTCTGCCTTGTGTATATGTTATTATTATTATATTAACATACAGAATTATGCATTAAAATGAAGACAAATGCATGGAAATATATACATGTACTAAAAATAATTGTGATATGTACACTTGAGCAAACACCAACTTTGTTAAGAAATAGAACATTTGCCAGTATCCCTAAAGTCCTACATAAAGACCATAATCACCTCCATTAACTCTGTGAGTAACACTCTTTTAACATTAATATTAATTATTGACTTGCTTTGATTTTGCCTTTTTATTGATTTGTGTATTTCTCAAAAGTAATTTTGTCAGTTTTAATAAAATATATCAATATAATTAAACCATACATATTCACTGGTATCTTTCTCTTTATAAATAATACATTTATATTTCTAATGCATTTTGTGAGTAGCCATAATTAATTCGTTTATGTTGCTATTGCTGTGACATGCACATCACAATTCATTTACTGATTTTAGTGTTGAGGAACTTTTGAGCTGTTTTCAGCGTTTGCTTATGCAAAGCTGCCACAAACATGGTTGTCCAAATCTTTTGGTTCACATATGTACAGATTTTCTTAGGGAACTAATTTAGAAGTGGAAAATCTAGTCAAAGATTTTGTGTCTTCAAATTTCTGATACTATCTCTTTGTTTTCCAAAGACGACATACCAATTTCAGTGTCATGAGGGATTCTTGTTCCTCTACTTCTTCATCAACTTTAGTAGTGACAAACTTTTTCGTTTGTCCACAACTTGGTGAATGTATACCAGTATATCTCTGTGGTTTTAATTTGAATCTCCTTATCACTGAGAGTACTATTTAATATTTTCATTTATTAGCCATCTGTATTTCCTCTTTTGTAAAGGGCGTGTTCAAGTTATTTGCCCATTTTGGTAGTGGGTTTAGTTTCTATCTTTTTCATCCTTACATTTAGGTCTTTAAGCCATGTAGGACTGATTTTTGTTTACATTGTATTTAAGGGTTTTTTTTTTTTTGTCTATAAGAACACTGTTTTGGGCTGTAATAATTTTGTGAAAAATCCTATATTTCTCCACCAATATGCAAGTCTACTTATGTAATTTATCAAGGATCTGTGTATATATGAGTTTTTGTAGGTTTATCTTTTCTGCTTTGTTGACTTTTATAAATTTATCATTTTACCACTTGAACGTAGTTTTAATTATCACACTTCCATAATTCATGTTATTATCAGGTAAATCAAGTTTTCCCTGATCACCCACCCTTTCCCTTCAAAATTTTTTTGGATAATCTTGGCATACACATTATTAAATTCTTTATATGTTTCAAAATTCAGATTGATAAAGTTTATAAAATCTATAAAATTTTATTGATATTGCTTGAATCTATAGATATTTTAGAGTATTCAGCATCATTAAAATGTTTAATTTTGAACTGGTGAACATAATGTCTTTCTCCATTTATTTAGGCTTTTATAAATGTCTCAATAAAATTTTATAAATGTATCTATATGTAATTTTTAGATTTCCATTAAATCTATTTTGATATGGCCTTTTTTTCCCAATTCTTTACTGAAACTCACTTTTCAAGGTCACCATTAGTGACAAAATCCAATGAGATCTTTTCAGTCCTCATCTTAACCTATCCACAATATTGACAGAGCTGAACATTTCTTCCTGGAGTCCTCTTTCCTTATCTACCATGACACTGTATACTCCTGGTTTTCCTTTTATCATACTAGCCTCTATTTTCCAGCTTTTTGGTTTATTTGGCCAGATTCTCTCAGAACTCCCTATTATATCTAAACTGTCTATCCAACAAATTTTTCTCATTACCATAATCATATGTCTCCTCTATTTACCAATGCTTAAAGAAAAACTTTACACAACTTAAATACAGCAGAGTTTATTTGAGCAAAGAGTGATTCATGAATCAGACAGCACTCAGCACCAGGAAGATTCCAAGAGCTACCCCCAGCAATGTGGGCAGGCAGTATTTACAGACAGAATAAAGGAAATGACTACAGAAGCAGCTTTGTTGGTTACAGCTTGGCATTTGCTTTATTTGGGCATGGTGTGGTATGAGGCATTTGCCTAATACGTACATGGTTTGATGAACTGGCAGCCCATGAACAACTGAAGTTAGACTCCTGTGATCAATTGAGTTTCAGCTACTTGTTACAAGAATATAATCTTAAGTTAGGTTGCAGTTTGCTTATATACACAGTTATACTACAGTTCCCTATATAGAAATTCAAATTATAAAAGCAGATTTCAGCCAAATTTAATTTAACACCAAAAAAGGTCATTTAAAAAATATTTTTCACCAGTCATTTTTTATGGAGAACCTTACCAACAAGTTTCCCATGCTGATACCATAGAGTCATCCCAATATCAACATGCCTGTAACTGAAACTTTGATTCATAATTTAAATAAATTTAAATAAAGAGGAAAATACCTTTTTTTAAAAAAAAGTTCTGCTTCTGTTTCAGTAAATTATACCAGCAACTGGCAAGTTTATAAAATGGGTAAGAAAATCCTATCATTTCATCTTTCCAAAAATATTTCACTATTTTTTCTTTTTTCTTTTTTTTTTTTTGAGGCAGAGTCCCACTCTGTCACCCTGGCTAGAGTGCCATGGCATCAGCCTAGCTCACAGCAACCTCAAACTCTTGGGCTCAAGCGATCCTCCTGCCTCACCCTCCCAAGTAGCTGGGACTACAGGCATGCACCACCATGCCCGGCTAATTTTTTCTATATATTTTCAGTTGTCCAGCTAATTTCTTTTCATTTTTTAGTAGAGACAGGGTCTCGCTCTTGCTCAGGCTGGTTTCAAACTCCTGAGCTCAAATGATCCGCCCGCCTCAGCCTCCCAGAGTGCTAGGATTACAGGTGTGAGTGACGAAGCCATGCCTACCGTTTTTTCTTGATTTTAGAAAACAAATCCAAATTCCTTGACATTATTGTAAGAATATAATTACTGGCCGTTACTTCTGTATTTGTTTTTTAAATCTTTTTTCCATTTTTTTTCATTATCTTTAATATGTTACCTTCTTTTTCTCATGTCAAGTATTGCACATACTCTAAAATGGTTTTATCCTCTTGATAAACCTCTCCCTGTCTTTATCTTTCTGAATTCTGTTTTTCTGTTCTCAGCTTAAATGTCATTCTCTCAAAAAGGCCATTCTTGACTACCTTCTCTACCTAAAATCTCCATGCTATTTTTCCTTAAAATACTGCTGTGTGTGTATATATTTACTCTTTCTTTCATATTAGATTATAAACTCTCCAAGAGCTCATAAAGTGATTAGCATATATTACCTACTTACAAATGAGTTGTAGAATAAAGAAATTAATCTGAAATGTAATATGGTCAGTGCTTCATATCAAAAAAGTTATTTTTGATTAATTTTTAATCTTCATTACAATATATTATTTTTAAAAGATTGCTAGTAGTACTGGAATCATGCCTGTCAATTCTTACAATCACCCTAGTAGTATCAGTGTGACATATTGTTCAAGCTTTTAAATGTTAAAACTTTTTATCTATTAGTTTATCACATAACCTAGGGAGGCAAACTTTTAGTGATGTGTATACCTACACAAAATTGGAGCTTAATTTTAAAGATCTCACTATATCCGTTAGTATAGTGTATGTACAATGCATTTACATTTTATATATACAATTAGAGCATAAGATTAATTTGAAAAAGTCACACCTAACAGCATGAATCTGGATTCCATTATATGATAGAGTCTGAGATCCAAATTCATAATCCAGTGGCTAGAAGTAGATATTACTCCATAGTGAATTTGTTCGTCTTGATCTTTTAATCTTCAAGATTCTATTTTTTTGACAATCATTTCCTAATTCTAGATAACTTTTGAATTGATGTTGAATATTCTCAGGCTACCTATACAGCCATTGATATTGCATTTAAAATTGACTAATTCCACAAAGCACTGGACAATAATTATCTGCCTGCTTAACACTGAAAAGATTTTCATTTAAGGTAACTATAAAAAATATTCTTATAGCAAACAGGATTATGAAGTTTTTAGAAGAACTGAAGTATTATGGAATGTACATTCTGATACCTTGAGTTTACAAAGAAATTATTTTTATATTGATCAGTTTTAATATGCCCATCAGTTTTTAGAGCTTTCAATTTTTTAACATTTCTTTCTTTTATTTATTTTAGAATATTACGGGGGTATAAATGTTTAGGTTACATATATTGCTTTTTCTCTGCCCTAGTCAGAACTACAAGAGTGTCCATCCCCCAGACAATGAGCACTGCACCCATTAGGTGTGAATTTAACCATCCCCTCCTCCCCCTCCCCACCTCCCTGGCACCCAGTGAATGTTACTATCATATGTACAGAGAAGTGTTGATCAATTAATGCCAATTCGATGGTGAATACATGTGGTGCTTGTTTTTCCATTCTTGTGATACTTCACTTAGTAGAATGGGCTCCAGCTCCATCCAGGATAATACAAGAGGTTCCAGGTCACCATTGTGTTTTGTGGCTGAGTAGAACTCCATGGTATACATATACCACATTTTGTTAATCCACTCAGGTATTGATGGATGCTTGGGTTGTTTCCACCTCTTTGCAATTGTGAATTGTGCTGCTATAAATATTCTAATGCAGAAGTCTTTTTATATAATACCCAGCAGTGGGATTGCTGGATCAAATGGTAGTTCTACTTTTAGCTCTTTGTGGTGTCTCTATATGACTTGCCATAGAGGTTGTACCAGTTTTCAGTTCCACCAGCAGTGTATGAGTGTTCCTTGTGCTATCTCCTTGTACTATCTGTCTCCTTGTACTCACTAAGTAGAGGGGGAGGTGCCAGCAAAGGAGAACAGGTGCTCTGTAAACCTATTGGCCCTGAGTTGAGAGAAAGGATTCAGATGAGAAGAAAACAGCAAAAAGAACTCTAGCAATATGAAAAAAAAAAAAAAAAAGATTGACACCCCCAAGGATCACAATGGAGCTACAGTAGTGGACTCCAACCAAAAGTAAGTTGTCAAAATGTCAGAAATGGAATTAACAATATAGATGGCAAATAAAATGAATGGAATTAAAGAGAAATTTGAAAACCAATAGAAAAAAGCAAAAAAATTTCAAGAAAACAATGAAAAAAATGAAAAAGTCACTAAAGAGCTAGGCAACATAAGAAAGGATATAATAAAGCTTAAAGAAATGAAAGACTCATTTGGAGAACTTCAAAATACAACAGAAAGCTTCATTAGCAGGCCAAAGCAAACAGAAGAAAGAATCTCAGAGCTTGAAGACAAGGCTCTCCAGATAGCCTAGTTATTCAAAGATGCAAAACAGAGAATAAAGAAGACTGAAAAATCACACAGAGAAATATGGGACTATGTGAAGTGAACTAATAAATAAATTATAGGTATCCCTGAGGGAGAAGAGAAAAAAGCATGAGAAATCTATTCAGGGGAATTATTGAGAAAAACTTCCTTGATACTGCCAGAGATTCAGATGTACAGATCCAAGATGGTCATCAAACACCAGGAAGATGCATAGCAAATAGGATATCTCCAAGACACATAGTCATCAACTTGGCCAAAGGCAAAATGAAGGAGAAAATTCTAGAGGCTGAAATCAATAACCAACCTACAAAGGAAAACCTATCAGGCTAATACCAGACTTCTCATAGGAGAAGTCAACCTGCTCCTGAACATTCCTTGGGTCAACAATGAAATTAAGATGGAAACCAAAATATTTCTTGAACTGAATGGCAAAGGGGACATAAGCTTTCAAAATCTATGGGATACAACAAGAGCAGTCCTAAGGGAAAAATGCATGACCCTAAATGACCACATCAAAAATACAAAATGATCACAAATAAACAACCTAATGTCACATCTCAAGGAACTATAAAAGGAAGAGCAAGTCAAATCCAAAGTCAACAGAAGAAAACAAATAAAAAGCCCTAAGCAGAGTGAAACAAAATGGAAATCAAAAAAATCAGTACAAAGGAGCAACAAAACAAAAAGTCAGTTATTTGAAAAGATAAACTAAATGGATAGACTTCTTGCTAGATTAACCAGAAATAGAAAGGACCAAAAAAAGCTCAATCAGAAATGAAAAAGGAAATATTAGAACTGATGGCACAGAAATACAAAATATCATCTGTGAATACTATGAAAATCTCTATGCACATAAACTAGAAAATGTAGAGGAAATGGACAAATTTTTGCAAAGACACAATCTTCCAAGATTGAATCAGGAAGAAATAGAACTTCTGGACAGAACAATAATGAGCAGTAATACTGAAGCAGTAATAAAAAAATCTCCCCAGGAAAAAACAAAAAAAGCCCCAGGCCAGATGGATTCACAACTGAATTTTACCAGACCTAAAAATTTAAAAAAGACAAAAACAAACAAACAAACAAAACTTTTACCCATCCTCCAGAAATTAATCCATAATATTAAGAAGGAATAAATCCTCCCTAACTCATTCAATGAAGCCAGTATTACTTTCATACCAAATCCAGATGTACAACATGGTGATTGTTGTTAATAATGTGGTGTATTTTTGAAAAATACTAAGGAATGTAAAGTGTTCTCAGCATAAAAATGATAACTATGTGAGGAATGCATATGTTATTTACATATATTTAATCATTCTACAATGTATATATGCTTGAAAATATCATGTTATACATGGTAAGTACATATAATTTGTCAATTAAAAAAAATAAAATTAATTAATTAATTTAAAAAAATGTAAAATTATTTATGTAATAGCATAAGCAGTTTAGGAGTGACAACAATTAATTATTTCATGCACACATACACACTCTACATACACATTTGGAAAACATAACATTTGCAATTGAGATTCAGTTTTCCTTATATCACTCTTTGATCTAGAACTTCTGTATGAGTAAATGTTCTTGAGACTTCAAGAGTATTTGTGTGGTGAGAATGGGTAGCTGTGCATACCTGTGTTTGTGTGTTAGTGCTTATTGAAGAAATAGTCTAAGAAACTCACTCTAAAGCTAGATTTGCCTAGAAAATACACTGATTTTGATTAAATTATATGTTTATTGGATGGTTGCTGAGATTGACCCAACCTGCCCCCAACACCTTTATGCTTTCCCTTGTCTAAAGAATATCATCACATAAAGAAATTGTATTCATCTTAGAAAAACCTTAAAAATTTCTGAATATTAGAAACTATAGATTGTGCTGAACTTGCCATCACTACTGGGAAAAAATAAATAAAAATAAAAATAGGTATTATTCCATACATTTGTCTCTATTTCTTTCTTTAGCTAGCTAGAGAAAAGTTACCTAGCTAAAGAAATAGTTGGATTTAGTGCACATGTGTATGTGTCTGCCTGTGCTTTTCTTTCCTACAGCATGGATATGGTCATTCTGTACCATCATATTTTTAGTAGCTTGTTGTGTTCAAACTATTAGATTTCAATACCATAGCTGTCCTCAGCATCTAATGATCGAAGCTTCCATATCTTCATCTTGCCTTCTCAGCAAAATTTTAATTTTTTACTAAATAATTCCATTATATGCAATATAAGATATGCCATTAAAATGTCTAATTAGAATTTTTTTAAAAAGCTACAATATCTACTGAGAAAGCAATAATTTAATGCCAAATATGATAATATAGGTAAAAATATAGGTGGTAAAAACAGAAAGCACATGGACACATACACACAAATGTTGGAGGAAGGTGTGGGTAAGTATGATCATGCTTTGTCACTAAAACAACATTGAACTTGAATTGCTAAAGCTAGTAAAGAAAACAAAGAAACCCAAATATCAAAATAAAATTTTTTATGTATATGCTTCTTACATTGTATATACCTTTTCAACATAATTTGAATTTTTTACTCCTCCCTGCCAGGGGCCATCATAAGCATTATTATTTCCTAGAAAAGCTACTCTCTTTTCCACTACTTAATATCTATTTATTAATATCCCTGAAATTTTTAAATTAATTTTGTTACAAAATCTATACTGAATATTACTCTGTTTCTAAATATCTTTCATAACACTTAACCTTCTTTCCTACTAACTTTTAAGATTTCTTCCTCCTTTGAAATTCTATGAGTGCAGGGGTTTATATTACATCAAGCCATTTGGAGACTTGGGAATGGTTAGTTATTGAAAATGACCTTTTGAATTGGATAAAACTCTTTTAAGTTAGATGCCATGTTGAAGAATCCAAACCTTTTCCATCATTAAAGTGGATATAATAAGAATATCAATTATTGTTTTTGGTGAAATAAGCTCATGTAAATCAGAGAGTATGAAAAATAAACAATACCTGTTAAACAATATTGCTTTGAAAGCACATTCCAATGTATTTATTGCCAAAACATTTGCCATATTACATATAAATTCTTTCAAAATTTTTAATGATAACTCAATCTTAGGAAGTAAGGAGGGCACACATATTCTTTGAATTTAAAAAATAAAACCAGAATATTCCGAATTTTTTGTGTATAAGATTAAAATGTAACTTGTCTACTTTTTTGCTAGTAAAACCTGGTTGGGTGGGTAAAGGGAGGAGTGGGGCAAAGAAGCAAGTAAAAAAATGCCAATTTTTAATAAAACAGTGATGCATTGCAACTGCAGTAATGTAACTACATGATTTGTTTTCTTAAAGTGGCCCAAATAGTTCTATTACCACTGTGAAAAAACCTTTTACCATTGTGGTTAGCAAAATTTACTTTAACAATTTCCATGCTTAAGGGCTCTCACTAAACCGTGATTCTGTGGTGGTGACTTTTTGGTGTGTATAACTATCCACAAAACTAAGCTTGAAACTGGCATTTCATGTAATTTAGGAACAAGAATTCAAAACAGAATAATAAAAGATTTACAAGGCTGGTCATTTAAGGAAAATAGGAATCTCTCAAATGTCAAAGCCATATATATATTTTTGTGTGTGTGTATATATATATAATAGTAAATAAATTACACATACTAAAAATACTGTGGTTAAAAAATACAAAAAAAAGAATACAAATGACCATTTGAATGTATTGATTAGAAATAACATTTGATATCACAGATTACTTTAACAATCAGTTTTATTCAATTTATTGTTTCAGCATTTCATAATGCAGGCAGATGGTACAGCAAACTATTTTGATGTCTATTATTCTAAAATATTTATTTATTTTCTCTTCTTTTAAATTTCAGAATATTACTTTTTGAATACATGGATCACTTTTGTACTGCTTGAGTCAAAGTTTTAAGTGTGCACATCATCCATATAGGGTACATTGTACCCATTAGGTATGATTTCACCAATCCCCTTCTCCCCCTCCCACCCATATAATTTCCATTGAGTTTTATTTCCATCTGTGCACTTGAGTGCTGATAAATTAGTTCCAAATTAATAGTGAGTACATATGGCATTTGTTTTTCCATTCTCATAATATTTTGCATAGCAGTTCCATCCAGATTGCTGCAAAAGGTTTTAATTCATTTTTTATGGCTGAGTAGTACTCCACGGTATACATATACCATATTTTATTAATCTACTCATGAATTGATGGGCACTGGGTTGATTCTACATCCTTTTGACTGTGAATTGTGCTGCAATAAACATTCTAGTGCAAGTGCCTTTTTGATAAAATGACTATTTTCCTTTGGGTAAATACCCATTAGTGGGGTTGATGGATCAAATGGTAAATCTATTTTTAGTTCTTTGAAGAATCTCCATACGATTTTCTATAGAGATTGCACTAGTTTGCGGTTCCACCCAGTTTCTCCACATCCATGCCAGCATCTATTGTTTTGGGAGTTTTTGATAAAAGCTATTCTCACTGAGCTTAGGTGATATGTGGTTTTGATTTGCATTTCTCTGATGGTCAGTGACATTGAGCATTTTTTCATATGTTTATTGGCCACTAGTGTATGTTCTTTTGAAAAGCTTCTGTTCATGTCTTTTACCCACATTTTAATGGGGTTGTTTGATTTTTGCTTGTTGATTTGCTTGAGTTCTTTGTAGATTCTGGTTATTAGCTCGTTATCAGATGTATAGCATGCAAATATTTTCTCCCATTCTATATGTTGTCTATTTGTTCTGTTGATTGTTTCCTTGGCTGTGCAAAATTCTAAAATATTTAAATATTAGTTACCATAGCCATAAAGTAATTGCCTAGTATACATACTTTTAGATGTACAACATTAACAAAAATCTATAGCTATTAAAACTTTATATTTTTTTTCTGAGGCATTCAGAAAAGCAATTTTCATTCCAAGTCTGTCTGGAAACTAGTGCAGCCTTCAGGATTGCCTGAGTTTTAGCTGGCCTAAGAGAATATTTACAAAAACTGATGAAATTTCATCATTATGGCTTGCAATGATTGAAGCCAACATAGCCAATAAACCTCTATTGAACTTTGTGCTTAGGTTATGAGTATGATGCAGAGATAATTTGGAGCAGGGTGGGAGTATTTTGTTTGGTTCATAATGAGTTTTTGGTAAAAAAAAAAAGTGCGCTTATAAAATAATGAGACTGATTTTCTTTCTTGTCTCATGAAGCTTATAAAACTGCTTATAAAAATCACAAAGGAGGAGTTTTCAATATGTTCAGCACAGTCAACTTGATGAAGTCAGCATACATCTATTGTTGACAACTTTGAAGAGGACGATATAAAATTGTGATTTTTGCTATGATGATTGGAAAGTTAGTTTGAATAACATATAGCCACATTTAGTAAACAAAGATGTAGGTAAGTTTCCTGTCAGTAATATTTTAAATATTCTTTCTATCATATTACAGGATTCTTTATGGGAAAAAATACCTAATTATTTTCTTTTTCTTTTTTTTTCTTTTCTTTCTTTTTTCCTTTTTCTTTCTTTCTTTCTTTTTTTTTTTTTGAGTCAGAGTCTCACTCTGTTGCCCAGGCTAGAGTGCCATGGCATCAGCCTAGCTCACAGCAACCTCAAACTGCAGGGCTCAAGTAATCCTCCTGCCTCAGCCTACTGAGTAGCTAGAATTACAGATGTTCGCCACCACGCCCAGCTAATTTTTTGTGCCTATTTTTTTAATTGGCTGGCTAATGTTTTCTATGTTTACTGGGTATGGGGTCTCACTCTTGCTCAGGCTTGTCTCAATCTCCTGACCTCAAGTAATCCTCTTGTCTCAGATTCCCAGAGTGCTAGGATTACACGTGTGAGCCACCACACTCAGCCTAATCATTTTCTATTTAAATGAGAGGGTAAGTCAGTTTTGTTACATGTCCCTACGATCATTGAAATATGACAAAAATATGATTTTTTATTTTCCACTATATGCTTCTGCATAAAAGGTATTTTTTTATCAATAACTGTATTATGTTTAATCAATTCTTTTATTTTAAGAACAATGAGGTTTATTATTAGTCTTCTCAGGGGAAACAAATGAGTAGCTTTCAAGAAAATAAGTAGATTATCTGTAAAATTGTCATTGACACAAAACCTGTATTTTATGCAGTTGAGTAATGAAGAAATAACAATGGAAATTGAAAAAGTTATCACATAAAATTCTTTTGAAAGTTTATGCTTGTCATTGTCTACTCTAAGACCCTATGAATGCAATCATAAATACTTAATTTGTTTGGCATTAAGTTCATTTTTTTCACTGGTTTGATGAGGTTAAGTTAGCTTTATCTATTCCATTAAATAATGAGACTTCTCTGGAAAACAGATGTAGAACACTCAAGTCTTCTTCAACTCTCAGAACAAAAGTCTTCTATATTTTTTGAATGAAAGGTATATGATATATAAATGGTGTTGGCACACATAACAATTGTTAGAGAAAATCATTTCCAAGTTTAACTTTCCAAATCAAATTCATCTTTCTCATTCCAGGTTTCAGACACATTTCATACTGATTATCCCAACATTCATCTTTTCCTGATTTCCTGACATAGTTGTGACTCTCAGTAATATAGTTGATGAGTCTTACTTAAGACTTCAATTACATATTGTCTCCTACACTATCAGGCTTCATACTGTTTTAAGGAAAATTTCTCCTTTATATCTTGTAAACTGTGTGTTTAGTATTTTCAAACAAGGTTGTTAGCACCTGTCTAGGGAAGCAAATTGATAAATGAAAACAAAACATTACTTTGACAATGGAAAACATAGGAGAAGTCTCTTTGAAATGCATCATTCTCCATGGCCTAGGACATTCCCAAAGGAACAAAAGTACACAGCAGAATGAGCTGATATTCTCTGTGTAATTGGAAATGTAAACAGACAGCAAAGAACAAAATACTTTTTTAGGATTCAGGAATTTGAGCTGGGGTTAATAGGACATAATCAAGTAATAGTGTTCTTGATTAAGATAAGAAAAACTGAAAGAAAAAAATCCACACCAATTGTATAGGAGAATAAATAAGGTTTATTGATTGTAGTGATGGTGACATAAGGGTAACTAACATTCTAAACTGGAAAGCTCTTTACAAGACACAGATAATAAAACAACTAATATTTATTGAGTTACTTAAGACACAGTTTGAAGGGATTTAGTAACATTAATTCACTAAATAGTCACGATAGAGTTATCAGGTAAGAACTAATAGATGTGAAAACTGAGTTTTTTGGACGTGAAAACTGAGCCAAATAACATGACCAAGGTCAATAAATTATAAATGGCAGACCCAAGGTTTGAACTTAAACTTGGAGTCAGAGTAGCACTCTTAATCATTTTGCTACCATATTCTCCTTTAATTGAGTAAGTAAGACAAATACGTAACCTGTGAATTTTAATAAAGTATGTTAAAGCTATAGTTGAAGGATGCAGAATAGTCATAGAGATTCAGAAAAGGGACATCCACATGATCTTAGAACTTACTTTGAGTAGATTTAAAATGAATGACCAAAATAATGCAAAATATAGGAAGTCATTGAATTTCAAGTACCCTAAGTTTCTAAAATTATATTGAGTAATAAAGGCAATAAATTATATTAACAACACATAACATTATATATATTACATATAATACATACTGCAGTCCTCCCTTTTCCTCAGTTTTGCTTTCCACATTTTCAGTTACCTGTGGTCAACCATAATCTGAAAATATTAAGTAAAAAGTTTCAGAATTACACAATTCATGTTTTTAAACTCTGCACCATTCTGAGTAGAGTGACGAAATCATGCACCGACCACTCTGTCCTGCCTCAAAAACGAATCATCCCTTTGTCCAGCATATCCACGCTGTATATGCTATCCATCTATTAGTAACTTAGTAGCTATATCAGTTATCAGATAGACTGTGGTGGTATCTCAAGTAACCCATATTTTACTTAATAATGACCGCATATGCAAGAGTAGTGATGCCAGTAATTCAAATATGCCAGAGAGAAACCATAAAGTACTTCCTTGTAGGTTAAAAAATGAAAGTTCTTGACTTAATAAGGAAAGAAGAAAAATATTAATATATACTGAGTTTTCAAAGATCTATTATAACAAATCTATCTGTAAAATTGTGAAGAAGGAAAAAAATTGTGCTAGTTTTGCTGTCATATCTCAAACTTGCAAAAGTTATGATGTTGCATGATATATGCTTGGTTAAGATGGAGAAGGCATTACATTTGTGGGTAGAGGACATGAACAGAAACTTGTTCTTATTAATGGCAATCAGGTTTGGTACCACATTTTCAGACGTCCACTGGAGGTCTGGGAATCTATCCACCACAAATAAGGGAGAAGTACTGTATCAGAATATTATAAGCCATTATTTATACAGTAATCTGTAGAGGATCAATTAAATGAATAATAAAAATAGCAAAATATTTATAGAGACATTTTAAACAGAGGATATCCAAATGGCCCATAAAGATCTGAATATTTATTCAACTTCAGTAGTCACCAAAAAAATGCCTTTCTGCTCCTAGATACATACCCAACAGAAATGTATTTCTTTGTATATGCATGTGTGTGTGTGTGTTTCACCATAAAGGTACATTTATAAGGATAGCAAAAGTGTATTTCAGTGGTATCAGTTGTAATATCTCCTTTTCCATTTTTGGTTGAGCTTATCTGGGTCCTTTCTCTTCTGTTCCTGATTATTCTAGAAAGAGATCTATGAATTTTGTTTATCTTTTCAAAGATCCAACTTTTTGTGTCATTGATCCTTTGTATTGTTTTGTTTCCATTTCATTTAGTTCTTTTCTGACCTTAATTATTTCTTTTCTTCTGCTGGCTTTGGGTTTGGTTTACTTGTCTTTTTCTAGTTCCTTGTGACTTGTCATTAGATTGTTAATTTGTGATCTTTGGATGTAGGCATTTAAGGCTACGAATTTTTTCTTTAGGACCTCTTTTGCTGAATCTCATAGATTTTGGTAGCTTGTGTCCCCTTTGTCATTTAGTTTGAGAAATCTTTTGATTTCCATCTTAATTTCATTATTGATCCAATAATTGTTTAGCAGCAGGTTGTTTAATTTCCACGACTTTGTGTAGAATTGAGTATTTCTCATTCCATTTAGATACATTTCAAATAAGGTAAAAATTATAGTGTTAGAAGTCAGGATAATAATTGTTCCATGAGTAGGAACATAATGATAAAAAGGGGTTTATGCATAGATTGTGGGATAATTTTAAGACTTTGTTTCTTGATATACGTGCTATTTATGCAACTGTTCAATTTTTGGAAGTCATTAGGCTGTGTATTTGTGAACTGTTAGCTTATATGTACGTAATTTGTGAATGTTTTATTTCAATGAAACATTTCCATAAAATTAAATTTCATAGGTACAATATATAATGGAATGTTTTCCTCAAGTGTGGGAAACATAAAATATTTTAAAATATATTGAAATTAAAGAATATTTAAAAGATAAATCATGTTTTAGTAATACTATCAATAGGAGATAGTCAATCATCTGCACCAGATATATGTATCCTCAGGCCTTTATTTATACTGTATGATTTATTAGCTGGCATATCAACATTATGATTATGGGTTTGGGAGGAAAACAAATCTCATATACCAGCTTGGCCATGGGTGCTAAAACTTTTTGAAATTACAAAGCTGTATATATATTTTAAATGCTTCATTTTAAAAGTTGCATTCACCTGATTGGTTGTGAGAAAAGAAAACACATTTTTACATTTAAATGTTCAAAGCAAACAGCACACTGTTGGGATCATTCAAGAACTGGTGCTAAAATTAAAGAAATTTTCAATCTCATCTTTATGGCAATGAGTCTCATAAAAAATAATATTTACATACTAATAATATATATTTACATACTTTATTTTCAGAATAAAATTTCAGATTTCTTCTTCTTGGAAAAAATACAGTTTAATTCCTAATGGTTTAAATTTTGCCCTTAAGCACTAATGGTAAGCATGAAAATATATGTATACACATACACATGTATATACATATGCTATATAGGAATATGTTTTTTTGACAGAATAATAAAATGAACAAGCAATAAAGGAGCTATCTAGAATCAGGCATAGTTTCTAAATAAAGTATGTAGTAGTCCTTAATTCAACTGTGTTTTGCAAATCACCAATATTCTTGTTTTCCAAGGAATTTTATTCTCACCAGAAATTCTATGACAGTTCTTAGGAATTAAATTGTGTGAATTTGAGAAGCACCATTTTATTGCCTGGGAATTAAATGTTATTGAATAAACAAGATATTGATTTTTAAAAAGTTTGTATGATAACGTTATAAACTGTCTGGTTTTTCCTTTTCCTGATCCCTGTAAGCTATGTTAGCTAAAAGAAGAGTATAGAATATTTTCTTGGTAGTATTGCTGCCTAAAAATATGAAATAAAGAGATGACATATTATTATTTTATCGTTATCATTACAATTGTTTTGCTAAAAAGTAGTAATTAATATCATACTTTAAGGTGAAGTGATTGTTCCAAGGACAGGGTGAACATTGATAACCATTGTGGCTGTTAAAATAATAGCTCCCCAAAGATGCCCGTGTCCTTCCCTCTGGACATTATAAGCATGTTATAGTACATGGATGAGTGAAATTGAGTTTGTGGTTGGAACTAAAGTTGTTGATCACCAAGGTAGGATGATTATCCTGGATTATTAGGGCAGGTCCAACCGTAAGTCTTTAAAAATGCAAAAGTGGAGGCAGAAAAAGAGGATTAGATCAGAGGAAGAAATGTGAGGACAAAGGGAATATTGGAGTAATGTTACATTAGAAGGACTACCCAGCAGTTATTGGCTTTGAATTTGGAGAAAGAAGGCCAGGAGCCAAGGAATGTGGGTGGCTTCTAGAAGCTGGAAAAATTGAGGAAAGAGATTCTCCCTTAGAGTTCTCCAGAAGGGAACAGAAATAATAACTTCGTGTTGTTTTAAGCTTCTAAATTTGTGGTGCTTTGTTACAACACAGCAATAGAAAACTAATGGCAACTGTTAAGAGCTATATTTTCCAAGCAGCAAAACAGGTATGCTGTTACAGTTAACTCCTCAAACTGCATGGGCATAGACAGGGCACCGGAACAAATGTTCAGCAGTTTTGTACAAAGCTGGGTAAGGAATTTCAAACTTATTCCAATTGATAAAATATAAAACATGCCTCCACCAGCACATTCATATTGGAAAGGAAAAGAATATGCTTCGCTGTGCACTGTGGGGGAACTGGCAGAACAAAGATTGGTTCCAACCAGAGCTCCTAATGCTGTCACTGAGGCCTGAAAAGCACCTGCTTACACATCATCTGCTTTAGTACCTCTGTCTCTGGTTATTGGGCAGAGTTTCAAATAGCACATTCTGTGCCAACCCAAAGCAGTTCTATTCCCGTTCCCTGCAGATCGAGCTCTAGGAGCAGAAGGTCGTTGTGCACTAGCAATAACTTCGTGGTATTTTAATGAGGGATCCAAGGAAAAAGATTGAGCTATGGAATATGGTTTGAAATGCAATTAATTCCTGCTGGGGCAAAGGTAAATGAGGACTCAAGTAAGTGAAAAAGTTAAATTCCCCTTTTGCTGTTACCTATAGTTGTGTTCTCTCAGGACACACACACACACACACACACCCCAAAAAAAGGAGGAAAAGAGTCGATCAGGGTCAAATATGTTGGAAAACCACTTAAATTCAGTGCTGCCAAAGTTGGCATCAGATTGAGCTGTCTCTGGTACTCAGTTGCCAACAGCAGAAATGTAAGCCACAGAAAGAGGAACTTCACATGGAGATCCTGAACTCTGTAAAAATTGTTCATTCATGACTTGGCAAGAAGTCAATGGAGAAGACACAGTATATAGAACGAAATTCCAAGGTGGGAGTAAATAATTGCTGAACTATAATTTTCATGAAGAAGTTTATAGATTTTTTTCCCAAGGTTTATATACAAAAATACATAAATATAAGGAAAAGATTAGGTTCATTCACATGCAATGTATGAATCATTTCAAACAAGAAGTATTAATTTTGCTACCAAAAGTCAGGGCATGACATAGTCATTGGATTAATTGGATCCTTACAAAATAGATCAGATTGTATAGCCTGCCTTAGCAATTTTTTTCCTCCTCTTTTGCAGTCAAACTAGTCATGCAGTTTAGTCTGTCTGCTTTAGATAAAATGACTTGAGTGGAGTCTCTGTGAATCTGAATTTTTCCAGGTTCAAAACACTAGGGAAGTAAAAGTGACATTTATGTATTTTATAACTTATTTTCAGTGTCTGTGATTATTTCAGATTGAATAGAGTTATGGAAATATGGGACCTTCTGACATCTCATGACTGATGAACTATAGCTCTGATTTTTATGACGATTGATTTTATTTTTCAATTGTTTTGATTTCTGAAAATTTAAACACCCACTTAGCATGAGATTGATAATGGTTATTTGTCATGTAGAAAATCTGACTTAGATTTATGCAATTGCTTGACATATTTCAGACCTGCTTGTACATGTGAATTTCTATTATTTTGTTCATATATGATTTGAAATAAAACAAGGATATCTGCCATTTAGATTAGCATGAGAAGGGCAAGTTCTTATCATTGGCACCACCAATTCTGGTGACAGGAAAATACTGTAGTTTATTACATTAGTCTCAGAAAAATGGATATATATCTATATATATTTCAAAATAAGCCATTCTAGCCATATCACATTAATGCAGGAATTACTGCTTTGAGGGGATGAATTGCTTTCATATCCTCAAATAAGTTTTTAAACAGTCACCATACATAATAAAAAGAAAGGACAGTTCATTCTTGGTCCCAGCTGGCCAGCAGACATTTATTATCTGTGATACTTATACATGTCAGTGTGAGTTCATCAAATCTAAAAGATTTTTCATCTCCACTTGAAAAAAAGTCATACAAATTTTGAGTTGGATATGACCTAAGACATAACCTGGCCTAAACACTCACCTAAAGTAAAATGATCAATGTCAGCATCTCTGACAAGTGGTCATCCATTATATACTTCAAGTACAAGTGACTACAAACAGCACTCTTAAGTCAGGTCATTTCCCTGTCCAATAGGTCAATTTTCTAAAATATTATTCTTTATGGTGATGAATCCACATCTTTTTAATATCTACCCCTTCGTTCTTTATCTGCCTTCTGTACCTCGAATACTAACTCTTAGAGCCGTTTCCATCTTTCTCTCTCCTTTGTCTCAATATTGTGTTACCTTTAATCCTGCCTTTGCTGTTTTAACATGTTCTCTGGGATCCTCGGGTAGGTTATTGACCATGTTTTGGATACATGCTGATTTTTCAAAAATCTCTTAAAACTTTGACCTGACAGCTTAATTGGGTTCTTCTAATATAGACTTCAGGGCAAGACAGTTGCTTATAGTTTTCTGAACAAAATTATTCCTTGAAGACCATGATTCTTAATTATTATTTAAATAGTCTTGTTTCTTTAGATCTCAAATTAAACTTGTAGTTTATTTCATTTTATTCTATCTGAAATATTATACAACCAGAATTGCCCCCTTTGACTTCCCGGACCCCAATACACACGCACACACACACACACACACACACACACACACACACACACACAATTTACAATTGGCATTTTTAAAAATTTCAGCATATTACAGGGGTACAAATGTTTAGGTTACATATATTCCCCTTGCCCCACCTGAGTCAGAGCTTCAAGCATATCCATCCCCAGATGGTGCGCACTGCACCCATTAGGTGTGAATATACCCATCCCCCCTCTCATCTCCCACCTGCCTGTCACCCGATGAATGTTACTAATATATGTGCACATAAGTGTTGATCAGTTAATACCAATTTGATGGAGAGTACGTATGGTGCTTGTTTTTTAATTCTTATGATACTTCACTTAGTAGAATGGGCTCCAGCTCTATCCAGGATAATATAAGAGGTGCTAGATCACCATTGTTTTTTGTGGCTGAGTAGAACTCCATGGTATACATGTACCAAATTCTCTTAATCCACTCATGTATTGATGGGCACTTGGGTTGTTTCCACATCTTTGCAATTGTGATTGTTATGCTATAAACATTTTAGTGCAGATGTCTTTTTTATAGAATGTCTTTTTTTTCTTTGGGTAGATGCCCAGTAATGGGATTGCTGGATCAAATGGTAGTTCTACTTGTAGCTCTTTGAGGTATCTCCATATTATATTCCACAGAGATTGTACTAGTTTGCAGTCCCACCAGCAGTGTACGAGTGTTCCTATCTCTACACATCCATGCCAACATTTATTGTTTTGGGACTTTTTGATAAAAGCCATTCTCATTGGAGTTAAGTGATATCTCATTGTGATTTTGACTTGCATTGCCCTGATGATTAGAGATGTTGAGCATTTTTTCATAGGTTTGTTGACCATTAGTGTATCTCTTTTGAAAAGTTTCTGTTTATGTTCTTTGCCCACATTTTGATGGGGTTGTTTGATTTTTTCTTTCTGATTTTCCTGAGTTCTATATAGATTCTGGTTATCAACCCTTTATCAGATGTGTAGCATGTGAATATTTTCTCCCATTCTGTAGGTTGTCTGTTTGCTCTCGTGATATTTTACTTGGCTGTGCAGAAGCTTTTGGCTTTTGAAGCACAAATGGAGCACTTCACATTTTCACTGTTGACTAATGCCAAGGTATATTATTGTACTTTTTATATTGTCTCATGCAATGTGGTGGTAGTTATTGCTCTAGGATAGGATGAGCCTAATCTTTCAAGTCTGGCTTCTGGGTCTTCATCCAAGTCATCCTTAAAAAAAAGTTTGACAAATATGAGGCCAAAAACTGGTCTTTTTGGTATATTATGAGGAGCTCCCTTCTTAATTATCATCCTTAATGTAGCATTTCTGACATGATATGCAAGTTTCTTTGATAGTGGAAATAAAAACTTCCTAAAACAACACATAACATCATTAAAACTTGTAGACATTTTCTCATTATATATGGCTTTACTTAAGCTTCACCTCTTATAATACATGTTTGTTTCATTCACTATCATTGGAAGGGAATTGTATACCCTGTTACACATTAGCATGGTACTAGCTAGTCTTACCATTTAGCAACAATCTGCTGCATGATCTCTCAGCATTTTGGATAGGCTTCAACTCATTTTCAACTCTCGGTTTCCTGCAACTATTATTTTTGATTGACACCATTCTTTTTCATTCATCTTTGGTGATGGACACTTTTTTCGTCTTTTATGTATAGTATTTTGAAGTATCAGCTTTTTGGATACACATTGCTTTCACTTTAGATGCCTCTTTAGAATAAAAACTTACAAATCTTTAGAAACAGGGAAGTTTAAAAAGAGAATAAATGTCTCTCTTAAGTAATGTATATTTTTAAAAATAATTTTTTCTTGAGTCATAATTCTGTCAGAATATCTCATCAAAGACTTTCTTTTTCTTGATGACATTGAAAAGTATATTCCTAATATTTAAGGGACAAATATTGGTCCCCAATTTATCTCTCTTGACCACTATCATCTAATTCTAAGATGTTAACTTCTCAGAAGACTCCAATTTCTTCTTTTCTGTGGGCTGGAAGTAAATCCATAGTAACAGTTCTCATTGTTTCTTATGGTTACTAAGGAATAAAATTTCAATAGAAAGTAATTTGTCCGATATTCCATTTGAGAAAGCTTGTTCTTCCACAAATGCTTTCATCATAACCCACTAGTTTTTCACCATTGCCAATCCTGCATCCTATTTCAGAAATTCACAAATATTATTCATCATATCACATAACCAGTTAATACATACGTACTCTATAATGGTGTTGCTTGCCATGTTCATTAATTTAGAAACTCTCCCATAGGTTTATACCCTAAGTTTTATGGATATTTATTTAGGTATATACATTTTTCATGTCCAATCCTACTATCAAGTCTGTTTGTGATTAGTAATATACACATTTTCTTGGAAATAATATGATCAAGAACCAATTTTATTATATGGAAGAGCCAACAGGGTACATTAAAAGTCTAAAGGAGTAGACATGAGAATGAAGCAGAATAGACAAATGACTTCACAGTGATTGTTGTGTTAGCATTTGCAAGTGATGGAGAGTCTTCTTATCCACGGGGATTTTTCCTTCAGGAGCATTGCTGCTTCTCTCTTAAGAGTACACCTCCTCTTTCTTATTAGACAAAAAATACTGTACCTGTGTAATATTTGACTCTGGCTAACCTCTGGAGCATACAGAGATGCAAATATTCCTACTGCTTTCTTTGTGAGTCCTGAAATATATGTGAGTCCTGAAAAATATACATATCAATACTAACAACAAAAAGGTCATATAAATGTAGTAGAATCTGTGTGTAGTAAGCACATTTCTATTAGAGGTCTGAGGAATGACTATCATATTTGGGTGCCAAAAGCAAGAGATTCCATGTGAGGATGCAGAAATAAGGTGCCACATGCCAGCCTGAGGAGAAAGCCTTTACCAGAAACCAGCCCTGCCAATACCTTGATCTTAGACTTTCAGAATCCAGAACTGTGAGAAAATAAATTTCTGTTGTTTAAGCCAGCTAGGCTGTGATACTTTGTATAGAAGTCCAAATAGACTAATATGGCAGGTAAATATTTTAATATCAAAATATTGGCAATAAGTCATCCAAACTATATACACATATATATATTTCTTCTTTTTTATTATTAGCATATTTACAATGTACCATTCACAATGATTTTTATTTAATATTCAACAATTAATGTATGTGAGTCTTGCTTTCTCTCTTCCCTTATTGAATGATCTAAATTGATGGGTAGACTTGCTTGTGTTCAGGCTTAGATCAAGTTGAGCAGTGAGGGATATCTTTGAAAACACAAAGACCTGGAAAAAACGAAGCATTTCATAATTTGGCTTGGTGCTATTCTGTAACATTAAACTCCTCCCTTAAAGTGGCTGCAATTATCTTCTCTTTAATATTATTTATTGCTACAAATATTGAGTATTTAGGACTTTGTCAGAAATTTAACCAGAGAGGAAATATTAAGAAGTAAGAAATATTAAATAATCAATTTTAAAAATTAATGAAAAATATTAGAGAAAAACTTATGCAACTTGTCTTACTTTAAGATTGAGAAGATTGAATAGTTGGAACCTTCTCAATCCTGGAAAACAAATTAGGTTGCAAAAAATGGTTTTATATATATTATATCTGTGTGTGTGTGTGTGTGTGTGTGTGTGTGTGTGTGTGTGTGTGTGTAACCTCCTCCATAAAACCAGCCTTAACTTAAACATGGGGGAAAAGTTTTGCTTATTATAATATTAATGTGACAAGATTTTTTCTTTTTATTAATTATATGTTATATATAATGGCCAATAAAGAGGAACATATGTGTTAATGAGAAATCTATATTTGACGAGGAAAGAATTTTCAGTGTGGCAATATGCATGGCAATAACTCAATAACTCTTTAAGCCTATAGAGAGCATCCATCACAAGTTACATTAGAGGAGGTATAACTGATAAGCTTTCCTGCCTCCCTGCATCTCCTGCTTCTGCTGACTTGATGTACCATTTGTGAACATGGCACATTTTGTGACAGTGCAGGTCTATACCACATAAGGTAAATGGAATTCCTAGTCTTCATTCAAATGAAGCTAGTCACTAAACTGTTTCATTTGGAAACCACTTATGAGTTTCATACTTACAATATAACATACATAGGAAACTGATATGTACATTAGAATATATACAAATAAGAACTGAATTGGTTATAAAAGAACATGTAAGAATTGAGAATGGCCCATATGCCCAAAGACTCTGAAAAATATTTTCCTTGTATTATCATATTTTAGTCCTCACAATAATCCTATGAGCTGGGTACTAGGCCTGTCTCTAGTTTACAAGCAAGGGCATTGACGCAAGGAATGATTTAGTGACCTGTTCAAAGTCTCACAGGCAAGTCTTACATTTGGGTCTATCTCAAGTTCATGAGCTCAACTGTCATGCTAAGCTGATTTGGATAGGGGATATGTGTTAAGATGACAAATATTTAAAATAAATTTACTTAAAATTATTCAGGCTTTCTGTAGGAAGTGTCTGTTTTCGGGGTGTAACAAACCTGAGCTTCTAGTGGTTTATGTTAATGAGTAGGCTGTGTGTTCACACTTATTCTCAGTTTGGATATGATATGAGAATAAAGACTAAAAGCCGTGAGCACTGGTCATGATGACACATGATAAGGTCTTAGGGAAAAGTGATCTGAGCTTATAAATTCAACCATTTGAATCAATATCTGGCATATGCTGAGCTTTGCAGTATGACTTTATTTTCTCTGTGACACTTAAAGTGCCCTAGAGCAAGTATACCCTTTAAAGATATGTCTTACCAAGAACCCAGATGCAAAGCACATACTAAAAACAAAACAAAATATAACAAAACCAAACCCCAGACCACTGAAGAAATTTACTGAGGACATTGTATTTTTTTTCCTTTCTTTTTTTAAAAATTAAATTTTTATTTATTTAAGGGGTAGGGGGTTGTGAGGAGGGGGTGTTCAATTTCCTTGTTTGTTTTTGTTTTTGAGACTCTGTCTCACTCTGCTGCCCTGGGTAGAGTGCAGTGGTGTCATTGTAGCTCACTGCTCCAACTCCTGGCGATCCTTTTGCCTCAGTCTCCCAGATAACAGGGATTACAGGCATGCATCTGTAAGGCCTGGCTGGATTTTTTTCTTTCTTTCTTTTTGGTAGAGACGGGATTTCACTCTTGCTCACAGACTAGTCTCAAACTCCTGAGCGCAAGCAATCCTCCCGCCTTGACCTCCCAGAGAGCTGGGATTACAGGCCTGAGCCACGGCGTCCTGCCAGAGCATTGCTATTTTTAATGTCAGGTATTTTTTGTTGTTGCTATTTAAGAATACAGCATTGTATGGGGTGGGGGAAAGTGAGCACATATTTGATTTACACACTGTTCTAATGCACGCATATTACTAGAAAGTGAAAACAGGATTTAACCTTTACTTATTTTCCCCTACAGAAAAGAATTACAAAACTGATACAGCAAAAGTTTGTAAGGGAGTTGGAAGGAAGTGAATAGTACAAATTCATTAAAATTTTTTAAAAACCCAACATTAAACAGCAGTTTTACCTTTATTGGGGAAGATAGGTATAAAAACACCTTTATAACAAAATAAAAGAAGAAGCAGAAGCCAAGTCAAGACAATGAATACTTATAAGACAATGGATGAGGTAATACTTATATGGATTGTATCTCAATTTTTACTTCATGACGTATAAAATCCCTGAGTCAGAGGAGACTGACCTACCCCCTATATTCTCAGACCCATGAGAAAATACTGTTTAAAAGAAGGAAGGCACAATTGCTACAAGAAAGCTGAGCAATATGAGAGGACTCTTGTTACCCTTTATATCAATGGCAGCAGGTCTCTGGACAGGAAAGAAAAATTATGAAGCCTGGGAATTGTACTGCTTACATATGAGCTGGTGCTACTCTAAACCTTTCTACTCTGCCTCAAGCTATAATTCTTTTTCTAGCCCTCTTTTGTTCTTTCTTCCCCTTCCTCTGTTAATCCTTTTCTCTCCTTTTCCTCATCACCATTATTTTAAGCTCCTGCTGTGGACTTTTCCAAGTCTTGAAAATATGTAGAAGAATTAAACTCCAAGGAACTCCCACACTGGTGACAATAACAAAATAAGTCAAAGAATGGGGATCACTCAGTTATGGAGAATCTAATGTACATGTTTTACTTTGTTTCATCATCACAACACCACGAGATCGGTGAAAGAAACTGGGACTCATGGTTTCTAGGAAATTGTCAAAGGATTGAGAGATCAGTAGGAAAATTATCTTTGAGCACAGAAAAATAAATCACAACCTGAACAACATGTAGTTATTATTGTTGAGGTCTAAAAGAAAGACACTCAGTGAATTTTAGATACGACTATTGGGTAAAGGGGACAATTGAGACGTCACAAAACACTTGGCAGAGAAGATGAGGTGAACTTGGTTTTGTAGAACAGTAGATTAAATGATGGATAATATGGGAAATGGGAATCTGGGCACCACAAGCAGTGTTTTCAAAGGCACGGTACAATGGGAAAACACAGGATATTTGAGCTGAGCCATAATTTATGAGGTATAACTGCATCTCAAGGTACATGGTAAGAGGTAGCCACAGAATTTGAATGGAAGTCACAAACAAGATGAAGAATATCTGGTAAGATATGGTACTAAAATTTAAGCTTTATCCTGCAGGCAGTGGTAATCCACATACAGATTTTTAGCAGAGTAATTGCATGATTGGGTTGCACTTCTAAAAATTTACTCAGAAACAATGAGGAAAGGAGAGAAATGATGATAAGAATTTAACCAGTGGTAGGATATACGACAGTAGCACTTTGAGAGATATTCTGGACTAACTAATTTTGTGTCTAGCACGTCCTCTTTTACAACACTAGGCAGACAGATAACACTTATAAAACCTTGATAATTGGTCTCTACTTTGAGATTTTTTAGGTTTTTCTTTCTTTTTAAACTAGGGAGAGGGAATAGTTGGCATGTATACTGTATAGTACAGCAATTAATTGCTTTTAGAATAGCATATATTTTCAGTTATTCTAACAGTAATGCAAAGAAGGTTAACTGCTTCACCTGAATTTATCAATGATTGCAATGTACACCATGATTCCACTTATATCCCACATACATCCCTGTGAATCATGGTCTTCATACTGCACGGACAAAAATGTTCTGTCAAGTAGATTTCAATGATATTAATTGTATTTCCTATACATAATAACTCTCTGTTTACAAATCAGTTTTTTTCCAAGGTTAATCTTCTTTAATTAGAACAAAGACGAAGCTAAAAAGAGAGTCATAATTCTTTACTAGGATATCCTTTTGCTGTTAAGAAAGTGTTGTAAAAATTAATCTGTTTACCATGCTTAAAATATAGCCCACAACCAAACACCACTCCCAATTTCTATTTTGGTTGTACGAAAGTTCTCAGTTACTAAAAGAAATTGCTATGTACATGAATACCAATTTTTATCAGCACTTGCATAAAGTTTTTCAACCCCTGAAATGGGTCCTGGCTAAAGTCTCATGGTGATTAACTCATTATATCAATATGCTTACCCAACAAAGTAGAGACTTGCAGATACTTTTGTTTAAGAAAATATTTCATCCTATTCATTTATTTTCTTTTCCCTTTGGAATTAGTGTTTCCTAAATGAAAAGAATCATTTTTTTTGCATCATTCTATTTTTGGGTTTTGTTTTCATTGCTCTTCTCATATTCTTTCTTTAATATTCTTTGAATAATACTTGAAGCAAGAGTCTGTGCCCTTCTGTGCCTTTTATTCTTTGATTTACCATGTAAAATTTATTGTATATCATTGTTTCCCTATCCTATAAATATACTAAAAACAATATATCTGCTCTTTTAGCATTTGAATCATTGTCTTTTTGTTTGACATCCATTTTTAATTTTCAGTCCTTGTATTTTACTTTAATATCATTGCAACACATGCATTTTGTTATTTTGGAATACAGTACAAAAATTTCTCTTTATTCCAATTTTATTTATACTTCAGGCCAAGAGTATTCATAATATAGTACATTTTTCTTCCTTTAAAACAAACAGCCAAACCTATAAAATAAGCCTCATTCTTGTTCTCCAACACCAGGGTTATTTCGGTTATATATTCTAAGTTTTTGAAAAAAGCTAAGAACTGTGGAGCGCAGATATAAAGGTCATGTAGTACAGTGTACACAGATACTCAGTAACTGTGTTTCTTGAGTTATACAATATAGAAAGGCAGTGACTGAAATCTGTAAAGCATAAGTGGTCAGCTTTTCTTCCTTTCCTCTTATGCCTATGGATAAACTTATTGAGACAGAAAAATAACTGTGCACTTCATCATGGTAATCAATACAAATTTTTGTTGAAAATTTATTATGTGCAGAACACTGTTGTAGATCCTTGGGGGTGTAAAAGTTATAAAACACAGATCCTGCTTTTAAGTGTCTTTAATTTAGATGAAAAGTTAATCTTATATGATACATAAAACATATTTTTTGGATCCAAAAAAGAATGAAGAGGAATATTTAACTTACTATAAAAACCAGATTGATTGGAAATTAAACTTTCTGATGAGTTCATATGATGTTTTCACTTTTCCACTTTTCTTTAGGGAAATATTTCAAGCATAACCATACTCAGAGTGTGCTGTAAGGTTTTAATGTAGGGGAGAGGAATTTCTCTAAACAACCCCATGCAATATAGCCATGATATCTTCAAATAAACTTATAGTAATTCATTCCCTCTGATCAGCAGTAGTTCAATAAAGATAAATAAATTATATACAATTTTATGAAATTGCATTACAACAGTTCTGTTTATACGAACATAGCATAAATTAACATTTTCTCCATATAAACATAGTAGAATAAATGTTAAATGAAGCATAAGTAAAACAAAATTCAAGTTACATCTTTATAATACATTTATAAAATATTATTAAAGAAACATTTAATGAAAAATGACACTAAAAAACAAATCACAATGTTGGTAAATATTTAAATATTTCTAGTATGAAGAATTTATAACATGAAAGCAATGGAAAAATCACAAAGCAGATTATGGAAAATACTGTTTAGATAAAATGGGAAAATTTAAAATTGAAAGCTCAACTTGAAAAATATATGCAATAACTCTCGTGCTTTTCATATATAAAGTATTTATAAATTAGTAAAGAAAATGAATATGTTATAGCAGAGGTTCCCAATCTTTTTGGCGCCGGGGACCGGTTTCATGAAAGACAATTTTTCCACAGACCAGGGTGGGGGAATGATTTTGGGATGGTGCAAATGCATTACATTTATTGCGCAATCAAGCCTCTCTGCTAATGATAATCTGTATTTGTAGCTGCTCCCCAGTGCCAGCATCATTGCCTCAGTTCCACCTCAGATTCTCATAGGAGCACGCAACCTAGATCCCTCAGATGCAGTTTATAGTGGGGTTCGCACTCCTATGAGAATCTAATGCTGCTGCTGATCTGACAGGAGGCGGAGCTCAAGTGGTGATGTGAGCGATGGGGAGTGGCTGTAAATACAGATGAAACTTCCTTTTCTCAACTACCACTCACTCACCTCCTGCTGTGCGACCCAGTTCCTAACAGTCCAGGGACTGGTACTGCTCTGTGGCCCAGGGATTGAGGACCACAGTGTTGTAACGTTAAGTGAAAGAATCGGATACTTGATCTGTAGTAAGATCTAATTTTTCAATGTTTTTTATTTCCTTCTCTAGCTATCTAATTACCTATATCTATCATTTAGCTACATATCCATCTGTATATATGCATGTAAATGTATGGTTTTATGGTCATTTCTAGGGAGGCATAACTTTGTATAGTTCTATTTTTCTTCTTTCTTTGTTTTTTAAACTTTCTACAAAGACTAGTTATTGGTAAAATAATCAGAAACGGAGTATCAAATTTGAGCATAAATTTCCATAGCCTTTCTTTAAGCTATTTGTCCAAAAATATTTCAAGAAACTTAAAATGATGTAGTGCTCTGTGAGCCCTTTATTTACTTTTATAACTCTTTCCTAAGGAGTCAGAGATATAATCAGAGGTTATTTACACACAAGAAAATGAATATGAGCAATGCTTATAAACATTTTGGAAGAATCTAATTGCAGACAACTGGAAAATGCTTAAATATTGTTTAACCCAATCAGAATGGGATATTATGCAGCTAGTTAAATCATATTTGGAAATTAATATTTAATGACTTGCATACATGTTCATAATATAATATTAAGAATAAATAAATATGAATATTATGTGCGATATAAAAATGAGCACTTTATACAGTTTATATGAATTTAGACTCAATACACAGACACACATTTCAGTTTTATATGTTCAGAGAATCATACCAGAAGAAAATATATTAGTATAGGAGTACTTCCAGCAGGATTTTGATTTTTCTCTGTTCTTTTCATATTTTTAAAATTTCACAATGGAATTTTATTGTTATTATAATAAAAAAAAGATAAATGGTATAGAAATCTGGACTGGGTATCAATCTCTTTATTAGGTTTTGTACTAATGAGTTTAAGAAAAGTGGTAGGATGTTATTGAGCCTGACATATAATTATGGAAGAAAGACAGAAGAAATAGAAAAATGGGAAATGTAGTTAGTTCTCTGTGGGTACGTGATTTCTTAATGACTAGCATACACACACTAAGTGGTTTACTGTGGTTGGAAGATAGACTCATACTTTAGGAATGAGGATATTGGAAGCTACTCAGAAATCATTTGACTTCCAGCAGTACTGAATGAGCACTCATATTGCATTGTCTTGTGGCTAAAAGAATAGCCTGGAGGAAGTTACCCTGAGCAATTTCCATGTGCTAGGTTTATGTTGTGGCCTAGCAAACAGTTTTTCTGTAAGTGTTGTCATGAGCCTTGATTGCCAGCAGGCTCCCTGGCCTGATGCATGTTCCTAGATGCCAGATTCACAGATTAGACTCACAGGGTACATATCGACTTTTGATGAGCATCCTACTAACTATGCTATCTCAACCTTTTGTAACTATCAAGGGGTTCAGGAAAGGAAAAAGAAACCCTGCCATTTGACTAAACTGAAAGAACTTAGGCTGCTATATTCTTAAATAATTTCTAGGTATTTTAGTGTAATTGTGAAGTAAATATATAGGAAAAGACAAAAAGCAAGGATTAATATATTTTTTTCTACTTGTTCCAAGTAACAAAATAGATTCAATTTGGCTATAATACTATTGTATATTTGATGGAGAAATGACCATGTATTTTAAATAGTTTTTGACTTAAATCCTAAAAAAATCTGAGATAAAATTAGGTTTGTTTATTTTTCAAAATTTCCTAGCTATGTGACATTATCATTCTTTAAGCCCTCAATTTGTTTCCTTTTAGTAAAATGAGGCTAATAAAATCTAATCTGTATGTTAATGTGGGCTTTAACTGAAATTATTATTTTGGAAGCACAATGCAAACCATCAAATAATTATAACCTGATTAGTTCTCCACCATCTCCTTTTAAAAATAAGAATTAAGACCTGTGGTCAGCGGAGAGTATAGAACTTAGTGTCGGCAGAGTATGTGTTCAATTCCTAGATCACCCAGTTATTAACTGGCTATTTTTAAACCTGGCCTTAAATACTGTCATATATAAAATGGAATAGTATTGTCTATATAAACCACAAGATAGTTAAAAATATTGAACAGGATATGCGGGCATTTTATACTCTGTCATTTAATTTGCATGTATTAATAATAATCACAACTGTCCCCAAAAGGTATGGATTATCAAACATGGTACATAAATTTCACAAGGTCACACAAATAGTAAGAGGTTAAAGGCAGCATTCAACTCTAAATCTTTCTGAAATACACGTCTTCCTAGTCTTTCACACTGCCACCTTATGGTTGAGTCACCTAGAAGCTGCCCCAGCTTGTGCATCTAGGTATCTTCAGTCCTTTAGAAATATTTCTAGGGTTCTGTGTCTTTATCTTTAAAATAAAAAGCTGTATTAAATCAATTCTTTATAATCTGGATTCATGTGGGGCTTAGAGGTGCCTCCACTCTCCTCAGGAGAAACTTTGGGAGAAATGGAGGCAAACTGGAGGGTTCTACCTCATCTGCTACTTCAAAAAGAGATTTTCTATTATCTCTCTTATTTTCTTATTTATATGCATGAGATTTCATTTGTACAAAACACCCCATTATTAAAAAACAGGCTGAGAACTACTAGACTCATGTTCTCAAAGGCCCTACTCATTCTAAAATAAATATATTAAAGGGCTGTGAATTAGTAAGAAGGTCAGAATAAACAGATCTGTAAGCAAATGGATACTGAACCCTAGAAATGTTTATTTGGAACATATGCTGGACAGGAGTGGATGGATGAGACAAATTTTGGGACAATTGTTTAAACTGCTATGTATGATAAAATTAAGTGCTTAGATTGGAAAAGCAAAAATGAAAAAGATTAATTAAGCAATTTGAGTAGGCCTAAGAGAGTAGTAGGCAGCTTATTAAGTAAGTATATTAGCAAATGTATTAACAGCCAGAAGAAGGGTTGGAATCAACAAATTAAAAAGCAATGTCCCAGGAGCACCTACAAACCAAGAGAAGTAGGATGAAACATTAAGAATGGTAATCAAATACTCAGCAAAGTCACTGATAAAATAAGTCTTTATGATTCATGTACAGATAACTGATGCAGCCAGAAAGCAAGAACGCTTCTCTAGGTTCCTTAAGGGTTAGACCTAGAATCTGAAGGCTGGAAGCAAAGATTTCATCACATCTTTCTTTCATTCACTCATTCATTAGGTAAGTCATTCTATATAAATTTATTAAGGATGGAATAGAAAATTAATAACTGGTAAAAGAGAAAGTATTGAATAGTTAAATAGGCTTTGGGGGATTATTATTTATAATATCAAAATAATCAGTTCTTAGAATAGAATTCATCTAAAACAGATAAAGATAACATTGGGGAAAAGATCCATAAATATAATGAAAGAAATTTAAAATGACATTAGTATGTGTGTGTGCAGGGAGGACTTCTTAGTAAATGAATAAAACCAGATGCCATGGAGAAGAACATATGTTATTCCCTAATCCTGTCCATTTCCATTACTGCCACATTAAGCATATTCTCTACCCTGGATTGTTAAAATTGCCTTGCTAATGGGACTCTATGCTTCTACTCAACTCCTGAATATTCCTTGCCCACATGGCAAGCAGGATGCTGTTTTAAGAAACAAACCAAACAGATGATGTGTTTCTCCCACTTTAGGCCTCCAAGAGTATACTACGCTACTACTATACTGAAAGATCGTCCCTGCACAAGCCCTGCTCCCTCTCCACCTCATCCTGTGCCACGTTCCCCCCTTTCATCAGTATTGGCCCATGGGTTTTTATTATTCAAATAATTCAATTCAATGTTACCCGAAGGATTTTCTACCAGGTATTCCAGCTTAGTCAAATGTTCCTTCCCATGATTTTCTATGGAGAGCTCATTTTTATTAATATCATTTACTGAAGTTTACATTATATTTCTTTACTGACCCCCCAACCTGAACTAGCTCCTCAGACTCTTCATATTTAATTATTCTATTAACTTTTTGTTGGATATATGATATTAGAAAGTCTGTATTTCTCATTCAATCATGGTATTCTCCATGACTAGATGCTACCTGCTACGTAGTAGGTGTTCTCTCTGTATTTATTGTTGAAAGGTGTAAATGTGTAGGCTTAGTTCTTCCTATGCTCTTCCTTTAGATAAATTTGGGAGAAGACAATGAAATCAACATAGAAATACACAGAACCAAAGTAAGCAGAGTGACTTTTAGGAGACAGACTGACATATAAGCCTTTAAGACTTCTCTAAACTGGTACAAATATATGAAAAAATAAAAACGAAACGTGAGCTGCTCTGAAGGGGAGATTCAACTAGCCATGAAAGCCATAGAAAACAAAGGGCTTCACTTTCTTCTTCTTTTACATACTGGGCTTCTGTATGAGATCATGGTTTTAAGAAAGAGGTTTGTTGCTTTTAACATGAATTTTCAAAGATGTTTCCAATCTGGTTTGTTGGAAAGGCCTTTTGAATTAGATGCTAATCTTCATCATTAGCTTATATGTCATCAATGGGAGGATATTTCTTACTAGAAAGACACCTAATACAGAGGGAAGAAAAGAGGGATAGGATGTAATGTATACATTGTATACATTTTCATTTAACCATCAAAACAACTCTAGAGTATTTAAACATATTTTATCCCTGTTTATCCTCCTCTCTGTTCACAGGCCTCATGGGCCTCATGGCTCTTGGCCATTTGCTAGCCCTGGAACACAATTTTAGGGCTGGCACAGGTCACCAAGTCACAAGCAGAAGTCCCAAAGATGTCCATTTTCCTTGCCTTTACTCAGAGCTTATATTTTCTCACTTAAACCTTCCAAAGCCCCTCAGTGATCTGATTACAACCTATTTCCAAACAAAGGGCTGCCCGTCAAACCTGCTAATATCAGCACAAATATCCAGAGAACTAATATTTTTTTTCTCATTTCAACTGTGACCAAGGGAAATTTCTGGCTCCTCTGTTACTTGAATATTGAGAAAAACATATTTTGTGAAAGAGATCACACTGTTCTCTTCCCTTCATAAATTTTGTGTAGTGCCTATGAAATTAATTCTACTCAAAATCCCACCCCAGCCCTAAATTCCTTCTGCAGAAACTGGACAGGGACATCATCTTTCATTCAGGGATTCAAAGTTCTGTTCCAAGGATAGGTCACCAGCACGCTTGCACCACATCCAGAATAGCATATCACTATGCCATGGCCATTTCTCCCTGACACTCCAGAAAGCATGAAAGTGAGATTCATACTCGGTAATTTTTTCCTGCCCTGCTGTTGATAGGACTATAAATTTGTGCAGTTAATTCTTTTACTTTGGCATTTTTTATAGTCCTTACAATTATAAATTATAAGCAATGATCACCCTTGTTCTCTGGTCATTTTTTCTTTCATTATACTATTTTAATTTTGAAATATTTTTAATATTCCATTATACTATTAGTATATTTTATTATACTATACCATTTTACTTTTTTGCTTGTTTTTTATCTCATGCATTGTACTGGAAGCTCATTGAGGGTAGGAACTGTTTTTACATTGAACTTTGTGTATTGACAATATCCCCAACACCTTGAAGAGATCCTAGCCCATAGTATTTCCAGAGAGATTCAAAAAATGTAATGAATTTTAATGCATTAGAGCAATGTATATTGATTTTTTTGCAACAGTGGCTGACTACATAGAAACTTGTCCTTAAGTTTGGCTACACACAGAGAATATTCTTAGCATGTCACTTCCCTCACTCAGCACAGATCAGTGATCACTTGGCCACTGAAATTCCAAACAAATATCAAAAACTCAAAACTGTGTTATAATGGCTGGTAGTGACATACATGTGCCAAAAATGGTATTTGATGGTAGCACTGACCCTCTTTCTAGGGAAGAGGGTGTAGTTTTCACTGTTTCTCAATTATTTAGTTTAGTAGGTTTTTCCTTATGTGTCCTCAAGATTTGGCTAAAGCACAATCATTCCGAGATCAGAGGAAAACCACACCTGGCTGAAGCTTGGAAAGACATGATTGCATCTTTTATATATATGGGATATGTAAATGCTTCCTCTGTGCTGCATTAGGAGATTTTGGTTATGCGCTAAACACTTTTACTAGTACTGAAACTGAAGGTGAGGGGAATTAAGTGCCATATTCAAAGTAGTACAACTGAGATGAGGTGAGCATGTAAAATAATTGAAAGCTGCATGTCAAATTCAATTCATTTTCTTTTTTTACAAATTTAAATGTTATCTATATTTATTAACTTTAGACACAAGTTAATATGAATATGATATGCAAATACATTTTGTAAACTCTATTATACTACAGGTTAAGTACTATGTATTGCTCCACATTTAATTTGTTTTCCAACCAAGATATCTTTGGCTGATTCTTCACTACCTTAGTATTTAAATATTCTTTATTAGGGTGGATGAAATCCTTTGTAATGTTAATTGTATTACCTGGTGACTCAGGAAAGTGTCTAGAAAAGTATAAGATTGCATAAATAGAGAATGACAGTTGATAAATTACAAAAGCCAATCATACTGTTATCTAAAGAAGTAGGTAACCCCACATTTGGAAAGTATCATGCTGTTACTAAGTAATGAAAAACTATTATTAAGTCATAGGCCATGCAAAGATTCTAACCAACAATAAAAAAAGCATTCAAAAAGTCAATTGGCCAGAAAGGATTTAATTTTAATACTGAGTTTTGCTTCACTGTTTTTCAGTAGAGTCCTTTTTCCAAACTATTATAATATGCAAACCAAAGTATCTATTTAAAAACTCATGTGCTGTATTTTGCTTGTTCAAATATATCTTTTGTAATTGTTCTATAATGACTATCCCATGATCTTAACAACGGAAATTCAGCAGTGAAATAAAGTGCAAGTAGCAAGAAAGAGTGAAATTGTCTAAAAGGTTATTCTTACAGTGTACTAAATTGTTCTCAGACAAACTTTGAGCCTGTGATGCACTATTTATTTCTAGTTAGGTGTATTGAACCATTTAGTCAATGAATCTAGTATGTAGGTAAACAAATATAGATCATCAGTGTTTCTCGAACTTCTTTAACCATAAAACAATTTTAATAGTCTAGTAGCTTGAGACAGTACTATAAGTTTGTCAGATGTAACATACTAGGATTAAAAGGTGGCAACATATAGTCCTTTAAATAAAATAACTGCTTGAATTATAAAAATATGACATATGCTTTTTATTATCTAAGAAAAAACATAAATTAGAGAATTATTTCATTTTATTAAATAGCATATATTACAATTTTATTATAAAATTTAACAAATGTATTAATATATTGAAATTACATAAGATGCATAATATTGATCAGTGATCATTAAGTAGATCAGAGGTCAGGAATCTTTTTCTGTAAATGACCAGATAGTAAATATAATAGGTTTTGTGAGCCATAGAAGTCTCTATTATAACTACTCAACTCTGCCATTGTAGTACAAAAGTAGCCATACACAATATGTAAGCAAACAGTTGTAGATATGTTCTATTAAAATTGTACTCTTAAAAATAGGCAACTTTTGAAAAAATTTTGATGTAATTGGAGACAATTATCTTAAGTGAATTATCTAAAGAATGGAAAAACAAGCACTGCATGTACTCCCTATTAAATTGAAACTAACTGATGAGCACACATGTGCACAGACAGAAACTTAGTAAACTTAGTGGAAATCAAGCAGGGGGGAAGGGGAAGAAGGTATGGGCTAAAATCTACATAATGGGTACAGTGAACATTATCTGGGTGATGGGC
Organism: Lemur catta; assembly: GCF_020740605.2. NCBI lineage: Eukaryota > Metazoa > Chordata > Mammalia > Primates > Lemuridae > Lemur > Lemur catta. The sequence goes on along the minus strand of NC_059139.1, from coordinate 72,577,983 downwards.
ACACTTACAGCCCTGACTCCAGCATTACAGAAGCAGTGCATATAACAAAAAACATTTATTCCCCCATAATATTTGGAAATTAAAAAAAATAAATACCCCAAAATAATAAAAAAGAGCCTATTTATCTAGTCCCTATTACCCAACAAATGTCTGACTCAACAAATATCTAGAAGACATGCTAAAAGCTATGAAATAAAATACAGTCTGAAAAGAAAAAAAATAATGAAAATAATACACATAGGCAACATGTAGATATATAAAAGTCAGAATAATTTTATAGGTATATGTGATTTTTAAAATTTTGAATTATTACAGGTACATAATAGTTGCATATCGTAATAGGGTACATGTGATATTTTGATATAGGCATACACTGTGAATTCATCAAATCAGGGTAACTGGGCTATCCATCACTGCAGGCATTTATCATTTCTTTGTGTGGGGAACATTCCAATTTACTCTTTTAGTTATTTTAAAGTATACCTTAATTTATTGTTGATTATAGTCACTTTGTTTTTCTATCAAATATTGTTCATTCTATCTATCTAACTGTATTTTTGTACCCGTTAACCATCTCCACTTTATCCCCACTTCTCTGCTACCCTTTCCAGTCTCCGGTAACTAATATTCTACTCTCTGTCTTCACGAGATTAATTATTTTTAATGTATAGTTCCCACATATGAATGAGAACATGTGAGATTTGTTTTTTTGTGCTTGGCTTATTTGACTTAACATAATGTTCTCCAGTTCAATCTATGTTATTGCTAAGGATCCATCAATGGATGAATGGAAAAAGAAATTGTGGTACATATACACAATAAAATATTATGTAGCCACAAAAAAGAATGAAATTCTTCCATTTGCAACAACATAGGTATATGTGATATTTTACCCAGGGTTTAAAATATATTTTAACTAAGAAATGTAGTAATTACATAGAAGATTTCTCCCTTGCTTCATTCATTTCTTTCTTTTCCTTTTCTTTACATTTTTATTTACTTTTTGTATTTTTTTCATATCCCTTTTATCAACATCTTGCAGAATGCAATTTTTTCCCAAACATGTTTAGGAAATGCTTTTTGGCACAATTTAGGGCAAAAACACCTTGTTTTGTTTAATTATAAGTATTTTTTTTCTTTTGATAGTTGAATTCTTTAGATAACTATCTAAATTTTCTATTTGCCACTGTTAACATAACTTATTTCTTAAGTTATTGGTCAATTTAGCACACTAGAAGAAATAATTTGGTCCTCATGTAAAAAGGTCAAGTTCTTCTTCAAAATGTGATAATAAAAAATTTAAAAGATTCCGTTAGTAAAGACAGAAATTTCTTATACATGCTAAAGAACTGCTATCCATCATCATTTTCTGTGTGCTATCTATACAAAGAAGTCTGGAAAACGTGTTTCCCTCTGCTAAGCCACATATTGGAGGATAGTCTTGATCAATCCCAAATTAAGATTCAATGTATTTGAGATTTGTTGCTATCTGAAGTCCTTTTGTAACATAAGATTTGTCAGTAATAGAAGCAGCAGAAAGGTAAAAACCCATTTAGCTCAGTCCCCTACATTTACCATTCAGTAAATGAAGTTATTTAGGTAGAATTAACATTGTTAAACTGTCCATACTAACCAAAGGGATCTATAGATTCAATGCAATACCCATCAAAGTAGCAATGTCATATTTCACAGATCTGCAAATAATAATTCTACACTTTGCTTAGAACCAGAAAAGGGCCCAAATATCCAAAGCAATCTTAAGCAAATAACGAATCTGGAAGTATCACATTACCAGACTTCAAAATATACTACAAGGCTATAGTAAACAGAATGGCCTGGTATTGACACAAAAACAATAGACCAATGGAAAAGAACAGAAAACCCAGATATAAAACCATCCACATACAGCCAACTGATCTTTGACAAAACAGACAGCAATATACACTGAAGAAAGTAATCCATATTGAATAAATAGTGCTGTGAAAATTGGACAGCCACATGCAGCAGAATGAAACAGGATCCATATCTCTCACTACTCACAAAAATTAATTCAAGATGGATAAAGAACTTAAATGTAAGACATGAAACCATAAGAATTCTAGAGGAAAATGTTGGAAAAACTCTTCCATATATCAGCCTAGGCAAAGAATTTATGAAGAAGACGCCAAGGGCAATCACAGAAAAAACAAAAATTAATAAATGGGACTTGATTAAATTAAAAAGCTTCTACATAGTGAAGGAAATAATTAACAGAGCAAATAGACAACCTACAGAATGGGAGAAAATATTCACAAGCTATACATCAGATAAAGGACTAATAACCAGAATCTACAAATAAGCAAATCAACAAGAAAAAATATAAAAAAAACCATTAAAAAGTGGACAAAAGACATGAATAGAAGCTCCTCAAAAGAAGATAGACAAATGGCCAATAAACATATGAAAAATGCTCAGTGTTACTAATCATTAGGGAAATTCAAATTAAAACAACAGTGAGATATCATCTTTTTCCTGTTAGAATGACTTTTATTAAAATATCCAAAAATGATAGATGCTGGCATAGATGCAGAAAGAAAGGAATGCTTATACACTATTGGTGAGAATGCAAATTAGTACAATTTCTAAAGAAAACAGTATGAAGATTCTTCAAAGAACTAAAAGTAGACCTACGATTCAATCTAGCAATCCCACTACTGGGTATTTACCCAAAGGAAAAGAAGTCATTTTATCAAAAATATACCTGTAGTCAAATGGTTCTTGTAGCACAATTCACAATTGCAAAGATGTGGAATTGACCCAAATGCCCATCAATTCATGAGTAGATTAGCAAAATGTGGCATATGAACACCATGAAATACTACTCAACCATGAAGAAGGATGACTTAATGTCTTTTGTAATAATTTGGATGGACCTGGGGACCATTAGCCTAAGTGAAGTATCGAAAGAACAGAAAAACAAATACCACATATACTCACCATTACATTGGAGCTAACTGATGAGCACACATGTGCATAGAGGGAAGTAAATCTCAATGAAAATCCTGCAGATGGGAGGGAGTGGGGGAGGAGAAGATGAGTGAAAACCTACCTAATGGGTACAATGAACAATATCTGGTGATGGGCACACTTTTAACCCTGACTCAAGCATTATGAAAGCAATCCATGTAACCAAAAACATTTGTACCCCCATAATGTTTTGAAATTTAAAAAAATAATAATTTGGTAAACAAATGAACAAAATAAGTGATTAAGCTAGGTGCCAATTTGGGCCTAGATTTTGCTTTAATGTAACATCTTATTTTCTTTTACATTTACTGAATTGTTACTATAATGTATATATATATATATGTGTGTGTATACATACATATATATGTGTATACATAATGCTTTGTAGAAAAAAAAATCTCTTTTTTTAAGAAAATAAAATTTATGGGCTTATGGACTCACTTCCTAGAGACTCCTTATTTTTCCCAGAGTGCTTTCTTCTCCTTTTGAATCATGAATACTTTTGATTCCAGTGGCCATTCAAGCTAGAAAACTTCAAGTCAGCTCCTCTTCAGTTTTCTCTATCCTCTCTCAACTAGTGATTCATGAAGTTTCCTTAATTTTAGCTCTTATATGTATCATTCAAAATCTTTTTTCTTATTCATTCTAACTATAGCCGAGCCAATCAGGCCTTTATTATTCCTGTTCAGTACCCCTGCAATAGCCCTTAATTCTGCCTTATTCATAACTCTGGTTTACCTTAACTCCACTCCAAACCTTATGCATAGCTCTAAAATTATGTTGTTACAATATGGGTCTCAACAGGATCAGCCTTTGCTTTAATACTTACTATATTATCTCCTCAATTCCTTTACACAAAAGCCCAAGCTATAGTCACTGTTAAAAACAAAATATATTATTTTACATTGCCAAAGCTTTTGTAGACTATTTCCTGGCTCTACAGTACCAGGTCCCAAATTCTCTCTCTTTTCTTCAATTTCTCAATATCTCTTTCAGGGAAATAGCTATGCATCATTAGTGAAGCAACCTTAAAGTTTCCTTTTTTTGCTGAAATCAGGGAAGGCATCATGGGCAACGTACTTTAAATTTTCTATCTACCTACCTACCTATATCTATCTATGCATCCATCTAAATATACACATGAATAAAATAGTACAATAGAGTGTTTTTCCAAGGAGGTTATTATATTAGCTCATCAAGGAAAAGGATGGCAATACTTTATTTATGCCCCAGTGCTCAAGACAGTTCACTGATGTTATTTAAAAAAGGCCTTGAAGAATGGGTGTGCATGAAGGAAATGCACCTTCAAGCAGAAACTAATGCAAATTTATCTTCTGTCCCAGTACCACAGAAAAAAATCAAGGCCTAAAGAGTAAAATGGTGTATACTAACTTTGGTGTCAGACAGTCCCACATTCTATATCTGGATCTATCTAGTTTTGCTATTTTGGTCAAGCTACTAGATTATCTATGTCTCATTTTCTCATCTGTAAAATGGGGATAATAATGCCTAGGTAGTATGGTTTTAAACGTATTTGTCAGTGCTCAATGAGTGATAGCAACTACTGTTGTTGTTTGTATTATTAACTAGATCTCAAAAATTACTTATTCATGACCATTTAGGTACTTTGCTATGAACCAATTCACTGAAATCTCTACTGAAGATCAGCCTAGGGGAAATTCACTAGTAACTTAAAAATAACTTTTGCGCATCCATTGTGTTAAGAGCTTCATTCTATATTCAGAAATTTATAAATGCCAACCAGATTTAGAGCTTGGATTTAAATTTCTCTCCTCTTTGAACTGCTTGGATCTGAAAATAGGGATTTATTATTAAGAGTATAAATGTTTAATATTTTTCTCATATAGAAGAATCATCTGTAAAACTCTCCAACTTTGTATTTAGGTAATATAGATTTTTAACATTAATTTGAGTTATTCCTTATGTATTCATTATGTGTCCTAATGACATGGAAAACTTAAAAATTATATCTTATATAAATCAAAAATAGTATCCTAATTAATAGGCAGAGAAAATGAATGGCAAATAAAGTTTTAATAAAAATGTCCTGCTATACATATTTTTACCTAAAAGAAGTTGAATCTGTTTAACTTTTTGTTGGCTGCCAATATTTCTTCTATTATTCCCTAATTATTTTTGTTTAAACATTTCTGCTTGATGGCATTTCCCTTTAAGCATAGTTTCATGATTATTCTTAATAATTGTGACTATGAATAATTATTATTCAAATTTGCAAGGTTTTTGTTACATTTAATTATTATGGAGATTATTTAGTATGATAATTATAAAGTAGGGTAGCATGTCTCTTGATACCATTGTTTGGAAAAAGGTCATAAAATTTTGCACATAAAACCATTACAATTAATAAAAGGGCATTTCACGAGAAATATAAATTAGATTAGTGCTTAAGCCATTCAGTTTCTCAATCAGAAGGCATAATTTAAGTATAAATTTGAAGAACTGTTTTAAATAGAATCTGAATATAATAAATAAAATTTATACATTAAAAATGGTTATTTGAAGATGATGTGTGCCAAATAGAAATTGAAACCATTTGTTGATTTTGTACAATAAGAAAGTCCTTTCATGGAATATGAAGGCTTAATTAATTATTAAGTATCTCTTTCACAAAACAAAATGAAAAGAAATCAATTGGGCTGTTCTTTGTTTTTTGTTTCTTTCCTAAAATATTTATTGTTATTTCTTGTGGAAACAGCCTAAGACCAGGAAAATCAAAAAAATTAATTATATATGAATAAAATTAATTATTTTCAGTCTAAAAATAAAAATTACATGAAATGGAGAAAGGATAATATTTCTAGTTAGAAAAATATCATTTTAACAAGAAGCTAAACTGTTATATCAATTCTCTAGCTGAAGCCTCTTCTTTTTCTAGGAGTAACAGAAATGATTATTTAATAAATAGTTTACATTAAATGTGCATTGGCTTTTAGTTATCAGTGGGTAAATCTAAACCTTCACTAAACAGAATATGAAGTGTGACTCAAGTCACATTTGCACTAGCTTCATTTATTAAAATTTTCTTATCTAATATCCTGCAATAACATCTAGGTTTTATCATCAGTAATCTACTTTTCTTCTTCAAAATTTAAACCTAGATATGAGTCAGAAAAACTTCACTTACTATACTGTTTTATTGGAGACTAGTTGTGTGACATTAATAAAAGTAAAAATGATACTGAAAAGAAGGTTAATAGCTTAAAACTCTGCCAGAAGTTAAAATTATTTGCTCATTGCTTCAATTTTTGCAGTATAATGATTAATATATAATAAAATTATATAACTCTCATTTCAATCAGAGGTTGCCTTTGCATTAGTCTTATGAAATTTGTAGTTATTTACTTTGAACTGCATGCTTATATGTTCATGTTCTATCAGTGAAATGCTTACCTAAATTAAAAAAGATTATAACAGTAGGTCAGTGAATTGAGGAAATTATTCCAAAGCATTCTAGGTGAGTAATATTATTGACATATTTAAAGTGATACTAACTTTAGCCTTATAGTTTATTTTTAAGAAATTATATTTGTACATTTTCACAACCTTCTTTTAAGGCAAAACAGTTGATCAAACTGACAAATATAAAAAAATGTTTTCTGTAAAGAGGTTATTTATATCTGTAGTCTATTAAAATAGTAAATGATCTTTATTTCAATATGGTTTAATTGCACTACTCCTAGATCAAATGATATTTTCTCTCAAGGACAAAAGATTAGTTAGAGAATTCAAGGTTTATTTTGTTAGCTAACTGAAAATACATTGGTGACAACTTAGCATTAGCATCTAAGAACTCACAGTGAATTTCTCTAACTTAAAAAAGAGTTTAAAAACCCTGTAAAGAGAGATACCTCTCTCACAAATGCTAACTTGGCACATTTCTCCCAATCATGTCAGTAAATCATTAGACACAAACACACACACACACACACACACACACACACACACACACACACAAGGACACATTTGTTCAGCAAGCATGCTCCAGTGCAATGCATCACTTCTGATCAATCTTGCATTCATTCTCTTTGCTCTGTGCCTTTCTAGTCATTAAATTATTTTGGCCATTAGTCCTACTTATATGTGTATAGCTGAGAAAGAGTGATCACATACTATGAAAAATCTCTGGGGAATATAATTAATAATAAATGAGAATTGAGACTCAGACTCCACCTAAAATGAGGCCCATTAGAATGCAATTCTATGTAAAAGAAAGTACTGTAAATGCAATAAACTTGCTCTTAAACATGGCATGTTGCCTAGCTATGTTTAGTTTCTTTCCTTCCTGACATTCCAGTAAAATGGCAGTAAACAAATATAGGCTGAGGCAAACAGGGAGAAGACATTGGCAAGGTGGAAATACTAACAAAATTTTTGAAAAATGGAAATTACATGAAGAAGTGGTATCCAACAGGTCAGAGTGGAGAAAGTGGTAGCCTAAGTAAGGTGCCTGAAGAGAGGAACACTGATGGGAACAAAGTTAAGTGATGCAGCAGGAACCAATAAATACAGTGGAATGTGGCTGTCACATCAGGAGGCATAGTTGAGGCAAGGATCTTAAAACTCATGAATGTTTGAAAGACCATGTACTCAATGGTTACAGCTTCCCGGAAGCCCTATCCTACTTGTCACCAATATCATTATCTCAGTATCCATGAATCCCCTTCTTCCACCTCTCTTCACCCAATAAACAGCTACTGTCTAGTCTTTGGAGAAACTGAAAGAGAGAGAACTAAGCTTGGTAACAAAGTGCCCAGAGTAGAAGAAGGGAGAAGAGTGGAATAGAAAACAAGACAGTCAGATGGAGGTCATCACACTAAATGACTGAGAAAGCCCGTCATCTTCTCTGCCTGGTTTGACAAATACCAGCAGCCAGACATACTGGAAGCTGAGTCATATGGAAAACTCTCCTAATCAACATATCTATCTACAATGACACGGACCATTTGATGAAACATAACCATATCTGCAAAGCCTCCAATCAGTATTTTAGTGACACACTCTCAAACATGAATAACAAATAATTATCTAATATCTGAAGGAAGCTTCCATAAATAAAAGACAGAGACCACTACAAACAAAAGAAAAGAGGGAACTCAATTGGAGCAAAGAAAATATCACCACAAAAAAATTTTTAAAATATATATTGCATTTACTACCCTAAAAAAGATAAGAGACAACATCACATCTATGAAAGAAAATTAAAATAAACACCAAAAAAAATGAAGAATTAGAAAAAGCACATTTAGAAATTTAAAACAAAATAAGATAAATTTTAAAAATTCAATGAAAAGATTAATTAATACATTTTATAACATAATGTATCAAAAGTTTTTCCTTCCAAAAAAGAAATATCTTTTTTTTTCCTGTGAGGTACATAGGGTGAAGGGCTAATCATTTTGATTCAATCAGAAATTAAACTGGTTTGAGACTGGGTTGTAAATTTAGTTATTTTCAGCCCATCAATCTTTTGTTTCAAACATACTATGTGGATACAGGCTACTACATAGAGTTTACTGTAAGTAAACTTTGAAATTTAAGCACAAGATTATAGAAACCTTATTCTGCCTTCCAGTATAGCCACCAGCCCCCCACACCAACCAATTACTAAATAACACTACTGCTGTAGAGGAGAAATGTTCTTCAAGGAACATTCACTATATATGTAGGGCTCCTCCAGATTTTAATCCTTACACCAGCCCATTTGAGGATTAAGGGCTCTAGTAGTGTCTTTCCCTTTGCCTATTGCAAGCATCACTAAAGCTCCAACTTGGCTCCTACCCAGGAAGAAAAATGACTACAGAATGACTCTCAGGGAGGATTCTTCACTACCATTTATATTTCAATGCATACAGAATTCTCCGTTGTCTTTTACAAAATGATGTTTGGATAGTTTGTCCCTTTTTCCTTCTAATCGTCATGGTGAGAACAATGGGTCACTGCAACGTTCTACACAGTGACTAGAAATATCACCTATGTGAAAAGAGCCTATATTATGTTAATTCACTGTGAACTGGAAGTTTATTAGTTAGAATGACTAGTCTTAATTTAGCTAATAGAATACTGACTATAAATTTCTTCAAAATATTTGTCAAGAGCTATGGTGGGGAGAGTAGAAACAATGATAGTGATGCAAGAAATATACCTCTCAAAACTCATAAAATAGGAAAATGACAGATAATGTCTAAAATTGATAGCTTAAGAAAAATAGTATTATTAAATAATTGAAGAAAGAAATATGAGGACCCAAATCAACAGCTAAAATACCTGAATGTTATTTCATCTGGGCAATAGAATTATTGGGTAGATAAAGACAATGTTAAGAACTACAATTTTATTATAAGATTTTATTTTGTCTTATTTGGATTTTAAAACTCTGAGTAAGCATTACTTTGATAAAAATAAAATAAAATAGAGAGAGGATAGATAGAGTCAAAATGATGGATAGAGAAATAATGTAATTAAAGACATGGTAAATTAACAGAACTATCCCAAGAAATGTTGGGGGAGTCCAGAGAAAGAAAATCTACCTTGATTTGTTAGCATTAGGAAATGGTTCATGGATATGTTGGCATTTAAACTGAGGAGTGATGGTCCAGGTTATCAACTTAAGGAGGTGGCACCTCAAACTGAAAGAATATCTTGAGTAAAGACAGGGTATATGTGGAGGTAGGAACAAGAGTCTGGAGAATATGGGGTATATGGGAGACTTACAGAGTCATTGACGGTGAATATAAAAAGAGATATTTGGAAGTAATATTAGAGATCTCTGAATGTCAACTAAAGAAAACAGGCTTGAAAAGAGAGGCAATGAGAATCACTGGAGATGACTGAGCAGAGAATAGGTGTGATCAGATTTGGGATTCAAAATGATTTATATTATCCACACACAAAATGGGTATAGGTAGAACTTAAAGATAGGAGACAACATTGTTCTTGTTCAGCCTCAATACTCATAAAGAAAAAGTACCAGTAGACTGAACTCAGATTTGCTCTATAGTTCCAGAGATATGAATTAGAGAAATATTTTTCACTCCCGAACTCAAATATCATTCTCTTTTCTGACAACACAAATTCACAAAATTTCCTTTTATACTTGAAGAAAATTCAAAGAATGGGAATGAAAGAGCTGCTTAATAGAATTTCACTTACTCGTCTGTGAATCTTTGCCTTACCCTCCATTAGAGTAGTTAGATAGATACAAACAGAAAAGTAGGCTAGATTAGTTATTTAATTGAAAGCTAGAATATTGGAATAAAGTTATAGAATCAAGTAAGGAGCTATATTTAAGGGCTGAGTACCAAAGTTAATAAATAATTATAGTTATAGGTATAAATGAAAGTCTGAAGGATCAAGCAGAGTTGGCACATTGAAGTTCTATAATGAATCTAAAGTTTTTGGAGTTAGGCTGGATAAGTCAGTAATGGGGAAAAAACGAAGAATGAATGAAAGAAAGAAATAAAGAAAAGAAACAAAGAAGGAAGGAAGGAATGGACGGAGGGAGGAAGGGAGGGAGTCTGCTGCTTAAACAAAGAGGGTAGAAGAAAGGAGTTAGAATCAAGTAAAGAGCAACAGCAATTTGTTTTCAGTTCCAGAATCCAGACCATCAAATCCAATCCATATTGACATTACCTGAACTCAATAGCTGGTACTTTGAGCTCTCATATTGTGTAACCCCACAAATAAAGATGAAAATGCTATGCTATCTGAATTCAGTGAATGAAATAGATCAAGAAAAAAGATAAATGTCACAAAATAGGCTTATAAATTTCAAGTTGTCTTCCCCAAAGACTGCAAGAAAATAAGTTCTTTTCTGAAGAAAAAGAAAAGTCAAACAAAGGGAAATACTGCTGATAATCTTTATTAGCGAATTTCATAAAAGACTTGGCATTTGGGGGTTTGTGGTTCACATGGTTCACTGCTTGTGTCCATGTGTTGCCTAAATTTTTTTCACTTACCCTCTAATTACCATGTGAGTAATAATGGTCAGCTGTTCTAATGGTTTTGGACTCCAAGAAGAGGAAAAATTTGAAAAAAAATAACCATACCAGTTGTTTAATCATATATTTTGGTAACATAAGAAACAACATGGCAAGAAATGTTTTGAGCACAAAGAGTGTCCAAGTCCAACAATGGTCCCACTGTTTTTTTCTGTGTGCACTCTAGTGGCCTGCACCCCACTTGCACTGATGGTGAACCAGAAGAGCCATCTCCTCCTGGCACATTTTCTTTGAGTATGGTTTATATCCCGTCATTCTAAGCATTCTTGAAATTCATTTATTACCCTAACATTTTTAGATCTGTCAATAGAAATTATCGTTGAGCATTCCATAGAGCCCCTTATTGAGTAATTATAAAGCATTATTGAACGAATGCTGTTTTGAGCTGTGTTTCAGATGTCTCTCTACATTAAAAAAAAAAAATTCGATATGTGTGGTTTTTGTTGTTTAGATTAATAAAAAAGGGTCAAACACAACTCGAACTCAGAAAAACAGCAAAGCCTACTTATTTCTTTCTTGGAAACAATCAGTGTCTAAGCATGGAGGAGAAAATTGTTTATTCCTACACATTATCTTCCATAAAGACTAAGAAATACAAATAGCAAAGTCATAATTCCTTAGTCTTGCCATTACTAATCTGAAGAACAAATGAGCAAGTCCTGTGTATGAATTGGGAAAATATCTGAGCCATAGGGAGAAATCAATAAAGGCACTTCTCATTTAAAAAAAGCTCAATAAAAATGAAAAAAAATAAAGATAATATGCCTCTTTTGCATAGAATTTTAAAAGAGTGAGGTAGAAACAGCCAAAGCCTCAAGAAAAGAGAAATCCTCTTTGTTTCTAGTCATAAGTCAACTATATACTCACAAACTCCATTCTGTTAACATAAGTAGTACTTAAATCCAACTGCACATTGGGAACTCCTAGATTTTTAAATCCTCAAGCCCAAGCCTCACCCATAGAGAGTCTGACGTAATTTGGGGGAGAGGGGGGCTAAGAGACAGGTAGATTTTTTTAAATAGGACCCCAGGTGATTCTAGTGTGCGGAAAGTGTTAGAAGTCACTGCATTAAATGAAAAGAATGGTGATACTAGTAGTTTAATCCATGCTGGGCATTGCGGTAAGCTCTTCATTTGCATTGTCTCATTTAATCCTCCCAGTAATTCTATACTGTAGAAATTACTTGTCACACTTTGCTGATGGGGCAAGCAGACAAATTAAATAAATAACTTGCTCAAAGCCACGCACTCTAAAAATGTTGAAGCAAGGACTCAAGCTTAAGCTATGACTTCAAAGCCTGTACTCCTGCGCATCTTTGCTACCTAATTTCTTTATCTATGGTGCAATAATAAAAGGATTCCTATTTTGATTCTTTCCCTCGTGGCCCAAAGGTGCCATATATCATGGCTCGGTGGGGGGCAAGGTTATCCTTGTATCTTCACAATTAAGCAAAATATGACAAACCTACAGGAGAATATGAACACTTTCTGTCTTCTAATGAATAAAACCTAATGAATAGACATGTTTTTGAGTCACAGAAGGTAGTTAAAATTTGTCTCTGATTTATTAAAAACATAAATATTGGAAAATTTATATTGAAAGTTATTACAAATTTCTCTTTAAGAATTATAAAATATGTACAGTCTGGGTCTAAACAGTTGTGCTTTCTCCTATCTACAGTAGTCCCTGCGGATGCATAGGGTCTAACATGTCAGTGGTTCTCAAAGATTAATGTTAACACAATTAACCTGGGGGTCTTTTCAAAGTGCAGAATTCAATTTAGTAGAACTGGAATGGGGGGGAGATTCAACATTTCCAGCAAGTTTGCTGATATCAACTCATGCTGATACTCCTTGTCCTCAGATCACGAGTTGAGCATCAAGGTTATGAACCACCTACTATACTTATTTACATTATTAACCTGTAATTACTTCAATTAATTTTGTGTCTCCTACTATAGATATCCTTATGCAGTCTCACATAAAATAATTCATTCCCACTTTGTTGGAGAAAAATAAGTAAAAGTATGTATTTTATTTTTGCCTCCTTTTTCTAGAAGTTATTTTCTTTCTAAACCTGTCATATGGCACATAAGAACAAATACAAATCTACTACTGCAGCATCCAGTGTGGTGCCAAATGATGAATGTGGTGGCAAACACTGAGATATAAGGCACTCCCACTAAGAAGTGAGAAAAGTAGGAAAGAAGATAAATACACCTATGTGAAACATACATAGATATGTGTACATGCATCGAAGTAATCTGACCTAAAAAGACAATATGACCCAATTTGAAGTTAAGATCACTATAGCAAAATACTTATTATACACTTTATTGATGTCCCTTCCAACTTGATTTACAATACTTTTTACAATATTACAGCTATAACCTTTGTCACAGCTCTCCCGAAAAGAATATCACTTTTATTCATCACACCAAGTCTATGTTATACCTGTTGATTCCATTACCAGAATCTTTCCATCACCCAATATTCCAGAGCTGAAGTGAGTGTGCTCTCTCTGCAGATGAAAGATGGAAAGAAATGAACAGACTGTAATTTCAAAGAGCTGAGTGACCCATAATTCCATTCATAATACATTGTTACCATCACTCTGTGTTAATAGTGCCTGTTTGTTATTTGCTTTTCTTGTATCAATTCACAATGTTCATTTCCATGGTAAATTGGCCAACTACTCCAATGTATAATTGTTAATATATGTCTTTAATATGTTATGGGTAAAGTGTTTCATGTTTTTAAATTTTACATAAATGTATGTATGATATAAATTTTATCAATTTGTCTTTCAATTTGCAATCTTCTGTCACTTATTTGTATTGCTCTTTAGGCATTTAGGTTGTTACTTCTTATTTGTGTTTTGCATTCCTGAATGTGCAACTGCATATTTCTCTTTTGTTCTCTGGTAAAGGAAACCTAGGCTGCTTCCGACAATTCTTATTCCAAAAAACATCATGATTAATGTTCTTGTGCTTTTCACTTACAGACCTCTGCAAGAATACTCAGAAATGGTGTCACTAGATCATAGACTATAAACATATTTAGTCCAATATTCTCAGACTGCATTCTGACATGGCTGTATGAGGTTGAGTCTTTGAGATTTACTTTTTGTCCTAGTATATCATCAATATACTAAATTTTCCATGTGTTCTTGAAATAAGGAATCTTTCCTGCATGTTACAGAAAATATTTTAAACATTTCTATCACTACAAGGTGATTAATTCTATTATCCAAAACTCTTCTATCTCTGCTCATTTTTTTCTGTTCAATATGAGAATTTTATAGTTGTAAATCTTACATTTAGATCTCAGATCCATTTAGAATTAATTTTTATTTATTATGTAAAGTAAGGGTACAAGTTCATTCTCTTGCATGTAGATATCTAGTTGCCCAGTACCATTTGTTGAAAAGACTATCCTTTTCTCATTGAATGATCTTGGAACCTTTGTCAAAAATAACTTGACCGTGTATATGAGGGTCTATTTCTGGGCTCTCCTTTGTATTATGTTGGTCTATATGTGTGTCTTTCTAGAAGTATCACACTATTTTAATTCCTGTAGCTTTATATTTATTCTTTGAAATCAGGATATGTGAGTCATCCAACTTTGTTCTTAATCTTTTTTTTTTCAGGTTTGCTTTAGTTATTCAGGGACCTGGGAAATTCCATATGAATGGAATGGTTTTTTTTTCCTATAAAAAAGTAATTGGAATTTTGGTAGAGAGTACATTGAATCTATAGATTGCTTTGAGTAGTATTGGCATCTTGAAAATATTGTCTCCAACTGATGAACATAGAATATGTTTCCCTTTATTTATGTCTTCCTTAATTTATGCAGCAATGTTTTGCAGTTTTCAAGTACAAATATTTCTTCTTCTTGGTTAAATTAATTCTTAAATATTTATTCTTTTTGATGGTCATGTAAATGGAATTTTTATTGTAATTTCCTTTTCAGATTGTTCATTTTTAGTGTATGGAAAGACAACTAATTTTTCTGTTTTGACTTTGTATCCTGCTACTTTGCTGAATTCATATATTAGCTCTAACAGTTATTTTCATATAATCTTTAGGGTTTTCTACATACAAAATCATCTCATCTGCAAACAGAATTTTTATTCTTCCTTTACATTTTAGATGACTTTTTTTTCTTGCTCTGACTAGAATTTATAGCACTATGTTGAAAATAATTCACAAAATTGGGCGTCTTTGCCTTATTCCTGATCTTAGAGGAAAAGTGTTCAATCTTTCACCATTGAATATGATGTTTGCTCTGTGTTTTTTAGATGTGCCTTTTATTATGTTGAGGCAGTTTCCTACTATTCCTGTTGTCTTGCGTATTTTTATCAGGAAAAGGTGTTGAGTTTTGTAAGTGCTTTTTCTACATCTATTGAAATGATCATATAATTTTTATCCTTCATTCTTTTTATGTGGTGTATTACAGTGATTGATTTTTTTATTTATGTTGAAATTACAGGAATAAATCCCATTTCGTCCTGGTATGTAAATGTTTTAAGTGCTGCTGTATTCAGTTTGTAACTATCTTGAGGATTTTCTTCATCAATGTTTATAAGGGATGTTGGTCTGTAGTTTTCTTTTCTTGTAATGTATTTGTCTGGCTTTGGCATCAGGGTAATGCTGGCCTCATAGTATAAGTTAGGAAGTGTTCCCTCATCTTCCATTTTTTCAAAAAGGTTGAGAAGAATTAGTGTTAATTTTTAAAAAATATTTGGAAGAATTTGCCAATGAATCCATCAGGTCTGGACCTTTCCTTTTAGGGAGATATTTGATTGCTGATTCAATTCCTTTATTAGTTATGGGTCTATTCAGATTTTCTTATTTCCTCATGATTTAGTTAGTCCCACCTACTGGTAGTAGTATTTTTCCTTTTCTAATATAAACACTTTCTAATTCCATTAGTTGAATTTGGGTACACCCTTTAGCAATGGGCTTGGATAGGATGGCAACTTGGCTGAGTGTATACAGTAATGCCATAAAAGTTTGAGTTCTTTCCTTCCCCAAATGTTCCCTGCATAATTGAATGGGTAGATATGGCCTTCATTACTTCTAGAGGACAGGAGTACTTTAGTCCCAGACTTAATTGCTTGTCTTGATAGCTCATAACTTTGAGGTAAAGGGAGCTGAAATGATCAAAGGCTTGAAGGCTGAAAACAGTTCCAATACAATAGGCAATGCACATTTGCTTTTTGTTTCAAGCAGTGTGGCAGTAGCAAGTAGCTCTATCAATGAAACATCCATGTTTTCTTTTCACCTCAAACCACATATTAAGCAGCAACATCTTCATTAATGACACTATCTATTGCAGCTTCAGATACACCTAAATTTGACAGGGATCGTCATATTGCTTTCCAGCTATGCCCACACCATTTATATTGTTTAACTGACTTGGGTTTGACTCACAGAGTGGTGCTTCTTTTAAAATCCATGTAAATCTCAGGGATCTGCTGCTCTCTTGCTAAGATAAAGTCTTCTAAATCCTCATCCAGTTTCAACAAAAGGGCTAAGGGAGTTTCCAAAGTGGCAAGGATGGCCACAAAAATTTACCTGAATTTCTGTGGGCTGGGTTCTCATTCTTTAGTGGATTGCATTCATCAACATTGTAAACCAAATCTAGGGCAATAGTATCCAAATAATAGTTAATACTTGACATATGGTTTCTTATGGAAAACGATCTGTCACAGAGAAATCTCCCTAAGAGAGTAAAAACTTTCGTATAACAGCCAAGACTCATTCCAAAAAACCCTAGGCCCTTTTACTGTTATCTCCAAATGGATCTAAGTTTGGCATAACAGACTGCAGTGGGGGAAGAGGATGTGGAGAGGGGCTGAGCCTTAAGTCAGTACAGCTGTTGCCATTCTTCCTTAATAAAAAATACATTCTCTGTCCCTTCATCTCCCAAATGAACCAACTATTATGAACCATCTCCCAAATGAACCAACTAGCCTGCTTCTACCCATAGCAGTTCTGAACTTCATCCTTTCATACTCTACGTAGATAGGCATCTCTGTAACTGTTGTCTGAAAGGAGGTAGAAACTTCTGCTGATAATGTAATTTTTGGTAGTAGTTGATAAAGTTGGGAGGGTCTCAGGCTGACCACCAGATAACTCACTTGCTGAACAGAGAGTTATCAACCAGGGCATTGTCCATGGAGTTGTCTTTGAACTTACTTTTGGTTACTCGGCCTGCATCTATCTCCCTGATTTTGGTTTATGAATAGGCAATGAAGTGGAGGATCATTTATCACCCTGGTTATCCACACCACACTATAGGAGGTACAATTTGCCATGTCCCCTGGGTGTGAGCCTCTAGCCAGCCTACCCACATTGCTGGGATGATAATCCCTTTGACACCTCCTCCATTTGAGAAAGGCAGCACTGTGACCATTTACTAGAACCAAGGTGAATCTGGGCTTAAGGCATCACCTAGAGCTGAAAAGGAGACCAAAACCTTGCAGCAAAATTTCACTAAGCAAATAAATGCAATAAAAACCCAAGGAAGCCAGACATAGAAAACTGGAATAAATAACTAATCCTTCAATGCAAAGACATAGACATATATCCAAAAAAACCAAAAGCAAACAGGGAACCATGACCTCCTGAAAAGGACAAAGCAAAACTCTAGTGACTAACCCTCCTGAGATGGAAATTTGTGGACTCTAAGACCGAGAATTTAAAATAGCAGTTTTAAGGAAACTCAATGATCTCCAAGATAACACAGAAAAGCTATTTAGAAATTTATTAGATAAATTTAACAAAGAGAATGAAATAATTTTAAAAAATCAAACAGAAATCATGGAACTGAGAAATATATTTGCTCAACTGAAGAACTCTTTAGGGGCTCTCAACAGAAGAATGAACCAAACAGAGAAAAGAATCATTGAGCCCAAACACTGGATACTTGAAAATACAAAGTCAGAGACAAAATAAAATAGAATGAAAAGGAACAAAGACCACCTATGAGATATAGAAAATTACCTCGAAGAACAAATCTAAGAATTATTGGCATTGAAGAGAGAGCTGAGCAAGATCAAGAGGTAGAAAGCTTATCAAAGTAATAATAGAAAACTTTCCAAAACTTGAAGAAGATATTAATATCTAAGTACAAGAAGGTCTTATAAAACCTAACAGATTCAACCCAAGTTAAGACTACCATAAGGCATATATAATGATAAACTCCAAAACTTTATTATTATAAACTCCTAGACAAAAAAAAAAAAGAAAACCTAAGATAATTCACCACAACCTGACACATCTTGCAACAAATGTTAAAGGGAGTTTTATAATCTGAAAGGCAAAAACATTAACTTGAAATAGGAAACTTTTCAAAGTATAAAACCCACTGGTAAAATTAAGTACATGGACAAACTCAAAATCCTCTATTAATGTACTTATGGCGTGCCATCTACTCATAACCCTAGTATGAAGATCAAAAGACAACTATATGAAAAACAACAATAGCTACAGCAATCTTTTCTGAGACAGGCAATATAAAAATATGTAAATTTAGACAACTAAAAGTCAAAACGGGTGAGGATGGAGTTAAGTATAGATGTTTTGTTTTTTTACCTTTGTTTCTATTCTTTTATTTGTGCTCTAAGATAAATTGTTATCTCTTTAAAATACCTCGTTATGTCTATAAGATGTTGTTATAATACTCATAGTAACCACAGTATAAAACCTATAATAGGTTTATTAAAAATAAAAAAAACAAATTAAAACATACTATTAGAAATAATCACTTAATTGCAAAGGAAGATAATAAAAAGGAAGAAGAGAGAAATCTCAAAACAACCAGTAAAAAAGCAACAAAATGGCATTAATAAGTCTTTACTTATCAATAAAAACACTAAATGTAAATGATATCAATCCTCCAATTAAAAGGCACAGAGTGGTTGAATGAATAAAGCAACAAGACCCACCTATAGGCTGCCTTCTATATATCCACTTCGTTTATAAAGACACACATACATTGAAAGTGAAGGAGTGGGAAAAAATATTTCATGTACAGGCTACCAAAGCAAAAAATAGATAATCAGGATTACATCAAGCTAAAAAGCTTCTGCACAGGAAAGGAAGCAACCAACAAAGTGATGAGACAACCTTCAGAATGGGAGAAAATATTTGCAAACTATCCACTTGACAAGAGATTTATAACCAGAATATAAAAGGAGCTCAAACAACTCAATACCAAAAAACAAATTACACCCCCCACACACAAAATGGGCAAAAGATCTAAACAGATATTTCTCAAAAGATGACATACAAATGGCCGATAGGTATTTGAAAAAATGCTCGACATCAATAATCATCAGAGCAATGCAAAAGTCAAAATCACAATGGGATATCATCTAACTTCAATTAAAATGGTTTGTATCAAAAACAGGCAATAACAAATGCTGGCAAGGATGTGGAGAAAAGTGAATCTGTGCATACTGTTGATGAGAATGTAAATCAGTACAACCACTCTGGAGGACAGTATAGAGGTTCCTCAAAACCTGAAAGTAGAACTATCATATGATCCAGTAATTCCACTACTGGGTATATATCCAAAAGAAAACACATCTATATCTCAAAGAGATATCTGTACTCCCATATTTATTGCAGCACTATTCACATTAGCCAAAATTAGGAATCAATCTAAGTGCCTATCAGCAGATGAATGAATAATGAAAATGTGGTATATATACACGATGGAATATTATTCAGCCATAGAAATGCACAAAACCTTGTCATTTGCAGCAACATGTCTGAAACTGGAGGCCAATATGTTAAGTGAAATAAGCCAAGCTCAGAAAGGCAAATATTATGTGTTCTTATTCATATGTGAGAACTAAAAACAACTATATCTTATGAAGATAGAGAGTAGACTGGTGGAGAGGGAAGAGGGGAGATTAAAAAAGAATATAAGTGTACATATTACCACTGACCTGTACACTTACAATGGTAAATATGATAAATTATATATGCACATTTACCTCAATAAAACAGGGGAAAAAACTGTGCTCTTATTTTGTATGTATAATATATAACATATATATTATATTATATGTATTATATGTGCATAGATGGATGTACTATGTGTGAGTGTATATATGTGGGTATATATTTTTCTATATCTGTATCTATATATTTCTCTTTCTTTGCTTTTGGGTAGCTATCAGTTTATTTTTCCTTGGGTCATCAAGTATCTTGGTGAGTAATGTTAACAGATGAAGAGATTGGATTCATTCTGACCCAAATGTGTGTGGACTTAAGTACACATGATTCAGGATGGAGAGTCCAGGTCCCCACAGGTTGTACTTGAGCCCCTTTCCTGCTGCTTCTTTTCCTCTTTAACAGATGAACTGACCCTCCAGGGAAACACTCTATTCCTTTTTTCTTGGTATCTCTTTCTTCTGAAAGATTTTCTCCCTTTTATGCAGTTTCCCACTGCTTTTGGTATGTAAGGCCTAGAGACAGGGAAAATCAGGGTGCTCATGGGCAGCCTGATGTCATGCTTTTGCTGATGTCACCCACTCACCCCTTTAGTGCTGGGGTCAGTCTGCTGTTTCACTGTTTCATGCTGATGAGGGAAGGCAATCTGTCAAAGCAGTGTGGCAAAGAGACAAGGCCAGGACTCTTAACCTCTGGCAGTGGCTTCCTAGCTTTTTACACCTCAGCTTGTCCTCTGCCTTTCTGGGGAGTTCTCCTGGTCTTTATGTTGATTCTTTGTATCAATTCAAAATTGTTTTTCTTCTGTGGCATCTGAAGGTTGGACCAGGGCATGGAGCCAACAGCCTGACCTATTACAGGGTACTATCTTGACAGCAATGGCATCTGTTTTGCTTTTATCTTTTTAGAGCTGTTTATTTTCTTGTCCATTTTGGCTCAGGACTGATAAACTCATCTTTCCTGACTGATACTGAATGTCATTCTTTCTACTTACTATATAATAGGATTTAAAGCGATCATGTGTTGGGCATTTAAAAATCACCATACTTTTTTTCCTTTTTGCTTTTTGTTGATTTTGCTTATTATTGATTTGTTCTTTACCCAAAATCTAGTTAATATCTCCTTTCCTATCCATTTTACTCTACTATATAATATAAATTCCCCAAATCAAGAAAAATAGTAAAAAATACAATCTAGATTGAATTTTATGATAAGATGTATTTTTAAAGCAGAGATTTTTTAATAGTCAAGAATCTTTTCATCACTAATATAAGCTGCTTATTTTAAATTTTAGTTCTGTTACAGATGTGCATGATGAATTGCTCCTGAATGCATACTTTCCCACAGATTTGAAACATATGACTAGGCTGAATATTATATTTGCTATGGAATAGCTCAGCCTTTGCAGAAAAACTTGGGAAAATATAGAATGTGTTCTATTTACTAGCAAGTACTATCTCACCATTTAACAAGATGATTATTTACAGAAAGAGGAAGTGCTAGTGTTGACATGGCTAAATTGTGAATTCCCATCCTCCTGACTTACTCTACTAGGCTCTAACAGGGACATCCAAAGCCACTCCTTCCCAACATAGAACCATTCCATCCTGTCTGCCTGGCAGTTTTCCATGTTTGAAACATTTCTGATCTTATGCTTTTCAATAAAAATTCATTCATTCTGGGACCGAATTTCAGCTATTGTCCCACAGTATTGATACCAGTTTAATACTTTTTTTAAAAAAGTATTGCAGTAAAAAAGTATTACTGAAATAGAATTTTCAAGTAAGGCCCATGGATTGTGTTTTTAAAAAATATGTTTTCTGGGTAATTCTTCAGTACACAAATATTCGAGGAGCACTACTCTAAAGGATTAAATTACACTAAAATTTTAGTCATCAGCACAAAGGTATAAAGGAAACACATTTAAATAAGTGGGAGGAGTGTGTTTTCCTTCAAAACATATCATGATGTTGATCAACTACTATACCCAGATGTAAACCTTGCCAGCAGTCACTTTAAATGTATTCGAATGTTTACTATACTCACTTGGTACTTATTACATAATTACTATATATTTTTTGTATTTTGAAAGCATATGTCACACCCCATTTATTCTTGGTGTAAATATATTAGCCCAACTATTCTACACAATGCAATAGTGATGGATGTGGATTTTTGACAAATCCTGGGTTTAAGCACCAACTTTATCATTTGCTGGCTTTCAAGAACATGCTCTATTCTCTCATTTTCTAATGTCTTCCTCTTTCCTGTGTCTTTTCTCCACCTCAAATTTTATTACATCCTTCCTTCTAGCATGTCCATTCCATGCCTCAACATCATCAGTATAGTCTTAAATTACTCTTGAATGGTGTCATACCTCCTGACCTTAAGTGAAAACAGGCTCTTCTCAGACAAAAGAAGTTTCTCCTATAGCCTCTGAAGCCAATCAGCATCCTGTTGTGCCCCATAATCCGTGGTTAAGGGAATAACTCTCTCCAGTATTCTATTTCAGCCACTCTTATTCTGGCCATTTTGGGAATCTTATCACTTTAACTGCTATTCCTTGAAATCATGGAATATATGTCCTAGAACTGGTCAGTTTTTACCCTTGTCTACTACTCACTAGTCATGCTATATAGAGCATTTATTTTTTACTGAAATACAAAAAAAAAAAAAAAAAAAAAGCCATATCTTAGTTTTTGTTTAATTATTTTGGTCAAAGAAGGGTGTATGAGTTTTATGCCTACTCTTCTTTAAACCTGGGCAAGGGAGAACCCCGTAATGGGCTACATACTTTGGGGGGGTCATTACATATCACAAACATTACATTAGTATTAGTATACTATAAAAGTTTATTTTAAGAACATGTGAGTGTCTTTTTACTCAGTTCCACAGATCAAGGGTGGCATAGCAAAATTCAGTTGCTTTAATGAATAAAATCTTTAAGGTTCCTGGGGAAACGTAGATCTACATGTCTTGCTTTATGTCTTCAAAACAACAGACATATGTTATGCCACTGCTTATATTATTGGGAGTAGGTAATGCTTTGCAGTGAGAGAAGAATTTGAGTGACAGAGTGTTTATGGAAAAGAAAAGACATTAATTAATTTATTTTTCTTATTTAGATTAAATGCCAATAGATTACTGTATAAAAAGCTATTATTTTTCAACTTTCCCACTGATGTCAAGGCGTCTATTTTCTTGTTTTTTTTTATTTTTCTTATGTATTAATTTATTTTCCAGAGTTAGTCATCAATTAGCACAATTTTTTTAACCATTACACTTTGCTGAGAATAATTCTGAAATATTTAATAATTCATATTGCTCTATATTTATAGATCCAGTTGTAAATGCATGATGACAACAATTATGTGTACATTAGCAATTGCATGGGCACTAGATGCTGAGATTAAACTTTTGTGTAAAAGCAAAAATAAAATTTAGTAGAATATTAAAACAGAAAAACAGTTATTTAAAGAATTTTGATTTCAAATTTTAGTGTGAATTAAGTATAATTTTTATTTGCATTTAATTTGAATAGATGAATTTAAATTTGAAAAGACTATAACTGTTTTTAGAATACATATTAAAATGTTTTTACGTTTACATTAACATTATATTTAGGTAAAGTGACATCCAAATTTTGGGTGATTTTAATACAATTGTAGTTGTTAAATCATTTAGATTATCACTGCCAAGAGAAGGTCAATTATATAAAATCTTGGTCATAACAACGTAATTAGTCAACTTTTTATAAAATATATACTAATTTATGAATTACATATATTTATTCCCCATCTGAACATCACCAGCCTATAAGTCTAACACCCAAACATGTGCAATAATAAATTCAGTTGTCTTTGGCATTTTGTTTAGTTTCACATACAAACCTTAACCTTGTATTTATTTTTATAGTTTTGTTATAAGTCGATTATATTTTCTCCTGATACATATTTTATTTAATATTCAGCTTGATTTATAACTTTTAAATGTGTGGATATTCATAGTACAAGTTAAGCATCCTTAATCTGAGATGTGAAAGGCTTTATTTTTTTTTTTTTTTTTTTTGAGACAGAGTCTCACTTTGTTGCCCGGGCTAGAGTGAGTGCCGTGGCATCAGCCTAGCTCACAGCAACCTCAGACTCCTGGGCTTACGCGATCCTACTGCCTCAGCCTCCCGAGTAGCTGGGACTACAGGCATGAGCCACCATGCCCGGCTAATTTTTTTTGTATATATATTTTTAGTTGGCCAGATAATTTCTTTCTATTTTTAGTAGAGACGGGGTCTCACTCAGGCTGGTCTCGAACTCCTGACCTCGAGCGATCCACCCGCCTCGGCCTCCCAGAGCTAGGATTACAGGCGTGAGCCACCGCGCCCGGCCTGTGAAAGGCTTTAAAATCCAAAAGTTTTGAGCACTGATCTGACACCGCAAGTGAGAAATTTTACACCTGAACTCATGTGATGGGTCATAGTCAAAATGTAGATACATATCACACAACTTATTCAGCATTCCCAAAAATGAAAAGGCCCTCCCAGTCCCCTTTTCTGTGCATGCCCACAAAAAATAATAAAATTGTATTTGTGCAGGCTGGATGAACCAACAGTAGGTTCCACACAATGCCCTACATAGAGACAAGAATCCACATGGGAGAAATTCATTGATGAGTTTGCCAGGGCTATCACTGATGGAAATATGATACCATAATGAATCTATAATACTGAAGAAACATTATCATTTTGGTGTCATTGCCCCAGAAAGATACTGAATACAGATGATGAGACAACCCCTACAGGAATCAAGGACAGAATAACTGTGCTGGTATGTGCTAATGCAGCAGGAACGAATAAGACTTACTGAGATCGGCAAAACCATGTGTCCTTGCTGGCTTTAAGGAGTGAATTTCTTACCAGTTAGTTATTATGATAACAAAAAGGCATGGATCACCAGGGATATCTTTCCTGAATGGTTTTACAAATATTTTGTACCTGCAGCTCATGCTCACTGCAGGAAAGCTGAACTGAATGACAACTGCAAGATTTTATTATTTCTTGACAACTGTTCTGCTCATTCTCCAGCTGAAATTCTCATCAAAAATAATGTTTATGCCATGTACTTTCCCCCAAATGTGACTTTATCAATTCAGCCAGGTGACCAGGGTATTTACAATATAATGAGGAGTAAATATAAAAACAGTTTCTTGAACAGCATGCTAGCAGCAGTGAACAGAGGCATGGGTGTGGATGTTTTCAAAAGTTTAGCATGAAGGATAACATATATTTTGTCACAAATGCTTGGAACACAATGAATAAAGATGCAGTCGTGCATGCCTGGCACAACTTTTGGCCTCTGACTACTATGCTCAGTGATGATAAGGAACGAGGTACTGACTTAGAAGGATTTTGCATGTCAAGTGAAAAAAAAAATGCTGTCTGATCTTCCTACATATGCAAAAATATATACTTTCAAAATCCATCAGTAAACCAGAAGAAGTAGATATTGAAGAAGTTTTTAATATCCATAGCGACGTTCCAGTAGTTCATTCATAGACCAATGATAAAATAATTGAAATGGTTCTTGATCAAGGTGATCGTGATAAGAGTGATGATGTAGTTGACAGTGTTAACACTGCAGAAAAGTGCCTATAGACAACATAGTGAAAACACGTGATGAGCTTACTGAAGGACTAAAGCAGCACGCATTCATAATGGAACAAGAAGTCATGGCAGTTTATAAAAGCAAAGGGAGACTACTAGGGAAAAAATATTCTTCATGAGGCATATGACTCTAGAAGAAGCATTTACAAAAGCCATCCAACAGAATGCCTCCTCATCCTTAGAGGTTTCACTTCCTGGTCCCTCAACTGCTTCCTATGTTTCTTCTCACCTAAAAAACAAAATGTGAGACACATAGATCAGTGGAACAGAATAGAGAACCAAGAAATAAAACCATATAACGACAGTCAACTTATTTTTGACCAAGCAGACAAAAACATATACTGGGGAAAGGATGCCCTATTCAATAAATGGTGCTGGGAAAATTGGATAACCACATGCAGAAGAATGAAATTAGATCCCTATCTCTCACCATATACAAAAATTTACTGAAGATGGATTAAAGACCTGAAACCATAAAAATTCTAGACAAAAACATAGAGAAATGTCTTCTGGACATTAGTCTAGGCAAGCAATTTATGACTGAGACCCCAAAAGCAAATAAATCAACAACAAAAATAAATAAATGGTACTTAATTAAACTAAAAAGTTTCTGCACAGCAAAGGAAGTAATCAACAGAGTAAATAGACAATCTATAGAATGGGAGGAAATATTTAAACACTGTATAATCAACAGAGGACTGATATGCAGAATCTTCAAAGAACCAAAAAAATCAGTAAGGAAAAATAAAATAAGCCCATCTAAAAGTGGGCAAAAGACATGAACAGACTTTTCTCAAAAGAAGATACACCAATGACCAAGAAACGTGAAAAAATGCTCTACATCACAAATCATCAAGGAAATGCAAATGAAAGCCCAGATGAGATATCACCTTACCCCTGTCAGAATAACCATTGTTAATAAGTCAAAACACAACAGATGTTAGTGCAGATGTGGCAAAAAGGAAATGCTTATACATTGTTGATGGAAATATAAATTAGTAAAACCTCTATGGAAAACAGTATGGAGATTCCTCAAAGATCTAATAGTGGATCTAACATTCAATACAGCAAAACCACTACTGGGTATCTACCCAAAGGGAAAGAAGTCGCTATATCAAAAAGACACCTGCACCCAAATATTTATTGCAGCACAATTCACAATCGCAAAGATATGGAATCAACCTAAGTGCCAATCAGCTGATGAGTGGATAAAGAGAATGTGTGTGTGTGTGTGTGTGTGTGTGTGTGTGTGTGTATACGGACACAAACATACACCATGGAGTACTACTCAGCCATAAAAAGAAATAAAATAATGTCATTTGCAGCAACTTGGATGGAACTGGAAACGATTATCCTAAGTGAAGTATCTCAGGAATGCAAAACAAACACACATGTTCTCACTTATAAATGGGTCTTTATGATGGGTATATATGTTAGTAAAGTGGTATAATGAACATTGGAAACAAAAAATGGAGGAGGTTGGGAGAGGGAGAGGGATAAAAAATTACCTATCTGGTACAATGTGAACTATTCTAGTGAGGAATACACTAAAATCCCTGACTTTAGCCTTATACAATTCATCCATGTTAAAACAAATGTTGTATGCTCTAAATCTATTGAAATAAAATAAAATAAAATAAAATAAAATGAAATAAATAAAATAAAACATAGTGTACAGTAGTCTTTTAATAAAAATGCAGCTCTGTATGTGGACAAAAAACTTGCAATTGTTTGTTGTTGTTTAACAGCTAATACAGGAATTCTGTTGATGTTACTGTGCTGATTAGTTATCCTGAACACATTATGTTTTCAAGGTATTGATGATATGTCATATTTTTTACTGTTAAGCACTTATGTGTGAATAAGTATAAGAAAATAATTGCTTATCGGCAGCATACAAATTCAGAGTCAGGAATGATGGTAATGTCAAACAACCACGAATTGTCCACACAGGTGGCTGAGAGCGATACTTTCGCTTTCTGACAGTTTAATGTACAAAAACTTTGTTTCATGAACAGATTATTAAAAATATTGTAAAAAATTACTTTTAGGCTATGTGTATAAGATATATATGAAATATAAGTAAATTCTGTCTTTATACTTGCATT
This sequence comes from Lemur catta, assembly GCF_020740605.2. Lineage (NCBI taxonomy): Eukaryota > Metazoa > Chordata > Mammalia > Primates > Lemuridae > Lemur > Lemur catta. Next base: position 72,550,209 of record NC_059139.1, on the reverse strand, counting down.
CCATCCTCAAGATATCTCATTATATATATACAAAATTTTCCAAATCCAAACAAATCTGAAATCCAAAGTACTTCTGGTCCCAAGCATGTAAGATAAAGGGTGCTCAACCTGTACACAGTACCTCTCATACTCTTCCCTTGGACACCATATTTTTAGGGGCAGGCCTATTCTTCCACCAAAGCATGTCCAAGTGGAAACAACAAGTAGGAGTGAAGTTTTAAATTGATCTAAACTATACCATACTCTGTATGTGTGTGTATGAGCATGTGTTTATCAGGCATGGGTGGGTCTGCCAGAGATGGCAGTAATGGGAAGGGATGATAGATTCTAAATGGCCCAATTAAATAGCCTCATTAGGAAAATAAAAACCATAAAAATTATATTTTATAAAACCACATTGGCAAATCAGACCGTCCAATAAGCTGGGTATATTTCCCAGAATTAATATTGCATTGATTTCTCCCCATTTTTAGGATAGTTATATTTTCAGGTATAACTTTTTAGTATTTCAAAGATATCAAGAAAATATAGTTATAATGACAAAGCAATTTGATCTTGAGGGGAAACATACTATTTTGGAAATAAGTTTTAATGTTTTGTGAAGGTAGGTTTCCTTTCTTTTTCCAAAGATTTAACACTTTTTATCAATAAAATAGAAAACACCTATAAACCATCCTCAGCAACTTGTATGCATTTGAACATCAGAAAAAAATGGGAGAAATGTTAAATATAAGTTATTTATCATGTCAGACAGAGTATTTCATGCCGCCCAGGGTTGAGAAACAAAACAAAATAACAAAAACAAACAAAAAAGGATAAATCCTTAATTACTTACATTTTCTCTACCAATGAAGTCACATCTGCTTCCACTGATGGTGAAATGTTATAAGCAATGTTTCCTGACATTCACTTCTAACTCTGCCAATCTTTCCCAGAACCTTTCTAAATCTGTCTCTCATTTCTCAATTTGACTCCTGGGAGATTTCTGATATGTATGAGGCACATCATGCTAACATTTTTTAAAGAATAGTTTAGCAGCTCACTAAAATTCAAATTTGAATGTTAATATTCAATGGGAGTTTAAACCACTTCAGAAATCAGATATCAGCCCTATCCTCTGTGCTGCTTCTAACAAGGTAAGTGCTGGCTACTTATAGACCAACTAACCTGGAATAATACTTTGAGTCTTTCCCCAGATAAACACTAAGTGTTTCACCATCAAACGATTCATACTACAATGTATAGCAACATTTTGATTATAATATCACATACAGTATGAGAATGCTATGGTCAATGTATGGAGTGTCTAATAACACTTGGTTCTGATTCAAAAATCAAGGATTAAATAATACAATCAAGAAAGGAATTCTAGTGCACTGTTTGATATATTTTCATGTTAAATACATTTTAGGACAGTTTTTATGTCCTCATAATTATCTGTCTTTTAAGAAATCTCTCACAAATAGAAGAAGTTAGAAAACACTCATAGGGTTTCCAGAGGCAGAAGCATGCTCCAATATAATCAGTAATACTTTCCCAATCATCCCTACTTGTCTGAAAATATACTACTAGTAAAATTAATTCCACTAATTATATATTTAAATATCTTTGGGGATCTACTTAATAATAAATAAAAATCATTCTATGACTATCTCAACTCTGGTTTCTCTGCTATTGACATGGTAGGAGAACCAGGGGAAAAATGACTTCATTTATTAATTTAGTTTAATTATTTTATGGAATCATTACTTTGAAAAATCGTGTTATCAAATAGAACCTATTTTGCTGGCAATTTGGGGGAAGAAATATTTATTCTCAAAAAACATTCCAGAATTTAAAATTTTAATATGGGGGTGTGTGAATGGAAAGATATTAACTATATTTCATAAACACTAAACTTTAAGCGGAATCCCTGAGAAGGTCAAATGGCTCTCTTGTTTGAAAATAAGAATAAAGTAATATTTTGAAGAATGTTCCAACCTACATTCAGTTACACGTAGTATACTTTGTTTTATTTTTTAATCCATATAACTCAACCAGAAATTTTCTTTTCCAAATCTAATTTATTGTTGGCTATTATATCACTACCTTAAATTTCATCATCATACACAACTAATTTGACTGATTTCATTAATCAAAGGGAAATAGTCTAGGATGATGAACTTCAGAGTTAATTCTACCATAAAAGTTTAAATAATTAAAATGATCCTTGTAAAAGCCAAAGATGAGAATAGGGAGCATGGAAGTTGCTTAGTCTCAAACATTTGTTAAAAAATGTGTTTTAAATTGATTTAGTCATTACCATTTCCTTAATACAGCCAAAGTGTTACAGTGATTCTTTTATCCATTCATTTAATAAACATTTAAGGATCAGCTATATCCTTGGCACTATCCTAGGATAGTAGTATTAGACAAAGCTCTTGTTTTCATAGAGATTAGAGCCTTCTGAACAAAAACAATCGAAACCATGTTAAATTGTGTTTGAGATAAATACAACAAAGAGAAGGTACAGTGTAAAGTGAACATTTAACATAGAACCTTACCCCGTTGAGATGAACAGGAAACAGGTTCTTAAGAGATCTGAATCACATATTTGAAGGTAAATTAGTAACCAGGAAAGGACTGTTACAGCAAGGGAGAGAAGTATATGTTAAAGCCTTGACATGAGAAGAAATAAGGTATTCAGATACTAAAAGTTAGCAACAAACACTGGAGACCTGTGAGCAAGAGGAAAGGTCATCTAACATCATGCTGAAAAGATAGACAAGTGATATTTTATGGACAGCCAAGAAAGCCATTATTAATGGGTTTTGACATAAGAGCATTGGGAAGCTATTGAAAGGGATAAATAGGCTGTTAAATGGTCAGATTTATATGATTCAAAACTTCATGCTAAGGAAGAGTTTCTGGTTTCACACTTACGGTGCTTGAAAGTTGCCATGCCATCCTAAAAACAAGTAAAAAGCTAAACAGAATGAAAAATCAACAATTCTTCTTGGATCTGAAAAAGAGGTAAGGACACAAGGTAAATTGTAGCCCTGAGATTGGAGAGACATACAGAGAAATATAGGGAATCATTGCTTACCAGAATAGAGACTCAGGAAGAGGAACTGCCAGGGAACCTGAATTGTAATTTATGAATTGATGAAGGTCCAGTGTAGACAAGTCTGGGAGTTAAAAATTCCAGGGGGACCCAGTTATACAACCCTGCACCTTTGACTTTTGTAAGTTTCTCCCCAGAATCTCTACTAGGTTCTCAAAATAAGGTCAGAAAAAAAATATTTGCATGCTTTTGGCAGGGGGAGGGGGAAAATTTTTGAAATCCAACAGAGCTCTCTCTGTGCTTTTTAACAAGGCCTGCCCTCAGGGAAAATCACTTAACCACAGCCTCACATTAAGATGTATTGTCAGAGCCTAAGTGACCTTGGGGTAAGAAAATACCCAACTCTAGCTCACTCTAGCTTTCCATAGTAGAAAAGAGAAATACTAAATACTCCAGGCCACTCTAGTCAACGAGTTCCACCTAAGAGGGGAGGGGAAAAATAAAAATCTGAGAAACACTTATGAGTTCAAAGCCCAAAAGCATAAGCTCAGTTAAAAAAACCTGATAATTATAGGGCTATAGAATGAATGCTTCCCCTGCCCTGCACACCTCACCATCGTATTACTACAGGCCTATTTACAACAGTTCATTTTACCCATGAAATCATGTCCAGCTATCAAGAAAAAAATGACAAAAAAGCAAAAAACATGATTTGAAGAGACAGAGCAAACATCAGAACCAGACATAGAAGGGATGTTGGAATTATCAGATTCGGAATTTAAAACAACAATAATTAAAATATCCTAAGGGCTCTAATCGATAAAACAGGCAAGAACATATGGACAATGTAAGCAGAGACATGAAAATCCCAAAAAAGAACCAAAAAGAAATGCTAGAGATTAAAAAAAAAAAAAAAAACTGTTAACATAAAGAAAAATGCCTTTGGTGGGCTTATTAGTAAACTGAACATGGCTAAAGAAAAAAAAATCTGTGAGATTGAAGGTATGACAATAGAAGTGCCTAAAACTGAAAAGCAAAAAAAAAACAATTCTGAAAAAAATCATAACACAATATCAAGAACTGTGGGACAACTACAAAAGGTGTAACATACACATAATAGAAATAACAGAAGAAACAGAACAAGGAAAAGAAAAAAATATTCAAATAATAATGATGGAGAATTTTCCCAAATTAATATCAGACATCAAACCACAGATACACAAAACACAGAGACTGTCAAAGAGGGTAAATGACAAAGAAGCTATACCTACACATATAATTTTCAAACTGTAGAAAATCAAAAATAACAAAAAAATTCTGAAGAAAAGACAGAGAAAAATAATTCCTTACTTGTACATAAGAAAAATAGAAATTATATTCAATTTCATGTCAGAAACTATGCAAGCAAGAAGGGAGTGAACTGAGATATTTAAACTATTGAGATTTCTTTTAAAACCCACCAATCTAGAATTATATACTCTGCAAAATTATCCTGCAAAAGTGAAAGAGAAATAAAGACTTTCTCAGACAAACAAAACTTAAAGGAATTTATTGCCAATAGACCCACATTGTAAGAAATGTTAAAAGTAGTTTTATAGGGAGAACGAAAATAATATAGGTCAGAAACTCAGATCTACATTAAGAAAGAAAGAGCATTAAAGAGGGAATAAGTGAAGGAAAAATTTTAAAAAAAGAACTTTTAGTTTTCTTATTCTTAATTGATCTAACAAATAACAGTTTGCTTAAAATAATAATTACAACAAAGTATTTGATTATATTTGCTTATGTTGGTATTGTGTGTGTGCATACAAGTGAAATGAATGACACTAATGATGCAAGGAATTAAATGGAGGAGTAGGATTATATGTTATTATAAGGCATTCACACTACCTGTAAAGTGGTACTATGTTATTTGAAAGAGGACTTGGAGTAATTTTAGGTGTATATTGAAAACTCAAAAAAAAAGTAAAAAACAGGTATAAATTATATTCCAAGAAAGCATAAAAATAGTATAATATAAAATGCTCAATTAAAACCACAAAGGCAGAAAAAGAGTTGAAGACAAACATAGGAAGAAAGATCTAAGGCAACAAACAGAAAATAGTAACAAATATGGTAAATATTAATACAACTATATCAGTAATCACTTTGAACATCAGTGATCTAAATGCACCAATCAAGACAGAGACTGTCAGAATGGATCAAAAAACAATACTCACCTATATGTTGTCCACAGGATTCCTACTTGAAATATAAAAGCACAGATAGATTAAAAGTAAATTGATGGCGATGAGGAAGAGGAGACCAGAGGGGACAGGACTCAATGAGGAAGAGGAGACCAGATTGGAAGAGGAGAGGAGACCAGACGAGGAAGCAGAGACTAGACTGGATGAGGAAGAAGAGACCAGACCTGACGAGGAAGAGGAAACCAGAGGGGAGGAGACTGGATAAGGAAGAGGAGACTATACCGGAAGAGGAAAAGGAAACCAGACCGAAAGAGTAGACAAGACTGGATGAGGAAGAGGGGACGAGACAGGATGAGGAAGAGACCAGAGGGAATGAAACCAGATGAGGAAGAGGAGACCAGACCATAAGAGGAAGGGAGTGCTAAGTTCTTAATATGTAATACCTCATTCAGACCTCATGAACCACCCTGTAAGATAGGTATTGTTCTTTTCCTTGTTTACAGATGAGGAAACTAAGGTTTAGAGAAGTTACAGAATCTGTCCAAGGTAACACCTTAACTCATGAAACTGAGAATCAAAACCAAAAACAAAAAATAAAATAAAATATATGGCTCAAAAAAAAAAAGTAAATTGATGGATAAAAATATACCATGCTAAAACTAATTAAAGTAAAGCAGAAATAGCCATAGTAATTTCACGTATAGCATATTTCAAAGCAAGAAAACTTATCAGGGATAAAGAAGAGTATTACATAATGGTAAAGGGCTCAATTTTTTTTTAATTAATTTTTTTTATTTTTTGAGACAGAATCTGGCTTTGTTGCCTGGGCTAGAGTGAATGCCTTGGCATCAGCATAGCTCACAGCAACCTCAAACTCCTGGGCTCAAGTAATCCTTCTGCCTCAGCCTCCCGAGTAGCTGGGACTACAGGTGCGAGCCACCACGCCAGCTAATTTTTTGTTTCTATTTTTCGTTGACTGACTAATTTTTTTTTCTATTTTTAGTAGAGACATGATCTCACTCTTGCTCAGGCTGGTCTTGAACTCCTGACCTCAAGTACTCCTTCTACCTTGGCCTCCCAGAGTGCTAGAATTATAGGTGTGAGGCACGCTGCAGGCCAAGGGATCAATTCTTGAAGAAGACATAACAATCCTTAATGTATATTCACATAAAAATAGTGTCAAATTACATGAGGCCAAAACTGATAGAACTGCAAGAAAAAGTAGATAACTCCACTGTCATATTTAGAGGTCTTAGCATACTACTATCAGAAATGGATGGCTCCAGCAGCCAGAAAATCAGTAAAGAACTAGTTAAACTCAACTACTGAACGATGCCCAATTAAGCCACTACATATAACAACAGAATATGCATTCTTATCAAGGTCATATGGAACATTCATCAAAGTAGAACACATTCTTGGCCACAAAATAGAGTTTAACAACTTTAGAAGAACAAAATCATACAATGTTACCTTTCGGTCAATAACGGAATTAAACTAAAAATCAATAACAGAAAAATAACTGGAAAATCCCAATTTCAACACCCTCAGAGGTTAAACAAAAACTTCTAAATAACAGATTGGTTAAATAAGAGATTTTATGAAAAATTTAAAAATATTTTGATTTAAATGAAGACACACCTTATCAAAATTTGTAGGATATAGCAAACATGGTGTCAAGAGAAAAAAATTATAGTATTGATTTCATTTTTAGAAAAGAATAAAGATCTAAAATCAGTAATCTAAGTGTTTACCTTAGAGAACTAGAAAAAGAGGAAAAAACTAAATTCAAAGTAAACAGATGAAAAGAAATAATAAAAATTAGAAATAAAATTATTTGAAAAGAGAGAATCAATAGAGAACATCAATAAAACCAAGCTAATTCTTTAAAAAGATCGACAAGTTTATAAACCTCTAACCAGGATAACCAAGAAAAAAGATAGGGCCCAAATTACTAATATCAGAAATGGAAAAGAAGTCATTGCTACTGATCCCACGGATACAGAAGGAATAGCAAAGAATACTACCAACAACTCCATGCTCGAAAATTGGTAACTTAGATGGAATGGACCAATTCCTTGAAAGACACTATCTACCAAAACTCACACAACAAGAAGTAAGCAATATAAATAGGCCTATACCCATTAAAGAAATTGAATGAATAATTAAAAAGCTTCTAAAACAGAAAGCACCAGGCCAAGAGAGATTAATTGGTGAATTCTACCAAATATTTAAAGAAGACATTAAACGAATTGTGATAATTTCTTCCAGAGGACAGAAGCAGAGAAACTATTTTCTAACTCATTCTAGGAGGCCAGAATCACCCTAACACCAAACCAGACAAAGATATTACAAGAAAAGAAAACTATAGTCCAATATCTCTCAGGAATATAGGTGCAAAAATCGTAAACAAAATATTATCTGATCAAATTCAGTATTGTATAAAAAGAACTATACCCCACAACCAAGTAGAAATTTTCCCAGGTGTGCAAGATTGGTTCAACATTTGAAAGCCAATTAATGTGATTCATCACATAAACATGCTTTAAAAATCATAACATCATATCAATAGATGCAGAAAATTCATTTGACAAATTCCAGTACCCACCCATGATAAAAATTCCCAGTAAACTTGGAATAGAGGTAAATGTTCTCAAATTGACAAAGAAATATCTTTCAAAAACATCATACTTAATGGTGACAAACTAGAAGCTTTCCCAATAAGCTCAGAAACAAGGCAAGAATGTTCTTCTCACCACTCCTTTTCATCATCATACTGGAAGTCCTAGTTTATACAATAAGACAAGAAAAGTACATAAAAGACACACAGAGTGGGAAAAAAGATATGAAACTGTCTTAGTTTGCAGATGACATGATCATCTATGTAAAACATTTGAAGTAATCCACAAAAAAGTCCTGAAACTAATACGGGATTATAGCAAGGTTGCAGGATACAAGTTAACATACAAAAGTCAAGCACTTTCCTATACACTGGGAATGAACTAGTGGAATCTGAAATTAAAGACCCATTATACCATTTGCATTAACATTCAAAAATTCAATATTTAGATATAAATCTAGCAAAATATACAAATTATATGAGGAAAACTACAAAACTCTGATGAATGAAATCAAACTAAATAAATGAAGAAATATTCCATGCTTGTGAACAGAAAGAATCAATGTTGTCAAGATGTCAGTTCTTCCCAAGTTGATCTATAGATTCAACGCAATCCCAATAAAAAGTCTAGAAAGTTATTCTGGAAAATGCAAAACTATGGAGACAGTAAAAATGTCAGTATTTTCATGGATTAGAGTGGGGGTAGAAAGGATAAATTAGTGGAACACATAGGAATTTTAGAGTGGTTAAAATACTCTGTATGGCACATGTCATAACACATTTTTCCAAACCCATAGAATACACAACACCAAGAATGGGTTCCTTATGTAAATTAGGAACTTTGAGTGACTATTATGTGTCAATGTCAGATCATTAATTGTAATAAATGTACTATTCTGGTGGGGGATTTTGGTAACGGAGGAGGTTATGCATGTATGGGGAAAGCGGTCGTGTGTGAAATCTTTGTACCTTACTCTCGGTTTTGCTGTGAACCTAAAACTACTTTAAAAATAAAGACATTTAAAAAAAAAAACATGTTTTAGGCTGTAGATATTGGACTATAGGTAGACATATATATAGATACCAGTTACAATGCCACTACATAATCTAGGTGAAAAAGATGGTAGCTTTAACAAGGGTAGACACAATATAAATAGATAGAACTGATGAGATTAAATGCATCTTAGAAAATATTAATTGAAAGTACTTAGTGACTCAGTATGGGGTTGATATTTATATATATGGAAGTGTCAAGAATGTCTTGCAGGTTGCTGTCATGACTAATTGCTTCACCTATAGGATGATGGCTCATTCTACTCTTTTTGTATGTGTGTGAATTGTGCCTTTTTCATCACTGATTATACTTCTCCTTTTCCTAAAATTTTTTTTTTCTTGGACCAGGGCTTAATTCTGAGTTCCCTTCTCTTCCCTTCCCTTCTCTTCATGGCACTTCTTTTTCTCTTCTCTGTCTCGTCTTGTCTTTTCTCATCTTTAACCCTCTCATCTCCTTTCTCTTATGACTATTTATCTTTTCTCTTTTCTCAGTTTCTCTATCTTACTCCTTAAAAATCCTCATCAAATATTATATTTTCACAGGTCGGTCTTTATGGAAACAGGCACAGAGCTAGAATTTTGTATGTAGTTTATCTGTTAGGAATAGACACTGGTGGGTCAGAGGGGAAGAAGCAGGATCAGGTGGAGGAAGAAGTCCAGTTGCAGTGCAAGTTAACGAAACACATCAAACCCTCAGAAAACACCAGGAAAGCAGAGAACCAGAGTTGTCCCCTGAAGTCAAGCTTTTGTATCTACACTGTGCACTACAGTGACTGGATGACTGCTGCTCTGGGAATGTGTGCTTTGGGGGAAACGATCTTTCTTTAACAGAGGCAGACCCTGAAGGAGCTCACAACTGGAGGCTTTCTGCTGACGGCACTCCTAGCAGCTGATTCTACGAGTCTTTCCATGAAGGAGGATGAGACAGTATACCTCTGTGCCACTGTATATGGCTTTCTGATAATGACACATCTATATCTCCAACCATGGCTACTGCCCTAAGCTTCCATGCAAACTATGTGATATCTCTATTTTGATGTTTCATACATCTCAACCTTGCCATGCCATTTTTCCTCCAAAATGCTCCTAATGTTCTAGCCAGTTCCATAAATAGCACAATTAATTAGTAGCTCAAGTCAAAATCCTAGAGTAATTCATAATTTCTCTTCTCTTTGACTAGCTAAAATCAGATCATCATCAATATGTCATTATTTCTTCCAGAATATACATCAACATCCACTTCTAGTGACCACTGTTCCAATTCATCATCATTGTCTCTTCTCTAGTCTATTGCAGTAGCCTACTAATTTGTCTTCTAGCATTCATAATTACACAGCTAGAGTGTATATGCCAGACTACAGACAGAATCATCTAAAAATAAATCTTTAGAATCTGCTTCTTAAACAATCACATAGCTTTCAACTATCCTTTTAATTTATTTTTAACAGCTTTGTTAAGATATAATTCACATCCCATAAAATTTGCTAATTTAAAGTATACAATTAAATTATTTTTGCATATTCACAGAATTGTACAACCATAACCACAACCAATTTTGGAAGATTTTCATCATCTCAAAAACACACAAAAAACTATACCCTTTAGCTATCAGTGCCAAGGCCCTGTCCCCCCTGACCCCAGCCCACTATTCTTAAAATAACATTCTAACTCTTTAGTATGACCTCTGTGCCTAACATGGTCTGGTCCCTACTTATGTATAAGGTGCCATCTCAAACTATATTCTTCTCTCATTATTTTCTAGATACTTTGTTCACTGTTCTACAATCAAAATGTAAAACTCATACTAATCCCTAAACATTTGCTTTTAAAGGTTCTGCCTGGAATTCCTTTTTTGGCTTCCTATATATATCATTCAAGCTTAAATTCCAATGCAACCTCTTTAAAGGTGGTTTAACTGTACCACATATATCACATCACCCTGCTCATTTCCTTCATTGCATTTACCATGATCTGTATTTATCTTGTTTACTTGTTTATTTACATGATTCTTCCTTGCTGCCCCATTGCTTGAGAGTAAGACTTTTTTTTTTTTTTTTTTTTTTTTGAGACAGAGTCTCACTCTGTTGCCCGGGCTAGAGTGAGTGCCATGGCATCAGCCTAGCTCACAGCAACCTCAAACTCCTGAGCTCAAGCGATCCTTCTGCCTCAGCCTCCCAAGTAGCTGGGACCACAGGCATGCACCACCATGCCCGACTAATTTTTTCTATATATATTTTTAACTGTCCAAATAATTTCTTTCTATTTTTAGTAGAGACGGGGTCTCGCTCTTGCTCAGGCTAGTCTCAAACTCCTGACCTTGGGCAATTCACCCGCCTCGGCCTCCCAGAGTGTTAAGATTACAGGCGTGAGCCACCATGCCCCGCCTAAGAGTAAGATTTTTAAAGGCAGGAACATTATCTAATATTTAAATTGTTATATCACTAGTACCTAAGACAAAGTTTGCCTATCATATAGTAGATATTCAAAACATATTTTTGCCTGCTTGAATGAATTGACTATCGTCAAGTTGGCTGGGATAAAAAAGATTGAGAAAGAGCAGTTCTATGGAGGGAGATGTTAAATTGAGTTTTAGATATAAGTTAGAGATTCTTTCTACATACCTAAGTAGATGTGTCCACTGTAAATCTGAACATGCTTGTATAGAACTCAAAAGAAAGACACAGGCTGAAATCATAAACTAAACCTCTGTAGACCACCAGGGACTATTACGAATGCGTTGAGTTTTACTTAAGCTAAGACAGTTGATGTTGATAAATTACAACCACTGAAAAAATACCAAACCAATGTAACCCAAAAGATGGAAAACAAATTTCAGTGATGTTAAATATAAAATATATTTTCTTATATGTTCTTTATTCTACATTTTAATAAAAGAAAAAAAATGATTGGTGAGAATTGGATAGAACAGAAATCTCATTGGACTAAATGATATTATCAGCCATCCAATGCCTAAATGAAGATTAGTGATGGCTCCTTGTTCCTCTTCACTTAGATCAAGATAGTTACCACATCATTTTACTTCTATAATTTAAATGTATTTCCTGTTTTCCCTGTACTCTCCTCACTCCCTTACTTAGTTCAGGTAGCCCATGCTATTTTTTTGCCAATTGCTATGGTTTGAATAGTGCTCCTCTCAAAATTCCTATGTTGAAGTTCTGAACCCCAGTATCTCAGAATATGACCTTATTTGAAAATGGAGTCATTGCAGATAAATAAAGTAAGATAAGGTCATTAGAGTGTGCCTGAATCCAATATGACTGATATCCTTATAAAAAGGAAGAAATTTAGATAGAGACACGCACACAGGGAGAATGCTGTGCAGTGATGAAGGCAGACATTGGGGGATGCCTATACAAGGCAAAGAACACCAAAGATTATGAATAAAACACCAGAAGCTAGAAGAGAGTCATGGAAAAGTTTTCTACCCCAGCTCTCTGAAGGAGCCAACCCTGCCAACACAATGATCTCAAACTTCTACCCTCCAGAAATGTGACACAATACATTTCTGTTGTTTAAGCCATCCAATTTGTGGTGCTTTGTTACAGCAGCTCTAGAAAACTAACACACCAATCTACTAATTGCTCTTTTCCCTACTTCAGATTCCCCCCCCCCACTTTCACGTAGAACAGTCACTGGCATAATTATTCAACAGGAATAATTTTGATAATTATTCTAACATGATAATTATTCCAATTACTTATACCCTCTCCTACTTAAAATATTTAGTGACTTTCCATTGCCTAGAGGATAAAATGTAAATTAAAGCTCTGTCATAATCTAGGACTTTTTGTTTCTATTCAGCATACATATCTTATTATTTCTCAAAAATACTATGAGCTTGGATCAGTGAATATGCCACTTTCTCATGCCCACTTACACATGCTAATTCTTTCCTCTACAGTCAAAGCTCTCCTCTCCTTTACTCATTGGACTTAATCCCACTTACCTTTTAAGTCCTGGCTCCTTTATTACATTAGGTGAGAACTTTATTATCAACAGATTTAGGCACTCTTTATTTTATGCTTCTATTGTACTGTGTAAGTAGCACCATTAAGAAAAAAACACAGTGTTCTACAATTTTGTGTTTGCAGACTTATCTGCCCATTAGACAGATCTAATGATCATAGGACTGTAGTTTTATTCCTTTTAGCTCAACTGCCTAAGTCTTTTTTTTTTTTTTTTTGAGACAGAGTCTCGCTGTGTTCCCCAGGCTAGAGTGAGTGCCGTGGAGTCAGCCTAGCTCACAGCAACCTCAAACTCCTAGACTTAAGCGATCCTACTGCCTCAGCCTCCCAAGTAGCTGGGACTACAGGCATGCACCACGATGCCTGCCTAATTTTTTTTCTATATATATATATTTTAGTTGGCCAGATAATTTCTTTTTATTTTTAGTAGAGACGGGGTCTCGCTCTTGCTGAGGCTGGTCTCGAACTGCTGACCTTGAGCAATCCACCCACCTCGGCCTCCCAGAGTGCTAGGATTACAGGCATGAGCCACGGCGCCTGGCCGCAACTGCCTAAGTCTTTTCATAAAGATTCTTTTTCTTTATCTCATTTTGAAGAAAGTAACCCAAGTGTATTTTTATACAAGTATCAGAGATTCCTGTAGTGTGTGGAGGTCAATCAATCCTGCTACTCTATTTTTTGCTGTTTTGGAAAGATAATCATTGTCACCAATATTGAAAGATGACAAAAATCTTACCAGGTTTTTTGCAAAACATCAATGCTAGATGCACAAAGGATCATTTAAGCTGAGTTTTTAAATCTGAATGATACTAAACTATGTTTGCTATTTGCCATGGATTTGAAGTCAAAGTACTTCTTTTAAGAGTTTAAGACTTTTAATTTTTTGATTTAAAATATTTTAACTTTTTACATTTTAGTTTAAATACACTTAAACATAGTTTGATCCATGATTGTCCTAGTCTTATTTTGGCAGCCAAACTTAATTTTAAATGCATTTATTACTTAAACAAATATTTAAGAAGGTACTACAACGTGCCACACATGAGATGGATTTTGTTCATAGGATGGTGAGCCACACTCACACATAACCTTGTGGTGCTTACAATATAATAGAGGTAGAGACTAATCAAATAATCATACATGTAATTATATAATTAGAGCAATGATAAGTGATATGATGGGAAAAGCTACTACTGTGACTTGTGAAGATAAGCACTAGCAGTTGACACTATGAGTGGTCTGAAAAGATATTTCTAAAGCTTGAAGAACAAGTAAAAGTAAATTAGGCAACTAGTGGGGAGAGAGTGTTTTGAATAGTAGGAACAGCACGTGCAAGTATGCTAAGTTGGACAGAATTTTGTCATAGAGAAGGAATGATAAAAATGCCAGTGTGATTATAATACCAAGATTGATGGAAATATGAGATTGCAAAAAAAAAAAAAAAGCATAGTTTGATATGAATTCTCTTATTGGCCTGAAAGATTACAAATTTTATCTGGGAGGCAAAAAACAAGAAATAAAAAACTTTTAAAATATTTAAATGGGAGACTAATGTAAGGATGTATATTTAAAGAGCCTTATGGATGCACTATGGAGAGGAAATTATAAAAGTAAACATGGAAGGAACTGGTAGAAGGTCACCAAAGGAGACAGGACACAAGAGACAAAGTAACTCAGAACAGGGGAGACAAGGCAGAGATGCAGAGGAGTGGTCACATTTGAGCGTATACTTTTGAAAGGAATGCGATAAACTATGTAGTGGGTGGGTCTAGAAGTGTCAAGAGATACTCCTATTTTCTATTTTGTTCAGGTAAAATTCCATTTTATTTTTAATATATTGCTATACAAATATAGAGCTGGAAGGTATGCATGATTTTTTTTAAAAAAGTGTATAGGGAATAGACATTAATAGAATATGGGTTTGAAAAAAGGTATGGGCTAATGTCAAGAGTGGGAAGAAAATAAAAGAAAAGAATAATAATAGCTTTGAGCTGTAATAGTTAAATGTCAGGTAGAGAAGAAAGGGCCAAAACAAGACTGAAAAGTAGCCAGTGCATGAGCAGATTGGTGCAATATCACAAAAGCAAGAGAAACCAAGTGTTTCAGTAAAGAGGTGGTGGTAAACAGTGTTAATTCAAATGTCAGAATCCAGTAAAATGGGTTTGAAAATGTCCATTGGAAATAGAGACCTTAAGGTTTGTCATTGCTATAAAATGACAGAGGTGAAAGTCAGCCTTCTGTGAATTGACTTGTAACCGTCTAGTTTTCTTCAAAACACAAAATAAAATTACAAATTTATAAAAGAAATCATTATTATTTTTTACTTGTAGGTTGATTGAAATTACCCTCCCAAGTAAAAATTTACTCTTACCTTCGTATTGTCAAGCATTCATCAGTAGCTTACAACTTTACAAAAAGTTGAAAGTATTCTGCACAAATATGTTTACTTTTGAGATTAAAATGAAAAAGTAACTCAGGTTTACATACGTTTAATTTCTTTCTCAAAACAATTTTAAATCCAATAATGCATTTTCCAGAATGCTGTTTTATTTTTTTACTGTCATATTTTTACCTGTATTCATTTGTTTTTCTTTCAAATAAAATTTTATACACAACATAAAGAATAGATTATTTGAACATTATATAATGGTTAAAATAATGCCAGAGTTACTCTAGAAAAATAAAATCTAGAAAACATGTAATTTGAAAATGAAAGTTATTCAACTTTTAATGATTAAAGGACTACAGGATCCAATCTGTATGCTTTCTTTCTTTCTTATTCTTTAAAATTGCATAATGTAAGATCTTTTTAGATTACAAATGTTATCAAATAATATTTATTTTCAATTGACTAATACAGTATTCTGTGAAGAAAGAGACAGGCGTTAACCAAAATTTTATCTCTGTAAGAACAAATAGTTAAATTTTATGAAGAACAAAATCAGCAATGTGAATTACTGAAAGGAGATTTCTTTAGGAATACAGTATTTCTGTGTGATATCATGTAAATCAAAACAACTTGAATATTTCTTTGCAAGGTAAACCTAAGTCTATATATAATATGTGGCAAAATATCCAAGCATTTAGAAAAAAGCTATCTTTTTTCAAAATACCTCTTCTTCAAAGGAAATTTCAGATGAACATTTTTCCCAGTTAGCAAGGGTCATTGATGAGCAGGATGATATGTGCAAATCATGTGAAGAATATGCAGCTGTTATAGACCTATTAACTGGATAATACAATGAAAGATTCACTGACTTTGAGAATCATGATATCACACTCAAATTATCGTGTCAGCCTCACCTAGTTGATATAACCAAGGCACCTAAAGAACTATGGATGGAACTGATTGAGCTCTCAGTAGATGACATTCTAAAGTCATTGTTTGATGCTAAAACAAACCCAATTAAAATATGGAAAAATGCAATAGAATACCCACACCCTCAGCAACATGCTGAAAAAATGCTGTCTTGCTTTTCAACCACTTATTGCTGCAAATCTACATTCTCCTACCTAACCCAAATCAAGATGCCCTTAAAGTCACAAATGACTGATACCCATCAAGAGGATCAACTGAAACTGTGGGCCTCCGTGCTGCAACCAAATATTCAAATGCTTTCCAACAAAAAGCAGACACAGCAAAGTCATTAACAGGTTAGTTAACTTAAAATCAACAAGTAGTTTTCATTTTTTGAAATTATTAAATAAATCGTATTTAGATTTTTACAAAATAATGTACATTTTTAAGTGCATCTACTCAGTTTCTTGAATGTGCCCTTATTTGATTATAGCTAAATTAATGCAGCCTTCCAACATGAAAAGTTTCCCCACCCCTAGTATAGAGTTTCATATTCACAAGACGAAAAGGTTCTACATATATGTTTTACAACAATGTGAATTTTCTTAAGTTTATTCATTGTATACTTAAAAAGGGTTAAGATAAAAAGGGTTAAGATTGCAAAACCACATAAATTTTATGTTATGTATTTTTTCAATAACAATAATAATAATAAAATCAGGACCAAATATATTCTCCACACAGGCAGAATAGATCTTTCCTACCCAAAATTTGTTCAAATATTGAGACTGATGATACCACATAAGCACTAGGAGTGTATGAAAGGGTTTACTACTTACATAATGATGAGACTTTCTGAGGAAAGCAGGGTAGATTCCAAGGCATATTCAGTAATGGCATGAAAGAACAGGGAAAGAAGACCAGCTTCAGTTTTCATGGTGGCTAGGGAGTTGGGCATGGTGAGGATTCCTGAATGGGGCCAGGGCTTGCATGGTTTATACTTTTGAGAAATGTCAAAGAAAGGAACATCTAAACTTTCTGTGTGGGGCAGTGGGGAAGGAGGAATGGTGGAGCTTGAAAGCCATTAGCAGTCAAAAATCAAAAAGGGGGTCACATTATTATTAACACAATTCATGATTTTATAGACTGTCACAATTTATGTTTTACTAATGACTAAAATGTGCCATTAATTCAATTTGAGCTTGCTTAAGTAAGCCACTGTGGTCTTCTCTGATGTTTGCAGCCCTGAGGTCATAAGTGAGGTCAAATTTCCATTAAATGCCTTGTTTATGAACTCATCATCATGGGTCTTGTGTTGTATCTTGTATCACTGCTTTGTATATGAAGATACATGTGAGACTTACATTTATATTTAGGTTATCTCTGCGACACAAGAGATTTCTAGAGTTCTTTACCCCTTCAGGGATAAGCTTGGATAAAGAATTGTTGCTGCTATTGGCAGGACTTAAGAGAGCCAGATAATTGGCAATAGCCCAAGAGTCTGCAAAAATGTATAGATGGGGCTAGTTTTTGGCTAGGACATCCAATACTAAAGTGACCGTCTAATGTTCAGCCAATTATGCTGACTCTTGGGTCCCATCCTGGATCAGACACTTTCTGGTTAAGGGATGAAAAGCAGTAGCTCCCCAGAGAGCTCCATCAGGTGTATGTTGGCAATGTACTTCAATAATTATAGGAATTCCCTTTGCTGTTCATTCAGTAATCAAGAGAACCAAGAGAGGAATGACCTTATCATCCAACACCACAACATCTGGCATGATACTGAATACAAGAGCATTCACCTATCTTAGTCTGTTTTGTACTGCTATAACGGAATTCCTGAGACTGAATAATTTATAAAGAACTGAAATTTATTCCTTCAAAATTCTGGAGGCTGAGAAGTCCAAGATCAAGGTGCTGGAATCTTGTGTAGTCCTTCTTGCTGCATTCTTACACTGCAGAAGGTAGAAAAGCAAGAGAGAGACAAATTCTGTCCTCATGTGGTAGAACAGAAAAGAGAGAATTCCCTTCTGCAAATCCTTCTTATAGCAGCATTAACCAATTCATGAGGGCTCCATGCTCATAACTTAAACACATCCCCAAAGATCCCACCACCCATTACTATTGCATTGGAGATGAAGTTTCCAACACCTGAATTTTGAAGGACACATTCAGACAATAGAATTACTCTTCCTACAGGCAGAATGTTCTGAAAGTCCCAGTTCTGGCTTTATGCTTCAGCAAGGTGACCATTCCAAGCTTACAGGGCACTGCTTTTACAACCCAAAGCATATGGGCAGCTGGGTGCAGAAGGTCATGGTCTCAGGGTCCATGAGAGTCTTTGTTTCCAGAACAGTCCAGTGGCATCCAGCAATAACCACTCTAATGATGGATAGCATGGGACTTGCTACACATGAGGAGGGCAAATTTTTGCACTAAAAGTTCATCTGCAATTCATTGCCATCATGGATGGCTCAGAGACTCCATACTGCATACAAGCTGTTAATAAAGCCTCTACTGGGAAGGAGACTTTAGGGGTAACTAATGGGAATGCTGAGCTTTTTTTTTTTTTTTTTTTTTTTTGCAAGGGCCCCATTTCAAGCGGACTGATTTTCAAGTAACAGCATAAATAGGTTTAAGTGAAATGTGTAATCCAGAAATACATTCCCAACCCTTTTCATGAGCACCTTTGTGAATATTATGCCCTGAATAAGAGTATCAAACATATCTTTCAAAAGAGGATGTCTTCAGTGTTTTATCATACCTGTGCTCTTAGAGAAAGTTCTATAGGGTTAAGATCTTTCCTGCAAAAATTGGATGAGGTACAGCATTAGTAGTTGCATAAATTGTCCCTTCAAAGAGGAAAATATATTTTGGCTTAAAGCTTATTGAAATAAGCAACAAATAGAACATGTTATCCAAATCTGTGACTGCAATGTGTTTACCTGTTGCTGATTGAATGATGTCAGAAATTTCAGTAATATTGGAAATGGGGTCTTAGTGTGTATGTTACAGGATTATTGTTTTGGGAATCCATCATGAGGCACAAGTCATTTTCCTAGGTGCAAGAACAGGCCAAACTGGGTTGCTAAATGGAAAAATAGTGAGGATAATCATCCCTTCTCTAAATAGGTATTACAAAATGAGTTTCATTTCTTAAAGGCTCTGTTTAATTTCTATTATGCTGTATTAACTATTAATATTTTTATCCAGGGAAAATGTCCATGGGGTACCTTTTATTTAAGTCAATTGTAAGTGCCAAAGTCTTAATTAATTTTAACTTATTATTCATTGGATAAGAGTATCCAAGCCAGCTACAGGATGTTTTAGGGTGCCATAACTATGGGGAAATTAGAAAATATAATTATTCCAATAGTTACATGAAGCATACCTATTTTTCCTTTATTTTGTATATAGAAAACTCATTTATTGGGAGCATTTTATTTAACTATAATAGGATCCACAAATAAAACTTGATTTCAGCCCCAATATTTGTTAAAGCCATGAATATTTGCCAGTAAGTGCTTTTCAACAGATGCTAAATTTAATTTTAAATGTATGTTGTAGTAGCAGAAAAGTCAATCAATGTCTTTTAATCTTTTTATTACATAAATTATTTTAATAAATATTGGATTTCTGATTGGGTAAAATTGTGACTATCTTTTTCAGTTTTTGTTTCTTCTCCCTGCATCTGGTAGGGAACAGAACTCTCCCTACACTGCTCCTATTTATAAATTTCTTCCTCCAGAGAAACTTAACTGTTATCAATGATCATTTTATAGGGTTTTAGGACCAAGGCTTAAACTGGATTTGAATTTAATCCCTTGACTTTGTCACTGAGGTGGCATGGTGCTTTTTCCTGTAACACTGAGAAGCAGGATTTCTGTTGTGACAAAGGCATTGTCATCAGCAATAGCAAATTCATTTTGTATGGTCCTAGTAAGCCATGTGCTTTTAGGAGTGTGGCTTCAGTATCCCACCAGGTAACTGCTTTTCCCCCACACGAGCAAACATCTAGTGGGCCTGCATATTGCACAGTGTATCACTCTTTCCCCTGAGCACACCAAAAACTGGAGGACCAATCAGTGCTTTGTTCAAATCCAAAACCAACAGTTACAGGGTAAGAGTTTCTCCTCTGAGCCTAGCATTAGTCAGGGGTTATATAAAAGTGAACACTCACTAGTCAATCTGAGACACACAGATAGAGGCATATGACCCAGGGTCACTGTAAGGTCTCAATCCCATACTCTTTCCCCTGAACACCAATTATAAAAGTTCTGATTTAGGTCAAGATAAATCTGTAACTGAGACACAGTAGAACTCAGCAAATACAGCACTAAGAAACAGAGATCAGAGTGCAAGCAGGCAGCAGTACAGCTCAGGAACATGCTAACCAGCAAGCAGCAGAGCTAGTTTGCTAGTCAAAGGGAGAGAAAAAGGCCCCACGGGCAGTGGTCATTGCCTACAGACTCTTTTCACTGGGCCAATAGTTGTGTCACCTTGTAGAGACAGAATATACCTGCACACCCAAGAGATGGTTCATAAGTCAAGAATGATATACAATGCACATACCAAGAGGGCATGAAAGGTTATTATTCACATAACGGAACTCTCTGGGGAGAGCAGGACGTGCTCCTCAGCAGGTTCAAGAATGTCATGAGACAACAGGGAAAAGAGACTAGCTTGGAGTTTTATAGTGGTTGGGGGGTGGGGCAGGGTTAAGATTTCCACATGCTGGTTAATTGATGTTTGTGTGGTTTAAATGTCCCACTGGTGCTAAAAAGGAGAACATCTGGGCTTTCTTATCAACATGCCAAGATGTGGGCAGAAGGGGCAGGGAAAGTGGTAGGGTTTGAAAGCTGCCAGCAGTTGAACATCAAAGGTGGAGTCAGACTATTACAAAATGCATGAGCAAAGACCCTGAGGCCAGTGAGGACATAAGATTTTGAACAAACAAAATTTGTGGCTGAGTGGCAGGAGCAAAGTTGGAGATAAAAAGGGAAAGATATGGCGAAATGAGTTAGTTATTTTATGCCCTTTTAAACATTTTTTCATAGAGACATGGGTCTTGTCACGTTGCCTGGGCTGAACTCAAACTGCTGGATTTCCCAAGCCTCCTGAGTAGCTGGAACTACAGGCATACCACCATGCCACGCTTATTCTATGGCTTTCTTTGTAGAAGTAAAAACATCTATTCCTTGACATGAAAACACCACAGAGAAACCTGTATTAGAATGGATAAGAAGACACTTTGGCTATTATTGGAATATATTTCATACTGGCTATGTGAAAAAATGTTATTTACTTTTTCTACTTTCTGAATAGAAAGTTCCCACAGTGTTCAGGGAAAAAAAGGAAGAAAAAATAACAATGTTCTAGTCTAATCCTCTAACTTGTACCTATTTTGTTAATTCTACTTTCATTTATTTTTATTTGATTGGTTGTACACTTTCTATAAGTTTCCATTTAAATGATGTGTATCAATAAATTGGATATATTTCCTTATAATATACACATACACAAAGTTCTGAAATTTGCATAGCAAGATAAACACCACATGTTAAGTCAGTTTAAAGGATTTATTTTATAATGACACCTGTCATTTGTCTACACATATAGTTTTTTCAGAGGTCTTTGTGTTCATCATCACATTTTACCTTCAAACTAGTTTTATGAGGACAAATAATATATTGATCATATGCATAGAGTATGTATATATGTATACCTACATGCACATCTTTGTGTTTCAGTTCATATGTAAAATCAAAACATGTATTTTATTTTGCTCAAAACTAAGCAATCAAAAAAAAACACTAAGCAATCAGAAATAAAATCTATCTTGTAACTTACAGTCCAACACTTTCTTAACTATGATACATTTCAATTAAAAAATTCAAAATGTGTTAGTTTCACCTGTATTACATGTGTATCATAGTCTAGTCAAACATGAAAATAAAAAAATAAATAAAAACCAGGGTACGTACTGTGTATTTGAACAAAGATCAGTTAGAGCAGGGATCTGATCATATAGGTGTTAGAGAATGGTAGCCGGCAGAGCTAACACAGAGCAGATAGAGCAGAAGGCAGCTAGCAGTCCCAGGAGGCAATAAAAGGGACTCCAGCCCTTGAAGGAGGCTCCCGAGGAGCTGGAGCAGGCCACTGGGGAGGGGCTTCTGCCTAGCTGCTGCTGGTTCCTTTGAGGAGTTGTAAGAAGACTGGTTCTGGGAGTGGAGAAAATAGTATTGGCAGCTGGAATCAAGTGCTGCTGCAAGAACTGAGAGACACTGGCAGAGTGACACTACAGGAACAGCAGGCAAATGGGAAATGACAAGCCCTTCGTCTGCCTGCAAACTTCTGATCTCAAAGTGCTCAGGCAGCAGAACCTAATGGGGAGCAACTGGCCAAAGGAGAAATGTAATTTTCAGTTTTAGCTCTGGCATCATAAGAATGTAGAATTTGGAGCTAAGAGACTCTAGTCTAATAATGTAACAATGTGGGAAATTTAAAATTCACTCAATGGGTTATTAACATAATATAGAGCACCTTAACTAATAAGTGTCATGTTTAGAAAAGAGTAAGTAGTTTTACACTCATGTAGAGAAACATATAGTGAACGCATCTAAGAATTGAGCACTTTCCCTCCCTATTTTCCCGTTGGTACTAGAGTAATTTTTGATAAATCACACTGCTGGTTCAAAATGCAAAAATAGTCTTCATTAAGAGCTAGATTCTCAACACTCTACAGGTAATTTCTGAAACTTCCTTTAAAATACCTCTAACTTGGTAATGGTGCAATATTGATTAATTCAACAACTATATATCAAGCATCTTCAATTTTCAAAGTGTTATATATGGCTAAAGTAAAGCACTTAGAAGTCTTAAGAACACAGTAGCTTTTGGAAAGCCCCCTTCTCCTGATATATAATAAAATACCTAATGATAATATCTAAAACTTATAAGTATGCTAAAATAAATATATATTATCAAATTCTGCAAAAATTTAAAATCCGAAATAATCATCTCTCTTTCTGTATTTGTTTCCACTGGCACTGCTTTTCCAGGGACGTGACTTGGTCGTATTCTCACATGGATCACATAGGCTTTCACCCTCAGTAAGTCAGCACAGTGCCAGCAATACAGAGGTCAGCAAGACTTAGGGTTATTGCACTTGTGCAGCTTATGCAGACAGGCTGCACACTTTCAGATGGTGGTTCTCCCTTCCTGTCAGACCTAAGCAAGTTCAGAGGTCTTGTTCTTTTATGGCCCAGGGACTGGAAGGGGAATTTGTATAAACTGTATAGAAAAGAACAATCACCGTAAATTAAAGCATAACCCATCGATTCTAAACATAGTGTAGGGAGGGGGGGCCAAGATGGCAGACTAGAAGCAGCCTGAACTCGCTGCTTTCAAGGAGAGGATGGAAAGTTGTAGGTGTAAGTTCACCTACAGATGGACTACCATGGAGGAAGCATTGCGAGTCCTCAGAGAAGAGACTGAAAGTGCCCAAACTGAAGGAAAGAGAAGAGGCGTGATCTGCTTGGCAAGATCAAAAGGTACCTGGGGAAGTGTCCTCACATGGGGAAGGGTCAGGGGAGAGGTTCCTGGGGCTCCGCTATCTCCCAGCAGACACTGCACCCGAGCAGCCAGGGGCCTGCTCCACCGCAGCAGGCCTCCAAATAGATCAGGGAGCTGCTTGGAGACTGTGTAGCAGCACTGGACCAGACAGCGGGCATGGTTGGGTCCTGCTTCTGATCCCGGGTCTCTGCAACAGACGTCATTCTGCATTCTCAGCCCTAGAGCACCCGGTCTACGGAAGGGTCAGCTCCACTGCAGCTGCCTCACCATTAACCCTGCCAGGCTGGGGAGGGAGTAGATACTCTCATGTTAACTGTGGCTGGGAGCTCTGCACCCCTCCTCATCCCCCCATTGGCTGCCTCCAAGGAATCTGAGCAGAACAGGAGCCCAGTGGCCCTTAGCATCTACGGCTGCCATCTTGCCATGTCAGTAGCAGTACTGATGCCACCTGAGTAGCACCACAGCAGCTACCACAGTCAGACCTGGGCAGAAGGAAAGTCCTAGCCACTGCAACTCGCCAGCAGGGCACCATACATCTTCCCAGAACTGCCAGCCACAGAGTACCCAGCTGCTTTCTGCAGCCTAGTGAGCTGCCCTGCCACCAGGCACAGTCCACAGCCCACCCAGGTGCTGACCAAGGCCCCTTGACATACTCAGGCACCTGCCAAAGTTCCCCAACTTGCTCAGGTGTCTGCCAAGTTCCCACAACAAGCCCAGGTGCCAGTCAAGGTTCGGGGATCTACCCAGCTGCTGCAGCCCTGTGCCCCACATGCCTCAGTGGCCCCACATGCTGCAAACCTGGTGGTGCAGCTTACTGTTCACACTGGGGACCCCAAGTGTGCCCTACACTGCATGGTTGCTGTGGCACTGCCCCCTGCACATAAATGTAGAACTCCTTGCCAGAAGCCACCCCCCATATATCACCATTGCCCCAGAACTGAATGGAGTAAACCGCCCACAGCCCTGAAATCTGTGGCAACCACCTAAATAGCCTCACCCAGCCACCACTGCCACCACTGTGGGGAAGTCTGAGCAGAGAAAACTAATACGCCACCTTCCTCTGTGGAGAGGGACTCTCCCAGCCACTTGCCCAAGCTTCCATCAGTGGCCTGGGGACCAACCTACCACCTCAAACAAATATCCCCCAGCACCAGCTTAGACTGTGACAACCATCAGGGAACAGGACAATGTGAGCAAGCAGCTGTGTTACAGGATCTCAGGGCATCCACCCCTCTCCCCCTGGGTCAGTCCTCCAGACTAAGACACAAAAGTGCAAACCAGAGATCTCTCCTTCTTTTCAGCAAGTAGGAGAGTTACCAGCAGAGGAGAACAGGTGCACTGACTTGGGTGGGGCAAAGGCAATATATGTAACCTAAACATTTGTACTCCCATGATATGCTAAAATAAAAAAAAATGTTAAAAAAATAAACCAAAAATTACAGCAACAACAAATATAAATAAATGAGGCTTAATAAAATTAAAAAGCTTCTTCACAGCAAAGGAAATGCTCAACAAAGTAAAAAGGTTACCTACATGTGGTAGAAAATATTCTCAATCTATACATCTGACAAAAGACTAATACCCAGAATCTACAAAGAACTCAAACAATCAGCAAGGAAAAAAACAACACAATACAAAAATGGGCAAAACATAAATGTATTTTTTTCAAAAGAAGAAAAATAAATGGCAAAAAATATGCAAAAATGTTCAAGATCACAAATCATCAAGGAAATGCAAATTAAAACCACAATGAGATACCACCTTGCTCCTGTCAGAATGGCCATTATGAAAAAGTCAATAAACAACAGCTGGGTCTGTGAATGCAGAGGAAAAGGAATGCTTGTATACTGTTTTTGGGACTGCAGACTAGTACAGTTTTATGGAAATCAATATGGAGATTCTTTAAACTAAAATTAGATCTAACATTCAACCCAGCAATTCCACTACTGGTTATCTACCCAAAGGAAAAGAAAAAAGACACCTGCACCCAAATGTATGTCACAGAACAATTTACAATTGAACAAATATGGAATCAGCCTAAGTACTCATCAATTCATGAGTGGTTAAAGAAAATGTGGTATGTATATACACACACACACACATATATATATATATATATTATGGAGTAACACTTAGCCATAAAAAAGAATGAAATAAGTTTTGCAGCAACTTGGATGGAACTGGAGACCGTTATCCTAATTGAAGTAACTCAGGAATGAAAAAATAATTACCACATATTCTCACTAGTAAATGGGAGCTAAACAGTGGGCACACAGGCGCAAAGAGACATAAAGGACTTTGGAAAATAGAAAGGAGGGAGAATGAGAGGGGGTGAGGGATTAAAAACTTACCTATCAGTTACAATGAACTTACACTATCCAGGTGATAGATACACTGGAAGCCCTGACTTCAGCATTATACAGTGAATAGATGTAACAAAAACATTTATACTCCCTTTATATTTTGGAAAAAAAATACAATAAATAAGTAAATAAAAAGTACAGATAGAAAGTTTTTTTGGGGGGTAAAACATGGTGTAATTCAATGTTCTCCTTATCTAATATTTTCAGATAATATAATTTTAGTTAACAAATATGAAATATTAATTTACATAAATCACTTTGTGTTGATCTGTTTTACTTTGCTGCAAAAACAAAAAAAATAACTGAGATTATATAATTTATAAAGAAAAGAGTGTTATTTGGCTCATGTTTCTGCAGAGTGTACAGGAAAAATGGCACCAGAAACTGCTTTTGGTGAGGGCCTCAGGGAGCTTCCAATCAAGGTTGAAGGTAAGGGAGGAGCAGGTGTGTCACAGGGTGAGAGAAGGAGCAAGAGAGTGAGTAGGTGTCAGGCTCCTGTAAATAACCAACTGTCACTTGAACTAATAAAGGGAGAACTCATTTATCTCATGGAGGGCACTAAGCCATTCATGATGGATCTGCCCCCATGACCCAAACATCTCCCAAATGGGCCCCAACTCCAACACTAGGGGCTCAAATTTTGACATGAGATTTGGAGGGGACAAACATCCAAACTACAGCACGTGTCTATAAGGTAGTATGAATTTCCTCTAGAAAAATTGACTGTGTTAATTAAGAAGTCTTTATAGGATTATCTAACAGTGGAAGCAGGGTGTTCTAGACTCACACTGCCGTGTGTGCCTCCTTGGTGTCTCCTCATTTCCACTGTGGACTCCATGACAGATGTTAATCCCAAGCAAATGTGTCCTGATAGAGGTGGTTCTGCACCTTTACAACTAAATGGATGTGACAGCAGTTGAGGATAAAATCAATGTTAATTTCACTGAATTGTGTTCATATGCAAATAACCAACTGTACCAGGTAAAAGGAGACAGAAAAACAGAAAACAAAGGAAGAGGTAGAATCCCTTTTCAGCCTTCTTTGTTTGCTTGTTTGTTTTGTTTCTACTAAAATAAATTTAATCTCTAATGATCTTTTCTTTAATATTTCCTTACCTTGTCTATGTTGTAGTGAATTAAGTAGTATAAGACTAGCACTCAATTGACATTTAGAAAATCTTATTTATCTATAAATATAGTGATATGTATTTCTGATATACATATTTCACTGTAAATATATGTGAAAAATACAGTGACATATACAGTGATACATAGTGAAATATATAGTGATATATATGTGTATATATATATATATATTCCTCCTGACCTTCTATCTACTCCTCTTATCATTTTATCTTTCTTTTTATCCTAATATTTGTAAATGCAGTGAACCTGTTTGTAATAATAGTTTGCAGATACCAAAGATTGGTTTGGTCTCCACTAGTTTCCAAATACAAGTCTTTTATAATAATGTCTAATAAGTATGCAATCAGGGTTAATTTCACACAATCTTCACCTCAATTTATAATTAGAAACCCAGAAGACATTTCTTTCCGTGGAAAAAAAAATTGGAAATGATGGATAGGTTCCTAGAGCCTCTAAGGATACCTTATTTAATCCATAACATACCTGAGTCATTAAGGGAACGATAGGAGAACACACAGATGGAAGCAATATTTCCATGGTGAAACGCGCTCAGAGGCAGTAGGTGGAGTCAACTCCTTGACCTTAGATAACAAACTTGAGACAGTTTACTTATCTATAAAATATGGGCAATGATTATTACCTAAAAAATAGTGTGAGAACTATATGGGACAATATGTGTAAAATGACCACCAGGTTTGGTGTTCAATGAGCATGAACTATTATCATGAGGATGAGTCAACAGTTTGCCCTTTCCTCATGTGCTGAGAAATTGAAGGTCAGATTCACTGCAGGAGTTTCCTTCCAGTCTAGGCCTGTGTGGATGTAAGTATTGCTGTAATAATAAAATCTGACTGAAGACAAGGGATTTTGGACTTCATGATAGGAAGGAAAGAGCACTGGATTTGGAGCTAGGAAAATTAAACCTGAGTCCTGATGTATGAATAATTCTCTGTAAGCTTTAATTGAATTACTTCATTTATTAATAAAAACAGGTCTAATGATACCCAGAGACAAAGGATGGGAGATGTGATGCTCAATTTATGCTTGTAAAAATTATGCTGCGCTATGAAATATTGTAGGCATGCAATGCTCTGTAATTATATTTATTATTATTGCTACAAGTAATGATCAAGATTATCTTTTGGTCCAGAAACAGTTCCTTAATCAACCTTTTATTTTTCTTATAGAGGTTCCAAGTGCAGACACATCTGTTTTCCTTTGAACTACCATGACCAAATGATAAAATTAACTTTCTTCTTAATTGGCACATCACAGTCTTATAATCTAACTCCTTAGTTTCTAAAACAAGCGTGACCCATTTCCCAACTCCGTTGCTCAATCTCTTTCCTTCTTCCTTCCCTCCTTTCCCCTTCCTTCCTTCCTTCCATTCTTTCATATTCCCTCTCTCTATCCTTTTTGTTTTGCTTTATAGGTTATTCACTACTGGAAATAATAATTTAGCAACTGAAATACACATAAAAGTTTTAGTCATAAATAAGTAAATTTACAGAAAAACATACATGATTTTACTTAGGTCATATAGGCATTCATTTTTCATAAATAAGTTGTTTTCAGAGAAGAAAGAACAGAAGGAAGTTTCATTCACATTCATAAAAG
This sequence comes from Lemur catta, assembly GCF_020740605.2. Classification (NCBI taxonomy): domain Eukaryota; kingdom Metazoa; phylum Chordata; class Mammalia; order Primates; family Lemuridae; genus Lemur; species Lemur catta. The sequence continues at coordinate 72,521,323 of NC_059139.1, read as the reverse complement.
AAGGACTGAGGCTTTTAATAACAAGATGTATCAGAGCAATCATGCTTCTTAATTAAAAGTTCCTTTGGGAGGGAAGTTAAGGCCACTACCCTGGAAGTAAGATGCTTCCAGAGGAAGTAAGATGCTTCCAGAGGAAGCAGCCTTCTGAGACTGAGAGTGACAGGTAAGGTGTGGGGAAGTGTGCAAAACTCCACTAGTTATCATTTCATTTTCCTTGTCTGCCCTGAGATTCTATTATAGCAATTGAGGAATTGCTAAAGCAGATGCCATTCTCACTATTTCAGGGGATCTTTTTCTGCTATTGATCAATAATTAGAATTTTAGAATTCAAGTTAGGAACAGCCACTGAGGTCAACAAATCCAGTTATTTCCAAATATACTCGAGCATAAGAGACAACAGGAAACTTTTTCTCTGGAGATTCTGATTCGAAATATCTGTGGTGTGCCCCAGGAATTTACTATTTCAGCAAATAACTAGGTGATTCTATTGATCTGGCAATTGCAGGAATACTCTTATGTTATTGCTTTGGAGCTAAAACTTTGAGACTCATTGTAGTAAAAAAATCAATTGCAAAATTCCATAAACTGAAAGGAAGCTAAAGTGAGTTAGTGAGACACATGTTAAAACTGAGATCTCCATTTAGACCAGAGCTCTTTTTTCTTTTGATTCAGGATCTGATTCATGCGAAACCATAGCAAATATCTTTGTATCAATTGATATTCACTACTCTCCACCTCACAAGAACAGTGCATATCAAAATAGAAATTGTTTTTGCTTCATGTACTGATGAAAAGTAAGACAAGCTACCCAAACCTTTTTAACCCATTTTCATTTGTTAGGCGAGCTAGGATCTAAAACCAGAACTTGACAAGTTTATGAGAAATGGTTATAAACTAAAATGAGTTACTGAGTGAGGCTGCAGAATCCTTTTCCCAATGGATAGGTTTCTTTCTTTTCTTTCTCCTTCCTTCCTTCCATCCTTCTTTCTTTCCTTCCTTCCTTTCTTCCTTCTTTTCTTTTCTTTTCCTTTTCTTTTCTTTTTTCTTTTCTTTCTTTTCTTTTCTTTTCTTTCCTTCCTTCCTTCCTTGCTTTCTTGCTTTCTTGCTTTCTTTTCTTTCTTTTCTTCCCTGCCTCCCTCTCTTTCTTTCTTTCTCTCTCTTTCTTTCTTTCTTCTTTTCTTTCTTTCCTTTCTTTTCTAATAGGTAACAGGTAGGGGAAAAGCTAAGTTGGTTAATTTCTAGAAATCTGCTTTAGCATTATAGAATCATTTAATAATGTGCTATCTATTTCCCTTTTGATTCTAATTTTCCTTTAGTCATAACAAATGATTGATAATCACGTGCTATTACACATATACAATATCTTAGGTTTTTTTTTTTTTTTTTAACAAAACAGGTCATTTACAATAAAAGAAAATTATTAGGATAAGAATGGAAACTCCTTTAAAGCTATCCATATTATATCTCATGCTTCTATCTCGGCCATTAGTAGTCAAAAATCAATTAAACAAAAAAGACAAAGACAGTACAATGACAAATATATATAAACAGATAATTTACAAGAGAAAACCACAGTTATAAAATGAATAATCCTATGTTCAAGATTATAAGTAGTCAAATATACAAAAATAAATCTTTTTTTTACATAACGGAATTTTACTTTTTTAAACAATGAATGATAATTCCAGAATTGTCACTGGGATGCAGAAACAGAGCTTTCAGAATTTTCTGGGGGGATAGTAAATTTGTCAAAAGCCCTAAAAATGTCAATAGCCTGTAAAATGGTAATTCTACTTTAAGGATTTATTCTAAGGAAATAAGTAGACAAATAATCAAGAATATAATCATTTGTTGATTTATTCATTCAACAAATATTGTGCATCTGCTGTATTTTAGGCAATGTGCTGGCCACTGGACATATATACGTTTGAGCCCAATCACACAGTGCCCATGCTTTCAGGACACGTACAGTCTAATGAGGGAGCTGAGATTTAACTCAATGGTCACTAATATCTGCATAGCTACCAAGCAAAGCTCTATGAAATTAAAGAATATGGTGTTATCAGGCACCTCCCCACTGTTTTCAGCATTACGTTTCCTGAGAAAGTAACATCCACTCATATCTAAAGAACAAAATAGCAGTGAACTAGGCAAAGCGAGTTTGGGAAAAGGAACAGCACATGCAAGGCCCAGTATTGGTAAAGACACAAACTGTTCAAGAAATGGAAATATGATCTACAGTATATGTCACAGAGGTAAAGGAGAACAAGATGAGTCTGGAATGGTAGACAGGATTCATCTTTCTGTTGATTTTTAAACCAAAACAATAGAAATCCAGTAGGGAGAATCTGACATATCTTTTGAAAATGTCCTTCCAGCTACAGTGCAAAGAATATATCAGAAAGAGCCACAAGGAGATTGTAGAAAACCATTTAGGAGGTGAATTCTGCCCTGTGAGTTAGAGATGACTGTGGCTCACATCAGCCAGTGCAGCACAAATGGAGAAAAATATATGAACTCAAGTGACATATAGGATGTGAAATCTTTAGGACATAATATAGATGTTGGATCTGGGAAAGAATGGAGAGGAATTCTTTAACAGTGACTCCAAGGCTTTCAGAAATGACTCAAAGGAAAATGTTCCCAATCAGAAAAATAAGAGGATTATGGCTAAAGGCAGGGTTTAGGTACATTGCGTGGGAGGAAGGTCAAGAGTTTAATTTTGTAGCTGTTGTAAAAGACTTGCTTCTGAGACTTCAGAGTAACTATATTGGTGGATCAGTCGGGTATGCAGGGCTAAAAGTCAGAGGAGAAACCTTGATACTAAGATTTCCTAGGAAAATAAAAAGTTATAGACTCCACCATGTCACGTAAATAAGTATCTTTTATTTTAACAGGGTATTTGTATAATATACATTAAAATCAAGACATTTAAAACATTTTATACTAGAGAAAAGTTAGAAGTAGCCTAAATGGTGAGCCAATATTAAGTTAGCTAAATAAATTATTGTATAAATATAAAATAAGTTATAATTTCACCATTAAAATTATCTAGTTATATATTTTTTGAACTGGAAATATCTTCAGAGTAGTGGAATTGTCCACAATTTTCTCTTTTGGCCTTATGCTTAGCACAATGTTTTGCACATAATGGATATTTAACACAAACTGACTAAATAAATATATGGACAAATATACTATTTAGAGTAAAATTCCTACTACACAAACAGGAGTGTAAGAAATACTGTCCTGTAGACAGCAGTTCCTTATTCATTATAAATCAGCTTAATTTTGATTCTAAACTCTCATTTCATGGGGACTTGTGGAAAATTCCATCTCAGTGTTCACCTATGCTCTGTTGCTTCCAGAGGCTGTTACCTAAGTTTTAGAGAATTACCTCTAATCATGGGCAGTGCTTGATTATCTATAGGCTGGCTATGGTCTGGCCTCCATGGTCTTTTTCTCTTCTTTTCTTTTTTTTATTTTTATTTTTTGTTGTTTTGCAGATCAAAATGCCAGCTTTATTGTTATTAAGCTGATGAAGAGTGTGACTGTATCTCTGTAGCCAAATGATCTTGCTACTTGGATTAGACTCATTACCTCTCCAGTACCAGGCAGTTCCACAAGGTCAGGCCCCTGTCACGTGGTGGAGGAGAAATGAGAATGCACCCTCCCTTCTGGCAGGTGGAACTGACAAAAGAATCTAGAAGGAGCTGGACTGTTCTTTTCCCCAAATTCCTACCTATTCTTTTTTTTTTATATTCTTATTTCAGCATATTGTGGGGGTACAAAAGTTTAGGTTATATATATTTCCCTTGCTCCCCTACCCCTGAGTCAGAGCTTCAAATGTGTCCATCCCCTAGACAGTGCGCATCGCACTCATTATGTATGTATACACCCATCCCCTCCCCCACCCACATCTACCCAACACCCGATCAATGTTATTCCTAAATGTGTTCTTAGGTGATGATCAGTGAAACCAATATGATGGTGAGTACATGTGGTGCTTATTTTTCCATTCTTGGGATACTTCACTTAGTAGAATGGGTTCCAACTCTTTCCAGGAAAATACAAGAGGTACTATATCACCATTGTTTCTTATAGCTGAGTAGTAGTACTCCCTGCTCTCTGGTATACATATACCACATTTTATTAATCCATTCATGTATTGATGGGCACTTGGGTTGTTTCCACATCTTCGCAATTGTGAATTGTGCTGCTATAAACATTGGGTGCAGATATAGAATGTTAGCGTGGAAGCAGAGAGATAGGAATACTCATACACTGCTGGTGGGACTGCAAACTAGTGCAACCTCTGTGGAAAGCAATATGGAGATACCTTAAACAGATACAAGTAGACCTACCATTTGACCAAGCAATCCCATTTTTGGGCATCTACCCAAAAGAACAAAAGACATTCATGGTCTTTTTCAATTTGTTATTTTGTCTCATTCGGGCATGAGAATCTTAGGCTGTAGGCCTAGGGTATGGAGTTTTGGGCCCCTGTTACATCAGGCACCCTTGTCCCCAGGGAAGATGTTGGCTCCCTGTCAGGACACTGCTGGACAGCTAGCCCAGGTGTCATTGGCTTATATTGTCCATGACTATTTCTCCTACCTCCAGACATGTTTAGCCAGTGAAATGCTCTCTCTTCTTCATCCTCATTCTTCGCAATGGGTTTGGACTTTAGGAAATAAAAGATCACTCTACAACAAAACAGCCCTGAAGCATGAAAATGCTATCTCTTGGGAATGGGGAAATTTTAGGGTTAAAAAACATAGTATCTCAAAAATTTCCTGTTCATATATTTCAAATCTGTTAAAAAGTCATGAAGATGAGGATAGATAGATAATAGATAGATAGATAGACCAATAGAGCCTCTCTGTGTATAGTGTAATTCTGTGGGGATTTTAAGACTTTATTTTGTTTTGCTTGACTCATTTTCTTTATTGTATGATTTCTAATACTTTCTGAAATAATATTTTATTTAATATATTGAACTCAGTGAATTATTGAAAAATGAAAAAATAGCTTTAATATTTTGACAACATAAGTGGTTTTTCTTTTAAAAGCAGAACAATTCCTAGAGCTTGTACACAACATAGCCCACAAACAGCCCCAACTTCTGAATGGCAAGCAATAGGTGTAAGAAGTTCCTGTTTGTGTTGGTTCTTATAATCTTTATGCAACTGTTGCCCTGGAGATTCACTGTATTAATTATATACTCCACTTTTTAGTGTTTTCCTTTCCTAAATTATCATATTGTATGTGTTACCATACATAATAATATGATTTTTTCTTCAGTGAATTTTACCCTGCTTTGCATTTATGTAGTTTGGAGTATGTTATGAAAAGGGCTCCAGTTACAGTTGGAGAACAGGGTCTAATAAATCACAGAGTTTGGAAATTTTATATGGGAAAAGGCATGTTCCATGCATTTGCCATTTCTAAAATATATCATTCATCCATAAAAGCATTTGGGTTATGAAAAGAGCTTATGCATGTTGATACCCCTTTTGAGCATATTCTTAAATTGATTGAGCTTTAGAAAATTCTGGCTCTATTCAGATTGCAAGACTGTTCCTGTTACTTGATCTTCTAGTATTTTCTTCCATTCACCAAACTCTCTTAGCAGTTTGGGATTGAAAATGAGAATTCTGTTTTCTTCTTTTCCCCTTAAGTAATACTTAGCGATGACTGAATTCCTCACAGTAACGCTCACAGGCATGTTGCCAACAACAGAGCATTGACTGCTTATTGCTGTTGACCCTGCTCTGCTGGACTCAGGGCTACACACCAAAGGATCATATTCTGATCTTCTCCATAGAGAAAGTCAAAGTGAAGCATGAAATGATAGCTACCTACTGTTATTCTGGTCTGATTCTAAGAATTAGACATGACCCTTCTTTTATCTTCACTTTATATAAAATTCTCCTTGCTCCTGAGGCCAACAGACTAGGAAGATAGAAGCAAAAGTAATGCCTGCAAATATTCAAGGCTAAGGACTCTGTCAAAACAAAATCTCACCATAATGCATGTTATGCATACATTTGAGAAGCCTATCTTTTTGTTCCCTTGTGCCTTTTAGGAATTCAGTTCCACAAAGAAGCTGTCAGATATCAGGTCAAACCTTCAGCTTAAGGACTTTGGGCAAGAGCTACTGGTCACAAAAGCTGAAAAAAGAAGCTAGGACTAGAAGAGCCAGCGATTGACTGAAGCTGAGCAAAGAGACTAAGCAGTGGATCTACAATAGGCAGAAACCCAGGTATTCAGAGGCAGATAGAAATTGAAGATCACAATGAAATAGCAACTTGGAAGCCATGCTGGTAAGTGGAAGTTCCAGTGCATGTGGATCCTGGGGGTCATGTTAGAGCAGAGCTCCCCCAAAGTGTGGGACCACAGCAGTGAATGGAGGAGAGAAGATTTTAGGCTTTGTTCAGAGCCACAATTCAATAAAAGTGAATTAAATGAAATTGCAATCACTTTAATTTCAAGCCTTTTCAAGAGAAAAGTCTCAATTTAAAGCTATATGTTTCATAACTCTGCACTAATTTCTTTTGTATCAGAGGAGACCAGTCTTTGGTTCAGAGGCTTTAATAATGTGACTTTCTTTTAATCACATTTATTTGATAACACCTTCTATTTATGGCAAGTGATACTTTCCATTTTAATTACATAAAAGATCCTTGTATATATATTTAATGCATATTTAAACTGAATTTATTTAAATAGTAATGTTAGGTAAATAACAGTTTTAATGTAGTGGAGCTGGTACTTAGATATGGCAAAAGTCCTGAAGATGGCACTCAGATAACAGACATTTGGGGAATATTGCTTTGAGCAGTAAGAAGGTTCACACAGTCTTGTGCTTGCACCTAAACCAGGTTTCCCCAACAATTAGAAGATTTGTCTATTTTCATATAAGACTGAGAACATTGAAGGCACATACACACACACACACACTCACACAGATGTGACTGCAACTGGTGTGGAAAAGGAAATCCACCTCCAAATTTATTCTCTTCCTATCCAATGAAAGAATTTGAAATAAAACAATAACTTCAAATTTATATTTATTGACCAGGAGCAATAATAAAAAAATCTGTCTGTTTACTTTATGTTGGTCATTTCTCTGAATTAAGTTGCCCTCCTAAATGATTCAGTTTCAGATTGTCACCGGCATTTCTCATAGTTGATGACAATAGCATTGAGTATTCCTAATTTGAGCACAGGAACTGATGCAAGATTTAAATGCCTCCATTCCACAAAAAAGTTTCCTAGTCTTATAACTCCATGAGTATAACCATAAAGCAATCATCTTCTATGAGATTGTGAAGTAGAAACCAATTAGAATAGTAGTCAATTGTCATAAATAAACCTACATTCTTATAAGAAAAGGCCCGTTATATTTTTCTTTCACATTTGATAACATGTTTCATTTTATATCTACTAATAATGTCAAACGTAAGCCCACTTTTTTAATAATTAAAATATGCATACAGAAATGCATACATATCATAATTGCAAAACTCAAGAGATTTTCTCCATTTAAACATGTTTATGACACAAGCACTCAAATCTAGAAACACCCATCACTATCTGTTATGGTCACTACAGTCTGAGAAGAATAACTACTATCTTCACTTGTAATAGTGTAGATTAATTTTAACATATTTTGTAATTTATATAAATAATACAGAATGTACTCTTATTATGCCTGGTTACATACATTCCAAAGTATGTTTTTGATATTCAATATTATGTTTATGAATACAGTTGTAGATCATTCATTTTTATGCTGTACATTATTTATAAAAGATGTTCAACTTCAGTCAGAACAGAGAATTACAAATTAAAACTATACTGAGGTACCATTTTTATGTATAAGATGGGCAAAATTACAAAGCTTAACAACAGTCTGTTGGTGAGGCCCCCATATGTACGAAAGAGGCTTTGGTGAGATCTAACATAATTACATACACATTTACTTCTTACTCATAGGAATTTACACTGTAGATACACCTATGACAATATGAAAAAAAGAAAATATTATGAAATTTAGTGCAGCATTATTTGTAACTGAAAAATATTGGAAGTAGTCAATATATCCCTACATAGGACGGTGCATGAATAAATTTTAGCACATCCTCACAATAGGGAGCTGCATAGAAGTTGTCACAGAATTGGAGAGATTTCTAAAATGTGTTTTTAAGTAAGAAAGGAAAGGGCAAAAATGCATCTATGTTATTTTGTAATTGACTTTCAATTAGTAAATGATTAATAAGTAAACCAACAAGCAAATAAATGAGCTAACAGGGAAAATAAGAAAGTTCTTCCTTGTAGCAGATGGCTAAGTAGTAAAGGTAGAAAGAAATGATCACATTGTGATGGCAACAATCATCATAATTTATTTAAGCAGGTATTATCAATAGATAATAAAATGAGTAAGTGAAAATTTGAGAGTTGAGAGGTATTTATATAGTCATAAATTTTTTCCAAACATGATGTTTATTAGTTATAAAGACAAACAAGTATAAGTACAGAAACTTTGCAGAAAACTACCCTAAGGGATCTACATTAATATTTACCAATAATAGGAAAAATTGGCCTCACACTTCACCTGATATTATGAACTGAGAAGATCACAACATTACTTTTGTGACAGCCTAGTCTACACTGCATAATCTAATCACTGTAAAACAACAGTGAACCCCAAACTGAGAAACATTTTATAAAATAACTGTCCTGTATGCTTCAAAAATATCAACATACTGAGACTCAAGGACTGCAAATCTGTTTCAGATTCAAGAAGCCTAAAGAAATATGGCAACTGGATACAATACATCACTTGGGATTTTATTTTGCTAGAAAGGATATAATTGTAAAATCAGTGAAATCCAAATTAGGCTGCCAATTAGAGAACTGTATCAATTTAATTACCTGATTTTTACAATGGTACTGTAGTTATGTAAGAGAATGTCCTTGATCCTTAGAAAATACAAATGGAAGTATTTAGGATTAATGTTTGCAAATTATTGTCCAATGGTTGTGGGGAGTATATATACATATACAGAGAGAATATAAATTACAAAATATCCATACAAAATGAATATCCACTACCAATACACATATGTGTATATATACATACATATATGTGTGTATGTAACATATACAGCAGGTCCTTGAATAATATCGTTTTGTTCTATGTCTTTTGGTTATAATGTTGATAAGAAAAAGAAATTGATTCCTAGCCAGGGTCCCTGTTTGTGTGGAGTTTGCATGTTCTCCCTATGTGTGAGTAGGTTTCCTCCCACATTCCAAAGATATGCAAATTTGATTAATCTGTGTGTCTAAATGGTCACAGTGTGAGTCAGTGTGGGTGTGTGTGAGTGCACCCTGCAATGGGATGGTGTCCTGCCCAAGGCTGGTTCCTGCCTTGTGCCCTGAGCTGCCAGGATAGGCTCCAGCCACCTGAAACCCCAAAATGGAATAAGATGGTTGGAAAATGAATGAATGAATATAAATTATTGTAAAATAAAAATCCATAAAGTAGATGATAGTCATAGAGATACATGGCAATAAATGATGTGGTATGAAAGCTCTCAGCAAACCTGCCATACTTGTGATTGTTTTTGAACTGCCTGGTGGTAGGAGGTGCCCCTGGCAATTTCAGTTTTGCAAACATTTGTTCATTGATTTAACCCGCCACAATGACCACCCACTGACTCACTCACTGATTCATCAAAAATTGAGTAAATAATGCTGGTAGTTGTTTTAATCTTGCAAACATCATTAATCTTTCTTAAATGTAATTACAGCTTATATTTATCTTAATGTTTAATATTAGAAGTATTTTAGGTCTTTACTTAGAAGCTTGGTGATGTTTTGTGATCAGAAATATGCCATGGGAACTTAAGTCTTGTTTATGCCAATTAGCCTATAGTGCCACCCTTTAGTGGGAATGAAATTAGAAAATCAGAGGCTAGGAATGTGGTAAAGGTAAAGAAGTCCAAGAACTCATGTATCAGTTGCTATAGAAATCAAGCTTTTTTTGCCAGGTGACATGTCTTTCACCTAGACCTTTTTGAATCAATCACATGCACATACGGCAAAACTTGCACTCCTGTGCTTTAAGTTGTGGCTTGGAATTGGACAGAAAATACATTTGGACATTTGTTTAAAAACGGTAGTGACATTGACCTCTTTTATCTATCCTTCAGCTCTGTTGATGACTATAAAATGGACGTTAGTTAATTGGGAGCATTCTGTACACTTACTTTTCAATATAAATTTTCCTTCCATAAAATAATCATGGTACCTTTTATATAGATTTCAGTGCCTGTTATATAATAATAATGTGTTTGAATTTGCAAGATTTGCGTGACTTTCATAAGTATTTTAAAATGGACATAGAAATTGTTTCAATATATTTACATAATCAGTTTTTAGGAGAGTTTAATATAATATACAAGCTTAATTATGTAAAAGGCAAACAGAATTTAATGAACAAATATGCTAATTGTACTAATTTAGAAATTAGGCTCAATTCAGTCTTCTTTGGAAGCTCTGAAAGTGAGTGGATTATAGTCAAACATAGAAGTTATAAATATACTGTAGTTTCTTTGAAATACCTTTCTCAGTTTCAGTGTTTTATTATCAGCATTTGGAACTTGTGTATTTTATGTAAAATACCTGTGTATTTTGCAAAGTTTAAAAATGTCATTTGATATTATCTTCAGCTTATTTTTCTCAGTAGGGAATATACAATAAGACATAGCTTGAACAGCCAAGCTGACCTTTAAATTAAAAAAAAAAATTAAAAACAAACAGTGTTAGTGTTTTTGATTTGACAGACCTCAAAGACAAGTTAAATTCCCTGCCAACAGCTAGAGGGAAAAACAAAGTGAGGTATTGTATAATTATAACATTTCTGAAGAAAATGTTGTCCCTCTGAAACCCAACACAACAAACAAAGCTTCCACTTAGGTATTCATAACTACTATTTCTTAAATCAGTGAATCAATGTGGACCATGAATGATAAAAAATACAAAGTTCTAATAAAAATTCCTTACTTGGGGGCTACAAAGAGCCTAGAAAAAAGACTTTGTTGGCAGGAAATTTCCAACAATGAAGAAATAAATTTTTTACTTATAAATCTAATCTGCCATCAACGAAATATAAGAATTCCGGTGAATGTAATTTGGGTGCAGGTGTCTATATGCAAAAGATTCTTACTTAGTAACTACTATATGCCAGGTTTCTCCAAAAATATCTATGTGAGAAAATTTTTTTTTAATTTCAGCTTATTATGGGAGTACAAAAGTTCAGGTTATATATACTGCCCATCCCCCCATCCCCCCGAGTCAGAGTTTCAAGCGTGTCCATTCCCCAGACAGTGCGCATCGCACTCATCATGTAGGTATACACCCATCCCCTCCAAAATTTTTGAATATTATGTCAGTGCCTGAGAGATAGATAAGCTGTGCTGATATTTATAGAGGGGAGAAGAATGTACAAAATACAGAAAAATATAAATTAAGAAAATGACAGGAAGAGAATATCAATTGTTAGAGAATGCAGATTATTGTACTCCATTCTCTAAATGAAGCTAAAATGATCTGGGTATTTTCTTTGATTTTTTAAAATTTAAATACAAGTCTAGTAGTCTATAGTATGTCATTTTCTGAAAGTCTTTTTCATTTACAAGAGCAATGTTTCACAGTTTTGACCCATCGACAGGTGATCTCTCTTCTTCAATGGGATTAGAATGAGAATGAAAATTTTCTGTCATATTTAAGGATCCAAACATCATAATTTCACTGCATTGAGGATAGGTCTTATATTGTTTGTAATATCGATGTATATTTTCATAGTCTTTTTTTCTCTTCCTTAATTTTAAGCAAAGGCCATAAAAGTCTACCTGGAGGAAAAAGGGAAAGGAGTCCATAAAAGCATCTTCTATAAAATAAACAAGTGTGAAATATATATACTAAAACTACATAAATTTGGTTTGTCCCTTTATTTATATTGTACATTTATTTATAGTATATGTACACTTCAATTTTATAATATTTTTAATCTATTTCAAAATAATACTTTAACAGTTTAGAAAATATATAACTAGATTTCATAAAATTATTGGTTATTTAGCAATTTTAAATGTTAGGGTAAAGGAAAGAGAGAGACAGAGAGAAGGAAAACTAAAGAAAAAGATGAATTGAGATATAGAAAACTATTTACACTGTTTAAGGAAATTTTTTTAAGTAAACATGACAGTGAGCTAAATGAAACTTTCTTTTAAAAGTTGGGTCTCCAGAGTAGCTAAAGGAAGCATCATTTCCTTTGACTCCTGTGGAGACCAGATAGCGCAGAAGAAAATCAGATTTTTCTGCAGAAAGGATGAAGGTAACTCCAACCACACTGAATCAGTTAAAGCAAACTTTATATTGGTTTTTCTTCACAAATGTCATGTCCACTGCATTTTGCCTTTGGTTTCCTTTCATTTGAAACCCTAGGAAACCTGAAACTCAAAATAAAATCCCTACCCTCTGCTCAGCTCTGTGGGTTTGGAAACTTCTCTAGGGTTTAGTTCATTTTTTCATTCCTACCAACTAGCATTAGAATTAGACACTGAACCCAAATGAAACCACAAAAATTGATCTCAAAACATCCCTGGCTATCAAGAGAGAACAAAAGTTAAGTTGATAGGTTCACTGAATGGTTCAGGGTTTTGGAAACTGTTCATAACATACTTGTTTTTATTCTTTTTTTTTTTTTAGTCTCTATTTTCAACCCCAAACTAAAGAATCTCTCAGGATTTATGGCTTCAGTTTTAGGACAGAAGCTTAGAATTTAACTAGAGAAAATTTGTTGTATAGATACTTAAGGAAAGAGAATTGTATGTATTTGAATCTTATGAAAAGAAAAATTTAAAGTTCACCTAAACTTACATCACAAAGTTGCTATAGATCTTGTAATATACAAATGAATCCCCTTATTAAGACTCAGAGTGATGGAATATCACTGACTCACTTGCTATTAATAGCTTATCCAAACTATAATAGGTGGTGTGCAATATGTATTTAGGTATTAAATAACTTGACAAATGTAAAATACATTTAGTGTTTTTGGAGTAGTTAAAATTGTAACTAAAATATAAATAAAGATTACTGATTTTGCATTGAATAATAAGAACAAAAATTACAATTATTAGTACATTGTCAGTGATTCATTGTGGACATGGCAAAAGTAGACAAAAAGCAAGCTATGCTCCTTTCTTCTACTTTGAAAATAACCTATCAATTTTCTTTTCTACTATATCTGACCTAAGGAATAATGGTCATCTGCTGTTCTCATAACTGTACTCCAATAACGGCTTCCCGTTCAAACCAATATCATTTTTTTTTTGTTTAAAAGCAACATCAAAATCAATATATCTTCAATTAGCCAGATGCTTTTTAGGATTAAATTTGGATTCAATTTAGCTCCCTAATAACCACCCCGCCCCCCACACACACTTTTGTGGCTTAACAAAATAGGAGTTTTATTTATTTATTTATTTTCACAAAACAAGAAATCTGGAATTATAAATAAGGACAAGCAGAGTTGTTAAGGTAATTAACCAAGGACATACGTATTTCATATTTTTTCTCTTTTACTCTATAACTTTTCCCTCAACATTTTTCTAGGAAGGAAGGAGCAGATAAGGGTTGGCCGAAAAAAAAGAGAAGTTTTCCAGTTTTCTAGTGTGGTAAAAATATATAAAATGAACTTTATCCTCTTAACAATTGTTAATATTTAAGTGTGCAGGGCAGTATTGCTATTCATGTCTCTATCCCTTTTAATGAGCTTTCTTGGAATTTCCATCCAACAATATCCACTTATTTTAGTTTGGCCAGAACAGCATTACATGACAACTCTCTAGAGGATTACAGACCCTAAAGCCAAATATTTTAACTGGACATAATATCACCCTTAAGTTATTAGAGATATTTTATTAAGGCAGAATGAGGGAATAGATGTTCTATATAGAAGCAACAACCAGCACTGTTTATTGATTACAGCTGATTCCAATAAAAGAAACAATAATGCTTGCCCTTTACTTTTATATATCTAATAATTATGAGGCATATAAAAAACTGTTGAAAATTTTTCAGAAACAAGGGAAGATATTACTTTTTAAATTGCAGAAGTACATTGCACAACAGGATAAATAAAAATAAATTCAAACCTAAACACTCTAGCAGAACTTTAGGGGAAAAAAAACAAAACAAAGAAAAAGAAAAAGTAAGATACTCTAAAAGCAACCAGAGAAAGAGGGTAAAGAAAAAAAATCACAGAATATTTATAAATGAACAATTATTTGATTGAGAGCAGACTTCTCTTCTGCAACCGTAGAGTCCAGACAGGAACGACATATTTCTTTTATTTATGCTCATAGAAAACATCTGTCAACATAAAATTCTTTCATTCATGAATAAAGGTAAAATAAAGACCTCTTTAAATAAAGATTTTTTCTGTAGTGTACACTGTGGTTGACACCCAATACCCATTTTACACAGACTAGTCCATTGAGGCATTATTCTTCCATTCTCCTTTTCATTATATAAATGAATCTCATCTGAATTTCAGTTCCTGTACCCAGTGACACAGATAAAATTAGAATCTCTGGGGCTGGGAACTAGGCATCAGTATATATTAGAGCTTCTGAAATGATAAAAATATGGAATCTAGGTGAGAACCACTACAGTAAATAGTTTGGAAAACTCAGCTTTAAGTTCCACTAAAGACTATTGCTGTTCTGGGTACAGATTGTATTTTGTTGTTGTTGTTTTTTTCCTGAATTACTTCAATTATACCAAAAGGAAGAATTTTAATATGTATGGATGTGGGGGAAGTCCTCCCTTTCGTCCACTGAATTAAACCAAAAGGAAAGATGTCCAAAATGATGCTGGCAATTATACCAGCAGAGTGTCATGATAAAGAAATAAATAAAATTTCAGTCCTTGATAACATAATTGAGCTATGAATGAAAAAATGCATTATTTTTGGACTTTGATCCATAATATCATAACTTTCCTTAATGGTTTATTCACATTGATTTAGGTCTCTATAGTTGTTGTTTGTACTTGTAAGAATACACATTGATGTATTTACAAATCATAGAACCCTCAGAAAAGAATCACACAAAAAATTACATTCCAGACAAGAAAAAAATTGAACCGAGAACCACAGAGCAAGATACAAGGAAAACTGAGGAGAACACAAAAACTAAAAATGTAGGGAAAACCAAAGAGGCAACAGTAACTACTTGGGGGGTGAAAATTATCCTAGATATAACTAAAATAATAGACTGAAATAATATGTATTGTGTAAAGAAGGTAATTTAAAATGTTGTACAGACTAGTTTTGGTGGCAGAATAGAATTTCTGATCAAGTATAGAATTTTCCATGCTGTAGATGCATGTTAGAAAAATAAGGCTAAATCTTTAAAAAAAAAAAAGGCTGAAATATAGAGAAGAGAGAGAATAAAGAATAACATGATAAATTCAAGAAAAAGCAATGAATGAACAGGGAAAATAAAGTAGAAGCATAATACATAGAGAAAAATAATAGTGGAAAAAGTACAGATGTATTAGAAACAATAATAAACTGTCTCAAGATAAATAATGACCATCTATAAAAATATTCGGTTTAGGTAAAAAATTTTAAAATATTACAACATCAACTTTAAAATATGCAATAGAAATATTGAAAGTATGGAGGAGATGGAAGCACTATTTCAAGATAAAAAAACTATATATATAAATATTAACATCAGATATAATGTTTTTAGAGGAAAATTATGGATATAAAGAGGATTATTATTTTTCTCCATATTTTGCTACTATACAGTGGAGGAAAAAATGGTCATATAGTAGTTGATCAAAAAATTAATTATCCAGTTAAAAATAATCCAACATTTCAGGAAGAATTTTTTAAAGTATAACCACATATTCACTATATATAGTGATATATATACTATATATATATGTGAGTGTGTGTGTGCATACACATAGATGTAAAAGAAGATAATAATTGACTTGTATACATACAGGGAAAATCTTGTATTTCTTTTCCATGAAATTGGTTTAGTAGAGAAAAATGAAGTAATGCAATTAAAAAATTAAAAAGCACAGACGGCAACCTTGACTCAATAAGCAAACAGAATCCTGTTCAACAATTAGGGGAAAAGCTGTGTGAGGACACAGAAAGAAGGCCATCTCTCTGCAAGCCAAGCAGAGAGCCCTCAGGAGGAACCGAATTAGCTAGTACCTAGATCTTAGACTTCACAGCAAAAGCATATTCATGAAAAAAATCAAAATGTAGTATTTGAGAACCTCATACATAATATTTAAAAAGCCTAGAGGATATTTAGTAATACAAAATATGTTCTGGAACTTTATAGAGAAAATCATAAAATTTATTTTAAGATATATACAACTATTCAAAACAGGTACATTCTATACTCCTATGTGGAGAAACTGAGTATATTAATGATGTCAATTCTCTCAAATTAATCTGTAAGTTATTTGTAATTTGAATCAAAATCTCAGTAGAACTTTTTCCTGAATTAGAGAATCTCATCCAGGAATTCATATGGAAGAATAAAAAGCCAAATACAGACAAATGATTTTAAAGAAGAAAATTGTGTTTGCATGGGGAGGAGAAAGAGGTTCACTTGGCCTGCCAGATATTTAGATTTGGTGTAAAGATTTAGTAACTGCAAATCAAATGATATTTGTAGAGAGATTCAAGAACTGAATATAACTGACAGCTCAGAAGAAACAAATCATATAGCAACTTGATATATGATAGAAGTAGAACTGATTTTATGTAGAATGGATAATTTAGTCTAGTCAATAAATGTCATTGATACCTTTGGCTACACATATGAATAAATGTTTCCTGTTTTACACAGTATTCCAAAACAAGGTTCAGATGAATTAATGAAATAAATGTGAAAATATGGGCAAGGAAGAAATCTGGATGATTTTTTTATATATATATATTAAAATATAGTTCTTTAGTTATGAAACATAATTCATTTTTGTTTACATTTCCCAGGTTATTTAGTTGCTGCTACATTTTTCCTAATTAAGATGTAAAAAAAAATCTCAACATATGCAAAAGGATCTCTGTAATTCTTGTTGGTAATTGATAAATTGGAAGCTTCATAAAAAGAGGATTAGAAAAATAATGTCTTCTGCAGTGCTACATTGGAATACTGTTTAGCTTTTAAAATGAATAAACTAATTTTAAATATAACAACATGAATACATTTCAAAAAATTAATGTTGATTTTATAGTATTGCAAGAAAATGTTTATACGATGATAGCATGTTAAATTAAAACACATACTTACCATCATATATGTATATAGTTATGTGCATATGGTTATTTATACAATATATAAATGAGTGAAATATGCCAACCTAAATATAATGGTTTCATCTGGGATAGGAGTAGGGAAGTGGCATAAGTGAGGTAGGTTTTACTTATAATTTTTCATGTATTTAATAATGAAAAATCAGTATCAATTACAACAAAATACTGGCATTTTAAAAATCTATATTGTAGGTACACAGGTTCCAAGCATATTAGATCCTTTATGAAACACTTCATAATTAAAAGAGTTTTAAAATATAATGAACTTATCAGTACCAATTTCACAACAGAAATTAGACATATCTTACCAAAATAATTTTTTGAATGTGATGGCATTCCTTTATATATTACCTAATTGTCATCAGTCATCAACTGAAAGTCAAATCAACACCATTTTTAAAGCATAGCTATGATAGTCAGTTTAATGTGTCAGTTTGTCTAGGCTATACTATCCAGTTTCTCAAACACTAATCTAAGTATTGCTGTGGAGATATTTTGTAGGTGTGTTTAACATCTACAATCAGTGGATGTTAAGTAAAGGAGATTATCCTCAATAATGTGAGCAGGCCGCATCCAATTAACTCACAGGCCTCAAGAGCAAAATTGAGGTTTCACTGAAGAAGCAGAAATTTGTCTCAAGACTTCCACATCAGCTCATGCGTGAGAGTTTCTAGCCTGCCACCCTTCCCTGAATATTTCAGACTCACCAGCCCCCACAATCATGTAAGCCAATTCTTTGAAATAAATGTCTTCATATCTGCCTCTGTGTGTGGGGGGGGGGCGGTCCTATTGGTTCTGTTTCTCGGAGACCCCTGACTGATACCTTTGCAAATCATGATTTTATATCAATTAATTAATAAATAGATTCATAATATTGTATAACTTTATTTTAATTCAGCTTAACTTTAAGCAATTGTGTATGAGCGTGTATGTGTTTGTGTGTGAATGTGTGCATGTATGTGTGTGCATATGCATATGTGCATTTTCTACTATGCCAGGGGATGTTATTGCTGAATGTTTGTGTATTTCAATAGCTCCTTCCGTGTAGAAAACTGCAAGTTACTGACCCAATATCAATCCATCAATCCCCCACTTCTCTGCAAACAAAACCACAATTTGCCCAGGTATGCATCCACCAAGCAATGTGACTCTAGGCCCAGCTGAGGGGTAAAATTTGTAAATCTGAGCCAACCTTAGTAATTTCATTTCTCTTTCTGTGATTGATTAACAGCTGCACCCATAACTGATTTCTGGGCAATGATACATCGAGCAGTCTGCTGGAGGGTCTACAGGAAAATGTTAATAGTCTCCTAAGAGACACTTGAAGATATAATCCGTTTTCTCCCTCTGAATATTGCAATGTCTAGATGAAATACCTGGAACTATGGCAACCATTGTTCCAACATGAGGAGAGCTAGTCTGAATTGATCATTGAACATTCCTTTTGTGATATTTTACACTTCTATACTTTTAAGCTAATCTAGGCTAGACATTTCTGTTACTTGTGGCCAAAGTCATGCAAACTTCTATATACTTTTATGTTTATTTGGAAATTGTGACAAAACATGTAATTTTCCAACTACCAAGTACATTGCATTTCAATTAATAAGGTAATTTAAGACTCAAACATAAACACCATAATATTGCAATATATTCATCGAAACCTAATATTTTGGTAGCAATTCTTCAAAGATCCAGTTTGAGTGAATTCAACTAATGACACTTAATTGTGGAGTTTTATTTTTTTGTTGGTTTTGGTCAACTGAAGGCATTATTAATGTGGAATGCAAATGGATATGGATTCTAAAAAGCAGTCATTCCAATTCTACTCTCATAATACTAATAAAGTATAGACCAACCTTTGTCAACTACTGAAAATACTTCTCATCCATGTCTAATTAATTATGTAGACTGATAGAAATCTCTTTGTGGAACAGAATATTTTCTTATCTGATTGCTCACCTTTGACTCTTTTCCAAATTAGGAGAGTTTATGGAAGAGTTACCTGAGAGGCTATGCCACTAAATAATCATTTTTATTTGTATAATGCCTAAAATAGGAATGTTAACTGTTCTGTATTTTTGTAAAAATAGAATGTAATATGGTCTGTGTATTCTCTTGCTATGGATATAAGCTATATAGTAAAATTAAAAAATAACAGCAACAACAATCAAAATAACTTTTTAACTTGTTAACTTTTTAAAGGCCTCAGACCTAATAGCTGTCTCTATTAATTGTACCTGCCTTAATTCACCTAGCTTCTGTGCATTTTTATATAACTGTATTTTTTTCAATAGGGTGAGAGAGAAGTACTTAACTGTTTATATTTCATTCTAAGTTGGCATGATATTATGCATGTCACCTATGAGGTACACTTTTAATTTTTAATGTGCTATTTAGGTAGTAAAGAAGTTGACTTAACTTAATATTCTAAAATATAATTTCATCTACTAAAGTGGAAAAAAAGAAGGGAGTTTCTTAATTGTCATTACTGTATAATACTCCAATAAATAACTGATGGCAAAATATATTCAAAAATATGTTGCTGCTCATAGTTTCATGGGTCTTCTGTTTTTTCTGATTTTTTAAAAGAATTGTTTTACTATGGAATAATTCAAACACTCAGAAATATAGAGAATAACTTAATAAATTCTCAGATACCCACAAGATGGTTTTACTAGATATCAACATTGTGTGATAATTGCTTCCAATTTTGTTTAAATTAATAAAATAGCACAGATGAGGCTGAAGCAATCTGTGCATTCTCCTGACATCTACTTCTCATTTCCTTATACTGAGGTTACCATTATTTTGAATTTTCTCTTTATCATTCTCATGAATCATACAATTTGGCTTAGGCTAAGTTATGCAGTGATAACTAATGGCCAGTGAAAGTGGCTTGTAACTCAAAGGTTTATTTCTTACGTTGAAATTAATCATTGGTGAGCTATAGCACTACTCTGTGTCGTGTTTACTCTGAGTCTCTGGCTGACAAAGCAGCTCCTATTTGAGAGGTCACCTGTTCTGTTACTGAAGGAAAAAGAGAGATACAGAACAAAAACTGGCTCTTAAAATTTCAGCTTGAAAGAGTCATAATATATGCCTCAGTTTTTCACTGATTAAAACAAATCATATAGTGATTCCTAAAATAATCTGGGAAGGGATATATTCTCCTTTTATAAGCAGAGGCTCATGACAAACCTTGATTAAACAGAACAGGAACAAGGAATAGAATGTTTTTAAAAATAACATTAGATATCAAAACCAAATTAAGTAAAACTACTAAATGCAGAGTCATGCATATGAAGGATGCATAATATTATTTTACATGTTATTAAACATAGTGTGTTATACATAGTTTCATAACTTGTTCTTTTTAATATATTTTTGAAATGTATGCAATTAATAGAAATATAATAATTTGGAATATTTATGGTTACTATTTTATATTTGAGATTTCAAAAAAATTATTTTACTTTTGGAGGATATTTAGTGACATGATTTCATTCTTTTCCTCTTACAAACAATATTGCCATAAAATTCTTCCACTGGTTTTCCTAAGTATTTTGTACAAGAATTTCTCTAAATGGGATAAATAGAAGTGGAATTGCTAAGTATAATTTTATATGTCTCCAATTTCCACGTTTTTATCCAAATATCACAAAATAATGTATCTCTCCTATCATTAATATTACTAATAAGTAATTTCATAACTTTCTTTTCAATATTTATCACATTTATTATCTGTAACAACCTGGCTTCTGGTGGAGTCTTATTGTAATTTGCCTTTTTCTGGGGAGGATGAATATTTTTTCATAGGTGCTCGAAACATACAAGTGTCAAACAGCTTTTCTCTCCTGTGAGTTTTGTTCCATAGAAGATGGAGGCCATTTTCATATTTTTGATTCATAAAATTATAGCATTAATTTTGTAGGTTAATCTGAATGGCATATAACTTAAATCTCAGTCTTGTATGTATTGTCATTAATGTGAAAAAGTTATTTTTATTGCACTAAAGTGCTGCTTTAACCAAAATCTAAAATATATGGCATTAGCTAGAGACTAAGCAAAATATGTTTACACTACTAAAAAAGGCTGAAAAATGACAGTCTATGCCATGTAGTGGTGAAACATTGGTAAAACTGTTGCCTACAATAACTTAGAAACTAAAAATGTTACTAATGAACTTTTGAATTTGAGTGAAGAGATTGCTATGCTGGCTGAAAATAAGGTACTGCAAGGAAGAGATAAACTCAGAAAAGAAATCAGAAACTTAGCAAGCAGAATTTAGGGGAAATATAAAGGAGTTATAATTTTCTGGTTTGGAAAATAAAACTGTTTCTCATCTCTAGCCTCTCTAGTCAGATAGAGAGAGAAAGTTTAAGAAAGATTTCTCATCAGAGTTGAAAATAGAAAATAACAAACACAAATGTTTATTGAGCAACTACCATGCTTCAAGCTATTAGATAAACCCAGGGAATACTCAGTAAGTAGAAAATACCAAAGCATTCACTTTCTTAATGAATAGAGAAAGGAGTTAACTAAATAAAGCCAAGGTATGCCACTTAGTCAAACTCAGTTCAAAGTGTAGAAAATAGAAAATGCATTTTTAGAGAAAGCAATGCAAAGTCAATGTCAACAGTGTGGATAAAGAGTGAAGTAAAGAATTATGATCATTAATGCAATGAATCTAGCAGTTGTCTCTCCTCCCTCCCCAACACTATTATTCACAATCCTCCCATATACAAAATAGTCTCATCTTCCACCAAAAGCTCTGCAAAGTATTATCTTGTATTACCAAGTCTCAGGCTTGAAATCTAGGATCTCATAATATGTCCCATTTGGATATGGCTTTTCTTATTCCAGATGCATGAAATGAACACACAAGTTGTATGCCATACACACACACACACACACACACACACACACACATTCATGAATGCACATAACTAAGACTGAATAATTGTAATAAACACAACTATTGAAATAGGAAAGAATAAGAGGAATATACCAGTCAATGGCCCTTTGAAATTTTGAAATCATGTGGTGCAAATTTTGTCAAATTCTCTCAGTCTGGGGATGTGCAACTTTTTAATTGATTCACTGTTATTTCAAAGAGGTTTCAAGAACTAAAAATAAATTTAATGTATCCATGTTTCATATTGTATAGCCTGTAAAGTGACATTGTCATACTTGCCAAACACTGTTACATTTGGACTATCTGTTCACATGCTCTATGCTTTATAACGATTCTAGAAAAGAGAGGTAAGTAAACTAGATATGTTTAAAATCCACAGCATTTGGCATTTCGTAAGGCTTATATTAACCAAATAATAAATTCACCAATTTCCTCTATGAAGTAAATTTGTTATTTTTAAAATATTAAGAATATTAAATGGTATATATTCATATTAAAAACAAAATAATATAACTGAAAATGTTAGTAACAAACAGTCAGAAGCACAATAAGAGAATTTGCTACATCTAATAAATAAAAGTTTAACAATTTCCCTTTAGTATACACAAGCAATATGTTTTTACACCAAACTTGTTTTGAAAGTTGATAAACTACACCTGTAAAATTTAAATCTTGTCTTTACTAATTCACTGAAGCTTTTGGTACTATGAGATATCGTAAATGTCTGAAAACTTAAATATTTTGAACTTAATGAATATTCACGGATTTTTATAATACAATAAACATATAATTTGACCAGAAGACCAAAAAAAAAAATTGTGGTGGTCTACAATAACAAAGAAAAACTGAGACTTTCTTATCTTGCTTTCTATGCTTTGGAACCAAAATAATCTATAAGCAGAATACAAAACAATGCTTCTTTTTTTCAAAATGAAAATTCTGGATAGTCTTTTACTAAGGCTTCATAGCCTAAGTATGTTATAAAAATTGCTGGGCATTTTCAGAGCTTTTTAACATGGGGAGTTTTATTATTATCCTATGAAATGTAATGGATTTTAGTAACTCTTTGTGTGCTAGTAGTGGAACTGCTGGCAGCATAACAAATGGAAGTGTGTGACTCAGAACTTCCTGGGTTTTCACGACATGTCCAATTGGGAAATATTTTTCCGTTATCATTCCATGACAATCACAATTATTTATGGTATTCAACATTTTTCTTGGAAGGTTTTTTTTGAGGGGATATTCAACTAAAAGTCTCATATTAGCAAGCTATTCCAGTTTGGCATGGCAAAAAATGGCCCTAACACTATTTATAATGGTTTAATTATATTAAATATATTGAATGTGTTGAGCTGTATTTGGGTGTTGTCAGTTTTTGTTCCTAAATCAGATTACTATATTTTTGAAGGAGCTGTGGTTTATTAATTTTTATACAGAATAAATGATACTTTAATTCAAATATGTTGATAAACTGGGAGGAGAGGTGAATAAGAGTGATCTGAAACTTTTATTTTCCTTTTTAAGCAAGTTTATACCCTCAAACCTATGACAGAAGATAAGAGAAATTAACATGTCATTTATGTCAAATAGTGATTCCCTGGGTAGAGATAGCTTCATGGGCTGAGTCTCTATGTCATAAAGAACTTTGAAGAGAAACAATAATAATCTTGTATCTAATACCTACATAATGAGTGCGATGCACACTGTCTGGGGAATGGACACTCTTGAAGCTCTGACTCGGGGGGATGGGGGGGCATTGGCAATATACATAACCTGAACTTTTGTACCCCCATAATAAGCTGGAAAAAAAAGGTGACCATCTGAAAACAAACAAACAAAAAAAGAACTATGGATAAATATTTCTGCTGCTCCCTTTCAGAGTACCAGTTTTCTTGCCCTTGGCTAAGTGATCAGGGGCTGTATGTTTATCTTTCTCGTCCCTAGCTTACAGAATATGAGATGTAAGCTCAGAGGTGTTGCAAGACAAATCTTCAAGAGTCTGTCATCCTTCTGAGTATATCGTGAGCAGAGGCAATGACTACGTTTGTTCTGAAATATCTCTTTTAGAGTGTATGGGTAGTTAACAGCCTTGGAAGACAGAGATATTGTCACTTCTTTGATGCAAAGGGCAGGTATACTTACAGCCTTGGAAGATAGACATAGTTTCACTCTCTGGATACTTTGTTCCGGTACTCTCCAGAGCAAAAGACAGACATGCTTACTGTCCACAGCCACCACTGCATGATATCTGTATATCATCTGATTGTCTTTTCATTTCCCTGGGGAACTGAGGGTTGAAGCAATTAGATCAGGAAATGCTGATACACTAATTACTGCTATTACTATGAGTAATAAAGCATTCTTTGTCTCTGATCCAGGTGCCTCATGTCTTCTGTGGCTGTTCATTCAACTGTCCTAGACTAACTTGTTAGCTTGCAAGTCAGATAAGATCTCAGATCCTGTACATTCTTGACAGAAGGAAATCTCTTTTTCCCTTGTTTCAAATTTGGTTCCATGGTACCTCCTTCAAAATTACACAGCTATGCTCCACCACCTCACTCACCTTTCCCCAGTTTCTTGCAAGACTTGGCTATGTATCTTGCCTTGACCTGCCACCTCACTATTTTGAAAATATTGAAATGGATCTTGTTTAACTTATTTTAAGTGAATTTATGTCTGAAGATAAATAATTCCTTGACAGTGCTAACTTTATGCAATAGAGTTTTACCCAATGAAATAAAAAGTTATATTCACAAAACTTCAAAAAATTAATGCATTTTGGCTTTTCAACTGTGAAAGCCCAGAATTCATTTTTACATATTTTTTTTTCCTTTGACCTTAAAACCTCTGATGTCAAAAGTGTATTACCAGCCAATGTTAGAATTCATACTTTTTCAGTAGGGGCATTTGAGTATGAGGGACTATTAAGCCAACCCCATTTCAAAATGGTTTGTGTTGGTGCTACAGATCTATTCAAATTATAGTCTGCTTCATCACAGAAATTCCCTTTCAGCTTTATACATCCTGAAGCTACATTCATGTCAGTGTGAATTGTTCTCCTTTATGTTTCTAATAAGATTCAAGATATTCAAAAATCTGCTATAATTTGATTGCTAATTCTGATATGTGCTTTGATGCACTTTCATGTTTATTACTTGCATTTAATGACTGCAGATGGGTGGAAAAGTAACACAAGTCAATGCCTTCCTCTCTTGGGTGCTACTAATTGTAACTGATATCTAGTCCTGGGTATTAATATCTGACAAATAAATTTGACTTGTATTCTAGTTTGAATTAATTATTTTTGCTATAAATTGTGATGTGTATTTGATATGATAATAAATTGTCAAGGCTTAGAGTATCATACAAAGTGAATTTATATCATAGAGGCTAACACTGGTCTTTGAAAACACTACAGCTGGACAATCCATTGCACAGCCAAGTTACAGCATGTAGATGCCTGTATTTGTACAGGAAAATGGGCCTGATGGTACCCTCAATATTACCATATATGCTTTTCAAAATAACAAAAATAGTCCAAAGAATTATTTGTTGGCTTATTGATTCAGGCAAATGTTATACAGTTGACCCAGAAGCAGCACAGGAGTTAGGGGCAATGACCCTTGTGCAGCCAAAAATCTCTGTATAACTTTTGACTCCCCCAAAACTTAACTACTACTAACCTACTGTTGACCAGAAGCCTTACTGATAACACAAACAGTTGGTTAACACATATTTTATGTCATCAGTATTCTATATGTTATTCTCACAATAAAGTAAGCTAGATAAAAGAAAATGTTATTAAGAGAATCATAAGGAAGAGAAAATACATTTACAATTAATTAGGTGGAAGTGAATCATCATAATGATCTTATCCTCACCGTCTGCACACTGAGTAGGCTGAGGAGGAGGAGAAAAGGGAGAGCTTGGTCTTGCTGTCTCAGTGGTGGCAGAGGCAGAAGAAAATCCACCTGTAAGTGCACCTGTGAAGTTCAAACCTGTGTTGTTTAAGGATCAGCTGTACTATAAACATTTTTAAACATATTTAAACTGGTTTTTTCAAGTTTAAGAGATATAAAAATTTTTGTAGTATTATAGTCAGTGCTACATAATTTCTACATTTTAGAGTTAAGGAAAGTAAGTTGTAAAGAATGATGGTTTCCTAGCTTATAAGGACATTTAATATGGCATCTAATACTATAATTCTGTAATTCTGGTTCAGCGAACTATAACAATAGCATCAAAATTACCATATTTGTGCATATATATGTAAACACATATAATATATAATTTACTTATATACATTCATATTTACACACACACACACACACACACTCTCTCTCTCCTTGGCTCCTTCCAAGAAATTCCATATTAACCAGTACAGAATCTGTGTCACAAAACTATTTTTTAACTGCTTAGGTAAGTCTGAGTCATGGCTAGATTTGCAAACACTGCTCTAGGTAACATTGCCTTTTTCAACAGAGGAACATGTTCATAACCAGATCACAGAAAAAGAAAGAGTGCTTCCAAAGGAAGTGGAAGTATGAAACAAGCAATGCTATGCAAAGTTGTTGAACGAGGTATACACTTTGTTGACAGTCATCTTTGTGGGCAATGTAAAGGTACATTGGAAAGTTTTCTAAAAATCTAGGCACTTATTGTACCAAGCTTATGTTAATCTTTTTCATTCAACAATTATTTGTTGGACCTTATATTACCTACCAGACAGAGGTATGATGATGCATAAAAATATCTAGTGGGAGATATTTTTAAAATAATGACACCAATAAAGATTTAATTAAAAGAGAGGTGATCTAAAGGACAGATAAGAGCATAAAGCAAAATAAGTGACCTAGAGCTCAGAGTGTGCCAAAATTTCCTGAGGCTATGTTGATGATCTAAGATCCAGAGAATATACGTAACCCAAACATTTTTAACCCTGTAATATTCTGAAATAAAAAAAATACTAAAAAGTGCAAACTAAAAAAATAATAAGATCCAGAGAATAAGGGGTAATAAAACATTTGAAGAAAGGGAGAGAAACAACAATTTGGAAAAATTTCCTATGATAGAACAATTGTTAGAACATTCAAGGAACAAGAATAAGTCAAGATGGAAAGAGTGTTCAATGTTATGGCTAAAGATCAGAAAGTGTTAATTGGCTGAATACCCAGAGAAAAGGAATAGAGAGCAATGACACAAAAGAATAAGACAAATACCACCTATTGATTTAGTGCACATTTAGTGGGCTGTTATTATATGGCGGGTCCTTTCCTCAGTACTCTTATATATGAAATAATTAAAAAAGATCACCATCTGTTTCAGAAGACCAGATGTGTATTTGAAATAAATTTGTGAATAAGACTATAAGAAACAATAAGTATGTTATATTTGGGTTTGATAATTTGATAAAATATTAAATGGCTTTCAAAAACTAATAAGGCTGCGTATAGTAGGTATTACCATCTTCAGTACAGGAACTTTTGCAGAGTTGCTAGGGGATAGATTTTTGTTTTTAGCATTCAGCGGCCTTGAGAATCAGTTAGCAAATATGAGAGAGAGAATGACACATACTGGTGAAGTAAAATGGGGAATTGCTTAAATAGAGGATGGAAAAGAAAACTTTTTTTTTAATAGTTGATTTCTTCATATGACAAGTTTTAATTTATTTTTTTATTTCAAAATATTACAGGGGTACAAATGTTTTTGGTTACATGTATCAACCATTATCCTAAGTGAAGTATCTAAAGAATGGAAAAACAAATACCACATGTACTCGCTATTAACACTGGAACTAATCAATGAGCACACGTCCACAGAGGTAAGTAAAACTCAGTGGAGATCAAGCAGGTGGGTGGCAGGAACGGGCGAAAACCTACCTAATGGATACAACGAACATTATCTGGGTGATGGGCACACTTACAACCCTGAATAGAGAACTTTTATTAAACTTAAATTTCTAGACACTTGTGTTGGTAACAATACAGCTACAGTTTACTGCATTCAATTATTGTCACAAATTGGCGAATGACACTTGCCAGCTATCTAATCATTTAGTATATTTTTTCACATTCAAGCATAGATGACAATTTAGTTGAATAGTTAATGTCAGAAATTTATTCAATTTTATCTCCAACCATATGTACAAATATAAGTTAGATGACAAACAGGAAAAAATTATGTTTGCATCTCTGTTTCTATCTATTTTTCAAATAGTTCAAATGAATCAAGGATTGCCTCGATTTCTGGCTGAAACATGAAAATATAAATATAAGTAAAATGTTCTAACTGGTTCAAATGCGTAGGGCATATCCCCTAGACAATTTACCAAAGGTCAAGATTATACTTTTGCCAATAAAAACAGTAAAAGTACATTTCATGTACTTTGTGGACTCCTACTCCACGCTTTATAGACACAGCCTACATAATTTGCCCTGTAGGAAGAGATTATAAAACAACTGTTGTGAGGTTTTTATTCTTTATCCTTTTCTAATCTTTTTTCCTCTTAACCATTTCTTCATGAGAAACTCACTTTTTAAAAAATAAATAAGTGATTGATATTTTTTGACAATTCACTAAATTATCTGATCACTTAGTTTTCTAACAGAATCTAATTCAAACTGTAATTTTCATCTTAACACTGTAGATTAAAGTAATTTCACACCAGAGGAGGAACATGTTAGATTAAAATATCACAAGTATGATAGAAAATATAGAACCTGCAAAAAAGTAGTTCTGAGGGAAGATAATTTTGACTTCTTATGTTGAGGGGAGGTTCCTTGTATATCCTGTAGGCTAAATAGAGAATTTATACTTTCTTTTGTCCTAGAGGAAATACAAGAAGGAAGATTCAGGTAAGGGTTTCTAACTTGTACCTTCTACCTGGGGAAGTGTTCTCTAATACCTCTATTGCTATGCAATTTCAACTCTGCATTGAATGCTCTGTGTGAAATGAGGGCTCTCTCTGCAGCCTTTTTAAAATGCAGTTTTAATCAGTAACATGACTTTCTAGTTTTATTTTACATAAGACACTACACTATTACCAAATATAAGTAGAATTGAAATAACTCCATCTAAAACATGAAATAATTTTGTACTGATTATTTTTTCTGCAATTTACTATTTTTTCATTTTGTTTGGGTGAATATGTGCTACGTAATGAATTAAATATACTTTCTAACATGCTGATTCATTTTCCAGGGTTAAAGGTGTATGCTTAATGATTTCCATTATAGTTAATATAAACATTGACCTGATTGAATGCAGAGATCCTTGTATATCATTAAATGGCCACGGATTTATCACTCCTCTAGAGGTTTTGCTCTTGGCATCTGATTATAAAGCACAGGCCAATGTCTACTTTTATTTACTTATTTTGATTTCCTGTTTGAATCTCTGCACTGGCACTCCATGCAAGATTCCCTGCTGTTTACATGCTTTGTAGCATTTATTGTCTTAGTTTTCCTCCCAGTGTGGCACCATGGTCCAGCTGCATGATATACTTTTCCATACAAGGCCAATCCACATCTCCGTCATCACTCGATCATCCTGGACATGGTTCCTATAATGTTGTGGTGCAACAGGGAGGAAAGCAATAACCAATGCCCGTAGGATTTTTCATGTTGGTGCGGAATGCTAATGAAATGCACCGTACGCTTCTATGAGCCACAGTTTATTCCTTAAATCTATGCAAGACAGTAAAGTTTTGGTTTGAAGATGATTTTACCTAGCAGAATATTCCTCTGGAGAAATTAACGGGACAGAGTCCTTTCTAGGTTGTTCAAAATCCACATTGGCACTCCTCTTACTAGAGCATTTATTAAAACAAATGTCTTTTGCCTCCCAATAACCAGGCTGAATTAACACCTTCCTTAAAGAGAATAAGGTTGATATGCTAAAAAGACAGGAACTTTTGACATAGATGATAACATATTATGCCAATTTATTAATATTATAATTTTATTAAAAAGAGAAAGGAAATAGTTGAGAGTTATTGCTAAATAATGAGTAGACAGATTGTTTCCTTCTATATCAATATCCTCTGTATAATGTAGCTCTGTGTCATTGATGTAGTTTCTCCATTTCTGTGATTTCTGGTGTTTAATCACTATATTTTATGAATAGAATCCATATTCCAATTTCAGAAGTCTTAACAATTAAAAGAAAATTACATAGAGATAAAATTATTATTTAATACTCATTTAAATTTAATCCATTACAAGAAAATGTATTATGTGTCCATAATATGAGAAAAATGGAAAAAAGTGCATTTGAGCTCTATAACAAATTAGCAATATTTTGGGAACTTCTGTTTGAATAATGTTTTAAGATGCTTATTTGTGGTCTCTTTCTATAAAAATTTTAATTTGTGTTAATAGTTGCTAGGTGAAAAGGTAATGTTAAAATTGGTTAGTAGAAAGCACAGTGGATTGAGAAATATATGTGATCAAATGGAATATGTTATAATTATATAATTACAGATAATTATTATTTTACATAAATTTGTTAGTGTATATAATATGCTTAGATAATATATAATTAATAATATATCCCTTTATATAACATAGTCTAAAAATGATTCTTTTTCCTTTGGCTATATTTGGTTTTACCTAGAGTTTTCAAAGTACCCAGGGCCTAAACTGACAAGATACACTTATTTAAAGATAATAGAAAAATATGGACAGTTTTTGTGAGGTCATTTTGAGAGATTTTTATTTTATGGAAGATAGAAATGAACTGAGTATTTCTTTTATCTATTCTTAAATGTTAGAAAAATAATAATTTCAAATAATATAGAACACAGAGAACATATAGAATTTTATTTTTCTGGCTTTATACTCATCTACATGTGTATATATTCAGTTTAATGTTTCATTGCCTATGGGTCTCACAGCATTCATATCACTATAAAAATTAAGCAGTTTTCTTTATGGATTTATTTTAGGATCTATCTCATGAGTCTTCCACATTAGATACTCTTGAATGTTAATAATTTATAATTAACTATTAAGGCAAAAAGTTTAGTAAGAATGAAAAACACTGGAGGCATAAAATATGCACATAAAACAGAAGTATAATTTTATGAGTTGTCATATACACGCTTTTATTTTAATTTGAAGCATTTCTGTTTTCAGGCAAACACTGACATGCTTAAGATTAATGTATAAGGTCAAAGACTGACCTGCAATGCTTTGAGCTTAAGTTAGGATGTTAATATTTCAAAGCACCATTCCAAGAGATAGGATTTCCCAGATCACAATTTCTTCATGTGGTATACACTTATCACATCACATACTAATTTTACAACTGGGGGAGTCCATTGTAATGTCAGCTATGAATGTGTCCATTATTTCTCAGAGCTCCTGGAATAAAAAAAGGGGTTGTCCTTCATTCCTAACATAATATAACCTCTCATAATTACTTAAACTCTATATTCCACTCTATTTTTATTATAATATTTGATTTGTTAATTTATCACTTGCTTGCTCTATATTTTACCTGTAAATGAATGCTAGAGCTAAACCTCATCAGATGAAAAATAGGTAAATAGGTAGACAGACAATCAATCAGAAAGAGAGATAGAGACAGATAAATGGAGACAGAAACAATCATTGTTTCCCTGTCTTTGAGAAAATCAGATGTGTGCACCCTGCATTTTTACAAATGTAAAGCCTAACCACTAGTCACTGGGCAAAGCTCTAAAAAATCTATTAATCAAAATGTACACATTTTAGACTAAGAAGCTAAATATTCTGTTATTTTAAAATATGTGCATCATTATGTGAGAGATGAATCTTTACCAATGTTGTTCCTTTTCGATGGCTTAGCATGTGGTGTGGTAGGCCAGACAATAAGACAGGGTTTCTTTTTTCTATGTTTACAATCTGTAAACTCTTATTTTTCCTGTGAAGATGCTTTCTTCTTTTTTGATAAGCCAGTGAGAAGACAGGCATAAACTTCATCTCATTTCAGAAGAACCACTGTAAAAAGAGTGAAGTTTAATTTAGACTGTGATCCCGAATAACTATTATGTTGGGAAATGTACTGACGTTAGATCTCCATGCCATTAACTATGGCCCAGTTAGATTAAAAGGCAAGGCCACCGCTCTGTTGGCAGGAGGTAAAGTTCCAACTATAAGGTATGGACATTTGTATTGTTGGTCAGTCTGGAAAATAGCAGATCTTGCACAATTTTGACAGCAAAGAGTCATAGTTAGAAAATATAAATTTCAAATATAGTATTACCAATGTAATACTGCTCAAAAATGTTAGTTGCTTTTTCATCTTTAACAACAAAATGTAATAATTCAGAAGCATCACCATCGTTACCGTAATCAACATCATTTTATCATCATTATCATTATTTTAATCATTCTTTGGCAAGAAATCTCTGGAGTGGAACTGGAAACTACATTTTCAAT
Source organism: Lemur catta (assembly GCF_020740605.2). Taxonomy (NCBI): domain Eukaryota; kingdom Metazoa; phylum Chordata; class Mammalia; order Primates; family Lemuridae; genus Lemur; species Lemur catta. The sequence continues at coordinate 72,488,556 of NC_059139.1, read as the reverse complement.
GGCTACCTGGTGCTACTTATGTTCCTTAAAGTAGTTTAATCACAGCTTAACCTAATGCCCACCTTCCACGTTCCTGTTTCTGTAGCTACCTAATGTGGACTGAGAACTTAACACTTGAGATGATTCTGATGCAGGTGATGAATAACCACTCTTAAAAATGTTGGAATAAGTTGAGGGGGGTGTCTTTTTTTTTCTTTTTGTATTTATGAATTCTAGGAAATAAATACATGAACCACTTCAGTGGGAAGTTGAGGATAATTGGCCAGGACCCAGGTAAGAGCTGCTTCAAGCAGAGGTGTATGCCCATGGCATCTCACAGAAGTCACATTTAGTTTCATTTTTATGTTATTGGCTGCACTGTACCTTCTTTTTGTGATCATTTCAGGACCACCTGGGGAAAGATTGACAATAGCTAGGCTTTGGGAAACTTAATTTGTGATTTGGACAGAGTGGTAAATGGAAAGTCAAAGCTCCTCCTTGAAACTCATCTCCCAAAAAAGAGTCTACAAGTGTCCAAAAGGATTAATGAAAGAACGAGCAGTAGTACTACTGTAAGGATAGGATAAATGGGTACTTTCTTGAAATCTTTCTTTATTTCAAAAGGAAGATAAAGAAAGAAAATTGCAATGAGAATATATAAAAAAGAGAAGAGTAGAGGAACATAAAGAAAGATAAGACATTATTTTTGCGACCTGTAACCCTAAAAGATTAATAATAATCTTTGACAATTTTAAATTGTATATGCATGCATATGTATGTGTCTATATGTATATATACACATATATATTCTTTATACTATGCTTTCACATACTTCATCTCATTTTATCTTCACAAAATCTTTATGAGGTAGATTTGGCATGAGTTGCCAACTTACTTTATTAATGAAAACATAGAAAACTAAATTATTTTCCCTGATTTTCTTTCCAGTCATAAAACATGTCACTTTTTTTTCACTACCTGGAAGTTAATAAAGAAAAAGTAATAGGAGTTATATTCCATATTAAGGAGAACACATCTAAAGCCCTGTGAAGTCACTATTTTCACATTTATTTGACCAAAAGACTGAGATATAACAAACTGGAAAGTAAATATTACAAGAGGAAAGATTATTTAGTTTAGCATAGCCAGCTAAATTGAGTAGTAATAAAACTTTCATCTTTAAGTCTATGAACAACTACAATAACTTGAAAAGTAAATGGTGATGAAATATTCAATACTGAATATAGTAATTCTAAATAGGATAAGGGCTGCAGCACCAAAGTATTTGTATTCAAGTTTAGTAATGAACTTCTTCTAGCCTCAAAACTATACTTTTACTTGCTTGTTACATCCATTCTTTTTCATTTAGCCTTCTTATTATTGGGTAATAAATGATATGGATGTGAACATAAAATTGTCCTAGACTGTAAAGTTGCACCAGATATTATGTGAACCTAGAAGTTTCATACACTCCTAAGAGCATCCCATCCCTTTTCTTTCTATAATGCCACAAATGATTTCCATGAAGATGAGTCATAGTACCCAAGAAGAACTAGATATTGAACTTTGTAAAAGTACAAGCACGGGCCTCACCGACAGGCAGTTCATCATACTTTTACATTAAGGTATTAATTTCAATTTCAATCTTCCTGTAAAACAAAAAGGAAGAATTTTTGATTATGGAGTAATGGCTTTACTGAAGTGACATAAATTATAGTTGAAGACATTAAAGTTACACACTAACGGCTACTTCACATTCTTTTATAGAGTGCATTTCTTTCCAGTAGAGTCTGGATTGCTTCTAACAATAACCTAGATTTTTACCAAACCAAGCTTCCTACTTTCCACACAGGACTGCTGCAACATTCTTAGACAAAGATTGTCACAGGGAATTGATATGCTATTTTGCATTATTTGATGGCATATTTCTTTAGGCATATCTTTGAAGACCCTTTCACGCTGGTGTTGATGATGGTGACTCTGGGAGCTGCTGAAGCCATATGTTAGCAACGAAAAACGAAATCAAGTCCTAGCCAAAATTGTGATCTGACAAATTACATTTTTGGTTTCCTCTGTGTGTTCTTTTTTTCCTCTTCCTAATTTCAGTTCATAGATCTTATCTGCATTTTGTTCAGAATTCCTTGAACACCACTACATATTTAATTGAGTATAAATGATAATCTTAAAATATATTTTAGCTGCTAGAGTTATAATTCTGAATGTGTCAATGTGATTTTCTTCAATGAGCTTTTAGTAATGTTGAGGGAAAGCAAAAAATAGAAAATTACAAAAGAATGTGAGGGTACCATGAAGTCACTAAATATGTAGGACATCTAAGCTAGTCTTAGGGGTCATGGAAGGCTTCTTAGGGTAAGTAACAGGAACATTAAGGCTTGAAAGGTGAAATAGGGAATAGAATTGCCTGGAAGTAAAAACTCCAGAACTGGAGGATGTGGTATTGGTAAGGGCTCAAATTTAAGAGAAAACATGGATGTTGTAGGCATGGCAAATAATTCCATTTTAATAGACATACCATTTAAAATTTTTCACTTTAAAATATAAAAATAATGTATAAACATTTAAAACATTAAATAGTACAAAGTAATTTAGTTTGGAAAGTAAGACTCCCTTAGAACACAAGCCTTCAGTTCTATGACCCAGAGATAGGAATCATCACCCCGCTTACCTTATATAATTTCAGCCAATGTCAAAGCCTCTCCAGGCAAATGAGTATGTGTGTATACATAACACAAATGTTTTGGTATCATAATTTTTATTAACATTTTTTGCAGATTTTACTTATCTATATATAAATTTACCTCATTCTTTTTAAACAAGTAATTCTGTTAGAGACATGTGTTAAGTTTTCCCCAAAATTGGTTTTTATTTTGCTATAAAAATGCTGCAGTTAGTATCAATGGATACATAAATAAGTGCATCTATCCCCAGAACTTTCATTGCTAGGTGATGAATTGCATAAATTTTAATTTTGATAGATATTTCCCTAGTTTTTTTTTTCAAACTGCTTATTTCAGTTTAGGGTATCTGTTTCCAGGCTATTCCCAAACTAATGACATTTAGGTTGAACCCTATAAAACTGCAGGTTAATAGATTAAAAACAGTTGGATATCAGCCATTTCATAAGGTTCAACTTAATATTATAACATTTTATCTTTGCCAAAATTCTAAGTGAGTTGTTTTGTGGATTTCTGTAGTAAAAATAAATGAACTTCTTTCCAAGATACGTTTTCTATATATCTTTCATGTGCTTTAAATATTTTTCTATGAGGTCTTTCTCTTGCTCTTATTAGCTTCCTCATTTTTATGATAGATGAATGATTCACAGGAATCATTACTGTTATAAATGTTATCATTTTTTCCTAGGCTTTTCTTTTTTCTTTTTTACTTTATTAATAGTGATTTTTTAATATAAAATTTGTTAATCACTTTTATAAACAAAATGAGGGCCTTGAATTTTATTTCAGGTTTAGAAAAGCCTTTCCCATCTGAAATTAAGTGTGTGTGTGAGAGATTGATTATATTCCTGTAGTACTTTTATGTTTTCATTTTTTTAAATTTAGAATATCGATTCATTTGAACTTATTTATTATTACAGGTAAGAGAATGATCCAATCTTGCCTATTTAATGAAAGCTAGAAAGTTATCGTTACACCATTTAGTAAACAACATACTTTCTTCTGCAATGCTTTAAAATGCAAGTTGAACATACACATATTTACCAGGTTTTTTAATCTCCCTTGTTTTCTATAATTATCTGCTGATTATTTTTCTATCCCTGTGACTGGAGTAATCATTTCAATTAGTGTGTATGCTTAATATTAATTTTGAAACATTACTCATTAAATTTTTTCTTTATGATTTATCCTAGCAATATTTACCCATCTATTTTTCTTTACAGAGCTTTATTTTTATAAGTAATACATATACTTTCACAAACAAAAATCAAATCTGTTATTTTTGGAGGAACTCCATTTATACACACATATAAAGAATTGACACTGTTCTATCATTGATGCTTTAAATCCGAAAGCTATCGTATCTTTCCATTTATGCAAATCTTTAGACACCTTAGTAAATGTTAAAAATATTTTAATATAATTCCTTCACATTGTTTTCTGATCACCAAAATTCTAAATGCACTGGGTTAAGAAAATAGGAAGTAACCACCACCAAAACAACAAACTGACAGGAACACTCATACACTGCTGGTGGGAATGCAAACTAGTGCAACCCCTATGGAAAGCAATATGGAGATACCTTAAACAGATTCAAGTAGACCTACCATTTGATCCAGCAATTCCATTATTGGGCATATACCCAGAAGAACAAAAGTCATTCTTTAACAAAGACACCTGTACCCGAATGTTTATAGCAGCACAATTCACAATTGCAAAGATGTGGAAACAACCCAAGTGCCCATCAATCCACAAATGGATTAGTAAACTGTGGTGTATGTATACCATGGAGTACTACTCAGCTATAAGAAATAACGATGCGATGATACGACATCTCTTTGGTTCTCCTGGAGAGAGTTGGAACCCATTATACTAAGTGAAGTATCCAAAGAATGGAAAAACAAGCATCACATGTACTCACCAGAAAACTGGTTTCCCTGATCATCACCTAAATGTACATCAGGGAAGGATACCAATTGGATATCAGACTGGGATGGGGGGGTGGGGGGAGGGGATGGGTGTATGCCTACATGATGAGTGCGTTGCGCACCCTCTGGGGAATGGTCATGCTTGAGGGTGCAGACCCGGGGAGGTGGGGGGGGGGAGGGGATCGAGGTATGAATACATGGTGAGTGCCAGGCGCACTGTCTGGAGAGTGGGAGCGGACGCGCTTGGGACTCTGACTCAGGGGGATGGGCGGGACAGGGACAATGTATATGACCTGAACTTATGTACCCCCATGATGAGCTGAAATAAAAAAAAAACAAAAACAAAAACAAAACAAAACAACAAACTGTTAACTTCAGGAAGCCAGAAGTCTGCTGCCATGTAGATTCCCCAATAGTTTCAAGCTCTAAAGGCAAACTCAAGTATTTGTTAGTGTTTCTTCTGTCAATTTTCCGGTTGTTATCTGCATAATATGTCTGTATTTCTTAAGTAATCAATTAATCAAACTTTTATTATTTCTTCTTCCAAATACAAAAGATGGTGGATTACATTAAGTAAAACATATAAATTCTCCTTTTCCTGTTTATATTATCTTTATATTGGTTCTTATTAACTCTAACTTTTAATAATAGAATTAAAACTTTATTTCTTGTCTCTTAATGAAGAAATTAATGTTCCCGTGCTTTCTTCCTGGTCTGCTGCCTCCACAGTTCTATCAGCTGTACAATAACATATTTTATCCTTAGATTTATAACATGTTCATTCTCTTCTGCAAACATTTTAAAAACTCTGGTGCTTTGTTTGGATATTGATTCTAAACATTATAAACCAATAAATAGTATTTTTATTATAATATGAAAGAGCCAAAATTTATCCAGGATCGAAGGAAAGTCAATTCAAACTGAAAAGAGAAAAAGTAATCCTTCCCATAATCAGGATAGGTAGACAGAGAGAGATAAAGTCAACTGCAAAGCTAAGAGGAAACATTGTTTCTCCCAAGTTCATGAGCAGTTGTAAAATGTCTTAGCAACCCCTCATTGAGTGACTACTTCTTTCTTATCAATGATACCCAGACTGTCTTGGATTTTTATTTATGCCTATGGATACTCAATGCCTAAACTGCCCTCACCTCATGACAGCACCTAATTCCTAGTTAATTCCCACTTCTAATTGGTGCTTTAGGAACAGCATCAATTCAAATTTGATCCTCATTCTTTTAGATTTTTTTTTTCCAAAATCCATCACCAGAATGTTAACTTTTCAAAAGTTGATTAGTTGAGTAGCGTGCCTAGCATGCCATGCTTCCCTCCTTCCCCCCTGCACCCTCCTCCTCCCCTCCCGAGTTATATTCCACACTTCTTCCTTGAGAATTACTAAATCTGATCTTACTGATCTTGTTCGACTCCTGGCTGGTTCCTGACAGTCTTTAGCTGATTAGGTTTTAACAATTTGGAGATTTCATCAAGATTTGTCTGAGACTTTTATTGCTGTGGACCAGGACCCTTGCGCAGGTAACAGTGCATATATCTGGGACCCTTTGTGTCTCCAAAATTGAGGCAGCCCGGTCCTCCGATACCATCAAATTTCACACTGAACTGGGCTCTGATGCTCTCATTGAACCATTTAATATCATGTTTACTATTTGTTTCTCAGGAGATGATGTTTTGATCACAATTAGGCATGCTTTTGTGAATTTTGGCTTTTAATGCTCTGATTGTCTATGTCTGCCCTTCATTTTATGCATTATACATTGTCTTTGAGGAAGTCCATAGGGAGAGGTTGATAAGCCTGCATTTAGCAGGCTCTGGAGGCAGAGGAGTTGAGAGTCTCTTCAATCAGGCAGCCTGTGCAAAAGTTTGCTCAGGTCACCTTTTTATAACCACCTAAGAACTGTCCTCTATGTGAAGCCTCTTTGTTTAGCTCAATGTTCTGTCAGAGCCTTTCTAGCAGTGACTTTTTTTTTTTTTTAACTAGATTTTGTAGATATGAAGTTGTATAAGAATCACTTTTACCAACTGTACATTTCTCATTGGGTCATCTCACTCTCATTCATGGCACCTGTCCCAACCCACTAGGTTGGAAGCCCACCTTTATCACACGTACGTAAATATGCTAATTTATTTGCTTATCTGTCTAAATGGCACAATCCAACCAAGAAAATTTGGAATTATTGTGGTCCCTCTGGGGAATTTTTTATATGGTACAAGATTGTTAATTTATGGGGTGCCTTAGAGTAGAAAGAAAGCAAAATTATACATGAAAATTTGTCTCCTTTCCTTAATTGTTATTTTAAAGTTTCTAAAGACAATTTGGACTTTAACACTGGTTCAGTAAAACCATGGTCCCCAAGCCCCAGCCGTGGACAGGTACTGGTTCCTGGCCTATTAGGAACCGGGCTGCACAGCAGGAAGTGTGTGTGTGGCGGGGGTGGGGGGCAGGGAGCAGAAGCTTCATCTGTATTTAGAGCTGCTCCCCATTGCTCATATCACTGCATAAGCTCTGCCTCCTGTTGGAGCAGTGGCAGCATTAGAGTCTCATAGGAGTGTGAACTCTACTGTAAATTGTGCATGGCAGGGACCTAGGTTGCCTATGCCTTTTGAGAATCTCATGCCTGATGATCTGAGGTGGAGCTGAGGCAGTGATGCTAGCACTGGGGAGTGGCTAGAAATACAGATTATCATTAGCAGAGAGGTTTTGATGGCACAATAAATGTAGTGCTCTTGAATCATCCCCAAATCAGCCCCACTCCCCTATCTGTGGAAAAATTTTCTTCCATGATACCAGTCCCTGGTGCCAAAAAGGTTGGGGACCACTACCCTAAAAGACTTCTATGAAAGGTGTGGTGGGTTGAATCGTGCCCTCTTAAAAGATATACTTAAGTCTTAACCTCAGATACTTGTACATGTGAACTTCTGTGGAAATAGGGTCTTTGTAGATATTATCAAGTTAAGGTGAGGTTATACTAAATCCATACTAAATTTAGTGAGCTAAATTCAATAACTGGTAAGATTATAATGAAAGGAGAGTGATATTTTAATACAGAGACACAGAAGAGACACATAGTGGGAATATGACCCTGTGACGACAAAGGCAAAAATTGGAATGATGCAGGCTACTCCACAAAACGCAGCTACAAACCAAGGAATGCTAAGTGTTGTCAACGAACACTAGAAACTGGAAAATGCAAAGAAAGGTTCTTTCCTACAGCCAACAGAGTGGAACATGACTTTGTAGACACCTTGATTTCAGAATTCGAGTCTCCAGAACTTTGGGAAATTTCTGTTGTTTTAAGCCAAACAGTTTGTGGTAATTTGTATGGATGCTTTAGGAAAGAAATATGAAAGATAAATGAAAAGAGTGAAAAACCTGAGACTACTTCTCATGGGGATCCTTCTGAGTCCTACTCCCCACTCCTTTCCATTATCCAACTCTGACTTTGCCCTACTTTCCAGCTCTTCCGTATTCTTCTCCCAGGCCCCACAGACCCTTTCTCTTTTCCTCTTTCAACTACATCTAAAAAAAAAAAAAAAAATTACAATCTCAATTTATATTATAATACATTTATCTAACGCCAAAATCATTTTTTCTGTTTCTTTCTTTCTCTTTTTTCCCTTCACTTAGGAAATTTAAAAGGTAAATTCATTGGGAGAAACCAATCATTTTGTCATTACGTGAACACACTAGGAATATCTAGTTCAGATAAACAGCTAAAAATGCCTAAGGAAAATGAAGAAAAAGTTAATTAACTGTGATTTTTTTGCTTTAAGAAATGTGAACAAGTGAGTTTAAATAATAGCTTTTGTTACTATAGTTACAAGATAAGGAGAAAAGGCTTTGATTCAAGATAACAGGGGAGCTTTCAAAAATGATTTAATTTTTTTAAAAATTTGGTTCATGAATACCACCATATTTGTATTATTTAAAGTTTATGTAATATTTTTTGATAAATTTGTATAACTTTTTACCAATTAAAATGAGTTTGTAATCTTGTTTTAAAGATAATTCAATGTCTTTCTTATGCTTTTAATAGATGTATTTGATGATAATATTCTTGTTTAAACAGAGCAAATTCAAACTTCTAATCATTCAAAGTTTCTACATAAATTATTATTTCCAAAAATCATTTATAATTTCAAGCTAGAAAACAGTACAAGCATAATTCATTTTATTGCACTTTGCTCTATTGTGCTTCGCAGATACTAAAATTTTTACAAACTGAAGGTTTGTGGCAACCCTATGTAGAGCAACTGTATTAGTGCTGTTTTTCCAAGAGCATGTGCTCATTTTGCATTTTGGTGTCACATTTTCATAAGTCTAACAATATTTCGAACATGTTCATTATTATTATATCTATTATGATGATCTTTGATCAGTGGTCTTTGATGTGACTACTGTAATTGTTTTGGAGAACCAGGAATCATGCTCATATCAGACAGTAAACAGCTGATGAATGTGTGTATGTTCTGAGAGCTTTACCAACCAGCCATTCCTCCATCTCTCTCCCTCTCCATGGGCCTCCCTGTTTCCTGAGCCAGAACAATATTGAAATATGGTCAATTAATAACCTTACAAAGGCCTCTGAGTATTCAAGTGAAAGGAAGAGTCGCACATCTCTCACTTTAAATCAAGAACTACAAATGATTAAGCTTAGTGAAAAAGACTTGTTGAAAGCTGAGACAGGCCAAAACCTAGTCCTCTTGTATCAGTTAGCTAAGTTGTGAAGGCAAAGAAAATGTTCATGAAGGAAATTAAAAGGACTACTACAGTAAGCACATGAATGATAAAGCAAAACAGCCTTATCGCTGATGTGGAGAAAATTTTATTGGTTTGGATAGAAGATCAAGATAAAAGCAGCCACAATATTTACTTAAGCCAAAGCCTAATTCAGAGCTTCAAGTGTCTTTAATTCTGTGAAGCCTTAGTGAGGTGAAGAAGCTGCAGAAGAAAAGTTTGAAGCTAATAGACATTGGTCCATGAGGTTTAAGAACAGAAGCCATCTTTATAAAATAAAAATGCAAGGTGAAGCAGCAATTGCTGATGTAGAAGCTGCAGTAAGCTATCCAGAAGATGTACCTAAGGTAAATGATGAAGATGGCTACAATAAAAACAGATTTTCAGTGTAGACCAAACTGTCTTCTACTGGAAGATGATGCCATATAGGACTTTCATAGTTAGAGAGGAGAAGTCATTATCTGGCTTCAAAGCTTGAAAGGACAGGCTGGCTCTCTTGTTAGAGGATAATGTAGCTGGTGACTTTAAGTCAAAGCCAATGTTAATGTACCACTGCAAAAATCCTAGGGCCTTTAAGAATTATGCTAAATCTACTTTGCCTGTGCTCTAGAAATAAAAGAACAAAGCCTGAATGATAGCACATCTATTTACAGCATGGTTTACTGAATATTTTATGTCCACTGTTGACATTTACTGCTCAGAAAAAATGATTTATTTCAAAATATTACTACTTACTGCTTATTGACAATGCACCTGGTCACTCAAGAGCTCTGATAGAGATATACAAGGATATTTTTTTTTACATTTTTTTTATTCTTATTTCAGCATATTGTGGGGGTACAAAAGTTTAGGTTACGTATATTGCCCTTGCTCCACCCTACCCCGAGTCAGAGCTTCAAACGTGTCCATCCCCTAGACAGTGCACTTCGCACTCATTATGTATACACTCATCCCCTCCCCCCCCCACATCTGCCTGACACCCGATCAATGTTATTCCTAAATGTGCTCTTAGGTGATGATCAGTGAAACCAATCTGATGGTGAGTACATGTGGTGCTTATTTTTCTATTTTGGGGATACTTCGCTTAGTAGAATGGGATATTAACATTGTTTTTATGCCTGCTAACATAACATCCATTCTGCAGTTCATGGATCAAGGAGGAATTTCAATTTTCGAGTCTTATTATTTAAGAAGTACATTTTGTAAGTCTGCAGCTACCACAGATAGTGGATCTTCTGATGGATCTGAGCAAAGTAAATTGAAAAACCTTCTGAAAAGAACTCACTATTCTAGATGGAAATCATGGGAGGAGGTCATTGTTTTATTTTTATATTTTTATTTCAAAATATTAAGGGAGTACAAGTGTTTTGTTATATATACAAATTGCATAATGCTGAAGTTGGGGCTTTTAGTGATGTCTTATTTTAAGAAATTGCAAGAGCCACTCCAACCTTCAGTGGCCACCACCTTGATCAGTCAGCAGCCATGAACATTGAGGCAAGATCCTCCACCAGCAAAAAGATTACAACTTACTGAAAACTCAGAAAATTTGTACTATTTTTTAGCAATAAATTATTTTTAAATTAAGGTGTATACATTGCTTTTTAGACATAATGCTGTTGCACATATAATGATCTACAGTATAGGGTAGACATAACTTTTATATGCACTGGGAAACCAGAAAATTCATGTGACTCGCTTTATTGCGACATTCGCTTTATTGCAGTGGTCTACATCAAACCTGCAGCATCTCCAGGATATGCCTGTATTTAACCAAATAATATTATAATGATTGGATGTCATTTTAAGTTTTTATTAAAAACTTTATTGTGTCATAATGGATGTAATAGAAACTCTACATATTTAAAACATGCAATTTGATATGTTTGCAAGTGTGTATATACCCATGAAACCATAACAAAATCAAGATAAAGGACATTGTCATCACTTCTACAAGTTTTCTTATTCCCCATGGTAACCTCACCTTCTTACCTCTTCATATCACACCCCTGTCTCCAGAAAGCTACTGATTTTCTGCCTATCACTACAGATTACTTTGCATTTTCCAGCATTTTATAAAAATGTAATTATATAACATATATCATGTTTTGTCTGGATTTAATCAATCAGCATAATTATGTTGAGATTCACCTATATTATACTGTGTATTTATAATTTATTTCTTTCTATTGCCAAATAGAATATAATTATATGGATATACCATAGTTTGTTTACCCAATAGTTTTAATGGCAATGAGGTCAACTCCCTCAGGTGTCCTTGGTGGCTTTTCCTTAAGAACTGATAGCTGAATGGCCAATGTGTCTAGGGATAGTCTCCCCTAATCCTAGACTCTGCCTCATTACAAACTGACATTATTAATATCAAAAAGGACTTACACAATATGCAGTTTATTCAATGAATAGCTATGAGCAGTCCTTTGTCAACATTCTCTACTAACATTTAAATAAGCTTTGCATGACCTAATACCTGGAGACTTACTTTTCTAGAAACAATACCAGAAAAAGACCGCTTTTGAATCTTGATGGAAAGGACTTTATCTAGTACTGTTATCAACCAGCATATCATCGAAAGTCCAAAGGTTTCATCCTTAGATTCATGCCTCTCAATTAAAGCAGCCTAAAGCATACTCAAATCACTGTCTACCAAAATTGCTTTCATCAGATACCACAAGCTGAGGGTTCCCCTACACACACACACATACACACACACACACACACACACACACACATGCACACACAAACACCCCTCCACTTAAGCAGTCTTTGGAAGGTGCTAATTCTACCCAAGAACTTTGGATCAAGCATTAGATGCTGCTGGTAGCTTCCACCAGATTCCATGGTACAAGAAAATTGTCATGCTTTAATTTTCATTATTCTGTTCTTTAATTTTCTAGCTATTTTTTACTTTTGTTGTTGGTTTGTGGATACTTTTAGCTATGTTAGAGTGCCTCAATTCTCAATCTCGCTTTTTACAATATCTTGATATTTATCTTGGTGAGAGTAAAATAGCTACCTACAATTTGCTTAGGATATGGCTAACAACGTGATAAAATTGACTACTGGATTTTCTTTGAATGCCAAATAATTTCTTTTTGTACCAATCTTTTGTAATAGATCAATTGGCTTCCTAACTATATGCACCCAGCTAAAAGATTTTTTTTCAATAATAGATATTACAATGGACCAGATGACCAAAAATCTCACCCTATCATATTTTTTCTTCACTGAAATGACACTCAGAGGTCTATTGTGGCATTTAGCATTTTTTTTTTTTTTTTGAGACAGAGTCTCACTCTGTTGCCCAGGCTAGAGTGCCATGGCATCAGCCTACCTCATAGCAATCTCAAACTCTTGTGCTCAAGCAATCTTTCTGCCTCAGCCTTCCAAATAGCTGGGACTACAGGCATGCGCCACCATGCCCAGCTAATTTTTTTATATATTTTTAGTTGTCTAGCTAATTTCTTTCTATTTTTTTAGTAGAGATGGGGTCTCACTCTTGCTCAGGCTGGTCTTGAACTCCTGACCTCCAGTGATCCTCCCACTTCGGCCTCCAAAAGTGTTAGGATTACAGGCATGAGTCACCATGCCGGGCCTCTCATGCTTTTTTATATTCATGTCCTCTTACCCTCTGCTGCCAGTGACCACTGATCTGCTTTTCTCCCTATATATTTACTTTTTCCAGAATGACATATAAATGGAATTATACAGTATGTTGTCTTTTTTTACCTAATAGAATGCTTGTGAGATCCATTTTTGTCATTGTCTGTATCAGTAGTCTGTCCCTTTTCATTGCTAAGTGTTTGTTGTTATGAATGTATCTTTGTGGATCCATTAATTTGATAACACTAACCTTTCTTTAGCTCTGAGACATATTCTTCTAATTTTAATTTCATTACTCCTTCCTCCCTTTTTAATTCTTATTTCTTTATGGTACTTTAGTCTAATATTAGATATCCTCCTTTGTGCTTTTATCTTGCACTCATATAAGTTGCCTCTTAGTTTATTTGTTCCACATTTGAGGAAGCTTTCTTGAATCATGTCTGTGTCTGAGTGTGTGTGTATGTGTGTGTGTGTGTGTAGGAGTTTGTAATTTGGGGAATTATGTTTTTAATTTCCAAGAACTTCTTTTCTGCTCTGTGTAATATTTTTTACTTTTGAAAGATATTACTTTCAAAGCTTTTAAGTTCTTTTATCCATAAAACAGATTTCTCCAGATCAGTTGCTTTTTTTACCTTGGTCTTTCCCTTTTGTGCTTGATTTTTAAAAAATATTTGGCCAATCTTTGTTTTCCAACTGTATTTAAGAATGGAAGCCTAGTTTAATTACTATGAATGGTTGATGTAGGTTTCTTTGCCTCTGTCCACAATATCTGTGGAAATAGCATTTTCTTTGTAGATATCACCCTGAGATTGATATTTCTTGAATATAAGACACAACGATACAAAGAGGGCCCAATATGGGATGTCAGAGCCACATTAGACCACCCAGGGCCCCTCAGGAAGGTTACTTAATTCCATTAGAGAAGAGTTCTCAGTTTTATGTCTGAATGTAGATTCTTGACCACCAAGTCCTCTGCCTGGATCCAAGGACAGAAAATGTGACAGATGGGATAGATTTTCCATAGACAGTCCTTCAAGTTAACAATTTTTCTTTATTTCCAGCTGCTCCTACTTTTTTGTATACATGCCTGAAAATGTATCTGAAGGTTTTTATTGAGAAGATCTATTCTAGCTCTACTCTGATATTTTCTTCTTTGTCTTCCAGAAAACAGCTTCCTTGGTTTTGGTATATCTGTCTACATGTTCCCACTTACTTCCTGTCTCCCAGAAATCTTCTAAAATGTCTTGGCTATGGAGTCTCTGATTTCCCATTCTCAACAATGTAGGTTTATTCCCTTTTCAACTCTTTCAATATCATTCTTTAAAGGCTCAGACTTTTATAAAATTAGATTTCTGACAGTAAAGAAAAGAAGTGCATGTTGTCATACTGATATATTTATTCAGCTTCAGTTTTGTTGCAAAAATCTGTAGTTTAATTACTCAAACTGTATGGAAACAATATAGTTTATACCTATTCTCCCACATAGTTACTAAAAAAAGTATATAAGCTATTCTCTCTATTTCTATATATTTATGTAGTATTTATATATGCATAAACTATATATATAAATTATTTTCAAATTTTATTTTGATTGATAGAATATTACAGCTTGCTTAGTTAGATTCAATTATGAATCATTTATGCAACAGAAAAATTCCTAACGTATTTTTCTTTCATAAGTTTCTATGTTTAGCTTTTAACTAAATTTACACCACCATTTATGATGGTTTTAAATGTTTCACCTTGTACAGAATGACTTCCAAAAGCTTTACTTAGATTTCATGAATAGGAGAAACAAAATCAAATCATCTTGAAATAAAATAAAAATAAACTTTTTGTAGCATCTAATGACAGTGATGAAAACATGGCATCATTTAATTGTTTGTGGAATTCTTTTTCTGCTAATGGAATCCATATATTAACACCTATTGCTTCACTTTTCAATTCTGAACCAAAAAAATATGGGATCAAAACTACACGAAATTAAATTAGAATAGTGTAACTGAAAAATCATGATTCACACGAAGATATGTATAAACTCTCTCTACAGAGTTACATATTAAAATGCACTCAAGGACATTCTTCTTAAATTATAAATTTTTGAAGTAGGTGCTAATGTGCCTTCAACATATCTGTGTCTTCCACTTCTTACGTTCAGTGATATCACTGTGGTCTCCATGGGAGATGGTGAGTATTGACAAATATTTTATGCAAATTTCACTTTCATTTTCAACTCTTTTTAGAAATGGAAATTCATTAACTTTTCATTAAACATGTACTTACTCTCACTACCCCATTTTTTAGTTCATTGCTGCTGAAAGCAATTATTACAAAATAAAATACAATGGCTAGATGGTAAACAACATAAATAGTTATACAATTATCATACACAAATAAATGACAAAACCATTACTACAAGAATATTTAAACTAATTTTAACAGTTTTATTGCGCTATTATTTACATACCACAAAATTCACTCATTTGAAATGTTTCAATGAGTTTTAGAAAATATATAGATCTGTGTAATCATCACCACAATCTAATCATGGAACATTTTCATCATTTCAAAAACAAACCTTCCCATTTGCCATCACACCCAGCTCCCATCCTAAGACCCAGGAAATATATAATCGACTCTCTCTATATATACTGCTGCCTTCTTAAATCTTCCCTATAAATGGAATCATACATTATGTGCTTTGTCATATCTGGCTTCTTTTGCTAACATTAATGTTTGTTAGTTTTATCCAGGCTGTAACATATATCAGTACATACTTTGTCCCTTTTTTATATAAGCTCCTTGACAGAAATTTTGAGTGTCTGTTTTTCCATACGTTTTTCACAAACAACTGCCCTTTGAACTCTCATATGATCTTCCCAGTCCTCTAACTAATGACTGACTAGCTGCTTCGTGTGTCTCTCAAAATTCCACAGCACAACTGCTGCTAATTCCAGTGTCTGAAAAAGGCAGCTGTGTCACATTCTTCTCACACTGCCACCTGGGAATGGAAGGTGTTGGCCGTCAGGAGTGAGATGGATTATCCTGGGTCTTCTTTCAGATTCTACTGCATGTTAAAGAGAGAACTCTATTTATTGTACATATGCTGTACATGTTTCTAGACCATGGCAAATGTTACCAATAACAGACACGATCTTCCAAATTTATTCCACCTACTTTTAGTGCTATTATTAATAAACATTGTTTTAAATTTTAAAAATCTGTACTCTGTGTTAGGAAGCATACAGTGAGACTGTCCTACACAAGCCATCGTGTGTGATCACCCTAAGCCCAGTGTACTATCTCAAAATATAAGCCGGCTTCTGCACCTCTCAGGTTTATTGTAATTGTTCTTGCTATCGTTTTTGTATATGTCTTACTTATTAAAAAGTCATTTATTTTTGCATACTAATGTTCCTATCTAACTACTACTGTTACTATATTCTCTTCATTTATCAGATGAGATTTTTGCTGCCCCTTTTGGATTTTCCATGTATATAATCATATCAGGTTCAAGTAATAACCAATTCATCAATTCAGAGCTGGGAAGGAGAAGCAAATTGGAAACATAGACCTATATCATTTTACCTATGAAGAAAAAAGAAAAATGGAGCAGGGTGAGGAAAGGGGGAGTTTGGGGTGATCTTAGAAGATATCCTGTAATTATGAGCAATAGCCTGACAAAGGCTGCTGTGGTTTATAAAGATAATCAATATATATATATATAATGATTTTATAACATATATGTTTGATTATATAATATACATATTTTGATTATATAGTATATATTATATAGAGAGATAGGTAGATATAGTCAAGTACTAAGTGAACCAATCAAGTTATTATATCTTATTTTTAGGTAATTATCTAGTAAGAAGAAACAGAAGAAAGGAAGGAAATGGGCATCACTTCTGCATTCAGTTTGTCAATCAAAAGAAAAGCAAATGAATTTATTGTGGTTAGAAAGCTATCACTCAACAAAGCAGCTTTGGGTTAACATAAACTTGGGACTGTGCAAATTATTTATTGCAAGTCACAAAGGGATGCTAATGAATATCTTGGTGAGAAAACTCTATTGCTCTTCATGCAGCTTCAAAGCTAACATTAATCCAGAAGCTGTGTGAATGCTGCTCTTTAAACACAAAAGTCTTTCTTTCCTTAATGTTTTTCATTTTCTATATTGCGTTTGGTTTGGGACACAGAAATATAGTATGAAACCATGCAATTAGTCTATATCAGGCAGGAGCAACAAGAGCAATATGTTAGACAGAGACAAGTAGAGTTCAAAAACCGAGGATTTAAAGATCCTCAGACCTAATTCAGAAACAGGCAACCATTAAAAAGGAAGAAAATGCATCTTGGGACTTGGATATAATGATAAAATGAAATGCATAAAATGCAAATTAACAATTTGAAGATAATAATCTGCTACCACAAAATAATAGCCTTCTCATTCTCATTCCTGTAAATTGTTGGAACTACAATTAACTGATTATTAAAGAAAGAATTTCATTCCCTTTTATGTATTAAAATAAAAAGCAAACTAACAGATGGATAGTTTTCATTTTTGAGTGCCACTTGTTAGATTGCTCAGTTCAGATGCTACCACCTTCATTTCACATTCTCAGAATGGTTTACTGGAGTCGAATTTAGGGTAATTCTGGATGCAAGAAACAATTTAGCTTAAAGCAGAGGGAGAAGCTTTATTAGAAGAAAGTGGATTACTCAGAATCAAAAGAAATGTAAAGGGAAAAAAGCTCTTGTGAGATATGTCAATTTCACGTATATTTGCAGGAGAATTTGATGAACTTTTGTCCTAATGCCCTGTATTTACATGATTTAGCCATGATGTCAAATTTGTGAATCTAATAGGCATGGCCCATACAGTGGATTCATTCATGTTCAGAGATTCACTCTTTGGCATTTCATACATATATATACACACACACACATATAATATATTACATATATTTTATATCCATTATATTATATATTTTATATATTATGTTATAATATACATATTGTGTATATATTATATATCCATATATAATATTTGTATATGTACTGTATTATATTAATATTACACATACACACACACATATATACAGCAGTTGGATACCACTATGTTGTTTTTCCTTCTAACTTGTGCACATGTTCTTTTTTTCAGCAATGTTATGTGCCTTTCCATCAGGATTTGTTGCACTCTGAGCCAACAGTATTCCAATTCTCAGCCAGTGATTAATGCCATTAAATGAGGGTAGAGGTTTGATGAATGACAGAAATTGCTACTGTGCCTATATAAAAATCATGATATCTCATTCTATTTTTCCGGATAGTTACTTAGCCTCTAGCAATAAAGATACGTCTTTTTTTTTTTTTTGCTATTATTAATTGACTGAAGGAGAGTTCAGATTACCAAAACATTCCCAAGTTTTTTCAACTATTTTTTCAGGAGTTGAGGATAGCATAAACTCTCAGCAATGCTGAAATTTTACTAAGAAAGGAATTTATTGAATTGAATTTAAAAATACTTATTATGTGTCTTCTTTTAGTTTTATCATTTACTTTGACAAAATTACATACTACAGATTAACATTTAAGATGGGGAATACAAAACCCCTTCAAGATTGACTAATGAAATTGAAAGGTGGCTTAATAGCTTGAAAAGATAAGAAAATACATTAATCTTTTATTTTCTGAAATCACAATTTTCTGAGGTAAGATAATAAATGTGGTTTTATTTTATATTTTTTAACTCACATTCTGATAACCTTCTGGTTAACTTTTGTATGTCTAACAAAGGCTGTCTCTTCCACTTCACATTGGAATCACTAAATTATGATGATTTCTCTAGAATAGTAATTTCTACATGAATAGAGACTGAAAATATTGAATGATAACAGCAAAATCAGTTTTAGCCTGACTTCCATCTTAAGGACAGAGGTTCAACAGAAAATGTCAGAAGGGATTCTTCATAATATTTATAAAAAGAAATATGGTTGAGTCTTTGAGTTGATATAATTTGAATCTGATGATTACTACTTCTTATAAAGCATGTGATCTTGGATAATTCACTCACCCTCTCTGTACTTCAGTTTTCACTTTTGAAAACAGAGGATGATAATACTATTATCCTCAAAGGGGACTAAATAAGCTATTTCATCAAATAAATAGATTAGCACAATGCCTGGAATATTAATCACTAAATATGAACTTATCTTCCTAACATTAGGAATTACCTAAAAGTTCCATTTTCATCTAACTAAAATAATTAAAATTTCCCGATCAATTCTTATCCTTTTCAAATTTGAAATGTTTATTCTGACACAAGTCAGATTTTCTTGTGTACTAATATTTAATATACTCATGCTTAAAGCACAGAAAACACTAATACCACCATAGAATTTAGGCAGGGGTAGGTGCACAACAATGAATGAACAGAAAGGTAGTGTTTAGAATCATTACCTTTCTTGGGTCCTTCTGGTATTCTCTATCAGTTTAAGTGATATCAAACATTGAAGTATATTCAACTAAAGCAGATACAGGTGTTTTGTTTTGTTTTGTTTTTTAACGTGTAAAAAGGTTAAAATTTTTAGACCAGGTATCAGTTAAAGCACAGTTGGAGAAGCTAATAACACACTTAAAAATCTGTTCCACAACCTAAAAAATAATGTGACTTTATGAACTTTTCAAATGTTTTTTATTTCCTAGATGAAAAGAAAGTAGAAAGGCTGCTACCCCCAAAATCTAGTTTTCCATATTTCCTTAAAAACATACCACATATATATATTTTTTTTCTTTTAGATATTTGAAAATATTTAGGTGTTGATAAACACAAAATTACTATTTTCTCATCACATTTCAGATGTGTGAAATATTGATAAATGTCTAATGTTTATGTTTTTGCTGTACAGACTCAGAGGGTATGTTGTTTTTGAAATACTCATTTAGATATATATCTTTCCAAAAATAATGTAAGTTATTTGTGGTTGTTACTTTTTTGTCACCATATGGAAGTGTTTGATCTTTACTAAGCTTATCTTTTCTCTGAACCCTAACTGAGTCATACAGATACCATGAATCAATCTGTGTTGCAATTACTGGCAGGTGGAAATGGCATCTCTCCTGCCTCACTAAAACTGTTCCTTATGGTTAGAGCAGGACAAATTATAAAATCAGAATTTTCTGTCTGATCATAAACATTTTCCGAAATCTTGATTTAGTCTTTCTTCAGATATTTGACTTGTACATACATTGAATTTTGGCAATTTTTAATTTACATTTTTATTTTATATTTTATTTATAATTCTTTACCTACTGAATTTAATCCTATTTCTCTCCTGAGAGAAATTTATTGCTTTTAGAATTATTACAACATTGACATTTGCATTGGTCTCTCTCAAAAATTATTTCTAATTCCTAAATCCTCTGGTTATTATACCAATATGCAGTGTTTATGGCTCTAATTTAGTCTACATAATATTCAATAATGTAAGTATTGAACACTTGATTTTTTTTATTGATATGTCAGAGGCTAATCAACATGCCTGAGGTCACAACCAAACAGATGTGAGTACTGGTATTAAAATGTAGAGCGTGTACATGGATGAATCTTTTGAGATTCACAAAGACAGTTGTGCAGTGACAATAATGTTGAAGTTACATATTCTAAACCTGTAAAGGACCTAATTGAATTGTGTTCTGTTCCCTATAGTCCAAACCTTATATGATAGATATATGTTTTTTAATTCTCTCAACAAGATATTTTTATACTCATTTTTAGGCAAGATCATTAAGTGTTAGAGACATGAAGTACCTCATCCAAAGTCACAGAGTTAAAATTTGTCCAAGTGACAAAAATTCCACATTTTTCTTTTTTAGTATGTCTCTTACTTTAATGTTCTTTAATTTGAGGATAATTTAGTACATCTTTTTAGAAAACAATATGGTTGTAATTCTTAGACTACCAAAAAGAAAGCTGGAAAAGTAAGAGTCATGCAATTTATAATAACCCTGCTATTTAAGTCTGTGATATTATACGCTTAGCTTTTTAAACTCTCATTTTCCTTATCTGTAAAACGTAAAGGCTATATTAGATGACTTCTAAGTTCCCATTGGTCTCCAAAATTCTAACTCAGTTCAATACCCTATAATTTACTCTTTTCCCAAATTGTCATTGCTAAGCTCCAACACAAATTTCACTCTTCAGGAGTGGCAGGCTATATAATGATACATATGTTAAGATCTTATTTTATAATCATATTCATGTCTTCCTATCATTGTAGTAATCTTTTAACTCTAAAGAAGTCTGACAAATAATGGAGCATTCAGCTAACTTGGCTTTTCTCTGAAATCCCTCAGCCAGGGTTTCTCAGTCTTGGCACTGTGAATATTTCAGGTCAGATAGTTATTTGCTGTGGAGGACCATTCTTTGTATTTGAGTATGTTGAAGACAACCATTGGCTGCCCTGCTAGATGTAAGTAGCACCCCTCTCCTATTGCGACAATCAAAAATGTCTTTAACAATTCCCTAATATAGCTCAGGTAATAAACTACTGCTGTAGATACAGTCTTAACAATATGAATAAAACACTGTTAACAGCTTTCTTATTGTTCCTATATTATATATAACAAAAAAAACAAAAGAATTTTCTTCTCTTGTGGGCCAATTGTAAAACTTAGCCCCAGAACACATGTTACTCTCCCTAATTAATAGCCCTTATAGCGAGTAAATTACAGTGACTGTAGACATCAGCTCATCAGCTACCAAAGTTGACTCCATGATACTTGGGAATATATCCATTCAAACTCTGGGGATTTTATCCTAGACCTTTCGAAGTTTGGGTTGTATCTTTTACTCAGATGGCCTAGCTTACTTCTAAGAACAAAACACTTGGTAATATGTAGTGCTTTTGTACCTTTTGAGACTAGAATATCTAAACTAAACATAACAATTAAGCTTGTTTTTCTGGACTTTTTTCATTTCCATCTCTTTTTCCTCTCTATATGGTTATAATGCATTAAGTACAGACAATCAGCTGAAATCCTGCATGTTCCCAAGCCTTTGCGGCTTTCCATTAAATACTTAATGTTATTTAAGAGAATTTTGTAGCTAATTATAGAAACCTGCTGCCTTATGTTACAATTGGGGCTACCAAGGAGAAACACATTTTTTCCTGTTGTTCCCACTTATATGGTATATCATTTCTGTAAAACTCAAAGCACTTTGCTATCTTCAAATAAACTGAGTTATGGTTTGAGAGTGGGAGAAAACAGAGAGAGGGCAAGGGCGAGAAACACGTAGACAAGGAGAGGAGAAAAAAGACAAAGAAAAAAAGAAAAGTTTAGAGACAAATCTTTTGTTATACAGGCACACTCTGAAGCAGGCCCTTTTTAACTTTCTTCTTTGGGAAAGCAAGCTGTGAAGGGAAAATTTTCATACAATTACTTTATTTACTTTCTTGGAGATCCCTGCAGACAAAAAACAATTGCTGCTTTCCAAACTCTATAAACTAACTGTAGCATCTAATGTTAATTCTACTAGCCTTTTATTAATACATGGAAAAGGTAATCATTTTCTTTCCTTTCACCTCCTTTCTCCATGTCAGATCCTAGTGAGCTAGGTTTTTCTTGTACATAGGAATATGGCTAGTTAGAGATCAGTGCAGATGATATGAAGAGCCTGAACTCAGACTAGTTCATGAAATCAAGGCCTGGGACAAAGATTGTGGATGTTTTAGAGATGTTGTCTTCTTTCCATCCTGCATACTTTTGAGAAAATAAAAGGGCTGATGCAGAAATCACAGGTCAGAGGTATGAGCCCTCATGGAGCTCAAGCTACTGCTCACATAACCAGAGGTTCTACAACAGTTACAACTGATTCTAAGTGTTTCTCTGGGCCTTTGAAATTGTCTATAAACAAATACAATTTCATAATCACTATACTAAAAGCAGTAATATCTTTAACAAATAATATTAAGGAAATTGGGGCTTTTTATCTTCATAATTTAAAATAAGACACCTAACATGAACTATTGCACATTATTTTGGTCCAACCAAACAGAATTAGTTAAAGCAAGATTAATCCTTAGGGGTCATTTTGGTGGGGCGGTGTTTTGGGGGATTTTGATTTTGATTTATTGCTGTTGTTATTTTTGCTATTTTACTTATTTGAATTATCACCACACTAGCCACATTTGAGTACTGGTGCATACAGTGTTGTGTTTTGTTTTTCATAGACCGATGGACTGAGGCTCCCTTCCAAAGTCACCTTGTTGGTACGGGGTCGAGATGGAGTGATGAAGCCAGGTCTGCCTCCAGGGACAATCCACCACCATAATATGGTGACATAGTAAGCTACATTAGAAGAAGAAACCAAACCAAACCAACAAACAACCCAAAATGTAGGTACACAATTTTGTGAGAAAAAAGCATGGAGAGGACTCACATTCAAGTCCAGAAAGTCCTGTTACAATTCTGACTCTTCTTCGTATCAGGTCATAGTCTGGTGGAGCCTGGAATTTCCCCACCTGAAAATGATAAATCCCTACAAACTTCCACAAATTCTGCATGGTCCAAATGAAATAAGGCATTTATATTAATTATTATAAAATCGTTAAGCACCGTACTAATTAGGACATAAGATTATATATGTAATACAGAGATAGTTTAATAGAACTCTTTCAAGATATTTGTCTACTTGGTGATTTTTATTCCAAAAATATTTCTTTTAAATCCAGCATTCTGAATAGAATGTCATGCTAACTTCTTTTACTAGTATTGAATTATTCTAATTGTTTGACCTAATATTAAGTTAGAGATCAAACTGATTGGGAATTAGGAAACAAATATATCAAAAGATGCTCAATACTGGACAATATCATTGAGATTGGTCGAGGTCATCCCAAGAAACCAAGGTGAATTTGTCCATATTCATTTGAAAGTTAGATACTGCTTTACTTTTATCTTATCACATTTGTTAGTGTATTTCTAGTATTCGTGTCTTAAACCTTTCAAAATATCTTATTAGCTAGTCTATCTTATGTGCAGTTTGGGAAGGGGGCTTTGCCACTAAACCACCAAATAGTTCCCTCTTTGCATTTTGTTTGTTATGGTTCTATAGTACCTAGGGAATGACTTCAGCTTCTTTATCCTGCCTTTCCTTCTCATAATTTTTAAAAGCATTTATCCAACTTTCCTTTTCATTTATTCTCTATGAATTTTGAAATATCCCTCTTCAATTTTAAGGAGGTTTTATATTCCCTAATGTACCTATCCATAAAATTAATAAATTAAGAAAGATCACCCCTGTTTAAAGCTCTTTGAGAATGGCAAAACATAAAGGAATTTTTCCTTTCTTTATTAAAACAATTTGATATTGCTATGTTTTTCTCTACTAAATTGAATAAAAATTTCTCACGGGATGGGGGAAAAAAGCATATAATACTTACAAATTCATTGCACTAATATTTAATTCTTATCAGAACACAGCTATTATCCACATCTTACAAATGAGGAAACTCAGGCCCAGAGAGAAGTTAAGTATCTTTCCCCAAATCATGCAGCGGGTAAGTGGCGGGGCAGGATTTGAAGGCAGCCAGTCTGACTCCAAATACCCTGCTCTTCACCACTCTTTCCTTTCCCAACAGACCTGTAGCCATTCCACTGCTCACACTTTTTGCATGTTTTCTTATAGAAATACCTCTTTGCGTTACTAATTGTTTGTATTTGCCACCTTTACCTAGGAGAAAACACTGTATAAAGGAAAAAGATCTGAATTATTAGTCAGAAGAATGACTAATAATAGTGACTGTGATCATTGCTGAAATTAATCAGCTTTGTCATATTGGGCATAAGTATATATATTTTTTATTTATCTGTATAAATATTACCTGCCCAACTCTTACAGGTTTGTGAGGAAGAAGAAACTAAATTAAATTAAGAAGGAAATGTTCATTGTAAATACTCTATTAATATATTGTTATTTCAAGTCTCTTCCCTCATCACCTAACTCTCAATCCATTCTCTTCATTTCCCACCATATTTCTTCTTCTTATGGCTGTCCTATAAAACCACAGGAGCCCACAGTGTGTGCGTGTGTGTGTGTGTGTGTGTGTGTGTGTGTGTGTGTGGTGCGTATGTGTGAGTACATGTATATACTGAATTTACCTAGAAGTTACTGGGTCTATTTTTTCTCCTGCCCCTCATTCTTCGATCCTCTCTAATTTCACTTCTGCCCCTATAAACTAACCGAAAGAAGCTTTTGCTAAAATCATCAACGAATTCCAACTCTTGAATCCAATAAGAAAATTTCATTCCTCATCTTGATTTCTTCAGCAGCTTTCAGTGTGTTGGTCACTTCTCATACTGGAATATACTATTCTGGAGGTTTCCAAGACATAACAGTTGCCTATATTTCCTTTATTTTTTTCTGCTTCTTGGTCCTTGCTATAAGTTCATTTTTATACTTGTCCTTGAATTTCTTCGAGATGGAAATCTAGGCTTTCAACTTATTAATCTATTTTATCAAGTTAGGTGATGGCAAGAGTTTCCAAAGTTTCAATTATACCGTATCTGCTGGCGGATTACAAAATTTTATTCAAAAGACTGACTTTTAATATGAGCTTCAGACCCATATTTAATGAAATCCAGAGGCCTATTTAATATGCTGTTTTTGGAGTCTGAAAGTCAAGTCATATCAACATGTATCTACAGTCACAAACATGGTGTAAAATGATCCATTTCATAGAATGGTACAATCTTGTTTCTAATTATGCCAAAAATAATCATAGGCTTTTTTCTCAATTATTTATTCTCACTCCTGAAATCCAGTCCATGATCAAGTCCTATCTACTTTTTCTCCTAAATAACTCTCAGAACCAGTGAGCACTCCCCAGCACAAGTCGCTTACCTGGGCTTCAGCAGTCACCTCAAAACCCATATCCACTATATCATACTGTGGTTGATTAGAAACATGTCCACGTACACTTTTCTTATTCACACCCCTAGCCATGTAATTTTGTGTGCTTTCCCATGCTAACTCTTTGTTATTGCTTATGATTTTATTTGGGTACTGGGATGTTACCAAATATCTCACAAAGAGGGGCTGAAAAACACTATATATTATAGTAAGGCTTGTCTTCTCTTTTTATTCTTGAGCTCCCTGCCACTGACACCATGCAAAGAAGCGTTGCCTATTAGATGACAAATAGCATCTAATCCAGTGACTCCTGTTGCACCAGCCAGCAAACAACTAACTTGCAGGTGTAGAGCCATCTGGCTGACTGCAAGCCGACTGCACATACATGAGCAAGCCTAGCTGAGTCCAGTGTAAATTGCTGATCCCCCGAATAGTGAGCAAAATAAAATGATGGTTGGTTTAAGCCATTAAGTTTAGGGATGTTTTGTTGTTCAGCAAAAGCTAACTGGTATGTCCCCTCTAAGTTTTCTGCATATACAATTGTTTTTTTAAAAGGAGTCTGGTTATACTAATCACATTTAGAGTAACAACTACACTCCATAACATGGAATAAAAAGGGCCAGTGTATTCTGGCTTCTGACATTTCCAACATAACCTTTCATCATGATCTCCCTTGCTCTCTGCACAAACCACAGTAGGCTTCTGCTTCCATGAAAGTTTTGTAACAGGCCCCATGAACACACAGGATAAACTCCCATACACATTTTCCCTGTAACTTTCTCATGATTTGGATTCCCAGGCCAGTAGGTCTTGATGACCAAAACCTTGTAACTTTTAATTAACTACTTGACTTTTTGACTGGTTTTCCAGGAAAGGCAGAATTTCTGCAAGATAAAGGAGGTGCAGTTTCAAAGACCTGTGCCACAGATTTCCTGACACCAAGACCCACCATCCCTCACTAACTTGTAACTTCTGAATCAACCTTCCTCAGTGCATGTAGCCTCTTGTTAATTTTGACACAACCTGCCCGGATGCACATAACTACATTCCTTAACCTCTTATAAAATCCCCGCTCTCTGTTATTTAGGGAGATGAATGTGAATCCACCCATCTCATTCTTGCTGACATCATTTGTATTAAAAATTTCTTTCTTCCTTGGCTATCCTCATTGTGTCAGTAATTGGCTTTCTGTACAGTGAGCACCTGGACTTAGGCTGGAACCCCCTTGTGGTTTCAGTAACAGGTCCATGCTCTCTACTTACCCACAGTCTGTATACAATCTGATTTCTTTTTTTTTTTTTTTTTTTTTGTGGCTAAAGTAACATTGCCCCGTACACATTTTGTCTATTTAGTCATTATGCATCCTTCATGTTCCAGTTCAATCATCACTTCTACAGGAAAGATTATATTGACCTCTTTGACAAAGTCAAATCATAGTATTTGTTCTACATCCTTCATGTATAATGTACCCATCTTCATAGAAACTATTCAGGTTGTGATATTACATTTACTTGATTAATATCTCTGTGTTTTAGTAGAAAACGTGACCTCCAGGAAGAGAGCAACTTTGTCTTTTTTGCTAATTTCTGAGGCTTAATGTAGTATCTAGAGCACAGTAGACAATAAATAATTGTGCAAAGAAATACATAAAGAAATTAATGAATTTAGTTAAAACATGTTTAGAAGATAATTATAAAATTTATTAACTATTAGACTAATAATCACACAATCTAGTTTTTAGAATTACATGATGTTCTCCATCATGAGAATATGTAGATTGTCAAAATTTAGCACATTTAAGAATCATTTGGGTAGTGTGTTAAAGTGAAAGATCCTGATCCTTAATATCAGAGAATGTGGCAAGAAACTCTGGGATATTACTCAGGAGCCTGCATGTTCAGTAAGTACCAAAGATAATTTAAAAGTACAGGTTTCACAGAATTTACTTTGAGAAATACTGACTATTGAATTTTGTCCATTCATTTTAAATAAAAGATTGTTTGATCTCTTCTACTCAGAATATTTCTGGTTACCTATTGAAATGTGCTCAGGAAGTATAAATTGATTTTAATATTGGTCTAAGGAAACTGTAAATAAAATAAATATGGGCTGAAAACTATAATATCAGAAAAAAAAAGCCTTTTGATTATTTTCTGTATTGATTTATATACCCTATCTCTTCACTCTACCATTGTCATTGGTAATCAACAGCTAATTGCATATAAAAGGGTGGAAACACATCTTTTTCTAAGTCACAAGGAATCTGCTGTTTCTTAAAAGGTATATATAAATTCATTCAATTTTAGAATTTGAAAGAGCCTTAGGTCCTTTCTGGTGAGTAAATGTGCTGATGAAATTAATTCTTACCAAGATGAAGGTCTTAGTTAGGAATGATTTAGTCTGTTGAATCCCAAAGTTGCAGACTGCCTACTCAAAAGAAAGAAGATTCTTATAATTTTGTTGGTATTGAATATAAAAGCTTGGTTACATTCAGTAGACTAAACGCCTCTGGCATTTCTTGGGGGAGATGGCCATGGGTGTCACATCTGAAAATAAAGTGGGAAGAGAGAAATTCAATCTAACATTTGTTTGGTCTCTGAAAGGAACCACCAGAAAATCAAGATAGTAAAAAGAATTACTTGACAACTTTTTTCACCTTTGCTTATTAGGCTCTCATGTCTTTTCCTCTGTGGTGATTTTCTGTAGTATAGTTCAGGGTAGGAGATTAAGAACAAAATGGCCAGGATACGATAATGAATTAGGGAGAAGATGTTTATCACTTCCATATGTTCTTAAGGAGATATATATGCTCAGAAGTCAAGGTCAGGCAAACATATTATTTTTATGATTATGGGATTTTTTTAAAAAAAAATCATCAATGTAGTCACTTACTCAGATAGACTTGTTTTATATGGACAATCTCTTTTGTCATACGATAGTTGTCTTGTTTTGTCAGTTTGTAAATTGAATAGGCTTGGATCTTAATATTTCACATACTTCCTTCCCGCTACCCAGTTAGGCTCCCTTTCCTCTTATACTTTGGCTAAATGCAACAGTAATAAGTCCACTTAGCTGTCACTTAAAAAGAGGATATCGATTGCTTTAAACAAAAGAATACTTTTCAAACAGGAACAGGATGCTTGTTATTAAAGATGGGACCCAGCATTTAGTGACACTCAGTGCATCACTTTGCACCCAGATCTTCCTGCCTAGGGGCTCATCTTTGGTTAGTTGGCATATCTATGCCAGAATGAAGCCAAGAAGTACACTGAGTAGCTAAGGATTTGCTGAGCAGATGAAAAGCCAGCCCATTTAAAGCTCCTACCCCAAGACAATCCTCTAAGATTGCGTAATAATTCTGTTACACTATAAGGCTTACATGAAAACTAGGCCCAAATACTTGCTGTTAAATTAAAGTATATAATAATATTCTTACCACAGTGGTCAAGGAGCAAGGATCATGTAGTATCATCAGCTGTTACCTGTACTTGTGGGTGTAGACTAGTATCGGTTTAGTTAAATATTGTTTATCATCACAACTGGGAGTGGTAGGTAGCAAGGTGGAATTAAAAAATTAAAACTAATAGTGTCCACACTCCATCAGGCTCCTGCCAGCCCCTCCCCTGAGACTGCTACCATATTGGCTTGTGAGTTTCTGGGCCCACGGCCAGCAGCTAAGACTTAGTCCTGCCCAACAGGGTGGGAGCTTGGGTGACTGGCTTGCTGGGCTCAGCACAGGAGGAGATGGTCTAAAAACAAAATTAAAATTTAAAAATGCACTCGTGACTTTATGGGAAAGTTCACATACGTTTATTACCTCCTTCTTGAAAAATTGAGACTATTTCCTTACTTATCAAGAGAAGACAGATAGGTTACCTAAGAGTTCGTAATGATTAATTTCACCTTCTCTGTGCATATTTGCTTGTACATGTGTGCATATGTCCATATGTATACATGTACATGTTTGTTTTCATTGGCATGTATTTGGGTTTTTGACATGGGCCTTGTAAAATCCCACAAGTAAAAAGTCTGCTGCTTTCTTACCCCTTCTCTTGAGCTCATAACAACACATGATAATGATGAAATATCAGAGGTTTCTCTGATCATGTGGAAAATATACATAGTGGAAAAAATGACTAGTTTTTCTTATCTAAACTCTTCAATGAATCAATGCAGGTTTCCTAATAGCATTTTTTTAATTTATTATTTTTTAAATTGTGTGCCTCTTGAGTGGTTTAACAAATGTCCTTAGCTGGCATCCAGTTTATGATGATCCCCAATGGTCCATCCCACAGCTGCTGTAAGTTTAGCAGCTACTGGCTCAAATTACCTTATCTTTTTCTGCAAAATTACTCAGGGAATTGCTCTAGGCCAGGTATTCTCAACCTGATATTGGACATCAGAATATTCTAGAGGGAATGTAAAACCAGACTGTTGAGCTCTGCTGCAAGATCTGGAATAAGGCATGAGAATTTGCATTTCTAACAAGCTCCCAGCTGCTGCTGCTGGTCTGGGGAAATAGGCTTAAGCAAGCTGCCTTGCCTGGATTCTTATTCCTTCCTTCAAGGGAATGGGCAAAGGGTTAAAAACCATAGGACTATCCTGGGGTGTAATTTTTTTCTCAAAAGGAATTGCCCTTTTAGATCCCACCAAATATAGGCTTCCTTTGGGTCCACAGTCTTGCTCAGCTTTTTCTTCTTAACCACGTTGCTTATCTTGCTGTTTCAAAGAGCTTTCCTAATACACTCTCTCCCAATAAATCCCATGCACTAGAATCCCTGGCTCAGGCTCTGCTTCTAGAAAATGAATCTGAAGCAAAAAAAATCATTTATCTTCAAAGTGATTAAACATTTTTTAATAATCATGAATTGTCATGTTGCCATGTTAGTATTTTTATCTTGATATGTTGGATTTGTTAAACTGAGGCCAGAACATAAAAATCCACACTTGTTTTGACATAGCACTGAGATCTTGGATTACCAGGTGCTCAGACTTGGTTACCAATTAAGCTGAAAGAATCCTCTGCTCTCGGACTTCATTGCCCCCCCACCCCACCCTTCGCCCTGGCTCTCTACCTAGGATTGAACAGAAAGGGAAGTTCTATTGACTGCTTTTGCAGGTAAGACGAGCTAAAGCTCATAATTTCAAAGTTACACAATCTGCCTTAATGGAGATATGATCCATGGAATATATCTGTGTACACTTGATATGGAATATACCTTCTTGCAGTAGCTCTAGGAATATAAATATATAAAGAAATAACAATGGAAAAGACAATGTAGCAGATTAGTCTACCTGTATTACAATTGGTATCCAAATGATGTACTTTTGGCAAATTCTTATTTTTTCCTTTTTTGATATTCAAACATATATGTACCTTTCTGTAATTTGTTTTTATTCTGTTAAAATTAGTTAGTAGACATTGAGTCACCACTATTCATTTCACAAACATTTATGCATAATTTTAAAAAATTAGCATGAAGAGGAGTCCTCTGGTTCTTGTTTCCAGGCAGCTACTTAAGAAAAGTTGAAGGAACCATTTTGAGAGATCTATGAGATACTTCAAATAAATAAATTTAATAAACATAAAGCTTAGTATATTATAGGCTAGAAGGAATTGTGTGTGATGTGGTTATATTCCTATCTACTACTATACACACTCTTGGCTTTTACTTCTCTAAAGAAACAGAAAATACACACACACACAGTCATGCTTTATGTGGTTATGTGGCCATATAAGTTATGGATTAAGAAATACATGTTGTAAAATAAAATATTTTATGATTACATAAAGATTAAATAATGTTGCTAAATTTGTCTCACCAAAGATGCCAACAATAGAAGAGGAGTTTTGTATGGTTATATTGATTTTAAGTCCTGCTTTGCAAAAGGAATGTAAGGTTTGATGAGTAATTAATCGAAAATATTGCATTGTGAATGAAAAATATGGCAGAGATTTTAAGATTTAAGTGTCTATAAACCAAATTTTTGTTTGTTTGTTTGTTGATTTTACTAGTTGAAGGAAATGAGAGATGGTTCTGTTTGTTTTCTTTTGCTCAAATTCGCTCTTTACCATCTGAGGCCAGACTGTGTAGTTTCAGCTCTAACACTTAACTACTTTTTAAACATGATTGTCTTACTTAACTTTACATACCTCAGTTTTCTGAATTGTAAAACAGGAAACAGAATGCTGACTCATAGGCTGCTGTGATGATTAATTGAATTAATATCAGTAAAGAGTGTCAAACAGTGAGTTCCTGCATATTGCTGAGCACCTATATTTGTAATTTTTGATCCTATTTACTCATATTCCAGCTGGTGTTTTTGTTGTTGTTGTTATTTTTAAATGTCATCAAAAGCATTTATTTCAAATTTAAATACACTTGCCTTTTGGGTAATAAAATTTCTAGCTCTCAGAATTGTCAAACAAAATGACATTTCCTTTTTGTCACTTAGATCACAACTGGCAAAAAAAAGAACAAAATACAAAACTGCACTTAAGAATTAAAATTATGATACTAGTGTTTTAAAATATATCATATAGTAGATTAAATGAGGGATTAGACATACTTTTATAAACCACAAAATCTTATATGAATTTATGATGGTGCTATTCTTATATGCACTCTTAATCTTTGTCCTAATAATTATTTTAATAAAAATTAAATTTTCAAATAAATATATGAGACTTTTTCATAATTTTATAAATTAATACACTAGTAGTAGCTTTATTTTCCATGAAATGTTAACAAATTTTTTGTATGCCTACTATATAAAAAAGATCGATAGAGCCCTAGGTTTTAGGACTTACATCTTGGTAGAAAAAATACATAAAATAAAAATATTAACACATAAAATTTTAGATGCTGATATATGCTGTAAAATAATAGAGCTGGGCAATGTAATAAAAGAATAACATGGGGAAAGAGGTGTGTAGAAGAGTTGCTTTAGCTATGGTGGTTAGGGAAGGTCTCCCTGGAGACTTAAAAGATAAGAAGCTAGCTTTGTGAAGATCTAATAGAAGGACAATCCAAGATAAAGCTTGGGTTGACATAGATAAGTTGATCTATTTATTCTGGTTGCAATAGGAAGTCACTGGAGAGTTCTATGAAGAAGAACATGCCATGTAATTTATCCTATTCATAGCTAGGAACAGCAAAATCTCAGAAATCCTGTGAGAACCCAGCTTATTAAAGTCCCATCTGTCAAATTCTAATATATTTATAATTTTAATGGGCACTAATCATATTTTGAAGATATTATACATTCAGAAGTTATCTTGTAAATCATTGGGTTTTTATACCACTGACAACATTTGGACTCTTAGGTACAGGTGTAGGGAATAAAACTTTGGTAGAAGAATCACCTTGCACATTTCTAATCAGCCACTGTTCATAATTAGCTAAGCAACTATTCACATAGGTACCTTCATGTTGCTTTTCTCTCTAGGCCTGCAAGCCTCAGTGGAAGCTTGTTGCATTTATTGAGTGTTAAATTTACATCACAGTGCTTCAAGCAAGAACATGTTTTTTAATTCTGTTACAATTCAGCCCTCCTGCCTTTCCTGCTGCAATCCTCGTACACTGGAGCCAATTTACAAACTGAATGCTGAGATAGTTTTGTCAGGTTGGCAAATCCTGTTATATTTCTCTCTTTCTTTGGTAGAAATAACAAGAGTCTCTTTTATTATAGAAATAAAAAAAAAGAATAGTAGAAATTGTGCAAAATCTTAATCCTCAAATATTTTATGTAGGCAATGCTGGATCATCTTCTTTCATAACAAGAAAAGTCATTCCTACTTCAATGTTCTAATTCCTGTAAAGTTCCATTCAATATACTTTCAGAGAAACATAAGTTGGAGTAGAAAGCAATCTTTCAAAGGGACGTTTTTGATAAGCTTTAAATGGATAACAAGACTCATACACTTACACAGGTACTATACAGGGTAAGAAAGCACAATTATAAAAGACATGAATGTTCTTAATTCAAGTAAAATCCACTAAGTCACTTGGAAGAAGGTTGGAAATTTGAGGGCTTTGAGTGAATTGAACATAACAACAGCAACAAAAGGCCAAAGGCAACCTCCAAATAGGACATTAAAATATGTCAAAGAAAACAATGAGTTAAATTAAAAACAGGAGCAAAGAAGAATTTATACTTTGAAACCAAATGATGATATCTACAATTTAAAAACAAGTACCTAGCAATGTTAAATCATACTAACGAGAATCAGGTTAGAGTAGAAAGTAAAGAAGGGGAGAGTAGTTCCTCTGTTCTTTTATTTTGGAGAGAGGTTACCTAATGATGTTGCCCTTTTCATAATTATAGGTAAGACTTTTGTTTGCTACAAATTCACCTTATAATCCAGGAAAGAGCAGTATATTATTAATAGATGCAGGCCAAGATTCTCACTCAACCATACACCAAGGTAAAAAGACATGACATTTTTTACTCAACTGTGTAAATAGGTATATCTCAAATATACCTTAACTACTACAGACTGAGCACCCCATCTCGAAAAATCAAGCATTTGAAATTTGAAATGCTCCAAAATCCAAAACTTTCTGAGCACCTACACGATGCCACAAGTGGAAAATTCCACACCTGACCTCATGTGATGGATCCCCGTCAAAATACAATCAAAACTTTCTTTAATGTACAAAATTATTTAAAATAATGTATCAAATTACCCTTAGACTATGTGTATAAGGTATATATAAAACATAAATAAGTTTCATGCTTATACTTGGGTCCAATCCCCAAGATATCATTAAGTATATGCAAATATTCCCAAATCATAAAAAATCTAAAATGTGAAATACTTCTGGTCTCAAGTATTTTGGATAAGGGATACTCACCTGTACTTATTTCATGGTACTTAATTGATTTATTGTGTACAGGAAACTAAAACCAACAATCTATACATTATATTATATATTTCTAGATTGGTGATAAGAATGTCTGATTTTCTGTGATGTTTTCAAGTCAAGAAAAAATGTTATTCCTACAAATCATGATAAATATGCAAATCACAAGCTAAACTGTTAATTCACAATTAACAATTAAGTACAACTATGCCTCAGTTTACATGTGCATGTGACTACAGAAATTGGTATGATTTTGGTCTCTTTTAAATGTCTAGGGATATAGTTACTTTATTAACTTTACAAAAGAATTTTAGGAGGATAAGGGACTTCCATACCACATTTTATGTTTCATGGTAGATTTCAAAGTTCTAACACACTGAAACTTTTATTGGTATTAATGATATTTCACTTATGAAGCATGATTATGGGAAGAACTTTCCTTTTCTTAGGGCAAATTTCTGTGTGGAAGTCAAACTCAGTATGATGTACGAAGTAGCTTTTGGTGGGACTGAACCACTGTGGACTGATATTTTAAACGTTCAAGTAGGAGGAAAGCCACTATGAAAACTCCCGTACTATAAAAGCCATGAAAACAGGGAATGTCCTAATATTGCACCTTGTTTATGTCACTCTTCCAATAAAATTTACTCAACTGAATTTGAAGAAAACTAAAATTTTTTGCCTGAGAAGTTTGTCACTTACTGCCTACTATTACACAAATATCATTGCCCACAGTTTCACATGAGAGAGTAATAATAAAAACAAAAGTAAAATATAAACTTAGGGCAAAATGTATGTGACAGACCTCTTTTTGAAAGATATTCCATTTGGAAAAAAGTGAAAGTAGGATTGTTTAGAAATTATACTTTGAATAAAGTGTTTTGAATTTAAAGCAAATGAAAATGAACATGTACCTACAGCCAGTGTTATTTGATTGAAAATAGTATTCTATGTTTACCATTTTTTCTCATCCACATTTTTATCATTACTCTCTTACATAGTGACACTGGAGATTTTATATACAATGTATGCCGTATTTATGGGTAACATAATTTGAGATGAGTAATCTTGAATCAGAACAGTGATAACAGTGTAGTCTGAGGATTGGGCATTTTGACTCTAGTAAAATTAACAAGTTAAAATGATGATGTCCTGTGTATTAACATTTAGTTATTAGCTTTATATTTTCATGTTTAAAATGTTGAAAATTCTTAAGAAATAAAAACAAAACCTGCATTATTTGTATAGGTACACATGGCTTTTTTAGTATTGAAAATTAAGCATTATTCTATCACATACACATGGCTTTAGACATATGTTAAGTGCTTTCTATGGTTTGCAAAGTTTATGTATTTTAGAGTATACTTTTCCAGGCTATCCAGGTCATTCCACATGATGAACAATTTTCTAACATGTAAACTATATTAAATTTTATAGTCTGTATATATGAATTATTTTAGTGTATGAAGGTGTAAATTTTAACCTGGTGCCATCAACTTGTATATGCTGTGAATTTCTACTACAGGCAGTATAGTTT
The DNA here is from genome assembly GCF_020740605.2 of Lemur catta. Taxonomy (NCBI): domain Eukaryota; kingdom Metazoa; phylum Chordata; class Mammalia; order Primates; family Lemuridae; genus Lemur; species Lemur catta. The sequence continues at coordinate 72,452,259 of NC_059139.1, read as the reverse complement.
AATAGACTCCCTGATGGACTCTTACATTTAATACAAGTAAAATGACTGAGAGTAATATGGTATAAAATTACCAAGTCAACTTGGAAAATATTAAACACAGTTGCTGGAAATTAATGCAATAAAAATTGGAAATAAACTGCTACAAATGAGTTAGTAGCTTTGATCAACTTGTAGAGAAAATTCAGATACTTGAAGAAATTATTAATGTGTGGGTAATTCTCAGCAATTATTTGCTCTTAGGATAGTAATAATAATCATGTATTATCCGTGGATCAGTGATGGACCCTTGACTTAGATATACCTCAGGAAAAAAATACTTTTGTCTATATTTGTTACACAACTTTAAAAGTTAATGAAAGATTAATTTTCATAGAATATCTACTACACATTTGTCTATTTCTGTTTAGAAATTTTATGTGAATATATAAACAACGTATTGGTCATTTTGTCCTAGATAGCATTCAATTAAAAGACTATTTCAGGTGATATTATTTATCCTTTGTCATTATTCACACTTCTTAAATTTGTAGGCTTTTAAAAATATTATGTTATTGTTCCATCATTTTAAACTTGTTAATTAAGGCATATAATTTTATGAAATAATCATATTAATAAAACAATCATATTTATGAAAATATTTCATGAGAAAAAGTATGAATGTAAATAGTAAGCTGAAGTCAAAAAATACATGATATGAATATATATGTAGTGAGGTTAGGAAATGTATAAGCCAAAAATTTCTGTACAAGCAACTCAAAAGTTGTGAAAAGAAGAAAACAGTTAATATCTTTAAAATTATATGCATTAGAACAGCTATCTATTCAGTTTTTTTCTATTTATCTATCTATTACACAATGTTACTATTAATAATACTCATTATAATTTCACATCATTTTAAAACAAAACACAGGGATCATTGTTAAAATTATTGATTGGTTTTTGTGTGTGCTTTATAAAACAATCATAAAATGTTTTCCAGTATAAAATTGACAAATTTCTGTCATTAATAGCAGGCAGGAGCCTAAAACTAAAGAACCATCGTTCAGCCTAGTAATCATGGCCTAATTTCCTAGGAGAGGGGAAAAAACAAGGAAGTGGGGACAATTTTTTATTCAATAACAGAATTACATCAACAGTACGAAGGCACCCTGACTGCCAAGGGAAAAGTTCTTACATGCATTTTAGTACTAATGGATGACATGATAGTATTTATTTCTGGCATAGATAATACAAAAAAAGAAACATTTCAGTTATTTTATGTGACCTGCTATATTGTGTGGTCAGGGAAACATTTAACATCTTGTACAGTTATAACCTATAATTTACCAGATTAAACCATTGTTTTTAGTGTTGAGGATAAAATATGCTGATGTTTTAAAATACGAACTGTGATATGAGTAATTTGAAAATTAAAGGTTTGTTTCATTCTTCCCTTTTTAGATGATACATTGGTGATACACTATTGGGAGTATAAAAAAAGTAGATGTAAATATGCCACAGAAATGAGTATGCTCTTTCCACCGTTTAAATAAACGTAAAGATAGATTAAAGCTTCATTAGGCTCTGTTTTGCATATTGAAATATTTAACATTCAAAATTTTGGATCTGATATGCACAGTTTTTAGCATATTATATAAGGTTGTTAAAAGTTCTCAGGTATAACTATCTTCTTATTTTGTGGATCGATGGCCAATATTCAAGCTTATATGCTGAACCCACCAAGCACTTGCCGCCATTCCTCAACATGTAGTTGTTAGTTGGGAGTTTTAAACAATTATAAATAGCATAAGAAAAGACACTAGCTGGATATAGAATCTGAACTGAAGTTTAATCTGCCAATCACCAAGACTCAAAGAGATCCCTTAGTGTTTATCAGGTAAATTGTATAATCCTTCCCAAAGATATGAAATCATTAAGCTGTATTATTACTACTGTATTAACCACAAAATATTTTCATTTATTTTACTTAAAACTACTCTAGTATCACTAATATTTACCTAAAATGGTGTTGAGCTCCGATTTCATGTTGAAAACATGTGGTTGGCCTCAACTGCAAAGGTTTGTTCTAAATGTCCTTATGAAAAAAAAGAACATAACATTTTGGGATATACCATAGTATATTATTAAAAATTGAGTATTTCTAATTAATATATTTTCCCTCTCATAGTCACCTTATTGGATTTTATCATTACAGTTCTTATTTGCTTCAAGACTAGCTGTTACTTTGTGTATAATATGCCTACATAGACACACACACACACACACACACACACACACATATGTATATACACTAGAGAACATTATAAGAGGCAATTGACTGTCCTAGCTAGAAGTTTAACTCACAGTGTGACTATGGTACAAAGTTTCCCAGAAATTATATTAATGGCCTGTGTCTTTAAAAAAATACAATTTTGTTTATAACATAAAGGGATTTTAACTAATCTTTTTCATTCACTATAGTGTCAGTGTTCTGCTAAGAGAAATATACTTTAGTGGTTCAATATAATTCTTTGATGTGGAAAATAAACCTCTGCAAAAGTGAGACAGAGTAGACATAAAAGTATTATCATTTAATATAATAGGTTTACTAAATTATGTTATATAATTTTGGCATGCTTAATTAACTAAACCTAGTGTATGATTTTATCAGAAAAAAATACCACACATAATTTTATTCATGTCTATGTTATATTAAACAAATGAATTTGTTATTAAAATATATCTATCTTAAGTTATTTTTATTGTGCCTTAAAGAATTATTCTGTAAAGTTGGAGGCAATACTGCATTCTATTTAAGAAAAAGCTCAATGGTAAAATCAGATGTGTTTAAATCTTGCCTTTCCAATTGCCTCAGTTTTCTCAGCTATAAAATCAAAATAATGATTATACACATGTCATTTAATTTTCTAAGGTTAAATATGATAATGAATCCAAATAACACATAACTATGCAAGGACATTTGTATATATTCCATATTTAGGTGCATTTGTGGGTATTCCATATTCAGCCAATATCAACTTAATGCTCTTAGCATTATGTTTTAAATTTTAAAAGATATTTTAATAGTTATATTAATTAAAATATTGATATCTGCAAGAGAATAATTAGAATAAATATCAAAGTTTTCTTATTCATCTTCCCACTCTTTCTATATATACACCTTTTTGTGTGTATATCCATCTAAATACAGAGCCATATATATTTCCATATATATTATTACATTCCATTTTTTAATAGTAAGTAATATGTTAACTTTGAATAAAGTGTTTTTTATCAGTAAACATTGAGAAACATGAAGATATCACAGGACATGATCATTCCCACCCCAAGAACCAAAAACAACCTGGATAAAATACAGCATCAAGATTTTGAAAACTCGTTACAAAATTAATGACACACACACACACAGATAAAAACAACTAAATTCCAGAAAGTCTCAGGTTCTACTCAGGTGAGAACAAGGTCACAACTGTTCCTATCTCTGGTAGACACACACAGGAAGACGAATCCACAAGAAAGTGGATGAGGAGGCACTAGTTGGATTTTAACAAACATTTAACAGTGGTACATAGGCTGTTGTGGCAGAATAAAATCCAGAGGATTCTGTATTATTAAAGAGGAAACTGCACCTAAATACAGTCATTACTGGTTGTTCATCATTGTGTGTGGTGGTGGTGATGGAGGCAGGAATGCTGAGAGAAATATATTAATTGCACATCTTCAACTACAAAAAGCCTTTGGTCAGGATAAGAGAGCAAAGAGAAACCCCTTGGGCACACTGGACTTTCACCTACAAGATACCGAGGGAATGGCAAAAGAACTAAGAGACATGCTTCTAATAATTGCACACCTCCACGTGGCACAGAAGCTAGGAAATGGGTTACTGGACTCGGAGATTTCAGGCGTAGAAAACAGAGGGCAGACCTATTGACCCCAAACTCCCACAAAAAGCCAAAAAAAGAACTGGCAGTGAAGCTGTGCAAAAGCACAAGATGTGCTACATGTTTGAAAGCTAGAAGTTTAACTGTGAAGCCAGAAAGATCCTTGGAATCTCCTCAGTGTTTAGATGTCTGCTCCCAGTTCTACCTTCAAAATATTTAAAAACAATTTTGATCTGAACCATATGAAGGCTCTGAGAAATTTACCCAAACCCAGTTTAATATACTTTGGAGTTATTGTTTTGGCTTCACAGGAAAGAGACCCACCCCATTCTTGAGATGAATATTTTTTATGTAAGACTCCACTATTATTTTATACAAAACTCTCAGTGCAAAATCAAACACTCCAAGATAACAAGTACAGAAACATTAAGAAACTATGACCCCGGTTCAAGAGAGGAAATGATCAATAGAAGGAAGCAGTCCCAGAAACAATCCAAGTTTTACACTTATCAGACAGGCACTTTAAAATAATTTTGTATGAATAATTACACTAAGTAATTCAAAATGTAGAAAATGCATGTGAAAATGGCAACTTTCAGCAGAAAAACAGAAAGTATAAAAATGAACTGAATGGGATGATAGCAATGAAAAATATATCAGAAGGGAAGAAATCATTTGATAGTTTTAAATTCAGAGTAGACCTAGCTAAATATGGGATAAGATCACTCAGTTTAACATACTAATAATATTAGCATAAATTAAGTCCTAGAAGTAGAGAGGAAAAATATGGGGAAGAATAAATTTTGAAAAAAAAAAATGGCTGAGAACTTTCCAAAATTGATGCAGAACAAAAACAGATCCAATAAAGTTAATGAATTCCAAACAGGGATAATAAAGGGAAAATTTAACTGAATATATTATAGTCAAAATAATTAAGACCAAAGAAAAACAGCAGATCTTAAATGTAACCAAAGAAAAAGATCATATCAGGGAACAAAGATATTATTATCACTGGCTTTTTATCACAAATAAAGTGAGGGCCAGGCACGGTGGCTCACACCTGTAATCCTAGCCGTCTGGGAGGCCGAGGCAGGTGGATCGCTCAAGGTCAGGAGTTCGAGACCAGCCTGAGCGAGACCCCGTCTCTACTAAAAAAAAAAAATAGAAAGAAATTATCTGGCCAACTGAAAATATATATAGAAAAAAATTAGCCGGGCATGGTGGTGCATGCCTGTAGTCCCAGCTACTTGGGAGGCTGAGGCAGTAGGATCGCTTAAGCCCAGGAGTTTGAGGTTGCTGTGAGCTAGGATGACGCCACGGCACTCAATCTAGCCTGGGCAACAAAGTGAGACTCTGTCTCAAAAAAAAAAAAAGAAATAAAGTGAGAAAGAAGACAATAAAATCCCAATATTAAAGTGCTGAAAGACAATAAACTTTTACAATAAGTACAATGGTTAAAAATTTGGAAAATAAAAAATGCAATTCACAAGAGTATCAAATAACTTTTTAAGTTCTTAAAAACATTGCTAGGATAAATAAAGAATAAATAAATGCAGAGATAATACTGTATTTATGAATTGAAAGTTTCAAAAATTGTTAAGATGTCAGTTTTCTCTAAATTGATTATAAATTCCATGCAATTCCTGCAAAAATTCTAGCAGCTTTTATTGGAAAAATAGACAAGCTTATTCTAAAAGTTACATAAAAATTTAAAGAATCAAGATGAGCTGAAATGATCTTGCAAAAGAAGAATTTCTTATAAATATCGTATCTAATATAAAGGATATAATCTACCTGATTTCAATACTTACTATAAAGCTACAGTCATGAAACTATCATATTAGGTAAGGACAGACATATCAATCAATTGAACAAAATAGAGTCTAAAAATAGATACACATTTTTATGGCCTACTGATACTCAATCAAGGTGACAAGTCATTGCAATTGGGAAAAGAAAGTCTTTTTTTAACAAAAGTTGCTAGAAAAATTTGATATCTATAGAGATAAAAATAACTTCAATCACTTTCTCACTTCATACACAAAATTGAGATAGAAAACAGACTGAAGCATAACACCCAGAACAATAAACTTTAAAAAAAAAAAGATTTAAAAATATATATCTCTGGGAACTTAGCCTAGGCAAAAATTTCTTGAATAAGAATCAAAATGCATATTTTATAAAAGGAAAAAATAGATAAATTAGATTTCATCAAAATTAAAAATGTTTGCTACCTAAAAAATACCATTAAGACAATAAAGAGGCTACAAATTGGAAAAGTGTATATGACAAAGAATGTGTTTCTAGAATATATATGCAGAATATACAGAACTCTTACAAATGAACAATAAAAAGGCAAACAAACTTATTAAACACAGCCAAAAACTGTAATAGATTCTACATATGAAAAGGTACCAACATTGTTATTCTTTAGGGAAATCTAATTTAGAATGCTAAAAATATATCACCTCACATGTAGCAGAGTGGGTAAAACATTAATATCAAATATTGGTGTGGATGTGAAGCAACTGGAACTCTCATACAATGCTGGTTAGTATGTAAATTAGTATAACATTTTGAACTAGTGTTTGGAAGTTTTCTATCCAGTTAAATATGTATCTGTCTTATGACTAAAGCATTACATTACTAGATATTTATACCACCATCAATAAAAACAAAAATATATGTCCACAAAAAGATTCATATAAGAATCTTAATAGCAACCTTATTCACAACAACCAATACTGTAAACAGCTCACATGTCTATCAACATGAAAATAGATTTAAATATTGTGGTATATTCATACAATGGAACACTATTCAGAAATAAAAAAATGACTACTGATACGTGCGATATCAAGATAATTGAATCTCAAACACATTACATTGAATGAAAGTAGTCAGACACAAAAAAGCACATATTATATAATTCTACTTATATCAAGTATTAATACAATAGCAGCCAAAACCCATCTGTAGCATTAGAATTAAGAATTAATTTGGAGGCAGGGAAAGGGAATTGATTAGAAAGTATATGAGGCAACTTACTGAGGTGATGGAAATTTTTCTTTCTTTCTTTTTTTTTTAAATAACAGAGACACTGTTTTCACAAAAAGCACCTGCGACTTTGGGTGGAAATTTCTGTAACTGACTGAGGTGCTGGTTACATAGCTACTTTTAATTATTAAAACTCTTCAAAGTGAACATCTTATTTCTGTGTTATTTTATATTATAGCAATACATTGGTAAAAAATATAAATTACATTTGGATATATGATATCTTGCTAAATTATGTAACTTGTAAAATATAATCCATACGATGTCTTCAATGTTTTGTTTTTATTTTTCCTGTATAAACAATTTAATCTCAACCAGGAAAGAGATTTTTTTAACCTCTAAGTATCACAGATATACTGATATGATAAATTAACTTATTCTTTTCTACTCTCAATTGTGGCAAGAAGCAGGCCAGACATGAAAGACAACACTTGGTGAATTCTTATCACTTTTAGCTAAAAAAGTGAATAGTCTGGGGTAAATTAATACAATGTTGTCTTTATCGTTAAAAAATTTTTGTTCCCATTTCACTGCATTTGTGTTAATATTTGTAATAATGTTAATCATTTATAAATATTTTAATATGTTATTTTGTATATGTATAGGAAAGATGATGTGCCTGTGGGGATGGTTGGGATCATCATTTATTTAGTCACTAAGTATTAAACTTATTCTAAACTCTCACATAGGGAAGGATTCTGATAAACAGATTATCTTAAGGGAAAGCATTTATTTGTTCATTAAACATACAACTATTAATCACCTGTATTCTCTAGGCCTTGGGAAACATGAGTTTTCCAAGGATGAAAGAAAGGAAATAAAACATATTAAGATCTGAGAAAGTCTTTTTGATCTGTGTGTTTTCCTTTATTTTTCTTTTTGTTCATATTTTTAATTATGTAGATTAAATTGAAGACGGAGGAGAATGAATGATTATATTATAAAGGCAGTAAAAGGAAATGAAACCCAAAGGACATAGGAGATTTGGAAAAAGCAAATCAGAAGCAAAAAGTTTAAGAATGTAAGCATACAGGTACATTTAGTTATAAGATCTCCACCCGCAAACGTGCACACACCTAACACCTTCTCTTTTCTCTAGAAATTAAGAGACAGTAAAGTTACCAAGTATAGGTGAGGCTCTGTGATGATACTTCATATGTATATATACACACATATACACACATACATACACACAATGTATTTTTTTCTCTTCTTTCTCTTCTCTTCTCGTCTTCTCTTCTCTTTTCCTGTATAGATCGTCAAATCCACAAATCAGGCCTTTCTAAGTGACTCACTTGTAGAGAGCTTTTACTCATCCATAACCTATGTAGCTAAAGAAGGATAGGGTATTTGACATACATATTGGGTTATTATAATTCTTTCATTATGTTAAGCTAATCACTACTAAACGTCTTTGAGATTTGTGAATACTAAAGCACTTATGTGAAAGTATTCTTAATTGTTGTCAATGAGAATTTTAACTCTGATAAATTCAGAGATTTACTAAGATGAATTAATATAATTTTTCTTTATAAAAGTAATTTTGAGTACAGTTCTGCTTGACTTAAAAGTCATTATAATAAGTAAGTTTGATCAAAACATTGTCCTTGACATGTACCATCTTATTAAGTCAAGTTCCCATGTTTGCTAATTGGTCAAATGGATAATGATTTACCTAGGAAATTGTAATTGGAAAGAGTTATAATTTTCCATGGATGAAAAGCAATTCATATGCATGTTATTTGTGTATCCATGGAAATTTATATATACTGTGCTCACATATATTGATGCACTGAGTTTAATTATGTCTTAAAGTCTACGGATAACCATAGCAAAATAAGAAGTGTTTAAAAGTCTCTATAAGCAATGAATATTATGGAATATTTACTGAGACCTGTGAATGTTCTCAGTCAGGACAATTTAAACAAATATAAGTTTTTTATATTACTTGTCTTGATATCTTTTTTGTTTATATTTCTTCTAGTGATTCTACTAATTTCTAATAACCTCCTACACTCAAAACCTCAGTGTTAGATTAGGGTGTGGTAAGAACACTTCTATAAATGAAATTAAGTTCCCTCACCCAATATCTGCAAATATCAAGAGTCGTTAAAGATTAAATTGAAGAATCAGTAGAAGTAGAAAATAAAATTCAAGAGTTTTATGAAATTACAGAGAATTGTAACAGAGGCCAACCCACAAAACTGCAGGTGGGAAAATTCCTTTTGTATTCCTGTTTTAAGAAAGAGATGGAGAAGGAGAATTGGTAAACTTGAGTACACATCCCAAAAATATTCTAGACTAGATGACTAAACATATGATTTGAGAAAGCTAACAAAAACAATGATCACTATAAATCAATCTGAATTTATTAAAAATTAACATCCATTTCCTAAGTAATAATAAACATTTTCTAAAATAGAAATCACTTTATTCCCTAGTAATTCATGGTTACTATACTGCCAGTATAATTTCCAATTAAGTATAGATAAGCCCAATTTGTATCTACAGTTTTCTTGTGCCATTATTAGGAGACAAATTTTAGCTGAGTTTAATGAAGAGGTTTAGAAACCTAGGGCTGTCATATGGAAGGAAATCCCATGCTAAACAATGAAAGTCTGTATTCTAGAGGCTTGATGCAATCTCCTTGAGTTCTTTCAGGTAGAAATTCTATAAACAGTGTCTCCCAATGTGTGCCATCTATATAAGAGCAGGCATACATGCTGGTTTTAGGTGGTACATAAAAACAGTCAGGTTAGCAATTATTTATAATTTACAATTAATTTGTTGAATCTGATTGTAAGTATGATATTGTCTAGGATTACGCTAAAATGGGTAGTGATTTCAAGTCTTACTAGAGTTAAATGGACTATTAATTTAATAATAATGCTGAAATTCCTAGGGGATCTGAAAAAAATGGAAAAGAGACAGTAAAGAGGACTATATTTATGAAACATGCTAAATTCTAAGATTTCTTGAGCACTTGCTTACTGTTAAATCTTTCTTTTTCTATGCTATGTCTTGGTTTTTAAGTGAATGCACTTTGTTTTACTCTCCTTATACTTTGCCTAATCAGTGTTCCTTCCCATTCTCAAAATAGATATTCAGCAAATAGTAATTTATTTTATTTGATTATGTGTATTCAAAAAGTTTTAAATTTTTTCCAGATGTTTTCTTGTTTTGAAAAGTACCCAATTTTACTGGTTTTATAAAGGAGCAATTTTATATAATTTATGGTCTAAATGGAACGTTATAATATTTCAAAAATTCTCCTATCAATCAACTGAAAATGTGTCCCCATAGCAATCAATTAAACTTTCAAAGTCACAAAGCAGAAACAATACTGCTCAGTTTTAAAACCCCACTGGTAAATATTGGCAGAGCTTTTTATGGTTTAGAATAATTAGATCATCTTGGAAAGTCTTTATGAATACAGATCTGTAGGAGATAAATAAAAATGATGGCAAAATATTTTAAACTTTGCGTTGTTTTAAAAATGACTGATGATACATGTAATGATATTGGCAGTCCTCAAAATTACAAATACATTGTGTTCTCAGAGTTCAATTTTAAGTTGATCATTTATAACTTAGAACATATACTTCAAAGGAAATGATATTATTAAATTAGTTCAGTTCTCAACTTAGCCCTTAAATGCCTACAAACTCTAATGTAGTGAGAACAAAATGTTAATACTCCTGGCCTGATTTATTTATCTTATGATAAAAAAGACAATAAAAGATCAAAAGAAAGAAGCAGAGATTCCTTGTTTTTCTGAGGACACATTAAACATTAAACAGAGTTGTAGAATTACTCACTGCCATTACTACTTTCTTTGGCATCTGCTGTTCTCTCCTTCAATAAGTACCTTTTTCTTACCCAGTTTCCTTCCTTTAAGATATTTAGAGGCTTATTCTTCCCTAAGGCATCCACTCCAGATCCTCTAACCAACTCATTCCTCTCACCTGTCTTTAAAGTGTTTTAAGGTCCAGAGTCACTGCTCTTCTACATGATCAAAACTCTTTTTAATTAAGAGCTGCTGATTTAGCTATATTTTTGAAAGAATGTAATATGATTGAACTATTTCACACTAGTAAATGATCATTGCCATTGCCCCAGAAATACCCAAAGACTTATTTTAAAAAAGGATATTTAAAAACATTTTATAGCGATTGCTATCTACAGGCAATTCTCCCTTGAAATTGACTCCTGAGTTTATCTCCACTAAGGCTGATTATTTTCTGGGTTAGTTTGGGTATCATTTGTTTTATTTTCATTCCAGGTTCTTCCGTTCTTCCTACTCTGAAGTTACAAGTTCACCAAAAATCCCAAGTCTTGTGTCTCTCTCACAAGAGCTTTGTGGCCAAAGTGTTGAATTTGGTGTCTTGAGAAGGGTCAGAGGTAACAAAGGCTGGAAAAACAGCTGTAGAAGAGATGACATCAGCCAATAAGCCAAGGATATTTGCAATAGAGACTACTGTGAGATGGTGCATAGTCAGGATTCTCCAGAGAAACTGAACCAATAGGGTGTGTGTGTGTGTGTGTGTGTGTGTGTATTTATTCAGTCAGGTGCAGTACAATAATGTTTCAGGCAATAGCACACCACATATACAACGATGGTGGTCCCATAGGATTACCGTATTTTTACTGTACCTTTTCTATGTTTAGATACACATATTTATCACTGTTTCAGATGCCTACAGTATTCAGTACAGTTATAAGCTGTGGGGGTCGGGTGGGGAGACTGCAGCCTTGGGCCCACACGTGGCCTTCTGGATCCTTGAGTGTGACCTTTTGACTGAATCCAAATTTTACAGAACATCCTTTTATTAAAAGGGGTGCAGCAGAGAGAGATGAAGCTTTTCTTGCCTCCTTTGATGCTTAAAAAATGACAATCTTGAAATCAGAGGGCCACAGGTTCCCCACCCCGAGGCCGTTTGTGTCAGTGTGTGGTATGATGTTCCCACAATGATGAAAACAGCTAAGTTTGCATTTCTCAGAAAGTGTCCCCATTGATAAGTCTCGACACATGCATGTATTTATTTAAAGTATTCCTTAAAGTGAATCCTGCAGTTACTTCACCCAAAAAGATGAATAAAAGTAGAACATGTTTTTATTTTGTAACCAGGTAGAATTCAAAGCAGTTATGTACATTTCCCAAAAAAACAGAAAAGAAAAAATTGTTCTTTTTTTCTTTTTGTCAAATAAAAATTTTTACCACTTTATTTCATAAAGTTTCACCCATAATAAGTAATTTGTAGAGTTACACAAACATCATCATCTTCCAGTTTTGAAGTCTTTCCATCACCCCAAAATGTTCCCTCATGCCTGCTTCCTATAAACCCCTGCTCCCATGCCCAGCCCCAGGAAGCTGTTAATCTGCTTTCTGCCTCTATAGATTTGTCTTTTCTGGGTTTCTCCTATATTACCTTTTGCATCCAGCTTCTTTTGCTGAGCATAATGTTTTCGAGGTTCACCCATGTTGTATATACCATCCCTTTCTTTTTCTTTTTTTTTTTTTATTTCAGCTCATCATGGGGGTACATAAGTTCAGGTTATATACATTGTACATGTCCCACCCATCCCCCTGAGTCAGAGCCCCAAGCGTGTCCATTCTCCAGACAGTGCGCCTGGCACTCACCATGTAGTCATACCTCCATCCCCTCCCCCCCACCTCCCCGAGTCAGCACCTTCAAGCATGACCATTCCCCAGAGGGTGTGCAATGCACTCATCATGTAGGCATACACCCATCCCCTCCCCCCACCCCCCATCTCAGTCTGATATCCAATTGGTATCCTTCCCCAATGTGCATTTAGCTGATGATCAGGGAAACCAGTTTTCTGGTGAGTACATGTGATGCTTGGTTTTCCATTCTTTGTATACTTCACTTAATATGATGGGTTCCAACTCTCTCCAGGAGAACCAAAGAGATGTCGTATCATCGTTATTTCTTATAGCTGAGTAGTACTCCATGGTATACATATATCACAGTTTACTAATCCATTCGTGGATTGATGGGCACTTGGGTTGTTTCCACATCTTTGTGATTGTGAATTGTGCTCATGTGGGGTCCGAATTCCCACTTTAATTAATTTGGCAGCATACTTACTGTATGTAGGAAATAACCTTTCTTTACCTAATGTATATAGATACTGCTGTCATCATTACATTTTTTTTTCTTTCGGCAATAAAAGGCAATGGTTTGAGATTTGAAAATAAAACACCTAGATTTTAAAAATATAAACAAACAGCTAAACAAAAAGATGCTGAATGCTGTTGTTCACTGGTATTATATAACACACACAAACACACTCAAAAAATACTAAAATAAGTAGTGACATTTTATGTTTAATGAAGTTCCTCTCTTTAACAGATTATAATAAGAAAAGATGCTGATTTTTAAATGAAATACTTTTATCTCTGTATCTATGGCAATATAAATCACTCCTTTATGGTTATTATAATGCTGAGCAATGATAAAGTCACATATACACATAATGAATACAAATGAAAGGTAATAGTTAGCTAAATAATGTGTGCCACATAGTTGTATGAAACACTAATTTAGAAATTTCTAGCAACCAACGGGAATATCAATGAGAAATAACCTAGAGCAAGAAGGACTCAGTTTGATGAATTGGGCTATATTAAGGAAGTTCCAAGACTTTTTCTTTTTTCAACTCCAGCAATAAAATAGACAAAACTTTCATGTGAGAAAGTAATATTTTACTCTTGGAAAAATGAAAACTTTGAACCTTTTCCTTAAGGGAAGAACTTTGCATTTAAACCATTGGCTCTTTAGAGACATTTTCAGGATGAAAAAAAAAAAAGCAAAAGATTCATTTTACTTGGAGCATTAAAAAAGATGAAACACATGGGGCTCCTGGTATTTCTCTCATTTAAGTTTAGTGTCACGATGGTTTGATAGGGCCTGAACATTCATTTAAAAAGATATGCCAAGTAATTAAAAATATTGCAGGTAAGTTGAACATTTGACCTATTTGCTTATTTTAAGCTCTGCCTCGGGATCACTCCTATTCCACATTGTAAGCTATTCCACAGAAGTTATAGGCCATGCATATATTTTAGCATGATGAATGTTGGTATTAAAAGGCTACAGTGTGTCTCATCTGAGGCAGCACTTTATATCAATGTGGAAACTTAATGTGAGATTGAGGGTTACTGCAGCACCCTAAGGAATCAAGAAAAGTCACAGTCTAATGTATGAATATTCAGAAGGAGCAACATATTAACGTGCCATATTTTTATCAACATCTCTAAAAGAGCATTATTATATATTGTAAAATAATATATTTTTATTTTGATAGCGTTTGCTCTATTTTATGCTGTAATTTACTCATTCATGTATTCATTTCTGTGTTCATTTATTCAACACATTTATTGGGCATCAATTATATTTCCAGGAACTTTTCTAAGTCCTAGGATACGGCCTTGAATACAGTAAGCAAGAATTTCGAATCTTTGTTTTAGTGAGGGAAGACAGGAAATAAGCAAACAAAAAAATACATAACATATTAATATATCATATCTCAGGTGATCGACAATAAATCATGATGGGGAGAGGGTATGATGGATGGGAATGGTGAGATGAAATTTTAGTAAGCATGGTTACAGAAGGCCTCAGTTAACTGGTGCTATTTGAGGAAAGATCCAAAGGCTGAGGGAATAGAGCCACGTGTTGTTAGCTGGGAGAAAAGCCTTCTTGGCACAGAAATAAAAAAGCACAAAGAACCTGAAGTGGAGGTATGATTAGCAAATTCAACAAAGATCAAGAGGGCCTGGTACTAGAGTTGAAATGAATTTAGAGAAGAGGCTAGACCTTTATGGCCTTGTAGACCTAAAGCACTGTGGCTTTTTCTCTGAGTGATATTGGAAGATTTGAGTTGAGAGTTAGGTGGTATGACTTAGTTTTAATAGTAACATTCTGGGATCTATGTTGAGAATTAACTATTCCAGCAAGGAAAAAAGCAGTTATACCAGTTATAGGATTTTCCTAATAATCCAGAAATGACAGTGGCAGAGTAGCTGCCCAAAACTAGTGAGATGCTAGATTTATGTTGACTGTAGAGCAAACAGAATCTGTGCACAAGAGGATCTCCTGCTCCTCCCTATGGGCAGAGATCTTTTGCTTCTACCTTGGGTTGCCAGATATAATATAGAATTTCCAGTTAAATTTGAATTTATGTTCAAAGATGAATTATTTTTAATATATGTATGTCCCATGAAATATACTGTCCATGTAGACATGTCCCATGCAATATGAAAACATACCTATGCTTAAAAAGCTATTTATTTTGAGTTTGAAATTCCAATTTAACTGGCCATCATGTATTTTTAGTTGCTAAATGTAGCAACCCTACTTTTATCCTTTCTCTAGATACAATGTATCTTTACTTGCATCCTGTTGGTGAGAATGCTTTTATCTTTCCCCAGATACAGATGTGTTTTCCTTCTCCCTACTACTGCCCCCTGACAAACAGTGGATTTTTGGCTGGGCCCTGGAAGCTGGAGAATTTGCTGACCCTCACCAGGAGCCTAAGGTTTTTGATCTAATGAGAGAAGGTTCTGCTGGAAGTGGGCGTGGCTTTGTTTCTTTTCTCCCACAGTAGCCAATCACTGCCTGCGTTCCGTATCATGGAGAAAGGCTCTCCTTGGTTTCCTGCCTTGCATCCAATCCTTCTTGTGAGCACCCTTTGGAGGGCTGTAAATTCACCTAAGGTTGGGGGGGAGGTCTCAGATTTTTCAAATTTTCATACTGTCCCACACTTGGCCTTTAAAAATTGGTTAACCTTGCCTTTCATTCCATGGATGCAAAAAAAGAAAAAATAAATAAATTAAAAAAAATTGGTTAACATTTTAGCTACCTTCCTTTATCTTACCTTCTTGTATGGCAATCAACTCGTTTTCCATGGTCTTCTAAAAGTGAAATATTTCTCTCTCTCTCCTATTAATGACTTGTCACACCTTCCAATTCAGTTTATTGGGTTGCCTTGTTACTTCCTATTTCTGATGGGTTCATGAAAAGTTATAATTTTGCAGATTATTTAGCCTTTAACATTGTTAAGATGAAAGTAATATTTTCTTGCAGCTTTTACATGCCAAGCAGAATACGATCATTAAAAGGTTAAACAAAATATAGATACATCATCACACTACCTTTTTCTTTTGTTTTTCCATCTTTCATCCAAGACGACTAGAGAGATAGGAGTGTTCATTTCATTCTAACCACTGAAAACTAACAGTTACAAGGAAACGCCAGTGATAGAGAACCTAAGTTTAGTGAAGTAAAATTTAGACAAGTAGACAAATACAGTGCTCCTTAAATCAATCCCCTACCTGTGTCTCCACCTTTTTCTTGTTCCCATTTAGCCTGATATTACTGGAAATGTTCATGGAAACATGTGACAGATAACCAGTAGGCTAACATGACACTGAATCTCTCCTTGCTCTTAACCTCTAATCAGCAATCCTTTTACTTATCTCATATTGATTCCCTCCCTGTAGAAATATTTTAAACTTGTGTATTTTTTCTCAACTCTTTATTTCAACGTCATTTTCCACATCATTCTTCTCTTTTAATAGAGAGGTATTTTAGCTAATATATTGAGGATGGAGGTCATTTGGCACAAACTTCCTCAGTTTCACCACTCTTCAAATAGAGTTTATCTTCGTATTCATCCTCTTACTATTGCTTCCTGTTCTGCTTCAAAAAGAGATTATTCCTTTCCAAAATCAATTTTCTCTCTTTGATCCTCACACATTGCCACCTTTCTAAACTGATTGATTACTCATATGTTTGCCTCCTTTTTGATGCATATTTTTCTTATACTTTATGTTGGCCTCTTCTCTGGTCCAATTTCTGTATTAAAAGGATATTTCTCTACTCTGATATTTTAGTTATTTTTTTTAATGCTGGTTAGATATTAGAGTAAGACTTGCTCCCCACTTACTCTTTTTACTTCCAGATTGTCTAGTATTCAGGCTAACTTCTTTCCCACTTCCAGCAATAGTAAACTTTTTATACTTTCTTATTCCTGATGTTGACACCAATTTGCCTCTGTATCACTGACCAATCTCTTTTATTTTCCTTTGCTGTCTTCTTTCTCCTGCTTGTGAATCCCATCTCTCTTTCTCTGGAGGATCTAATTCCTGTTAATTATTCGGCATTAGTTTAATAAAATGACTCCTTCATCTGTGTTCGCAGCCTCAAACACTCTGCTAAATGCTAATTTCTCATTTTTAACTTTCACCACCTCAGTGTTTTCAAAGAACATTAACGTCCAAAGCTGAATCAATCTTTTTTCCCTAATGGAATTAATTCTTTGGTCCTTGTGGGTTTAATGGTATATTTCACTAGTTATCTGGGTCTAAAACTCTAGACTATTTTTTATTTTCCTTTCTTTCTCGTTCTTCACATGATTTTTCAATAAACAAATATTTATTTGACAGCATGTGCTTTGCAAAGTGATAGGGATTCAGCCATTGACAAAACTTTCTTCTCTTGGAGTGCAGTCTCAGAGACAAACAATTAAATAAATTAAACTAGTTGATTTCAGATACTGTTAGCAATTAGGACAAAACACTGTAGTAAAGTAACCAGAAGTCTATAAGAGGACTTAGTTGGAGTGGTCAAGGAAAAGATCAATCTGAGTATATAAGTGACATTTGAGTTGACACTGGAATAATTAGAATTAACCAATTATACAAAGACTTGGCAGGAATATATTCCTAGCTAAAAAAAAAAAAAAAAAGGAAATGCGAAGTTTTTTTTAGTTCACTTAATGACTATTTCAACTTTTTCCTGATTACCTCGCCTCTTTCATTTACATGTTTGCTATTTTTTTCCAAGATCTGTTGTCACATAGTGATTTCATTAAATTCATAACTAAAGGTCCAATCATTCCAGGAAATGGAGCTAGAATTATTTCTCTAATAATCTGTCATGCTTTCTTACTGGACAATACATATTTTTCTTTGTATGCCTTGACTTTAGCATATTGGAATATTTGACCATATTTCTTTCACTTGAAATGCTTTCTCTCTTTTTTTTTTTTTTGAGACAGAGTCTCACTCTATTGCCCTGAGTAGAGTGCCATGGTGTCAGCCTAGCTCACAGCAACCTCAAACTCCTGGGCTCAAGCAATCCTCCTGCCTCAGCCTCCAGAGTAGCTGGAACTGCAGGTGTGCACCACCACGCCCGGCTAAGTTTTCTATTTTTAGCAGATACAGGGTCTCACTCTTGCTCAGGCTATTCTCAAACTCCTGAACTCAAGCTATCCTCCTGCTTTGGCCTCCTGGAGTGCTAGTATTACAGATGTGAACCACTGCACCTGGCCAAGAAAGGCTGTCTCTCACTCTCTCTCACTCTTAAAAATTTTCCATTTTTCAAATTTCATATTTTAGGCTCTTTCAGCCATAAACCATTCCCTGATATTCTTAGTATTATAAAATCTTTCTTGTCTTGATTGTCTAGAGTTTTTATTTTTGTATTTATAAAAAGTTTTTATTTTGTTTTTTAAATTACACAGTAAAATTTAACTGTTTTGATTTACAGTTCTATGAATTTTAACATTATCATCTAGATGTTAAAAATTAACACCGTTGTATGTATTAGCTTGATCATTCTCCTTATAACTGAGTATTTCCAATTCCTCCCTCTGCCCCTTAAAACATTACTATCATTCCTTTTTCTTATCTAATCACCCAATACATTGTTACAACTATTATTTTAAACAAACAGCTTTCTTAAATCAATTAAGAATAAGAAAAATAATAGATTTGATTTTATCATTTCTTGCAAGGCAGTTCTACCAGCAACAAATTTGTTCAGTTTGTGTTTATCTGAAAAAAAAAAAATCTTTATTTTTCCTTCACTTCTGAGGATAACTTTACTGAATTCAGAATTCTAGGTCATTGTTGTTTTATGTTTTTTTAAATACTTTAAATATCTTACTCCACTTTCTTCTCACTTACCTTGTTTTTAAAAAGTAGCCTGTTGTAATTCTTACACTTGCTCTTTTATAAGTAAAGTAATTTTTACCCCATCTGGCTTCTTTGGAAAGTTTCTCTGTGTCTATGATTTCGTACAGTTTGACAATGATATACATAGATGTTGACTTTTTAGCATTTTCCCTCTTTGGTGTTCTGTGAGCTTCCTGGATATGTGGTATAGTGTCTGTTATTAATTTTGAGAAATGATCAGCCACTATGAGTTCAAATATTTCTCTTGCACCTTTCTGCTTCTGATATTCCCATTATATGTATGTTACACGTTTAGTAATAGTCCAATTGTTCTTGGATATTCTGTTCTGGTTTCATTTTTATTTTTTGGACTGTTTCTTTGTTTTTCATTTTTGTCTTTGTTTTTCAGTTTGAAAAGTTTCTATTGATATATGTTTAATCTCAGTGATTTTTTTTCCCTCAGCTGTGCCCAGTCTAAGGATGAATTCATCAAAGGCATTCTTTAATTCTTTTACTGTGATTTTTTATTTCTTGCACTTCCTTTTGTTTCTTTCTTAGGATTTACATTTCTCTACTTACATTATTCATCTGTTCTTGCATGTTGCTGATTTTTTTAATTAAATCCTTTATCATATTAATTACAAATATTTTAAATTCTCTGTTAATTCAAGAAAAATCTCTGTCATATCTGATTTTGAACGTTTGCTTTGTCTCTTCAGGCAGTTTTATTCATGTCTTTTTAGCATGTACAGCAATCCTTTTATTGAAAGCTGAATATGATATATCAGGTAATAAAAACTAAAGGAAATAAGCCTTTAGTGTGAGCTTTTTTGTTATCTGTCCAGGAGTGTATGCTGTGTTTAATGTTTGCTGTAGCTGAAGGGTCATAGGCTTCAATTTTCCCTAGTGTTCTGGCTTTCATTCCCCAAGCTGTCTTTGGATTTCCCTACAAACT
Organism: Lemur catta; assembly: GCF_020740605.2. NCBI lineage: Eukaryota > Metazoa > Chordata > Mammalia > Primates > Lemuridae > Lemur > Lemur catta. Next base: position 72,432,383 of record NC_059139.1, on the reverse strand, counting down.
CCTTCTTAAATAGAATCTGTGTCTTTCAGCTCTTTTAGTTATAAACCACTGTTACTATGCTGGAGCTCTGTCAATGTGGTTGTAAGGTATTAGGAATGAAAGTATTCTATAGTTTTATGATTAAATTATCATATTTTATGTGTGCTGGAATCTCTGGGCTATGGTCTTTAGAAGTATTCCTTCCTCTTTCATTTTTCCCTCCCGATGTGAGATCGGAAGGCAACAGGATGGTGGAGCTGTCTAATTCCTCTTTTTTAGGTCAGATAAGGCTCTAGTACGATATTTTCCTTTGAGGTAATTTGTTATGGAGAACATAATGATCTGAGCATATTTGAAAATGACTCCATCCTATCCCACCTCACCTCACTGGAAGTAGGAGGTGGTTTTTCCAACCTTCACCAGGAGAACATGGTTCGGTTCCAGGAGATAAAACTGATGAAAGTGTGAGCCTTTTCCCAAGACTGGAACCCCGAAAGTTTTTATCTCTTTAAACAGTCCACATTGAACTTGCAATAATTTGTCAACTAGTGTTTAATCGTTCCTGTTACTGGCTCCAGTGACTTCTGTTCCCTATGAGCTGTGATTCCTTGTGTTTACCTGTGTCTCCAGTTTTCAGGGTGATAGTGTGCTATGTGATCTCGATTCTCTGATGAATCTAGCAAGAGTTACTCATTATCAATTGTTCAGCTTTTTTTTTATTATATGTGTTGCCTTCCAAGAACTTTACATATCAGAACAGAAACTGGAAGGGTCTCCTTGAGATTTTAATACTGAATGTTTGTACTAGTCTTGAAATGCTTATTATGTATGGCACAGAGTATATGATGTATATTTGCCTGTATCACACATTATACCACTTAACACACCTGGTTGAATTACCATGTATGTAATAGGGGGTGGGCCACTGTCTTCATCTCTCTATTTCTTGATGAAATAGTCCAAAACTGAGACTATGTCTTACTCATGGATGCATTTCAATCTTCATAAATTTCACAGAAGATATTTGTAAGAGGCAAGTGCCTATCATGCATGAATATATATGTTTAAGCACCAATTTTTCATTCCTGATAGCATTTTTTTGTTCAGAGGAAGTTTTTGATATTTTGTTTCAGATATTTTCTTAGGTTAAATAAATGATTTAAGCTCTCAGTACTAAACAGAACACTTACTGACACAGAATGTCTATTGTGTGAAAATTTTCTTTAGTTTCTTAACTTTTGTATGTAAGGTCAGTAGTGTTTTAAAACTATGCTATTTTTCTTTACTTGATCTTTGCCTCTTCTTGAACCAAATCTACCTTAACAGATAGGATTTTAGAAGATTTCCCCTAGAGTGTTGCTTCAAGCTATTTAAGCTGCCATCAGCTCCTGATTTAGCATTTTTAATAAACTTCCTAGGGCAAAGGATTAATTTCCCTGGACCCTCTTTATTCTTGATGTAGAAGTATAATGTTCAATTGAGGATGGATCATTGTTCGCCTGCTGTCTTCTCTGCATGTTTATGAATAAGTAGATACAAGTTCAGGGAAGGGAGGAAAACCACAGCAAAATACAAGTATTCCCAATCCTTAAAATTTGTTGCTAAATAAAAATAGAAACTAATACATACAAATGCAAATACAGTTAAGTTTACTACATTAATGTGAACACATTAAAAAAATATATGTGTACTGAGGCAGTTTTTAGCCAAATAATTTGAATTAAATTGCCTACATGCTTATTGATCCTTATCTAAAACTCATCTAAAAACAGAAGTTCTACTACCTTAGCAAAACCGTGGTTCATACAGTGACCCAGAAATTTGGGGCTATAGTATTAGTGAACTTGACACTTAGATTAGTGAACCAACTCTCAGCAGTTCCTCAAGATTATGATGGGGAGTAAGTCTAAGTAAATACATACAATTATTCCCATTTTCATTAAGTATCAATATATACATATTAATATCCAGAATCCAATGATTTCATAGCATATCAAATTATTATTTTGTGAGCTTCCTTGGTCTCAAGACTGGGCCCATATAAAATCCTTTCAAGGGAAGGAGGAAGGAGGTGAGGAGCTACATGTGAACTGAAATGCGGTATAGAAAATATTGGCAAAGGACATACTGATTAAGGGTACTCTGTTAAAATCTAACTTCTTCTCATGCTTTCTTTATTTTTTTTTTTTTTTTGAGGCAGAGTCTCACTCTGTTGCCCGGGCTAGAGTGCTATGGCGTCAGCCTAGCCCACAGCAACCTCAAACTCCTGGGCTCAAGCGATCCTCCTGCCTCAGCCTCCTGAGTAGCTGGGACTACAGGCATGTGCCACCATACCCAGCTAATTTTTTCTATATAGTTTTAGTTGTCCAGTTAATTTCTTTCTATTTTTTAGTAGAGACAGGGTCTCGCTCTTGCTCAGGCTGGTTTCAAACTCCTGAGCTCAAATGATGTGCCCGCCTCGGCCTCCCAGAGTGCTAGGATTACAGGTGTGAGCCACCGCTCCCAGCCCTCTTATGCTTTCTGGTAAGATCTAATATAACTTGTTTATGACAAAATTAGAAAATATTTTGTATTAAGGCACAGAATATCCTACCATAGTGCCACGATTAAAACACAAATCAGAGCCATGGTCAAGGCTCTTCTTGGTGATAATTAAGGGTGATTTTATCTCATGTGTGTCATTCTGTTATCTTTTCCTATTGAGGGGCCATATAATTTATTGTCCAGATGGAACACATTTGAGTATAAAATATGGCACTTACTGGACATGATACTAGGAAAATAGGCTTAAATTGAGACTATCCCAGGAAAACTAAGAGATATTTGATGAAGTATTTAACAATTTCAGAGTTACAGTTAAATGACTTTTTTTTTTCCTCTACCAAAAGACAAGTGCTCCAAAATTATCAACATTTTCTATAATGGAATGTATATGCTAGTAAAATAACAGCTATGAGTCATGGATGAAAATAAAGATTATGGAAATATATCTAAAACTAATTTTTTTTAGACAATCAAAAATTGGAAACTCATATATGGACTTTTTAACAGTTTTGCAAAGGAGGATTTTCAACAGGGCTGTGAATCCATATAACTAAATATATATACTTTTCCCTTTAATTATTTTTAATTAATAAACTGTTATGGTCTGAATGTTTGTGTTCCCCTCAAAATGCTTATTAAAATTCTGAGCCCCCTAAGGTAACAGCATTAGGATTTGGTGCTTTGGGAAGTGATTGGGTCATGAGGGTGAAGGCCTCATGATTGGGAATAGTGCCGGAGAGCCTCAACATGTGCTATGAGCCAGAAGGCAGATCTTCACTAGACATCAAATTTGCCAGCACCTTGATTTTGGACGTCTCAGCCTCCAGAATTTTGAGAAGTCAGTCTGCTTATGGGCTACCTAGTTTATGGTATTTTGTTATAGCAGTCCAAATGGATTAAAACAGGAAATTGGTACAAAGAGTGGGTGCTCCTGTAACAAATACCTAAAAATGTGGAAGCAGCTATGGAATTAGGTAACGGGTAGAAGCTGAAAGAGTTTTAAGGTGTATGTTAGAAAAAGCTTATATTACTGTTAATGGATCATTAAGGCCAATTCCACTGAAAACCCAGAAAAAAAAAAAGAGGAGAGCTGTAGAGAGCCTCAGCTTCTTAGGGAATTCCTAGATGGTCACAAAGAGAATTTTGGTAGCAATATGGACATTAAAAGACATTCTGTGTGAGGCCTCAGTGAGGAATGAAGAACAGGTTATTGGAATCTGGGGGAAATGTGATCCTTGTTATAAAGTGACATACAGGTTGGCTGAACAGTGTTTGCATGCTTGTGTTTTGTGAAAGGTAGAACTTGTGAGCAACAAAATTGGATATTTAGCTGAAGCTATTTCTAAGCAAAGTAAGGAACATATAGTTTAGCTTTTGTTGACTGCTTATAGTAAAATGTGAGAAGAGAGAAATGATTTAAAAGTGAAATTATTAATCAAAAGGAAAGTAGAACTTAAAAATTTGGAAAATCCCCTATCCACATTGTAAAAAATAAGAGAATTGCCTCAGGAGAGAAAATGAAGGGTGTGGCCAGATTTAATAAGGAGATTAGCTTGAACCAGCCATTTCCACTAGAGCTAGGAACCGTTTATTAAGAGAATGAGGATATTAGACAGCCATCTAAACAGAAGCCAGGACTTATTGTCCAAGACAATGGAAGAATGATTCTGAATGCACTTTGAATGTCATCAGGGCTGCCCCTCCCATCACAGACCCAGAGTGCAAGGGCCTGGGGGTCAGAAGGATTACAAGGCTTTGCTCCCTGCTTTCTGTTGTTGTCTCCTTGGCTGCCACATGGGAGGCTCCTGTGGGCCCAGGTGCGGTGCCGGCCATGGTAGTAACCCCTGCAAAGAAATTGGTGGTAATCTCTCCACCAATGCACAGAGTGCGTGAGCCATAGGGCTATGGCTGCCTTCACCTAGATTTCAAAGGACACTCCAGAGAGCTTTCAGACCCAGTCAGAAAATTGCCATGGGGCCAGAGCCAGGACAGAAAGCCTCTAAATAGGGCAATGCCTAGCAGAGTCGGCCCCTGAGACTATAGACTGATAAAGCAACCTGGGTGCAATTCCAGCCCAGAAACAGAGCTGCCATCTTGATTGCTTCCAAGTTTTGTCAATTATGAATAAAGTTGCTATAAATATTCATGTGTAAATTTTTGTGTGGACATTAGTTTTCAACCAGTTTGGGTAAATACTAAAGAGCCCGATTGCTAGATCATGTGGCAAGAGTACATTTAAGTTTTGTGAAAAAAACTACTAAGTTGCCTTCCAAAGTGACTGCATCATTTTGCATTTCCACCACCATGAATGAGAGTTCCTGTTGCTTTACAGCAATGTTAAGTACCCCACAGGTAAAACCTTCTCTATCTGCAGAGATTCAAAAATGGAAAGCTCATATCTACATTATTTAACAACATTCCAAATGAAGAATTTTAATGGTTTGTGAATCCATATAATTATATATTTTTAAAACAACAATTTAAAAAAATTTCTAAGAGCAATTTATACTTCTCAGGAAAGTTGGCTTACTAGTCAATTTAAAGATAAAAACATACAAAGCAACATTAATAAAAATCCTATGCCTGGTGGATGAATTTGAAAAATGTTTATAATTTTTTGAGTGAACAAAATCCGTGATGATCACTTTCTGTTTTGATCTATATACTTTAGTAATTATACTTTTTAGTTATGACTGTTATTACAACAGAGATGTAAAATTAAGATTATAGCCATGAAGTATTGTTTCAAAGATGTAAAAACCAGGATTTTTCAAATATTGAGATTCATTCTATGATTTTCACTAAAAATCTGTTACAATTATTCATATTTTTTGTATAAGATTGAGTATTTTCATTAATAATAAATAATTTATAATAGTGTTTTATTTCATGTTTACTTCATTCTTTTACATTTTATCATATTTTTGTTTGGGGAAGATTGATTAAAATACCATGTTTCTTCTCTTATAAAGTAAAATTTTAGTGATATTAATGATTTCTGAAAACTATACTTGAGTTTTCTTAAACTTATATTATGATGTTGTATTTGTTTAATCATCCATACCTGAAATTGAAGGAGATTCACAGAAAATTAACACGATATATGATTAAAGGTCCAACAACAAGCCCTACTAGGAAAGAATAAGTATAAGAGAAGAGAGAAGCAATAACTTAACTCTAGTCTCCAAACTTCCTAAGAGATGTTGAATGAAACTCAGTGAACTTCTGCCCTTTCCCTCTGAAGACAAAAGTGAATAGGTTTAAAGCTGGCAATTGTGTTGAGTCATGTTGTTAGTCATATGCAATGCCAAGCTGAAAATGGTTAAAATTTAGAAAAGTGTTAAGAGTTATATTGTCGGTATATATTATAGGAACACTATCTCTAAAGATTTTTACAAAAACTTAATTTTTGCATAAACTGAAAAATAATTCTGACTGCAAGCAGGCAACTAAACCAGGTGCTCTTGATTCTTCCAGAATTGATGCTTCCAAAGTGAATGGTCTCCTCCGCCATGAATACCACCACCATTATTACCCCATTCAAATCTAAAATCATCTCAGGAAGATTCTCAAAACTTTCCTCCAAATAACCTGTCTTGACAGTTAGATTGTAGACTGGAATTCCCAGCAGACACCACACCAAGCTTCCCAACCAAAAGTATAGAATTTACATTAATATAATACACAGCTATTACTTATATTTTTCCCTCAACCTCTGAAACACTAGGATTTCACTAAGAGTCTGTTTTTCTTTCAAACACATTCTGTAAAAATAAGGAATGAAATTTTTTTAAAATACTGAAGTTGGAAGTAAGAAAACATGGTTATTTTTTTTTCCTAACCTTAAGCATATTCTCACACCTGAAAAAGGCATTTAAAAAAATTGAAATCACCTTTTGTGCTATTTTGTTAAAATTGCCCTCACAATGGGATACCAACTTCCTGCAGTAATATATTTAAAATGTTCTGGTGCAGTGAAGAATATTTAATTATGTGATTATTTTTCATTATGTGTGTGGTTAATTGTCCTGACGTCAAATGTAAATGATTTTGAATAATAAAAGTGAATGAGTAATGTTCTGGCTGTGAGCAACAGATGTCATGTGGATTTTGATTTCTTAGTCATTTATAAATATTTCTTTTCAAGTCTAGAAAAGCAGTTAGTTAAGATTGCAGACAGCCATGGAAATCTAGGTGTAAGAATAAAAAAACAATATGAATCATGGAATTTCAGAATATGCCCTAGGGGCAAAATATTTTATTATATTCATTTTTTAAAAAAATATCAAAATGTGATTTTTCTAAATAAAATGCAAAGCCTAGTTAAAATTCCCTGAATTTAGTTCCTAATGCAAAGCCTGTAAACATTTATGTCACTCTTATATGTAAATCATTGTCTTCCTCTGCTTCTGATCAGTGCCTTTTATGGTCTTTTGCACACAATAAACAATCTGTGTTTATTAAATGGTATATATAAGAGTAAGAAAAATAAGGTGTGCTTTTATTAGTTTAGTGGGCATTTTCTGTTACCTGGCTAGCATTCATTCCACTTTTGTTTAACAGTAGAACAATTTTCTTAGTGAAAATTGATAATTTAGGTAGAATAACTGCAATTTGGGATCAAGGAGTAATCATGTGATACAGATTCTTCCAACAAGAGCACGACATGTATTACTCAGAGCATTTTGGCTCAGGGATGGTTGACATTGTTCAGACAGTTGATTAGTGCTAATTCTTGGAATTTCTGCTTGAGTAATGAAGGAGTTAAAACATGACACCTGAAACTATGCCACTCTGGCATATTAACTATTTTGAGTTACAGTCACTTGAAAAACAGAAAATACAAGATTACTCTGATATTCCTTCTATTTCTTAAAGGATCTATACCAGGAGGAAAGTACTATTCTTATCATCAAGGATGGGAAGTTGAGGCCAAGATGAATCTGTACAAAAAAACCTTTTTAAAGTAATCCTTATATTCCCAGTCATTTTGCTATCCAGTTAACTACTCTAGCCCAAGCCCCTTTGTTTTGTCCTGTTTTCATAACTTACTACTCTTTGTCCAATTCAGTGTATAACTGTTGAACTGTAACTGCACCTCTGGACCTTCATTTCCTTCTGAAGTCTCCTGTGCCATGTAAAACTTGTATTTAAGTAAATTTGTGTGCTTTTCTCCTGGCGATGTGTCTTGTGTCCATTTAATTCTCAGGCAGGGAGGGTACCTAATAGGGGGAAAATAAAATAAAGTTTTGCCTCCCCCACAGCAACTAGAGGGAGGCAGACATTCTTTTGCACCAGAGTTACTAAAGTGATGATAAAAGCTTGGTACTTAAGGAATCACCAAGAGGAGTCACCTTGCTTAGGAGTAAAACCAAAATGGAAGAAAACAGAGCTGTGAGATAGAAAACAGATGAATATCGATGAAGTCATTTGAGCTGCTGGGTCCAGACATGGATGATAATACTCTCCCAGATTTGTGACAAAGATTGTTTCTTTGACCAAACTCTAGCCAGGCTCCTCTGAGCCCTTTCTCAAATAGGCCCCAACCTTAGTGTTACAAAGACTTAAAAAATATATATATAGTTTCTAACAGCTTGAGGCTGCATTCCTAGGACGACTTTAGTTGTCATTAAAGTGGGTCTGTCTGAGAAGACTCAAGGCTGCCAAAAGAATTCACTGTCTGTTTCAGCCAACACTTGAAGACAAGGGACCCTGTCTCCCAGCCTCTCTGGCACAGTAGAAGTTCAACTTCAATAAGCACCAGTTAGTTAATCCAGGTGAATCCCACGTAGACCAGCCCCCTCTTCCTGCTTTTTGTAATTTTTGCTTCGCTCACTCTGAGCCCCTGCTCAACACCCGCTCCCCACCATTCCCTCATTCTCCCTTCAAAATCTCCATTCACCTCTGTACAAATTGAAGTTGAGTTCAGTTCACACTTAACTCTTTTCCTTATTGCAGTAGTATATTACTAATTAAAATCTGTCCTCACCCACTTTACCTAGTATCCAGCTTTGTTTATCTTTGACACTTGTTGCTTATGGGGGCCAATAACCTGACATATAATGAATTGAATTTAGTTTCTCTATCATTTGCAATTGAAACGATCATAATTAATTCACTCTGTGCATTACCTGGAGTTTAAGTTCTCCTCTTTCTGTGCCTATGTTTGAATTTTGTAAAGATGATCACAAAGATATGATTGTAAGGAAATTGTTCCACAAGGATTCCTCTTTATCTCTAGGAGGAAATGAGGTTGAAGCTTGTTTGATAGTTACATTGGCATTGAGTAAATTGGGGAACTATAAATTGTAAGAAAGAGTTTATAGACAGCATAATATATTTCAGAATGTTTAATAACTATTGACAGCTAGGGTTTGTCTTTTCACAATTTTTTAAATGAAGTATGACTCTTGATATTAGATGTTTTTTATTCAACAGAGACCTCAAGATTCCCTCCTTCCTTCCTGCTTTTTTTCCTTCCTTCCTTCCTTCCTTCTTTCCTTCCTTCTTCTTTCTTCCTTTCTTCTAACTCCAGAAGCCAAGAATGTCTGTCTAAGCATATATACAAAAGAAAATTTTTGTGTTTCGAATTTTACCAGCTATAAGAAACTGAATAAATTAATAGTAATACATGTATACTCTAAGTTATGGTTAGAGAGAGCCGAAAAGGACTTTGATCTTCTAATTCCACTTTAATCTAATCTTTATAAAAATATTATATCCAGTGTGGCTTTAACTGTGGAGAAAAGAGAAAAATCAGAAATCAACAAGAGAGGTAAGTAGATAAATGAGATACAATCTATAAAATATAAATTTAATATATTTAACTAAGACATAAGAAGTTGGAAAGGCAACCTGATAAGGAAGATATCAAAGAAGGTGATGTAGCATTTTATATGCCAGTGGAGAACTAAGGGCACATAATTAATTATAAATTAAACTAAGCAGGAAAGAAGAATTTGTTGAGTGGCAGAATAGGAAGAAATAAGTTGAGTTGGATAAGACAAATTCTATTCTGTCCCTAGAGATCATTAGAAAAAGCGGGCTAAAGTGGGACCTTGTTTATTTAGTACCTCTTCAGGAGCATGAAGAACGTAAGATAGAGCAGATATTCCTTCTCAATTCTGACCATGTTTTAAAATTTTAAACAACAAAATTTTCATATGTGGGGTGAAAGACAACTCAGTCTTGACTATTGCCAAGACTGAAATTACTATTATAATTTTGTTCCTTTCAAGTGCAATAAAGTAAATGTACCTATTCACCTACAGGTATAACTGACTTAATAAAAAACACTCTAATAATCAATGGCCTGTACCTATGAATGTATACAGCACAATCATACCAGAGTGTATCTGTTTCTATGGAAATTGTATCGAAAAAATACTAATCTTCAGAAGATCAATGGGTTCTGAAGACAAACGGGGGTTTGTACAAAATAGGAATGCTTAAGCTGTCACTCTCACACTTCTTAATTGTAATCAGGAAGCTTTTCTTTTTTGGAGCCAGAGTCTCTTTCTGGCGCACTATACACTCAAACTCCTGGGTTCCAGAGATCCTCCTGCCTTGGCCTCCTGAGTAGCTGGGACTGCAGGTGCTCCCCACAATGCCTGGTTAATTTTTGTATTTTTAGTAGAGATGGGGGCTCAGTCTTGCTCAGGCTGATCTCAAGCTCTTGAGTTCAAGCAATCCTCCCACCTCGGCCTCCCGCAGTGCTAGGATTACAGGCACAGGCACGGGACACCACACATGGCCTAACAAGGAAGCTTTTAAAGAATGCTGATGCCTTATTTTTCCTCTGGAGATTCTGATTTAGTTGGTCTGGAAGAAAGGATGACCATTGGCTTGAAAAAAAGAAAAAATCTCAGCTGTGTCTAATGTGCAGCCAAAGTTGAAAATTACTCCTTTCAGAGCACAGTCAGGGCCAGGCATACATTTCTATAGTGTCCTCCAATGTAGCAGCTTAACACTTGCAAATTCAAAATTGATTGGTGGTAGCACACGTATTATTTTACAGCCAATAGCTCTAAGATTAGCTAAGTGCACTTTTTATGTGAACTTAAGCAATATTTATAATATTTACATAGAAAAAAGTGAGTAAATTCCTAATGAAAACATGCAACCATTATGAATTATGAGATCCGCTGTATATTATAATATGTCCATTTTCCCAAAACACTATACCATTTCATGGATAGTGCAGGCACATTATAACTAACTATTCCCAATTCCTCAGTCCCTTCCCTTATGACATTGCTGTTATATATTTCATTTTCCACAAGATATAATCTCCAAGTACATTGTTGCTATTATTATTCTGAAGAAAAATTATCTTAAAAAAGATTTTATTTTCCATTGGTATTCCTTCTCTAATGCTATTCCTCAATTTATGCAAATATTGAGTTTCTGACCTGTATCATTTTCCTTTTCTCTGAAAAACTTTTAACATTTTTGCAAGGCAGGCTTACTGGTTACAAATTCCCTTAGTCTTTGTTCATCCTGAAGAGTATTTATCTTTTAACTTTTGAAGAATAATTTGAATGGAAACAGAGCTCTAAGTTGGTGTTTTTTTTCTTTCTTTCTACATTTTAAATCTTTTATTCAACTTTAAGTGCTTAGTTTCTGAGGAGAAGTCAGATATCATTTTTACCATCACTTCTCTTTTGTCTTTGGGGTATTTCAAGTGTTTCTTCTGATTTGTTTAATTTGTTTCTTTGGATATGATATGCTTAGGTAAAGATGATTTGGGGGGATTTATCTTGCTTGGTCTTCTCTGATCTTACTGAGTCTGTGATTGGTGTCTGTCATTATTATTGCTTTTATCAGCCATTATCACTTAAAATAATCCTTTTACTTTCTCTCTTTATTCTCCTGCTATTCCCATTACACATATTTAGATCTTTTGTAATAGTCCCACAGTTCTTGGATACTCTGTTCTATTGTTTCATTCATTTTTCTCTTTTTATTTCAGTTTGGAAAGTTTCTATTACTATATCTTCAAATCACTAATTTTTTCTCCAGCTGTGTCCAGTCCACTGATGAACCCATCAAAACCATTCTTCATTTTTGCTACAGTGCTTTTATTTCTAGCACTATCTTTTGATTCTTTCTTAGAGTTCTCACCTCTCTGCTCACATTACCCATCCATTCTTGCATGTTGTTGACTTTTCCATTAGAAACCAGGCATATTAATCCTAGTTATTTAAAATTCCCTGCTCAATAATTCCCAAATCTCTGCCACATCTGATTCTGGATTCTTGCTTTGTCTCTTCAGACTGAGTTTCTTTCTCAACTTTTAACAAGGCTAGTAATTTTTTAATTGCAATCAGGATATGATATGATAAAAAATAAGGTAAGTAACTGTCTACTATGAGGATTTTTGCTTACCTGGCTAGTTGTTCTGCTGTATTTAATGTTTGCTGTAGCTGTAGGTGTCAGAAGCTTCAATTTCCTTTTCTGTCCTTACTTTTGTCTCCCCTGTTGTCTTTGTTATTTTCTAGAAACTTCTTTTCAAATAGACTCTGTATCATAGCTTTCTCACTTTTAATCTACTGTTATTATTCTGGAGCCTTGTAGATGGCTCTCCAGTGGTTGTAAGGTATTGGAGAGGGCAAGCCTTCTATAATCTCATGATTAACATTTTTTTTCTTTTCGCGGGCAACAGTACCTGGACTATGACCTTCAAGGGTAGTTTTTAGTCTATTTTCCTCCCTTTTTGTGAGGTAAAAATGCTAAAGATGGCTGAAGCTAACTAACTGTCCTTTCCTTGGATCAGTTAAGACTGCGATAAATGATCTTACTTCAGGGCAGGTCTTCACTATAGAGAATAAAATGCTCTAGACATATTTCAAAATGGTTACTTTTCACCCTTTTCCTATTAAAAGCACGGGGCATTTTTTCTCTTTTTTTTATTGTTTTGTTTAAAACATTTTAAATTACTTGTATTGAAAAATTTTATGAGGAATTTTTTCAAGAAGATTGGTCAATTATTTCATTTTATTTTATTTACACACTACTGTTTTGTCATGCTTTTTAAAAAATCATATTAACTTCTTTATATCATATACAAACTTCTTTATGTGCTTAGATTTTTTTTTTAATTTTCTTTACTCTTACATTGATTTGTTCTCTACTCAGGCAATTTGTTTTCATTTGTTTTAATTAATGTGTCATTGTCATAAACTTAAAGCTTATGACATTAGTCCTTATAGTAGTATTTTTTTAAATTATTTCTCAGGTTATATTTACATGTTCTTCTTACCGTGTGAATTTTATAATTTTTTACCATTTGAAAAATCTTAGTATCCTTACTGAGGAAAACAAAAAGTTTGTCAGAGTTTCTAACATTAATACTTAATTCTCATTTCTTAGTAAAGATATATGATTACATAATATTTAAAATAAGGCATCTTATACATTCCAATATTTTTCCTTTTACTTAGAGACATTCAATTGGGAATTGGTATTCTTCACTGGTAATTATTAGAGTTTAATATGTGTTTTACCCCATCATTTTACCCTAACTTTTTAATTGTTGTGGTAAATAAACGTTTTGCCCAACCATTTGTGACAGATGTCAAATATTGCACATCTCATATTTTTCTTTTGTTCTTCTTAGTATCATTACCATTATCGTTGTTCTTGTTATTGCAGTGGCTACTTTGTTACTGCCTCGTTTTTGTTCAGAATAGCATCCATTAGTTTTTTGAGGGAAAAGGCATGGGAGTAACGCTTTTGGTTTTTCTTAATATTCAAAGTCTGCAAAAAATTTGCTCTATTCTCAGTCTTGAAAAGGTTTCTATGTATATCGCTCAGGCTAAACATTATTTTTTTTCCTAAGTATTTTCAAAGCTTTGTTCCTTTTTAACATTGTCTTTTCACTATTCCTCATGTAAAGATTTCTTTTGGTCCCATTCTTTTCACTACAATTCATTACTCTTTCCTCAGCCATTGTTGGTGTCACACATGCCATACTGTTTTTGGTTCATTCTCTCCAGAGAGCAATCTCTAATCTTCTGCTGAAGTGAGAGGTTCACCTGGTTTTCATGGATAGAGGCAGAACACTGCGGTCTTAGAGCTTCAAAAAATGATTTTCAGCCAAGTCTTCTCTCTCAGTCTCACTCTGCGCTTTGACTTCAGCAACGCCTGTTGCTTTCAGCACCTGGCTGCGTTTCATGAATCAGTTTGCTTCTTGCTGACATTCCCTTTTGGGTATCCAGGTTACAGGCCCTAATTCTATGCCTTTCGTATTACCTAGCACATTAGAGGGGATCCAGGAAAAAGAGTTGTGATAAGCATGGGACTTAACCTATTCTAAAACTAGAAATATATTTGAAAAATAGTTCTTCTTCATTTTTCAAATCTCCACTCAACTGTCACCTCTTCAGAGAAGTCTTCCCTGACCACAACACCAAACTCATCGCTTGCTATAAATAACAGCTTTTTGACTGAGTTCCTAGAACTTAACTGAATAATTTATTATATTTCACATATATAGTTTTTCTATATGTCTCGTTCAACACTATATCCCAAGCACATGAAATGTGCCTGATTAAAGGCACAAAGTAAATGCTCCATAGATATTTGATGAATGAAAGAATGAATGAATGAATATGACATCTTGCATATTGAAGGTTTTGGCCATTGAACATATGTAATAAAATTATGGCTTATTGCCTCAGGTCACATTACTTATGTGTACCTTGGCATGGGTAAGGCACTTAAAATGTTGTTAATTTAACAGAAATGGAAAGAATTTCAATTGTCACTTCATATGGAATTTCTGTATTAGACACCCACTTGTCTCATAAGCAAAGCCCATGCGTGCCAGAGACTGTGGTGTTTTCAGAGCATAAACCATGTGATGCCAATACTTTAAATTATCTTTCAAACTCCCTATCTAAATTTCAATTAGTTAATATTAATACTAACTTTGAAAGATGATCTTGTTACAACTGTAGTTTACCAAATTTTGCTAAGTGTTTTTTTGTCTTTTTAAGTATTCTAGGGCCACATGAGTTCTGTGCTATATAAGCCCAGAAGCATGATTAGTTGTTAGATGACCTTTTTCTTCTTTAGAACAATCAATGTCCTGCTGTTTTACTATTTGTGAACTTTTGCACAGTGTTGTGTATTTATTGTTAAAAAAATACACTGCAAGAAAGGTCCCTTAACGGACTAGAAAAGAAAAATTGAAAGCTTCAAAGCATCAGAGTAAAATGCATATTTCATGTCATAGTGGTAAGTGCTGCATTATATTAGCAATTTAGCTATAGGATCAGTGACTTTTCTGTCCTTTATTGAATTTCTAATATCATAAGAAAGTTACTAATGTGATAAAAGTCTTAAAGTATTACTGACTTTCTATCATGCTCTTGAAGTGAATTTTTATAGCATTAGCAAAAACAGAGTTTCAGAATACCATATAAACTGACCAAAATGATAATAAAAAAAGCTTAAAAAATCAATAATACAGTTTATTCTGCTGATCTATTTGAAGCATCCCATATTTCATTTTCAGATCTGTCTCTTTTAGTGGCTCCTGCTCATTGATAAGAGTTGCAAAATTCCAATTTCCTCAGAAACAACATCTAGTCTTGAGGAGATTGTCTTGCTAAAAACAGACTGAAAATTACTGGTAATATTATTTACAGAAAAGAATGTTAACAAAGTACTTGCTACAAAATAAATGATCCTGCAAGCTTTACAAAAACGCCAGCAAAAAATAAAGATCAGGATGTGAATCAATCTCTAAATATTATCAGCTATATTTCAAATTTTTTTTCTGTTTTAGGACTTACACATATGGAATGGTTCAGTTGTGACAGACAGGACTGCCATGCATTAGGGGAGTCACTTTTATTTTCTATTAACACCATATTACATATGAAAAATAAGAAAAATATGAAAAAAGTTTGCTTTCCTCCAGCCCTAAAGAGACAAAATAATTCTTATTCCTAACCAACCACTCAATTCATTAATGTTATTTCCTTACAGTTGTTTGTATTTGAAAAGTAAAGTAAACTGACCACAAAAACAGCTTTTAAAAATACACACAGATTCAAACTAGTTTTCAGTTAGGTTGATTTTTTCCTAGCAACAATTCTGTGTTATTTGGAGAAAAGTAAACTCTTAAAATTTGCTGGACTCATTGAGGATTTTTATATTCTCTTATAAAATAGCTACTTTAGGTTAGTTGTTACTTGTGCAAACATTTTTCTTGTATATTCCATTGGCAGAAATGGTATTTGGAAGAAAAAAAATTTTTAAAAAGTTAAACATTAAAGCATTTGGTTCCATAAATTTGAAAAAATTCCAAAAATTATTCACATTCCCATATATTATTTCTGTACTATATTGCAAAATGGAAATTGATGATTTAAATGAAATAACTAAAAATGACTATCTTTATCCCTTAGTTATCTCATTTTTCTTCCATACTAGGCATAAATCACCAGATTGATTTTTAATCTTCTGTGAAATCAATTCTTAATTATATTTATTTGTGCTCTGTGTACGTCTGTACTATGTATCTTATAATTTAAAAACTATATTAGAACTTTATTGTCCCACAATTTTTAAGTTTTTCATAGTTTGATTTGATTAAGAGAATGAGGGAAGTAAAGAGAGACCAAATTTGTATTACAGTAAACCTTGAATCAAGGATTTATATATTCATTCTCCTCTTACCATCTCTGTTCATTTAAACCTTCCTCAGATAGCAACCACAATGTGCTATATTTATAGCACTATAAATATAATGCTGTGTAGATTTCTTTTCCTTACTATAGTGCAAGCTACGTGTGGGAAAGGTCTCTTTAGACCATATCACTTAGATCATAAGCCAACCTGGCCCAGGAAATATAGAACTAATCTAAAATATAACTCATAAAGCAGTTGGGATTAATCTAATCATTCATTAACTAAGATCACTGCTTTTCTTATAAAACTGATGTCTTACAGAATTTAATCTTTCATAGTTTTATTCTTAGGTTTATTTATTTGGGCAGATGAAATTTGTAATATCACATAGGTATTGTGTTAAAAATACAAAGTTCCAATAATTTCATGTCAATGACTTCCAGCCAAAGATTACGTAGAATGTCTTTTTTTCTTTTGGGTAAATACCCAGTAGTGGGACTGCTGGATCAGATGGTAGTTCTACTTTTAGTTCTTTGAGTTATCGCCATACTACTTTCCATAAATTTGGACTAGTTTGCAGACCTACCAGCAGTGTATAAGTGTTCCTCTCTCTCTGCATTCATGCCAACGTTTGTTGTTTGGGAACTTTTTGATATAAGCTATTCTCACTGGAGTTAAGTGATGGCTCACTGTGGTTTTGATTTTCATTTCCCTGATAAATAGAGATGTTGAACATTTTTTCATATGTTTATTGGTCATTAGTCGATCTTCTCCTGAAAATTTTCTGTTCATGTCTTTTGCCCACTTTTTAATGGGGTTGTCTGATTTTTTTCTTGCTGATTTGCTTGAGTTCTTTATAGATACAAGTTGTCAGCCCTTTATTGAATGTGTATCATGCAAATATTTTCTCCCACTCCGTAGGTTGTCTATTTGCTCTAATGATTATTTCTGTGGCTGTGCAGAAGCTTTTTAATCTGATCAGGTCCCATTTATTTATTTTTTTGTTGCTATGATTGCTTTTGGGGTCTTCTCCATAAATTCTTTGCCCAGGCCTATGTCTATAAGAGTTTTCCAACATTTTCTTCAGGAATTCTAACGGTTTCATATCTTAGATTTAAGTCTATTATCGATTGTGAGTTGATTTTTGTGAATGCTGAGAGGTGTGGATCCTGTTTCAATCTTCTACATGTGACTATCCAATTTTCCCAGCACTATTTATTGAATACAGATTCTTTTCCCCAGTGTATGTTTTTGCTGCCTTGTGAAAGGTCCGATGGCAATATGAGGATGGTTTTGTGTCTGGGTTCTCTGTTCTGATCCATTGGCTTGTGTCTCTGTTCTGCACTCAAATGTTCATGGCAGCACAATTCAAAATTGCAAAGATGTGGCAATGACTCAAGTGCCCAGCAATACATGAGTGGATTAATAAAATGTGGTATATGTATACCATGGAGTACTACTCAGCCATAAAAAATGGTGAATTAGTACTTCTTATATTATCCTGGAAGGAGCTGGAGCCCATTCTTCTAAGTGAAGTATCACAGGAATGGAAAATCAAACACCACAGCCATCACCATTAAATTGGAACTAATCTGTCAACACTTCTGTGAACATATGGAAATAACATTCATTGGATATCAAGCAGATGGATAAATTCACTTCTAATGGGTACAATGCACACTATCTGGGGTATGGGCACCATACAAAAGCAATTTATATAACCAAATTGTTTGTTCCCCATAATATTCTGAAATAAATTTTTTAAAAAATCCTGAGAGTGGATTTGACTGTAAGAACTTGTTCCACACACTCTTTATTGCTAAGAATGCTCATTCAACTCTTGGTAAATTATGCCATATAATGGTACATTAACAGCTCCAAAAGTTTTATTAATTTTGCCCTTGAAATGATGACAGCTATCTGAAAACCTCACTTACATTCATCAAATGAGCATGAGGGCAGGGTTTGGTGGCTCATGCCTATAATCCTAGTGGTTTGAGAGGTTGAGGTGGGATGATTACTTGAGGCCAGGGGTTTGAGACTGGCGTGAGGAAGAGCAAGACCCCATCTCTACAAAAAGTGGAAAAGTTAGGCAGGTGTGGTGGCATGAACATGTAGTCCCAGCTACTCAGGAGGCTGAGGGAGGAGAATCACTTGAGTCCAGGAGTTTGAGGTTGTAGAGAACTATGATGACATCATTGTACTCTAGCCTTGGGTGACAGAGCAAGACCCTGTCTCAAAAAAAACAAAAAACAAAAAACAAAAAAAACCACACAAAGATTAGCTAGAACACACCTATAGTTTAATAAATTCGATTTATTGTTTTTTGTATTGGGGAAGAAATACTCACCATGGTAAACCATGAAAAGTCTCAGTAAGGGGACGCTGATAATTTGAGGGAGAGTTCAAGGAAGTGGGGCATTGCTCTTCTAGAATGTTATCAAGAATTTAAGTAAATCTATGATTAGGTATTTTTAAATTCTTGTCTAGTGGTATGGAAGACTAGACTGAGCTTTATTAAATGTATAATTTATAAAGAAAAAACACTCATTTACATCAGAGAGGAAGATATTTGTTATTTTGTAACTTTCCAATGTTCATCTTTCCAATGTGCATTTCTTGTCTGTGTTTAGATATGATTATATAGTAATCTTTTTTGTTTGTTTGTTTTGATTTATCATGGTCAGAGCGAACTTGTCTGATGTTGATGATGTTCTTTGAAATTTTAGAGAGGGAATTCAGACCTAGCTGTGTGTGCTAGGCAAGTTCAGTTCATATTAGCACCAAGCCTAGCTGATATTACTAGGATAGCTCCTGGTTGTCAAAGATCACTTTTTTCTTTCTCAGTAATAAACATGTTATTTTATTATATTTACCAGCAATCAAAAAATTCATTGAATATATTTTGGACTTTGCATAATAAAACTAAAATGAATGAGAGACTGTCTTAAATTGTATTTTTGAATGTTTTTTTTCTTCAAAATGATGTATAACACTATTTTTTCAATGTAATGTAATATTCTTTATACTGACCTAATGAATCAATACAAGTAGAAAATAAAATATAAATAATTATTTCTTATGGGTGCTTAGTTACCATACGTATAAAACAAATCAATTTTGCTCTCCACTTCATTAAAATTGTGTCATTTTTTCTAACAAAAACCATAACATACATAAAAACAGCTTTACATGTTTCAGAATGAACCTTATTTACAGCTCGTAATACTATCTTAGTTGATCTTCAGACTTAGGGCAACTAGAAGATCGTTTTGGATTTTCTAATTGTGTCTTCCAGAGGAGAACCCGCTTTGGGCTTCATCAATGTGTGGATCAGCTGTTGCTGTCTCAGATAAATTACATTGTAGATACAGAAAATTCATCAATAGCTTGTAATCGTCAATTTAAATATTTTGACTGTGTTCATTGTAAGGGAACATTTGGCAAACCAAGTTCCAAGCAGGTACTCCCATGGGGGGATGTAGCAAGCTCTATGTTAGTATTCTATCACTGCAGTCCCGCTTTGGAAAAAATAGATTAAAGTTTCATGAATGTGCAATTTAAAACCATATTCCTAGAGCTCTCAGTGAAGAACCTTTTAACTAATTTAATAAAAAACGCTCCTTTTTATGGGCCTGAGGAATAAAGTCTCAGAAATTGATAAGAGACCCTGCCTAAAGGCAAAAGACTGAGCCTTAGTGAGATTATCATTTCATTTCCACAAGTTTAGCCTCACAACTGCATTGGAGAACTAACAGTAATTTTATTTGCTTTGTAAATCTAGAAAGAAACCTGAGCCATTGTGCAATGTGGAAGGCAAATATTCCCGTGCAGCATGGGTGCCTTGAAGTGCCTGGCACGATCTCAGCAGGGATGGTGGCTACTGAGTTATTTCTTTTTATCCTTCTTATACCAACTACCCCCCACTTCCAAAATATTACAAGATATACTGAAACAAAAGTGTTCAGACAGAAGAGAGGATTTATGACTAACATTGCATGGGAAAAGTTAATTGGATGCTTTCTATGTAAGGGCACTGCTGCAGTTGCTAGCTGTATTCTGGTCACAGAAGAAGCCTTGTGTCTAGGAACATGATGATATAGCCACTATTACTGGTCAATTAAGAGATAACAACAGTGTGGCAGTAATTTACCTCTCCATCTGCAACAATCTGTCACTAACTCTAAAAGCCACTTATCCTAGGAAGACAACCCTCAAATAACCTAAAGAATTAAGAATAAAATGTAACTAGCAAACAAAGATTTCAGGCAAGGGTTTCTCAGCAACAAAATCAATTTAACATTATTTTACATTATTTTGAATCTCCTCAATATTTCTTCTATTTCACATAGTGGTTGAAGATAAATCTTGTTTTAAATCTATGGAAAATATTGAGAAATTTATCCTTTGACAAACAACAGAATATTTGAAATAATTTACATTTTATTACTCATAAAATATTTCAATTGTGAGAATAAAGTAAACATCCCGATTTCCCAGGCTTAGCCTATGTTAAAACACACAAACAAACAAACTGAGGCACATGTTTGCAACTGCAATGAGATTTAACTGTACCTCTTTGTTACATCACCCCAGACAATTTCTAGAAAAATGATTATGTGTCGTTTTTCTTATTAATTAATTGATAAAGGGAATTTCTTACTCATTCAATGCTAGAGAAACCAATTATTTACATATATATTTAATCTTTTAAGCCTCGTAGGAAGGTAGTATGATGACTTCATTTTATAGATGAGAAAACTGAAAATAAGAATGGTTAAATTACTTGCCAAAGTTCATGCAACTAATATTTGGACACAATCCATGTTTGTAAGCTACTTTATAATGTACCTGTCTCTATAAACAAATTTCAATGTCTCCTATTTTTTTTTTAATAATTCTTTCCCTTAACTAACTACTTGACCTTTTGAGTTATTTCCCAGAAATGATGAAATGGTAGATTTTCCGCAAGACATAGAAATTGAGATTTCAAAGGCTTCTGGGCAGATTTCCTGATGCCAAGACTCACCACCTCTTAGTCACCTGCCCCATGCACTAGACCCTTGTTAACTTTAACACCACCTGCCAAAATAAACATAGCCCCTTGTTAATTTTCCATCTCTAAAAAGCCAGGTCTCTCCATTAGTCAAGGAGACAGATTTGAGGCAGCTTCTTCTGTTCTCCTGAGAAGACATCTTTCATATTTTAAAAAAATCCCTATCTTCCTTGGCAATCCTCACTGGCTCAATTATTGAATCTTTGTGTAACAAGCAACTGGACCTAGGTCAAAACTCCCTTGCAGTTTCAATAACAATTTGGGGGGCTCATCCAGGATGGTGTATCTCACCATTCAGTGGCTGCAGGAGGAGAGACCAAAAGCTTCCCTTAGCAGCTGCCTAGCCATATTTGCCATAGGACGGATTTGGACTCTGGCCGGCTCAGTTGTCACCAGCCTTCAGCACATTACTGATTGCCTCAGAAGAAAAAAAACCTCTGGATTTTGACATCTATGTCAGGACAGGTGAGTGCTATTTGAAGGCACCACACAGTGGGTTGATATTGCTCTCAATTTGGGGAATTCTGAGGGAATTCCTACTTGTTTTGGGTTAAATAGGATGCCAACCATTTGTGAGAGCTAACATGTTTGGATTTGGCATTCCCAGGGCTTATTAGTTGAGCTGCAGTTCATTTGTTTAAAACCTCTAGAATTTCTCTTTATCTTGAGTGTTTATCTGTATTGATGTGTGGCATGTAAATGTGAGTCTGTTAAACTCTTTGGTTCTATTTTTTTTTTTTTTTTGCCTATTTTAGATTTCCTGTTGATGTTATAAGCATGGTCCAAAGTCTGGGAGATTAAAAGACACTTCCCATGGTAGTTTCTCTTGTGGCAGGTTTTAAGGTCTGAAATGTTAAAAGACACTTCTATCCCAAGGATTAAGAGCTTAGAAAACCTCTCTGCACTAAGGTCTAGGAAACTTAAAGACATCTGTATTCATGGAGCCAACCTGTTAGAAAACGAAAGAGAAGAATGGAAACATAGGTATGCAGATTTATGTGGAACTTCAGAGGATCTCATGGCTAGAGTTCCAAGACAAGACTTATGAAATTGTGTGTTTGTGTGTGTTTATATGTGTTTTGTGAATGTACATGTATCATATGTTATGTCTACATGGTACCAAATTGGCTTATAAATAAAAGGAGCTCACATAAATTAAATAAATAAGCCCAAATGCTTTTCAAGTAAGCTGCTTTTAAAAAAATTATTGATAAAATAAAAATAAAATATCTTCACAACTGTAAGTATACATTTTTGCCTGGGTTTACTGATTATTTTTGAATTTGAAGGTGTCAGGGTTTAACACAAATGTTACGAAATTAAAAATCTAGACAACACAAAATGATCTATGTTTGTGTGATTTTGATAATACTACTTTAATATGACTGTTTTAATAAAAACAGCTAAATCTCCTGAGTTATTAGCAAAAATACCCATGTGTTTAACTTTAAGGTTCTTACATAGGTAAAAATTGTTGTAGGCATGCCTAAACAAAAATAAGTGTCAGTAAATTAGAATGAGTAAAAAACCTCAAGTAAACAGGAACACAAAAACAAACTTATGGTCAAAAGTTTACAAAGATATTTTGGTTTTGGTCTTTAATCTTAGTTGCAGATGCACTTTCTTCCATTGACTTTACTGTCTGTGGAAAAGTACACACAAAATATGTTTTTGACTCAGTCTTTTTGTCATCTGATATTAACAGTACTGTTACAGATTTAAAGCTTCCCTAGGAGCTGTAGTTATAAGCACTTAAATCGAATTGGAGGGTTCAGTTTCTCTCTTCCCTCTGGTCTTGCTCACTCTTGACTTGTTCTGAGTACAGGTTGCAAGGTAGCCTGTTATGTGCACATTGTGTTATAGCAAAATTCTTTGCCTAGAAAAATTTTTAAAAATGAATCGTTGAACTGTAAATTTTTGTAGAGTAATTTATTTTAAAATGAACAAAATGGTTATTCCTAGAATCCAAAGAGAACCACAAAATTATTTTACATGTATTCAAGTTTGCACTTGAGTTGGAAAATGGTTTGAGACCATTTATAAAGTTTTTAAATCTTGATATGGATACTTATATAAAAATAGGTTATGACTTTATTTCATCATTTGAGATGCTAAGGATTGATGTTAAAGGTTTTCCAGTCTACAGTCAGATAATGTCATGTAAATAAATTTTATTTTAAGGTAATATTTTAGAAAGATCTAATTAGTTAACAGCTTTAAGAACGATGTGTTCTAAAACTTGTACCATATTTATAGAATTTAAAAAAGATGTTACATTATTCAGAATAGCAAGTCTTACTAGAATAGTCACATTTGTTATGTTAGTTTTTTAAGTTTAAAAGTAACAATTAAAACTATATTTTGTGATTGTGTCTTGGTCTATGTTTTAAAGTATTTTTCCTTCTCTTTTCCACAATTTTGTTAATGAAGATGTATTTAGATAATTGAGTCTGTTTAGAAATTGAATGACTTTGTTGAGGACACAATCACAATGCTTATCTAATATTCATAGGCTGTAAAAATGGTTAATGGGAAATAACTTGATAACTATAATTGAAGTAAACTGCTAAAATAAATTAGGTAAGTGTAAATAAGATATACGTTATGACAGAAAATGAAAAATTTGTTGCTTCCTAGGTTTTCACTATGGTTCAGGTTACTGAGAGTTAAAATTTCACATTAATGTATACGATACAATCTATAAAGTGAGACAACAATAAATAGATATGTTTTCAGAGAAAAACTATAAATGTGCATAATATGCTCTTCCTTACTAAAAAATAATTTTGTTTAATCCATAGGTTATTTGAAGGTATTTATCAATAAGATAAAGAGAACCATTAGTAGGGAAGAAAGATGTGAAGAAAGTTATACGTATAAAACTATATTTAATTAATAAGTTTAAACAGAAAAAGATATTTTATATATAAAGGATCTTATATGGTAAATTTTTGGTCCTAAGATAAAATGACTGGTTATTTAAGAAAAATTTAGGGCAAAACAAAAATTTCATGCATGTCATAGATGGTCTATGTAAGTTATGATATAAGATTCATAAACATTTTAAACATTTATAAAGAAAATTTATATGTGATCAAGTCGGCTATAATTAAATGGGAAAAATTTTAGGTTAAAACAGAATAGTTCACCTAAAATATAAATTTGTTCTTAATAAAACTACAAGAGGTTTTAATTCTAGTTCTATAATCTGCTTCTTTTAAAATTTCTCAGATTTATATCTCACAAGTTCAACTTTTGCTGTGTTGATGCTTTCAACTTTTTCTCTCCTTCAGAAGGCCTGAGATGATAACCCTCTCCTTCAACCTTTTTGTCAGCAACTGTAACTTTTTTTTTTCCTCTCTGGTTCTAAGTCTGCTGTTAAGGTTTAACACTGAAATGTTTACTTTAAATTTCTGGAAAAGCAATTTATTTTTAGCTTCTTGATATGTCTGAATTGTTTGATATGGTCAGAAAAAAATCTTCCTATGCTGTTAGTAAGAGTTGCATATTCTCTTTCTCAATGTACTGGTTTTCAGTTTCTTGTTTTCTTTATAATATAATGTTCACTAATGACCCTGGGCACAGTCTTATTATGTCCAATAAATTCAGGTACCCTTTTCATGATGTTTGACTTCCAAGTTGTCTAAATGGGCTTCCCATAAGAACAATCTCACTAAAGAAGATTTTTCTCTACTCTTTGGTAACTAACCTAAGAAACAAAGATTTTATGTTTTGTCAAGATAATTCCTATGTTATCCTTATTAGCTTTTTGATTACTTGGGAAAACCGAGCTTTTCAAAATTAAGATTTTTCCATATTGCTTTGAAATTCTTCTGATTATCAATCTTGGTTAAGTGAATTGCTATTATTTTACAATAACCTGTGATTCTGGTTGAATCAAATATTCTGACGCCTTTAACATCTTTGACAAATGTCCTTAAAATCTAGATAATTTGAATGTGTAGCTACCTATAAGGTTCCTTTTACCTGTCAGTGTCAGAATTAGGCAGGCTTTAAAACTTTGGTTTGGTGTTTAATTTTTGTTTGTTTGTTTTTGTTTTTTTTTTTTTTGCTTTTACGATGCTTAAAGCATTTTAAAAGTTTATAAATATCTATCCACCTCCATTTCCCTTTGGACATTTAACTGGCTATAAGTCTTTTGACTTTAAGTCCTTTGGCTATAAGGGTCCCACCAAAGGACAGGATGGAACTGGGGAGGTAGCCACAACACTCTGTCAAAGATGGGACAAAATAAAAGTTTTACCATTGATGCTGTCTCTGCAAAATCTTGGCCAAAATAAGGAAATGTAAACTAATATAGAATTCAAAAGAAGGAAATGTAAACTAATATAGAATTGCATCTTTTCCCCCGATTACTGAGCAGACTCCCTCTTGATCAAGGGGACCCCAAGAAAAAAAACTTAAAACTGAATTCCTGGCCAAAAAGTGAAGAGAGGTCAGATATACCTTGTTATACTCCCATTTTATGGGTTCAAATATCTCTAACCTAGGAACACTGGTTTGTTCAAGATCTAAGGAAATAAACCAAAGAGTGGAGGATATTCATCCTACAGTTCCTAATACTTACACCCTCCTTATAACTTTATCTGAAAAGTTTGCCTGGTTTCCAGTAACAGATTTAAAAGATGCTCTCTATTGCATTCCTGTTGCTCCAGAATCACAAGAACTATTTGCTTTTGAATGGAAAGACCCCTATTGGAACAAACGGGAGGCTTTTGGTTAACTGCCAGATATTTGGGTAAATATCAGGTTACTTTGTTAGACAATCCCAATATAACTCAGAAGGTAGTGTCCATCTGAAATCCAGCCACCTTGCTGCCTATGGATTGTTTTTCCCCCAGTCCATGATTTTTAACCAAGTAGTCTCCCTGATTTGACTGATGAGCCTCTGTCAAACCCAGAGGAGAAGTTTTAATGGATGGAAATAGCCTTATGGAACATGGACAACACAAAGCTGGGTATGCCGTGGTTACTGGCCAACAGGTAATTGAGGTAATTGAGGCGCAAGCCCTACCCATGAGATGTCTGAAAACATATACCCTGTATGTCTTGCCTGTACTTGGGCATTTTCATTTGCTTAGCAAAATAACTCTTTAGCTAGGATCTTTCAATTTATTGCCTCTTCCACTACCCACTGTTGGATTAGCTCCCTAAAACTATTTTCATGTTTGACTAGGGAAATTTTAGGGTGGGGATTCCATCTGGGGAATACTGGGCCAATATTTCCTGGAAGGGACCCAGAAAGAAATGGGTACTTTTTTGGATATATTACACTTCGCTGCCTTATTGAGGGGTGGAGGCCAGTGGCAGCTCAACAGCAGGTTTCAAGAAGTTTCAGTTGCAGACCCAACATTTAAGTTCTTCCTCAAAACCCAACTACATCCCATTTCAGTAGGAAGCATCCAGATATACAGTCATCCTGATTCCCCAAGATTGAAGAATGAACTAAAAAGAAGGAGGGAGTTGTAACCAGTTCTATGAACAAATTTCAATGACCCCTGTATTTTTGTTTGTTTGTTTAATAATCCTTTCCCATAACAAACTACTTGACCTTTTGAGTTGTTTCCCAGAAACAGTGGATTTTCTGCAGGACAAAGGAGTTGAGGTTCTGCTAGACCCTTTTTAATTTCAATAAAACCTGCCAAAATAAATGTACCCCCTTGTTAATTTTCCCTTTTTCAAAAGCCCAGACTCTTTATTTGTTGGGGAGACAGATTTGAGGCATTTTTTTTTCCATTCTCCTGATAAGACGTCTTTTGTATCTAAAACAGTTCTATCTTCCTTGTCAATCCTCCTGTCTCAGTAATTGGATCTTTGTGTGGTGAGCATCTGGACTTAGGCCAAAACCCCCTTGCAGTTTCAATGACAATAATCCAACAAAAATGATATCAAAAGGGTAGCCACTCAGTTAATACAGGATAATTATATAGCTAATCTTCATAACATTCATATATAAATTATAAATTCCCAATTGATACAAGATAATTATGTAGTTAATCTCCCTAACAAATGTTTATGTGAATCACAAATATTGGAAAGGTATTCAATCACAGTGAATTTTGGAGGCCATCACAAATTTGTCAACTGGTGAGTTTTCATTAATTTCCTTGAAGGATTTAAGTAGTAGTGTTAGTAAACAATAAGTTAACATGAGGTTAACATAGCAATAACAGTACTGTTTATTAATGCTAAAATAAAAGTAATTTCCTATTTCTGTAGGCTGTTATACAGGAGCTAAGGCAAAGAAGAATTAAATTAGAAACTTATTTGAATTCAATGTTGTTGTTTTCTGATATGCAAAAAGAATAGAAGACTTATGTTCCTCTCCTCATGATCAGCTTAGAAACCAAACTCTCCCTAAACAAGAAAAAAAAATAATTGACTTTATCTAATAAAACTCAGACCCTGAATTCACAAAACATGCTGAGTGATTATGTCTTCTTCATCCTCTCAATATAAATTGCCAAGTATGCCATAAATATGAAAACCACTTTTCTAGTGGAAGTAATTTATATTGATATTCCTTCTTTAAAATATCTTACGGATTTTAAAAGAGAAGAATTGTCTTCATAGGATTTAGCAAAGTTGCCATATTCATTTTTAACAAGAATATCAAATGCCATTGAAGCATGAAATGCAAACATTTCTTTGTTGAAAAATTTTCTTAGAAAACTGACAGTATAAAAAGGTAGAAGAAAAAGAATATTTATAATTACAAGGTTACATAACTGTCTCAGATTTTTCAACAATATTGCATACTTTTTTCTTTTGCTATTTACTATCAGATTTGTACATTTTACCTTGCTTCAATGGTTGACAAACGCTCTGTAAATTTCTCTGTAAGAAATTTGTTTTCAGTAATTTACATTTGACATTTGAAAGGATCATTATAGTATTCACCATTGATGCATAGCACAAGTTCCTCTACGTTATTTACTGTAGCTTCATGCATATGAGGACACACTATGAAATTTAAAATATCAAGTTTACAATTCTCCCATCTCATCAGGTGACGTACTTGATGCAAAACTCCCTGTCAACAATATGTAATACATAAATTTGATGAGAGTATTTTTCCGTTAAGTTGCTATCGGTTTACAGGTTTCAATTTAACATTTCAAAATATTTATACTCCTTCTTAAAGTTGTGGTTTCATTTGAGAGCTAGTTTTGGTTTTCATTTGAGATGGGAAGCTTAGTAATTATTTTAGTGTTCTGAGGTAATTGTTTTTGGATGCAGTAATGGATCTGCTAATGCTAAAGCTTGCCTCTGGAAACGGACCCATAAAAACAGCAACTTGAATAGCAGAAAGAGTAGAGTATTTGATATTAATGGCTGATGACTGTCACCCTTAAGGGATTTTCTTACATATGGAAAAGGAAAAATAATAGCTATACGATAAGTTTTCTCTAACATTTTGATGGGTATCTTTTTGGTCAATTCATAGTAAATCGTACATAATAAATATTATCAATATTTACAAAATTAAAGTGATATTATCTAATCCGAAGTTCCCCTCCCCCGAAAAATGTGGTGACTACTGTTTCCAAAGCACATAAAAGGATTTTCATCATTAGATCAGACACATTTAATGTCTTGAGATGTGTTTGAGGAAACTTTGCTAGTCATTCTGGCTACTGTCTTTCTCCTAGGTAAATTTGATACTCAAGATCACTCCTGTGGATTTATACTGTGCATTGCTTGAGGAACAATCTACCAGATCCCCAAAGAGAGTAAGTGACTAAATTTTAACTAAAAGAATGATAAGTCTGCTAAAAATAAAAAAATACAATATTAGACTATATTAATAAAATAACATGGTGACAATAGTAGTTGTTTGTCTAATCAAATAATTGTTTCAAAATGTATTTGTATATCACAGCAAAACAAAAAGGTACAAGTGTGTGCGCATGTGTGTGTGTATGTGTGTTTGTGTATGTATAACTTATTTGTGACCCAAGGAAGCAATTCGGAAGAATGCTTTTAAGGTCATTACATTGTATATTAAGATATGAACTTAAAGAGAAATATACCATATGATTAAATTTATGTTTTCATTTGAGTGGTAGATAACATTTGACTTGCTTAGAACTGAAAGTTATGTCTGACACACTCAAATTATTTCATCTTTCAAATTATATCCAACAATTTAGATTGCCTTTTAAAAATCACTATAGATAAATGGAAAGACTATATTCCTTTAAAGAATGGTTTGTGAAATAACATGAAACATAATGGTGTTCTCATGGGGATAAACACAAAGTTCAATTTCACTGGAAAGTCAAGAATCTCAACCATGGAAATTAATGTTCTACTATTAAAATATTCACCAAAGTGCCTACACATAAGATTTATACCAGATACATTTGAAGAAATTGTAGATGAACAGATTTAGTGAGACAGTAGTAATTACTTCTTGCCTGAAGGAGAGACATGATGGAGATGCCAAGAGGATCTTTTGAAATTCAGGATTAAAGGGAAAGCCTATTTCTTTTTCTCAGAAAAGGGGCTTTGAACACTAGGAATAACTGCATTTACTTACTGTATCAGTTGAACCACATATACTATTATATATGTAATATATATGGATCGTATATGTAATATATATGAAAACATATATACAGATAATTGTATAGCACTTTTATGTGTTAACTATTACAGTGTGTATCTAACAATATATGTGTATGTCGGTATTACGTGCGTATATATTTGTGTGTATGTATATATATATATTATACTTTCTTTGTAGAATTAAAAATGAAAAATACTATATTTTTCTTAGTAGTGACATGCTTGCAATGATAAATAATAGGCTCTAAGTACACTGAAGTTCTATTTTGGCCTGGATGCTGGGATGCCCCACACAGGAAGCTAAAAGTTATTATTTTATTCAAATTTTCAACTATTATAAAGGTTCTCAAACAGGATTGTTAAAACATTACTTTATATTTTAGTTCGTGTTATTAGCGTGAGGTTTTTTTTTTCACCTTTTATTTTAAGTCAATAACTGTGGTTTTATTATTTATACAATATTGTCTTGATGTGTTTTTGATAATTTGATATATTAAATACATTGTATCAATCAATAAAAAGTATTTCTTAACTAAAATAAGATTAGTGAAAATCATTTTAAAAATAAGAAATAGGCTTAGACTTACACTATTATCATTTCAGGTATTATATAATTATCTTAGAAATGTAATAGGATATAGAAATATAATATTTGAAATAATAGTAATAAAAACAAAACATCAGAAATAATTTTTATTATATTTACTTTATATGAGCTTTAAATCTAATAAAAGCAATGCATAGTAGCAACAAAAATTATGAAAATATTTAAAACAAAAAAGCAAACATCTCAGAAAGATGTTGAGTTTTATTTTAGGTTTTCTATAATTCTTATGCTTGAAAATTAGTTAGTGACCTTAAACTTTAAACAAAGTTAATTCACTCCATAAAGGAGATTCTAGACATCAAAACATTTGTAAATGTGCATGTATATGTGGATATAACTATTTTTGTATATTGTCTGTATTTTTGAACACTTTTCTGTGTTTAATCTGAATGCCTTCTGCTAACACCCCAAATTTATAGATTTATAAATTTTCCTTTCAGCATGTCATGGTTTCATTGGAAAAATTTGTTAAGTGATTAAAGAATATTTAATGGGACCAGACTTTAGTTGTGGCCATAGATAGATGAAGTTTTGGTGCTTCTGTAAATACTAAATTCAAAATCAGAAATTGATCTACTTTTTGAGATTAAGGAAAACAATAATTAAAAGTAACCAAGTTCTGTTCATAAATTTTTATTGATTCACAATGTTTCTTTCTTTTTTTGTGAGATAGGCCATCTTACCCAAGCATGTCATGTAAAATATGTAGCTAAGGCAATATGTTAAAGTGTATTAAAAAATCTATAGTCTTTTTTTCTTTTTTTTGGAGCAGAGCCTCATGCTGTCATCATAGCTAAAGCGCTAGAGTGCAATGGTGTCATCATAGCTCACTGCAACCTCAAACTCCTGGGCTCAAGCAATCCTCCTGACCCAGTCTCCCCAGTAACTGAGACTACAGGTGTGCACCAACATGACTGGTTATTTTTTCTGTTTTCTGTAGAGTTAGGGTCTCACTTTTGCTCAGACTGATTTCAAACTCCTGAGCTCTAACAATCCTCCCACTTCGGCCTCCCAGAGAGCTAGGATTATAGGTGTGAGCCACCATGCCTGGCCTATTCTATTTTTTTTTTTTCTTAATGATACAAAGAGTTCTTGACAATAAAACACATTGAACTCATAGGTTATGGAGTCAAGTTATATAAGAACATTTGGAATGTGAAAATAATTCACAGTCATATCATCATAATTAAATTGATTTTGCTAAATAGAAAACTTCAATATAATCTCAATACTTCAATATCAGAGCAAAATAACAGCTTCAAATCATTTAAGAAATAAAATACCCACTTTGAATAAAATCTGAATAAAATTTTTTAATTCATTCTCTCTTTTTTTTTTTTTTGAGACAAGGTCTTGCTCTGTCACCCAGGTATGAGTGTGGTTGCCTCATCATAGCTCACTACAACTGTGAACTCTTGGGCTCAAGGAGTCCTCCTGCCTCAGCCTCCCTCCTATCTGGGACTACACGTGCATGTCACCACTCTGGGCTAATTTTTATGTTTTTTGTAAAGACAAGGTCTTGCTCTTGCTCAGGCCGATCTTGAACTCCTGGCCTCAAGTGATCCTCCTACCTTGGCCTCCCAAAGTGCTAGGATTATAGGTGTGAAAATTTGAATAAAATTTTTAAATACATTCTTTCATTTTTATTCTGTGTTAAAATGAAGTCTTAAAATAACAGTGGAGTAAGTCTCAATATTTGTTCATGATGAACAGTAATTAACCATACTATTCAAGCAATATTTCTTGGTTATATCTGAATATGTATAACATTGAAGCATGTATTTTTGACAAGAAATTGTGGAAAGTATATCAAATTGATTAAATGTGTATTTTAATACACATTACACATATTTAAATCATGTTTTCAAATAAATAACTGTCAATTTCTAATTTTCCCATCCTAAAAATCAGTGAATTTTAGGTGTAATAGGCTATATATTAAATACACAATGTTAAACAATTTACAGATCAATTATGTTAACATATTACTCATCCTACATTATCAGGAAATGAAGCAAACTGGGAAGTTTTTTCATATGTTACCTCTAAATTGTACTTAGCTCAGCTAATAAAATCTTATTATCATGGAACTGTTTTGCACTTTACAGGTATTTGAAAGACTAAAATGCAAATTAATGGTAAGCTATCTTTGTGTTGTTAAAACTAAGTAAATGGGACCTGAATGATTTAAAAGAAAGAAAAAAATAAAAGCTAGGAATACTCAAACACGCTTTTATTTACCACACTGCAAATTCAAAAAATAACAAAGGAAAAAAGTGAGTTTTTGGTTCCATTGCAAATCTTTACAAATCATATTCTATTCATCTGCCAAAACATTGTTTTCCAATGGATTCATCCATATTAATTTTCTCCCATAATGTTTTAAAACTGTGTAATTTTTTCATGCAACTTTATAAAACTAGGGGTAGGGAAGGTAAATCTTCCTAAAGGTATTAGAACATTTAATCCTAAATCAAATGTTAAATGTTAGATTTCGGATTAAATAGTTTGCTTTTATCTGGCATAGTATTCCAATTGTAAATTCAAATTAATTTTATTGTATGGTTTTAGAGCTTCACATTATTTTCTTGCGTATCACGCCCTTTACTTACTTGAAATTCAGCTTAACATTCACTATCACTGATAAGACATTCTAATCTGTCGAAATGCTTCTTATTCCATAGTACATTCTGTCATGCTTATTATAAATGTCTGAAAATGTAGTAGTTTTTCAAATTCTCTAGCAAACTGTAGTCACACTGCATGGGTTTGAATCCCAGCATGCACAGCCTCTTACTTACCGAGTGACCTAGGGCAAGCTAGTTGAACTCTATCTTACTCCTTGAGGATTGTCTGAAAGAAAACGTATCAAGGAACATCAATTATTACAGTGTGCAAAATAGGCAAAATGATTGAAAAGGAATCTGCTCACTCCTTCACAAAAGCAATGAATATTCCTGGCAACACTGTCAGCATCAACTTTATCAGAAATCTGAAAATTCATAGCAATTTTATGGCAACCAGATGAAAACTTAATCAAGAAAAATAAAACAGGTGAATTTTACCAAGAAACTTGGTGACATTTTAACTACATTCCATTCCTCATCTCTCAGCTTAATACAAGACTTGAAAAATATGACCCATATTTCCAGTACAGTTTTTAGTATTGAAATGAGCAGAATGGATCTTATTCTCAAATAATTGTGGTTGTTTTAACATGTCTGGTGTCTTCCCGAAGAACCAGCTCTAGAGGCTGGCCTCTATTTTGCCTAGCTTGGAATCCTCCAAGGGCTGAGGTGGCTATCCAGTGATCATTTGTTGAAAACATCTAAAGACAAATTCATAAAGTGCTTCTACCTGGAACAGGGATTAAAGTCAGGGAAAATAATAGACAAACTGAAGACTTGGAGAAAGTCTTGGGAATGAGACATTTTGGTGACTAAGAACTTTATATGTTGCCCATAATCTTGGCAACCTAGAAGCCATGTACATCTTAGGCTGGGTGCATGCTCAGAAAGGAACTGAAAAGACCCCAGGTTCATACCTCTTGCTGACCTTTAGGCTCTGTGCAAGCAGAAAATGAAGTCTAAAACAGAGTTACAAACTTTAGCCAAGTGTTGAAGATGTGCCAGAACACACATATCACCCATCTTTAATGACTAGAACATTTATTTTTTGATCCAGAAATTTAAAGAAACCTCTGTTCAATCACTATCTGCCTACTAAGTAAACGGAATAAGGACTTTAGTAACCATACACAACAAAGAATATAGACTTTACAAAATTAGTTCATCAGATTTATTAAACAAACAAAAAAACAACTATAACAGGCAATAACAGCAAATCTTTGAGATAAAGGAGATTCTGATTTATATAACTGCTATAGTATTCAAAAATGTCCAATTTTCAACAAAAAATCATATTTGATATCCAAATAAACAGAACAATATGATCTATTAACAGATAAAAAAGGAAATTGACAAAAACTGTTTCTGAAGAAGTTCAGACATTGGATTTACAAAACAAAGATTTTAAATCAACTTTTTAAAATATGCTCAAAGAACCAAAAGAGACCTTGTGCAAAAAACTAAAGAAATACATGAGAAGAACTAAACACAAACTTTGAAGTTGAAAAGTACAAAAAATAAAATAAAAAATTCACTAGAAGGCTTCAATTCACTAGACTAGAGGTTAATTGAGATTACTTAGTCTGAGAAGCACACAAAAGGGATAAAGATAAATGAACAAAGTCTAAGAGACTTGTATGGTACCATCAAAAAAATCAGAATATGCATGAAAGGTGCTCCAGAGGCACAGGAGGTAGAAAAAAAAGCAGAAATAGTAGTTGAAGAAATGCTAGGTGAAAACATCCCAAATTTTATGAAAACCATAAATCTACAAATCCAATAACTCAATGAACTCCAAATAGAACGAATTTGAAGAGATCCATACCAGGACACATTATAACCAAACTGTTGAAAGACAGAAACAAAGAGAAAATGTTTCTATCAGCAAGAGATATATAATTCTTCATGTACAAAAATGCTCAATAAGATTAACATTTGATTTCTCATGAGAACCACAATGCTAGAAGGCAGTAGCATGATACATTCACAGTGTTGCTTGCTTTATGAACCATAAAGAGCACTAGTAAAGATAACTACATAGGTGAATGTAAAAATCAGTATTATTATTATTCTTTTTGGTTGTAACTTCTTTTTTTCCCTGTGTTTCAAAGGATAACTACATATAAAACTATATTGATAAACACACCCTTTTTAAAGATACAATCTTGACAATAATGGCATAAAAGGGGAGGCAAAGCTTATAGTAGCTAAGTTTTTTAATATAATATTGAAGGTATGTTGATAATAATTTAAAATAGAATTTTATAAACTAAGATTAAACTTGTCATTTCCAGGGGAACTTGTAAGAAAATAACTAAAAATATGTATATAAAAAGAAAAAAGAAGAGAATCAAAATGGTACATAGAAAATATCTATCTAACCCCAAAACAAGGCTGTAATGAAACAATTGCAGATCAAAAAAGATATGACATGTTGAAAACAATTAGCAAAATCAGGAATTGTTCTTGCACTTCTTCTACTCCACATCACCCTAGAAGGTTTATCCAGAACATTTAGGCAAGAAAAATAAATGGAAGTTATCCAAATGGGAAAGGAAGAATAAAACTACTTCTATTCACAGATGACATGATTTTATATGTAGAAATACCTACAAATTCCATACTCCAAAAAACCTAAAAATAAACCAAAAAAACAAAAAACAACCTCTAAAAACAAAACAAAAACTCTTTTACAGCAACTAAATGAATTCAGTAAAGTTACAGGATACAAAATTAACATTCAAATATCAATTGTAGTTCTATATGCTAGCAACTGAAAAGTTGAAAATGGAATTAATAAAATAATTTTACATGCAAAAATATCAAAAATTAAACTACTTAGAAATATTAATAAATTCATCCAAGAAAGTATAAGACTTTTATGCTGAAAACTACACAATATCAAAAGAAATTAAAGATCACTTAAATAAATGGAAATATAACCTATTTCATATATCTGAACATTTAATATTGTTAAGAAGGTAATATTCCCCAAATTGATTAACAGTTTAATGCAATTCTTATCAACATTCCAACTGCCTTTTTTGACGAAATAAACAAACTGATCTTAAAACTCATATGGCATTGCAAGAGACCCAGAATAGCTAAAACAATCTTGAAATAAAGGATCAAAGTTGGAGAACTCACGTGTCTCAATTTCAAAACCTACTGAAAATAGACTGTATCCAAATTAATCTTGTACTGGCAAAAGGACAGATATATAGACCAACAGAATAGAATTAAGTGCCCTGAAATGAATCCAGACGTCTTCAATTAACTGATTTTTAACAAACGTGCCAAGACCATTCATAGGATTTGGGGAAAACTGTAAAATAATAGTTAGACATGCAAAAGATACATACATGGCACATAGTTGTAAATCTTCATGTCCTTGGATTTTGTATTGGCATTTTAGATATGACACCAAAAGTACAAGCAACAAAAGGAAGAAATAAGTTGAACTGCATCAAACTAAAATACTTTTGTACATCATAGTGTTCAACTTTCAAAAAACTTTAAATGTTGAGATCTTTAAAAACATTTTTATAGCAAAACAATAAAAGAAAAAATAGGCAAGTCAGATTTTATAAAAATTAAAAATGTCTGTGCTGTGAGGGAAGGGAAGAGAGAGGGAGTTGTGGGTGAAAGACAGGGCATGACTGCTAATGGGTGTGGGGTTTCTTTTTGGGGTTATGAGAATGTTCTAAAATTATGTTATGAGGATGGTTACATACTCTGTGAATACAGGAAAAAACGTTGAGTTGTACATTTTAAATGGCTGAGTTTTATAGTATATGAATTATATCTCAATAAAACTTTTCATAAAAAGAAAAAAGTATCATATCAAGAAAATGAAAAATCAACCCATAGAATAATATAAAATATTTTCTAATCATGTCTTATAAGAGTCTAATATCTAAAATATATAAAAATACTTTCCACAGAATAGGAAAAAAAGAAACAGTTTAATTAAAAAATGGGCAAAGACCTTGAATAGGAATTTCCCCAAAGAAGATATTCAAATGGCAAAAAAACTCAAGAAAATATGCTCAGCATCATTTAGTCATTAGTGAAATTCAAATGGAAACTACAGTGAAATACTAATTCACCCCCACTAGGATGGCTATCATGTTAATAATTAAACAAGAAACAAAATGCAGAAAATAACAAGAGTTGACAATAATGTGGAGAATTTCAAATCCTCACACATAGCTGGTGGGAATGATGGATGGCTCAGTAACTGTGGAAAACAGTTCGGTTTTTGTTCAAAAAGTTAAATATAAAGTCACTATGTGATCCAACAATTCCATTTCCTAGTTGAAACCCAAGAGAATTGAAAATGAGTTTTCAAACAAAAACTTGTGCAGATATGTTTAAATTAACACTATTTATAATAGCCAAAAGACAGGAGAAAAAAACAAATACTCATCTACTCATAATGGGTAAACAATATGTGATACATCTGTACAATGGAATATTAGTCATAAAAAAGGAATGAAGTATCGATAAATCCACAGCCTGGATGACCATAGAAACATTAAGCTAAGTGAAGGAAGCTGGACATAAGAGGCCAAATATTATACGATTGCACTCACATAAAATGTCCAAAGTAGGTAAATGCATAAAGGGAGCATATTAATGATGCCAGGGACTAGAATGTGGAGGGATTAACTAATGGGATTCAGGGTCTATTTTCAGGAATTAGGTAGTGTTGGTGTTGAATAACATGGTGAATGTATTAAAAGTCACTGATTTGTATACTTATTTAAAATGGTGAATTTTATGTTATGTGAAACGTACCTCAATAAAACAAGTAAGTATAAATTTAAAGATATCATGGAAATCAAATTTTATTGATGTGAAAATGAACAATATTGAATTTTGGATCATGTGGACTAGTGATAAGTTGGATTTCAAACCTGATGAAAAAAGTTAATGGACAGTTTAAGTTGTCAAATAAAAACAAATACAGGCAACAAAAAGAGACTATTAAAAAAAAAATCTATTGCCATAGAGAGAGTGTTCTGACTAGACTACCAGAACTATTAGCAAAAATGATATTTCTCTTACGAGAAAGAATAAATGTGGCTAAAAAGAATGGGTTGTGGGTGAAGTTAGGTAAGCCTGCAGTATTACTGAGTTACCACCCCTTGTTGCAAAGCTTGCATTAGCACAAGTGTGGGACAAAGTCAGACTTCTGGGAAGGACAGAAGCCTGACCAAAATGTGGTTAAATCAAGTTCATGGACATTTGGGTAGATTGGTCAAAGCTAACTAGGGATGCAAAATATTTCAGGGGAAAGTCTAACCAACTTAAAAGGATGGTCTTTTATTTTATCTAAATGTAGGCACCTAAAACATATGCAAAACAAGAACATGCTCCTTTTAAATACATCCTACCTCTTTGGCATAATATGTTCCAAAAGGAGCTCTAGGTAGCAGTATTTTGTTAAGCTGTTTTCTCTTACTTCAGCTACTTAAAATCCCAAATTTATGCTTCCTTAGAAAAACTGTAAAGCTCATATAACTGCCTAATTCAAGGACAACTTTCTTTCCAGTTATTTCTAATTAATGAGGCTAGTTAAAAACACTTGAAAGGATCGTAAAATAATCAAGTGGTAAACATAAATTGAGATTAGTGAGATTCACAGGTGCTCCTGTTGGACAAGAATGCAGATGTTCACAGAGTTTGGTGAGAAATGATGAAGGCATCAAAAAAAAAAAAAACCATTTAAGTATGTTTTTTGGGTTACTTAAGTTGTACTTATTGCCAACCTGATTTGTTAGTAGTATGCAGAAAGAAGTTTCTATAAGGTACGGGAGGCAAAATTCCTGTCTTGCCAGGAGCCTCAGGGCTTCTCATTTCATGGCCACTTCCAAGGTCCCGGGAGAACCCTGGCAATGGCCATATGTTTTTGTATGTTTCATTAAAGTAAGATATTTTAAGCATAACCCATTTAAAAACCACTGTTTGTTTCCACTCAGATGTCCCCCCGCATTCTCACTTTCCCTGGGTCATGGTGGTGGTAATGGTGCCCTAAGAATTCCCTGGATCCAACTAAAGGAAAGTTTATTTGGGAACATACTAAGTTTTAGTTTAAAAGGATGTAATTGCATGCCTCACATTTCTTTTATATATGGCTAGGTTATTGTTAGTTGCCCAGTGTAGGATGGGTTCTAGAAATAGTTCTACTGTTCATAGTGTTGACTGCACAGCATTGCATCATGTCATGAAGGGCTAGGTGGTATTGTGGTAGGAATGTGCCCCGTGGTGTCTGGCACAGGAAGTGTGGGGATAGCAGGGGAGAATCGAATGGAGCCAGAAACTGGTCTGTGCAAAATCCTTCCCAACATCAAATGTACAAAATTTGGTCTTTATCAACATCTAGGTAAAACAAAAGTTCCTTCCTGGAGAGGATATAATTATAATTGCTCCATATTTTTGATAGAAATTATGCAAAATATAATCTACTGGAATGACTGTGTGCATAAGGCATAGAGTCAAACCTGTACTAAAAATAGTGCATACTTCTGTGCGTAGTGTCACATGTTTTAGGGATCCCATCAATTGACAACAATTTTTTTAAAAAGAACTGCATTTTGATTAACTGTGCTGAAAGAAAGATTGAGTCATCTGTGTATTCTCTAAATAGACAAAAATATTATAAAATAGCTGTCATATGAAAAATCAATCAAGCAGCATGCAGCCCAAAATGCAGGAAACATATTATAGTGGTGTGAAATATTATGTTATTTTTCAAGACTTTTGTGATAATTTTTATTTGTCTCCTTGTGATAGGCTGAATAATGGTCCTCAAAGATATCTGGGTTTGGATCTCTGAAATCTGTGAATCTTACTTTAAATGGCAAAGGAGATTTTGCAGATGTGATTAAGAATTTTTGGATGGAGAGAGGATTCTGCATAATCCAGGTGAGACCTACATGAAATCACAAATGTCTTTAAAGCAAAGCAGCAGAGTGAG
Organism: Lemur catta; assembly: GCF_020740605.2. NCBI lineage: Eukaryota > Metazoa > Chordata > Mammalia > Primates > Lemuridae > Lemur > Lemur catta. The sequence goes on along the minus strand of NC_059139.1, from coordinate 72,392,355 downwards.
ATGTGACACAGAAAGAAAAAATAACGCGATGACTCTCACCTGTTGCTATACTGCTGGCTTTGAGAATGAAGGCAGGGGCCACAGTCAAAGAATGCCAACAATGCAGTTCTAGTAGCTCAGAAAAGTGAGAAACAGATGTTCTATTAGATCTTCCAGAAGGATCATGGCCCTGCTTGATATCTTGACTTGGGTGTGAAACTGATTTTAGACTTCTGGCCTCCAGAAATGTAAGAGAATAAATTTACATTGCTTTAAGCCACTAAATTTGAAGCAATTTGCTACAACAGTAATTGAATACTATTAATAATATACTCCTTTAAAAGATTTTTGTAATCATTTCTGATTTACTTTTCTATTTCAAAATAAATATTTACTTTTTTAAGTTTATATTATGAATATTCCATACCTTTTCTAAAAATGGCTTCACAAATTGTTAAATTTTCTGATCTCACCAAAGCTGCCTCCAGTCCTGGGTAAAGTTGCACAGGTACTTTGAGAGCATCCATCCATGTTCATCAATGGTGCTACTAAAGCCATTAATATAAATAAAAGTGCTGAGTGCCTTTTTAATGCCACGTACTATGCTACTCATGATTAGGAGCAATGCAGTCATAACTCATGATTGAATATCTATTGTCATAGGTCCTGTAGAGGATACCAGGGCCATAACTTGAGTTCGTAAGTAAGTGATTGTGGCATTTGGTTGCCCCACAGTATCTTGGGCAAGCTATTTAATTGCTTTCAGATTGATTTCTTTCAACATGTAAATGAAAACATTAAATGAAAAGGAATTATCATTCTACCTTCGGTCATGTTACTAAATATTTCTTGGTTATTTGTAGACTCCCGAAAATACAAGTGTGTAAAAAAGATAATGTAATATTAATAATTGTTTAGAGAAAGTTATTTTAAACCTACATACCATTTTATTCCTTATAGAATATCAAAGAAATTAAGAAATATAATATTTATGAAACAATCTGAATTCTTAAAAATATAGAATTCAGTACTAACAAGATATTTTATAGATGGAGGAAGACATGGAAAATGCACTTATTTATAAGAAGAGACCAGTACTGTTATTTTCTGCTCTCCTGATATGCATTTAATTCTTTGTTAAAATAAGATATTCCATTTTTAAAAAGACAGGTCTATTCATCTTTGTGGAAAGATATGTCATATTCCATATTTTTCACTCTCTTGTTCTCGATTCCTCTCTCTCTTTCTCTGCTATTCTAGGAAATGCAGAAACAAGACCACCCGTAAGATTCATGCACAATGGGACAATTTCGAGTGGTCACTGTTTAGAATTTCTATTTTATCATGTAATTAGGGCCACTTGACATTTGCTTGCCATGAAAAAGAAAGGAAATAAATTAAAGCTAATGACACTAAAGGAGAATGATGTTTCTCAAATTAGTTCTTAATTTCTCTTTTATCGGAAGTGCACTAATAAGCAAGCTTAAATAAGTTCCAATATGATTGCTTTATCTGATGTTTCCCTTCCCAGGAGTAGTAATAGCAAAAGTGTGATTTGACTATTAAAGAAAAAAAGTTAAGAAAGTTTATTGCTATATATATACACACACACACACATACACACACACACAGAAGCATATATAATTATATAAAACGTGTATGTTTTCGTGTATATGTATTACACATCATATGCACATATATTCATACACACACAGGTATACAATTAATGTAGAAAATATAATATCACTCTCTTAAGGGAAGAGCTGTTGCTATATTAACCCGTGTCTCCTTTCTTATTTTCAATCTTTATAAGTATCCCAAAGTCTGAATTGATATAAAATATTAGGTTATTTTTGTTAATTTTACAAATTTGTGAAGGTATTAAGGGTAAGATCAACATGCTTTGCTTTGTAATAGGAAAATATCTGCTGATTTAAAGAACTGAAAACATTACCTTTTGTTTAGCATTTCATGGGCATTTCAACCTGTCAAACTATGGTAGATTAGTTAAAACAAACAGTTTTAACTAATATTAAATTAAATTAAATTGAAAACTTTAAGAGATTATGGTAATGTTGTGTTGTTTTTCATGTTAGGTGGTATTTAATAGGAACTCTTAATGAAACATATGTTTCATTGATGCTTCTTAAAATAGACCTGAGATGGGGTAAGCTTATTTTTCTTTTCTATACTGAACTCATGCAAATTGCACAAGTAGTAAAAGCACAACAAAGCCTAAGAAAGAGGCACATATTATGAAAGAACAAATTAAATGTAGATTTGCTGTAAAAGATTTTGTTAAGAGAATTGATGAGTGTGTGTACGGTGAGTGTGTGTATAAACTTGAGATACTAAATAATGGAAGGGGAATTTTCCTGTTTTTTTTAAAAAAGAGTATTTCAATGGTATTTGAGATCTAAGTATGAAAATCAAAGCAATAAAACATTTAGAGGATATCATCTATGTGTTCTTAGAATAAGCAGATATTTTTTAAACAGCTCACAAAACTCTAGCCATAAAAGAAAAATTATATAAACCAGACTATATTAAACATAAGAATTTCTGATACTCAAAGTATTCCATCATATGAATAAAAAGGCAACTCAGGAATGAGAGTGTTTCATAAGACATATAACTAATAAAGGATGTAAATCTAAATTGTATAAGGACATCTTAGAAGTCATTAAGAAAAAGACAATTGAATAGAAAAACGAAAAAAAAAAAAAATCTTGGCCAGGCACTTCACAAAGGAAAAATCAAACTTGCCAATAAACTTCAGAAAGGATGTTCAACTTCATTAGTTATTATGGAAGTGCAAATTAAAAGTAAAATGCAATTCCGCTGTGCACTCACCAGAATAGCTCAAATTACAAAGATATAAAGTATCAAGTGTTTGGTGAGGATGTGGAACAAGTTAAACTATGGAAGTGTAACTAAGTAAAATAATTCAGAACTTTTTGGAAGGTTCTTATAAATTTAAACATACCTCTATCATATTATACAGAAATTGAACTTCTAGTTATATTCCTAACAGAAGTATACCCAAATATTCACCAAAAGACATATAGAATTTTCATAGTAACATTAATCCAAATACCAAAAATCTGGAAACCACCAACATAAATAATCTAGAGTAGAATGGAATACTATCCAACAATGAGAATACATGATCTAAAAACGATATGAATGAATTTCACAAATACAAGGTCTCACAAAATAATCCAGACCCAAAGGAGCATTATGGCATTGAAACAAAATATAAATGCAAGTGAAACCGATTTAGGGCATTAGAAATCCAGCTAGTGGAGGTGGAGGTGGGATGGGAATCTGAGATGGGTTCTTAATCTATGTCTGGATACAACTGGTAAATTTGATTTGCAAAATTTCAGGATTTATACCTACATGAATATTATTATACATATATTTTACTTCAATAAAAATTTATAAATGTATTTATATCTCCTAAGTCAATTCCTATTTCCAATGAAATGTGAAACAATAAAAACCTCTTAAGATTTAAAGGCTTATTTTTTTCATTGCTGCCTGTTATTAGTTTTTCTTTAGTTCACATATGTGGCTACAGTCCTATTTATTTGAGTCTGCCAAGTGCCATAGTGACACAATGCAAAAAGTTCAATCCAGATATGGGATTTCAAAGTTGAAGAAAGAAAACTTCTAAACAAATGACTCTTCCCACAAGATTCCATCCTAAAGCTAAGGGTTGTTTTTTTTTTTTTTTTTACTGTAAATCAACAAATGGTGAGAACCTCTTACATGTAAATTAAAAATTACCAACTGAGAATGTCAGACTTGAAATTACTTAAAGGGATTAGATGGTCAGTTTTAATATGCCTCCTTCTGTTTTCTTGTGTTTTTTTTTCCCCCTTCACATTGGTAAATGTGTATCGTTGTGAAACAAGTGCTGAGCTCAGGAAATCCCTTGAAGAATATCGCCTAACTTCTCACAAATAATTTCTGGCTCTGTTTTCTGGTCTAGTTATTCTGAAAATGTCTAAGTATGCTTTGAATTGCTTATTATTTAAATTTTCAGAAAAAAGTCTAATTATACAGGTAGGGCATGCAGAAGGTCATAAACATCCTATAACATCTCCATTTATACATTTTTTTTTTTTATGTTCTACAAAGTTCCAAACTTTTACATGAGGTAAAATTCTCATCTATATTAAGGCACGAGAGAAAAATATATTAGTTACATAAGAGGAACAATTTGCCTCCCTACCCGGTAACTCAGTGTCCAGATGCTTTGCCTTGCCCTGCTCATCTTTCCAACCGCATCCATATGAAAACTGTCTCCATTCTCCCAGGCCGGCCCAGCTGGATTTGGGGGAATTGTTCTATTTCTAGATGTAACAGGAGCAGCTTGGCTCTGTCTTTGGACTTAAACACTCATGACACTCTTTGGCCTTGATTTCTGATGACAACCAGGTGGCCTGAGAGGTTAATGTACCTACACAAGTGCTTAAATGGCTCCAAAAGCTAGAATGACAGGAGTCATAGCACTTTATTATTTCTCTTCCCACCTTCACCTCAGCGCTGGTCATTTCCATTGGAGATTTAGAAGCTGAATAACACAATTTGTTGAAAAAAGACTTCCAGCTAGTGAAATAAATGCTGACTTGAAAGTGTTTGCACATTGTGAACAGTTAGCTGTATTTTGTTGTTTTAATTGTAGAATGTCACTAGAAAGTGCACATTTTTTTTGTTCCTAAGTTATTTTTCATTTTATTCTGCTTTAAATTTCACCCTTTTTGATGTTATTGGCCCTTTTACTAGATGTGTTATGGCCTCTTGCCCTGCCTCCCTAAGGCCCCTGTGACAGTTCAGCCCAAGTCCACAGCAGACCTGTAATGAGGAACACTGATTCGATGTTCATTTACTCCCTCAATCTGAGTCAATTTCTGACATCCGGGCACGCAAAACAAGTGAGATTCTGGAGCCTGGCACATTCACTCTTACAACTCAATCCAGCACACCAAAGAAAACATAATAGCTAGTCTTGCCTAAGGCTAGAAGAAGAGGTGGCATTTTCTCAATTTATGTGAAGAGACTCAGATCTAGAAAGAAGAAATTCTTCAGACGTTTTTATCATTCTTTCATGCATCTCCTGCCTTTGAAGCATTAGTCTCTTGATGTAGTATATTTTTTTGCCATGTTCTTCCTCAAGTCTTTCTTTGCTTGTTAATATCTGGTTTTTGGTCAGAAGCATCAAAACTTTCTACTTTGACTCCCCCTCCATTTAACCTTTTGTGATATGAAAGCACATGTAAAGACTCATGCCAGGTGACTCAAATTTATGCTTTTATCTTAAGAAAATAATCTACACTCTGAAAAATCCTGTCACCGATAAATCCTGATGCATGGACAGTGCTCTTTAGTTAACAATGGGCTTTTACATACAATCTCATTTTCATCTTTATTCCCATAAAAATTCTGGGATTTTTTTTCCAGGGCAGCTATGATTATATTTTCAATGAAAGAAACAACAAAATTGAAGTGATCCCTCATCCACCTTTGAATCCAATGGATGTTATTATATTAATACTATTTATACCATACTGTTACAGAATAATAGTTTGTACAGCTAACTGGCCCATGTTGTGAGTTTCTTAGTGGCTTGGACTGTGTTTGTTGGGAGTCAGCCTAGCATATGGCACATGAAGTGTGTTTATGAATGAGTTCTAACTATAATAAACAAAGTTGGTTAAAGGCATCAACTAGCAAATGGCAGAAGTATTATTTGAATTTGGTCATCCATCTGGAAGTTCTGAGCTCTTTATTGAAAGGTGTTGCTGCCCAACCCTAGAAATAGGCAACAAGCCAATTAGTTAAGGCCTCTGGCTTAAAATACAAATGTTTTATAAAACCTACATAGCCAAGTGGCAATAGCAATGAGATAAAAAGCCAGAGGTAAAAATTTACATTTTGTCGTGATTTTTTGCTTCCCACTTGAGCAGGTTACCCACCCACTTCACCATTATCATTTGTCTTAGTGGAAAACACTCAAAACTCTTCCTGTTGCTATTGCCTTTATACATTTGAGCCACACTGTATTTTAACTTTTCAGAAAATATGTCTAGACAAAGTACTTTTTTTATTATTACAAATGAAAAGTGAATACCAGGTGGCTTGTAAGAATTTGGAGGTGAAAGTTTGCATGAATTGGAGACGCTCAAAGTGAATTCAGAAATAAGTGCCTTAATAATGCTTATTTGTGAACATAATTCAGTGGGCAAACTAATTTTCTTTCCCAATAAAGTAAAAAAGAAAGAAAATGAGGTAAAACAATTGTTGACTAGCTTGAAAGAATAAAGTGTTGGTTGAATGAACTTTGAGATTAATGTTGAATTCATAAGAATTGCAAATTATTTTTTTCTCCATTCAAAGCAAGAGTGGAATCAAAGAGACATAGTTTTTCTTTGTAATTCATAAACTTTTGGAACACTGAGTATTAAAACTGAATGTAGTTTGGACCATTATTGTAACATCACATGTATGCATTTTATCCAGGAAATCTTTTGGTGCTTGTTTAAGGCATCCAGATCCTTATGTTTTAAAAAAGTACTGAAATCCACAAGTTATACCACAGAAAGTGCAAATGAGTGGAACCAAAGGACATTATATTTCAAATATGAATCTAATATATTTCATTTGGGGGCTGGAGGAGAAACTGTGCAACCAAGGCTATAGGCTATTTTCTGTATTTTTATAACCATAGGGCTGATGCAAACCTTGCAAAGTCATTTGGTGGAGTCCTCTGCCTGGAAGCAGAAATATAGCATTGAAGAAGATGTGAATCAATAATGTTTGTTAAGACTTCCAGAGAAGAGCAGCCCAAGCCTCTTCATAACCTTTGAATATTTTTCCTGTGGCTATTTAAAATGGTTGAAATAAATACATATGGTCTTCTGAAGCCTTAAGGTTGCTTTAGAAGAAGTAAACAACAAACTTCTGAAACAAATAAGACCCCCTTTAAGGGGATCTTTGATCATAGGTCTAGAGTTTAAAGTATTCAACTAGGAGAGCAGCACACAAATTCAACACCAAAATAATTAGCATAGTTAAATAAAAGCTGCTCATATAATGTTGCTAACAAAATAGTTTATTCCTTTAGTAAGAGACACCTACTATCTATGCTTGGTAGAAAAGACATAATTGGTATAATTGTTTTGCTCTTTAGGTTGAGGAGTCCACCAAAAGAAAATAAGGCTACTCATTCTTTACTTTAGTGAAACTCTTTTCCATGTGAGGTAGGTGATAGAGGAAAATTGCCTAACCAAACTAGGTAACATGTTTTTAAAATCACAAATAATTTATAATTGCTATTTATAAAAGCCTGTAAGCTGTGAGCATATTTAGGGAGCTCAGATTTACACTGAGTTTTAATGAATAATGGGTTATTCTGAGACCTTGAGCTAAAAATATCTTTATGTTCAATATGTCACACACATTTCCTAACTTTAAAAGTCAGTTTTTAGTTTGTTTTTCTAAGTGTGCCACCATCGTTCTTATTTTGATTCCATATTTTCTCCTCCCTTCTCCCTACTCCCTTTCCCATGGCACACACAAATGTAGAGACTTACTGTATTTTATGGCATACGTATTTGCCAACTGAATGATGTAATAAATGGATTGTGTAATTTAAATGTGTTCAATTTTGCAGCATTTTTTTAATAACCATCTCTGTGATGTTTGAAGCCATCTGTGTGACAGGCTTACTTCAGATACAGCACATCCATAGATTTAGTAGGCAGGATTCTGTAAGGCATTCAACGTTTACAAATATTTTCATTGCTGCTGGTATTTTTCATATTCATTTTCTTTAATTTATGATTAAATATTTTGTTATAAACCAATTTTCACTCAATTTTTTCTTTGTTTTTTTGTCATGATAAAAGTATTCAAACACACATAAAAGTAGAGAAAAGAGCATAATGAACCTCATATCCATTATCCATCAATAATTATCAGCAAATATTATATTCTTCTGACTTGTTTCCCCATATAGTATTGTATTAAAGTAAACACAAGGTGTTATATTATCTCCTTTTTAATACTTAATCAGAATCTTTAAATGACAATAAGGTTAATAACAAGTTTCAAAATGATCTTTTCTATGAAAATTAGTACCACAAATAACTCAGCTTCATCTATAATCCTGGAATTGACTATGAATCATAAGCAAGAAATAAAAACTATCAAAACACCTGAACACTACCTGACAGGCAGATGTGTGGTGATAATATCTAATAAGATTAGAAATGAAGATGGAATTCATAGATCCTAGGTATATCTACTAAACAAGTAGGAAAATAATTTAGATTTAATTTGGGAATTTATTTTATCTGTATCACATAAATTTCTTTGATATGAAAATTAATAAAAATTGATATTTCATAAAAATCCTAGTATTCACTTGCATAAATTTGGGAAAATCATCAATAAGGAATGCAGGAAGAAGATAAGAATTTGTGACAAAGGGAAATTGAAGTAAAAGTGCTTTTAAAAACTCTCCCCAAAAGAAAACAAAGAATTAAAAAGTTTAAGAGGATAAGTAGTTGTTTATATAATTAGTTTAGACAAAAACAATTGGCTAAAATTTTAAAAAAAGCTAACCTAGAAATATAGTATGAATATTAGAGCAAACATATACAACTTTAAAAAAAAAAGTGATTTGGGAAAAACTCTAGTAAATATTGAAAAGTAATCATTCACAGTCTTCTCTGAACATATACATAAGTGCTCATTTGGTTCTTTTGTTTTTGCTTTGACATGACTCAGCCTGGGCAGCTGTAGAATATTACATCACACCCGGTGATGTTCAGATAGGATGAAGGGGTGGGGTACACATTCCTGGGCTTACTATAGCAGAATCTCCTCCAGAGATTATGTGTAGTTAGATATTCAAGCCTTCAAATAACAGAGAAAAGGAGATGTTATAATGCAGACTCTGAAGGAAATAAAAATAAGACCTAATTCAGAGAAATATTTCAATATGTAGAGAACATAGATAACAATACATTTAATAATTTTAGTACAAGTTTAAATGCATATGTATTACCAGACAACTAGAAATCTGGATTTTTCATTGCAATGATATCACAAGGAGGTATTTCCATATGCTGCAGCTGTGGTATCATGAAGTAACATACTAGGTGTTCTCAGTTCTAGTACTTAGTATGTCTAAAAAATATTCTTGATAAAGAGATCCATGAATATGCACTGGTTTTTAAAGAAGTGAATCATCCTGTGACCAAGCTTTCTTTCCAAAGGGAACAACGGATAGTCCCTGGAATTTTGAAACAACCAATATCTCACAGTCCATTGATATCTGTAAAGCTTTTGATATCCCTCCCCTCCACCCCCAATTACATTTATTCAGGGAAGTTATAATCCTTTCCAGTGAAGTTGTATGTTGAGGAATGTAAGAGAAATCCATGGAGGAGATTAAATGCTGATTTGATGATAAGCCTCTTCAAGAGAACAGGATTCTTTTTCTTTCCTTACCTATCATTTTATTAAAGACATTTCCAGTAGAGCTTTGCAGAAATTAAGCTGCTCCTGGGTATAATAATACAATTCTTGTGAAAAGTGTGATCCTACCTTCAGCATGTCATCTTTTGGCTTGCACTGAAATTTAAGGGAAGGTGATGTTTATAATGAAAATAATAATTAAATTTATTTAGTGACAAGTTTAAACTATGTACATAATAATACATAGTATATATACATTGCATTTATTGTATATACAATACATATAGAATATAACGTATACACACATACACACAAAATTTTTACAATACCTACACTCATAGGTAGAAAAGGTTAGAATTGGCGCTAAATAAATGGTACCCACATACCCACATATTCACACCACTTCAAAACTATTATTATCCTCATTTTCCTGAAGCAAAAACTAAACTCAGAAAATTAACTTCCTCAACACCATGTACCATTTAAGTGGTAGATGTAGATTAATAAAATCTTACTTTGCTCTTGACTCATAGCCCAAATCATCCTCCTTCAGTGGTGTAGTCAGGATTGGGCCAACCTTTAGGATAAAGAAAACTTACTGTTTTCAGAGAGCTATAATTTTCTTATTTTTGTGTTTCTTAAAATGAGTGAAATAAGATTACATAGCCTACAACTCTAGGAAATTTTGTTTATCATCTTGCCATAACAGGAAATTTTCTGTAATGTTCTTATTTGAAAAAATATATATCCTATGCTTGGGCACAGAGAAAACAAAGAAAAAACATAAAACAAATACATATAATGTAAAAAAAAAAACAAAACATAAAAAGCCCTCAGGAACTAATAGTAGGATAAACTGAGTCTCTTTCTTTCACTAATTAAAGCCAAAGAATAACATTCATTGGGTGTCGGGCAGATGGGGGCCGGAGGGGATGGGTATATTCACATCTAATGATTGTGGTGCCCACTGTCTGGGGAATGGACACGCTTAAAGCTCTGACTGGGGTGGGGCAAAGGCAATATACGTAACCTAAACATTTGTACCCCCATAATATGCTGAAATAAAAAAAAATTAAAAAAAAAATACAGAAGGAAAAATAAATCAATAAAATGAACTTCTGGGAATATAGAAAATAAACAAATAAAGCCAAAGGAAAAAATGGATTATTCTATTTATAGTGTGAGAAATTTTCACTATATAGAAAGTAGAAATCAAATCAGTACCCTCCCCCCACCCAGCTAATTGTTGATAATCTGTGAGTGTGCTGTCATACAGTTAAAATATTTACTATCTAAATCTCTTCACACAAGTTGTTATATAGACTCTGCCCTGAGCCCCGAGGCAGGATTCTCCCCAGCCAGCCCTGCCAGTCATTTTCCTAACTAACAACTAAAGGATGAGCGAACACATGGCAGGAGCAGGGTATTTGGAACCCTGTTCCAGCCTCTGGCCATGTCTATTCTGATTGATCCATGCCCAGGCACACTGGTGGTAATGTGATCTGAAACTCACTGCAGCTGTCATCATGGATTGAATTATTTTAGGGGAAATAAGCAATTAAATAAATATGAAAGGAAATATTCAACTGATCATTGGATGAAATGAGGCTACACAAAAACAATGAAAGAAATTTCAAAGAAGAAGCTTAATAGCTATTGCAACCTTTCAAACAAGTTTTATGTACAGAATTAAATGGTGCATTGTAAAATATGTGAAACAAATAGAAAAAGTATGAATATATAAAATTCATATCTTAAATATAAAAGTAAACACCTTAATATATAAAAGAAAACTGAAAAAAATATACAAACACTTCACTTAAAAATCCAAATAAACAAGAAACAATTGCATTACAATTAATCAAGAAAATAAAAATTACAACACTGTATTTTCTTCTCAACAACAAATTTAGCAGAGTTGATCTCTTAAATAGTGAAATCCTTCCATTTGAAATCATTCAAATGTTTCCTTTACACATGGCAATGGGGTAATAAACCTACAGATATGTACTATTTCTTGGTAGTGACACTAAAATACATTTATAATTTTTAAAGACGTTTTATATTTTTTTAATTGTCCAGGAGTAGTTGTTATGCAAGTTAATGCTGTAACCATATAAACCATTATTCAAAATGTTTCTGTGTATAAGATCAATAGATTATACAAGTGAACTAATTGAATGATCTCTATTTCCGGACAAGACATGGTTCTTAATATTCTGTTCAAAATTAAGGTGCATTCTCAAGCAAAGTTGATGTTAATTGCAGTAATTATATTAAGTATGATTAACTTTTCACCTTGATTCTAATTTTATATTTAAATTATGTTATAGCAACTTCATTATGGATGTATTTCTGTTATCTTAAATCTTTTTTGGAAAGAACTGTGTTATACATTTAAACATATAAATTAAATTAGAATAAAGTTTAAAATATTCTGTCTTTAATTATTTAAAGAACAATTAAGTGGTCAAGACAATTTTAGCTTTTGGTTTATTCTCAAGTAGTTATTAATGGAAGCTTTTTAAGAGGATCTTCTGTCATATCTGGTGCTATTTTCCAATAAAGTGTCACTGTACAAACACACTGGCTTAGAATTATAATTACATTTCTTTTAGGAATGGAAGTGGAAATCATTCATATTTGAACGACAATGCACACACTTCTTAAAATCCCATTTAAAAAATTTATGCTTCTAAAAAGGTTGTTAATGGAAATATGCATCACTTTATAATTAACCAAACCTACAACAAATTAAAGTGCTGATTGTGAAGGCAAAATAACACTAATCTATAATTATAATCAAGAATAGCAGCAACTGAAAACTATAGCCAACTCAAGACAAAATTTTTATCAAATGCAGGAGCCACAGGAGATTTTTTAGTTGAATCCAAAGTAAAGCATACAAATGCGCTATTATATGCTTTCTAAATTTTGGAAGCTCTTAATCATTTATTTAATAGTTTACTAGTAGTTTGTAACAAACAAAATTATATGTGATATTCTGCTGTATTTTCCACAATAAGTGAAAAAATATCTTGAATGTGAAGCTCCTAAACCTCCACTGGTAGTGCACTTGTTATTCCATGCTAAGGATCATACTATAAAAATCACTCCTAAAGGACAAAACAACCTAGCAAACCAAGTGACAAAACAAAAGGAAACAACGTACTTCAAAACCGATGAATTCCAGGTGCTTTGAATTCCATCCCTATATATTGATGCTCTTGATTATTTCTTTTCCCAAAGACAGAAATATGCCTATATAGGATACCTACATTTACAAGATATCACTGACTTGTAATTTTCATTGGAAAAGTGTAGACATTAGAATATTCCAGATGATCATGTGCAAGAAACATACATTTCCGTAGGTAGAAGTTATTTAGCATAATGGTTAAACAATATGGATTGCTTAGGTTCAAATGTCATCTCCTCATATTACTGACTGGAACCTTATCTAAACCTCAATTTCCTCATCTTTTGGAGATAGCATTGGTATCTATTTTCTGAAATTACTGTGAGGATTAAATAGAATAACATATGTGTACTATTTTACATGGTATGGCACATAGTAAGGACAAAAACACTTTTTCACTATTATTACTATATAGGACACTATAATTATTTTCTAGCACTGCATGAAAAAAATAGAAAAACTGTATAAAGATTCCACATTAAAATATTGAATATATCTTCCTGCTCACTTCAACATCTCTTTGTTTAAGCATCATGTGATATTAGAGAATTGATATATTTTATAAATTGTTTTGACTCTGCTTTTGTTTTAAATTAGAGTTCATGAAAAAGATGTTATCATGTTTCTTGATAAGAAAGAGATGATAAACTTTAGAGAAATGTTGAATATCCTAAAAGCATTTCTACTGGTTTTAGATGACTATAAACAAGATCTAGAGAACACTCATGCCAGCCAAATATAAATTCACAGTAACACTTTTTCCTTGTTCATTCACACATATCTTTAAGTAATCCACATCAAGCCTAAGAAATAAAAGTAAAGAAACCCAAGATTATGACAATAATTTCTTCTCAAATAAGATAATTTCTCATAGAATTAATGAATCAATGTTTCTATTGCAAATTAAATGCTTAGAATTTTGTGCTGAGAAAAGTGCTATGCCCTACCCAGGCCATACATTTACTGGCCCATATTTTCCCTGTGGGTCCCTAAGTACCAACTTTTTGAATTCCTTGTTAGCCTTTAGTTTGAAAATAGTTTTGTATTCATGGTGGTGGTTCTTTTCCTAAGGTGGGAGCAAGAAGTGATAAAACTGTCAACACAACTCTGTGTATGTAATGTATTTTCAATAAATCAATGAGAGATTGAATGATTTGGTTGGCTGGAAGAGTAGGAATAAAAACCTTAGAATAGGAGACTACTTCTCCTTGGAAAAAAATGAACAAATTTTCTTGATACAGAGAGTAAACATTATTAAATTTGTAATTAAAGATTATCTGTCCAAAATATCCCTTTATTGTTATAATAGAAAGTAATTTGTTTAGGTATAGTTTATTTGTATCCAACCCTTATTGGCCATTTGGTTTATTCATTACAAATAGATTTGGCAAGAAAATAACATAACCATTTGAAAACAATGTGTTTTTGTTTTGTTTTGTTTTGTTTTTTAATTTCAGCTTTTGAAGGGGGACAAAAAGTTCAGGTTATATATATTGCCAATGCCCCCCATCCCCCCGAGTCTGAGCTTCAAGCGTGTCCATTCCCCAGACAGTGCGTACTGCACTCATCATGTAGGTATGCACCCATCCCCTCCCCCCAGCCCCCACCTCTGTCCGATACCCAATTGATGTTATTCCCAAAGGTGCACTTAGGTGATGATCAGGGAAACCACTTTGCTGGTGAGTATATGTGGTGCTTATTTTTCCATTCTTGGGATACTTCACTTAATAGAATGGGTTCCAACTGTCTCCAGGAGAACCAAAGAGATACCATATCACCGTTATATCTTATAGCTGAGTAATATTCCGTGGTATACATATACCACATTTTGCTAATCCATTCATGAATTGATGGGCATTTGGGTTGTTTACACATCTTTGCAATTGTGAATTGTGCTGCTATAAACATTCAGAGGCAGGTGTCTTTTTTATAGAATGACTTTTGTTCTTCTGGGTATATGCCCAATAATGGGATTGCTGGATCAAATGGTAGGTCTACTTGAATCTGTTTAAGGTATCTCCATATTGCTTTCCATAGGGGTTGCACTAGTTTGCATTCCCACCAGCAGTGTATGAGTGTTCCTGTCTCTCCGCATCCATGCCAACATGTATTGTTTTGGTACTTTTTGATAAAGGCCATTCTCATTGGAGTTAAATGATATCTCATTGTGGTTTTGATTTGCATTTCCCTGATGATTAGAGATGTTGAACATTTTTTCATATGTTTGTTAGCCATTCTTATATCTTCTTTCGAAAAATTTCTATTCATGTCCTTTGCCCACTTTTTGATAGGGTTGTTCGATTTTTTCTTACTGATTTTCCTGAGTTGTAAATAGATTCTTGTTATCAGTCCTTTATCTGATGTGTAGTATGCGAAAATTTTTTCCCATTCTGTAGGTTGTCTGTTTACTCTCGTGACTGCTTCTTTGGATGTGCAGAAACTTTTCAATTTAATCAGGTCCCATTCATTTATTTTTGTTGTTGCCGTGATTGCCTTAGGGGTCTTCTTCATAAATTCTTTGCCTAGGCCAATGTCTGTAAGAGTCTTTCCTACATTTTCTTCTAGAATTCTAATAGTTTCACACCTAAGGTTTAAGTCTGTTATCCACTGTGATTTGATTTTTGTGAGAGGTGAAAGCTGTGAGTCCTGTTTTAGTCTTCTACATGTGGCTATCCAGTTTTCCCAGCACCATTTATTGAATAAGGAATCTTTTCCCCAGAGCATGTTTTTGTCTGCTTTGTCAAAGATTAGATGGCTATATGAGGATGGTTTTATATTTGGATTTTCTGTTCTGTTCCACTGGTCTGTGTCCCTGCACTTGTGCCAATACCAAGCAGTTTTAATAATCACAGCCTTGTAGTATAGTTTGAAGTCTGGCAAATTAATACCTCCCATTTTGTTTTTGTTGCTTAAAATTGCTTTTGCTAAATGGGGTCTTCTCTGGTTCCACACAAAGCATAGAATTATTTTTTCTGTATCTGTGAAAAATGATATTGGTAATTTAATAGAGATTGCATTGAATCTGTAGATCACTTTGGGCAGTATAGACATTTTAACAATGTTGATTCTTCCGATCCACGAGCATGGTATGGTTTTCCACCTATTTACATGCTCTGCAATTTCCTTCCTCAGTGTTTCATAGTTCTCCCTATAGAGGTCTTTACCAACTTAGGTAAATATATTCCTAGGTATTTTATTTTCTTTGTTGCTGTTTTGAAGGGTATTGAGTCCTTAATTTGGTTCTCCATTTGACTGTTATTGACATATATGAATGCCTTTGATTTGTGTGTATTGATTTTGTATCCTGAGACTTTACTGAATTCATTGATCAATTCCAGGAGTCTCTTGGTTCAATTCTTGAGATTTTCTAGATATAACGTGATATCATCAGCAAGGAGTGAGAGTTTGATCTCTTCTTTCCCTATTTGGACTCCCTTGATTCTGCTGTCTTGCCTGATAGCTCTCGTAAGAACTTCCAATACTATGTTGAAATGTAATGGGGACAGTGGGAAGCCTTGTCTGGTTCCAGTTTGAAGTGAGAATGCTTTCAATTTTTCCCCATTCTGTATGATGTTGGCTGTGGGTTTGTCATACATGGCTTGTATCATTTTTAGATAGGCCCCGTCTATGCCTATTTTGTTAAGCGTTCCTATCATAAAAGGGTGTTTGAATTTTGTCAAATGCTTTTTCTGCATCTATTGAGAGGATCATATGATCTTTATTTTTGCTTCTATTTATGTGGTAAATTACATTTATAGATTTGCGTATTTTAAACCATCCCTGCATCTCTAGAATGAAGCCCACTTGGTCGTGATGGATTATTTTTTTGATAAGCACTTAGATTCGATTTGCTAGGATTTTATTGAGAATTTTTGCATCTATATTCATAAGGAATATTGGTCTGTAGTTGTCTTTTTTTGTTGCATCCTTTCCTGGTTTTGGTATCAAAATTATGTTGGCTTCATAAAACGTGTTGGGGAGAATCCCATCCTTCTCGATGTTAGAGAATAGTTTATGTAGGATTGGCACCAGTTCTTTGTAGGTATGAACCCATCTGGTCCAGGGCTTTTCTTTTTGGGAAGGTTTTTTACTGCTGTTTCAATTTCAGATCTAGATATTGGTCTATTCAGGAATTCTATTTCTTCCTGGTTGAGGCTGGGAAGGCTGCATGTTTCTAAAAATTTGTCCATTTCCTCTACATTTTCCAATTTGTGTGCATAAAGTTTTTTGTAGAATTCATAGATGATATCATGTATCTCTGTGGCATCGGTCGTGATTTCTCCTTTCATGTTCCTGATGGAGGTTATTAGAGTTTTTTCTTTTCTGCTCTTGGTTAGTCTAGCCAGAGGTGTGTCTATTTTGTTTATCTTTTCAAAGAACCAACTTTTTGTTTTATTAATCTCCCTTATGGTTTTTTTGTTGTCCTTTTCATTTAGTTCTGATTGATCTTAATAATTTCTCTCCTTCTGCTGGGTTTGGGGTCAGTCTGTTCTTCCTTCTCCAGCTCTTTGAGTCTATTCATTAGATTGTCTATTTGTAAGTTTTCTGTCTTTTTGATATAGGCATTTATGGAAATAAATTTTCATCTCAGGACTACTTTAGCTGTGTCCCACAGATTTTGATTAAGTTGTGTCTCCTTTGTCATTTAATTCAAAGAATCTTTTGATTTCTGTCTTGATTTCTTCATTTAAAAAATAATCATTCAGGAGAAGGTTGTTTAGCTTCTACAACTTTGAGTAGGAATGAGAATTTCTGTTAGGGTTCATTATTACTTTTATTCCACTGTGATCTGAGAAGATGCATGGTATAACTTCTATTTTTTAAAATTTTTTAAGACATGCTTTGTGTCCTAGGATATGGTCAATCTTGGAGAATGTCCCATGAGCTGATGAGAAGAAAGTATATTCAGTGGATTTTGGGTAGAACGTCCTGTAGATGTCAGTCAGGCCCATTTGTTCTAGCATTCTATTTAAGTCCATTATTTCTTTGTTTATTTTTTGTTTGGAGGATCTGTCCTGTACTGTCAGTGGCATGTTAAAGTCTCTGGCTATTATAGTATTCTTATCTATCATTTGGTTCAGATCAAGTAGGGTTTGCTTTATGAATCTGGGTGCACCTAAGTTGGGTGCATATATATTAAGTATAGTTATGTCTTCCTGTTGAATTGTACCCTTCACCAGTATATAGTAACCATTTTTGTCTTTCATTACTTTTGTTGATTTAAAAACTAGATTATTGGAGATTAAAACCACCACGCCAGCTTTCTTTTGGCTTCCATTTCTTGAAATATCGATTCCCACCCTTTTATTTTCAGTCTAAATGCATCCTTGCAGGTTAGATGAGTTTCCTGAAGAGAGCAGATACTTGGCTTGTATTTTTTTATCCATTGGGCTAGTCTATGTCTCTTGAGTGGAGAATTCAGTCCATTCACATTTAATGAAAGAAGTGATAAGTGAGACAGATTTCTGTTCATCTTGTTGGGTTGAACTTCATTGTTATGTTTTCTCTCTTGAGCCATTGTGATAACTGGGTTTAGATCTTTATCTCTTGAGTAGTTTTACAATCATGAGTCTTTCTTGTACTGGTCCGTGTGTAACTCTGTTTTGAGTACTTCTTGGAGAGCTGATCTTGTCTTGGTGAATTCTCTGAGTTTTTGTTTATTTGAGAATATCTTAATTTCACCTTCATATATAAAACTTAGCTTAGCTGGGTATGAGATTCTAGGCTGGGCATTATTCTGTTTCAGAAGAGTGAAACTGGGGCCTCAATCTCTTCTTGCTTGTAAGGTTTCAGCTGAGAAATCTGGCGTGATTCAGATTAGCTTTCCTTTGTATGTTACTTGTTTCTTTCTCCTTACAGCTCGAAGAAGGGCCTCTTTAGTGGATATTTTGGACAGTCTGATAACTGCATGATGTGGTGACTTCCTATTTGGTATGAATCTCCCAGGGGTTCTTTGAGCTTCTTGAACCTGTATATCTAGAGTTTTGGCAAGGCCTGGGAAATTTTCCTCAATTATATCTTCAAATAGCTTATCCAACTCCTGCTTATTGTCTTCTTCACTCTCAGGAATGCCGATAACTCTCACGTTAGGCTTCTTCACATAATCCCACATTTCTTGTAGACTCTGGTCTTTTCTCTTATTTCTTTGCTCTATCTCAGTGACTGAGTTATTTAATTGGAAAGTATTATCTTCGATCTCTGAGATTCTTTCTTCTGTTTGATCTACCCTGCTCTTGAGACTTTCCACTGTGTTTTGTAGCTCCCTGAATAAATTCTTCATTTCCAGGAGTTCAGTTTGATTTTTTTTCAATATTTCTATTTCTTTAGTGAATTTTTCTTCCATGTCCTGGATCTTTTTTGTGATTTCTTTGTGTTGGTTATCCATTTTTTCTTGCATAATATTCAGCTTATTTATGGTCCATGTTTGAAATTCTTCCTGTGACATGTTGCTATTTTGAATCTGGTTTGTGTCAATTGATAGAGAGCTAGTAATCCTCTTTGGGGGCAAGATTTCAGTTTGATTCTTTATACTCCCAGAGTTCTTTCGCTGATCCCTTCCCATCTGGATCAATCATTAGATCCCTTCTTTCAGCTTCTTTGAGCTTTAGTCTGGATAGAGGCACGCACTCTGTGCGCACTGATCTTGGGCTGTGTAGCAGCCCAGGTGAGCTGCCTCCTCTGTCACTAAGGGGAGCCTGTCACATGTTGTTCAGGATTTTGCTACCTCAGCTGGGGGGCTGCTCCTGTTGAGTCTGGCTCCAGAAAATTAATTTGACCCAAAACTGGTTTGAGATTCAAGTCACTGCGCTGTTCTGATTACAGACAGAAAGCGTCTTTTTCTTGCCTCTTCCTCACCAGAGGTGGTTTCTGCCTCTCTCCTCTGTGAAAGGCACTGGCTGGGGGGTGGGGTGGGGGCGGTGTCTTCGTTCACCCAGAGCTCCAGCTGCTGCAGGTCCCATGGACAATGGTCTGTCCTGCCCCAATGTACGCCTGAAAACAATGTTGAAAATTAAAAACACAATTTTTAAAAATGGGGTGGATTTTATATAATTATATAACCTCTTGCACAATCCAACCTCTTGCATTTGTTCCTTATTTGTAGATAAAGGCAGTGACCACTAAGTAGACATGATGTTAGTGGTCACTTATTCAAGATGTTACTAAGAGATGGTCTAATAGACTACTACAAGATTGGTAACATTAGTATCAAACCTCCCTCAAAAAAAGATTAGGATGGAGATTATGTATATTTTACTCCTATCAAGTCCTTCTAAAAAAATCATAAATGCATGATAAGAACGCTTAGCAAAATAGGCTTAGATGGGACTTACCTCCAAATCAAAAAAGCTATATACAACAAACCTACAGCCAGCATCATACTGAACAGGGAAAAGCTGAAAGCATTCCTGCTTAGAACTGCAACTAGACAAGGTTGCCCACTATCACCACTTCTATTCAACATAGTGCTGGAATCCTAGCCAGAGAAATTAGACAAGAGAAGGAAATCAATGGTATCTAAATGGGGAAAGAAAAGGTCAAAGTATAACTCTTTACTGACAATATGATCCTATGTTTAGAAAACCCCAAAGATTCAGCCAAGAGACTCCTAGAGTTGATAAATAAATTCAGCAAAGTTTCAGGTTACAAAATCAATGTGTACAAATCAGTAGCATTCATATATGTCGACAACAGTCACACTGAGAACCAAATCAAAGACTCAATAACTTTCACAATAGCAACAAAGAAAATAAAATACATAGGTGTATATTTAAATAAGGAGGTGAAAGATTTCTACAGGGATAACTATGAAACACTGAAGAAGAAATTACAGAGGACACAAACAGATAGAAAAATATATCATGCTTATGGATTGGCAGAAACAACACTGTCAGATGTCTATACTATGCAAATTGTTCTACAGATTCAATGCAATCCCCATTAAAATACAAAAGTCCTTTTTCACAGATCTAATGAAAATAGTTCTACGCTTTGTATGGAACAAGAAAAGGCCCCAAATAGCCAAGCAACCATAAGCCTTAAGAACAAATTGGGAGGCATCACTTTACCAGACTTCAAGCTATACTACAAGGCTATAGTAACCAAAACGGCATGGTACTGGGACAAAAACAGAGACATGGATCAGAACAGAGAACCCACATATAAAACCATTCACATATTGCCATCTGATCTTTGACAAAGTAGACGGTAATATACATTGGGGCAAAGAATCCCTATTCAATAAATGGTGCTGGGAAAATTGGATAGACACATGTAGAAGACTAAAACAGGATCCATACCCATCACCACTCACAAAAATTAATTCACAATGGATAACAGACTTAAACCTAAGGCATGAAACTATAAGAATTCTAGAAGAAGAGTTCGGAAAAACTCTTGTAGATATTGGCCTAGGCAAAGAATTTATGAAGAAGGCCCCCAAAGCAACCACGGAAACAAGAAAAATAAATAAATGGGACCTGATTAAATTAAAAAACTTCTGCACAGCCAAGGAAACAATCAATAGAGTGAATAGACAACCTAAAGAATGGGAGAAAATATTTGTATGCTATACATTCAATAAAGGGCTAATAACCAGAATCTACAAATAACTCAAGAAAATCAATAAGAAAACATCAAACAAGCACATTAAAAATTGTGCAAGATCATGAACAGCAGCTTTTCAAAGGAAGATAGACTAATTGCTAATAAACACATGAAAAAATGCCCAACATCTCTAATGATCAGGGAAATGCAGATCAAAACCAATATGAGATGTCACCTAACTTCAGTGAGAATAGTTTTTATACAAAAGTGCCAAAACAACAGATGCTGGTGTGGATATAGAGAGAAAGGAGCATTTATACACTGTTGGTGGGACTGCAAAGTAGTACAACCTCTATGGAAAGTAGTATGGCAATACCTCAAAGAACTAGAAGTAGATCTACCATTTGATCCAGCAATTCCACTACTCAGTATTTACCCAAAGAAAAAAAAAGACATTTTATAAAAAAGACATTTGCACTCAAATGTTTATAGCAGCACGATTCACAATCACAAAGATGTATAAACAACCCAAATGCCCATCAATACATGAGTGCATTAATAAAATGCTATATATGTATACTGTGGAGTACTACTCAGCCACAAAAAAAATGGTGTTTTGATTCATCAGTTTTATATCAGAAATTATTACAAATTCTTAGAAATATAAAGCACTTTTACTGTCAAAAATATATAGTCTCTGTGTTCAGGATGAATAAAGAGTCTAAATAAAGTTTCATAACTTCTGTGAGCCTTTTTCTTCTAAACTTTTCCCTCCTTCATGTTTTTTTTTTCCTATCAACCAGAATTTTAAGAAGGAATTTTTTTGAGCAATGCCTTCATAAGAAACGAGCAAGCGTGCCTACGTAGAGGAGCAGTTTACAAATGAACATTTTTATTGTTGATGTCTGTAGTGGATTACATACTTTTCCATTCAGACTCCACCTTTGGGAATGAGACACTGAGTTTTGGGTACTGCTGGGTTTTTTTGCTGTTGGTAGTTTATAGCTAATTCTCTCCCTAGGAACTGGCCTTTGCTGTGGACAGCTGCCTATTCAAGGGTAAACCTTCTTTCTGTGGGTTTTCCAAATTAAATGACTAGTAACATGGGGGTGTGAATAACCAGTCCCATTGCTTCAATTTGGGACAACTCTGCAAGTCCCTGCCAGCTCCTTTGCAGATCATGAGATGGTCTGAGGTCTTTGTTGCAATTTTATTGCATTTCAACTTCTTCCTCTACACAAACCTGTTTTCTCTTTTCTCATACAGGTGTGGTTCTTGAGAGCACTCCCTAATAAACCATCTCTTAGAAGTTGTTTTCTGGAGGAAATTGATTTAAGAGAATGAATAAAACATGTTACTTTGGGATCATATCTTATACAGAAAGTCAAAAGACATACCTGAAATAAGTTTAAAAATATGGTAGAAATCACAAAAAGAAGAGAAATATAAACCAGTGGTTCAAATCTCTATCCAAGTTACTCACAAAGTATTAAAATGCAAATAGGATCTATGTGGATAAAAACACAACAGTGACTATTTGATGCAGTGGTTCTGGAACTTTATTAAGCAAAACCACCATATTGAAAACTTGTAATGAATTCAGTTGGTTTGAGGCAGGGCTGAGGAATCTGTGTTTTACCAAAGAACTTAGTAGATTCTGAATAAAGAATGCATATTAACAGACTTGTGAGGAGGAACTGTTCTTATCAACTATAGGCAAAGTCTATGCATCCTTAGTGTTGAAGCAAAAAAAAGAACACAGGTTTAAAAAGAATGCAAGAAAAGATAGATGAGGAAAAAAATATATTTTGTGTTAGTTTTTTTCAAAAGATTCATACAAACTGTGCAAAATTTATATTGGCTGACAGTTTAAAAAAAAAAAACCTTAAAAATATGAACTAAACCAGAGTGACTTCTAAGAATTTATCTCATATTACAAACTTTTTGAGTGCATGCCTTTTGAACTATGTGAAAATCACTTTTGTCATTTTAGAGTTAGAACACATTGTTTTTCGTTGTGAAGAGTATATATGTTGGTAATGTGTGGACTTTTTACTTCAGTGCTTTTCTTAATCCACAATTTCACTATTAGTTATATTAATCACTTCCATTGCCATAGCTGCTACTTTATCCTAAAGACTTAACTGTTTGTTTCCAATCCAGATCTCTCCTTGGAATATCAGACATACATATATATTTGCCTGCTCTACTTTTATGAGTATCCCGTAGTCTTTTCAAGCTCAACATGTTCAAAAACTTTCCTTAGTAGTCACTCAAACATGATTCTGTCCTATATTTTATATTTCAGGTAATATTACCTCTGTTTACACAGCTGACTAAGCTCTTCACCAAAACCATTTGTTGCTAATTGCCTATACACAATTTGGTGTTAAATTGTTCCTGGTGACTTTAAT
The DNA here is from genome assembly GCF_020740605.2 of Lemur catta. NCBI lineage: Eukaryota > Metazoa > Chordata > Mammalia > Primates > Lemuridae > Lemur > Lemur catta. The sequence continues at coordinate 72,368,727 of NC_059139.1, read as the reverse complement.
CTTATAATTATCCCTCGGATATAACCCCTCTTTCTTTCCTGCTGATGTTGACTTAGTCCAGGATTCATTTAACTCTCACCTAGATTGTTGCAATCATTTACTTTTTTCACTACATCTAGGATTGTCCCTTTAATGGCACATGTGTCGAAGAGAGTTACATTCCTGAAAATTCTGAATATGTCTCTTTTTTATTTAAGAACTAAAATTTCTTAGCATATCCTGTCAGTTTCTTTGTAAACCTTATCTTACCAACTTTCTATCTACATCATACATCAATTTCTTACAACTCCAGTGTTCTCAGTATGTAATTCTCTCTTACCCACTGCTATGGGCATATATAATATTTAATTTAAATTAAAAAATAGAACTTAGAACTTTAACATTATTTTAATTGATTCCTTTAAATATACTAATAAATCATTACATGTGTGAACATAACTGTGCTACATCATTTATGCAAAGTAACTATATTTTCAAAAAATTAATAAGAAAGGTTATATGGATTTTACAAATCTATTTCATGTCTGGCCTGAGAGAAAACAACTGGATTCTGTTTACTTTTACATGCCATCTATAGAGATATTGTAACAGAGAGAATGGCCTGGGAAAAAAAGGGCAAAAGATGACAAAAGATGTTTTCTGTCTCTTTAAATCTTCCCCCACTCTTTTTGGGAACTGAGGCCTGCAATCTCTGGCTCAGGTAGATGATTGGGAGGGGCAGGGGAATGTCTTCTTTTCTTTATGTTACAGAAGATAGTTCAGCTGAACTGTGGCTTCATCCTGGGCCCAGGCAGAGATCTGGGTGGGCCTCCCAGGTAGGCACTGGTCGCAGGCATTGTCTTAGACAGAGATGAGACAATTAGAATAATTAATGATAATAGTCTAGAACTGAGGACCCTCCCTTTAAAAGCTCTGTATTTCTGCTTATGTTCAGGAATTTGGATTTTGAGATGATAGTCTGCCATTTTTCCTCCTTTGTCAGCAAAGTAATAAACTTCTCTTTCCTTCTCCTCAACCACTCTACCTCTTTCTTCTGACGTGGCCTTGGGGATAAGTGCTGAGCTTTCAGTAACAATATTTTTCTTTGATTGAAGTTTATGATGAAAACGTGGCCTCACATACCTATGTAAGTGTAAAAAAGAAGAGTGTTTAATAACCTTTCCAGATAATCATGGAAATTCTTTGATATTACACTAGCATTGTACAAGTGGTGGTTTCTTAAGGGCTAATTACAATATGATATCTGAAATCATATCAATAAACTTTTAATATGCCTTTGCATTAAAATCCATTGTACCAGATTACCCTCTGAGTAGATATGTTATCAAAAATTATGCATTAGTCTCTCAGAAATTTTTCAAATATTGATAAAATTCATTGCAAAATGATGGCAGATAAAAATCTAAAAAAATCTAATATTTACTTGAAAGCTCAAATTGTACCATGGGGAACAAATCATGTCACTTTTTTTTCCATTGACAGCTCTTTCTCAGTTTGTTCAAGAAATCTTCTTCCAATAGTCAGCTCTGAAAAATGCTAATTTTTCTGTCAGCCACCTTTTCACCTTTTCAAGTAAAAATCATATTCCATCAGAAAAGTAACTATTTGAGCTTACAACTCAAACAATTACACACTTTTTTTCCTGTGAACAACAATTATACTTTAGTATGCATTGCTTTATAAATACTTCCCATTTTGTCACATAGAATATTAAAAACATGTGTACTCATGGATCAAGGTTTAATCTGCCTCATTGAAGATAATAATTTTTAAAGAAAAGATTTCTTGTTTTTTTCCTAAAAATACCTGGTGATGAAGGATACAATAATTAATAATAGAATTTCATGTCACTGCCTTGATTCACGTTAAGGCATCTAGCAGTTTTAATTGCCAGGGACTTGACAACTTGACAAGCAATACTGGAGCCTGAAGCAACAGGAAAAATGCACATATGTATGTGTATTATATATATATATATGCACACACACATATACACACACACATATACACATGGATATATACACATGTGTGTGTATATATATGTGTTCTATATGCTTTAGTGGTTATTTTTTTCCAGAATATTAGCATAGTTTAAAAATATTGAAGCACTGAAACATACTTTTTCAGTCTTGGACTATATTTAAAATTTTGTTGTGTTCTTCATGGTGGTTTTTCAAATTAATATTGATTTTTAAAATATTGCACTAAAATAATATTGGTCTTAATTACTGAGTTTTTTGGTGACCCCTTAAGTTATGCACTTAATAAATGCCTCACTTGACTCACCTGAAGGAGCTCTGGAACTTGCAGCCCAAAATATGAGTCTTCATAAAAAATATTTTGAAATAAAGGCTCTTTGAGATTGTCTGGTCCTTGGAAGAGGCTTTCCCTCTATCTTCATAAATCGTTCCTCGCCCTGTGATCTCAATATATCGCAGGAAAGAAGATCAAGAATGCAAGCAGACCTGGCCAAAATTATTTTAAATGCAATGTCTGCCTCTCAGGTGAATTTAATTTGCAAAGAGAATCATTTATAAGTTAATCTGTCCCCCCCCATCCATTTGTACTCCCCAGCACCATTTGTCACCCCTAAACAGAATTAACCTGCCCTCCACATTCCCCCCTCCTCTCCAAAAAGACAGGTATAAAAATATCTGAACTTCATTGGGATATTGAGTAATCACTCTGTGATTCTTTCCAGGCACATGGTATTGGTAAATAAACATTTCTCTTATTAATCTGTCTTAATTGTTGATCTTTCAGGGAATTTTTTGGGGAAAGGGCAAGTTTCCCCTCACCTCTACACACACTAATTCTTATCTATAAAACTGCCTTTGCTTTTGTAGTATCATTGAAAATGTCAAAACAGTGAAAAAGGCAACTGTCATCTTAGTAAAATTATGAACATTGTTTTGACTTCATAGACCTCATGAAGGGGCCTCAGGAGATCTATGAGGCCGTCTGTAGGTCATATTTTGAAACCACTGCATCAGGCTAAAATAATTAAAGCTGTTTTATTTTATATTTTTATTGACTTTTCTTTTCTTTCTTTCTTTTTTTTTTTTTTTTTTTGAGACAGAGTCTCACTCTGTTGCCTGGGCTAGAGTGCCGTGGCATCAGACTAGCTCACAGCAACCTCAAACTCCTGGGCTCAAGCAATCTTATTGCCTCAGCCTCCCAAGTAGCTGGGACTACAAGCATGTGACACCATGCCCGGCTATATAGTTGTCCAGCTAATTTCTTTCTATTTGTTTAGTAGAGATGGTGTCTCTTTCGCTTTTGCTCAGGCTGGTCTCGAACTCCTGAGCTCAAAGGATCCATCCGGCTCGGCCTCCCAGAGTGCTAGGATTACAGGCGTGAGCCACCATGCCCGGGCTTAAGTTGTTTTAAAAGAATCTTAATTCTAATAATTCATCCCCCCCACCTGATTCCACAAAAAGAAAGTAAAACATATTGATTTTCAAAATTGCCACAATTCAGTATAAGGAAATATATCAATTTTTCAAAAGAGACACAAGTTTAAAAAGAATTTTTATAAGAGATTTTAAATGGGGATATGGAACATGTGATGTGGGTATGTTAGGTAGATAGTGAGGGATGCCAGGTCTCCTAGGGACAATAGTGGGCCTTAATCCTGTCTTAAACAACTGCCACACCTGGGGGAGGAGGGAACACCCCACAAATCTGCCAATCAGAATTTAGTGCGCCAACTGCAAAAGAATGCACAGGACCCTCTAGCCCATGGGCCAAGCAGCTTAGGTACAATAGAGTCTGGAAAGAGACCTAGAACAACTGGCTTTCAGAGGTTCATGGGAGACCCCCATGTGTAATAAGACTCATGCCATGTAACTCCCAATTGGCCATCAAAGTGGTTCCATGATGATTTCTGAATCACAGGGAGGTTCCTATCCAGACACTATAAAATAAGACCTAAACCATAACCGAAGTCTCTTTTTGCTGCGTCAAGGGGTCTGGTCATCATCTGTGGCATATATATCTTGTTCCCCCTCAATAAATTTCACCTTGTGCTTGCCTTATTTTGGTGTGTCTGGTCATTCTTTGGCCATGAGCTCACCAAGAACTGAGAACACAGAATGAGATTGCCAAACCCAACAAGTACATTCTCAACATAGAGGGAAAAAAACCTTCCAGTGTTCATGTCTGCTTATAAAGTAAATAAAGTCTGTAAGCCTATACCATTCACATGGAACTCAGTAAAGATCCTTTTCAGAATTCTTTTCTGAACATTGGCCATGACATAGGTGATTATGTATCAGGTGATTGTGAAGTTGTTCAAACTAGCAATCTCTAACTGCTGCTCATTATCACTATCATTAGGCAGAGGTATTTCTAATTATTTCCAAGATTATAAACTCTTTGAAATTAGAGATCACACTTTTTATACCTTGAGATTTCCTACGTCATTAAGTATCATGAGTTACACATAAATGTTTATTAAATTGAATCAATGCATAATCTGCAGATCTACTGAAATGAATAATATGATTTTATTTTCAAACCCAAAGATAATTATATTTATTTAACTAAAAGACAAACTATTTCTCATGCTATCATGGACTCATCTGAGACTCTAGAAGCTTGCAAAATTATTTTCAAAAATATATCATGACTAATAAGAAAGATGAGTTTTCTAACAAAAAAAATTACATGGACGTTAAACAATTCTCTCTTAACTTTTGCTTTAGGTAATCAACTTTGTGGGTGGATAAGTTGTATACATTGTGACATTTTTGAAAATATATGAATTTAATTTTACAAAAAGGTAATTAGAGATAGTCCTTAAAATTATGAGTTTTCTTTATTGCAAATATTAGGTTAATTATTAAAGCTTAATTCCTACTAGTAGAGGAAACAGACGATATATTAATTGTCATGGTATTACAACATCTTTGATCATATCATATTAAGAAGGTGAATTAGGCCACCCTACTAGAGTAGCTAGAAAGACAATTTTTGCCTAATTAAAGTACAAGTTACTATAAGAGTGATTTTTAGGTCATTTTCTAAGTAAAAAATATCAATGGGCAGATACATCAGTGCTAAAGTCTAGGAATCATATGACTACAGCATATAATGTAAACGAGAACATACATTCATTAGGTCTTACAGGTATTCAATGTTATCAGTAAAACCAAGAGAGTATATTTCAAGTAACACTAATAATGAGTAGCCTTAATAGTCCTATGATTAACAACAAAGACAATAAAAAAATCATGGCTTTATTCTAGGAAATGTTTTTTAGTAATTTATTCTATTCAACCTACCTCAATTGGTAACAATTTTATTGCTGTATGGAAACAGAAAGAGGGTCACATAAACTAGAAAGCCAGAGGATTTAAAAACTAACATTTTATTCCACAGAGGTTTTTATATAGATGCACTACATTGCTTAGTAAAGCAAATTCTTTTAGTTCACAAAAGGATTTAGACTGAAAAGTTCAAAAACTGAGCATTGTAAAAGTGTTTCTACTGTCGTAAGTGCTAAACTTTATGAAACTAAATCAGGGTTAGGATGGAATGAAAGCTCTTCTTTAACAAGATAAATGCAATCAGTTTAATGAACTCTTCTAGGAGACAAGTAAGAGATGAAAGAAATTATTTGTTCATTATGCTAATTAAAAAAGGGATTCTAAAGCCTATGAAAACAAAATTGATTAAAGCATATCCAGTTTGTCTACTTAAAGTTGTGAAACACAAAATCCTCACATAGTGTGCAAGCTTTGGATATTGATTGGAGACTGCACACAATTATTATTTTTTGCATGTGGTGAATATGGTTTTTGGTTTTTACCTATGACTTTTTGACATATTAAATACATATGGGAAATAGAAATACAAGAAGAGGGAGATTACTGGGCAAGCCAGAAGGAAACTCTTAATTTTCCATTACAATTAAGCAGCATATAAACTAAAGCATATAGAAAAATTCCTAATGGCCTTCTTTTATGAAACTGCTAAGAAGTCCAATTGAAACAGTGTTCACTATATAATGCTGGCCTGACAACAGAGAAAAATCTTTTTTCACCAGCTTTTTCCCATTAGCCAGTCAGAAGGAGCTTATAGGGATATAAGAGTTTAATCATCATTTAACAGCTCTTTTTGATCCACCCCATATCCTTGGTGAGGGCTGGAAAATGTTTCTGTTGCACTCATAGTTTCAATTGTTAGCAAAGTTCCTAATGTATCAGCATGCACATGAAAACGAACGCTGAGCTGCTGAAAAGAAAAGAGAAAGTTTATTTCTGAGTGAGGCTAAATGTAGATCAACTTCTTTCCTTATGAATCAAGAGATCAAGTGGACTAAAATTTGAGATTAATTCCATCTGAAACTTAATATGTCATATTTGAATAAAATGGTTATATTTTGCAAACATTTTCATATGAGGAAATATATCCCAAACAATAAATACCGAACCGATGAAAACTCTAGAAATTTTACAAGGGTTTTTAAAAATAGTTTGATGGAAGCGATATGGATTTATTAAGTAAACCCAGTACTCCCCACTGGCATTTTACCAGATCTTTTTCATATTACTAAAAAGAGAAAAAAAACTGTCTAAGCAGAGCAGATAGAAAACAGTTTACATTTTATGACATTTTAGTAGGTTCTTCCTTTATTCTTAAGATTTTGTTTATCCATGTCTTTTCCTGTGAAGGGTGTGAGGGACTTGGCATGTACAGACAGAATCAGTTACACTCCATATGATCTCAAGATATTCTCTCCTCCTTTGATTATAAGCCCTTTGGGAAGACTATTGGTATCTCATAATCCAAAATAGTAAATGGTACTGACAAAAGTATCAACAAATAAATAATATTGTATCAATATTGTGGATTTATTGAAACCCCTCGAATATTATCTATGCTTTCACTCATATTTTTTACCATAACGTGATATGATGAATGAAAGCGTAGAACTCCAAGTCAAAAGACTTTTTTCAGTTTAAGTTCTGAAACTAACACGTATCAACAGTAGGACAGCAGGCAAAGCATTATCTGTCCTGATATATTTCTCCATCAGTAAAATGGAAGAATAACCTGACTCATTCTTCTAACTCACAGTGTTATTTAGGGACAATTATCCCAGAATATTTTCTGCTAGCTCCCTTCACAGGAGTCACTGACTATATATTAAACAAATAAATTCTGGGGCCCAGAGGTGACCCATAATAATTAACACCCAAGGGTGCATACCAAGAGCCTGATGTTTAACAAATTCCCCAGCTAAAGTGTGAATTGTACTTTGTAATATAATTTCTAAGGAATAATACATTATGCAAAGTAGTAATACTACATAACCTTTGTATTTTTTTATCAATATAAATCTTACAGGTGTCTTTTAAGAGTTCTTATTTTTCATCAGAATAGTTGTACCTACTAAAATAATAGGACATTTGTACCCTTAGGGCAAAAGCAATATGCTGTAACCTTGATCTCTAGCCTTAAGGAATATTTTTACTCCATTGTTAGTATTAGTTCTGTTCTTATAATTTTCATTTGGTTTTGCCCACATGAGGAAAGTGGAATACTCTATAAATCTTGAAAATTAAATATCTGAAGATTTGAACCCACTCAACGGCCTGCTGGATTTAGGATAGTTGTTCTCAAAGTGTGGACCAGAAACCGGCAGCATCCTCATTGCCTAGGAACTTGTTAGAATCAGAAAATCTGCGATGGCACACAACAAGCTGTTTTAGAAACCCTCAACCTGATTGGGATGAATGGAATGTATAGGAGACATTGCTCCACTAAAATTGAACTAAGGACCACTGTTGTAAGAGAATTTGACTAATGAATTAGGATATTTCCTACATTAAGGCTGATTGATCTTCTGTGAAAAAAAGACGCATATGCTACTTCACACAGATTTACACATTGTATTTACCTTTTCTTTTTTTTTATCTTTATTAATATTTATTTTTGTCCTCTTAAATATGCTTTGGTTTATAATATTCAGTTTGTTGGCTTTATTTTTTTTCTTATTTTTTTTTATTTCAGCTTATCATGGGGGTACAAAAGCTCAGGTTATATAGATTTCCCATGTCCCATCCATCCCCCTGAGTCAGAGCCTCAAGGGTGTCCATTCCCTAGACAGTGCGCCTGGCACTCACCATGTAGTCATACCTCCATCCCCTCCCCCCACCCCCCACCTCCTCGAGTCAGCACCTTCAAGCATGACCATTCCCCAGACGGTGCGCAATGCACTCATCATGTAGGCATACACCTATCCCCTCCCCCCACCCCCCAAATGCACATTGGGGAATGATACCAACTGTATTTACCTTTTCTTAATTCAAGATAATTGTGGTAAGACCAGTTTTGTCTTTCACTACTTACTCTATTGTCAGGCCACTCCATTTACGTCTCCTCAAAGGCAGTTGAGAGAGTCCTCTAATTTTTATATGTGGGGAAAGGCTTTACAATAACTTTTGATAACCCTTAAAGATAAATTTTCTAGCAGGAGATATCTGGTTCTTTGAAGCAAAAGGCTTGATCTTTTTTCATACCTAATTGCACTGAAAGATTAGCTATCTTTCTCTTCTATTGGAAACAGAGATAAGGGAACTGACTGGAGTTTATTTTCAGCTGGAAGCCCACACGGGAATTAAAGTTATGCTAATGGTATGCTGAGAATTCTATTCTGCCACCATTTGAAATCTGCATCTAAAACATTTGAAACAAATTCTATCCAATTTTTATCCAGTCTCTCATATCCCTAATTTGGAAGAGGTAATATATAAGAAATTAATTTTCTCCCACCTATTTTTACCGGGCTTATGATGGGGAAACATCTATACTGTTATGAAAATTTGTGAAAGAAAATCATTTGATTTTTTTAAAAATGAGAATGACATATTTTAGGCTAGTATTTACTGAGTTACTGAGGTGTGGTACTTGTAACACTGGTTTTATTTGGTACAATGAAAATGCTTCAGCTGAAATACACAAGTGAGAGGTTGCCATTATTTTTTTCCTTCTGCCTCTGGTTCTGCTGTTCTGAATTCTCCTTCTCCTGACTGGACCAAGCTGCAAAATACCTGGCTCTCCTTCTCATCACTGCTGCCCATGTGGTCTCCTTTTGGTTTGCATGGCTAGGTATTCAGGGAGACTCAAATTCTAACCCTTCTCGCAGCACCACCAGCAAGTCTGGAATCTTGATACACATGGCTAATACAGGAGAATCAAGGATACAGCTCTCATGGATACAGTTGACTAATCCAGGACCAAACCAATTCCCTGCCCTGGGTGAAAGAGGTGGCCTTGCAAAAATAATAGGAAAATACCTGATCCCACCTAGGAAAATATTTTAAATTAAATACAATATCCAGAATAAAATGAATTTGTTAAGTCCTGTATTGTTGTAGATATATGAGTGGCTTATTGAGGAAATTCAAATATTATTTTTTTCTTAAGATAGTTATAGATCTGAAATTAAATATATGAATATGTATGTAACAAAATAAATTGCAAGGAAAAAAAGAGTGAAAGTTTTGTTGGGTGTTAATTCCAAAACACTTCCTTTCTGAAGAAGCACTCTTTTGCTCATTCTTCCTCCAAATTGTAGTCACTTGGTTTACTAAACTAGGCATGCAAATAGCGATATATATCTGCATTGCATTTCACTAATTCTTTTATAATCAAACTAATTCCTAGATTTTTAGTCTTTCCATGCATTTCTGGATAAAATAGATAGACATTATAGGAAATCTGTCTTGTATAGATTATAATCTATATCATAAAATCTTATGATATAGGGGAACTGACATTTATTGATTACTTACAGAATACCACTGGACTTGTTTGGATTATTAAAATAATTGAATAATTATTCAAATAAGATAGAACACAACACATACTCATAAATTTACAATTCGAGATTGAGATTTCCTCCTAAGTAACAGAGGCTCAGTGTAATTGAAAAACTTGCTGAAGATCTCAGAGATTTGAGAATTCAAGCTAGAATTTCAATCACAAGTCTTGTATTCATTCTAATACACTTGTCACCTGTTTCAAGTAAACACTAATGTTCTGAATACATGGAACTGAATTTCACATCACTGAATACATGGTTTGATACGAACATTTGCTTGATAGTGTAGGACTGACGTTCATAGTCTGAAACTCTTGTAATTTGACCAAGTCAAAGTTTATGCATTTGTTGAAGTCAAATATAGGCATGTGAAGCAATAGATGACTCTGACTTCTTAATTCTATGAAAGTAAGTTATAGAACTTTTGATTCCATGGCAATTTTTTTCTGATGGGTCTTTAAAATTCTTAAGCATATACATTTACTTTTGTCTTACAAAGCAAAATGAACAACTAATGCTCTAAAGCATAACATGAGCATCTTAGCTAATTATTTTTACCTTTCAGCAGGCATTAAATACTCCTATGTGAGAGTATTTGTAATATATGTAATCTTCACCTAGAAGAGATAGACTATGATGTTAATATATATTACACATTTGAATATTAATTTAGTTGAGACCAAAAAAATCAACATTATTATTAATATAAGATGAACATTAAAAATTGGTTAGATATGCAATTATGAGATGTGAAGCACAGGGGTGTTTCATATATTAACAAATAGAAAGTAATAAATTCAACATAACCCTTGAATAAATATACTTTATCTAAAACAATGTAACCACAATAGCCAGGAAATTGTGACATCTAGGATCTCCACAAGTCATAACAAATAAGATATACAAAAAAATGCTATTTAAGTTGGGAAATTGCTAAGATAAATTAATAGCTCTTTTCTGAGACTATATTTGGGTACCCCCAGAAGACCTATTTGTTTTGTGCATTGGATGCTTGCCAGATGTATGTGCAGATATTTTCTGTATACTGAATTATTATAAGGGCATGGGTCCAGGAACTCATTATGCAGCAAAACTGCTGTAGTCCACTGAAGATTGAGGGTCAATTAGAGATAATAAATCTTAGCAAATGTCTTAGAAGAATGTTTTTTTGATTCTTTGACCTTTCTGATCCAAACAACATTGGGGAAACCAACCTACGCTATGAATGAAAGTCATTTCCTCCTATTCAAATACCAGTTAGCAGGCACATGAGCTATCTTATCAAAGCTATCTGTTCAGAAAGACAGAGAGAGAGAGAGAGAGAGAGAGAGAGACAGGAAACAAGTATCAGATAGGTCATTTGATCAGTCCAGAATAAATGGAAAGTTTTGTGCCTTGCCATATATTGCTAACTTTGGCTTCTAGCAGAGGTCCAATAATTCTTTTTGTGATTTAATTTTAAATTAATTTGCATCTATTGTGATATCCATACCTTTGGTCCCCCCTCACTTTCATTCTCAATTCCTGCTGACTTCTTATGTTGTAGACACATGGGATTCTGATAACACTTTGTCTCAGATTTTTATTATTTCTAAGTTTTAGTTCATTGAAACTCTTGCCCTGAACAAGTAGAAGTCTGAAGGAACAAAATATCAATATTTCTTCTCCACACTGTGCCAAGCAGTTGAAATCACATGTTCACACTCTTGTACAGATGACCTATTCAGGTATCAGTGAATTTCAGTAAAAGCTGCACATCACATTGAAATTATTCTGTAGAACATATGAGAAAGTTACATGCATTTGCAATTCATCGCATCTAAAAATGTAGTACACTTAACTTACATGGTCTTCTAAGGTATCTCTTGCTGCTTCAAAGCAAATGAATGCCATTTAAGCAGAATAGAAAGTATTATCATTGGTGATTGGCTTAGGTTATTGTAAGAGCAAAAGTAATTACTTTTTGTGTATGTGTTGTGTCTTTGGTTTCTCTGATGAAATACGAATTTTCTTCCCCAATTAAGCTAACTTCACAGGCTCCACATTCATACATAATACAAAGTGTTTTAACAATATATATTTTCTACAATTGATTTTATCAAATACAACTCAAGCCTTGCCTCTTTCACTCATGTATTTTCTTTCTCTAATGATACCTAACAGTTAACCCAAGAAGTAGAAAAGATGTCTTCTGGCTTTAACATCAATACTCCATACTGGCAGAAGCCAAGACCTAATATGAATTATTTAAATATCAGTTTCTCTTTGAAAAATGTACATGAAGCAACTTATTTCTATTTAGTCAACAGCAGCAGCAACAGCAACAATCAGTGTCTATCTCAGAAAGGAGCAGAAGAGCCATTTGACCTAGAAGGATAGAGGCAGTCTATAAATGGGGATGCTAAGATTAGAACTTACATCTATCTGAATCCAAACTTGTTCACTAAACAAGTATATTCTGCTGCTTTGTAGCCTTTCTCAAAGTAGTATATACATGTAATCACTATGGATCATAATTCTTAGTTTTAGATTCTGCATGACTAGTCTTCTTGTATTGTTGTTCTCTCTCTCTTTTTGTTGTTTATAACTGATGCTAATTCAAGAAGTCATGTGCCATTTATTTAAGGGAGAAGAAGTATGTTGTAGAAATATATTGCCATAACAGTGCTGTGTAACAAAACCACTACAAAATTCAGTGGCTTAAACAATAAGCATTTATTTTTGCCCACAATTTTACAGGCTTGCTGAGCCATGCGTCAAGGTGGTTCTCACCCACATATCTACAGGTTAGAAATGAAGCTTTATTGATCTCTGCTATGCTCTTGCAGATTTCTGGGGTTTTAGACTAATTTAGATCTGTTACGCATGTTCCCTTCAGCAGTTTAGATTAGGCAGGAATCCAAGAAAAGAAAGAGAAGAAAGCAATGAAAGTTTTTAGACCCAGATTTGATATTGGAACGTCATCACTTTCACCATACTTTCTTAGCCAATGCAAGTCAAAAGTCTGTCTCAGATTCATTGTGTAGAGAAACAGACAGCTCTTGTGGGTAGGAGGTGCAAAGTTACAATGCAGTTGAAGATATTGAGAGGCATGGAGAATTGGGACTATTTTTGCAATACATCTACCAAAAATAACCTATGTATACTTAAAAGACATGAAAATGTGTCCTATAAATGTTCAGTCCTCAATTCTAATCTTTATACTTTAGTATTCAGCTTTCAGTAGACTGGGGAATTACTTGGAATTAATTCCAGCTATCACAAAGAAAATTTTCAAGGTCTTCCATTATTCTTAAAAATAGAATGTTTGTGTAGAACATTAAAGTTACATCTCTGTGTTTCAAATCTAACACTGAACTGTATAACTGCCAACCTCCTAAAACACTGAACTCAGCAACTTGGTGTTATGCTCTAGGAATCCCTCTTTGGAACACACATCAACGTAGCAAAACATTGTTTTTAATTAACAAAATGCCAGGCCCATATGTTGCACATGTCCTCACTGGAACTCCTGTTGACATCAACAAGAATATCTTGTGCAGCATATGGTCTTAATAAGTAACAATTTTAATTTTGAAGAATTATTTTAACTCCCAAGCAATAGAAAGGAATTTTAATTATGATTTTGCCATTTTCCTACACTTACTACTCTTTTAAAGGATCTGAAGTTTTAGTAGTAAAAACACTGTAAGAAATTTTAAAAGCCTATTGATATAGACAGAAGACAGTTTTCTAATGCTGATAGATACTTTAAAATGTCACACAAAACTAATATTCCACATTAGTTATTACAGTAAAAATAATTTGCTGTAGTTTATTCACTTTTAACATTTTTAAATTGTATTTTTATACGTGACTGACAACTTAGGAAGAAAAATTTAGGTGAGTTCATAAATTTTCTTGAGTTTCATCTGAAGGTGAAGTGGAAAAAAACATAGAGTTATGATTTACTTTACTAAAATAAGTTGTAGTGGATTGACACCATCCAATAATGTACAAAAAAATACAGTGAAAGAGCACAACCTTTAGAGTCTGACTGAGATAGGCACTAATTCAAGCTCTACAATAAAATGAGATAGATAACTATTAATACAATGTTTCTTATTGAAGCTGTGGTTTTCCTACCTGTAATACAGGTATAACAATGGCTGCATATGAAAATGACATGAGAATTAAATGACTTCACTCACAAAAAGTATATTGCATAGTGCCTAAAGAAAAAAATCACCCCAACAAAAAGAAAATAATGTATGCTAAGTAACCTGAAACTTTTGTGTTTTATATTTGTTTTTGTCCTTGTTGGGGATAACCTTCTTATACACTTTTAACTTCTCCTTCACTTTTTCCTTCTTCTTCCATCTTTTTCTTAGTATTATTATTAATATTAACTTTACAAAATGTGGTTACTGCAGACAGAATAACACTAATTTGATTCATTGCTCATTATTTTGTAACATTAAAATAATATTTCCCCTTCAGCTAGATAAGCATTATAGTAATTGTATAAGATCACAGATCTAATTAGCATTGCATTTGGTAACTAGAGGTGTTTTATTCTTGGCCTTTTTCATATTGGTTGTTGATTTTGCACATAAGGCTTTTCATAAACCATAAGCATCAACTCACTCCAGAGAATCACCTTAATGACCTGGCAAGAAATTCACTATTACCTTTTCAAATTACAAGAATCCTTTTATGAGGTGGGAAACTAAGATGACATTTAAGGTTTTCTTAAGTTTGCTTCAGTAAAATATTGAACTGCTGAGAACTAAGTAATGTGTGGTTCATAATAATAGAAAGGGAAACAAGTGAGTTAATTAAATGTGTAGAGTAGCTTTTCTTTCTTCAAAAAGAAATCTATATTAAAAAAGAAATAATTTTTAAAATATATTTTACATTGTTCTTGGTAGAATAAATTTGTTTAAAAAAGTATTTTTTAAATTATCACAGGTTAAAAATCTCAATCAGAAAAGAAAGGCTTTTGCTTTCAGCGGTTGTCAGTTTTCTTTCTCACTATATGTAACGGAAGACATACAAAGATAAACACTGTATCACATGTTTTGTGAAATAACATTTATAAATAGTAAAATATGTTACAGACTGAATTCAAATAGGTAGATTAATATGCTATCCATGGCATGGAAAATGTTTGACTCATAAAAAGAAATTTCTTATTTCTGTTATGATTCTTAAGGTATTTAGAGTTAGGTTGAAATTTGAATTTAGTTAATTGGCTTTTTAAGTCTATTATGGAAATAGATTTAATATCAGTTTATCATTTTTGTACAATTAGGGATTTTTTTAAGTTCACATTGATATTAATATTTGGAAGCAGTCATGAGGTGGTGTGGGTTTATGGGTATTTGTATAAGAGGGTGTAGGGTAATGAAGGGGAAAGGTATATAAAGAATGTATAAGTTTTTAATGCAGTTAGACTGATGTGAACTACAGAGATTTAAGACATACATCCCTCAGTGTTCTCTCTGCATCCCTAATGAATTGGGATATTCAAAGCTCACAGCACAACAATACCCAGGAACAAAAAGTTCCAGCTGCCTTTCCAAAATTCACTAATATTCTTTATAGTAAGTATTAATTTTACATTATAATGTGAATTTACCCTCTGGAAGATTGAAATCAAGACCTTTTCTGGTTCTTCTAAATGTACTGCTGTTTTTCTTTTTAGAAGTTATGACTGGAAGAATTTTAAAATAAATGTCAAGACTTTTGTTGTGTTTATTGTGAAGATTTAAAGCATATAGATGTATATTTATACACCACATAATTACGGATCCCCTCCTACAGCTAATCATGCATGCATATCCATTATACTCAAAGCTTCCATCCCTTAATCAAGCATTCTGTGATTATGCAAATTTCAGAGATAATGAGGTACACTTTATGAGAGATAGCAAATCAGCGCTGTTAAGTAAGTCCTGAAAAATCAGAAAATTGACTCTTTTGGTCCTAAAAATCTTAGGGCGCTTACACAATTAGTGGATTAGTCACATAGAGGGAAGTGGCACATTTTCATATATTGTATCGGTTTTTCTGCTTGCATTTATTTGGTTGTTTTCATTCCTCATTGTCTGTAACTATATATTCCCAAAATTTCTAGTCACATCCATTAACCAGAAAAATCATAAAGAAGCAAAAGAGGACTTACCCATATACACTTGTCAAGCCTATTGCCTACCATTAATATAGAATTTGTTTTAAGGAGTCACTTTCCATGGATCATTTGCCTCATGAAGGCCTTGATACTTTCAAAAGTCAGTAGAAGAATTTTAGTTTCTGGCATTTTCTCAACAAGAATATGTTTGCCAGCAGAATGTTATGTAGACATCAAGCAAGTAAATGTCTTTTACATAATTTGTTATTACTTATACTGCTGTTTATCCTTTCCATGCAACTTGCTTTCATCACTGCAATGGACTATTATTTGGTCATATGCAAGCTTAAGTGTGCTTTCTTGAAATAATTATTTTTCTCATGTCAGAAAGGACCTCATGGCTGGATAGGAATTGGAACAAAATACTAATGTTTTATATTATCCAAATATCTCTGTTAAAAGGTCTTTTTTAAGGGTGGCTTAGTAAATATTTCATCTCAAAAACCAGGAACACATCATACTATAAACATTATTTTTTGTAAGAAACAATAACTGATTACAGATTATTTCAGGGGCCCAACAGATGTTCAAAAACGTGGTGTGATTTAGAATGTGTGAGAGTTCTCCCCATCCAAGAATATCTTCTCTAGCTATATGCAATGAAGCCCAAAATGTCAGTCACTCTTTCAATTAACAAACGAGTAGGTAGACCCAGTGAATAAGCTATATGGTTTGTTCCTAACAGTTATGCATGAATGGTATGATATTTGATTTCATTTGAAATATGTATATAACACTAATATATATGTTAAAAACAACACTCTTATTTTTCTTGAATATAATATTAAAAGAAATATTGATCCTGCTTGTAACAGAGGATGTTAAATTAAATTTGGCCTGAGGTTGTCTCCATACTTTGAGTTCTCAAGTAACGAAATGCAACCTAACTTAGTAGGTAAGTGAATCAAAATTTAACTTAGAAGTATTTTTTCGTAAAAGATAGCTAGATCTCAGTCAATCCCAAGCTGCTGGGCTTCAGCCAATCTCAGACAGCCAACAGATATGACCATCCATAAAAGGCAAAAACTTAGCCATAAGCAACCAAGCTATTTCTGTAATTTACTACTGTGTTCTGTCTTTAAATACTCACTGCCTATATTGCAGAGCAGAGCTCTCTACATCTCTTCTGGCTCTGAGTGCTGCCCGATTCATGAATTGTTCTTTACTGAAATAAATTCTGTTAAATTTATTTTGTCTAAAGTTTTTTAACAGACCTGCTGTTAGAAGTGGAATGTATTTTTGATTGGCATGCAGAGACTTCTAAAAGAGTAAAGAAATAAAAAATTTATTCTCTCAAAGACTCCTTACAAAAGGCAAATGCAAAGTTGAGAAGGTTACCTTTCTCACTCCAAAGACAGACAGAAAGCTAGACAAATGCCTTATAAATTTAAGTCCTTAGATCAACCAGGTGTGCTTCTTTAACCACTTTTAAATCTTGGTCAAAATATTAAGTACAGAGAAATAGTGAAACATCTCCCTGTCCCAGAGGAAACCCTAGAAATTTGCTATGAATTTAGAATTCTCACCAGAATTTATGATCCAGGAGCCCTTGACCTTTACTGATTTATTCACATGAAACTGTTGCCACCCAACTAGGTTCATTTGCCCGCTGCCCAAGCAGCAGCCAATATGCTGAGTCAGCAGGTTTTATGGTGGAGAAGGTTTATTCCACACAGCACTAATGTGGGGAGATGGGAGAAATTTTTCAAATCCACCTCCCCAAGAATTTGGGAGACAGCGTTTTTTAGGATACTTTGGCAGGCAAGGGATTTTGTTAGGTTTGTTAATTGGGATAAAATTATAGTGATGTAGAAATCATCTTCTACTGTTGCTTTAGTCCCTGAGGTCACCATTCCAGTAGATTCGGTTTCTTGGTGTAGGCCACTGGTCTAGGTGGGTCAATCAATCCACTGGAATGCAGGGTCTGGAAGATGTCTTAAAAACCACCTTTAGGTTTCAAAAAGGTGATATTATCTATGGAGAAAGTTAGGAATCGACACCAGCTATGGGGAGAAAGTTATGAATCTTTATGACCACCAGCTGCTTGGCTCTGGAGTGGCAATTACAGGGGGACAATTACTAATTATTATCATTATTTTTAACTAGGCCTATGTATTATTTTAGCTAGGCCCTTACTACAGTTTCCACCTTGCACTCCATTATTGAAGAATGGTTTCAGTAAGTCAGATGTGTACACAAAGAATAAACATATAAATAATATACACTCTATTTTCACTTTGGAGGGGATGTTTAGCATTATAATTAGGTAGAATTTGGCTCTTTCTATCTAAAAGTGAAGTATAGAGCACAAAGACAATTTGTGTGCAACGTCTATAAACTGGCTAAAACGGATTTAAAGTCTGTAGTTATTTATCAATAAAGGATGTTTATAAAACGAATCTTCTGTCCAATAGGAGTTGTGGCAGGACTGCAAGGTGGGGGAAATGTGGTCTATCACAGTCCATTGGGAAATTTTCCAGCTGTAGTTATTTTGGGGATTTTTTCAGGAGCTGGTTTCTGCTTAATTACAGGAAAGAAATGGCAATTATTAAATAATAACACCAGGATAATATGCTACTGTTACTTCATCCTAACTTTTACCTTTTGGAAACCTAAAGGTAGTTTTTAAGATATCTTCCAGGCCCTGCATTCCAGTGGATTGGTTGACCCACCCAGTGGACCAGCGGGCCATACCAAGAAACCCACTCAACTGGAATTGTGATCCCAGGAACTGAAACATAAAGAGATGATTTCTATACCCCTACAATTTTGCCCCGATTAATAAACTGAATTGCCTAATCCCTTGCCTGTCAAACTGCCCTTAAAAACCTTGTCTCCCAAATTCTCAGGGAAGTGGACTTGAGAAATTTCTCCCATTTCCCCACTTAGTGCTATGAGTAATAAAGACTCTTTCCCTGCAGTAAAACCTGCTGACTCAGCACATTGGCTTCTTCTTGGGAGGCAGGCAAATGAACTTGGTTGGATGGCAAGATCATGAATACTTACAGATTTTCCCCAAACCTCCTCAATATATAGGTAAGGCTGACTCCATAAGGAATACATACCAGCTCTCCCCATCCCAGGGTGGAGCATGCACTTTCAGTTTTCTCCAGAAACTGCATTCCCCAATCCGTGATTTGTTCTCCCTCTGAAAACCACGTGTTCTCCTTTTCTTCCTCTGTGCATCCGAAGGTCTTTTGTTAACCATTAAGTATTCCTTAAACTCTTAGAAGCTAGAAACTAACACAAAATGTTTTCTACATGTATAACAGTATAGAATTGTGCGTTTAAGAAGAAATTTGCAAGTGAAAATGCAGTACCCATTACATTATATGTGTCAAGCACAGCAGTAAAAAAATAAGCCCATGTATTTAACTTTTATTTAAGAGTTTTGCTTTTGTGACTACTGCCTAACGTTCACTTGCTTAAAAATAGCTAAAAGGAAATAACTTGATGATGGTTAGTTTTGCTTTGTATTATGCTTGTCTACTTAAAAATAACCTCCTAAATCTTTTTGGTAACTTATAATCTTGTAGTTTTGCTAAATTAAATAAAATGGTGGATATTCATTAAATATCTAAATAATTTTCAAATAAATTAAAATACTGAAACATTAATTGCTGAACATTTTTTTTCAACTTTTGGCTTCTTATTAAAGAGGAAGTAAAAATAGTTGGGTCTGTTAATAAACGTGTCCTGTGTTACATTGAAAAGTTGTAATACAAGAAAGTAAATGCTTCTAGAAATTATGATTCATAAATTTGCCAGTCCATGGAGCGGTAGCTTGACTGGCAGTTAAAAGTAGAAATAATAAAGGAAACAATTCTGCATTTGAGAAAAGCAAGACACGTTTTTTGTAAGTGAAGCTATGAAGTATGAAGGATATAATATTGTTTAAGGATAAAAAGAGTAATTTTTGTCCTAAAATAAAATGAATGATTGTTCTACAATGGAAAAGAGGAAGTGTATAGGACAAACCTGAATCAATATAAGAAAGTTATACAAGGTTTATGGAAGAGAAATTTTGGAAAAATTTTGTTATCAAGCTGGCTAAGATCTGAATGGATTTAATTCCCTGGTTTGAGAGTTTGTGCCTTCCAAACTCATGTTGAAATTTAATTGTCTTTACAATGGTATTAGGGCTCTGCCCTCACGGATGAGATTAATGCCATTATAAAAGGGCTAGTTTGGACCTCTTTTGCCTCTTTGTCATTTTGCCTTTCATTACGGGAAGACAAAGTTTTCCTGTCTTTTGAAGGATGCAGCATTTAAGGCACCATCTTGGAGTTAGAATCACCAAATCTGATGGTGCCTTCATATTGGATTTCCCAGCCACCAGAACGGTGACTGAACAAATTTCTGTTCTTCATAAATTACTCAGTCTCAGGTATTCTGCTATAGTAGCTCAAAATAAACTAAGATGGTTATTTTAAAAATGATGAATGTTAACATCAAAAGTACATGCTACAAAATTTTCTTGGAGCATCAGCCTGTTCTTTTTTTCTTAGGTCTTTAATTACATAAGAAAATTTAGTCCTCTCTATTAAAAGAGAAAAGGTTTTTCTATAAATATGTAACTTTCTATATTTTCCTCTGAAGTCTTTTAATTATCATTGTGATTAAATAAATGACTAGTTTCATAGTGACCTGTAATCCTATTTAATCAAGTGTTTGAAATCTCTGATATTTTGGACAAACTTTCTAATCTCCAATTCTAAATTAAATCTTTTTGACTTGGGCTAACTTTAGTAGCTTTCAGAGGGCCTCTGGAATATCTTAATAGAATTTATTCTCTCTCCTTATAAAAAGAAAGATACTAAACTTATTAGACTAATTTGATGCATTAAATTTGCATGGGAAGCTTTGTCAAATAAGAAATGATGAAGTGCATTGGTGGTATAGTGAGAAGCACAGCTGCCTTCGAAATAAAAAATGATGGTTCTTTGAATTATTACATATTGATATGGATGTGTTATTAATATGTGTTCCAGAAATTATATGAAATTTGTAGAAATCTCATAGTCCTGGTATAACACTATCAGTTATAATTCTAGTTATTGTCTTAAAATGTTGTATGCCATTGAAATACATAATTTTTCTTGTCAATTGCATCATTATTATAATAAACTCTCATGAGATATTTAACCATAACTATTTTAAGTCTTGTCATCCAATGTCAGTTAATTGTTTTACTCTGGTACTTACCTGAAGGCTTTTGTAAGCAAGTCTAATACCAAAGTGATTTGTTTACAAGAAGATTCATAGAAAGGACTCTGAAAAGTACAGGTTTCTGATAACTTTAAATCATACCATTGGACTGGGTTAGAATTCCCAGAACTCTAATAAAGAAACTGTTCGGTTCATAAAACTGCTAACCTAATATCAATCAGAATAAGAATTAATTTTATATGAAAGAAATGCCTTGGCAGATTTGTATGCTAAATTAGCTAGTAAAGACTCTGTTAGAATATGCAATTTAAATAAACCCCAGAAGATTGATCCAAGTCAAATCTTATAATAACCTATTTAATAAACACTGCTAGGCATCTGATTCAGAAAAATAAAATTGGTATCTGAAAGGATATAAATTCAATGTTAACCATGAACTCATGGAGAATGCAGATGGCTGCCTCGTCCTTCTTGGGTTCTTAAAGCTTACATTATTAAAAGTTCTGCACTCCATGACTCACCTTGAAGTGGATAAAATAATACAAATTATGAAAATATATTGGTAAAATATTCTAAAGTTGCTAAAATGGTTTATAACCAATGTTTGATTTTTCAAATCTATAAACCTAGGAAGACAATTCCTGAGGGACCATTTGAATAAATGGATTTCATTCAATTGCCATTCCATGGAATATTAATATGCTTTTGTAGTAGTTTATTTGTTCACTGGTTGGACAGAAGCTTTTCCATGTAGGAAAGCTGATGCTATGACAGTAGCTAAGAAGTTATTAGAAGAAGATGTTTTCATTATGGGGCATTCCTGGAGAAATGGAGGAATTTATTTTACTGGACAGGTTAGAAAGCAGTTAAATAAGGTGTTATGAACCCAAATGCATTGCTCCTGTCATCCTCAATCTTGTAGAAAGGGTGAAAGGACAAATGGTATTTTAAAAACTGAAATTGGCAAAGTTAAGTGAGCTGACTGGATTGCCTTGGTCAAAGGTGTTACTTTGGTTTTGATGACAATGAGATCCACCCCCTCTGTAGGCCCTATGTCCCTAATAATAGAACCTCATGTATCTCTCACCCCTATAAACTCTGATATGACTACATACTTCAAGGTGTTAATGCATTGTGCCACAGTGTATTTTCACCAGGTTAAAGAAGCCTTTTGTAATCCACCAACTGAGGACAACCAAACCTTCCCTGAACTAGAACCCAGAGACTGGGTCTTATGGAAATGACATTGCAAAAGGCTAAGCTTGAACCTTGCTGGAAGAGACCATATCAAGTTCTTACCACTCATACTGTAGTAAAACTTCAAGACCTTGAACCTTAAGTCCTTATCTTACAACTCATGTGGGCCCCTTGAGACTTTTGAGACTGCACATCTGTTGGAAAACTTAAGGCAAAACTGACTAGGAAAGTTTCTCTACCAAATCAGACATCAGCCAAGATGTGGAAAAATTTCCCAAGATCACAGATCAACATTTCTATTCCTTGCGATCCTGAAAACCTTATCCTTTTTTTTTCTTTTTTTCTTACTGCCTGCTGTCCTAATCATTTCCCTCTTCCTGTGGGTAAATCAATAGTACCATAATCTGTGGATGGGTTTAGCAAAGGTTATGCTCTAGCAAAAAGCCAAAGCAACTGTTGGATATGTGGGTTAATGCTAAAAACACCCCAGGAAACAACTCCATTAATGTCAATTACTGGGTTTGAGGGTTAATCCCCAAAACACAAGAAACAATTCCATTAAGGCCAGTGCCTCTCCATGTTCCTAACAAGAACATGAGATATCCTGAGAGTCACCCTGAAACTCCAAAGGAAGAGTGGAAAGCTATTCTTGATGTTCTAGACATTACTGCTACCTGTTTTCTACACTCCCTGAAACCAATACTCTAACCCTTCCAATAACCCAACCAATACCAAATATAGAAAATCTATCCATTTGATGGCTGCAAAATACAGGCTGTGCTTTAGACATCATGTACTCTAGACCTAGAAACTATCTATTGAGTACAAGAAATTGCTTGTATAATTTCACTGAGTTAAATTCAATAAGGTCGTTTTCCACTAAGTGTTATTGTGTACCCTTACAACATGCTATAAAAAGAAAGATACAAACTCAGTTTCCTACTGAACCTTGTTCTGGAGCTATGCTGAACTATGAGTGGACAAATTTAGCTAACCCATGCTCAAATGCCACTACCTGGTCCTCTTTTCCAGCCCCTGAGGGTCTATGTTGGCTCTATAGAGATTTTGCCTACTCTGTTCTGCCTCCCTACTGATTTGGATCTTGTTGTTTGAATCAGCTCACTCTTACAGTCTGAATAGCTTCCCTTGAAGATCTTTATGATAACACCTCATAATGAGAAGCCAAAACAATCAAGAACAGAAATTAGCAAGAGCCTTCAATGTTTGTAGGCAGCCATCTTCCATGCATTAAGTGGTCTCACTTTGATTAGAACAGCAGGAATATAAAGAATCACTCATCTGACCTGACATTCTGACTTGTGAATTCCATATTGAGACCAAACAAGTCCATTGTAATGGTAACAGAGAGTGGAGTGCATAGTCAAGGTTTTGGTCAAGATTGAGAGGATGACCAAAAGGGGGAAATTGTTAAATTAAAATTGGCCTGAAGCTCTCTCCATATTTTGAGTTTGTAAGTATTGAACTGCAGTTTCTTTGTATGTAAACAAACCGAAACCTAATTTAGGAGTACATATTTTTTGTAACAGCCAGATCTCCGCCAATCAAAAGCAGGTGAGCTTCAGCCAAAAACAGGCAGCCAACTGATGAGACCATGCCTAAGTAAGACAAACACTTAGCTGTAATCACTGAAACTATTTCTGTACTTACTTCCATGTCCCTATAAATGCTCACTGCCCCTGTTGCAGAGCACAGCTCTCTGAACCCTTCCTCGTTCTCAGTGCTGCTTGATTTATGAATCATTCTTTACTCAAAGAAACTTGATGAAGACATGTTTTAGCTCCTAGTAATACTTTGATTTGAAATCAAATACTTTTGACTTCCAAGAGCTGAACACTTCATATAAATGCAGACGTGCTGAATTTCCAAGGACTCAGTTTGGAATATTCAGCCAGGCTTTATATTGTTGGAGTCTAGTTTATCAGCAGTTACGAGAAACACTTTAGTACAGCTAGGTCTATAATGCTTAGTTAATTGGTGATTATTGTGTTTGTCTGTGTGTGTATTTCATTTTAGCTGGATGTTCCCTGAAGAAATATAACTAATGGTAGGAAAACTACCATTCTTCTACATAACAGAAGGGCCTTGTTGGTATGTAGCAATGTATTCACGGAGTCCTAGAGTTGGGTCCCCCTCACCTGTTAAAAAAGAACAATGAGATTACCAGACTTTACAGAGAAACCCAGATACAAAAGAGAGAAGCATTGAAAAGGTGGAGGGAGTATCAAAGACACACTTTCCTCTATTTTGTAATTTTGCCCAGGGCCTTGCTTTATTTTTCAGCTATGATTTATAAGCATGGGAGATCCCTGAGCACTTACATGATTTTTCTTATCATCTTTGGCTTTCTGGAAAGATTTATGTACATTTGAACAGCTGACATTGACACAAAGTCTTGTTTAGCATGGAGGTGCTCCAAAATTTTTAGTGCATACTTGGGAGACTACTTGTCACCTAATATGACATTTCTGTCTGTGAAGAAATTTACCATTTTTAATGATTTGGAAATATGTATGAAACAAAGAGAAGAGGGATGAAGATAATGCTTTAGTTGCCCTTTTCCCTTTTAGAATTAATGGAAGAAGTTTACCTTCCCTGTCTCTACCACACAGGGTGCCGCTGCTGCTAAGTGTCACACTTACATAGCATTTGTCAGTGATTCAGCCTGTCATAAATGTAGCCAAGGCAGGAAAGCTTCTTCCAACAAGCGGTAATTTCTGTCCTGCCCACCTCCAAGAAAAATACTTGGAGTAAGTACAGGCTTTATTTTTTTTTTAATCAAAAAAAGACTCATGACAAAAAGAAAGGAAAAGAAAGAAAAAGAAGGGAAAGAGGAAGAAAGGAAGAAGAAAAAGAAAGAAAAGAAAGAAAGAGAAAAAGAAGAAAAGAAAGAAAGAAAAGAAAAGAGAGAGAGAAAGAGAGAAAAAGAGAATCCTTTTGTCAACTCAGACCTAAATGGGAGGAATGGTTTGGAGAGAGGGTGCCAAGAGAAGTTTCTCTTAGCTTCATGACTAGGTGATTGTATATGAAGAAGAAGCAGAGATGATATTAATAATTAGTGAGAGACCTAACTAAGCCATTAATCACTTAACTCCCAGTTAGTATAACATGTATATCTATTAAAAACAAAACAAATTATTTCCAGTTTTAAAATACCCCGAAAGGAAATCAGAAAAAGGATGTCATCAGATTTATTAATACTTACCAAACCATGAATAGTTTTGCATGGCCCATATTAGCCTTGGGAAAACAGCTATATTGATCAATATCATCATTATTACTTACTAACACAATTTTATTAGATGACTAAATACAAAAAGTCCTCATAGGCACTGAAATAAACAATTCAAAGAAATACTATCCTTTACAATGTACAGCAAGTTATACTAATTTTTACAGGAATATTGAAGACAAGATACTACACATTCATAATTATATTTAAGTAAAGTAGGAAGTATTCTTGGATAAAAAACTCATACAAAGTAATAATAATGATAATAAACATTTGTTTTGCTCTATCAGTTACAGTAAGAAATCAAAGTTATTTGAGAAACATGGTGGGAAGCAAATTGTTGTTAATAAGTTTAATCTTAAATAATTGATTTTTGACATATGTAAAGGCATTTAATATTGTCAAGCTAAAGAAGAAAAACTGTATACTCATATCAATTGACACAGAAAAAGCATGGCACAGAACACCCACTCTTAACCATTAAAAACCTCAGCTAACATTACGTCAATATTTAGTGATGAAAAAGTGAATGTCTTCACTCATTTATAAGTGAATTAGTATATTATATTGGAGGCTTATTCAACATAGTACTAGAAGTTCTAGCCACTGCAATATATCAAGAAAAACAAAGATATACAGAATGGAAAGGAAGAAAAGAAAACTCTGTTATTATTTGATGATGATGTGATTATATATGTAGAAACTTTCAAGGAATCCAAAACCACTTATAAAACTAAATGAGCATAGCATGACACAAGACTGTAATGAGGAGTTTAGAGTTTGGCTCCTTTTTTGATGTTTGATTCCAACAGCATATTCCTTTTTTTTTTTTTTTTTAGAGACAGGATTTCACTCTGTCACCCAGGCTGGAGTGCAATAATGTAATCATAGCTCACTGCAGCCTCAAACTCCTGGGCTCAAGTGATCCTCCCATCTCAGCCTCCTTAAGAGCTGGAACTATGGGCATATGCCACCACACCCAGGTAATATTTTATCACTTTTTAGAGATAGGGTCTCACCTAGTTGCCCAGGCTGACTGGAACTCCTGGCTTCAAGTGATTGCCCTGCCCCAGCCTACCCTGTAGTCAGGATTACAGGCTCAAGACACTGTGCCCAGCTGATTCTAACAGCTTTTAGACCTTACTTTTCCTTCTTCTCCTTGTGCCCCACATCTGATAAACTGATGAGAAAGCCCCAGTGGTCCCTCCTTTGGCACCTCTAGGGAATTCAACCATGCAATCCCCTTCCAGTGTGCAGGAACACCTACCTCAGGCCTACCCCCTAAGCTCAATGAAAACCAAGGCCAGTTTTCTTTTCCTTCTCAAGTCATCGTGGACCCACTTGAATGACCTGCCCTAGTCCCCAAGAGACTTCATTTATATAATAATCCTTTTCATACCCTCTTGGTGTGTGTGTGTGGCATCATCGGTCTCCACATCTGAACCAAACTTTGGGTGGAATCCATCTGTTTCTGCAGGTGACCATACAAAGGACTAAGACATTAAAAAATATGCATTTATATATACTAACAATGAATATGCAAAAACTAAAATTAAAAACAACAAATGAAAACATTTACAACCATGCCAAAGAAAATGAAATACATAAGTATATAATCCACCTACCATGTACAAGAAGTGTATGCTAAAAATTACAAAAGATTTAAATAAATAGAGAGACATTTATGTTCATGAAATGAAAAACTCAAGATAGCAAATATGTCGTTTTTCCCTAATGCAATTAGTACCAAAATCCCAACAAAGTCTTTTGAAACACAGACAATATTATTTATTCAAAAATTGATATGGAAAAGTAAAGAAACTTGAATAGCTAAAATAATCTCAGAAGAGAATGAAATGGGAATAATCATTCTAATGAATATTAAGGCTCACTATATAGCCACATTAATCAAGAGAATTAGTATTGGTGAAGTGATAGACACATAGGTCAATGAAACCAGATGCCCCACTGATTTTTGGCAAAGTATAAAAGCAATTCAATGTAGGAAAGCTGGCCTGTTCAATAAACGGCACTGGAGGACTTGGTCATCCATAGGCAAAAAATGAACCTCAACTGAAATTCCACACCTTGTAAAAAATTAACTCAGAAGTGATTATGAATATAAATAGAAAACATAATGCTATACAAATTTGAGACAAACAAAAGAGAAAATACTGGTTCCCAGGACTATACAGAGTTCTTCTTACTCTTGATATGAAAGCACATTTCATAAAAGACAAATATATAAGTTAGACCTCATCAAAATTAAAAATATTTGCTCTATAAAAGCTCATGTGAAGAAAATCAAAAGACAAATTACATTATGGGGAGAAATATTTGTGTACTATGTATTTGCCATAGGATTAATATCCGGAATACAAAAAAAAAACAATCTCCCAAAATTCTGTGGAAAAAATTAAATGAACAAAAATTCAATTTGGAAACTAAAAGACATGAATAGACATTTCACAGAAAAAAATATTGAATATCATTAGCCATCAGGGAAAGAAAAATTAAAAATGCAATGAGAT
Organism: Lemur catta; assembly: GCF_020740605.2. NCBI lineage: Eukaryota > Metazoa > Chordata > Mammalia > Primates > Lemuridae > Lemur > Lemur catta. The sequence continues at coordinate 72,340,576 of NC_059139.1, read as the reverse complement.
ATTAGTACATACCAGAATAACTGAAAAAAATCATGACAACAAATGCTTGTGAGAATACAGAAAAATTGGGTCACTCATACGTTGCTGGTAGGGACGTAAATGGTACAGCCAATCTATCAAACATTTTGACACTTCCTTATAAAACTAAATATACAAGTGCCATACTACACAGCATTTGTATTCTTTGGTTTTATTTCAGAGAAATAAAATTTGTGCTCACACAAAAATTGATACACAAATGTTCATAGCTACTTCATATCTAATAGTCCCAAGCTGTAATCTTTCCAGATGTTCTTCAGTAGGTGAATGGTTAAACAAACTGTGTTACATATACCATTCAATACAACTCAGCTTTAAAAAGCAATGAACTAGATACATGCAACAACTTGTATGACTCTTCAGGGAATTATTTTGCATGAAATATACCAGTCTCAAAAGGAATACATACTGTATGATCCCTCCTGTGTAGCATTTCTGATTTTTGATTTTTTTTTTTTTTTTTTTTTGAGACGGAGTCTCTCTCTTTTGCCCTGGCTAGAGTGCCGTGGCATCAGCCTAGCTCACAGCAACCTCAAACTCCTGGGCTCAAGTGATCCTCCTGCTTCAGCCTCCCGAGTAGCTGGGACTACAGGCATGCGCCACCATGCCCAGCTAATTTTTCTATATATATTTTTATCTGTCCATATAATTTCTTTCTATTTTTAGTAGAGACAGAGTCTCACTCTTGCTCAGGCTGGTCTCGAACTCCTGAGCTCAAATGATCCCCCCGCCTTGGCCTCCCACAGTGTTAGGATTACAGGCGTGAGCCACCACACCTGGCCCTATGTAGAATTTTTGAAATGAAAAAGTTTTAGAGGTGGACAGCTTAGTGCTTACCAGTGGATAGGGAGAGGCAGGAGGGATGTGAGAATGATTAAAGATGGGCAATAGGAGGGATCCTTGTGCTGTTGGAATTGTTCAGCGTCTTGACTGTATAATGTTAGTATAGAACTAAATAACACATGTACAAATGAGTACAAGTAGCACTGGGGAAGTCTGAATAATATTAGTGGATTGTATCAATGTAAATATCCTGGTTTTTTATACTATACTATAGCATTCTAAAATCCACATTAGAAGAAATAGCAAACATAAAATATCTGTGAATTACCAAAATCAATTCATAAAAAAGAATAGTGTATATCGTAAATACTTTTATAGCTCATATTCAATGCATTGTCTTTTGGCCCTAGTTGAGTATAGAGTTTTGGGGAAAATTTTAAAATAGTAAATGTAAAATAAAGCAAAAACATAAAGTCTTTTTTACTAAAAATATGTTGAATGATTATAAATTCTATTTATTTTAATAAAAATGATTAATGTTCTAGAAATATAACACTTTAAGCTGCAAAAATTTTAACAGAGATCTGAGTGTTCTCTTTATATTTTTCTTTTCTTGTATCATTTTTAGCCAGTCACCAAATGCTGCCAAATCTTTTTTTCCAGACTTCCTTTTTTATCTCCATCTTTCTTCTGTCAAAAATACATATCTCACCTAGATGCTTAAGTGTAGATTCAGGATTCCCAATTTTAGAGCTGAATCACTACCGTTGCACCATGACTTGTCACTTCTTGAAGTATTCTCCTTCCTTCTTTATCTCCTACAATTTATAAACTATTGCCAGATGAAACTTTTCTTATAAAAACATTATGTCTTAAGCATGCAACTATTTTGGCCAGAGATTTCAGGATCTGGAACATTCTGTTGTCTTCCATTTAAACAAACATATTTTATTCCAATACACATATCAGTTCTACTGCTCCTTCCAGTATTTATTGGTATAGTCCTTTGCCTTGTTCACAGTTTAATAAGATTTTATAATGTCACCAATTACATTGTTAATACCAGGAATATAAATATATAACCTATTATTTTTAATTTTACTATAATTTTGAACATATGAAATATTATAACAGGAGACATTACAATGGAAGCCTCAGAAGTAAAAAGGATCACACTGAGCTGCTATGACCATTTACATGCCAGAAAAATAGATACTTTAGAAAAAAAATGGGTAAATTACTAAAAACATACAACCTACCAAATACGGATCAAAAAGAAATAGGAAGCCTGAGCAGACTAATAACAAAGAGATTGACATAGTAATCAAAAACCTCCCCACAAAGGAAAGCCCAGGACCAGAGGGCTTTAAAACTGAATTTTATCAACCAAAGAAGTAACACCAAATCTTAAACTTTTCCAAAAAATTTAGAAGAGAGATTACTTCCAAATTCATTTTATGAGGCTAGTATCACCCTGAGACCAAACCCAAAGACACCACAACAATAGAAAACTACAGGCAAAAATCTTTTATGAATATAGATGCAAAAGTCCTCAATAAAACACTAACAAACTAAATTTAACAACATATTAAAAAGACGATACATCATGACCAAGTGGAATTTATTCCTGAGTGGAAGTTTCTTTTGACATAGGCCAATCAGTGTGATATACTACATTAGCAAAGTAAAAGATTAAAACCATGTGACAATCTCAACAGATGAAGCAAAAGCATGACACAGTTCAACATTCTTTCATGATAAAAAAAAACTCTCAACAAAATTGATATGAATGGAAATTTTCTCAACATAGTAAAGCCCATTTGTGAAAGCCCACAGCTACCGTAACAATTAATGGGGAAAACCTGAAAACTTTTTTCTCTAAGATCTAGTATAAGGCAACTTCTGTTCAACATAGTATTGGAAGTGCTAGCAAGAGCAATCTGGCAAGAAAAAGAAATAAAAGGCATCATAATCAGAAAGGAAGAAGTGAAATATCCCTGTTCACAGATGATATGATCCTATATATAAAAAATCCTGAAAGACTGCACCAAAAACTGTTAGAACTAATAAATAAATTCACTAAAATAGCAGAATACAAACTCAACACACAAAAATCAGTTGCATTTCTTTATACTAACAATGATCTATCAAAAAATAAAGAAAATAATCCCACTTACAATAACATCAAAAAGAATAAAATCCTTAAGAGTAATTTTAACTCAGGAAATAAAAAATTATACACTTAAGACTCCAAAACATGCATGAAAGAAATTGAAGACACAAATAAATGAAATAAATGGAAAGATAGCGTATGTTTGTGAATTGGAAGAATTAATATTGTTAAAATGTGCATAGTACCCAAAGTGATATACTGATTCAATGCAATTCCTATCAAAATTACAATGGCATTTTTCACAAAAATAGAAATGCAATTATAAAATTTGAATGGAAGCACAAAAGACTGTAAATAGCCAAAGCAATATTGAGAAAGAAAAACAGTCATAGTCATCACATTTTCTGATTTCAAGGTACATTTGAAATATATAGTAATCAAAACAGCGTAGTACTGGCATAAAAACAGACACATAAACCAATGGAACAGAGTAACTCAAGTATCTTTGGTGAATTAATTTTTGAAAAGAACACCAAGAAGACAAAATAGAGAAAAGATAATATCTTTAATAAATGGTGTTGGGAAAACTGAATATCCACATACAAAAGAATGAAGATGGCCCTTATCTTACAATATACACAAAAATAAAATAAAAATGAATTAAAGACTCAAGCTTAAGACCTGACACTGTAAAAGTGCTAGAAGAAAACACAGGGGAAAATCTCCTTGATATTGGCCTAGTAATGAATTTTTGGAAATCACACCAAAAGTTCAGGCAACAAAAGGAAAAATAAACAAGTGAGATGACATCAAACTAAAAAGCTTCTGTACAGCAAAGGAAACAATCAACAAAATGAAAAGTAGCCTACAAATTGGGAAAAAAAATATTTGCAAGCTGTGTATCTGATAAAGGGTTAATATCCAAAATAAAAAAGGGACTCACATAAATCAACAGCAAAGTAAAAAATATAAAAACTGCTAATAATGCAATTTAAAAATTATAGATATTTTTACCAAAGAAGACATAAAAATGACCAATAGATACATAAAAAGGTACTCAACATCACTACTCATTAGGAAAATGCAAATCCAAACCACAAGGAGATGTCACCTCACACCTGTTAGGATAGCCATTATTAAAAAGACAAGAAACAAGTACTGACAAGAGTGTGGAGTATAAGGAACCCATGTCCACTTCTGGTGGGAATGTAAATTGGTACAGCCACAATAGACAACAGTATGAAGTTTCCTCAAAAAATTAAAAATAGAACTATCATAACATCCAACAATTCCTCAGTTGGGTACAAATCCAAAGGAAATGAACTCAGCAGCTCTTAGAGATATCTGTGCCCTGTGTTCATTGTGGCATTTTCACATTTGCCACAATTCACAAGATATGGAAACGATATAAATGTTTGTCATAGCATATGTATACTCACACGTGCACACACACAGTGGAAGATCACTTAGCCTTGAAAGAGGAGAACATACCATTTGCAACAGCGTGGATGAACCTGGACATCATGCTGAATGAAAATGAAATAAGCTAGACACAGAAAGAAAAATATTATATGATCTTATGTAAATTTTTTAAAATGTCAAAAACAGAGAAACAGAGTAAAATGGTGACTATGACAGGCAGGGAGGCGGAGTAAATGGGGAGATGTAAGTAAGAGGGTGCACACTTGCATTATGTAGGATGAATAAGTCAAAAGATCTAATGTACAGCATGAGTTACTGCAGTTAATAATATTGTATACTATAGAGCTGACCTTTGAAAAACACAGGGGTTAGGGTTGTGGTCTCCAATCCCCAGGGCCCTAGACAGGTATGGGTCCATGGCCCGTTAGGAACTTGGCTGAACAGCAGGAGGTGAGCAGCGGGCCAGCGAGGGAAGCTTCCTCTGTATTTACAGCCACTCCCCATCGCGCACATCATGGCATAAGCTCTGCCTCCTGTCAGAACATGGTGGCATTAGATTCTCATAGGAGCTCCAACCCTACTGTAACCTGTGCATGTGAAGCATTTAGGTTGCATGCTCCTTATGAGAATCTAATGCCTGATGATCTGAGGTGGTGCTGAGGCGATGATGCTAGCATTGGGGAGTGGCTGCAAATACAGATTATCATTAGCAGAGAAGTTTGCACAATAAATGTAGTGCTCTTGAAACATCCCCAAACTACCCTCGTCCCCCACCCCTGGCCTGTGGAAAAATTGTCTTCTGTGAAACTGGTCCCTGGTGCCAAAATTTCGGGGACCACTGGTTTAGGGGAATCAACTACAGTGAAAAATCCGCATATAACTTTTGACTCCCCCAACATTTACCTACTACTAATAGCCTACTGTTGGCAGAATCCTTACTTAAGCATAAATAGTTGATTAACAAGTATTTTGTAAGTTGTGTATCTTATATACTGTATTTTTACAATGAGCTGAAAGAGAGAAAATGTTATTAAGAAACTCTTAAGAAAGAGAAAATATATTTACCATTTGTTAAGTGGAAGTGAATCATCATAAAGGTTTTCATGCTGAGTAGACTGAGGAGGAGGAGGCAGAGGAAGGGTTGGTCTTACTGTCTCAGAGGTGGCAGAGGCGAAAGAAAATCCACATATATGTGGACCCTTACAATTCAAAACTGTGTTGTTCAAGGGTCAACTGTACTGAAAATTTGCTAAGGGAGATTTTAGGTGCTCTTACCAAACACATGTACGAGGTAAGTAGAAGAGGTGTTCAATATGTTAATTTGCTTGACTGCAGTAATCAGGTCATATGTATATGTATATTAAAACATTATTAGTGAAGTAATTAATCATGTATATGCATATCAGAGCATCACTTGTACACCTTAAATACATACATACAAAAATACAATACAGCATACAACAAAAATAATAAAAAATTAATAAATATTGAAGTTAGAAAAAGAATAGTATCCAAAACTTCCATATGCTCTTTTTTTTGTAAAATGTCCCTAAATTGGTTTGCATAATGTTTGCTCATGGTCTGATTCACATTATGCAATTTCAGCAGGAATATCATATTGTGATTTCGCCTACTCAGTGTAATTATTCAGGACCTATGATGCTGCTTTGACCTGATATTAGTTATGTGGTCATTAATCACTTTGTTAAATGTCCATCAAATTCTTCATGATTGAGCTGAAATATAGTCCTTTACAAATAATAAGTAATTTATGAAAAGATAATTTGAGGCCATGTAGATCTTTTTCCTCATCAACATTTCACCTACTATTCATTGATGGTAGTTTAATGTCATCTTTAGATTGACATTAGAATATCACCCTCTTCTCATATTTATCTTTTATAACAGGGTTTCTATCTACCTACTTATCTACCTATCTAGTTCCATAGAAAGACCTTTTTTATTTTTTAAAATTTTTTTAATCACTCCAATTTTTATCTCACTGTGACCTGATAAATTTTGTGAAATTTCTACCTTATTGAATTTAGAGATTTTTCTGTCACCTAATAAGGAAGAAAGTGTAAATATTTTATGTGTATTCCAAAAGAAGATTTATTCAATTAGTAGGATGAAAATTTTAATATATAACTCTATGATTTACCCACTTTTAAAAATATTCCTTAGTTCTTTTATATTCTTACTTGTTACTTATCCTTTTGTAATGAGAATGATATGTGTTGACTCAATATTAGTGTGGCATAGGACTATCTATGCCTCCCTGGATCTTTTGCAGTTATTGCTTCATCAAGGTGGTTGTTGGTTTTTTTGGTGTATAGAAAAACATAATTTTTAAATGTTTATTATAAACACTTTCTTTTAGATTTAAAAAGTATCCTCTTTGTCATATTTAATGCTTTTTGCTTAAATTCTACCTTCCTTCCAGGATATGCCTTGTATAACTTTGTCGATCTTTTATATTTAGTATTTCTTATTTAATTTGTTTTAGGTGTTTTTCTTGTATGCAATATATTGATACATGCAAGAATGCCAAATTGAAATATTTTGCTGTATATTGGTGAGTTAAGCCTATTTACATATTTTATAAACCTGCTTGCTATCTTTTATCTCAACATTCTCATAATATTTTATAATTATTATGTGTATATTATAGTTGCTATTTTTCTTTTTTATGTGATATATATTTGTGTTCTGTTAATTTTTACTTTTTGTTAATCATAAATTTTTTATTTTAATGAATTTGATGTTTTCTTATTTAACCTTTAGCTATATTGTCTGTCAGTTTTAATGTATCTTTTAACTATCTATGCCTGTTGCCTATATTGCAGTTGATGAGTTTATACTAATTTACTCTTTGTATTTCCTGAATCCTCTCAATTTTAATTGCATTATTTCTACTTTTCTATCACATAAAAATTATATATTTGTACATTTGTCTTACACTCATGTGATAATCTTTGCTGTAATTTAGATTATAATTATCTATATATCTATGCCTTTGTATGTAGGTATCTAATCATCATCATCTATCATTTTTCTATCTTTAAAAATGCTCACTAAAAATAGTTTTGCTGTTGTTTTCCCATTTACTTTATGGTTGGATCAAACTGTCCTGGAGTGGATTTTGCAAGAAACAGTGTGGATTCAATATGCCCCAAGGCTTTGTACGGTCAAAACTGTTTTTCTAAAGTCTTGATACTAAAGGGACAATTTGGCTTTATATAAAATACCTGGGTAACATTTTTATTAATTATTAAATTGCCACTTCATTGTTGGATTATTCTGTATGTTATTTTTGGAACATATGAAGCCTGTCTAATTCTTTTTAATTATTTCATCTTTTCCCTGGAGGCCCTGTGGATTTAAAAAAAAAACATATTTGAAGTATAAGTTTTAATTGGATATGTATTTGAGTTGATTGAGATTAACATACCCAGATATGCCATGATTCCCTGCTGCATTTAGATTAGTCTTTATTTAATTTCTGGAAAATTTTTTTAGATAATACTTTGATATATCACATCTCAAACGTTTTACTCTTTGTCAGTGATTCTGATTATACATGTATTGCAATATTTTTTCTTGGCTATCTTCCATTTTATTAATTTTCTTTCTGATATTTTGTACATCTTTCATTATCTCATTTTTTTCTTAGAAGAGTTCTCATCTTTCTTAAAATTCAAATTAATTACACTTTCCTTTGTGCACCTCTTAGTTTGTTTTTTTTTTTTTTTTTTTTTTTTTTTTTTGAGACAGAGTCTCACTTTGTTGCCCGGGCTAGAGTGAGTGCCGTGGCGTCAGCCTAGCTCACAGCAACCTCAGACTCCTGGGCTTAAGCGATCCTACTGCCTCAGCCTCCCGAGTAGCTGGGACTACAGGCATGAGCCACCATGCCCGGCTAATTTTTTTGTATATATATTTTTAGTTGGCCAGATAATTTCTTTCTATTTTTAGTAGAGACAGGGTCTCGCTCTTGCTGAGGCTGGTCTCGAACTCCTGACCTCGAGCGATCCACCCGCCTCGGCCTCCCAGAGCTAGGATTACAGGCGTGAGCCACCGCGCCCGGCCTTAGTTTGTTTTTAATTTCTGAAATATCCCCCACATACATACATTCATTTCTTTTCCTGATGTTGATCAATTTTGGGGAGGGGAGTTCCTGTCACTATTTTGTCTACTTCTAATGTTAACTTTTCATTTTATTTTCTTCTTTTTTTTTTTTTTTTTTTTTTAAGAGACAAGGTCTTGCTCTGTTGCCCAGGATGGAGTGCAGTGGCATGATCATAGCTCACTGATTCAGTGCAACCTCAAATTCCTGGGCTCAAACCATCTTCTGGCCTCCAGTCTCAGCCTCCTGAGTAGCTAGGACTACAGGTGTCCAGCGAATTTTTCTATATTTTGTAGAGATGGAGTCTTGCTATATTTCCCAGGCTGTTCTCCAATTCCTGGCTGCAAGGTATTCTCTCACCTAGTCATCCCAAAGTACTAGGATTACAGGTGTGAGCCACCATGCCCACCCTCTAACATTAACTTTGAAACCAATGTGGTTCATTTTTTTCAAATGCTTTTTTGTGTATTAATTTAGTTTGGAATGTTGCATTTCAGTTTTCTTGTGCTTCATAGTTTTTACATGACCAATTTTCAGTTGTTATGGAGTATTCATCCTCACATTTAATTTTCTTGTAATTTGTTATACAATTTTCACATTTTTTCATTTTTGTAAATTTCAGTACTCTATAGGATCTCTATCTCAATGGCATCTTTTTTCAACACCACGGCAAAGTACAACTTATTTAGTTGGGGGAGGGGGGATTTCTTTTTTTTTTTTTTTTTTGGCTTAATGAGGATGGGTTATGTGTGTTCCAAATTTTTGCACTTTTTAAATCTTGAGAACCCTATGTTCTGCCCCTTTTGCTTCACCATGTAATGCTTAATTGGCTTTTTCTTTTTTCCTTGCCTTTTGCTTTCCCAGAATCTATGGCTTTTATTCTGCCTTCTCATGCCCTGTAAGCATTTAAATCTCTTCTTTGTAGTCATCGGTGCTATGATCTACCAGGACACTTTCTGAATACTTTTATATACTTAGTGTGAACTTTCTCATTCTATTGGTGGTTTTATAGCAATTTATGTCTACTGCCATCTCCTCTCTTCTTTGTTCCCTGTAGTTTTTCTTTGACTTCTCTTGCTTGCCACAAATATTGCACTAGGAACATGAGAGACTACCTATTGGGATATGATATCTACCTTTTAAAATTACACATAATTCAAAGTTTGGGTAGCCTTTTTTCCCATTTATATTGAGGATAGGGACTTGGGACAGATTTATTTGTTGTTTTGTGTTGTACTTGCAAGACACTTGGGGGTCTGGGTGTGGGAGTGAAATGGGACATGGATTAGACAGTTATTATTCTTGGCTAACTAGCAGTCTATGTTCTCTTTTGTTTCTGATGTGAAGAGAGTCATCAATTTTTATTTTTCATTCTCCTCTATGTAAAGCATATATTAATTATTAACTTAACTTTGTGGTATATTTTCTCTCTGTCCTTTGTTTTTAGCAGTTTGATTATGTTCGAACTGTATATGGTTTGCTGTATTTATTTTGCTTGAAATTGCTGAAATCCTTGGGTATGCAATTTCATTTTTTTGCTAAATTTGAAATTTTTAAATAATTTTTATTATCTCTCTCTATTTACATATATGTGTATATATGGTGCATTCTTTATTATTTTGTTTCTTTGTAATTAACCAATTACAGATAGGTTAGACAACTTGATGTAGTTCCTTAGATAATTTTTCTTTTCAATTTGCTTTTATTAATTTCTGGTTTTTAGCTTAGATAATTTCTAATTTTCTAATTTTCTGTTTTTAAGCTCACTGACCCTTCCTTTTATTATCTTCAATCTTGTTTTTATGTCTGTTTGGCAAATTTTTCATTTTATACAGTATCATTTTGTAATTTTATATTGTTTCCTTTTTACAACTTTAACTTCTCTGCTGAAAACTGTGTTTCCCATCAAGTTCTTAAATATTTTTATAATAGCTGCTTTAAAGTCCTTGCTTCCTAATTCTAACACCTTGGTCATCTTGACACTGTGTAATAATTTCTGTTTTTCCCCCCTCCTAGTTATGAAAAGTTTACTTATCCTCAAGATTATTATTTTTACTATGTGCTTACAGTTGTGGGTGATATATTATTCAGTATTTGAATTTGTCACATTCTTTTAAAGCATATTCAGTTTTCTGCTAGCAGGCAATTAATTTGATTTATGAATAAGCATACTTTTTTGAGGCTTGACTTTAGAGGCTACTTGTGTGGGCTCTGATAACAAATAACAATTTTTCTCTAAACATGTGGATAGCTAACTTCTTCTTCTTCCCCTTCCCCTTCCATTTCTCCTTCTCCTTCTCCTTCTCCTTCTCCTAACAGGGTCTCATTCTGTTGTCTGGGCTAGAGTGCAGTGGCGTGATCATTGCTCACTGTAGCCTCAAACTCCTGGGCTCAAGTGATCCTCCTGCCTCAGCCTCACAAGTAGCTGGGACTGCAGGCACTAGCCACCATATCTAGCAATTTTTAAAAAATTTTTTTACAGATAGGGTCTTACTATGTTGCCCAGGCTGGCTTGAAATCCTGGCCTCAAACGATCCTACCACCTCAACTTCCAGAGTTACGCGGATTGCGGGCCTGAGCAACTGTGCCCAGCCATAGCTAATTTCTATTGCATAGATAGGGCCATGTGATTTTATTAATGTTTGAATGAAATGTCTGGAAATATACACGTAATGGGGTTAAATTAATTGGAAGTTAATGAAATGTTTATCGGGTACCTGGCTTTTTGGTAGATTCTCAGGCAGCTGGCATGATTTGCAAGGGGATACAAGTATGACTATGACATTACTTCAAGGTGTACATAGTATATTGGGAGAAACAGCAAAGAAAGAAAAAAACACTATACTTGAGTGAAATAGAGTCTGCTTTATATGAGGGCATTGCTCAAGTTGTGATATCAACTAGCAAAGCAGAGAAGAAATGCTCTGAAAAGCTGAAGTAGAGAGCTTGAGGATGAGAATCACAAGAAATAAAAAGTCATAAACCAATATAACAAAAGAGGTCATTGGATCACTTTAGGAGCAGCATTTGCAAAGACTATTGGGGAAAAAATATTGTGGTAGATGGAAAATACACTTTTTTATTTTTAAATTTGATAATTATGATATAAAATCATAAGCTAGTTTGTGGCTTACAATAAATATTTTAGCAGAGAAAAATAAGCTAAAGTTTTTTTCTTAATTTGAACACCTGGACTGCAATATTTCTAGAAAATTGTAGAATGGGATCAAGAGCACAGGAAGAGCACCCTTTCTTCTGGGCATTAGTAAGTAAGCAAAAAATACATGCAATTAAATTTAAGGGACTTGGATTAAAATAATTATTTCCTGATGTTCTTAATTTGGGGGTCCTATTAAGCATGAGAATGCAATTTTCCTAATGCAGGAGTAGAGAAGTCAAATAGTAGAAAAGAAGATAAAAGAAAAGAAAGGATTTGTAGGGTAGGGGTCATGTGATAGTGTGAAACTTAAAAGAAGTTTCAGGGATTAACCAGATATTTGCTGTGTGGAGAGTCAGATTAGAATGGGGTGTAAAAAAGTCAAAGGTCAGAGATTGGAGATATTAAAGAAATGGAGAGGTAGAAAGAGTAAGAGTGTGGGGGGAATTGACAAGTTGTAATCAGAAATTCAGAGGTAAAAGCAATTCGGGATTGTGAAAAATCCAGGTTGGAGTGGATTGAAGGATGGACCATGACTGTAAAACCAGGCTCCCACAACAATGTAGGCATCATCTAAGACGGTGCCAGAAGGTGGATTCAGAGGGAAAATTGTGAATCAGGTGCTAATGTCCTTAATAAATATGATTGTGTCACTTAACAGTTTCAGTCACTGTCATGAAATAGGGGTTTAGATTGTGCTATCAAACCATATGACATTCAATGGAGGAAGAGTATTTTGTTTGTTTTATAGTTTTTTTTTGGTAGGAGAGAGTGGATGGTTAATGATCTGGATTATGAACCAGTTCCAACGGGCACATGGAACTGCATTGTGGAAATGCGCAGTTGCATGAGTGAAAGAAGGGGTTCTTTTTCAGAGAGCTGTACAAGATACTACATTTTTTCAGGGAGGAAGGTGACAGGGGCAGATTTCTGTTAGTGCACAGAGGACATGAGAAATAGAGATGTCTTCAAAGTTCCCAATATTTCCCCGTAAGAAAAGGTGTTTGCAAAATTGACAGAGACTGTCAGGCTGGCCAACCCCATTATTCAACTTTTCAAGCAGTTGGAACACACGAAAGATCTCAGAAAAAGTCAGGATGTGAAATCTATGGAGAAAAGTGTTTTTTTTTTCCTCTTTTTGTTTTTCTCATTTTCCTTTCCTGGTAATCATCTACAGAGAGCATTGTTCTGTATCACTCACTGTACAATCATGTCCTGTAAACTGAGATTGGAGAGAAATTTATTCTTATGAAGGAAGAGGGTACAACAGAAAGGGATTAGACCAGAATTCATTCGGACCTGGCTTCCCATACATTGCTGAACAACCAGAATTAAAGAAACTTAACAGGAGAATAGAAGATAGTAATAAAAAGTTTTAAAATAAGAACTGCTGAAGAAGCAAAAAGGACCTGAACTATCAAATCCTTTCCTTCCTCTGTATCTAGTCCCTTCCCATGGGACCCATTCAAAGCCAGTTGCCTTCACCGGAGACAATTAGACTCCCTTGCTATGCCCACTCAAATACTTGTTTTAACATATGGCAATTTAGATGCTGTTGCTTGTCTCCTTAAACGTCTCTCTAAGACCATTTGCTGTTTTTATGGCAGGTTTTAATGTGCTGCCAGTTTTCGGTACTTGCTTGCCAGACACTATTTTAATAATGGCATATCTCTTGCAAGGAAGCAACCTGATTCATTATTATTAAGTTATCTTTTTTGGCAGTAAATTCTGCCTGGCTCGAAGATTATGTAGAAGAAGAAGAATGTCCTTTCACAATCATGGTTGCCTCCTTGACATTTCTCTGATAAACTTGTTTTGTATTATCTCCTGTTTTCTTTGTAGAGCTTTTCTTCCAAGCTTTCATTACAGCCAGAGTGACAAGGATTTTGTTGTTGTTGTTTAAGTAAGTTGGCATGTGCTAAATTGCCTCTGATAGAAGAAGAACTCAATCAAAACTGACATTGTCTGTCTAGTGTTTCACTGGAAGCCCACTAGGCTGTGATATGTTTTAATGTTTAGACTTCAGTGCTGCAATGAACATTAAATCAACAACTCCAGCCCGCATACCAATTCAGGAAATTAGCACAGAACTTGAAAACTCTTGAAAATAAGGTGTGACCCTGCTGAAGATAATTCTGGCTTCCAGGCTTTCATGGAGGATATATTAATTCATTAAATTATTCAAGCATGCTGCATACAAATGCTGACAGGGATTCAAAGGTTTGTTGTCTCCTATTAATCAGTTTATTATTCATATCATTCTTTCACTAGAGGCATTAGAATATGTGTGATTAATATCTTATTTCTATTGTTCTTGTGAGCAATTTCACTGGCTCTGCTCTAGAGAACTTGTTTTTTTTTTTAAAAGTAAATGTGAGAAGAACAATAGATTATTATCAAATCTTGATTTGATTGTGATTACACTGTGTCTCCTAATAACCATGCTCATTTTACCTAGTTCAGCCTGTGGCTAGGAGGGATGGTGCTGATATGAGGTGTCTCATTTTAACCTGTCATGAGATGAAGAGACTCTGAAGATCACTTGACTTAAGGTAAATCTTAGCAACTTGTGAGTGTTTCCCGGCTACTTCACTGTTCTTGCACTTGGTAGCTTTCATATTTTGAGGCTGTTGATTTGGACTGAATGTCAGATCAAGAAGAACCACTTTTTTCATCCATTTTGCTAAAGATAAGGAAAGATGAGGGAAATTTTAGAACACTGTTGGTGATCCAAGTATTAAGCTTAGTATTGCATACATTTATTGCTCTAATTGTGAAGGCAAAGCCATTAGGCAAGTCTTAATAGTTTACATGCTGGGTCATTTGCTTTGCTTTTTGGAGCATACACTATTCTGGAGCATGTTTTGAATTGATTTAAGAAAAATTGAGATTTGGAAGTGTTTATGTAGAAATGTCATAACGCCAGGTATTTGAAGATCACTATTAGTTAATGTTTTAAAAAGAAAAAGGACATTTACTATAAAGATGGGTAATCAAACTAAGCTTGAAGAAAAATGGAAACATTGTGTTTACAGAAGCATGTTTCATATCCAGAAATATCTACTTTTTGTTCCTGACATTTTGTGTGTGTGTGTGTGTGTATAGTCCCTAGAATTAGCAAATAAGCATTCTTTTTTGTAATATCCAGGTAGTTGTCCCTGAGAGAGGTCCTTCCCTCTCTAGGCTGCCTTGCCATGTATTTTCTGAGCTGAATGGCTTATCACAGGAAGCTGCACAGAACACAGTGCTTTGAGATAACTTCTCACCATCCATATGACTGGACCCATATCCTTTACAAGCTTGAGTGAGAGCACTTTATACTTGGTGTTTATTGACTTTGCTGCTTTCCTTCTACCCACTGCATTGTCACTGTATGCTTGTTATTTTTTGGCCTTCCCAAAGTTAATAAATAATGAATAAATTGGATTGGTTGATTGCCTCACAGAAGCCATTGACATTTCCTTTACTTTTATCTCAGTTTCCTGGCTGTCTTAATTCTATAAAATTTAGTTATGAACAATGCCAGATATGTAGGAAAAAAAAAAAAAAGCTTAGATTTACAAGTCATGGAAGGTCAGCATAGCAGTATAAGAGAAAGAAGTACAGATAGGTTCTAACAAGTATTGTGTCTTTTTGCAAATTACCTCACTTCTTTGGCACCACTTTTAACACTCCTTGTGTGTGTTAGAAGGGAAGTGGGAGAAATAGGGAAGGAAATAACACTTGGGGAGAGAGCATGGAGAGAGAGCATAGTATAGTGGAATGTTCATAGGTTTTAAATTCGGAGAAACAAAGTTTCAAATGTTGACTCTGCCACTGATGACATTGGGCAAGTTATTAAAATGGTTTTTTTATTTATTAAATGAAAAAAATATTTTCTTGTTTTATTTTGTTTAAAGATTTTTGGGATTTCATCTAAGGGTCATGAAACATAATATTAATAGAAACTCAATAATTGAAATTTTTGAACAGGATGTCCTTTCCCCAGTGTATATTTTTTGTCTGCTGTGTCAGAAATCAGTGGTCATAGCCATATGGTTTTATTTCAGGGTTATCTATTCTGTTGCATTTTTCTATGTCTCTACCTTTATATTATTACCAGGCTGTTATAGCCTTGTAGTATAATTTGAAGTCAGGTAATGTGATACCTCCAGATTTTTTGTCTTTTTGCTTAAGATTGTTGTGGTTATTTGGGCTCTTTTTTGGTTCCATATGAAGTTTAGGATCATTTTTTCTATATCTGTGAAAAATGACATTGGTATTTTCATGGGAATCACATTAAATGTGTAAATCACTTTAGGCAGTATAGACATTTTAACAATGATGATTCTTCCAATCCATGAGCATGGGAGGTTTTCCATTTGTTTGTGTCATCTGGGATTTCTTTCATCCGCATTTCATAGTCCTCCTTGTAGAGATCTTTCACCTGCTTGGTTAAGCATATTCCTAGGTATTTTATTTTCTTTGCAGCTATTGTAAAATCAAGTACTGTGTTTTTGTTTTGATTCTTAGCTTCACCGTTATTAGTGTATACAATACTACTGATTTGTGTACATTGATTTTGTAACCGAGATGGATGAATTTATCAATTCTAGGAGTCTATTTGTGGAGTCTTTAGGGTTTTCTAGATATGAGATCATATTATTGGCAAACGCATATTTTGACCTCCTCTTTTCCAATTTGAATGTCCTTTATTTCTTTCTCTTGACTGATTGTTCTGGCTAGGACTTCCAGTATTATTGTAAATAGAAATGGTGACATTGGGCACCCCTATCTGGTTCCAGTTCTTAGAAGGAATGCTTTCAACTTTTCCCCATTCAGTATGGGGTTGGCTATGGGATAGCCACATGCAGAAGAATGAAACAGAATCCCTATCTCTGGCCATATACAATTAACTCAAGATGGATTAAAGACCTAAGTGTAAGACCTAAAACCATAAAAATTCTGGAAGAAACTATAGGGAAATCTCTCCTAGGCAAAGAATTTATGATTAAGACTCCAAAGGCACAACAAAAATAAATAAATGGAATTTACTTAAAATTAAAAAGTTTTGCACAGCAAGTGAAATAATCAACTGAGTAAACAGACAGCCTACAGAATGGAAGAAAATATTCACAAGCAATATACCTGGCAAAGGGTTAATATCCAGAATCAACAAACAACTCAAACAAATCATTAAGACAAAAACAAATAACCCCTTTAAAAAATGGTCAAAAGACATGTACAGAGTTTTCTCAAAAGAAGATAGAAAAAGGGCCAATAGACATATCAAAAAATGCTGAACATCACTATTCATGAGGGAAATGCAAGTTAAAACCACAGTGAGATACCACCTTATCCCTATCAGAATGGCCATTAAAACATCAATAAAAAATAGATATTGATGTGGACATGGTAAAATCAATTAATGAGCAGATAAATAAAATGTGGTATATGTATACACACATACATGCGCCATGGAGTACTACTCAGCCATAAAAAGAAAGTAAATAATGTCATTTGCAGCAACTTGGATGGAACTGGAGAACATCATCCTAATTATCTCAGAAATGGAAAAACAAATATCACATGTTCTCACTAATAAGTGAGAGGTATATGATGTGTACATATCATCATAAAGAGGTGTAAAGGGCATTGGGGTGGGGGATAAAAACTTACCCATCAGATACAATGTATGCTGTTCTGGGGATGGGCACATTAAAAGCCCTGACCTCAGCATTATACACATCATCCATGTAACAAGAGCACTTGTACCCCCTAATATTTTGAAATAAAAATTATTTAAAAAATTGAAGTTTTTTATTTTCCTTTTTTCGACTTTTCTAGTCCAAGTTCCTTTTTCTTAAGAACACATATAATTTTACTGTATATATTTTCAACAGCTGGAAGGTATTGAAACATAATAAACATGCGTTGTGTGAATACGTGGGTGAATATCTAAGCCACAGTTCTATTTCAGAGATATATTGGCCTTTTGTTAAGATATCTTAACTCTTACTTAATCTTTTCTAATAAGGATTTTTATCTAGTTTCTAAAGATTCAGCGAAATTGTAGAAAGTAATTCATATTAGGGGTTGAAGATTGCTGGTTAGGCACATAGACAATAGGCAAAGTTATAGTTGACTGGTTGAGAATACAGAAAAACTGGAGTGTGGGCCTTTCTACAGCTCTCTAGGCTACAGATTCCACACAATGTCATTATATTACACAGCAGATTGGCATTTATATAGATAGATCTTTGAGCTTTAATGGAAAGGTAAAATGATATTAAACACATTCTGCTTCAGAAGCCATAGATGTGTGTAATATGTTTTAGAAATATTTCTATTAAAATGGTTACTTACAGTACTTGAAAAGTTAAGCTTCAGTTATCTGTAAAATTAACATATGTGTACAGATCATTCCCCATCAATGTCAGATTAATAGAGTGTTCTGCCTATTGTCATTACCAATCATTCTTCTGCCACCCCTTGGCATTTTTTTCTTCTACCAAAATACGCTACAGTGATGACTCTATCATTTAAGGAAGGTTCCTTTTAGGAAAGTCGATAGTAAGGAGATGTATTTTAAGTTTAGCAAAGGCCATCCTTGACCTGTTTCAGTTGATTATTCAAACTTTTGTGCTTCACTATGATGTCAATGAAATCCCCAGGCTGAGCCTGGCATCAGTGCCATTGTATATGTTTGTAATCTGAGCCAGACATCTGTGAGTGCATGAAGCAAGCCCCAGGGCAGGAAGGCTGGCATCTTTCCACCTAAATGACTGTTTAAGTAAAAGCAGCACAGGGGAGAAAGACAGGGTAGTCTGTTTTCTTTGTAATTGGTGTTGGCTTGAATGTATTCAATTCATAAATTGGCTCAAAGGCTGTTCATTTTCAAGAAGACAATGCTTTCACGTAATGCAGCAATCAACAAAGAGCTGAGAGATACAGAAAAGTTTTAACTATATGAAAAGTTTAAACTTTTTCTTACAGCTTTTCATGCATACCACAGCTCTCCCCTTCCCAAATAGACCAACATATCACTCACCACACACATACACACATGCATACCTAAAGTATG
Source organism: Lemur catta (assembly GCF_020740605.2). Classification (NCBI taxonomy): domain Eukaryota; kingdom Metazoa; phylum Chordata; class Mammalia; order Primates; family Lemuridae; genus Lemur; species Lemur catta. Next base: position 72,321,876 of record NC_059139.1, on the reverse strand, counting down.
CAGCAATTTCCTTGCTTTCTTGGCTTACTTGATAAGTGCTTTAAGTATATTCCCATAAAAGTACGTCCCGAGTTCCTTTTGGTGGATCACTGAGTAGAGAAATTTATGGATGGACTGATGAATACTGAAGATGAAAGAAAAACTACTTATAAAAGGCATTGTGGATATATCTTATCATATCCAGGTATATTAGAATGTGAAATTTGTAAGAAAGTCAAGGGTGATTAATATTTCCTAAATGTAGAAAGTAAATGGAAGGCCTCATTTCTGAGAGCAACTTTAATGTAGTGCTATAAACATTGGTACAGGCTATAACTGCCAGGCAGGAAGTTCAGTTGGTGGCAAATTGTGGAGGGGCATTCATTGTCTGCTGCAGAGACAAACACACAGCATGGGATTGTGTCCTAGCAATTAGACTCTCCCTCTGTATATTCTGCTCTCACTTTTTCTGTGGGTAAGATTAAGAGCAGGATTGTCCTCAGAGAAGAAATATTTTGGTCTCAAGTATGCATCGAGCTGAGCCTAGTTGCCAGGAAATGTCATCTGCCTAACACTTGCAGACATTAGGGGTGTTCAGCTCCTGTGGGCAAGTTGAATGTGGGCAGATCCCATCCCCTGAGGGAAGGGCAAGAGGCATTTCCAGACAACCCGTAATAAATCTCTAGGCTTCATCTGATTTTCTTAACTGCTTTTCACAAAAGGTCATAAAGTTATTAAATACCAAATTTAAATTTGAGGTTCTATTATTATTTATAATATGCAAATTTGATATAATTCATTTAGAAAGCATAGAACTAGGAGGGCACTATAATTTCAATGGAACCCTTCATTTTGCAAGTGAAATAACAGTTTAAGGGCTTTCGTGATTTGTGGGGGTTCCTGACTTTTCATGGTTTAGTGCTTTTAGTCCTAAAACATCTTCTTAATATCTAATCAATTTTTCTTGAATAAAGTGTATCACATATGTCTCAGGATTTACCATCTATAGATCACCCTTTTCTTCTAATTTTTACACTTCCTTGGTTCTAATTTTTACACTTCTACTGGTTCTATAGTGGACCAATCCCTTTCTAGCTTCACTGGCACAAATTAGCCTCTGTTAACATATCTTCAGAGACTGGAGGCTTCAGGAAAGGTCCTTGATTCATGTCTGAAAATCAGCGTGTCAGCTGAAGTCAGTATGTGGCATAAACCCTTTTTTCTCTACCCCTTTGACACCTGCTTATTAATATATGATCTTGTGAATCCTCACCACTGGCTTTGCCCAGGATTTGATCCACAGAATTCCAGATTGGCAGTTTTAACTTAGTCCAGATATTTCAATCATTAGGGTGCAAAATATTTCCTGTGTTTTATGAAAAGGCAAAGAGAATGACCTCCAACAGGCCCCGAGAGTCCTACACAATAATGTTTATTTCATCTCTAAAATGAATAAATAAAAATCAAACAAGACAAAAAAAATGAAAGGAAATGACTAAATAAACCATAGTAATGTATATCATTAAAAGCAAGCTGCTTAAATAGGGAAGTAGATCTATGGAAAAATCTCCAAAATATTACGTTAAATAAATAGATGGCCACATAATGATACTTTCACATTAAAAATAATAGCAAGCTCCCTCCCCCATAAAATACAACATTGATAGTTTGAGTACTTTATTATGTTTGCATGTATAACAAAAAAAAAAGCAAGAAAAAGTACAAACCAAGTTCAGAAAACTGATTTCTACTCAAGAGTAAGGAAGGGATTAAGACTGCGGATACTGATCAAGAGAACTTTTATCTAATAACTTTTTTTCTATTAGAATTTATTCACATATTTCTTGTGGAAATTGGTTAATTTGGCTACCCATCCATTTTACTGAGCTCATGAGAATATAAGAGGGAATTAAGGATAGCTATGTGAAGGGGCCAGGGCTGTTCAGAAAACTAATTTAAAGATCAATTTCTAGCTCATAAAAACTTAATAGTTTGTGTTTACCTGTTTGCTTGTTTGTTTGTTTGTTGCTCTTTTAGTGGCCCAAAATGTTTCACTATTATAAAAGTGTATAAGTCAAAAAGTTGAATTCATCTAAATTTTATTACAAATTTTTATTCTAGATTTTTATTGCAAGTCTTTTTCTTTAAGTAAAGACCATTGGAGTTCATGATTGTATCTTCTCTTACCTTCTCTGAGATCTTCATTCATTAGATGTTTTCTCTCTTTATTCTTTATGCTTCTAGTCTATTCTTCTACAGTGAGTCCTGTCCTTCCAATTCTTTTTTTGTTTTTTTTTGAATGTATGTTTTAATTTTATTTTAATTTTAATTTACAAATAATAATTGTATATATTTATGGGATGCAATGTGATGTTTCTATACACGTATCATTGTGGAATGATCAAAGTAGACTGTTAACATCTCTATCACGTCAAATACATGTCATTTATCTGTGGTAGGAACATTTAAAATCCACTCTTAGCTATTTTGAAATATATAATACATCATTATTACTGTAGTTAAATTAAAACCACAATGAGATATCATCTCACACCTGTTGGACTGGCTATTATTAAAAAGATATGAGAGAAGAAGAGAAAGGGAACCTTTGCACACTGTTAGTGAGAATGTAAATTAGTATAACCATTTCGAAAAACTGTAGAGAAGTTCCTCAAAAATTAAAAATAGAATTACCATGTGATTTAGCAATCCCAAATCTGGGTATACATCCAAAGGAAATAAAAATCAGTATGTTGAAGAGATGTCTGCACTCCCATGCTCATAGCAGCATTATTCACAATAGCCAAGATATGGAAATGACTAAAGTGGCCACTGATGGATGAATTGATGAAAAAGAAATGCGGTATTCATACACAATGGTATGCATTCAGCCTGCCCCTCAATTTCTAAACATGCTCAGTCTGTCTCTATTTAAAATAAATGACCTAACAAACAAAACATATGTCTCTGACTCAACTATTAGCAACTCTTTTTCTTTTGTTTCTTGAGACCCTTATTTCCTTACCTCTCATTCATTTCACTCCTCAGTTAATTGTATAATAATTTATCTCTGACTTCAGATATTTAAAATTTTTCTCATTAAGGAAGAAAGATTTTAGGTTTTAAGATATAAAATTGCTCTGAAAAATCAATTCAAAGTTTTAGAGGCCAAACCCCACAAAAAATGCATATACAACATACTCACAAACAAAATTTATCAGAGGCCTATCTATATATCTTTTCTAACATTAATTATTCCTGAATTAAATATATTAATTACTACTGAATTAAATAATTGTTGCTGAAATTAAACTCCATGAATCCAGGAACTGCAATTGTCTTTTTCTCTGTTATGTCCTTAACAATAAGCATAGTGCCCAGAAGCTAGTTGGCATTTAATAAATAAGTGTTAAATGAATGAATCACTGCCCTAGTCAGCATGGAATTTGATGAGTATTTAAATATACTGTTAATAACCAGGATTGTTTGAAAATGGACTATGCACTATGCTATTGATTTTATATGTGTACTTCCCATGAATTCTGGAATCAGTATTTGTCCTTTATTACCCTGGAGGACATTCAAACCACTCAGTTGAAATAACTACAAGGAAAAACACAGTCATGCTAGTCTGTATATTCCATTCCTATAAACATATGAAAAAGAATGCAATTCATAACCTCTAGAAACATTTCTCAGCACCTTAATTTTCACAGTTCAAACTTTTCTGAAACTTTGACTCACCAATACCTATCCTAATTTCTTAAACTGCCCTCTGCCTATTCTATTTCCTTTCATCTCTTTTACCTTCTCAGTACTTAATGATTTAGATTGGCTTAAGTCTCTTTATCTTGGTAATTTTTTTTTTCTCTTTAAGCCCTTATGGCCCTGCCTTTTTGTACCTGTCATATTGCACCGTACAAAACTCCAGGATTTGTCTGAGAGGGAAGAGCAAGCGGGGAGACACAACATTCTATTTCTGAATCCCAAATAACTATAGGCTTTCTTATTATCATTCTGTAACTTACCAGGAACAAAAACTCCAAGATATAAAGCAGCTTGCCCACAGGCTTATTAAGGGTCTGAACCAAGACTCATCCAGATTCATTTCATTCCCAAAATGTTCTTTAGCACCGAACTTTACTGCATCCTTGAATCTGTATTCATTCATTGAACAATTAGGTTATTAAATATGCAATGTCTGATTTCCTTAAGTACTTTGTTTGACAGTTGATACCTCTGACATTTTACTTTGACACTTCTTGTCTTATTTTTATTAAGAAGATATATCCTCAGTCTTTAAATACATGTTTTGGCTTGTGATTATCTTTCCATTTTTTTTTTTAGAGTAATTTTTGTGAAACCATGGATAAGTCAAAAACTTGTGTTATTTTTGAGGATGAGTGCTGTCATGGAACCAATGCAGCACAGACAGCTCAAAATATAAACAAAGTGTTTGGGAAGGATGTGACTAATTAACATACAGTACATGGATGGTTTGAGAAGTTCCATTCTGGTGATTTTAACCTTGAAAATGAGGCATTTGGGCACCCTGAGACCAAGGTGGATAATGATGAGCTGAAAGCTGTAGTGGAAGTGAATCCATCTCAACCTATGCATGAATTATCAGCAAGGTTTGACGTTACTATTCCAACAATATTGGCTCATTTGAAACAAATGGGCAAGGTAAAGAAGATGGATAGATGGGTTCCACATAAATTAAATGAGCATCAACAGAGACATCATCTTGAAGCTTGACTTTCTTTGTTGTCATGACACAGAGGTGGACCATTTCTACACCATTTTGTTACATGTGATGAAAAATGGATTTTGATAATCACAAGCATTCAGCACAATGGTTGGATGAAGATGAAGTGCTGAAACACTGCCCAAAACCAGATATTCGTCAAGAAAAGCTAATGGTGTCTGTTTGGTGGTCCAACGCTGGTATTACCCACTATATCTTCATGAAACCTGGTCAATCTATTACAGAGGATGTCTACTGCAACCAATTTGATAAAATAATGAGGATGTTTGTGATTAAGCAGCTGAGATTGGTCAATAGAGACAGGCAAATCCTCTTGCAAGAAAATCCTTGACCACATGTCACACAAACAACGCTGCTCAAACTACAGAAGCTGGACTTGGAAACTCTCTGTCATCCACCATATTCACCAGACCTTGCACCAACTGACTACCACTTCTTCCAGGCTTCTTTGGAACAGTTTTTGCAAGGAAAAATATTCAATTCTCAACAAGCTGTGGAAAATACCTTTCATAATTTCATCTCCAGAATTCTTTGCTGCTGGCATAAACAAGCTACCATTAAGATTGCAAGACTGTTAATAGTTCAAGTGCATACTTTGATTAATTGTACTGTCTCTTGTCTGAGATATAATGAACTATACTTTGATTTGAAATAAGACATTTCATTTTTAATGACCTAATGTTATGGTAATTTACTATGTGCCAGGGAACTTGGTAATTGGGATACAGAAATTAACAAAAAATACTATATAAAAATTCTTGCCCTTGAGGATGTGATTTTCAATTGCAAGAATATAGAATAAAAAGTAAAAATAAATGAGTACAAGGTATGAAATGTATAAGGTACTACAAAATATAGAAAAAAATAAGGAGTGATGTAGAGAATGGAAAGTACTGGGGAGGTTAAGATTGTAAATAGATTGGCTAAGGTTATCCATATGAGAAGGTGACAGTTGAGCAATGACTCGAAGGAAGTAAGGGAATGAACCAGACAGAAATTCTGGTAGGATCATTACTGGCAGATGGAATAGCCAATGCAAAGGCACTAAGTTTTCTGGCTGTTTAGGAAACAACCAGAGGCACTATGGCTAGACCAAAATAAGCCAAGAGAAGAGTGAGAGATGGCTAAAATGTTTTATGTATTATGGGTTTTCCTAAATTAATAGCTCATAATTTTATTAAGTCCTCCAAAGAGTTGGTCCAAAATATTAAATTTCACTGCCTTGGGGAAGAGAGTTGTAGATGGTTGGCATGTTAGCTAGGGTTCCTACAAACAGAGTCAATGGGACACACACACACACCTGTGTACATGTGCACACACACACACACATACAAACATAGAAGAGGAGAGAGAGAGAATGAGAGAGAGAGAGAGAGAGAGAGAGAGATTTATTATGAGGAATTGGTTCATGTGATCATGGGCCATAAGAAGTTCCACTATTTACCTACCGTCCACCAGCTGGAGACCAGGAAAGTCTGCATTGTAATTCAGTCTGAGTCAGAAGGCCTGAGAACCAGGAGAACCAATGGTTGAATTCCATTCTAAAAGCAGGAAAAGATGGAATGGAATGTCTCAGCTCAAACTGTGAGTCAGGAAAAAAACGGTGAATTCCTCCTTCCTCTTCCTTTTGTTCCATTCAGTCCTTCAATGGAGTGGATGATGCCCACCCACAGTGGGGAGGCCAATCTACTTTACTAGACCCACTGATTCAAATGTTAATCTTCCAGAAACGCCCTGGCAGACACACTCAGAAATAATGTCTAATCTGGGCAATTTATGGCTCACTCGATTTGAAACAAAAATTTAACCATCTTTGCGGGGTGCTCACGTTATTCACATTAGCTGTTACATTTGGCTGTATTATTCACTCCTTGAAATTCTTTACTCTTACCTCCCATGAGAGTGCATGCTCCTGGATTGCCTCATAGCTCTTGGAATTTGCAAGTGATTTGCATCATGGGCTAAATGAATGGTAAATATCCATTGAAAAAATAAATATGTAGAAAATGAATTCATCAAGTATCTGGAATTTGTGTATTGAGCAACAAAATAGAATATCAATTTTCTTGTGACTGCTATTTAAGAAAGTCAGCCTTTCTATATTCTCAAAGTTCTATCCCTTTCAATAGTTAATTCACCAAAATGGCCTTCCTAAGTTATCAGTTTTGCCCTTGACTTTTACAATAAGATATTTGTAAGAAATATCTACCTGATCACTGTATTTCCCCTTGGAAAATTATAGTCAAATATATTGTTCATTAGGTTATCCATTTCCTGTTACATGAGGATCTATTTGACATTTTTCTTTAAGAACTCAATGAAAGGAAAATATTTGTTTTACAAATTAATGTTCATGTTTTTGTTGTTATTGTTGCTTTGTTAATGAGGACAACTTAAGGCCAACCTCCTTCTTTCCTCCCTGTCTATGAAGTCCAAAGTTATAGTAAAAATTTATTGGAAAGTTGCAATATAGAAGATATTGTGAGGGGTACAAAGATTTATTGAACTTTGATCCTCTTTTCACAAAGCTTGCACAGGGGTTTTAAACTTACGTGTAAACAGTAGTGGCAAGAGAAGCAAAATGCTAATGACTTTACTGAGGTTCAGCAGAGTGATTACTTTCAACAGTGGAGAACTATAGCAATTAACTCTTAGAAGCATGCATCTATAATCTTTTAAAAATCGCTTTAAAGCATGTGTCTATTATCTTTTAAAAATGTTTTTCCCCTTAATTATTTTATTCTGCATGTCAAAGCTAAGTCCTATCTTTTCCAAAGATAGGCAAGGTATATATCATTGCTTATAATAATTATAAATCTTTATAATATTTTACATCATACATCTTGATAATCCCCTACATAATTTTAGAATTGGCTCTAGATTGGATGCAAACAAGAAAAATTTTTGCTATCTAAGAATGGTACATTTTTTTTAAAAGGAGGTTGTGAAGACTTCCTGAAAAGGGCAAAATAACAATCTGTCTTGGATTATACAATTATTCACCTTTCTGAAGCAGAGAAATGAACTAGATAAATTATGGGGTCCATTGTTGCCATAGGTTTCTTTTTTTATGCTATTGATTTTCCGTGTTAGAGTATGAGAAGTACTGCCTACTTCTGAATCTGTATGCATATGGACAAGGTCAAGGTGTGGTGTGGGGGTGCATGTGTGTCTCTGTGTAGCTTTGTGTGTTTCTGTTGGTCCAATACCTATGTGTGAGTAGAAGTAATATTTACATTGACTGGAATCTGGAATTTTATCCAAGATTTATTGGCATATAAGTGAGATTTGAGTTATCAGTGTGAAATAAGTAAAATCAGCAACAAGACAAAAATAATATAAAAACATGCTTTTGAGCATAAGAGACAGCAGTATTAATTAAATATTTTAGAGGCAATAGAAGGAACTATGTGGCTTCTCATGAAGCAGCTGTCTTTAAATCCTGTATCTAAAAGATATGATTTTGGTGATCTTCACGTCTAAGATTCATTTTTTTTGTATATAATAGAGGCAGTATGTGTTTTTCACAAGAGTATAATTTGTTCAATATCTCATTTACTTTTAACATAATTTCATAAAATATAGTCTCTAAGCACCATATTATTTACATGAAACTCTCTTTCTATCATAAAGCAGCTAGATGTTGATGAAATCATAATTACTAGTCAAAGGCTGACTTAGTCGACCTTCAGCATTATGGCATCATCTCTATTTCAGGACAAGCTAATCCAAGTCTCATGTATGAAACTGCTTTTCTGATTACATTTAACAGAATAAAAGAGAAACAGAGTTGCTAACTATTTCTAAGTTGGCTATTGTAGCTAAAGGCTTTTATTAGCCCACAGTTTTCTGTTTGCCAACACTGTGATCAAGGCTCAACTTCCTTTTGAATGATAAAGAAAGCCCTTTAGAATGTCATGATTCCATAAATGTGATAACCACTGTTAAAGAAGCCTTAGCTAGTTAATTTGTCTCATCTCACAGTTTGGGCTGGGGGCAGGGTGGCTGTGTTTAGAAGTCTTTTCAAGTAAGGGTTCCATAACAGTCTTTTTGTCCACACAATAAGCTCTCCATGATGAAAGATGATCTTACATAAAATACATTTATGATCTAAAGAGTACATCCTCATTACATTTTTAGATCTCCATTTCAAAGACATCATGCCTACTTTCCTCTCATGAAGTAAGACCTCTCTAAAGTACATCACAAATGGCCTGTCACGCGCTGGGTCATAAACTGCATATCGGTTGATTAGAGCAAAATAAAAGGCAACATCAGGATTCACTCCCCTGGAAGTTGGTATTCTCACCACCAACTTTTACCCTTACCTGTCTGTGGCATCTCTCTCAGCACCCTCCCGCACGTCTTTTAGATCAATCTGTTACAAAACACCCCTGTAGATGGCTTTATTCTCTTGGTAAGGCTTGTGAATTTGAGTACTTTGTTTCACAAAAGACTGACAAGTTCTGCTTTCACTCAGTCTCTGAACACAGTACTAACCAGCTAAACAAGAATAGTAAAAAGCTGCCAGCTCACAGGCTTTGCATACATTTTATCTGCAAGTTGAAGATCACTTTAAAGAATTTGAGCCTGACAATTTTGATGAAAACTCAGTTTATTTCCTATACTGTTACTCATCAGCTGCAGTTTAGTATTCAAAGTGTACTAGGGTCTAATTAACCTGAACTAGGTCAAAAGAACTAGGTCAAATGAACCTGAACAACAAAATTTCTTTGTAGGTAAAGAAGGTATTATGGAAAATTTCATATCTCAGACATTTGTTGACTTCCTCCAGAACCCAATAGCATCAGACACACCCTTTTACAAACAGCAGCAGTTCCTGTCTCCTCAGAGTCTAGCCACTTTTAAAGAAAAGAACAGAAAAAAGTAAAAGTTAAGTTACTGGGCAAGGACAGGAAATAGAAATGAGAGACATGGGGGTGTGGTTTCAATAAATAATACAGAACATGAACCTATTAATAGCAAAGACATTATTGAGAAAAAATTACCAAAGCTTGAGCACAGAAGCATGAAAGTTAAATACTCATGAAAACACAGCTAATAAATTAAACAAAATGCTGGGAAATATTGATAGCATGACCCACATATAAAAATGCTATAGATTCTGAAAAACATCTGTATGTTCTATATTAAAAGCAAGACAACAGTTTAGAAAAAAATATTTTTCCAACACCCAAAATGTAGATTAAAAGACAGGTATAAATTTGAGTTCTTCTTTCCTAAAATCATATTCTTCATAAATTATGGCAAGTTTGAAGTGTATATATGAGTGTGCATATTTTTCCAGATTACTTACAAGTGATGGGGAAAGGAATGGGGTGGGAGCAGGTGGTTGGCAATATTTTGGGAAAGTAGTTAATTTTGAAGCAGCTGCTGACAATTTTCCTACAGTATTATTCATCGTTTAAAAAAATTAAAATGATTATAATTACCCTGATATGTCACATCATATGTGACTGACAAAAGGATACGATGGTGGAGATGGGGAAAATGTCCATATCCCTGGAGTAGATGCTCATTACTCTCTAAACTCCTGAGCGGCGGGCTTCCATGGGACGATGCCCCAACAGATGAAGCTCAGGTGAGTAATAAAATCGAGCAGAAGGCCTGTAGTGCCAGTGGCCACCTGATCAGAGCTCATTTAGTGATTGTCATCACTTTGTAGCAACCATGCAGTTAATACCCAGTGTATCTGACATCTGCTATGTTAAATTAGCACTTGCAGAATTAACACCTGCTGTCAGCCACCCAGCATGAATGCTGCTTTCTTCAGAATAAAGGGGAAATAAATTATTTCCCTAGAAACTTGTGTAAATTATTTTTTTGTGGATGCAGAATTTCTTGGTAAGATTTGGGGACTGGCAATCAAGATTCTTCATTTTCTGTGGTGTTAAGCTGGTGAGGAACTCCAGTTCTCTTTCTGGCTGTCAGTGAAGAAGTCTCAAAACTGAGCTTAATATCATCCCATGCATCAAACAAGATACCGGAGGTAAAAGTGTTTTCTAAAATATGAAAACCTATGCAGGTGTGAAGTGGTATGTTAATTGCCCACTAATGATAAGAATAAATTTTTTCACTTTAAATTCTCATTGATTATTTATAAAAATCTTTTATCTTATGGTACATTTTCTTGCAGTAGGGTACAGTACTTTATTTATATAGAACTCTATGCCAATATCTATTAACAATATACATGGTATTACATTTGTGTCCCTTTTAAAAACACTATTGTAATTGATATTAAAATTATTTAATTATATGATATGTTCATATGTGCATATACCATGAGCAAACAATTTCTCTAATGTCTGTCTCCTTACACATAAAACAATAATAATAGTATCATTATTATGGCATAATAACAAGTTGAAAACATCTTAGTACAATGCCTGATATTGTAGGATAATCTTTCCCTATCAAGCAGCCAAACAAAATAAATAACATAAAACAAAACAAAAACAAACCTAATATAATCATTATACTACAAAGATTTTTGTGCACCATAGCAAGTAATAAATGTATAAGACTTAAAATGTGCCTTTAATTTGCTTATTTATTTTAATTAAGCAGAAACATTTTTAAAAGTTGTAGAAAATACTACTAAGTGTAAAATGAAGTTTCTGACTTCATAGTGAAAAAAATAGCATTGGGATGGAGTTTTATCATTTTCTATGATTCTAGGACAGTTAAGTAAATATTCTCAAGGAGCAAAATAATAAAGGAGTAGAAGTTAGGGAAGGTTTCATTTTGAGGTACAACGTAGGATAGGTTTTAAGAACCTGGAATTGAAGTAAGAACCCTCTAGCAAGTAACTTAGTCTTTGTGTACCTCAACTTCTTTATGTATCAAATGGGAGATGTAAGAGTATCTGTGACATAAGGTTGATACAAGGATTAAGTTTGGAACAATTCTTAGCACATAGTAAACACCCCAAAGAGGTTCATTATATAGTGGAACAATGAGGAATTTGAGAAAGGCTTTATCAACAACTTTAATCTGGGTTGAGCCTTTGTGAAATCATAATTTCAATCCACAGAGTCAAAGGGGAAAGCTATTCCATGTGGAGGAAATGGTGTGAACATAAGTAGACTTGGAAAGTGCTGACTGTCTGTATATTTGTGATTAATCATAATGGCAGATAAAGCTGGCAGGCAGAACGGGGCTCTGCCCACAGAGCACCCAAAACCCACAATCAGAAGGATGCTTGATATTCTATAGGTGATAGTAGCCACTGAAGGTGTTAGAAAAAAATGCCCCTTGTTTTCAGAGAGATCAGTAACCAAGGAAAAGTTAATATGAAAACTGAATAAGTTTTAAAAAAGAGGGTGTTATGATAAAGAGGGTCAGAGAAACTAGGACAATGATGGCAATTGTCCTTGGCAGGCCTGTCAGGAGAAAAGCTTTCTTAGTAATTATCATTGAGACAATTACATATAATCCCTGCCATCCCTAGAACCCCAAATTTAAACTCATTTGTCTTTTCTTACCTGAGACTCAGGCCATGGATATTAACAGATACTTCTAGAGTGTTGGCTATGTGGAAAATTCTCCATTAGGAACTCATTGGTACTACGGTGTGAAGGTTACCATGATTACATAAAAGTGGAAGAAACAATTTTAGAACTCTGAGTAATCTTCTTAATTGTATCTGCAAAACCCCAATTTAAAAACATTCTGCTTTTAAGTCTATCTGCAAGGATGGAAAGGAACAAGCTTTTGGAATTCAATCAAATACAATCATTTTAAGGCTGAGATCAATAACATTTTTTTATACTAGGCATTGGAAACCTAGAATTTAAAACCAGACTTGGCAAATTTTTTACCTTAAATCTTGAATGGAAAAAAACAGTAAGTAAAAATTAATTGAGCTAATGTTACTAGAAATCATCATCCCTTCAGAAAAACGTCAAAACTTCATGTTCAAATTTGCCTCTATAGTCTATTTAGAGAGAGTACATTATATGAAATGAAGAAGCATGAACAGTACATGTACAGTAAAATAATGCTTATTCAAATCCATCCCTTCCTCTGCCTTCTGGATATAGGTTTTGGTCCCATGGAGAGACAGAACATATATTTTAAAAAATGCAAAAGTGATTTTATTAAACTCTGAGGTATATTGGGGCATAGTCAATATTGTGTTGGGAACCTTGAGTAAGAGTCCACAGCACAGCTTGAGTTTCCTGAGATGGTATTTAATAATTGTTATACCCACAGAAAAATTAGAAGCACCAAAATGGCCTTGTGGAGCACTCCAAATTTATTAGCAGAGAATATGGGAAGCATGCCCTGTGGAATCCCAAAATAATTGCAGTATTTTACAGAGGTCTAAAGTGCTAAAGTCTTAGCAAATGAAAGCACTAAGTCAGTAAATATGAACATAAAATGCCAATATGACCACTCTGCCCACTAAACCCTACAGAGGCTTTCAGTCTTAATTAGGATAAATTCAAAATTCTTACAGTGGCCTACAAAGCCCTTTGTCAATGGGTCTTCTCATCAACTTTCTATTCTTATCTCCTCCTCCCCAGGGCCAGCTTCATGGGCAAGTGACCTGTACAGCCATATATAGTTTGTGTTTGACATAATGCTCTGTTGCCTTCTTAAAATTCTTGATAATTTTATCCCTCAACATGTGATTTGTAAGTGAAATTCAGTGGATAATGGAGCAAGCAAGGAGATTCACACAATAGCACACTGTTCTCATATAGCATTTGCAATGACCCATGAACTCAGAATCTTGGTGAATGCATCTTGGGGAATGTGTGGTGCCTGGATCTTCAGCAAGATTCAAAGAGATAACAAGGTAAGTCGTTTTATCTAGGATTGAATAATCAGCAAGGTGCTGACAACCCTAAGAAGCTACTTCACATTTAAACAAAAACTTACTTTGATAGATAAAAGAAGGCAATGGTGTTCTAAGAAACACAAATCATCAAGGAAACCTATCATATCCTTTCTTCCTCACGTTAACACTCATGTAAACACTATTCTGTTAACCAACCACTTATGCTGAAAGTGATGATATAGAAGACATTGGAAAGCTAGGGAAACCTTTAGTTCCTTTTCTTTTCAATCCACGTTTACTCATCTGTACGCTTAGAGGATTTGGAGAATGCGAGTATCAGCTAGTGAAATAAAAGCAGTTGATTTTGGTTTTGCCCTGTTTCCACTGATAACAAAATACATATGCATGCATTAGTTACAGAATGCAAACTGTGTAAATTTGTGATTCTGCATATGAGTTAAATGCTCTCATAAACTTTTTTACCCCCATAAGACGCTGAAATAAAAAATATATATATATAAAAATGCTCTTACATTTACACTTAAAAGTGCCCTCCCTTGTACAATATATATGTAAACAGTTAAATTAATGCCAATAATTAGAGGTTTAATTTTCCTTTATTTAGGATAATAAAAAGTAAATAAGAACACCATAACAAGTCAAGGGAAAGGCCACTGAAGAAAGGAAAAAGCTTTACATGGCAGTATCCTTAACAGCATTGTTCTCCTCCTTTTGAACAAGGGGCCCTACATTTTGATTTGTCACTCTGCCCCTCAAATTATGTAGCCAGCCCACCTATTCCTCTCCAACTACCTTACTTTTATCCAGGCACATTTGTTCCCTTGTTTTTACTGGAACATGCCTGGGTTTCTTCCATTTCAAGGTCTTTACTATTGCTCTTGTCTCTCCCTGGCATGAGCTTTTCCAGATGTCCATATGGCAGGCTTTTTCACTTCCCTCACACGGTTATTGTTAAAATTTTCCCTATCCACTTTATTATGAGTGTAATCTCACTTAGCAAGAGTACTTCTTGATTTTTTCTCAGAAGTTTGATGGTACTTATCACCTTCTAACTTGCTATGTATTTCATTTAATTAATTTGCTTATTGTTTGCCTGCCCCATAAACATTTGAGAGAATGAATGAATTGCTATCCAGAAATAAAGGTCCAGGGAGTTACAGGATAAAATTTTCATGACTTTTCCCTACAAAAAATATTATTTTAACCAAATGACAAATTTTAGGCCTCTTGTCTATTGAGTAAGTATTAAAAATAAGATTGAACTTGGTGGTCAAATGGAATCTTAGCCTTAGTATAAAATATTAATTCTTTGGCAAGAGAATAGATAAAAATGCTACTTGTGTAATAAAATTTAATCAAAACAAGTAAAATTAAGATTATAGTTTATTTAATTTTGAATTCTCAACCACTATTAAGCCTTTAGTTTAACTTTTTAGTTTTTAGTTTAAATTAGTGAGCAGTAAGCATTCTGAGTGGCGAATGGCAGCTGTTCATTCTAATTTAACAAAGCAAGTGTCAAATATTGTTTACTGGGGCTAACTGCTACTCCTTCTGGAAAACGCCTTACTTTGGGGTTTCTCCTAATTAAAAATATCTAGCCATCACCTGTCAAATTTGTCTCCATGGGACAGTGAAACCTTTAGGGAACATGACTTGAACAATATTTTCAGATAAAGAAAGAAAGGGGAAAAAAAGATTGCCATTAATTATTTAAAGATAATTATTTCTCTTCTGTCAAAATTATGGCTGCATACTATAATTCACTCCTTCTGGAAAGATATTATACAAACTCTGAGATTGGTACAATCTAATAAGTTAATTAAATTTCAAAGATGGTGCATAAAAGAGCCAAAAAAATACAGTTAGATAATAAATTTCACATATTGCATTATTCTGTTTTCTATACAATTTCAAACACCTACACATAGCTTATATGTTCTGAGAATACCCCAAAGAGACATAGAGAGGTCAAGTACGTCACTTAATAATAATTTGTGTGCACTAGTAATAGAGATTTTCCTAATGTTCAAACTACAAGGTAATATTGATTTCCAGGTAACTGACTCATGTACACCGGAGCTTGTAATCACTGCATTGTGATTGCAGTATTTTAAAAATTATATATACCGTGATTTGTGTTACAGCAATAGAGCATAGAACTTTATCTTCATAAAATAAAATTTGGTTAATGAGACTATTTTTACCTACAATGTTATGACAAAGTTAATGAGGTTTTACATTTGTTTTTAGTGCTGAGGAATGTTATAATGGGCAAGTGGGCATGAATAAAGATTTAATATGAATAAAGATTTTTCAATTTTTGTTTAGTCAACTCTTTGTATATTCTTTTCAAAATATGCAGCTGTATTATGATATACTTGCTTAAATATATAAACCCAATTGTTGAGTTCTAGGGGTGGGGAAACTCTGGCCTCGAGCCCACATGTGGCCTTCTGGATCCTTGAGTGTGGCCTTTTGACTAAATCCAAATTTCACAGAATAAATCGTTTTAATAGAGGGATTTGTTCTGTGAAGTTTAGATTTGGTTGAGGGGCCGCACTTGGGGATCTGGAGGGCCACAAGTGGCCTTGAGGCCGCAGGTACCCCACCAAAGGGCAAAATATTGATATTTCACATAAATTTGTTTTTTTATTTGTTGTTAGTGTAGAAGTGATAGCTACCTGTAATAGTATGTGTAAGGGAAATAAACTGAATGAATGTGTTCTAAACTAAATTGGCTAAATTTAGTAGAAATATTTCGTTTTAAATCAATGGAGATTTATTTGAACCATGACACTATGTTTAACCACCTCACTCTCTATTTTTCCATGATCTCATAAATTTGATACTTAGCTTTTCTTGTTATAAAGTTATGGTAGCATAAATCACACACACACTCACACATTCAAATATCACTATTACATTAAAGCTAAGCTGTTAGAAAACATGATTATATACCCTTAGCAACAAGTATAAATCTTCTCATAGTAGGTTATTTAAGGTATTTGAATTTGATTCTGAATTTATTCAAACACTTTTTAGAAATTAATAAAGACATTCTTTTTCCCCCCGAATTCTACCAACCCCAAAAAGGGAAATTTAATAATGAGATAGGACCAACTAATTGGTTCTATAAATAAATTAAACATAATCAATTTGATTCTATAAATAAACTAAACATAATCAAAAAATTTAAGTTTCAAGGTATTAAAGCAGATTATTATTTTAGTTGAATGTTTAAGTCTGCATTACATTTTATTATCTGGATTTTATGTTGTTGGGTAGAAACTTGGCCTATTATGGACAATATTATTTTCATATTACAGAAATTAATTTTTTCAATGGCCCCTCTGATTTCTGGGAAGTGATGTTTTGATTTCAAATTGACAGTAAAACTCATTACTCACAGTAGGCTCCACCCAGCTCAACTTTACTTTGAATTAAAAAAGCATACAGATAAGAAAACAACAACATATGTACATCAATAACTTCCAGGCACATCTTCTGGTTGTCTTTGTCATTCTGACCTTGGAACACGTCACAAGAGAAGAGGCTGACTAGGGGTGCACCAGCTCACAATGCAGCCACCAATGTTGAGTTTCTTAGTGTCACCACTAGTTGGTCATGCAGCTTCTGAGGAGGATGTGCTAGCTCCCATTCTCTGGAGCACCTGTATCTTTTTCCTACAAGTCATTCATTACGTAATGAATAATATCAGCAGTGAGGTATAGGTGCTTGGTCCTCCACATAATCTTTGGGGAGATTTTCATTCATCTTGGGTCTGGAGAATTCCTAATAATTCTGAGAGTTAATGTTACAAGAGAAATTGACAACAAGTTATATCCATAGGTGTCCCTGAAACCACACAAAGATCACAGAACCTGCTGTTAACCCTGTTTATATTTAAGTGGCATGAGAAGTAGCACTATAGTGTCCAGTACATTTGAAAGAATTAAAGTAGGTTAATTGTTCCTTTACATTCCAAAGTGAGCTTTAAAAGATCCCAGAGTTTGAGGAAGTAAAGCTTTCATTTGTTTTCTCTAAAATTAAAGTGTTAAAACTAAAATTTAAAGAAATGTTACTGCCTTTATTATTATGTAGTTGTACAATGTGAAAAGATTATTTATTGTACTGAATAATTTGATTTTTGAAAGTATGTAATAATACTGTGTGAAGTTGAATATCATGGGCCTTTATAATAACACATTAAAATATGGACATAAGGGAAATATAAAAAAAGAAAGAGATATAAGTCATATTGTACATTTACTCTCAATGAGATTACATCTAACTTGTCGATTGACAGGACCATTTTTATAAAGAGTTTCAACAAAAGAGAACTAAATCCTTATATATAAATTTCAGAGAACAATAAGAAGTTTCGTTTTAGCAGACCTACATCTAGTTTAGTCCACTGTTAATTAAAATCAATAAGTACCTTCAGTTGTAAATCAAGAAAAACTTCTTCTATTGTTATAATCGCAGAGAGTAAACTGTAAGTATAAATAAAGTTATCAGATTACCCATGCTATTGATTAGAATATGCTATCATTAGGTAAATAAATATTCAGTCTTTTGGATTTGTGAAACAACAACTATGAAACCACATATATATAACTGATTCTTAAAAAAGAGGAAATCAGAAATCACCAAATTCATAATTTTTAAAAGATTACCTAGACTATCTGGGGTTATTATTTTTCATTGTGTTGTTCGTAGCATTACCTAACAGTGAAATATCTAAACTTTATATATGTGGATGTTTTGGAAAGAATAAATAATCACTCGAGTGAATTGTGCATCAATCCAAATGCAATTATGACAGCCGATTAAACAGGATCCTTCTTCTTATAACAATCTAAAAAAAGTCTTACTAGTAACAAAAC
This sequence comes from Lemur catta, assembly GCF_020740605.2. Taxonomy (NCBI): domain Eukaryota; kingdom Metazoa; phylum Chordata; class Mammalia; order Primates; family Lemuridae; genus Lemur; species Lemur catta. The sequence goes on along the minus strand of NC_059139.1, from coordinate 72,303,413 downwards.
TGCATTTACTTTTCATAAAGTTATTTAATTTCAACAAATTTGGAATGATTTAATAAGTAATTTTAGGAAATTCTGTATTAAAAATCACTTTGAGATCCAATAATCTATTAAATAAATCAATTAATAACTATGTACTATTTTTTCTAGTAAAAGCACAAAGCACATGTGTATCATGAAAGTAGTTCAATACTGAAATTTGTAAAGGTATAATTTTAGCTGATTTTATCTTCTTCCCGACAATAATGGTCCAGTTATTTTTAGTCATTTAAATGTTAGAACTACTCACTTGAATCAGCTGATTATAATAAGATTGAGTACTTCATGTTTGACATTAAATAGCCAATCCATTTTATTATAAAGATCCTGCCTTAGGTTCCCTTATAGCTATTAAAATTTAACTTATCTTGTAATTTAGGCAATGAAGGATCTGTTTAATCAGTTGTAATAATTTTAAGTGACTGTGTTTGACAAGCAGTCCTTTTCTGCTTTCAATTAGTCCCTGTTGTAGATAGCCAGATCTGATAATTCAAAAAGTGTTTTTTTAACCTGAATTATCTGGTTTGGTTTACTACCTTGGCCAAGGTAATTGAAAAGTTGCCAAATATCCACTTCATGCTGTGCTATGCAGACAGAGCAATAACATGTTTGATATACCAAATGGTTTGATGGATAAACATGATGAAAATAGGACACTTTATTGCCATATTTATCTTCCAACCCTCAAACAAAACATGGCCTCCCAAATCTGGTATCCCATTTTGGTTATCAATGCGATTGTTGTCATTGCCAAAACCAAATTCATGAGTTGATAATTTACAATGATAATTCCAGGCAAACAATTTATAAATTATATAAAAGAATAATAAATAAAGATTAACACCTTTAAAAATGTATACCTTACCATTTAGAATTAATTTATTAATATTTGTTTAGCTGAACATATTTCCTTCTTGAAAGCCTCAAATTTGGATGTTAAATAATTCTTCCAGATTATTCATATGTTTCTAGAAATGATGTTATTTTTATCGCTTAAGTTTCAACTGGTAGTCAAATACTATTCACTGTTCAGTAATTTAAAAAAAATGAATTTTACACAATAATTTTATTTTGCCTTTTTCTTGATGAGGCTTTCTGGATAACTTACAGTTGCCTTTGCTTCTATTATTATTTTTTTTATGAAGCTTCTTGATACCCAATATAATTCTATTGACATTTAGATACATTTATTAGTTTTGTTTGTTTGGTTAAAGGGTATATCACAATAACAAATTGTTGAAAAATATGGGATCAAACTTGTTGAGATGATAGATTTTATGATTTTACATTTAGTTTTGTTTCTATAAAATGAATACTCTATATCTAAATTTTGTCATTTCTTTATTTTCTTAAATAAAATAAAAACAACTTGGCACTCCTACAAAGGTGGCTAAAAATTAAATCTCAGAAATGTTAAAAGTGTTCTCTTTGCATTGGATGAGACTATATGGGAATCTGGGGAAGGATAGAGCCTAGAAAACAGAGTAAAATAATTATCTTGAACCTTCCATTCATAATGACTGCTGACTATTCAAGTGCTCCTTGACCTTCCACTGTACAATCTAGGCTAATTCCCAAATCAATGACAATTCCCTTTTGCTTTGCCATAAAGGTGATTCAGCAGGCCACCCCCAGCCTTTAGATTTGTTCATTGAAATGTACAATACACTGTTGTTAAATATAGTCACCCTAGTTTGCTGTCAAACAATATAACTTATTCTATCTATCTCACTGTATGTTTGTACCCATTAATTAATTAATTTTTTAATCTCCTGCAGGGGATACATTTCAAGTTCTTGGAATAGTACTCTTAAAGCCCTTTGTATTCGACTTCAGGTGAGATGATGGTTCCCTGGCTGAGAGAGGGGAATAAGGAGAAGTGGAATTCACAACCCATCAGTAGCCAACACAATTCTCTACAACTAAACATATTTGAATCAAATTTCTACTATACTTCTCTTTTTAATGGGAATCAATCACCTACCTGGATCTTGGCCTTATTTTGACATTTTTCTATGGTGGATTGTCTTACATCTCATTTGGTGTTTGCTGCTAACTATCTGAGCTGAAACTTTCACATGAATATTCTGTGCTTCATTTTCTTCTTCTGTAAAATTAGGAATATAAGTTTTAAACATCCAACCTGAAAAACAACATCTTAGTGTTATTGTGATAATTAAATGAGTTAATTCATGCTTAGAAGTAGTACTGGCAAATGACAAGGGAGAGATTTTTTAAAAGTTAAATTTTTTTCATCCAAAGTAATGAAAAATGCCCATAATGATAAACAAAGGGTGAAGAGCCTGGGAGGGGACATTGGACATAGCATGGGTGAAGGCATTTGGTCTGAATGATAAATCAGAAATTCTATATTTCCTTTCCATCTTTTCAATTCTGTTCAATACAGATACAGATACTAAACTCTACTTTTTTCTTGTTTTATCTTAATTTTAATTAATATTTGTACATATTTATGGGGTATATATGATATACAGTTACAGGCATAGAATATGTAATGATAAAGTCATAGTATTTTGGGTATCCATCACCTCAAGCATTTATCATTTCTATGTGTTGGGAGCATTTTAAGTCTTCTCTTCTAACTATTTTGAAATGTACAATACACTGTTGTTAAATATGTTCACCCTACTTTGCTATCAAACAATATAATTTATTCCATCTATCTCACTGTATGTTTGTATTCATTAATAAACCTCTCTCATCATCCCTTTCCCCCGACACATACCCTTAATAGTCTCTGGTATCTATCATTTTACTTTCTATGATACTTTCATGAGCTCAACTTTTTTAGATCCCACATATGAGTGAGAACATGCAATATTTGTCTTTCTGTGTCTGGCTTATTTCACTTAACATAATGACCTCTACTTCCATCTATGTTTCTGTGAATGACACGATTTTATTCTTTTTCATGGCTAAATAGTGCTCTATTGTGTATATATCTCACATTTTTTATCCATTTGTCCATTGATACACATATAAGTTGATTCCATATCTTTGCATTTGTGAACAGTGCTGCAGTAAACATGGGGGTGCAGGAATCACTTTGACACACTGATTCCCTTTCCTTTGGATGAATACCAAGTAGTGAGATTGCTAGATCATATGGTAGTTCTATTTTTAATTCTTTAAAAAATCTCCATACTGTTTTCTATAGCAGCTGTACTAATTTATATTTCCACCAATAATATATAAGAGTTTCCTTTACTATGCATCCTAACCAGAATCAGTTATTTTTTTTGTCTTTTTATTAATAGCCATTCTAACTGGGGTAAGATGATCTATAATTGTCATTTTGATTTGTTTTTTCCTGATAATTAGTGATGTTAAGAATTTTTGCATATATCTGTTGGCCATTTATATATTTTTTTGATAAATGTCTATTCATGTCCTTTGCCCACTTTTTAATGAAATTATTTGTTTTGTTGCTGTTGAGTTGTTTGAGTTCCTTCTATATTCTGGATATTAGTCCCTTGTTGAGTAAATAGTTTGCAAATATTTTCTCCCTATAAACAGGTTGTCTTTTTACTCTGTTAACTGTTTCCTTTGCTTTGTAGAAGATTTTTAGTTTAATATAGTCCCATTTGGCTAGTTTTATTTTTATTACCTATACTTTTGAGGTTGTAGTTCTAAAACCTTTGCCTAGACCAATGTCCTAAAGTGTTTCCATTCTATGTTTTTTTCTAGTAGTTTTATAGTTTGGAGTCTTATATTTAAGTCTTTAATCCATTTTGAGTCAATTTTTATATATGCTGTGAGATAGGGGTCCAGTTTCATTCTTCTGCATATGGCTATCCAATTAATCCAGCTTCATTTATTAAAGAGGCTTTTCCCTGGTGTATATTTTTGGACATCTTTGTTGAAAATCAGTTTGCTATAAATACATGTATTTATTTCTGGGTTCATTATTCTGTTCTGTTGGTCTATGTGCCTGTCTTTATCCCAGTATCACACTGTTTGAGTTACTATGGCCCTGTAACATATTTTGAAGTCAGGTAGTGTGATGCCTCCAGCTTTATTCTTTTTCCTCAGGATTGCTTTGCTGTTCCAGTTCTTTTTTGGTTCCATAGGAATTTTAGAATTATTTGTTCTAATCCTGTGACAAATTACATTGGTATTTTGATACGGATTGTGTTGAATCTGTGGATTGCTTTGGGTGGTATGGGCATTTTAATAATACTAAGTGTTCTGATTCATGAGAATGGGCTGCCTTTCCATTCGTATGTATCCTCATCAATTTCTTTCATCAGTGTTTTGTAATTTTCCTTGCAGAAATCTTTAACCTCCTTGGTTAAATTTATTCTTAGGTATTCTGTTTTTTTATAGCTAATATAAATGGAATTTCCCTCTTAATTTTTTTCTCAGCTAATTTTTTATTGGTGTATAAAAACACCACTAAATTTTGTATGTTGATTTTGTGTCCTGTAAGTTTACTGGATTTCTCTATCAGACCCAAAAGTTTTTTGGCAGAATCTTTATGTTTTTCTAGATATAAAATCATGACATTTGCAAAGAGGAAATTTTACTTCCTCTTTTCCTATTTGTATGTCTTTTATTTCTTCTCTTGCCTGATTGCTCTGGCTAGGACATTCAGTACTAAGTTGAAAAGCAGTGGTGAAATTAGACTTCCTTGTCTTCTTAGAGAATAGGCTTTCACCTTTTCCCTATTCAATATGATGTTAATTGTGAGTTAGTCATAAGTGGCCTTTATTATGATGGAATATGTTCTTTGTATATCTAGTTTGTTATGAGTTTTTATGGTGAAGTGATGTTGAATTTTATCAAATGCTTTTTATTCATCTATTGAGAAAATCATATGGCTTTTCTTCATAGATTTTGGTCATTTCTTTTTGTTTTTTTCCTTATTTTTGTCTTACTTGGTTATTTCAAAAGATCTGCCTTCAAGTTTTGAAATTATTTTTTCTGCTTGATCTAGTCTATTGTTGAAGATTTTGAATGTATTTTTTATTTCATTAAATGAATTCTTCAGTTCCAGGATTTCTGTTTGGTTCTTTTTTTATATCTATTTCTTTGGTAAATTTCTGTTTCATATTCTGAGTTTTTTATCTGATTTTTTTTTTGTATTTTTTTAATCTATATTCTCTTGTATCTTACTGAGCTTCGTTAATATCATTATTTTAAATTCTTTTTCTAGAATTTCATAAATTTATTTTTCACTAGAATCTATTGGAGAATTATTGTGGTCCTTTGTAAGTGTCCTCTTTCCTTGCTTTTGCATGTTTTCTGTGTCCTTACGTTGATATCTGTACATCTGGTGTAACAGTCATTTCTATTCCTTTGGATTTGTTTTTGTAGGGGAGGTCTTTTCTCTGAAGATGTATTTATGGTGTTGGTTGAATAAGGCACTTTGGCTTTGATTTTTGGTGCATGCTGTAGTGCAGTGTCTGTATAATTTTTTTGGCTGTAAACACCATCAGTAGTGTCTATAATTTCCTCAGTAGCTTAGGGTGTGGTTATCAGTGGAGGCTGTGGTGAAGTTTTGTGGGGGCTAGGGACACCAGTTGGACCAGACCTTGGGCCCCAGTGGTGACAGCAGTAGGCTGAGCATACCTGTTTTGGGCACTAACATGGTGTGTGCTGGCACCAGTGATAGCATCCCCAGATGGGCTGATTTTTGCACCTGTAGGCATCTTACTCCAGTGCCAGCAATGCCAACAATGGGCTGGGCAGATCTTTGGGCCCCTGGACAGTGGATGTGGCATGGGTGATAGCAGTAGTTGTGGTGTGACAAAGTGGTCCATACTGGTACTGGTCGTGGTTATGAAGGGCAGGGCAGGTCAGTCCACAGGTCTGCAGTTGGCCTAAGCAAATTGGTTCCAGTTGTGGTGGTAATGGCAGTATAGGTGGGCCCAATCTCAGGCCCCCAGGAGGAGTGCCCAGGTGCCAGTGGTGTCCCCGGGTGGTCTCTTGACCCCTGAACAGCATGCTTGGGTAGTGGGGGAACAAAGCCAGGCCAATAAAGTCTGTCCTAAGTCCTCCAGGTGACACTTGCAGGCACTGGCTGTGGAAAAGAAGAGTGGGATAATTCCCAGGCCCCCAATGAAATGATTAGTTGGGGGCCACTGCATTGTGGCCCTGATGTGGGGAAGGCCAGTGTAGTTTGCCTTGGCAGCAGCCATAAACAGGCAGCTGGGGAGCATGCATACAAATGCTTGCATACAAATTGGGGGCTGCAAATGCAGAAGCCTGTCCTCAGGGCACTTGAAAATGCACAGCAGTACTGCTACTGGCGGTGGTGAGGTCATAGCCAGTGGCTCACACTTCAGCCTGTGTGCTGGCAGCCAGCAGGGATAGCAGCTATGGGTGGGGGGTGTCCATCTTTAGGGAATGTAGTAATGTGGTGGCTCTACTGCTGGAGGTGGCTCATGCTTTGCTCCTTGTGGCTGCAGCCAATAGTGGCAGTGACTGCAGGCAGGGGATGTCAGTGGGACTCCAGGGATGTGGAGATGCAGGGCTATCGACCCCTCAGGGCAGGAAACAGTCTAGTAGGGGCTGGGCTCTCAGTATGATTTTGTGCTATAGTTGCTTAGGACTCAGGGGATATGTGGGACCCAGTGAGAGCTTGCTCTCTGGAGCAGTGCCATCGCAGTCTCCAGGCAGCTTCCTATGTTAGTTTCTGGGCCTGTGAGGATTGAGGGACTCTCCTGTGGCTAGGACTGCAAGAGTCTATGATGGGAATGTGGATTGCTGGGGGTTTCTCATTCACACTTTCCCAGTACTGGGAGCTTCTCAGGGCTCCTTGCCACTCTCAGCTGAGCAGCCTGCCTCACTTTCTTCTCCTTCCCTGCCTTAGAAGTTTCCTGTCATTTCTTTGTTGAATTCTATTATTCTCTTTTAGATAATCAATTCAAAGTATGATTATCTACTTGCTATTTTTTGGTTCTTTGTGGAGGAGGTGAGTGCCAGATGCCTTTCGTCAGCCATCCTGTGGGCCTTCTATATTTTGACATATTTTTAATCTTATGTTAATTTGTGACTTTGCTTTCATTAAAAAAACACTTTGATTCATGTCTGTGATTTGTTTTAATGTTGTAGAATAGAGAATCTTAGCATTTGATCTCTTTTATCTGACACACTCTAATTAATTAGGATCCACTTATCTTATTATTTCAGATAAAGACATTTATTTGAATAAAGGTGATATAGCAGGCATTGCTAGTTGCCTACATGGTCTATTATAATATTGTTCAAAATAATTGTTGCTTGCCTTCTGTGCAATTATACTCCCCTGTGCCATGGCATGAGGCTAGTGTTGGACAAAGACGTATGAGCAAAAGTGATGGGTCCCACTCAAGTATTACGATGCTTATATACCAATATAATGGCATACTAGTAATAATTTTTAGCATGTACTTTTGATTAACTTTTTATAGACACATACACACATGTAACATCACATAGAATATATAATAAATTGTGTTTTCTAAGACAGACTAATAATTTCTTGGTTCAAATAAAGAAATCAAGCCAGTTTATAAAATATGGTTTTATACACAGTCTTTATTTATTTATTTATTTTTTTCTTTTGTTTTTGAGACAGAGTCTCACTCTGTTGCCCAGGCTAGAGTGCCGTGGCATCAGCCTAGTTCACAGCAACCTCAAACTCCTGGGCTCAAGCAATCCCCCTGCCTCAGCCTACCGAGTAGCTGGGACTACAGGCATGTGCCACCATGCCCAGCTAATTTTTCCATATATATTTTTAGCTGTCCATATAATTTCTTTCTAGTTTTAGTAGAGATGGGGTCTCACTCTTGCTCAGGCTGGTCTCGAACTCCTGAGCTCAGACAACTGCCTGCCTTGGCCTCCCAGAGTGCTAGGATTACAGGCGTGAGCCACGGCACCCAGCCATACACAGTCTTATGAAATTAAATTATGAACACAGAAAATAAAATAGACCAAATAAAATATCAGAAACTATCAAACTAAAGAAAATAAATATTACTATAGAGTACATTTAAATATGTTCTCTATTGAATGAACAGGAATAACTTCAAATTCAACAGATAATTCTTAAAGTAGAGCTGAAAAAGGAATTTACATTTGCAAAATATCTTATTGATTACTTTCATTAGTCTTATGTGTAAATGAGACAGCCCCAATGGAAGGCTCTCTGAAAACCACTGACTCACACGAAAAAAGTTAAAATGGCCAGGGTTTTTAATTTTCTATTTTAATGGGACAATAGAGGAGAAATATAAAATAAAATCATTACACTGACCTATTTATTAAACAAAAGAAGAAGGTAGATGAGTTGTATACTTATGATTAGGATGTAGAAAATTATAAGAGAAACTTGATTCTAATCTAATACAGACCAAGGCAGATATGCCACAAATAATAGCTACTATAAACCTGTAAGGAAGCTAACGATAAAACAAACAAACAAACAAACAATCAAACAGACAAAGAAATCCTGAGGAAGGTTTAGAGAGTAATTTTTCCTCCTAAAACAGAGGAAGCCTACAATTCCTTTCAATCCTGTAGGAATAATAGGAGGAAGTTGAATTCATAATACATACGTCTCTGAAAGATATGTCTCATGAGATTACTGAGTAATTTTTATGTAGGCTGTCAAATCAACTATGGGATTACAATGAACTCTTCTTCGACAATCACATCTTGAAGAGAACCAAACTACAGATGTAGGTTCAAGAACAAAGTAAGATTTTATGTAGTAGGAAATTAGGAAAATAAGAGTAGATACAGATAAGGAGAAACCATCCAAACCATGAATGCTTGGGCTGGCTTGATTAAAAAATCCCAAGTCATAGAGCAAATCTGCAGCTACATGTCCATGTTTCCTATGGACCATCCCTGAGTGAATGGTGATGGCAGATGGTGTGCCAACATAGAAGACAGGCAGGAGAGGAGAAAAATGTCATCTCTGAGGTATATGAGGTCATGTGGAACACTGAAGCCTGAGCACAAGTTAGGAGAACTAAGGAATATTTTTTAAAGGCAATTCCGATTTTTGCTGGTAGGCAATTATCCATGAGTCTCTTGCATTTCTGCATGACTTGTCATCAAGACATCGAGACATGACAGCCATTGTTTTAAATTACTTTTGTCAAGACTGTTTCATTAAAAAAAACCAAAAACTTGAAAGGTAGATAAAGCTGTCTGCCTCTATGTAAAAGGGCCAATATTTTGCTACCCTGTATAATAAAGATAAGATCTTCCATTGGGGCAAAGTCATATAAGTTTCATTGAAGCCCTTTATAAAGGTTAGGATTTCCCAAACTCAGGTTCCTCAGTTGTGATGAATACCTGTTATGTGTGTAGCATCCTTCTGGATCCACCTCTACCTCATTGCCATGGTACTTGGCAGAGAAGGAGATCCTATATGAACATGAAGTTTATGATGCCTGCTGTCTTGTGAGTAATAAAATATTTTGTTTCTGACTTAGAAGTCTCCTAATTTCTTCCAGTATCCATGGTATTGTGAAGAGCTAATTGACAGTTCTTGATAATTTTCACAAAGTGAAATGGATTAGCTAATAAAGGCTAGCGACAATAAATAAGTAAATAAATAAATGAACAAACAGGGATGAAAGAGATCTCACAATGTGCAGAAAGACCAAGGCAGAACTGGAGAGAAAAGAGAACTACACAATGACCACAGATATGGCAGGAATACTGAAATCCCCAAAGAGATCTCTGTCATTGCTCAGATTCCAAGCCCTGCTGAAGGAAAATGTCTGGTCCCACAGTCAAAATGTTTGAAAGCACTGACGTACCCAGTCAAACAAGAAGTGCAACAAAATCCAGATACAGCCGAATTAAATAATAGAGCTCCCAAAACTACCTGCTCCCCACAATAACGGACATGCTCTTCTAAGAAATAAATATTATTAACTTAATTAAGTCACAAGGCCAAGACAAGAAACAGTTAATGTAAAAAAAGACTGAGAGATAAGAATGTCAAAAAGATACTTTAAAATAACATTGATAAATATAGTAATGTGTGTAAGGCAAAATATGCACAATATTCATGAGCAGATAGAGGATGTAGTAAAGGGAGGGAAGTAGAAAAAATCCACACAATGAAAAAGAGAAAATAAAAATAAATTATAAAATTTTATTATTTTATAAATTATAAGATATGAGATGAAGAATTTTTTTTAAGGATTTACCAGTAGATTCACACATTAGAGGAAATATCTGTGCATGTGAACATAAGGTCAACAAAAATGATCAGAATGAAATGTCAATAAAAATGTGAAAAATAAAAAATGTGTATTTGAGATATATGGTCAATAACAAATGATATAACATGTGCAACTAAGTACCCAAACAATAGGAGAGACAGAATGAGAAGATGTCTTTGAAGATATAATGGAAGGAAATTTCCCAACACTGGACACATCTCCACAGAAACAAACAATCGTGCAAATAAACAAAAAAATCTCAACTAACACACACAGCATAAATACAAAGAAAGCCATACCTAGGCACACCAAATTACATTGCAGGAAGCCAAAATGAAGAGACAAAAAATTAAATATCGACCAGAGAAAAAGACATGAGATATATATAAAACAGTAACAATATAAACGTCAAGCATCTTATTCATCAGAAAATATGGAGGGAAGAAAGCGAAAGACTATTATCTTTAAGTTGCCGAAAAATTTAAAAAACAAAACAAAACTATCAAGCTGGAATTCTATATCAAGAGAAAATATCTTCAAAAGTGAATTTTAAATAAATATATTCTCGGAGAGCGAATTGAGAAAATTTTAAGAAAGGCTAAAAATCATTTTCAAGTTGAAGAGAAACAATAGCACATGAAGATTTGATTCAACAGGTAAGAATAAAAATCACTAGACAAAATGTTAATACTATTGTTATTTTTTTAATTTCACAAAGTGTAATTGTTTTAAGCAAAATAAATAACAATATTGTGAGTTTTACAGCATACATAAAAATACCAGAAAGAGTAAGAAGGGATAGATGGAATGATGCAGTTTATAAGCTGCATATGTTGTTCATAAAGTAGTATAATTTTGTTTGATAGTAAACCATGACAAGTTAAAAATTCATATTGTAATCACTAGAACAAACACCAAAAAGAAAAAAAAAATAACATGGGGTAATTCTAAAGAGTTTTAGAAATAAATTATTATATACACTAGAAAGATGCAGGAGAAAAAGAGAAAAACAATCAAATAACAACCAAAACCCAAAAGCAAACAATGAGTAAAAGAGAAAATAAGTAAAAACATGATAGATTTAAACCATCTTGATCAATCTTTATACTGATACATAAAGTAAATTGACATAACACTCCACTAAAAACAAATATAAGATTAGATAAAGTAACAAAACCACACTATATGCCATATATAAAAAACTCATTTTAAATATAAAGACATAAGTGGAAATTTAAAGTGAAGGGTGGAAATAGATATATAATGCAAACACAAAAATGAGTTTGCTGATGTGGCTACATTAATATCAGAAAAGTAGAGAGAGGAAAAACTGTTATTAGATAAAGGACAATTCTCAGTAATAAAAGTCAACTCATCAAGAAGACTAAGTGTATATCCAAAACTTATATACACATAGTAAAAGAATTTTGAAATATAAAAACAAAAAGGTGTCACTGCAAAGAAAAATGGGTAAATTCACAAGTGTAATTGGATATATTAACAATATGTTAGAAAATTCAACTATTGACCATGAAGTAGAGAACACAAAAAACAATGCACAATTATATATTCAAGATCACAGTAGGAGAGAATAGTCCTTCAATCTAGAATAAGAAAAATTAATAATTAATGTTTAACACCAAGACATGTTCTGAAAAATTATTGAAATTTGAGCATTATAAAGGAATTTTTCTGGCATTTATTGGGAGGATAAATTATTAGTCTCAGATGATATTTCAACAATATGCAATATTCGATTACCATGAAATAGTGACTAAAGACATCTCATGAAAGAGAACATATATGAATTAAGAATGTTAATGCCAAGTTGTCGTTTCAGTATTATAAGGTGTTTCAAAATTGTGAACTCAGCAAATATAGAAATCATAAGCCTATTTTGAAAATTAAATAATAAGCTTGAATAGATTCAGCCAACTAAGATACAAATTAAAAGAAAAATACAGCAGTGGGAAAAATTTGGGATGGGGGAATGTTCTTAAACATTGAATCCATTTATAGAATCAGAAAGGACACAAATGGTATAAATTTTGGAAGTTTATGTAAGGATTATAGCAATATGAACATAACTAATGCATTGAGACAAAGATCCCAGAAAATATAATAAAAATCTTGAGATAGAGGAGAAGTGGGGTAACCAAAAAGGATAGATACCTGTGTTATCTTCTCTAAGTCTCACAGTGGGGCATTGATACCCCACTGGGTCATTGCCCCACTGATGTTTCGGTCATTTGAAATGTACTAGGAAATTGACATTTAGAGGTATAATTGAAGATTTTATGGTAACTGATAAAGAACTAAAACATATATTTGTAGATATAGTAGGATAAAAATACTGGGGTCCAGACCAAGTACTTAATGATACACTACAGTAAAGATATGTTTTAATAACTAAAATAGGAAAACACATTTAATATAAACATTTTCTCTCAACAACTTTAAATTACATAAACTAACCTATTAAAAGTATTTTCTTAGGAATATCATCAAAAAACCAAAACCTAACTCTATGCCCTTAAGAAGGGACACATCTGAAACATATGTCTGGGATATTTAGTTTCAAACTATTAATAAAAAATGAAAAAAAAATCAAACTATAGACCTTACAGGATGAAAATCAAAATCAGACTAATTGACTTCCAGAGAAAAGATACTTTATATTGAATAAGAGTACTATCTAGAAGATGTTAATGATGTCATATAAAATTATAAAAACAAAACAAAACACATAACTTCAAATTTGGAAAACAGGCTTCCAGAAATACATTGGAAAATATATATAAATGCAATGTGTCAAAAATAGTTATTTACTTCTGTTAGCTACAAGTAGATGAAATGAATTTTTAATTTATACTAATGAATTTGAGTAGCTATAATTATGTGATCTGAATACTATAATCACATACATACCTATCTATATACAAACTCTATACTCTTTTAAGAGAATATACTGTTAATAGATCACACATTCAATATAAGGCTAATAACAATATTATACAATTACTAAAATCTCAATAATTACATAAAATAGAAATATCTATAACACATTCTCAAATTGTAATGCAAACTAATTATCAATAGGATAAAATAAATAAAAATAAAGCTTAAGTCAAACATTTTAAAAAATGAAAAAATTGAATTAAATACTTTTGGGTGAAAAGGAAATAAAAATTGTCATTATGAAATATGTAAGTAATACTAAGATGTGAACACTACAGAGCTAAACTTTGGTATGACTAACACAGTTTCCAAAGAATAAAAATAATCAAGCCTTCAACTGAAGAAGGTAGTAAAAAAAAAAAAAAAATCCCCAAATTATCCTTTGCAGAGCAAAAGAAAAAATAATAAATGCCAAAAATGCAATGATAAAAATAATTGGCTAAACTAAGCTATAAAGAAGTTGGAATGGTACATTAACTACAGATACAGAGTTGTTACTACAGTTGTAAGAGAGTGGTTATCAAATTTCTTTAAAAAAAAAACTAAATAAACAAAACAAGGAGTTGGAAATGACAAAAAAAAATTCTAAATAAATATATTGTAAATTACCAATACCATGCTATAACAATAAGCTTGGAAAACATTAAATAATTGAGTAAAAACCATTTTCCTCTCTCATTTTGAAAAGTTTCTATGCATGTCTTTTGGCCACTTTTTAATGTGGTCATTTTTTTTTTTTTTTGCTGATTTGCTTGAATTCTTTGTAGATTCTAGATATTAGCCATTTATCACATGTATGATTGGTGAATATTTTCTCACATTCTGTAGGTTGTCTAGTTGCTCTGTTATCTCCTTTGCCATGTAGAGCTTTTTCATTTAATGAAGTTACATTTATTTGTTTTTATTGTTGCTGTAATTGCCTTTAGGGTCTTAGTCATAAACTCTTTGCCTAGGCTGATATCTAGATTTTTTCCTACATTTTCTTCTAGAATTCTTATGGCTTCATGCCTTACTTTTATGTCTTTTATCCATCTTGAATTAATTTTTGTGATTGGTGAGAGATAAGGGTCCTGTTTGACTCTTCTGTATGTGGCAATACAATTTTTCCAGCACTATTTATTGAATAGTGCTTTTTTCCCCAGTGTATGTTGTTGTCTGCCTTGTCAAAGATTAGTTGGTTGTAGGTAGATGGTTCTTTGTGCCGTTCCTTTGGTGTATGTCTCTATTTTTGTATGAATACCATACCGTTTTGGTTACTATAGCCTTGTAGTATAATTTGAAACCTGGTAATGTGATGCCTCCAGATTTGTTCTTTTTGCTCAAAATTGCTTTGGCTATTGTGGTAGTGTTCCAAATGAAGGGTAGAATTATTTTTTCTAGATCTATAAAATATGATGTTCATTTTTTTTATTTCAGAATATTATGGGCATACAAATGTTTTGGTTACATGAATTGCTTTTGTACAGTTTGAGTCAAAATTTATTAATATGAGTGTGCCCATCACCCAGATAGTGTGCATTTTTCCCATTAGGTGTGAATTTACCCATCCCCTCCTACCCCCTCCCACATGCTTGATTTCTGTTCAGTTTTATGTTGGTGTTTTTATTGGAATTGCATTGAATCTATAAATCACTTTGGGCAATATGGATATTTTAACAATGTTAATTCTACTGATGCATGAGCATGATATATTTTTCCATTTATTTGTGTTATCTGCAATTTCTTTCCTCAGTATTTTGTAGTTTTCCTTGTAGAGATGTTTTACCTTGTGGGTTAAATATATTCCTAAGTATTTTATTTTCTTGGTAGCTATTGTGAATGGTATTGAGTCTTTGATTTGACTCTCAGCCTGACTGTATATTGGTATACAGATATGCTACTGTATCCTAAGTGAAGTATCTCAAGAATGGAAAAAGAAGCACTACATGTACTCTCTAATAATTTCAAACTAATTGATGGGCATGGGCACACATGGGCACAGAGAAAAGTGAAAATCATGGGCAATCAAGAAGGGGGAAAGAAGGGGAGGGATAAAAACCTACCTAACAGGTAAAATGAACACGATTTGGGTGATGGACACACTTACAGCCCTGACTTAAGCAATATAAAAGCTATCCAAGTATCAAAAAACATTTTCACCCCCTTAATATTTTGAAATTAAAAAAAATCTTTCACTGAAAATACTGACAATGTAAACTCCATATTCTAAAGGAATTACGATTCTGTTCTTTAGTATGGCATAAGAAAACATAAGCAAACTTTGTATAGAAGTTACATGAATGATACATTTCAGCTCCCAGCATAAGCATTTTCAGGTCCAGGAAGTCAATCTTGTCTCTACTATTGTATAACTAATTATTGGTCTATTTTCATGTAAATAGAAAAGGTCATTGTTTTCAAGTAAATGTTAGTTTTAAAAGATGTGTGATGTTAAGCAACTTTGTAAACAGTCACATTTTAACATTTAAAAAGTAGAATTCCTACAATAAGGATCAAATTTTTCAGTGACTCAAAAGTCCGTAATAGGTTTACATCTGCTCACATGGCAGCACTCATAAAAATCACAGAATATCATTGTAAAAGTTACCCAAGAGATGTTTTATTCTGTTTTACATTTTGCAGGTGAGAAAGGTTAGATTGAGGAACCTGAATTCTGAATAAGTTAGGTTCAAGGTCATATGAAAATAACACTAGTTTTTTCAAATGGAGGAGAATTAAGGCCTAAGGAGTATATGTAGAGAAAGAAATAAATATTTTCTGTAGGAAAAATTGAACATTAGAAAAGGTCACTTCAAGATAATGCCACCATTTTGAGCGGTATGCCGAAAGTGCAGAGATTTGACATTTTGTCGTAATGTTTCCCAGGAAATTGGAAGAATTAAATGGTGATTGGGGAGACATATAGTTTGGTACAGAAAAATCAAATCAAATCTATGTATTTCTACTTCTTTACTCCTACGGTTTAAGATATTGTTGATGTTAAAAATTTCAAAAGAATATCCTATTTGCTTGTTCAGTTTTTCATCATCAATGGTTTACAATAAATGTCCTGAAGCATTTCAGAGATTTGCAAGATGTAAAAATTCTGTGCTAGCCACAGTGAAAGCCTTTCCAATATGATTATGTTTGTGGTCCCTCTACACTTCATGTAAGACAACTTTTTTTTACTTTAAATGGGGCTTTTCAACAAGGTTACCTTATGCACCAAAATTATCTGATGCATCATATTATTCTCTAAGGAGCATTGTCCTAACTTCAGAATGTTTTCTTTATGAGGATTGAGATTTCTGGATAAATGTTTATGAAAATATTCTTATGTTCTTGATATTACTATAGACTGAATATTTGTCCCCCCCCAAAATTTATATGTGGAAATGTGATGATATTTGGATATGGTACTTTTGGGAAGGAAGATTAGGTCACTAAATATGAAATATCTTATTTCAAATCAATAGTGTAGTTTATTATATCTAAAGCTAGAAGCAGTACAATTAATCAAAGTATGCACCTAAACTATAAACACAGTCTTGCCATCTTAATAGTATCTTTTTTTTTTTGAGACAGAGTCTCACTCTGTTGCCCGGGCTCAAGTGCCATGGCGTCAGCCCAGCTCACAGCAGCCTCAAACTCTTGGGCTCAAGAAATCCTACTGCCTCAGCCTCCTGAGTAGCTGGGACTACACGTATGTGCCACTATGGCCGGCTAATTTTTTCTATGTATTTTTAAATGTCGGGCTAATTTCTTTCTATTTTTTAGTAGAGATGGGGTCTTGCTCTTGCTCAGACTGGTCTCGAACTCCTGACCTTGAGTGTTCCTCCTGCCTCACCCTCCCAGAGTACTAGGATTACAGGCGTGAGCCACTGTGCCTGGCCAATAGTATCTTGATTATGCCAGCAACAAAGGAGCCTGCAGAGCGAGTGATGAAGAAATTGCAAAAGGTGTTTTCCACAGCTTGTTGAAAATTGAATATTTTTCATGCAAGAAGTGGTCCAAAGCCTGGAAGAAGTGGTAGTCAGTTGGTGCAAGGTCTGGTAAATACGATGAGTTTTCAAGTCCAGCTTCTGCAGTTGCATTGTTTGTGCAACTTGTGGTCAAGGATTGTCTTGCAAGAGGATTGGCCTGTCTTTATTGATCAATGTCGGATAGTTAATCACGAGCATCCTCATCATTTCATCCAGTTGTTTGCAGTAGACATCCACTGTGGTCCACTGACCAGGTTTCATGAAGCTGAAGTCGATAATATCAGCGCTGGACCACCAAACTGACACCATTAGCTTTTTTTGATGGACTGTGTTTTGGAACTTCATCTTTATACAACCATTGTGCCAAAAACTTGCCGTTCAAAAGAATTCATTTTTCATCACATGTAACAATACAGTATAGAAATCGTTCGCCTTTATGTCGTGACAGCAAAGAAAGGCAAGCTTTGAGATGATTTCTCTTCTGACACGTTTAATTCACACAGTACCCATCTATCCAGCTTCTTTGTTGTGCCAATTTGTTTCAAATGGTCCAATACTGTTGGAATAGTAATGTCAAACCTTGCTGCTAATTCATTCATAGGTTGAGATGGATTCACTCCCATTCTGGCTGTCAGCTCATCATTATCCACCTTGGTTTCAGCTTGCCCACATGGTTCATTTTCAAGGTAAAAATCAACAGAATGGAACTTCTCAAACCACATCCTTAGCCACATCCTTCCCAAACACTGCCTGAATATTTCGAGCTGTCTCGAGTGGTTCCACGAAGGGACTCATATTTGAAAATAAGACGAGTTTTTGATTTATCCATGGTTTCACAATAACTGCTCTAAAAAAACCTTTGAAATATAATCATAAGCCAAACCATGTATTTGAAAGAATGAGGATATACCTTCACAATGAAAATCAAACAGGAAGTGTCAAAGCAAAATGTCAGAAATATCCACTGTCAAACTTAGTACTTAAGGCAATTGGACATTTCGTTCTTAATAACCTAATTAAGTTCTCTCTCCCTCCCACCCCTCCTTCTTTTTCTCCTCCTCTCACCCCTCTCTCTGTCTCTTCTTCTCTCTCTCCCTCCCTTGTGAGGCAACCAGGAGCTGTGCAGTCACCACACCAGGCACAAATCTTGGGTTTCCCACCCTTCTAGAACTGTTTAAATCATCATCAGTCCTAATGGAATAAGATGGAAATATTAAGGTAACTTTCTATAGTCAAACGACTATTGACATGTTAAGATAATTTTCTGTCCCCAGACTGATTTCTAAAAATAATGCACTATTTTACAGTACCAACTGTAATGTATAAGATCGTTAGTTAGCTCATGGCAAATATAGTAGACATCTAATGTTCATGTTTTGTCAGAACTCATATATATTTTTAAGAAAAAATATTTTTTCCTCTTGGGAAACATATTCAACATGGTTTGAAATGTTGCTGAAATGATCAGGACATTGTACTCAGAATATTCTATCTTTGTATCCATATTTATTTATTTTGGTGTACACAGTTGATCAATAAGACCCCTTCAAATGCTATTAATACCAGAAGTATAAGGGGAAACTCTTACTGGGCATTATGGAATGTGTACAAGACCTTGGTAGCTATCCTGCTCCCCATGTGGAGAATGAATATTTTAAAACGTGGAGCAAAAAATGAATCTGAGTATTTAGTTCAAGATCCTGGTTCCAATTATGTCTAAAGAGATTTCTATATATAGATTTTTAAATTACTGGAATCATTAAATTTCTAGGTTGAGCTGCATTTCTATCACTTGCATACATTACTGATTAATAGAAATTGTATTTTGTTTATAATTTTTGCTAATCAAACAAACATTGTAACTTTTTAAAAATTTTCAGTTATTTGGATAGTAATGGCATTGATATTTTTCATCTGTTAGTTTATTCTTCCCTATTGTCAACATTATTAGTTGTGGTGCCATGAATAATCTCTTTGTAGTATTTGTTCATTGATATTTGTTGAAGGAGATTGCTGATTCTATGAAAGATCTATTTCTCATCTTTGTCCATTGATACTTGCTTAAATTTTCTCTCATTTTTTTGTTTTTTAATTTTGTCTTTGAAAAACAGAAGAGTCTAATTTTTATATTCTTAACAGTCATGAACTCAGACCACCTGGGTGGAAGGTCATTTAGAATATAGCCTGTCTGAAGTGACCCAGCTATAATTTTTCCCTCTCAGTCCTTCGTTGCTTCATACTTTAGGTCTTGTTGATGTTGGAAATTTAGCTGTTCTTTGTCACTGCTTTCATTATTCTGACTTCCTTGTCAAACATTTTTAATATAAATGCCCAAAAGAGTAGATCTTATTGGTTCAGCTTGTCATCACTGAGTACAGAATGACCCTATTGAACAAAACTTCAGCATCCCATCACCTATTATTGACTGGGTTGATGTTCTTTTATCTTCCCTCCAGTTATACTTACACTGGTGAACAGAATGTGTGATATAAAGCTTAGTAAATGTTGTGAAAGAAACCTTTCAGAAGAGGGTCTGAGTGAGGCAGGTAGTCTAAAATTTCTCAGGCAGTTACTTTAATTGGCAGTCACCTTGTATCATTTTTATAGATGAATCTTTCTTAAGTTTGTCGTGAATGAAGTAAGCCCTTTCAAATCTCATAGGGAAGTCTTCTTGCAATTGTGAATTTATTATTCCTTCTGTTCCAATCAATCTTTATCTTCCATAGTGAGCTGATCAATTTACACCATCATTAGCAATGCATGCAAATTTCATGTTTCCTACAAACTTGAGGTTGAGATTCTCACCTCTTTCTGAATGTGTTACTCTTAATGCATTGATTTGGTATGCTAACACAATTATATAGCAATTATGTCTGCATATTTCAGTTTCTAGGCTTGTTATTCTGTTATATTGATTGTTATTCTGTTATTTTACCATTACTGTTGCAGTTGCTGCACAAATTGCATGTAGTTTTAACATTGTGACTTCACCATAGAACTTAATATTTGTTAGACTTTGTTCTTCTGTGGAAGAGACTGTTAGAATTCCCACATATATATATATATATATATATATGGGAAATATATATGTTCTTTTCTCATGTAAATAGTTATGTTTACTGGAAATAATTTATTTTAATGGACATTCACAGGTATTTGCTTAGCTCTCTGAAATATTCTTGAATAGTGTTGATGATGGACAATTTGCCTTGTTATTGAATTTAGTTTTATATTTCTAAAGTGTCACCATTTAGTATGATGTTTGCTCTAAGTTTTTGGCAGATACCTTTTACCACATTGAGGATATATACTTCCTTTTTTTTTCTTAACTTAAAATTCTCATTTGTGTTTCTTTGCTCACTTGTTCATTTTATTTATTCATGGGTGTTGAATTTTATCAAAATGCACTTTTTAAAATTTATTAAGAATATCTCACCAAATGAGAGGGAAAACTACTCACAAATTGACAAATACATGTATTGTAAATTTTTCTAATGTTGAACTATTTTTATGTTCCTGGGATACACTCTACTTATCTTTTGATATCTTCTCACTTGTCTTTTTGTTTTGTTATGTTTGTGTGTTATATATGTTAATAGTTTGGATTAGTTAGCCCCAATTTTTTTTTGAGTACCTCTGCTTAGTTATATAATCAAGGTTTTCTTCATCTGATAAAATAAATTAATTAGGTTTTCTTCTTATGTATTCCCTGGACTTGTTCATATATTACAGATAGTGTCTATTTGATGGATGTCTGGTACATGTACATGTAGAATTATTTAAGCATGGTGCTTTTGGGGGTTGAGGATTTGTCTTTACTTCTTCCATTTATTTAATCTCTTTTGGATGTGCCATCACATTAAATATCCATAAATATATTCTAATATATGTGCTGTATTTTCACTATAATTATTGCTGAAAAATTTTGCAGTTTAAAATTTTAAATATTTATAAAAATGTTATTTCGAATGTTCACTAAATAAATAATTGTTCTTACCAGGATGGTTAATTTAAGATGAATTCTGGAAATTTAATGGTGGTCCAAAGATTTTCTAACATTTTTGAATTTTCAACTTAAATTACCAAACTATCCCCTATGATTTTGCCCTTATAGACCCATAGGGCTTTTTGAGTGCTGAATTCATGAAGCAATTGAGCTAAAAATGTGCTAGTTGTTTCCCTTCTGAGAGAACTGTGTTGTGGGTCTAAAAGACTTCAGGAATTTGGTGTAAGATAGCAACAACACAGATTTTGACCTTAAATACAGAAATTGAAGAGAAATGAGCTAATATATCTAGCAGAAAATAGAATAGATGTTTTATAGAGCTGAGAGGCCACGTCCTGGGCCCTATCCCACAGTATTCAGTGATTTTATCTGAAACCCTACAAAAGTCAGAGCATGGGGGATATTTAAGAGGCATTAGATTACTCATTTTAACATCAATAAAATTCTGAAAAATATTTGTATAGAACAATTTTCAGAAAGAAAACACTGCTGTCCAGCAAAGCAGATAGTAGTTTGAGGTATAATTTTTAGATATTATTTTAAAAGAGATTTCTATTTTACTATATGTTACTATAGGTTACTATTTTTCTATATAAGACTGAATACCAGCCTCATAACATATGTATTTATTTAGTGTGCTTTCAAAGTTACTTGTTTTATGTATAATACTTCTTTGATTCACCTAGTGTTTAATCAATATTATATGGAATCTAATCAAATTATTTATCAAACCCAGGGGTTTGCAAATTATGTTTTGTGAGCCAAATCCTCCCCATATCATGTTTTTACATAGCCTGCAAGCTCAAAATACTTTTTACATTTTTATATGGTTGAAAAAAATCAGAAGAATAAGATTTTATGTCATGTAAATTATATGAAATTCAAATTTAGTGCCCATAAATAAAATTTTATTGGAACACAGTCACATTTGTTTTATTTATTTATGGTTGTTCTAGTGCTATAACAGTAGAGTTGAGTAGTTGAGACAGAGAACTTACATCCCAAAAGCTCAAAATATTTACAATTTGACTCTTTACATAAAAAGTTTTCAGACCTCTAATTTAAATTTAAGACAGAATTTAGACTTTTTTTATGGTTGGTGAAGTGTTTTACTCATTTTGACATCTCCCTTTCCTTTATCCCAAGCTTTGATATGCTCTTCATTATTTAAATGCCTGTGCTTTCCCTCATTGCACTTTCTTTTGTATCCAACAATTCATCAATTACTATTCCAGATATTTGTAGTTAACTATAAAATGTAAATTCCCTTCCTTAATGTCTGAATCTGTTTTAAGTAGGTCTACCATCACATTTCTTGTATATTATTAATTATCCTTAAGATGGCTAACTTTTCATAAGGAATCATACATACTTATATTATGATATACTCATTTACAAACACTTTTAATGTATGTATTTATATGTATGTATTATTTCTATATTTATTTATTTATTACTAGTTTTGGTTTGTTTTATTCTACTTTCTACCATTCCTTTCATTGCTTTCAGTAGAAAGCATGTTTCTCTTTTTGTTTGTTTGTTTCCTTGTTTGTTTAGCTTTGCATGTCTAAAGATGACCTGCTACAATCTAAAGTAAATGGAAGTTTGGCCTAGAAAACATTTTCTGTTCACACCCTTCATTCTTAAGGATATATCCCATTTTTTCTTAGGTTGATATAATCAAAAAATCTGAGACATGTTTGAAGCTAGTGAACTCCTTAGAAATTTGGATGATTCTTTGCTTTTTCTTCATAAATCTGAAAGGACATACTTTGACAATAGTTTGTCACCTTACATGGGATAAGTGAAAGTTTCTATGACTTCTCATCATTTTGTGTAAGTTATGAAGTATTTTTAAAATTTCATCTATATTCTGTTCCATTTGTTTTATCTTCCGGTTCTATGACAAAATGACTTGAATATTGAGCCACTATGGTCTGTACCGAGTGTTTGCCGTGATTCTTCCCAGTCTACTCACTATTCTATTAATTTATTTTGAAGTCTGTATGTTGCTCATTCTGTATAGGTTTCTTGATTTCGGCATATATGTTCCGTTAAAGTGATTATAGTGATTGTATCAGCTAGCACTTCCAGTGTTAGTTTGAATTGTACTATGGTAGCGTTAAGTCCATTCAATTCTAGTTTCAGTTACAACACATTTCTTTCCAATCCCCTTAAGAAGAGAAAAAGTTGTTTTCTATATTGTATGTGTATTTCCTGTGAAAGATTTATATTTGAAAAAACTTTGAGTAACATGATATATAGAGATACTTTATTCTTCAATATCTGCAGGTGTATCATTTCAATGTTTATACTTGTTAAGTAACCCCTTGCCTGTTACATATTATCCCAAGAACTCATGGTTATGGTTTCCTGTGCCACATTGGCTTCCACCTTTTATAAATGTCCTCCGTGAATGCTTTCTGTGTTTTGTGCCAGATTTGTTTTCTCCATAAATACATTGAATTTCTGCATTCACAATAATTTGGCTTCAGTTCTCCTCATTCCTTAGGATTCTCAATTTTCAATTTTATTTCTTAACATTGTCTTGGAATATCATAGGGGAAAATTAATAGATTCATGTAGTTCATCTTTCATTTGTATTAATAATCTGTAGGTTTAATGATACTCTATTTTAAATATTTAATTTTAGTTTTCACTGTATACACATATATTTTCCCACATATTTTTCTCACAATTGACTTTCTAGTGATTAGAGATATTGTCATTTATATCAAAATACATGTAACTTTCAAAAAAGTAATTATTTGTGTTTGATGCTTGGAAATAGATTGTGGTGGGTAAGGTCAACTGTTTGTGCTATAGAGGTCTCTCTTCCAAGCCAATGAACGTCTGAGCTAAACTCTAGTAATCTCCTTTCACCAAGCTTGTGCTGCTCTTCTGAAACCTGTCCCATCTAACCTGTTCAGAATTAAATGGTCATCTGTTAAATGTCAATGTTAGGGCAGTGATTCAGATCAACTGATTATTTTCTCTTAGGATGACTCTTGCTTTTTTTTTTTTTTTTTTTTTTTTTGAGACAGAGTCTTACTCTGTTGTCCCGGGTCCTTGGCTCAGCTGATCCTCCTGCCTCAGCCTTCCAAGTAGCTGGGACTACAGGCATGTGCCACCATCCCTGGCTAATTTTTGTCTATTTTTAGTAGAGATGGGGTCTTGCTCTTGCTCAGGCTGATCTTAAACTTCTGACCTCAAATGATTCTTCCACTTTAGTCTCCTAGAGTGCTAGGATTACAGGCATGAGCCACCACACCTGGCCAGATGACTCTTGTTTAATGATAAACTGTGGTTGGCTAATAGATTAAATTCTTGTATTCATGGTTGTTTTCATGAGAAAATTGAACCAGGAGTCAGTGTTTTCACTTTTGTCCCAGAAACCTCAGTAAGGTGATTGTATTTTTTTTCTATTTTATTATTCTATAATTGTAGCAGACTTTTACTGGATATAGAGAACATTTTTGTGTCAGGGACTGTGCTAAATTCTTTACACATATTTTCTCATGTAATTCTCATAAAAACTTATAAATTATTAATATATTCATTTTACACAGAGAAAAATAAGACTCTTAGGAGTTATACTAGTTGCTAAAGTAGACACAACTGGTAAATGACACAGCCTAAATAAAATTTAATTCTTTCTGACTGTGAATATGAACTGATGCCATTATACATTTTTTCCCATTGTAATTGCAGTGAAGTAGAAAACAGATTCCCTGGTTTAACTTTTATCCTTCATCTCTATTCAAAACCTAGTAATTGTTGTGAACACTCAGTATTCAAAGGCTTTATGAACTGAAGTATCTTTTTTAAAACGTTCAAAAATTGGTTTATTCTGAAGATTTTTTTCATTTTAATAATGAAAATCAAGGTGCGGTGCTCCTTCTCATTGTAGCAACATGTAGACTATTCTTGAATAACTTTTAAAGTCATTTTTTAGTACATGAAAAAAAGTAAACACAAAAAACAACTTTTGCTGAAATTACTTTGTGTTCTTTCATATTGGTAGTTTGCTGACATATGAAATAAAATTATGTTTACATTTCATGACATCTTTTCAAACAAGGGAGTTCTCTGAACTTTTCATCTCATATTTCCATCTAAATATGACTTATACACATGGGTTTTAGATTGCAGAGGGATTATAGCTAGTTATTCTTTTCATGTTGAATTTTATTTTATGAAAATTTATTTATATTTATTAAGTATATAAAATATGTATTAGAAGATAGATGATACAAAATAAATTATTGCTAATCACTCCATGTGGAAAATATCAGAGATATTTCAAGTAAAAAAACCTAAATACACACAAACAAAACACAAATGTAAATTAAAATCATGTATACTTATATGTTGCTGTCATCCAGTCAGTGAATAAAAGTTTTGAGGAGGTTTCACACTTTTCTCCTTATTCCTATAGATTTCTTTGCAAGATGGATTTATCTCTAATGTTAGTGGGAACACTAACCTTGAATTAGCTCTATTGATATACTAAGTTCAATAAGAAACAGGCTAATTTAGCTACATCTAGATCCAGCTTATATAAAAATTCTACTGAAGAGCTATTGCTGTGACAAAGTACCACTAACTGGGTGTACAAAAACGACAGAAATTTATTGCCTTATAATTTCTTAAAACTAAAATTTCCAAATCAAGGTGTTGCTAACGCCGTGCTTCCTCTATGTTACCTATAAGGGAGAATCCATTCTTGCCTCTTCTAGCTTCTGACGATGGCTGTCACTGTTGGCATTCCTGGGCTTGCAGCTCCATCACTCCAATCTCTGCCTCCGTTGTGTGTATCTTCACATAGTTTCCTTCCCCCTACACATTTCTCTTCTTGTAAGGACACCAGTCATATTGGATTAAGATACTATCCTAGTCCAATGTGACCTCATCTTAACTAATGATATCTACAAATATCCTATTTCCAAATAAAGTTGCACTCTGAAGAACTGATCATTAGAAAGTCTTCTGGGAGGACAGAGTTTAATCCAAGACATCATGATATATCACATACATAGACCTTGAGGAGGCTCCAGCTATAGTTGGCCCTGATAGGTTGAGTTTTCTGATACTTTGAATGAAAATATGCAGTATTGGCAATCCAAGTGAGAATTATTACATTTAGACTAACTGATGGAATATGTTGAGACACTATAGAAATCATCTATCATCACATAAAACTAATAAATCTTCTGAGAGCATTTTGGCATTTTCATTTCTAAGGGACACAAAAATTATAACAGTTTTCTTTTACTTTCCTTATATTTATTTTTATGGATTTTTTATTATTTGAAAAGAAAACTTATTTTTCATTATATTCTAATGCAACTTTTAGTTTTTTCAAATGGCACATATAAACCATCTGACCTCTTGATCAACTTTGCCTGATAATCTCTAATATTATTAGATAACAATATTCAACTTCTTTCAACATATAAAACTACATAACAGATTTTTGACAACTTATGGATTGATATTGAGACTATTTTTATTTTACTTTCAGTGTTGTCATAACATTTTCTTTGATCAAAGTGAACAGAAAAAAACAACTAAGAAAGCATATTGAAGTGGGAAAATAAAATTGATTAAGTCATAAATAATCATTATACATGATTGATAGTATAACATTCACTAAATAAGTTTGCTTAAGTTTAATGACCTAATAATCAGCTCTTAAAATTATTGTAAATATATAAAAATTTCACTATTTTAATATAAATTCCAAATCTGTCATATGTTATAATCTCATTTAATCTAGTTACAAATTCTGCAGTTATTGTATTAAGTCACCTTGAATATTATGGCTAAATCCTTCCAAAAATGTCTTTGGAATGCCAAGATCTCAGCATAAAATTTTTGGATTCAATAATTATATTGAAAAATTCACTGAGAGAATATTTTTTGTAGGCCAAATTGACACTGAAGCATTATCATCGTCATAGAATAAAACAATCCCTGAATTGCAAGAGGTAATAAATATCATTTTGCCCAATTTACTAGCCACTGTATAAAATTCTTTTCAAAATAATATGTATTGAGAATAAACAATGTTACAAATACTCTTCTGAAAAGCCAAATAAAGTATCAGGATCTGTAGTGCAATAGTCAAATACATGTTGATTATTCTCTGATGACCCTTTTTACTGAATCATTCTTTTTCCCTTGAACTTCAAAATCATACTTTTCACCACAGTTTCTCTTTCACAATTATTTTTTATATCCAAATACTGGAAAAATAAAGAGAAGGAAGTATACATTGAATAATCAGCCAAAGCAGTCATAGATACTACTTTAGTTCTATAATTGACAGAAACCAGTTAGGGTTACAAAAATAAATAAATAAATAAATAAATAAATAAATAAATAAATAAATAATAAGACAACCCTAAAATAGAGTATCTCAAAGATTTTAGCTATTTTACTAACACTGAATAACAAAAAAAAATAAATAGTGAGGACATAGACTCTATCACAATTTAAAACCATTAATAAAAAGTATAATAATAAATGGTCTCACATATTGGACCATAGGTGTTTATAGTGTCTGTTAAAAGCAACCAACCATGGCCAGGGTTGATCATACTGCTTTTTGCTTACTGATGAGCTTTTGGACTAGTCAGAATATTGAACACCAAATTCACTTTAAGATTTGAAATTTATATGTGGTGTACTTATATTCAAATTCTGCGCTGAGGTCAAAATATGGGCAAGGTAATATATAAATCTATTCAAAGTAAGAAAATATATGCAAGGAAACTATATCTAACTTAGAAAACACAGGAAGGGAAGAAATATTTATTTTTGACATCTTCATAGAAGTAAAATTTAGTTCTAACAGATGTTGTACATTAAGCTTTTTCTAGTTAAACTTAGCAAATGAGAAAGCAACTTTAATGAATTATCTTACTGTCTTTTCACAAAACCAATCAATGACAACTCCTTCCCTCTAGAGATAATTAAAGTTGATCTAATTAGATTGGCTTCACTTACAAACTTGTCACGTAAGTAAAGTTAATTTGTTATCACACCTAGTTTACCTATGGGAATTATTATGCTATAATAATGAAATTATTGTTGCAAATCTTGAAACAAATTATGTATAGATGCCTGATTTTTTTGTTCAAGAATCCTTCTTTATTGTGTGTTATAAAATCATAAGTATAGCTCATTTTCTCAGACCATGTAAACTTGGGCAATTGTATTTAATTATGTGCCCTCAGCACATCTAACTTTAAATGTTGAATACAGCTGATATTTTTCACACAAATAAACTGTATGCATGAATGTATTGTAGTATATGTTACTTAATGTCCTATGCAATGTTTTATACTTACATAATTAAATGTTAGGAATTACTATCAATACAATCTTACCTTCATAGACAAAATGAAGATAAATATACTTGAAAATACTTCATATTTATTATTTTATGCTTTTAAACATTCATTAAACACTTCTTGAAATTTTGTTCTGCACTGCAATATGCTAGTTAATGGTTTATGGTAATAGACTGCAATTATAATGCCATAATATTTAAGATATTTAAATCAGAGCTTAATTGGCATGTGAGCAGGTTTTAACCACCAGAGTAGGGAAATTCCTCAACATTGTCACATGGAACACACATCAGTCATTACTGATGACAGTGTGATAATGATATGTATCATGTGCATACATCACATGAGATATTATTTATTTATTAACTTCCTTTTAAATGACTCATATGTAACACTTTTTAAATTTTCTTAGTTTACCTATACATTTATCATTTTCTTTGTTCAATATTTCCACTTGTATCGAAGAACTGCCTTCTGGAATAATTTTCCTTCTTGCTCAAATGAAGAGTTTAGGAGCTCTAGTGGGGGACTTTTGCTACAAATATATCATAAATTTTTTAATTTTGTCCCACCCTCATTAGGAAATTGTAGTCAACTGTAGTTCATATTTTATCATGCTTGGTCTGTCACAGACTTTGCCCAGTGCTATGTCTTTTTTGTTGGGTTGGTTTTCAGAAGTTTTTTGTCCATTCTACTTTTCATTCCTTTATAAGAAATCTTTGTTATTTTTTTCTGATTGTTTTTTCTTCAACTTCAATTTTTTTTGCTATGATAATGTACATATAACATAAAATATATCATTTTAGCCATTTAAAAGCATATAGTTCAGTGGCATTTAGTACTTTCACTGTGTTGTGTAACTATCACCAATATCTAGCTAGTACCAGAACATTTTCATCACCCCAAAAAGAAACCTTGTACTCATTCAACAATAACTCCCCAATTCTTCCCTCCACTTCACCCTCCCACAGCCTCTGGCAACCACAAATCTGCCTTCTGTCTCTATGGATTTGCCCATTCTGGATATTTCATAATAATGGAATCATATATTATGTAGCTTTTCATGTCTGGCTTTCACTTAGAATAATGTTTTTGAGGTTCAACCACATTGTAGCATGTATCAGTACTTCCTCCCTTTTTATGGCTCGCAGACAGAGTAAATTCCTTACTTACTTGTGTTTGGGACTTCTCAGGGGATACTTTTTTCATTTTTATGCAATTTAAAGCTAAAGCCAAAATAGGGAAATTTACCAATAGCTTCATCTACAGGGTAGATGTATTACTAGTTCACCACTAAGAGGGTCAACTTTAGATGATTCTATATTGAGGAATCTCTAAATATACCTCCCACCTTGCAGGAACTCCCAGTTGGTTTCTTGTCCTTCAGAAAAATCTTGGCTTTTGGGACTCTTGTCTACCAGGGATCATTAGATGCCCAGTGGAAGTGACCTCCTGTTTGGTATTCACTTACCTTTCTGTTTTCATATTGACCCTCACTTCTTGATTCCAGAGATTTCCCTTACTCTTCAAATAGTTCATTCAAGTATTTCTTAAAAAATATTTTAAATATCTTACCAAATAATTTTAAGTGTTGGTAGTGAGAGTTTTTTTCTGTATATTTAGTCATCCTACTCCTTAAATGGATGACTCACATTTATATTAAAATAAGTTTCAGCCTTGCCTCAAGGAATAATATCTGTGAATTTACCAGATGTTTACTCTAGTGGCTACATTATTTTATAAAACACTTTAAGAAAAATACACACATTTACAAGAGCACATGCCTGCCTGTTTCCTAAAATTCCCCCTTTAATCCCTGGAATATGTGCAACATACATGTGGTCATGTAGAAGCAATATAAAGAGGTCTAGTCTAAATCCTATTTCCATCATCAACTATTAATAGATATATAACTCTAGGCATATAACCAAAATTTTTGGATTTCCAGTTTTTTTTTAATTCATAAAGTCATGAAAATAGTATTTACTTTAGAATATTCTTGTGATAATCTAATATGGTTATTTACATTAGGTTCTTTTCAAAATTTCTGGAACATAGTAAGTGATCAGTCAAATGTAGCTCAATCATTTATTTAAAACATGTTTGTTTTGTTTTATCCATGTCTAGGTATTCTTTTACGTGTGCTAGATACACAAATGCACAAGACAGATACTCCCCCTTCATCCTTGCGAAGAGACAGATAATGAACTAATAAACAAATAAGTATATTATATGCATGGGGATACCACATATTATATCATGAAGAAAAATAATGCTGGGTAAGGAAAGTGAATAACTAGATTTTGGAAACAAAGTTATTTTACACACAGTAGTTATGGAAAGCCTTTCTCAGAGAGTAAAAGAGTCAAGATCATGCAGGGTGGTGTAGATGATGTCACACGGTTTCTATTTATTCTATTTTGTCATAGGGAAGCTACAGAAGTATATTGAGCACAGGGGTGAGAGAATGCAATTTAAGTGTTATTCAGATCAATATGGCTGTTCCAGAGAAAATGGAATGTGGACTACAACAGTGGAAGCCAGTAGAGTAGTTAGAAGATGATTTTAGTAATGAAGGTGAGAAATGGTAGTGACTTAGATTAAGAGGAGCTGTGGAGATGAGGAGAAGCATTTGGAAATCCTCACTATATTCTGATGTTAGAACGAATAGAACTTGTTGATAGAATGATTATAGGGTGTGAGAGGAAACAAAGATGAAAGATAAGCCATAGCTTTTCAGTATGAGATACTAGGAAAATTGCATGACATTTATTAAGAGGAGATATTACATGAATCACAGGTATGAGGCATAGGTTTGATGGCCTCATATGTCACCTCAATTTGCCCAGAAAGTCTCACATCCCAGCCACTTTAGCATTTGTCACAAATTTTAAATCTTTTAATAAAGGATATTCTTAGTGTTATTTAAATAAGCTGCAGTGGGTTTGATAGACTTTCATTTTATATTTGTAGCTTCTGCAATATTCTTGTTTGATAGGGTGCAAATTGCATGCATATTGTTTTTGTCATTATATTAGTTTTTTCTTCACATATTTTGAAGCTCTGCTAGTTCACATACATTTCTGATTATTGTATCTTCTTGATTAATTGAGCTCTTTCTATGAAATTATTTGTTTTATGCCTAGTAATATTCTTTGTTCTAAAGTGTGTTCTCACATTAATATGGCCACTGTAACTTTCTTTTGATCAATGCTTGCATAGTACATCTTTTTAGTATTTACTTTTAACCTACTTATACCAATATAATTCAAGTGGGTTTCTTGTAAGCAGCATATATTTAGGTGCAATTTAAAAAATCCAATATGACAATCGCTTTCTTTGAATTGGTATGGGTGTATCTTTTGTATCTGCCATTGATATGGCAGGATGTATGCCTATCATTTTATTTTGTGTTTTCTGTTTGTACTTTTTTTCTCCCCTCTACTCTCTGTCTACCTGTCTTTTTGGGGGGATTACTTATTATGCTTTAATGTTTCATTTTAATATGCCTACTTGATGTTTGGCTATTTTCTAGTAGTCATTCTCAGGGGAAATGCACACACATATACACACAAACATTTTTACTCTATTTAGAGTTCATATTATAAAACCAAAATAGTACATATAAACCTGCAACAACCTAGGACACTGCCACAACACTTTATTTTAAGCTTGTCATATGTGCAACATCAACATAGATCGAAAATAGCCTAACAATTTTATAATTTTTTTTCATCAGTCATACATGTTTAGAAAATTCAAAAGGTGAAATAGAGACTGTTACATTTACCCAGATATTTAACATTTCTGTTTCTTTTTGCTCTTTCTTCATTCCTGAAATTCTGTTTCCTATTGAAATCATTTTCCTCCAACCTAAAGATGTTCTATTAGCATTTATTTTAGAGCTGTTTGCTAGTAACGAATCTTCTTAGTTTTGCTTCATCTGTACTCATTTAGCTTTATTTCTAAGGAATATTTGTGCTGGATATAGAATCCTAGGTTTACATTTCATTTAGCACTTAATGGATTTAACTTCACTATCTCATGTCACCTTGGTTTCTGATGAAAAATCTGCTTTCATTTGAATCATCACTCCTTTACATATATTAGTAGTACGTCATTTTTCTTTTATTGTTTCAAGATTTTTCTCTTTATATTTTATTTTCTATAATTTTATTACAATATATTTGAGTATTATTTGTTTGTTTGTTTGTTTTATTGTTGTATAGTCTATCATCTTTTTTTTTTAATTCCTACAGAGTGGCAATAGTTTATCGTCTTTGGAGTTTGCTGAGCTTCTTAAACCATTCAATTTATGCTTTTCACCAGAATTGCAAGATGTTCAGATTAATTTCTTCAGATACTTTTAATTTGTTAATTATCTTCACTAATATTTATGTTGCTTCAATGATGAGAACATTATACCTTTTGATATTGTCTCACAGTTCTTTCAGAATTTATTATTCTCTTTACTTTTTAAAAATTTCATTATTTATATTTATACTAGTTTTCTGGGACTTCCATAACAAAGTATCACAAACTGGGTGGCTTAAAATAATAGAAAAATTTTTAGCACAGTTGTAGAGGTAAAAAGTCTGAAATCAAGGTGTCAGCAATATGATATGCTCCCTCTGACTCTGAGCAGAATCTTTTTGGCTTCTCCTTAGCTTCTCCTGGTGATCATCAATCCTTGGCATTTCCTGGTTTACATCTACATCACTCCAGTCTCTTTCTCTGCCATCACGTAGTGTTCTCCCTGTGAATGTGTCTCCTTTTCTTATAAGGACACCGGTCATTTTGGATTAAGGGCCCACCCTACTCCAGTGCAGTTCATCTTAACTATCTATATCTGCAATGACCCTATTTCCAAACAAGTTTACATTCTAAGGTTCTGGGAAAGTTATAAAATTTGGGAGGATACTAACAAACAGAGAATAATATTGTATAATTTTATTGATCTATTGACAGTTTCACTGGTTCACTGAATATTTTTGTCATCTCCACTCAGATATTGAGCCCATCCAATGAATGTTTTATTTAAGGCATAGTAATTTTCAGTTTAAAAATTTCAGTTTTTTTTCTTTTTTATACTTTCTAATTTTTCTGCTGGGAACTTTTTGCTCTCCAATCATTTCAACAGTGTTCAATGTTATGTTACAGAAGATGGTTATGAAAGCTGAACTAAAGGTTTTTTTAATGAGAATCCCAACATTTGGGTGATATCAGGTAATCTAGCATAATTTCTCCAACATAAAACTTAAAAGAAAGTCTTTAGGTTAAAGGAAAATGATATAATCTAGATGTTATGGTCTTTTGATTGCCCTTCCCTTGAGGGTTGTTCAGGTGTTCCCCATTATTTGTGTGTCAGAAATTTTTGATTCTATCCTGAAACATTTGAATATTGTTCCTAGATATTGATTCCTTTTGTGATCCTTCAGAAAACATTATTCTTGATTTGCTTTGTTCTAGTAAGTATTATGGACTGAATTCTTTCTTCCTAAAAATCAAAACCAAACCCCAAATGTGATTGTATTTGAAGGTAGGGTCTTTAACAAGGTAATTAAGGTTAAATTAGGTAATATGGGTAGGCCACAAATTTGATAGGACTGGTACTGGTGTCCTTATAACAAGAGGAAGAGATGCCAAAACATGCATGTGCACGCTCTCTCTCTCTCCACACATATACAGAGGAAAGCCATGTGAGGATAGTGAGAAGGTGGCCATCTTCAGGCCAAGAAGAGAGGCCTCACCAGAAACCAATACTCCTGGCACCTTGGTCTTGAACTTTTAGACCCCAACATTCTAAAAAATTTCTATTGTTTAAGTCACCAAGTATGTACTAAGTTGTTATGGAAGCCCAAGCCGAGTAATATATTAGGTAACCAACCAGTTTAGGGTAAGCCTGAAAATCTTTTTTGTTTTTTTTTTTTGGTCTTCTGTGGAAGCAATTCCAACATCAATTTCTTTTCAATACCTTTTCCATGTTATTTTGATTCATCAGCAAACATCAATCAAAAGTTAGTCTAGAACTTGGTCACTAGCATATAAAGTATTACAGTTCCTACTGGCTTTATTATGCTTTTTAAATGTCTGTTACACATGTGCACAAGTTGGCAGTAAGCCTAGGATTTATGTCAATTAATATGGAAAACTAGGGAATGGCTTTCTTATTGGAATTTATTCCACACTTTCTACAACCATTTCTCTAGTTCCTCTCTTTAGAAAGATGTGATTTTCTTAGAGTTTTAGCCTATTGGATTGTTATATTTTTCTGGGTCAGTGTTGAGTTTCTAAAGATTACCACATTCCTTGGATAATGGTCCCTTCCTTCCATCAAATTCAACAAAGAAGAGTGGAGTACTTTTCACATCTTATCATTCTGATCCATTCTCCTCTCTCTCTTCTGTTTTTAAAACTCATGTAGTTAAATTGAGTCTATCCTGACAATCCAGGATAATCTTTCTATTTTAAAATCAATTTATCAGAAATTTTAATAACATCCATAAGCTTAATTCCCTCTTGTCGTATAAAGTAACATATTCACAAAGCCCAGGGATTAGGGCATGGTTATCTTTGGGAAATTAAAATCTTTAGGAAGATGAAAAATCTAAATATTTATATTCTAGCACCATAGGAATTAGGTTTTATAAAGGCAAATGACAGATTAAACCAGTGACTATTCTGTAACTTGCTAGTATTTGACACACGTATGGTCTGAGTGGTACAGAACACAGAAGTGGAAATACACATTAGTCTGATAGTTTGTAGAAGGCTCCTCAAAAGAAGTAGTACTTGAGTTTTAAAGGCTGAGTTATAGGACTAAGGATAAATAGAGAGGAAAATGCATTGGAGGGAACTGCAAATGAGATAGGACATGCATTCATGAAATTCAGGTGGTTTACTATGGCTAAAGAGATGCCTATGAATGCTAATCAGATGACGCCAGCAAGCTGTGGGTTATCTAGAGTTTGAAGTAACATGTATGCTGAGCGAAGGAAGTTTATTACATTTTTAAAAGTCATAGGAAGGTAAAATTTTATATATTTCTCAAATAAGTGACTGGACTATATGGGTTTTATACAATCTTTCATCTTCCACAGGTAGTACTATTAGTATGACTGTGATAATTCTAGGAAGAAGCAGGAACATTCACTCTTTAAATCAATGAAGAAATGATGTAAGTTTAAACAAAGTAGTGGAAGTGAAAATGGAGAGTAGGGAAAAATACATTTGGGGATTGATAGCTGATTAGACATACAGGGATGAGAAAGATGGGAAAGATGATGGAAGCTAGATGCTTCCTAAATTTCTTTTTTTGCACAATTCTTGTTTATTGATGAAAGTTTGATTAGAAATATAGAAAGAAGAGCAGAATGGCATAAACATATAATAATCAAGGCTTCAAATATACTGATTTTGAGAAGCTATGGAATATTCTAGTAGCTATTTAAAGCAGGCAGATGTATATGCACATTTAAGTCCATTAAAAATGCCTGTAGGTGATACAATTTGCTAAGTTTCATTGCTTTCTGAAAATTAGAATATAAAACTCATGAAAAGCAAAGCATGTGACTACTTTGTTTAGTGCTATATTCCTAGCACCTAGGAAAATATCTTCCCCAATTAGGACCTCAATAATATTGTTGAGTGAAATAATCAGCTTATATTTGACATTTAGTTGTATTAATAGATGTTGATGAAATCTCCCAAGTAGATTATATAGAATGAAAATAGAACAAAGCCCAGAGCCATGAAGAAGAATTACATTTACATAAGGTGCATTCCATTGCATACCATTGAAATTTGAAGAAGAGCAGCCACTACGATATATGGAAACCCTTAAATGAAGTAATCCAGAAGGAGAGGCTGCTAAAGGATGTCAGAATGATGTTAGTGGCCACAAAGAGATCATGTAAAGAAATAAAGAAAAAGCATCTGTTGACCCCCGTGTTAATACCTATATCAGAAGTGACCATCTTGAAAACAGTTATTGGAATGGTTAGACAGAAGTTAGATCAAAGTGTGTTGAGGAAGGAAGGAGCAAATGAAAAATATTAAGGTTACTAGCTATAAAATAAAGGCAAAATATGAGTTTTAGCAAAGGAATATCTAAAATTATCTGTTGTATACTAAATAGAATGAGCCAATAAAATGGGAAAAGTAAAGGACATAAGAAAAAGCAGGCATCAAAGAAGTGCAAATTTAAAAAATTTAAGTTTAAATGCTATTTCCATATTGATTTCATAGTGCATTTCTGAATGCATGAACTTTGTTGAATGGACATTTATACATGGGAGGATCAGACATATTTTTAATTAAGGTTTTGGTCAGTGTCATGCAGTGAATGCTAATTAGGCATATTGCATACATTAAGACTGATTTTCATTTGTGCATCAACCCTGTTAATAGTAGTATCTAATTAAGACATTCATTAGAAGTCTATAATGATAACTTAATGGAAAAAATCCAATAGAACTCCATTAGGTTCTCCTTGTTACCTTAAAATTATACAAGTTTAACAAATGCCTTAATTAGTTAGTAAAGGGAAGGAATATTATACAATTTAATTTAGGATTACTTAATGTAGGAAATAGCATTTTCTAGTGCTAAATGCTTTATTTTAGTGATATATGTTATCACTAAAAGTAAAATTCACAAGAACTGGAAGTTCAAGTTGAACATAGAAATTTGCTTAGTTTTCAAAGACTGTTGATATCATGTTGTATTAGAACAAAAAAGAAGGAACAAAACAAAGTTCCCTTGATATAAATGACTTTTGTTTTTCATTAGGTAGGTAGAATCATGATGCTTTCAGTCCCAGTTGCAGTTGTTGTTCTTTTTTATTCTCTTAATATTAATCCTATGCTTCTCTGTCTTTTAAATATTCTGCTTTTCCACTTAAGAGGTATTTTGATTAATGACATTTTATCATTAATAATGTCATTAATAAGATTATTCACCTACAAATAGCCCATTATAAAAGATCTTACAGAGTTCTACAAATAAAAAGCAAAGAGTTTGGGACAAGCATTCTTCAAGAGAACTGATTTTTGGATGCTTATGGAAGGTCATAATTCTCTTTCTCAGTAACCTCTGAGTGAGAAAACATTAATCAAAAATATGGAGCTTAGGAACTTTTCTTTTCCTTTTGGATTCAAATAATATATATTTAAAAAAATAACAGAAAGTATTTCCTGAAATACCCATTCGTAACTCAAATAGTTCGTATTATCTGATGCCATTCTGGATATTAAAGGGTTATAAGTCATACTGTTGGATTGTCAGTCTGGGAAGATTGACTGGCTTATTCTAAAATGATCGTAGCACTTTGCTTTTAGGTTTGTGCCAGAAATTTACCTCAGGTAAGATTCCCTAAAAGCAGAGCCTAAAATGGGGATTCTCGGTCAAATGATGTACTGAGGGAGTGCTCTCAGCAGAAGAGGACTGAGGGAAGCAAAGGAGAGGAAAGAGAAAAACAAAGTGAGCAGGCTCTCTCAGCTGGAGACTGGCTCTACTTTGATCACAGAGGGAAGCTGGAAGCATAAATTGCACCATGGAGTTTGAACTGCCTTGGGATAAGGGGTGGACCTTTTACACCCTTGCGTCAATGAGTCATTGGCTCACGGCTTCCTCAGAGCAAGAGGAGGAAGCTATGAAGCACAGAGATGTAGCTCTCATTTGCCCAAGGAGGCTTGACTGGAAAAGGGGGTAACTGACTGGCTGGCAAAGTGAATCTGGCTACTCGTTACTTTGAATAATAATTCTCCCTTACTCAAATGTTCTTTTAGTTTTTGGCTTTACACAGACTTTCTGAGTTAATTAGAACTTAGGTTTGAGTATTTATACATGTCAGCAGTTAGTTTTCAAACTATTTCACATGCATACTATTTTTTCTTTTAATGAAATTAAAAACATAATACAGTCTCAGATTGGATCCTTTATGATTTTTATACCCCAAAATACCTAATTCAGAGTTTATTAATCAAAGATGAACTAAGCCTGAATCACAGTTTCTAGGATATCAGAACTTTCTTACAGTCTTACAGTCTAGGAAAAAACTAAACCAAGGACATTGCTGTAACTGTTCTATTATGTTAAAATTTTACAAAAACACAAAACAAGAAGTACAAATGTGGCAGAAAAACTGAAGCAAACATGGAGAAATAAAAACATTATAACACATGACTTTCTCGAAGTTAATAAAAATTTTATGTAAAACAGCTGAGTATACTATAGAATATTTTCTTTTATTTTTTACATAAATATGTGATATTCCCAGTTCTTCCCAATTTCAGAAAAAACTTTGAAAAGAGGATTTGTGGAACAAACTATAATCTCTACTGCTGCAATTTCTTCTGAGTTGTAGTCGGTACGTGTTATCTTTAATGTGTTCTTTATTTTGGAGGGAATATTCAAGCATTTGAAAGCAGCACTGATCTCTGTTATTCACCTCAGAAATGTGAATTTTTTGTTGATTTAGTATCTGGGTAGGCAGCTGTGTGGTAGAGGACATTTTTACCATATATAATGCAATATGCAAAGTAATTCAGAATCAAACACATTTATTAAAATTATGTCAATTGAAGCAGGTAAAAAATAGGTACAAAGTCAGACACAGGAATAAGCAATAGTTTAAAATTAAGAGTTGTTAATGAAGGGTTCATGAAGGAGGTGGGAATTGACAATGGATGTTCAAGGAATTATAGAATCTGAACAGAGAGTCATGGGAGGGCTTTAAATGGGAGGATAAAATGATATATGTATATGGGAGCAAGAATGTGAAATGCCTGAGTTAAGAAGAGTAGACCAGGTAGACTGCTGTTGAGTGCTATCGTATAGAACAGAAAAAAATACCATGGAGTTTCAGGGCAGGGAGAGGAGTGTTGAGAACCTTGCACAACAGGCTGAAGAAATTGTTCTGTTTAGAGAGCAAAGATATTCCATAATCCTTTGAAATATAAAATGTTATAAACAGACCTAAGCTTATAAAGATGGACATGGTCATAATATACTGAGTGGTGTTTACATGGTGCCTTAGGTCATTTTGTGCTGCTATAACAGAATATCTGAGACTGGGTAATTTATAATGAACAGAAATGTGTTGGCTTATACTTCTGGAGGCTGGCAAGTCTGTGACTGAAGGGCTGCATCTAGATAGGACCTTCTCTCTTGCTGCATCATCCCACAGAAGGGTAAGGAGAGAGCAAGAGAGAGAGGAAGGAACCCACTCCCAGGACAAAAGCATTAATCAATTTACTCTCCCTTCATGGCCTAATCACTTCTCATTAGGCCCCACCTCTAAACACTGTTGCACTGGGGATAAGTTTCTAACCCCCAAATATGAACTTTGGGGGTTACATGCACACTGTAGGCATGGTCAAGACAAGACTTGAAGAGGCGAGTTAAGCAATGGTTTTAATGTGACCCTTAATTAGAGAGGCAGCCTTGGAATGTAAAGCAGAAATGTGTTTGAGGAATACGAAGTAAGTGTAGACAATATATGGACAATGGAAAGAGATAAAGGTCACTGGATCCTGTGAGATTGTGTGAGCACCACAAGCATACATGGGAGAAGTGAAGTCAGGAAAAGAAATGGATTTGCTGAGTGTCAGCAATGAGTTTTGAATATTTTGCATTACATGTGCTGAGAGGAAAATCAGGTTTCAGAGATGTGGATGTCAGTCTAGACAGAAGTTAGGAAGCAGGAGATGGCAACTAGACCAATGTTGCATAGAAATAGGAATTGCACTAACGGAGCAAAACAGGATAGCCAGTGGAAAGTTTTTACAGGAATAGAGTTTTTATACTAGGTCCTTAAAACACTCTTATTTAGGAATTCCAATATATAAGCTTTTTTAATCATGCTGAAAAATTGGATGAAGAAGCAAGAAAATAATGTCACAATTTAAACAACATTTTTCTTTTCACAAAACTCTCATTTTTTTAAGTAGTAAAGCTTTCTAGAAAGTTTAGACACACTGTGTTCTAAAAGTTCAACTTTAAACAAATTTCATGAATTTAGATGTATCTCATCCATAACATAGTATTATTTTAAATCTAATATATGCTTTTAAACAACATTAATTGGGACATTAATGAACATTGTTTCATCATGTAGTTAGATGTAACCCAATGGGAAAATCATGTTCTACTCAAGCCAGTTATTCAGCCATTAACTTACCTTGAGCACCTATTGCAGAGCTGTAGAGTGAAAAAGGCAAAGATTAACCAAATGATTCTTATGTTAAAGAAATTTATAATATAGTGATGACAATAGATAAAAACCTTAATACCAATCACAGAGAAAAAAAGTAACATTAATGTCCAATCAATAAAAACATAGTCACAACCACAAAAACTTGTGAAGAGCATGCAAATTCATATGTCTGAAACAAATTTAGAGGTTTAAATCAGAATGGCATTGTAAAATATTATGTGTCTGTTCTGTCGCCACACTTAGATTCTTTTATACAGACTACACTTATATCTTTTCTGACTTATATAATTCCTTAAAGCCATGGGTTATATGAACATAAAGTAGACAACAATGAGTTGTTAAAATGAAGTAAATCATCTACGTTATCAAAGACAAGATAGAGATCTATGGGAGACTGCTGGAGAACAAAATCAGACAAGAAAAAAAAAAGAAAGAAGTCTAGCATGATTAAAAAAACAAGTGGACAGGTTTTCTGTACACATGTGCATGCACAGTTTGTGTGCCTGTTTGGGCACGTGCAAACAAGAAAGAAACAGAAACTAAATTTGTTGTATTTTTCCAGAAATACAGCAAGCACATTCTGTCACCTTGACACCATAAAAAATAATGAAGATTTAATTTTATAATTGCTATTGAAAAAAATTTCAGATGTTCTGTGCAATTGCATACAGATTTCTTTCAATTACAACCACATCACAGATGTCACTGACAGGCAAAATTCCACCTCATCCTCCAAGGAAATAAAGAAGAAATGGTGTACATATGTGCTACATTGCATATATTTCTGCTCGTTCTTAGGCGGACACCAAAAAACATATGTGCATCTATACTATTAGTAGGATTTTCATTCCCTTATTTCAAAATAATTTTGAGATCCCTTATTTCAAAATAATTTTGAGGTCTCTTATTTCAAAATAATTTCAAGGTCATTGCTGCAATAATAAAGCTGAATCACCTTGATATTTACAGTATTTATATTTTTATTTTATGCACTTTCATTCCATATTTCATGGAGATAACAGAATCAAAGAATTACTACAGACTGGTGCCAGTAAACTTCATATAATGTCAAAGCAGAAAACCTAGCAACTAATTGGCTACATCATGGAGCATGTAGAGTAAAGGGACTTTGATAGGAATTAAATTGACTGGATTCAATGTGTAATATTCATAAGTTCTCTTTTTTGGCATCTAAATGAGATCGTGAACATTAAGGGCAAGGGTGGTTTTTTTGGCAATCATGTATCACGTGTTATGCACAGAGTTTTCAATTAGTATGTTCTAAATTGAATTTTTAATATTTAATTGAAAAAGTCAAAGTAAAGAACAAAAAGAAGTAACTCACAAAGGGGTTGAGTTCCTAAAATCTCATAAACCAGTTTAAATGCATGTTTGTCATAAAAATAATGAAAATTTGGTTCATTCATTTATTCATTTCAAGAACTATTTATTGAGTGCATATTTAATCATTTTGCTAAATACTGCTAATAAAATTTGAAAAGAAATAATCACTGTTCTTAAAATTGACTTTTTGCAGTGTAGTGGAGGAAACATGCCAACAATTTACTCAACTGTGGTCTGGTATAGTCATAGTATAATAAATGTATGCAGATGCTTTTCTACCGAGGCTAACACAGAAAGCTCACTGGAAAGTCAATGGTGATGTGAAGCAAAAGCTTGTGGAATACCACAGGTAGACCTGGATAGGAAGCCATTGAGAAAGCACATCAGACAAAGCAAAGAGCATATATAATGGCATGGGAGGCTAAATATATTGACATGTTAGTGGAAAAATAATTTTTTATGATTAAGAAAAAGGAAAATTGGCCCAATATGCATGAAAGATCGATGAGTCAGTGAGAAGTTTTATGCTGTGAAGGAATATGATACTGTATTTAGCATTGAAATGATTTCAAACACTTAATATAGTTTGCTAGGTTATGTTTTTGTTTTGGAGTGTATTTCCCCCTCCCTTAGAGTGTGGCACCTTATCAGACCCCATATATGAGAACTTAGATGCCTCCCTCCGCTAGGGAATGTTAAGTGGAACCTTATCAGACGCCCTCATATGTGAGTTACTGACCTCAACTACTGGACTTCAAAAATACATATAAACTCAGGAGTTTGACAGACACTTTGAGAGCTTAGGCCATGGCAGGGCTGCACTCTGTCGGTGGCTTTTCTGAAGACCAAGCGTGTGTGTTGTGACAGGCTGCTCTCTGTCAGCCACTCCTCCAGTCATCAAGGGCTCAGGCTGCAAGAGGACGACACCCTGTTAGCCTTGGAGTTAATCTCCAAAGCCTTGCCTGCCAACACCCACGCTACCCTCTTACATCAAGGAATCTCATGTGTCCTCACAAATCTCCGCTGTGCTAGTCAAGCCAATTCCTCCCAAGAACCATTCCTTATAAAGGGACAACTCAAAATTTACTTAGACTTTACCTTCCACAGAAGCTTGTTTCCATCCTAATTGAGTAAGTGGAATTTAGGAATTTTGGAACTCACTTACTATGGGATTAGTGCACCTCATCTATCAGATGTATTCCCTATGGGGTTTGTTCATGGAATTCTCCCCTTCTTTGAGCATTATAAACCAAGAAAATATTCTCTTTGTAAAGCAATAAACTATGTAATTTGTGAAATCATATTTTGCTTGTTTCCTTTTTTCTTCCATACACAACAGATAACAGGTAGTCAAAGTTTTGTCCTACATAAGGACGTCTTCAAAACTTTGAAATTAATGCAAATTCTCCCGGAGAGTGACCTTTATAATCAGGGGCTTTGTAGCATGGCACTAACCCTAAGTTTCAAGTTTTTTCTGGATTTGTAAGTAAAAGTAGTTGAAATAATGGAAGAGGTAGTGTAAATTGAGAGAGCAGTACAGAAATAGAACGTGCCAGTATTATTCCTTTTCAACCCCTCCCTTCCTTGTCACTTGGCATTTGCATTTTCTAGAGCCAATTCTGTTTTTCTTTAACAAGCCTTATGTTTAAGGCACACTTTAGCACAAGCACATCCTATAATCAAGTGGTATAGCATGAAACGCATGTGTAATATAAGAGGTCCACATTTTATTTTCAGATGCCAAGTTGAACTTCCTGTGAAAATGAGAAAGTGTTTTAATCAAACCATTCCCAGCAGGTCTGACCTCTTGGAATGTTAAGGAGACAGAAAGAGCACCTAAGTAACAGGCAGATTGCGTAAGTGTTTTTAGCAAGAAGAAAGATCTTTTATAATTTCTCAATCCATAGTGTTTTCAGGCAATGGCACATGATGGTAAATCAAGTGAAACATTATATATATTCAACTTAACATAAACCATTTTCTTGTGTAACTTCAACCCATGGGCAGTTCAAACAAAATAAAACAAAACAATAATAACCAATAGGTATGTGACTGACTTAGATATCCTTAATTAAGAGGGTGATTGTTAATCTTTTTCTGC
Source organism: Lemur catta (assembly GCF_020740605.2). Classification (NCBI taxonomy): domain Eukaryota; kingdom Metazoa; phylum Chordata; class Mammalia; order Primates; family Lemuridae; genus Lemur; species Lemur catta. Next base: position 72,259,241 of record NC_059139.1, on the reverse strand, counting down.
ATAATTCAAACTTTAAATTTTATTTTTTAATTGACGTATAATAATTGTACATATTTATGGGGTGCATAGCGATGTTTTGATACATATAATGTATGGTGATGAGATCAGAAAAATTAACATATCGATCATATCAAACATTTTTCATTTCTTTGTGTTAGGAATATTCAATATCCTCATTTTAGCTCTTTGAGACTTTATGATATATTATTGTTAACTACAGTCATCCTACAGTGGTATAGAATACTAAACTTCCTCCTATCTATCTGTACCAGTATTTCAAATTGTATCCCTAATTTTCTCATATTTATCTGTAGGACAAACTCCACCCAAATTTCTTCTCAGTTTTTTTTTACCTCAATACAGCTAACTAAACCATGTGTTATTCTATCTCTAATTATTGTACAATTATATTTTATAATTTTTAAAATCATAAAGCCATCATCCTAAGATAGATGTCCAATTCCCAGAGTATAGAGGTGGCATGTGTATGGTTCATACTCACATAGACATTCTGTTACATTTGGTCAAATTCTCTGTTTCAATGCAGTAGATATTCTTTTCTGAATTCTTCCATGATCAATATTGTCCACTCAACAGAAAAACATAAAATAAATTATTTTAATGGTTTGTAAAACACTTAAATAGTTTCAAAGATTTATTCATATTACCCTCAATTGTGTATCAAAAATAGCATTTATTTTTCTGAAACTATTTTAATTTTCTTCTGTAGAAGAGAATCTAAATTGTGGTTCACTCTAGTAATTTTGGTTTGATCCTGAAATTTTACCAGTCTTTTAAGTAACTCTTTTTGTTTTGAATTTTTGTCCATTCTTAAGGAATCTTTCTCATTTTCTCCTCTTCTCCAAATCTGGTTATTACCGTGGCCCTATTAGTCAACAGAAAAAAAATACTTCTCATTGGTGCTCAATATTCTTAAACTTCCCTCAGTCCTAGTATCCATTGTGACTAATCCCTTTTCTGATAGTTAGATTAAAATCAGCTTCTGAAACTTGAAGCAGATGGAATTCATGGTCTGAACTTTCTACTTCATCTAGTTCTATATTCTCCAACTTTGCTTTTGCTTCTCTACTCCTGCTGTGGACTTAAGTCCTGACTTAGTCCTGACTTAGATGTATGTGTGTGCTCAGCTCTGGTTGTCTGCTCTGCTGTCTTTCATTATATCATCATTTTGTATATTACAATGGAAATTCCCATCTAACACTCACCTAAATACTACATCCCCTTACCCCCTGATGAACAAGTAAAAGCTTCCTAATCTTTTCCTTAATACTTGTAGGTTAGCAGGGGAAGAAATCCTCAGGACCTGCTAGGCCTTGGCATGGTATACCAAATAGTTTACTTTGATGTCCGACACTCAGGCTCATCTGAGGAAGATGGTGAAGTGATCTCTTTCGAGAGTCTCAAACATAATCTGAACTGAAGCAAAAGATCTCATACTTGGCAATTTTCTTGAAGTAACTTAACCCACCTTCATGACGTTGCACCAAAGACCAAAGATCTCTGTCTCACATGTCTGTCCTCTCCTTTGTGCCTCTCTTATTTAACCAGCCCTTGCTAAAAAGGAAATAACTGTTTTGCCCTCTCTTCCTTTTTTTTTTTTTTTTTTTTTTTGAGACAAGGTCTCCGTCTGTTGCCTGGGCTGGAGCACAGTGGTGTCATCACAGCTTCCTACGATCTCAAACTCCTAGGCTCAAGTGACCCTCCTGCCTCAGTCTCCCAAAATGCTAGGATTACAGGTATGAGTCACCACATCCAGCCCTCTTCCACTCTTAATTGAAATTATTCTATTTTATATCCTCTTCCTGTAGGTCACAGGCCCTCATGGCTTGCACCATGGACATAAATGTTAACTTTTCTACATTAATGCTGAAACTTAATCTGAGTCATTCAATGTTGATAACTGATATAATAATGGAATTCAGAAATAATTTCTCTCTATAAAATCATGGCTTATGTGTGGTGATACTGTAAAAGGATTTTAGATATCAGAGTTTGCATTTAAAAATATTAACCGAAGAGGCAGCAGGATCGCTTGAGGCTGAGAGTTTCAGACCAGCCTGGGCAAGATAGCTAGATCTGTCTCTACAAAAATTTAAAAAATGAGCCAGGAGTGGTGTTGCAAGACTGTAGTCCTAACTATTAATACTTGGGAGGCTGAGGTAGGAAGATTTCTCGAACCCAGGAGTTTGAGGCTACAGCTAGCTATGATTGAACCACTGTGCTCTAGTCTGAATGACAGAGTAAGACCTATCTCAAAAAAATAAAATACAACTAAACATATTGAAAATCCTATTTTCCATCAGAATTTGAATATTTCTCTTCATTCCTACTAAAACAACTCTAAAGCATTCCCTTCTTTCTCCATGACCAATCTCTTCCCTCAAACAAAACAAAACAAAATAAAACAAAACGAAAAGCTCAGATAAATAGATGCCTCAGGCTATCTAGATAAAAACTACAGAAAGAAAGAGCCTAATATTTCTCACATTATTACTCATATTTCACTTTTTAACTCAGTTCTTTGCTTACATCCCTAGTTATTTTTATTATATGAACATTAAAACAGTATTTTACCCATTTTATTTATTTAATGAGCTCTTTTATCAAACTATACCTTATGGTTCAGGTATTTGTATATGAGTTCAAGCACAGATTTTAGTTGTTTTAAGCACTTTTTAAATCTGGATGAAGAAGTTTTTGTGTATGTGCATTAATGAATCATCTTCTGAACAAAGGAGCATTGTTTTCAGCAGATTTTCACAGAGATCTATGACACACACAATATTAAGAATCTAAAGTGCAAATATGATCATGTCACTCTTCCATGGAAAGCACTCTGATGGTTTCCCATTACATTTAGAAAAAAAATACAAAGTTTTTAGCATGGTATTCAAGGGCCTTTATAATTTGGCTGCTACTAAATCTCTCAGTCTCATATCTCAGATTTATCTAGTGCTATATTCTGCCCCAAAGTGCACTTCTTTTAGATCTCTTTAAGTTTATTCTTTCCTCTAGAACCATTTAATATGCTGTGGCTTCTGCCTAGAACTCTTAGACTGTCCAGCTCCTATTCATCTTTTAGGTCTCACTCTAAATGTCACTTCATTGGAGATTATGTCTCCAATCAGATTATAATCCATTAAAGTAAGAAAACTATAAATCTTAATATAGTACATTATTATACGCTCCATCCCTGGCTTGGTATTTCACAAATATTTGTATATTAATTGAATAAGACAACAAGAGGAAAATGTGAAAGCTAAAAACAGTAACTAGAGATATTTGCATTTTTAATGTAAATGACTGGTTTATTATGATTTATTATTTTATTACATTTTCTTCACTCTATATTGCCACAATTTATTCTGAATACCAAATTAATGCCAGTTAGTTATTTTTATTAGTCAATATCCCAGAACATAATGGGTTGGCAAAATTTAAAAAAAGGAATAAATGGCAAAATTTTCATAAAGTAACTGATTACAAAGGTGTGAGCAATTTACTGGAAAACCAGAAGGAGTTGTAGAGCATTCTGGGTGAAACAATAGGGAGAAACCTGAAACCACATGTACTCATGAACAAGTAAGGGGAAACAGGAGCTATCAGAACTCAGGAAAGCTGGTAGCTTTTAGGAAAGGGCCATGCACACAGAACCTATGGCTTTAAGTAGACGAATGCAAACACTGCCAATCCACATTAGGCCAGATGGGAGGGAAGTAAGGAACAAAATACTTTGGGTTTCATGCTCCTCCTACCTTCAGTTCTCCTGCTGGTGCCTCTCCTTTGCTGTACTCAATCAGAGTACAGAGAGCAAGGGGGCCTTAATAGAGTAAGGCACACAGTTCAGCATTCTAGACCACGGAGCTTGGTGGAAATGACAAAGAGTGAACCTAGAGGACAAAAAGTAAGTAGGTCGTTAGTATAGGATCAAATTCAGAGGAAGAACAGTAAGTCTCATTTTGTTGCAAATCTTAACTTGACTACATTTTTAGTTTTCAATACCTGTTTATAAGTGATCTCAGTCAGAGCCTTATCAGTGACTCCTGTGATTGCTTATTTTCCCAATTCAATATTTTGGTATCTCCTCATTCTATATGCTTGAAGAAAAGAAATTATACCTCTTGTTTCTGTATGGCCAAAAGAAATCCACTTAACCTTTAAAAGTTATATTTTATTTTAGTTATGTGATATGTGTGTGGAGGAGTGTATTTGTGTTGACTCTGTTATTCATATTTTTGGCCCTTATACCTACGGATTTATACACAATCAATAAAATGATCCAGTTATTAAGATAACTGAATGCAAACAGATAAAAGTTAGATGAAAACGCCAACTTAGGTGCTCACTTGATACTGTTACATGTCACTGTTGCAAAATATGATAGCATCTGCAACTTGATGTATACATTTTGATTATTAAACAGTTGAAACAACACTTAAAATTTCATCCACAATGTTTTATGTATAAGATTAATGTTTCAGCCTAATGAAAGCATAATGAAGAAAATAATTATATGGTAAGAAAATAATAAAACATAGTTATGTCGAAATTAATTTCTTTCAGGCTTTTTTTCAATTCATGCAATGTTAATGTGTTCTACATTTATCATTGAAAAATTAGCAAGTATGAGCTAACTATAAAGAATTATTGTTCAATTCCATTCTCTAATGATAAAATTATACCTCTATTATTTCTGTTCATACACCTTGCAATACAAACACCTTACTTAAGATCCAATTTAGCTCACTATGCCAGGAGAAAACTATCCTTTTAGTTTTTATTTGTAATTGAATTTTGGCATTTTCTTTATTATAATATATAAGGCAGTATAAACAAGTTAGCATATCTGAAAATGGAAAATGTTGAACTTTTTTTCCCTAGATGGAAATGTGAGGAAATAAAAATTCATGCTTCATTCAATAATTATTTTAAAATGTGTAGTTCATATCATTTTGAGGTATAACATACATGTCTTATGCATGAAGTAAAGGTTGTGTTATCTACTACTTAAAGAAGTAACAATACACAGGGATTCTCACTTGCTGAAATTTATTCTAGGCATTCTAGAAAGCTTATGCTAGGCAAGTGCCACCTTATAACATTTGATGCAGATGAAAGACTACATTCTATGAGTATATGTGTAAAAAGGAAAACAGAGACAAAGAATTAAACAATAGATTTATCAAATAAATATACAGAGATATAAATCATTATGTTTGTTAAATATAAAAGAGGAAATACTTGATATTGAAGATTATTAAAAGCATTTAGTCTTGTATATATACATTTTTTTCTTGTATGGAATATATTTGGATTGTAAGGAGGCTAAATGAAATCTAGGAGAAAATGGAAAATCTACTCAGAAATACCAGAAAAACAATTCGGGAAATGAATGAAAAATTACTAAAGAGATAAACGTATTTACAAAAAAAAATAGTGCTCATATTAAAAAGAAAAACCAAATAGTACTGGAAATGAAAAATTCATTTAAGGAAATAAAAAAAATACAGTGGAAAGCTTTAAGAATAGACCAGACAAGGCAGAAGAAAGACTTTCAGAGCTCAAAGACAACATTTTTGAATTAACCCAGTCAAAAATGAAGAATAAAGAATCAAGAAGAATGAACAAAGCCTTTAAGAAATATGAGATTATGTAAAATGGTCAAATATAAGAGTCTTAGGCATCCCTGAGGGTGAAGAAGTAAAAGCATAAGGTCTGAAAAACCTATTTGAGGGAATAATTAAGGAAAATCTCCCTGGTCTTGCTAGGGGTTTAGACATCTAGATACAAGACGACCGGGAGATTCATTGCAAAGAGGGAATCACCAAGATAAAACATCATCAAACTGGCCAAAGTCAACATAAAGGAGAAACTCCTGTGTTTGTTTTCTAGCAAATCTAATGTTCTGTCCTTGAATATAATTTTTTTTACTGTTCATAGAGTGTTTCACTAAAATATCAATTAGATTATTTTATTATCCTGGCAAAACATGTAGTAGTAAGTCCCTAGGACCTTCAGGATTAAATACAGACTCATTAAGTTAACAGTGTAAGGAACAGTGTAGGCATCATTGCCCACTATATTGTATTTTTTTCAGAAAAAAAAAAGGCAATTACAGAAGCAGTTAATTTAAAGATAAATTATAGGTTTGTTAACAGGGTAGAAATGAGACAAAACAGTTTACAGAAGATAAATTTGATAGAAATATGCCAAATGGATTAGAATAGAAAGGACCCATGTAGTTACCCCTATATGAAGCACCTGCATTAATTAGGTTTTGGGTTAATAAAGGTGCATTCGGGGGAGTTGAAGGAATGGAAGGCAGCAACATTTCAAGAAATATTTCAAAGGAAACATTAAGAAGACTTAGCTTTTAATTGGATAAGAGTGGACCTACAGAGAGAGAACTCAAAGATAAACTTAACTTTTCAGTTCTGGAACTGAGAAAATCATGTTATAATAAAGAGATTTAGAAACTGGAGAGAAGATCTTATGAAACAAAATCATGTCATGTTTTTGATGCTTTTATTTTTAAGTGACAATGAGACTTTCAAGTGCAAATAAAGAGCTGGAAATATAAAACTAGAGCTCGAGGTCAGAGCTAAGAATATAAATGTTACCAGCATGGATGTAATATTAATAACAATTGAACTGAAGTAACAAAAGAATATTTTGATGACACCATAAGAAGAGAGAAATAGAGAGCGAGAAGAACTAAGTCATGTCTTCTTTCTTTTTCATACTGCTCTTCTTGATTGGAACCCCCCAATCTTTCCAAGATCCAGATCATACATTGTAAATTTTTTAAGTTTTTTTCTACTTTTTTCACTAAATAATAGTTAGATAGCTTTCTCATTTATATTCCCATAAAATTTTTTTCTTCAATAAAATGATTGTTCAAATCTGTAGTTTGTTATACATATATTGCTATTTCTCATTTTATAGTAAACCCCTTAGAGTAACTCGCCTTGAGCTTTTACCCTGATTGCAAGTTCACTCTCCAGAGTTTATGGATTCTGGCCACTGTCTTATACACATTTATCTCGTCATTCAAGCTTCAGTATAGTTTCTTGAGAAAGAAAAATGCTTTTCTGAATGTGATTAAATTGGATATGCTCACAATAATTATCGAAATAATAAAGTTTGTGCCCCATCACACAAAAAATACCTTTTATCTGCAAGAGTTATGTTCCAAGATCCCTAGTGGGTACCTAAAACCATGGATAGTTTGAAACCTATGTATGTTATTTTTTCATCTACCTATATCCATATGATAAAGTTTAATTTATAAATTATGTGCAGTAAGAGATTAATAGTGATTAATAAAATAGAACAATTATAACAATATACCACAATACAATTATACAATTTATATTAATATGATCTTTCCCTCTCTCTGTCAAAATATTTTATTGTGTGTAGCATTTTGGCATCAAGGTTGACAAAAGGTAACTGAAATCATAGTATCTGAAATCATGGAAAAGTAACTGAAATCATGGAAAGCTAAACTGTGGATAAAGGGGAGAATACTGTATATATTTATGGGAATTTGTCTTACTCTGAGTCATGTTCATTCATGATTATTTTTATACCACTTACCAAGTATGCTGATTTTCTGTTCTCTTAAATGGCAATTTTTCTTCTTCTGTATTCTTTTTTTTTCCTCTTACCAAGTTGTGATTTGACTGAATTCTTAAACCTATTCATTTTCTCCAAAACTTCTTTTCAACTGATGAACTTCTAAAATAGCAACCATCAGGAAAAAGCTACCTCATCTTCCCACCAACACATTTGCTAGTGTATTTCCCTGATTTCTCCCTTTCTTGTGTGACTATAGACTACATGTCTCTGATCCCATCTAAGTGTAGCCATTCTGGATTTCAACCTCTCTCACTTCAAGCACTTTCCCCTTTGTCTAACTCACAATTTTTCACTCTCTCCTAGATCATTCTCATTAGCAATCAAACATGGTATCTCTAATCTTAAAAAAAAAAACTACTAACCATTGATCTCACATCTTCCTCTAGCTACCACACCATATCTCTACTCACAACAAAGATTCATGAAAGAATTGAATAACTTTGGCACTTTCCTCACAGTGGGTTTCCATTCCAAAAAACCCATGACAATTTTTCTAGTAAATATGCCAATGACTACCTCTCTTATTTAACCTCTCAGGAAAAATCAATATAATTGAAATCTCTCTGTTTCTTAAAATTCTTCCTTTCCTTTACTTCTGTGACACCTTACCCATCTGTATCTCCTTCTACCTCAACAAGGCTGGCCTGCTACTCTCTTGGGCTTGATCTCTAAATGTCAGCGTCCAAAGTCTTTGTCCTCAGCCCCCTTCTTGTTTTCTATCTCTGTGTGATATCATTTGATTCTAAAGCCCTAAATGCTATTCATTTCCTACACCTCCCACATATATCTAAAGCTCTGGACACACCCATAGACTACAGACTGGTATCTCTAACTGCCTAACTGACTTGCCCATTAAAATTACAAACAGCATCTCAAACCTACTAAAACCCAATACTTCTTTACATACCTATAATCCCTCAATGTCCCAACCTCAGCTAATTGATCATTGTTCACCAAGTTTTGTTCAATGCAATACAAGATATTCCTGATCTTTATTTTCTCTAATTTCCTATATTTGATGCAATTCTGATTGATTATTCTCCTGCAACATAATAAATCTGTCCAAGCTACTTATCCTAGTTTATAGACATTGCCTGCATTAATCACTTTACTCTAGTTACAAAGCTTATTTCTGTTTCTCCAATAAACCATGTTAGTTTTTAAATAGCATTTATTTTAGCTGTTTCTTCTGGCTGTAAGGTTCTTATCCTTGTTCTTTGCATAATTGGCCTGTCACTGATATCCAAATCTTAAATTAAGCTTCACCCTAATTTAACCTATTTTAATTTAAATTGAACCAGAAAGAGGTTGACAAAGACTCTCTCCTGGACCAAACTTTAGACAGCTTCCTCTGATCTCTCTTCTCAGCTAAGCCTTGACCTTGGCCTCTGTCCTTGCTGTGCCCCTAGCTCAGGTTTAGTGAGAATCATGGTAAGACAGTTTTAAAGAGAACCCCTCATCTGTGGTATCTGCTCACCTATGAGATCTGATCAAATTCTTCATCCTCCACTTTTGAAGCCTGATCACTCTGGCTTTGCCTTTAGCAAGAATCACATTAGGTCAGTTTGGCTTCCTACCCTTGATGCCTCCTCTTAATAATAATCCACCCATTGACCCCCTTCACTCTGTTCATTGGCTGTAAACCCCCAGCTGCCTTTGCTGCATTTGGAGCTGAGCTTGACCTCTGTCCCATATTGCAATATTCTTATTGTAATCGTCTCGAGTAAAGTCTTCTTAACACTTTAACAAGTGTCGGAATAATTTTTTCTTTAACAAGATGTAACCACATCATTTAGTGCACAGTAGTCACCTAGTTACTATCATCCAATTCATATTATTTTATATCTCTATATGGCACTTACACTGTCAGGTAGTGTTAATATTCCTTAGTACCTTTCTATTCTTTCCTTCATTTCTTCCTTCCTTCCTTCCTTCCTTCTTTATTTGTATATTTTTCATATATATTTTTTACTTTATTCTCCTTTTCTTTTTTTATTACCTCTTATAATTATAATGCAAACTACATGTAAGCAGATCAAATGTATTATATCTCTTTTATCACTATGTCCCCAATGATTGAAGAATGATTGCAAACAAAAACTTGTTAAATAAATCAATGAATCATTACAAAATCCAAATACATATTCATACAGGGATAAGGATAAAAGAGCTAAAATTTAGAATAAAGATAAAGAGATATTTTTCCACAGTAGAAAATACTACACAGAACATTATAAATAATATGATTGATGGGGGTGATATGGATTTAGGTAGTTATTAAATGAATAAAACCATGTAAGAATAAGTAGAAATCACTATCACCCTCCAAATTAATCTAACTTCTCCTAATGCTATTCAAATTCATACCTTATATTTAATAGCAAAAGGGCGTTAGACATATTGTTTCTTTTCTCAGATCTTACAAATAGAATCATACAAAGAATGCTTATTCCAGGAAATTTAGTAGATCTTAAAATTTAGTTTAAAAGTATTTTATGAAATGATTGTTTATTGCCATTACAGATAATGTAGCATAGAGATGGATGACTAGTTGATTGATCACACCACTATCTCAGCAGTAACCACTTCTTATTTGAGTCACCACAAGTCCATGCATCTCTTTTCAATTTTTTATGTCCATGACTAAAATTGTATATATTGTCCAGGGTGATTAAGCTTTAGGGGATTAATTGATGCATGGACCTGTTATCATAACCTGTATAATAATTTATTTATTTGAAATGCAAGTTTAAGAGCACACAAATGTATTTTCTTTTTCCCATAATAAAACCTACTTAGGAAAGCTACTATTTTGGAACTTTCTTATTAAAAGTATATTCAGAGTAAATATTAATAACGGCAAATAGACTATAATAGTCTGAGGTACATAGCTCTATGACAAGTCAAAAAGTTAAGAAATTAAAAAAAGAAAGGAAGGAAAGAAGGAAGAAAGAAAGAAACACAGAAAGAAGAAAGAAAGAAACACAGAAGGAAAGAGCATAATCCTGTTGTCCAGAATATAAAATGTAAGTTTTCAGAGCTGCTGAAGTTGTGCTGCTATGTTTCATTTTGATTTTATAAAATATTTATAATAGTTTCTTTCCTGTTTTCAAGACATTCTGAGGCCATGTTTCACCAAGTGGAATATCACAAGGTAATGATGTTGGGGCTTTTTTGTTTCCATTGTTTAGCAGGTTTGTTTATTTTAAGATGTGATAAGTGGGAGAACAAATTATCAAGAGCAGGATACGTAAATTTACACTTGAAGTCAATCTGTGTCTGGGAACTTAAAGTGCAATTACACTTATTGAGTTTGTTTGGTTTAATATACTGACATCTACATATCTGAATAACTGCTCAAAATGAGATTAATCTTGTAGGGTAAATATGTACTTGAAATACTCATGTGGCCTAATCAGAACTAGGTCAGGTTTGAAATACATCTTGTTAGTGATGTGTTTTTCTGAGGCTTAGCTGTGACTTTCAAAAAGTAAGAAGAAGGGAAGAGAGTAGACCTCACTTGTCCTGTGTAGTTCCCCGCAGATTTCCCTGGTGGGGAGTAAGAAAAGAGCAAATAGAGTGGTTCAAATTGCTCCTGTTGATTTATTAAAATTTACACTGTGCTGCTATATTTCATTTCAATTTTAGAAAATATGTATAATAATTTCTTTCCTATTTTCAAGACATTCTGAGGTCATCTTTTGCCAAGTGGAATATTACAAGGTAGTGATGTTGGGGCTTTTTGTTTCTATTGTTTAGCAAAATATTTTATACCTGTATGTTAAAGAAGAAAAGTCTCATTAAAATATTTTTCTAAACTACTATGGCTAATTCAAAAGACTCACAGTTTTTTTTTTTTTCCTTCTCTAATAGTAAAATATAAGGCAAAAAGCCCTGAGGGTCCTTTCTTCTATCGTGTTCTCCTTTGTTGCCGCTAGGAAGCGGTCACTTTAAGCAATGCCATGACAGTGAAGTCAGTGGTCCACCAGCATCATCGTTTAGTGTCGGGGTGCACAGAAGTCTGTGGCAAGTTTAATGGAGACTTTGTTGAGATATTAATCTTCTGTAGCACTATCTTATTGAACTGGTAGAGTCATCAGTCGATCTTTAAAAATAATTTCCCTAAGGTCTGATTGACCATGGCTGAGTCCAAACCAATCACATTTGTGGGTATATACAATGGGCCAAGAAACCACAATAAAACAGGGACATAATATCCTAGAAAAAAATATGTAATCAATTCATACATATCTATTATTTATTTGGTTTAAAATATTTAAAACGCCTACTATATTCTAGGTTGAGGGGTATAACAGGGTAAAATTTCTATTTCTCTTCCCCTTTCAATTTTTGATGTGTGTGTGTTTGTGTGTGTGTGTACATACACATATAAAACCAGCCTTGCAGTGATCCATAGGCCTGTGAAGTCCAGCGATGTTGAACACTCAGGAACTCATCAACATTTTCTTTCGACTAATGATGTGATGTGTCCCAGATGTTAAGTGGACCCATTCCCAGGTGTCCTTCATAGGAAGCAATCACAGATCTAATGAATTGTAACTTTGTAAGGTGTGTTTTTAAGATTAGTGAAGTAAATGGAGTGTTGGAAAGATTCAGTTAGGAGGTGGGAAACATATGTTTGTTCTAGGGTCACTTTTGAATATGTGTGAGGGCAATAGAACTTCCAAACATATTTTTTTAAGTCTATTTTCGTTGGTGGGTTGTATAAGTAGCCGCGGGATTTGATTTTTCATAGGTTCTTTACTGAAACACAAATACAGATTGCCATGTTATGAATGTGGTCCCTTTTTTAGTATTAGTAAATATGCATTTGAAAGCTTTCTTTAATCAATTTTCAGAAGTTCATCAGTTCTAAATATGAATCTTTCAGTTTCACAAACCTCCAAATGTAGTGAATGTATATATGTGTGCACATTTAAACAATTGCAATCCACTTAAATAAAAATAAAAAAATTCAAAGTGCACCAGTGTTTTGCTTCATTAGAAGATCAAGTGCCTGAGAATACCTGCTTAGTTTCTAATGAAAAGTTACAGAGGCTCCAAACCTCACTTCCCGAGAGCACCCACGGGGCGATCTGGACCATCACTTATCTACTGAGTGAATCTGCCCTTAGAGAACCCGAGGCTTCTCTTTTGTATCCCCCTCATTCATCACATTTCAGAAAACACTCAGGGCCCAGTGACAAAAAGGGATTACTAACATTGCTAAGCCTTTTTTTCCCCCCCGTTTCTCTGTTTGTAGACTTTAGATACACATACAAAATACTTAAATAAATTTCAAAATTCTTAGGATCATTCATAACCATTTAACCCAAACTTTTATGGAAATCTTTAAGAATTTTCAGTATATCAGAAAGGAAATATACTTAATATCAAATCATAAGTAAGATTTGTAGCTCTTGAAACAAAGTATACGATTACATTGAAAATCAAATAATATTTAACAATGAAAAGTCAACTTATGAAATACATTTTCCATTCATTTAACTTCTATGGATGTTCTGATTTTATTTTCAAAATATATGACATATGCCTTAACAATAACTTTTAAACAACTCCAGAATTCTTGCTGAAAATTTATTCAATACAAAGTGTATAATTTGATTCACAACAGGGATTTATCTGGAAAGAAAATTCTAATAAATCTTCTTTCCCACTGGGTCATTTTGACAAGTGCAATAACAAAAGCTGCAGTTGGCAGGCTCTACAAGTGATACCTTGGCCTACTACCATCACTCTGGCCATAGGACATGAATTAGCTTCTGTAAAGCTTAATAATAAAAGTTACTATCTTTGACCTTTGAGGAGATATTAATGAATAGGTAAGAATTTTTGATTGTCTGAATTATAAATTATTTTTAACTACTTCATCATATTAGGCATTTGGATATTTGACATTTGAGATATATAACAAAAGCCTATTGAATGATAGTTAAAGTAATTAGTCCTTTTTTACTTGAGAAGGTATACATAATTTAGGATAGAAAAATATGTCTCTATTTCTTCTTCTTCTTTTTTTTTTTTTTTTTTTTGAGACAGAGTCTCACTCTGTTGCCTGGGCTAGAGTGCCGTGGCGTCAGCCTAGCTCACAGCAACCTCAAACTCCTGGGCTCAAGCAATCCTTCTGCCTCAGCCTCCCGAGTAGCTGGGACTACAGGCATGTGCCACCATGCCCGGCTAATTTCTTTTTACATATATATAATTTTAGCTGTCCAGATCATTTCTTTCTATTTTTAGTAGAGATGTGGTCTCGCTCTTGCTCAGTCTGGTCTCGAACCTCTGAGCTCAAACGATCCGCCCACCTCGGCCTCCCAAAGTGCTAGGATTACAGGTGTGAGCCACCGTGCCCGGCCTCTATTTCTTCTTTATTGTCCACCTGAGAAAGCAGGCTGCATGAGAACAAGCAGTGCAGAGTGCTATAAGCTATTTCAAAAGTAGTCCTGAGACTGAAAATACACAAAGTCCTTAAAGTGATTGCCACTTGATTGGCAGAAATGTGAAGTACTTCCCAGTCACTCTGCCCATTGTTCCATGCTGTGTTCAATAGTGCACAGCAGAGGAGAGGTCAACACTCCAGGGATCATTGTGAAATTCAGGGGGGCAGTGTTGCTTGGCATAAGATTTGGGCACTTTACTGGCATGTCGTAAACACTAGCTAGGGATGTTCGATATACTATGAAGAACAGTTATACCCATGACATTCAAGAAGGAAATATTACTTATAATTACAAAATAATGTTAGCTGGATGTGAATATACATTATATTTTCCTAAATTCAGGTATTATATACACCTTAGAAATTATACTTTGTTATGTTAGCAGTTTTATCAGTAAATATTCATCATTGAGAAAGACTGAAACCTTCAGTATAATTAATTTGTTTCAGTCTGAGTTTTTAGCAGTTGCATTTATGACTAGTCTACATATATGTGCAAATACCTGATTCCTTCACTACATGTTCTAGTGGTATCATGTTCCAGTATTTACTTATTGAAATATACATTATTTCAAAACTTCATTTTTATATTCTTCTGTATAATCATGAGCATGTCAATTATTTTGAAATTATGTAAATAGATTTTTTATTTTGTTTATAAGCTTTATTTCAGGAGAGTAAAAAAGGACTTTCGATGCATTCCTTTTAGAACAGCATCACTGCGTCTGGTAGGGTTGAGAGCCAATGTTAATAGAAGATGCATAGAAAAACAGATACTGCAAAAAATCATGGAACTTCAGTTGGGTCAGAAGACTGGGATTACAGTCTTGGCTCTGCTTTGTAAAATTTTCTGTGTCTCACCTGTGAAATAAGAATGATTCCATATAGTTCCCATATCTCCTGTAATTTACATGACTGACATGAAATTCTTATGTGAAAGTTAACTTTGTATATTTTAAAAGAGGATGCAAATGAAGTTGTTCTTACTGTTATTCAGTAAATACAGACAGTCCCCAATTTATGAAGGTTCAACATACAAATTATCAACTTTATGATGATATTTTCAACTTAATGATATTTTCAGCTCACAATGGGTTTATGGGAATGCAACCCCATTATAAATTGAGAAGCATCTGTACTACAAGTGTACTTCTTATTTCCATGGATTTATTTGAATTCAGAGATGAACAGAGTAGTCTCCTTATCACAGACTTTGGGATTAACCATGATAAAAATAACTAAACTTTCTCCAGTTCTTAACTAGCATTTCTAAGCTGATATTTAATACAAGGCATTGCCCAAAGTCTAGAGGATAGAAAGAATGAGTATGACAAATGTATTTTGTAGTTCCGTTACTTTTATCCTCTGTACATAGTTAAATTTAGCATCTATAAACAAAAATTTACATCAATTGGTACTTTTAGCACCTTTTGTAAAGGTCAAATCTTGATCTTTAATGCATAATTAACAGTAAAAGTTTGTTGAATACATAAATTAAAGATAGATGTATCTAGACATAGACATAGATGTAGATATGGATATAAAATTGGTATCTGTATCATGATACCATAGGAATACATGACTTCATTACCCTCTAGGCTGAACTGCTGAAAACATTCCAGAACAGCATTATCTAAGCAAAATACTACTTAACAAATATATCAATAAAGCACTATTCTTAAAAAGTAAGCTCAGATTATGTCCATGTATCTAAAAACTTTCTATTAATTGATATTCTTGGTTTTAAATAACATGGATCAAATGACAATAACCAGTATGAGTAGCTATAAACTACAGTTTATAATTTGATCACTATATAGTGATCATGAAAAATGAAAAAAAAAAACAAAACCTAAAGCCTTTGTGGGAGAAGTGCTGGAATATATTTACCTCTTACACAGAACACATGATAAAAATTTCTCATGAATCTTAGAATGATGCTAATAGGATTTCCACCAAAATCATAGGATAAGATATAAAATTTATATATTTTTTCTTATGAGAGTTTTAGAGGTTTAGCTCTTCAGTTTTCAATAATTAATTTTGAATTAGTTAATTTTTTTATATGAGGTAGATGTCCAATTTCATTCTCTTACATGTTGATATTTAGTGCTGCTAGCTCTTTAACAAATTGAGGTGATTATCCTCTATTTTGAGATTTTATTATGAATGGGTAATTCTGTCAAATGTTCTTCTGTGACAATTGATATGATCATATGATTTTTTTTTTTTTCAGTGAGTGAATATGGTGGTTACAATGATTAATTTTAGAATGTTAAACCAGCCTAGCTTACTTGAAATAATCACACTAGATCACTGGCTATAATTTTTTATGCATTGCTAAATTCAGTTTGCTAAAATTTTTTGAGGATTTTTGCTATTAAGTTCATGAGAAATATCTATGTGTAGAGTTGTTTGTTTGTTTTCGGTACTATCTTAGTCTGTTTTCCTTTTTTTTTCCCCCCGTTCCGTGTATTGTTTTATTTCTGCTGAGACTTCCTCTTTAACCTAGGAATTACTTTAGAAATGTGTTGTTATATTTCCATGTGTTTAGAGATTTTCTTATTGTCTTTCTTTTATTGATTTCTAGTTTGAATTCATTATGGTCAGAAAACACATTGTGTTATTTCAATGATTTTAAATATTTAGAGGTTTGCTTTATAAACAAAGATACTTATACTTGGTAAATATTCTGTGGGCTCTTGAACAGAATGTGTATTATGCTGCTCTTGGGTGAAATGCCATATAAATGCCATTAGATCCTCATAGTTGATTGTGTTCTTCAGCTCTTTTATAACCTTGTTGGTCTTCCTTCTACTAGTTTTATCAGCTCATGTAAGGAAAATGATGAAGTCTCCAACTATTACTGTGTTTTTGTCTGTATTTCCTCAATTCTGTTTTTTTATCATGTATTTTGAGGCTCTGGTTTTCTATTATTTATGTTATGATCATAACATCTTCCTGGTAGAATGATCCACTTATCATTATGTACAATAATATACCTCCTTGTCTCTAGTGATTTTTTTTTACTTTGAAATCTACATTATCAGATATTAAAACAGCCATTTCTCTTTTATGATTAATATTTACATAGTGTATATTTTCAACCCTTTTACTTTTATCCTACCTATATTGCTAAATTTATAAGCAGCAAATAATGGATTCAGGTATTTTTATCCACTCCTCTAATCTCTGTTGACTTTTACTTTGTGAATATTTATATTTAAAGTAATTATCAATATGTGAGTGCGTAAGCAAGTCTGCCATTTTATTATTTGTTCTCTTTTTTCCCTCTACTTTTAAATTTTCTGTTTCACATTTCTTATTTTACTATGGGTTATTTGAACATTTTTGAGGATTCAATCTTGATATTTTTAAAATGTTTCTCTTTGTATAATTTACATAGTGTTTCCTTTTGCTATCATAACATACATGTGTGACCTAGTAAGAGTCTATTAGTATCAACATTTTACTACTTTGAGTCAGTGGTGGATGCTCAGTTCTGTGTAAGTTCTTTTATCTTTCCCAATGTTAAATATTATTTTATAATATTAAAAGTTGTTATAATTTTTGCTTTAATAAAAACCATCAAATATGATTTATAAAATGTATGAGAAAAAAAGCTACTGTTATATATTCACGTTTCTGCTCTTTGTTCTTTCCTTGTTTTATCATTTCGTGGTTGAAGAACTTGCTTTAGATAATATGTAAGAATAGGTATAGCACCAACAAATTTTTTAGTTTTTTTTTAAAGCCTGAAAATATTTTTATTTACCTTCATTTTTTTTAAACAATAGACTATTTTTATAGGAGCTTTAGGTTCACAGCAAAAATGACCAAAAGGTACAGAGATTTCCCACATGGCCCTGCTTCCATAAATGCACAGCCTCACAGCCACCCAAATCCCACAGAAGAATGGTACTTTCATAATAATCAGTGAATCTACTACATTAGCACATCATTATCCCTTAAAGTGCATATTTTACATTAGGGTTCACTCTTGGTGTTGTACATTCTGTGGGTTTTGAAAAACGTATGATGTCATGTGTCTATCATTATAGTGTCATACAGAGTAGTTTCACTGCCTAGGATGGCTAATTTTGTGTCACCTTGTCCAGATAGTTGTTAAAACATTATGTCTGTGTATGACTATAAGGGTGTTTATAGAAAAGATTAGCATTTGAATAAGTAGACTAAGCAAAGAAGATCTATTCTCACCAATGTTGGCAGATATCATCCAATCCAGTGAGGGCCTAAACAGGACAAAAAGGGAGAGCAAGTGTGAATTCTCTATTTTCTTGAGCTGGGACCTCCATGTTCTCCTGCTTTCAGACATTAGAGCTCCTGGCTCTGGATTGGGAGTTACGACATTGGCTCTTCTGCTTCTCAAGCCTTAGTACTTGCACTGAATTACAACACTAGCTTTCCTGGTTCTCCAGTTTGCAGACAACATATTGTCAGACTTCTTGGCCTCTATAATCTCACAAGACATTTCCATAATAAATCTCATCCTATATATCTATATTGTGTATCTATATATTCTATTGATTCTGTTTCTCTGGAGAATCTGACTAATACATTGTTCTAAAAATCATCTGTGGCCTCCACCTATTCATTCTTCCCTCTCCCCACCCTCTGACAACTGCTAATCTTTTTATTGTCTCCATGGTATTGCATTTTCAGAATCTCATATAGTTGACATCATAAAGTATGTTGTTTTTTAAAGATCGACTCATTTCACTTAGTAGCAAGAGTTTAAGGTTCTTTCATGTATTTTAATAGCTTGATAGTGTGTTTCTTTTTAACACTGAATAATAACCTATCACCCGTCTAGATACACTATAGTTGATTTACCTACTTTGCCTATTGAAGGGCGTCTTTGTTGCTTTCAAATTTTGGCAATTATTAGTAGAAGTATTATAAACATTCAAGTGCAGGAATTTTTGTGAATGTAAGTTTTTGACTCATTTAGGTAAATACCAAAAAGTGAGATTGATGGATTGTGTGGTGAAAGTATGTTTAGTTTTGTAAGAAACTACCAAACTGTGTTCCAAAATGGCTGTAACAGTTTGTATTCCTACTACAGGAATGAGAGTTCATGTTTGACATCATCATCAGCATTTGGTGTTTGTTGTCAGTGTTCTTGAATTTGGCCATTCTAAGAGGAATATAATGAGATTTCATCGTTTTAATTTCTATATCCCTCATAGCATATGACACACAGTATTTTACGTTAATTCTTAAAATGTAATTTTGTTGAATATAAAATTTTCTGTTGACAGTTCTTTTCTTTCACTGCTTGAAAAATGTTGTACCACATCTTCTGGACTCCATGGGTTCAGAAAGAAATCCACTGTCATTTAAATTAGTGTTTTCATATTGTTAATAATTTATTTTTCTCAGGAGGCTTTCAAGATTTTTTTATTTTTAGTTTGAACAGCTAAATTATGAGTTATCTTGACACAGATTTCTCTGGTTTTATCCTATTTGTTTTTTTTTCTAATCTTCTTAAATCTTTCACCAAATTTGGGAATATTTAAGCCATTGTTCCTTCTGCTATTCTTTTATTCCTTCTCTTTCTTCTTTCCTTCTAGAACTGGATGGATTAGAATGCTGAATCTTTTGTTATTGTCCCATGGCTCTCTGAGGGTCTGTTCATTTTTATTTCTGTCTATTTTTCTCTCTGTTGTTTATATTAGGAGGAGTTTATTGTCCTATTCTTACATTCATTAATTCTAGTCTTTATCAAATCCACTCTACTATTGTCTATGCAAATTTTGTATTTCTGTTATTGTATTTTTCAGTTATGCAATTTCTGTTTCTTTTTTATGTAACTTCTATCTCTCCTGAGATTTTCTAGTGTTTCATTTGTTTCAAGAAAATTTATAACTTATTTTTGAAGCATTTTTGTGATGACCACTTTAAAGTGCATGTCAGGTAATTCCAACATCTAATTCATTTTTCTGTTGTTCTCCACTGATTGTCTTTTCTTGTGCACATTGTGGTTTTCTTGCTTCTTGGTTTGCAGGTTAATGTTTTATTGTATCATGGACCTTTTGTCTATTATATGAGGTTATTTTAGCAGGCAGTAACCCTATTAGATTTAGCAGGTGAATCTCTATAAACCTCATGGATAGTAGTTCCAATGACAGTTTAATTCTTTGAGCTGTTTTACTGTTATTTGGTTTGGTTTACCTGGAGTTGTTGGAGTTTTATTACCTTAGAAAGATCAAAGGCCAGAATTTTAAGTCACATAAAATACTCTTAAGATATTAAATGTGTGGCTCCTAGATACCCTTATTCATGTTAGTGGAAGCCAAATACAGAAACAAGATTATCTAAAAAAGATATGTAGAAGAATCTCTTCTCTAATGAATTGAATCCATGTGATGTACATGGAAGCCCCACAAGGTTCTTAAGATGTTATACCCCAGCAAGCACTGCTAACTTGGACTGAAAAGAATAAAGAAAGTTCAGAATGGAAGGAGGCTATCAGATTCCCAAAATTTTACTTTACAGGCAGGAAATAAACAATGAAGCTACTCAGCTGCAAACATGTACTATACTTTATAACAAAGGAAGGATATCACCAAACATGGAGCCTTAACTCCAGTGGGTGGAATCATGAGCCCATAGAACAGAACCCAAAACTGAGTATCATTTTTAGTCCTTAAAAACTAACAGAGTTTGTCTGGATGGATTTTGAAGTTGTTTGAGATCAACAACTCCTTTGTTCCTTCTACATTCTCCCTTCTTAAATGAGCTTGTCTATTACTGTTATCCTATACCTATACCACCATTGTATTTTGGGAGCAGATCATTTGTGTCTTAAGTTTCATGAGTTTACAGATGAAGAGGAATTGTACCTTAGGATGGATTACACACACAGCCTGACTTGTAACTGATTTAGGTGATTTCAAGGAAATGTTGAAAATCTTGAC
The DNA here is from genome assembly GCF_020740605.2 of Lemur catta. Classification (NCBI taxonomy): domain Eukaryota; kingdom Metazoa; phylum Chordata; class Mammalia; order Primates; family Lemuridae; genus Lemur; species Lemur catta. Next base: position 72,238,181 of record NC_059139.1, on the reverse strand, counting down.
CTGATGAGATTTAGATAAGATTTTCAGACTTTGAGTTTACATTATAATTTGGGAGGAATTTTGGATGAAATGCATACATTTTGCATATGGGATGGAAGTTAATTTTGGGGGGCTAGAGAATTGACTTTTGTAGGCAGACTAATGACCACCTAAGGTGTCCACATTTTAATGTCCAGAACCTGTTAACATGTTACCATATGTCGCAACAGGAAAATTCCAGATTTGATTAAGTTAAGAGATTTAAGATGGGGAGATTAAAAAAAAGATGGGGAGATTATTCTCAATTATCTGGGTAGGAGGAATGCAATCACAAGAGTTCTTATATGAAGAAGGCAAGAACGTTCAAGAAAATGTGATGGAAACAGAGGTTGGAGTCATGTCCATGTCACCATGAGCCACAGAGTTCATGCACAGAGTTCAGACAACCTCTCAAAGCTAAAAAATGCAAGTGCCTCCAGAAAAAAAAAGAAAAAAGAAAAAACACACAGCTCACCTGTCCTCTTGATTTTATCCTTATAAGATCCATTTTGCATTTCTGACCTCTAAACTGAAAGATCATAAATTCATGTTGTAAGCCACTAAGTTTGTGGTAATTTGTTACAACAGCAATAGGAAACTAATATACCATTCTACATCCTTTGCATATCCATATACATTTTAGAATTGTCTTGCATATATTTTTTCCAAATAGCCTGCCAGATGTATTATGGGTTCAATTGATTCTGTATATCACTTAAGAAGGGTTTTGCTATGAATTCAATATTTTTAATAGATATTGGGCTATTTAAAATATTCTATTTATTTTTGTGTCAGTTTTGATAACTTGTGATTTTTAAGGAATTTGTCAATTTTATCTAAGTTGTCAAGTCTACTGGCATTCAGTTACTCATTATATTCTCTTTTTATCCTTTTAATGTCACTTAAGTGATGCCCACTTTTTATTCATGGTGCTGAAAATTTCTGGTTTCTGCTTTCTGCTTTCTCACTTTTTTTTTTCTTTATTAGTCTTGCTAGGCATTTATCAACCTTAAAAATATTGAGTCTGCCAATCCATGACTACAATATATCTCTGCATGGATTTAGATTTTAAAAATATTTTTTTTATTTCAGCTTATTATGGGGCTACAAAAGTTCAGGTTATATATATTGCCCATGCCCCCCCATCCCCCTGAGTCTGAGCTTCAAGCGTGTCCATTCTCTAGACAGTGCACATCGCACTCATCAAGTAGGTATACAAACCCATCCCCTCCTCCCACCCCCACCTCTGTCTGATACCCGATTGGTGTTATTCCCAAATGTGCACTTAGGTAATGATCAGGGAAACCAGTTTGCTGGTGAGTACATGTGGTGCTTATTTTTCCATTCTTGGGATACTTCACTTAATAGAATGGGTTCCAACTCTCTCCAGGAGAACCAAAGAGATGCCATATCACTGTTATTTCTTATAGCTGAGTAATACTCCATGGTATACATACACCACATTTTGCTAATCCATTCATGAATTGATGGGCATTTGGGTTGTTTCCACATCTTTGCAATTGTGAATTGTGCTGCTATAAACATTCGGGTGCGGGTGTCTTTTCTATAGAATGACTTTTGTTCTTCTGGGTAGATGCCCAATAATGGGATTGCTGGATCGAATGGTAGGTCTACTTGAATCTATTTAAGGTAGCTTCATATTGCTTTCCACAGGGGTTGCACTAGTTTACAGTCCCACCAGTAGTGTATGAGTGTTTCTGTCTCTCTGCATCCACGCCAACACAGCCAAAGAAACAGTCACGAGAGTAAACAGACAACCTACAGAATGGGAAAAAATTTTCACGTAGTACACATCAGATAAAGGACTGATAACAAGAATCTATTTAGAACTCAGGAAAATAAGTAAGAAAAAATTGAACAACCCTATCAAAAAGTGGGCAAAGGACATGAATAGAAATTTTTCAAAAGAAGATAAAGAATGACTAACAAACATATGAAAAAATGTTCAATATCTCTAATTATCAGGGAAATGCAAATCATAACCACAATGAGATATCACTTAACTCCAGTGAAAATGGCCTTTATTAAAAATATTTTTTTAAAGTTTACCAGGTTTCAGTGTAGAGAGTTTTCTCACTTGGTAGAAAGTTCTGCATGGGTCTCACTCTTATGTATGCAAGCAGGACAATCTTTTCAAAAATGTTTGAGTAGTAAAAATCATTGAAAGTTCGAAATAGTGTCTTCATCTGTAGGCAAGTGTATAAGTGTATTTACTGTAAAATGTAATAAAGGTAGTATGTTTCTTGCAGGCAAATTTCAGGCAGGGTTAATGTCTGTCATAAAAGGTATAGATTCTCCAAACTTGGGGTTCTTCTATCATCCAACCTATTACTAATGCAAGTGTTATTTAGCCTTCTTTATGTTACTCCATAAGAACTGGGCTTAGAAACCAGTTTAAATAAGTATACTCTGGCTATTGCTATTGCTGTGAGTAGTAATGTCCTTTGTCTTTAAATTAACAGTTTCATATAATCATCCAACATTCACAAAATTGTGAAGGTTAACTTGTTAGCTTATAAATATTGTAAAATCTGAGAAATTTCTGAATATTAACATTCATACTTTAGTTACATTTATTTCATTTTTAATGCCAAAGTGGGATTGGTTTTATTTTAGTTCCCAATTATTTGTTGTGAGTGTAAAGAAATACTATTTTTTACATTAACCTTGTATTGTGCAACCTTGCTTAAATACACATATTAATTCTAATAACCTACAGATTCTATCAAGGTGATTGCAGATTCCTTTTGATTTTTAGCACACACAATCACATTGATTGTAAATAACAATTGTACTCTTGCTTTCATTTTTCATTTCTTTTTCCTGTCTTATTTGACTAGCTAAAAATTCCAATGTGATGATGACTAGAACTTGTAAGAGTGTGTGTCCTTGCCTTGTTCCCAAACTCAGCAGAATGAAATTTAATGTTTAATTATAACTTTATTTTAATAGACTTCTAAAAATCAGATGTACCAAACTCCTTTTTATTTACACATTGATAGGGGATTTTTTTATATATATAATGAAACAGGTTTTACTTTAGTCAGATACATCTCAGTGGATGCAGATACAAATTCTGCATCTACTGAGATGATAACATGGTTTTTCCTATCCCTTTCATTCTTTCAATATGGCTTATTGTATTGCCTGATTTTGAAATATTAACCTTGCAATCCAGGGATAAACCCCGGCTTAATCGTGACATATTATTCCTTTAATATATTGCTGGATTCCTTTACATAATATTAAGCATATCTGTATCTATGTTTATGAATGATATTGATCTATGATTATCTTTTTCTGAATAAACTTTTTCAGTTTTTAATTTATGGCCTCATAAAATGAGGTTTTTCCTCATATATTTTCCAATAGAGCTTCTGTAGGATTATTGTTTTTTCTTCCTTGTGTATTTGTTAGAATGCACTAACAAAACCATTTATACCTGGAAATTTGTTAGTGGAATATTTTCTAAATTATACATTCAATTTCTTTAGCTATTGGATTACTTAGATTTTCAGTTTTTTTTATTTTAGTTTTTCTTTTCAAGTTCTGTTTTTCAAGATTTGGCCATCTTTGTTGTCTCATTTATTAAGAAAAATTGTTCATTATATCACTTCTTTATCTTTTTAATATCTGTAGAATATTTTGTCCCCATTTTCATTTCTGATGTTTCAAATTATATTTTCTCTCTTTTTTCCTCATTGGTTTTCTATGAGTTATCAACATTCAAAAGATCTTTCAAAGAAACACCTTTTATTTTTGTTGATTTTTTCTTATTATTTGTTTGCTTTCTCTTTCATTGATTTGTTCTCTCATTGTTTGCATTTTTGTACTTAGCATGGGTTTAATGTGGTCTTCTATAAAGGTTGGGATTTAGTTAAAGATTTGTTTAAACATAGATCACCTCTAATTTTTAACTCTTTGAAGATGATTTTAATCCTTTCCCTCCTAAGACTAAAGACTTTAAGTCTGTTAGACCTTAGCATTATGAATCTGTTAGACTTAAAAACTATATCACCTGACTGCTAGACCTCCAGCATGCTATATATCATGAACTCTTTCTAATTAACTTTGAGCTTACTGTTGCTATATTGTTAGGAAGTGGTGGGCAACAACAAGGCAGTGAAGGGTTAAATTGCCTTGGCAGGATTTAGTAATTATAGATATTGATTACTTTAAAACATCATTGAGGTGACAGGATAAGAAAAGCCCACTTGTCTCACTGTTTGGTCCTTTTATTTCTCACAAGATGGATGAGTTAATAAACAGGGAGCAAGCACTCCCATAAATTCAGCATCTGTAATATTTGTCACCTTTGGAATTACTTGGATGAGAGGAACATCCTTTATATGAATTCACCAGAGAGGACTAGCAGACCCTCCTTAGAATCTGTATTCCACACTGTGATTAATACTATGCTGATGTTTAAAGAGGCAGTGTCATTAGGCAAAAATGAGATGAGAAAGAATCATGTTGCCTGTACTGGGCATCCTGAACATGCAAAGCATCTTCTAATAGGTTATGGTTTTGCTCAGTAGCATGGCTTTCTTACGTCTTCCCAGCAGCAGCATAGTTTAAAAGAGCAAGAAGTTAAATTGTGTACTACCCACACAGACACAATGCATTGAACTAGGAAGCCCAAGTAGTTGTCTCCTAGTTATACAATTGTGTATATTTTAACAGTAACATAAAAATAATCTAGTTGAAGTTCCTTACTTTAAAAGGGGGAAACTGATACTTAGAGAGGAATATGACCTTTCCAAGACCACAAGGATAACTAATGGTAGAGCTGCTTATTTACTCCCATCCCAGGCTTACTTACTAAGTCATGGAGGAAATATTCAGACATTGGATAGCTTATATTTGCTTTTCTATTTTATACAAATGTGGTAACTGCAAAAATGTTTAAATTTGCTTTAATCTGTGGAAGAAGTACTTTTTCATAAGCAAGTGTTCATACTTCTTCACATGTGGGTTTAAAAATTGTGAAAGTAATTATAGATAATAATGAGAGATGATTTTTCTAAACTGTGAGCTGAATCAGTAAAAATCTTGATGTAAATAAAAACAAATATTATTCAATTGGCCATGACTTCCTTCTTTTTAACAATAAAGTAAGCAGGATCCCTTCTGCTATAATTATGCTTATTATAAGGGGGTGCTGAGTAGATAAAATTAAATGTTGGTTCTGCAATATTTGACAGATTGTTGGCGTTGCCTTCTTCACTTGACGCATGTCTGGATCCTCCTTTTCAAACCAGACGAGTGTGAAACCAGATTTCTGGAGTTTTACTGTCACTGTTCACTGGTCATTGGCAGAATACATTCAATAATCAGTAACCATGGTGATAAATGTAAATCTTTATTGCCAGAATGATATGTTCAGGATGGTAGACATGTGAAATGGAAGGAATTTAATATAGTTTATATTTTCACTATCTTGTAATTTAAGGTTTTATTATCCATTTTTAATGAGGATCCCAGAGGGTAAAAATGCTTATTTTAGGATCTATAGAATTTTAATGCAATTGGTCAATATTTGCCACAAAATAATCTTATTTATTTATTGTTAGAGAATGCCTCATCCAATGTGAGTGAAAACTCAAAGTTTTATTTAATGGAAAGTTTTTTTCCTGCCCCCAGCTTCTCTTTCTGGCTTACTTGAGGCTAGAAACATGCAGCAGGGAGGTGGGGGTGTGATCGGTATTTCTATGTTTGCTATGCTCTGCACACCACTTCTCTGGTTGCTTCTAGAATCTCGCAGAAGAGATGGGTAGAGAGAAGAAGTAATAGAAAGGGGCAGGACAATTATTTCCTAAGCATCCCAAGAAGTATGGGATTTGGTGAGTGTTTGAAGTGAACTTTTTTATTTTCTATGACCACATTTGTTAATGAAAAGACTAAAGACAGGAGATTCAATTTTAATAGGCTTAAAAATAGGCAATTATAGTCTGAACTGAGACAGGAGATATTTACAAGATCAAAATGCCAGATATTTGTCATTGTTTGTGAGTAGGAAGAAGCATGTCTCTTAGGTATCTGGCTTGGGTGAATGAGTGATATATGAAAGTACAATTTGTGGCATATTTAGAAAGAAAGAAATTCCTGGATAATGAGCCATTTTCTAAGGAATATTACTTTTCTGGTGATTCTGACCACCAGAACAGTAACCATAATATGTGCTTTAAATCTCCCTAGGCTGCATATACGTCTATAAAAAGTATTTTGGGGGAAGAAGGGTTTGCTTTACTAAATAAGAAAGAAAAAATAGTGATTATTTGGAAAAAATGAATTCACATTAACGAATGAGACCTGGAGAGAGTAGCTCTATTATCGATGATTAGAAGAGGAAATTGCTTCTCTATTTCTATGACTTTGGATTTTTTACTCTTTTTCTGAGTAATCTGTCTCCTGGAATTCCAATTTCCTTCCCCATTGCCATGGCGTTGTAGAGGACAAGGATGGAAGGCAGTGGTAAGTATATTACTTATCTCTGTCTCCTTTTAATGAGAAGGGAGACTACTACATTGAGTCCAGATTGACATTTATCGCCCTATTAGGCAGATATATGATTACAGTGATATTAACACCCTCTCTATGGTCTTTACCAGCCTAAATAATCACATTGCAATCTACTCATGCTCACAATTCTATAAGCCACATAAAAGTAATTCAATTCATTTTATATTGTCTGAAGAACACATAACCAATAATTGAAAATTACGGATAGGCAAATTTGGGCTCAGCATAAACAAGGGCTTTCTAACTAACTAGAGAAGATTCTGAATGAAAAAATTTGTCTTGTAACAAATCTGTTTCCTTTTTTTAGGAAATTATGGTGGTACAAACATTTTGGTTACATGTTATGACTTTGCCACATCCCAACCATGATTTAAGATGTGCCCTTCCCCCCCTACAATGCTCACCGTGTCCATTAGTTGTGAGTTTACCCACCCGCAACTCCCCTACCCACGAAGAATATTACCACCGTGTGATCATCTTAGTGTTGATCAGTCAGTGCCAGTTTGATGGCGAGTACATGTGGTGCCTAATCTTCCATTCTTGTGATACCTCACTTCGGAGGATGGGCTCAAGTTCTATCCAGGAAAATATAAGAGGTGCTTGATCACCGTCGTTTTTTATAATTGAGTAGTATTCCATTGTATACATATACCATATTTTATTAATCTACTCATGGATTGACGAGCACTTGGGTTGTTTCCACATTCTTGCTATAGTGAATTGTGCTGCCATAAACATTCGAGTGCAGATGTCTTTATCATAGAATGGCTTTTGTTCGTTTAGGTAGATGACTCTGTTTCTTTTCAGTATATGTGTTCTACCAGAGACTTAACAAACACTTGTGGTAATTTGTATAGAGATGTCTTTAAGCCTCTATCTTCTGGTAAAATTACCTCAACTTTTCACATATGTATATGCTATTACTGCTATAAATTAACATTTTTTAAAAAATAATTTTAATTTTACATTTTTTTTTTAAATCTTTACTTCAGCCAAGTTGAAGCTGTATCATGAAATTGAGGCATTGAAATTTGGGCATTGAATTCAGGGATTGGTATCTTAGTATTATCTTATTTTTCTAGTGCATACTAAAATAAACTTATAGCTATTAAAAATGTAAATATCCATCTGTGTACCCCTTAAATTGTCTCATACCCTCCTGCTCCACCAAGAAACAGTATTCTAGTTTAGAAAACATGACAATTTAGCTTCCTGCTAGCCATAGTATTTCATGGTTTCCTAGATTTCGCATTATATATGCATTTTTATTTGTACATTTTATGTATTCATACTTTCATATTTATGAGCATAATTATGTATGGCATATGTGATATTGGTGATTAATTTTTAGGTCTGAGCATGGTTGCCACTATAACAGTGTTTGGTAATAAAAATATATCTATTTCCTCTCATATAAGCTGGTATAAAACTGCTTGGCAGCACTTCACTGCTTTATAAATTAAGCCCAATGGGCATTTCTGCTTTAAGCAATGTCTTCATGCAGTAAGATATATTGTAGTCCAAGTTTGTTAACCTTTAAGAAAATAAATTTACCCACCAATAGTTTCACATGCTTTTCTACAGTTGATAGTATCTTCAAAGATCTGGCTGCCTCCAACCTTTTCAGCCATATCAACTCCCTCTTTCCTTTCTACTTTATGTAACAGATATGCTAGTTTTCTCTGAATTTTTCTTAATCTCTGTACTCTCTCTTAATTCCTATTTGCCTTTCCATTTGCCTGGTGACATTTAACATACTTGTAATTACTTACTCAACATCTGACTGTGTCACTGGATGTTTTTATTGACTTTATTGTGATATATAGTTCTCTGAAATTAAATGTATGTATAGATTTTTGTACCATCATCACAATTAAAATACTAATAATTCTGTCAGTCCAAAGAACTCCTTCATGCTATAGCTTTATAACCACATCCTATGAACCCTCAAACTACTAGAAATCACTGTTCTCTTTTTCACTGGTGGAGTTTTGACTGTTTGAGAATGCCATCTAAATGGAATCATATAGTATATAAACTTTTGAGGTTGGCTTCTTTCACTCAGAATAATGCGTGTGAGATTCATCTATGTTATTGCATCTATCAATAATTATTTATTTTTTTATTTTATTCCAGAATATTATGGGAGTACAGACTTTTTGGTTACATAAATTGCTTTTGTACTGTTTGAGCCAAAGTTATAAATGTGCCCATACCCCAGAGTGTGTGCATTGTACTCCTTAGGTGTGAATTTACTCATCCCTTCCTCCCCCCTCCCTCTTGCTTGATTTCCAATGAATGTTATTTCCATAAGTGAATATAAGTGTTGATCGATTAGTTCCAATTTAATGGTGAGTACATGTGGTGTTTGTTTTTCCATTTTTGTGGTACTTTCCTTAGAAGAATGGTCTCCAGTTCCATCAATGTTAATAAAAGAGATATCAGTTCACTTTTTTATGGCTGAATAATACTCCAGGGTATACATATACCACATTTTATTAATCCACTCATGTATTGATGGGCACTTGGGTTGTTTCCACATCTTTGCAATTGTGAATTGTGCTGCCATAAACATTCTAGTGCAGATGTCTTTTTTATAGAATGTCTTTTGTTCTTTTGGGTAGATGCGCGGTAATGGTACTGCTGGATCAAATGGTAGTTCTACTTGTAACTCTTTGAGGTATCTCCATATTACTTTCCACAGAGGTTGTATTAGTTTGCAGTCCCACCAGCAGTGTATGAGTGTTCCTATCTCTCTGTATCCACACCAACATTTATTGTTTGGGGACTTTTTGATAAAGGCCATTCTTACTGAAGTTAAATGATATCTCATTGTGGTTTTGATTTGCATTTCCCTGATGATTAGAGATGTTGAGCATTTTTTCATATGTTTGTTGGCCATTAGTCTATCTTCTTTTGAAAAGTTTCTGTTCATGTCCTTTGCCCACTTTTTGATACAGTTGCTTGATTTTTTTCTTGCTGATTTTGTTCTATATAGATTCTAGTTATCTATGACCATTCAGGAGGAGGGGAGGCAAGATGGTGTATGAGAAAAACCACCAGCCAGAATGTCTCTGCGAGAAAGATAGATTTTAGATGAAAAGGAAAAAAAAATAAACAGGTAGATAAACATAGATCAGATGAGAGTGTGAAGAAACGGTGCCTGAGTTAAAAAATTATTGCAACTTATTCTATACTTTCATTAAAAAGAGACTTCTCAATTTAGGTAAACAATTCTATAATACTAGTGTTTGGCCTCATTAAATTCTTGCTTTACTGAGTGAATTTTTTTTTCAAATCAATAATAAGCAATTGTATTAGGGAAGTCCAATTTTCACTTGTAAACAAATGTTTTAATTTTTTATATATAAATTTTTATAAAAAATAATTTTTATATATACAGTTTATTCCCTATATAAAATAATTTATAAGAATAATTGAAATCATGTTTAATTTAAAATTAGGACCAACTTTTAGCATTGTTTCTAATTCTTCTTCATAATCAATTTTTGGTAATGCACAAATTATGATCTATATATTTAATCATAAATTTGGTTTTTGTCCACATAGATATATTCAACCTTGCAGAGTAAAGCAGTTTAATGACAGAACTGAGAGAGTATGAATCGAGATGATTTCTCACACATTTACATAATTGACAATTAAAAATTAAACTACATAATACATTATGCAAACATAGATTATACATAAACAATTATAAAAAGTATTATATTTTTCACTAATTTTCCAAAAATATGAAGTTAAACAAAAGAGAACACATTAAATATGAAAAACTTGAAACGTGAACATAGTTTTTCTAAATAATTTGCTAAGAACTTCAAATTTATACTTGGAATCATATACAGAAATATGACATCCATTGAAATAAATCTCATTAATACATACAGAAATCTACTTTGGTTAAAAGTCCTCAATGGACTTCTGGAAAAATATACTACATTTAATTAGACACAAACACATGCACACACACACCCCTACACACAGACACACACATACAAAATTTAGGGATTCAAAATAAGGTCACTTATTTATTATCTTAGTCACAGTGATTCTGAGTCTCCCTAAACATGTCTCTCCTCTGTGGAGTTTCCCTCTGATGATAAGGTTAAGAACCTCAGATGTGATTACATCATGGAAGTTGTCACAATAACTACTGATTTACAGAGAGGGAATGGAAAGGTCTGGTCAGCCTTTCAGTGACTCTTTTCTCCTCTGCTTTTGTTTCTCTCAGTATTACACAATTTTTCTGCTGGGATTCAGTTCCTCAAGCAAGGTACTGCTAAATAAATGCAGGAAGCATCTCTACAGACACCAGTCTATCGACTCGGTAATTTATCACAGGAAGTGCCACACTCACCGGGGTCTCTTTCACCCACAGATGCCACTATCCCTGATTTCCATTCTGAATGAAAATTCTGAAGTAACATTTTAAGGTATTGGGGTCAGAAGGGACCTTGTCTTTTCCCCGCTGTTCCTTGTAACTATAGGTGCTCCATGTTAATGGCAGCTGACATTACAACTGTTTTGTCACAAAGCTCTTTCAGTTTGCTTTCAAAAGGGCACAGTATTTTCACTCAAATCAAATCTTGGTGCTGAGTGAAGAGGCTTGAATGCTGTATTGAGACCGAACTGTTGAGCTTTTGGTACCAAAGGGGAACTCCTCTCTCTTTTTGAGACTTTCTCTTTGGGACGGTGAGATTCTCTTATCTCAAGTATCCTCACTAAGGGCCACCTCGGATACCAAAAATTTAAAATACTTTTAATTCAAAGTTAAAAATGACAGGCTCTAATAATTTTCTTGTCAGAAGAACCCTAGACTGTAGACAAATTATCCTACTCTTCAAATAAAATATTCCTGTGGGTATGGGGAATAGTTAAATGAATTTCTCTCCTCACACAATAAGGCTCAGTCTACTTCCTGAATGCAAAAGGCTTGCCTCACACTTAGCCTAGAATGGGTGCTCAACTCATAGTCCACATATTTGTACTGCAGGAACAAAGAAATCTCTTCCTCGTCATTGCTACTGAGGACCCTATTACAAAATGTAGATTTAACAATAGAAAAACATACAAGTTTATTTAATATAAATGTTATGTGACATGGGAGCTTCCATAAGGAAATAAAGCCCCAAAGAAATGGGGAAACTTGTATACATTTATGCTTAGCTTTGATGAAGAGTAAACAGTCATGGGGAAGCGTGATTGGACAAGGGGAGTATGATCTCATGGTAATAAACTGGCAGAACTTAGCAAGACTTGTTTGTTCAGATTCTTCTTGATGTCCCTGCATCTTCAGAGATAAGGACATCATTTCTCTCTGGGTATAGAGAAGATATCTCTTGAATCAGTGTCTTGACCTGCCACAGAGGGAAAAGGACAGGGGAACAAGTGATCTTCCTAGGTTTTATGACCTGCTTCAAGGGAAAAGGGGTGAGGGAAACGTGAGATTGGCCTTCCTTTTTCTCTTGTTTTATCAAATGCCAAAGTATTTTATTTTGGGGTAGTTTGTCCTGAGTCCCATCAACACCTAAAAATAAAAAGGAACACTTTAGATATTCTTATAAGCATAATGAGGCTCCAGTTCTCAGGGACTTTAAAAATAGAAACAAGTGCTCATTTTTAATATGCAGTTATTGTTGACAATTTGCATAATGATTATAATAACAAAATATAGTAAAGTTCTGCCTCACCAGGTATTTTTTTTTAACCTAAATATGATACAATCATCAATGTGTGCTGGGAACTATGGCCATTTGCATGCCTTTACTTGGAGGTGGTAGCTTTTCCTCCATTTTATAGATGTGGAAACATAACAAAATAAAGTAAAAAAGAAACCAGTGTGGTGCAAATAATAATGAATTTCAAAAATTAAATAGGAAATTGCACTGGTAGATGGGGGATATTATATATAAAATTGGAACTACATAAATGTTCTTTTTATGGACATTTACATGTTTTGATATTCATTCTGGGAAACCATTTAAATAAATCAGAGGAAAATGCATATTAAAAACCAGGAAATATCTTCAAAAATACTACACCCTTGATTAATCAAAGAGTAAACATTTCTAAAGAGTAAATATATCATACCGAGTTTATTATATTGATTACATAGTTGCTATGTGGTATGGTCAATATATTACCAAACTACCTTTTAAAAATATATAGCAGGAAAAAAAAATAAGTGTGATCTAATGCAATTACATATGAAACACATAGAAGAGGTTAGAGGAGGATTGATTCATTTTATTTAACAGATAATTAAAATCGATTGTATCAATATTAACACTATTTTTCCAGTGATAAGGATTAGAAGTGGAACAGTGAATTAAATCTTTGAAATAAAATAATATTGCATATTACAATATCAGACAGGTAGCTACAGATCTGAGAATTTGTTTCTTGCTACTCTAGTATTTAAACCCAGCATTGGCCTTTAAAATGCTGAGAGTTATGTTGACTCAGTTGCTTTGTTGGGCTCTGTTGCTTAGAAGAAATAGAAGTCTTAATGGGAACCTACCAAAGTCATAATTCATAACTCGCTTTTATCAGCAGACTGTCAAGGTGAGAAGCCAAGGCTTGAAAAATAAGCGTGTGGTGTCATCATCAGAAAAGAAAGTTTCAGTTGCTGAACCTGAGGCTTTTGCCCTCACACGTTACACAAAGCAGTTCTGGTGGCCTTTTGATCTGTCACAACTAATAATAACTTCTCTTGTTAAGTGGTACTGCCCCAAAACTTTTTGAAGAAATGATACACAGGGACTATTCATAACAGTGTTTGTGTTTTCCTCTCAACCTCAAAGGAAATGGGTAAGCTACAGTGGAAGGGTGCTATATCACAAATATCATACACTTGCTAATAAAAAAACATTTCTTGCACTTCGGCCTGGGAAAGCCAGGTAGCAAAATTATCATCAGCTTCTTAAGCAGAAATGTAAATAATGCAGAGAATACCTCTCTAAACTGATATGACATTTTATTTTGATAGAGCAGCTTTCAACCATGGCTCTTTGGAAGTGTTTAGCAGACCCTAGCTTAAGAAGTGCTAATTGTTCCTGTAGCTAGTAGTAAGTCAAATACTAGATGAAGCTTATTAACTGTTCCAAACAGGATTGGAAATATTTTTGATGTTGTACGGCCCTGTAGGAGGTAAAGGGAAAAAGGTTGCAGGAAAATAGTCTTCCTTCATACTGATGTCTTTAATTTTTGTTCTGATTGAACAAGAGAAGAATTCAGAAAAAAACAAATAAATACAGGAAAACATAGCATAAAGATGGATTAGAAGGACTACAATTGGGAAAAAAAAATTACTTAGGACAAACAAAATGTTCTCATCCTCTGAACATGTATAACATGTTTTACTTTACAATTCTATAATTATCTTTTATAGAGTTATCACTCATAATTAGCATACAAACAAGAATATAGGATGTATGAAGGTTAGGAGAATGACTGTCTGGTTCACTGCTTTGTTCTCAGTGTTTGCAGGGTGCCAAGCACATGATAGGAGCTCAATTAATATTTGTTTAAATGATTGAAAAAATAAGTCACCTATAACCTTGGTATCTTGGACATCTCACCCAATTTTCATCTATAAATATTTTTACACTTCCTATTCTATTTAATTTAGCTTGTGAACTCATACACTGGTCTCACTCTCCACAAGCTAGTTTGTACTTTCTTTTCCCTGGAAGATGAATTCAAGGAGTCAGTTATTCTATCTTCACATCAGATGGCATCTGTTCCTAACAAAGCAAAATATTGAGGTGCCTGATTGTAGAATCTTTTCTCAGAAAGATTGAGAAGAGGTATTGGTACAATTTGAAATTCTATATTAATTAATATAGATAATCATCATGTATGTATCTAAGTATTCTACCAGTTTGTATGTGTGTATGTATGTTCAAAGCAACTGTCTATTGTGCATATTTTTAAATCTTTCTTAACTAGCTTGTAGATGTCTAGGAAGATTACTTACAGAGCATATGTAGGCCTGAAAGTTTATATCATTTTAGTTTATTTTTGTGAATCAATGACATTAATTGTATTGCTTGAATTTATCATTGTCACTTTTGTCTTTTTTAAATCAGTTAATCTTATTTCACAGATTCAATAAAAAAAGATACATGTCTACAACCCTCTTTCTCTCATTTTAAGTAAGAAAGTGTTACTTGGTATCCATCCTATATTCAAGGGCCTAATTTTCAAGGCATTTAGAATGATCTTATTCTGATTTGACAACTAAATTTACTGTGTAGCTAAAATCTAATTTCAAAAAATGGAAATAGAATTACTTTACCTGAGTGTTACACAGATATTATAGCTTTTTATGCTTCAGATAATAATTTATTTTCTTTATAACATGATAATGAAATTTATTTTAAACATATTTATGAAAACATAACAGGTCTTATAATTGAGTGTGCTAAAAAGGGTAAAATCAAAGAACAGAATTTGTGTTTTAGAATGCTGGGTAACGTCATCCTTAACGTTTTTGACTTGTGCTTGTAAATGGGAGGTAAACTCAGTAATAATGAAGAATCTTGCTATTAATTCATACTATTACTTAGGTGATGTTGACTTGACAAAACAAAATAAACTCTTGTATTGATAACTATTGCAAAATGCAGGTTAAAAATACCAGTCTAGACTCATTTAAATAAAAAAATATATTATTCCATCAGACTTTTATCTGAATCATCTTCTGAAGATTCAAGAGAAGATAAACTCAGCATGTGGTAGAAGTAGCTTCCATCCTAACTCCAGAGGCAACACTAAGTTTGATACAGTTTATAGACTTAAGCAAAAAATAGTCATAATCAATGTAGCCATTAACTGAATATATGCAAACTATTATATTAAATATTAGTGTGTTTTCAGACTGAAAGTTCTTAGTCAAGAGTTATGAATTAGCTGCAAGAAAATGAAATTAGAGCTAATTGAACAGAAATTAATATAAAATTAGTAAATAAATGGCCTATAATTTTTTTTAAATTGAACTTTGACTTGACTATAAATCTATTAACAAAAAGGTAGTGAGAGGAAAAAGTAAGTAGTATCTTAATTAGAACACTAAAATTTTTCTGTTTTAAAAAAGAAGTCTTCTAACAAAATATTATTTGTTTCTCTTTAGTTCAAGCATACTGGTTATATAGTTGTAAATATTTACTATAGTAATTCCTAATTTGTCTTGATAACATACTTTTAACACAGATACTGCTTTCTTCAGGATATTTATAATGGAAGATAATATAACTCCAATTATTTCTAATTTCTAAAATCTAAAGACTGTTTTTCAAGTAATCTTAAGCTTCTTCAACTTTCTTTGTTGTGTCCAGATTTGTATTTGTAATTCAATTTTTAAAACACTACCCCCCTCAAGCATTCTATATGTTTGCCATTGTGTACTGTTCTTGTATTCTTGATCTTATGTGTCAAAATTCCAGTGTGAAATGATTTATATCCTGGTAATTTACAAATGATGTCTTGTAGATCTGTCCAAATGAGATCTGGTTTTACTACACAGCTCTCATGTTTGCATTAGACCTTGAGTATGTTTTGTGTGTGTGTGTGTGTGTGTGTGTGTGTGTGTGTGTGTGAAGGGGTAGGAGTGGGAGTGAGTGAAAGTTCATGCAGATGTTGTGTATACAAGATTTTCATAAGTAGAAAGAAACAAAATGGTGAAAGTTCAGGAAACAACATGACAGATCCAATCCTATGCTTAAGTGACTGTTCTCTAGGGGATACAGAAAGCCTGACAGTCCCATAAGTCAAACGAATGCCAAACCACCTGATTGTGCATTGGAAGTGATCCGGTACCCATGGGAGAAAGGGAGCTCACACAAATTAATTTCTTAGAATCTCATTGTTCCTTAGAAATCACTTGTGGATATGCAGCACAAACCCTTGCTCTAAAAGGTTCTGTTGCTTATTTAATTTGCTCTGCTTATCAGAGGCATAGCAAGGCTTATATTCAGAGGAAAGCCATATAGGTCCTGTCAGATATTCAAGCCAAACACAATGGTTCTATCAGGCAAAGGAGGAAATGCAACTCTCAAATGTCTTGCTATTTTGATTCTCAGAAGAGTTGTTGAAACTCGTTCAACAAATGCATGCTGACTGATTCCAAATAATATTTACATTTTCTAGGCTTTGGATTTCCAAACATCAAGGTGTCATAAGAGATCTTTAATGTTAGCTCTTCATGGAGTTTCTGCAAAGGGAGATTTTTCCAGCTGCACTACTGTTATTGAAGATAACTCCATTTCCATTAAACTCTCAGTGTATGTGTTTGCCAATTTGTGACCCCAATGCAAATTTAATTAAATAATCTTAAATACATGTACTTAAAAGTCAGGTGAAGAAATTAAGTTCTAGTTGTTCACATGCGACTGCTTTATTCTGGATTCTACTCTTTTTCTTTATTTAATTGAAAGTCAATAATCTGGAAAGGAAAAACCATATTCACTTAAGATTGTATTAGAAACTGTACAGCATGATCAATTGCATGATTCACAAATGTGTCTATTTTTAGTCTTCCTTTCAGTTTACAGTAATTTTTTTATCCTTTCAAATACGTGTATAAAGTATTTATGTCATTTTAAAGTAATAGGAAAGTTACCAATAGTCTCAATAACATTTGAAAACAAATGTAAATTTAAGCTAGCAAAAGCTAATTTTATTAGTGCTATATATATTTCAGATTTACTTTAGTTGTATTTCATTGTCATGTGTATAAAATATTTTAAAATCACATCCATAGTAACATCATATTCAAAGAGATTACTGCAATTGCATCTTAAGCATGAAGTCTTAGTCCCACATGAACACTTTTCCTATATCAGCCTGTGCTTGGTAATCATTACTGTACAATTTAGTTCACTCTTATATTCTGTCTCTATCGTTCCTGCATATACTGTGCTCAATAGAAGGAATCACAAATCACATTTTTTCACTTATTACAATATTTTAAAGTCATTTATCTAGGAAGGAGATTTATTCAACTGAGAAGGAGATTATTACAGTGTTTAATAGTGAGGATACTGAAGCCTGATTGCCTGAGAATAGTTTCACACTTACTGTGTGACTTTGGAAAAGTTGCTTCACTTCTCTGTGTTTCAATTTCTTCTACTGTTAAACTGAAGTACTAGCTAGAATATGTTATTATGTTGATTGAGATTTTTTTATGGAATAATTCAGTAGAAAAAGTTCATGAGTACTTTAAATAAGTTTTTTTCACTTAAATCAGTTTAAATTAAAATCTGGAGAATTTATTATATATAATGTATTAAGCAGAGTAGGGGAATGAAAAGCCATAAGAAGCCAAGACATCATTTTTTTTGTATGGAACATTAAGCAAGAATTTTAACTTTCTTCAATATCAGTTTCCCTGTTCTAAATTAGAGATTATTATCATTTTTTTCTTTCTTCACAGATTAGGTTAGGTCTATCAACAAAACAGTACATTTTAAAATCACTTGTAACTTTTAAGATACTGTGCATGCTATTTGTTAATATATAATAATAGCAATCATTCAGAGCAAGAAATATGATATTTGTTTGATAAGTGATACTGTTCAGGCTTAACAAGTTTACGAAAGTTAACTAAATTACTATAAAATCACAATATTATGAACTATTAAAATTTTTCCCAAAAAACATATGTTTGCTGTTTTGATGAATACTTAGCACATGTAATAAGAAGTTTACCTGCTAAAACTATGATAGTCAAGCTCTGTTTTATGCTATATTTATTAAATGCATACTTTATTTTTCCACAACTATGGTGATTAGCATGTGTGATAATCATTGGTATTTCAAGTTTCAATAAATTAGATATTTTAAAGCTTTGGATTATTTGCCTAAGATCGGATGAAATTATTCTGAGATAAAAGCTATCACAGGTTGATTTTATATATCACGAGTAATATATTTCTATTAAATATCATGTGCTAATTGTACTTGGTCGTTTCATAAGCACAAAAAAAAAAATAGAAAGTGTGAATGTAAGATCTTATACTTGCCTTTGAGATTAACTAGAAGATATGGTTCTCAGTATCTAGAGTTCTGTCCCAGGATGGTGGAAAGAGAAATACTGAGAAACACAAAGCAGGAAATGCTAATCTACTCTTGACATTCTTTATGAGTTTTCCTCTGGCTACCAGTTTCCTCAATTCTCCTTTTTTTTTCACTGCCTTATTTACTTATTTTTGACTTTTTTTAGTTTGATATATTTAGGGGTACAAGTGATTTTTGGTCACATGGATGAATTGTATAGTGGTGATGTCTGCATATTTAGTGTACTCATCCCAGAATAGTTTACATTGCACCTAATAGGTAGCTTTTCTTCCCTCAGCCACCTACTGCTCTCCCTTCTTCTGAGTCTCCAGTGTCCATGTACCACTCTGTATGCCCCTGAATATCTGGTGCATAGCTCCCACTTATAAGTGAGAACATGCAGTTTTGGTTTGCCATCACTGTGTTACTTTACTTAAGATGATGGCCTCCAGTCCCATTCAAGATGAGGCAAAAGACATCATTTCATTCATTTTATGGCTAAGTAGTATTCCATGGTGCGTGTGTGTGTTTGTGTGTATGTTTGTGTGTGTGTGTGATACCACGTTTTCTTTACCCATTCCTTGCTTGATGAGCACTTAGGTTGATTCTGTACCCTTACAATTGTGACTTGTGCTGCAATAAAAATATGATTACAGATATCTTTTTAATGTAATTACTTATTTTCTTAGGGTAGGTGCCCAGTAGGGGGATTTCTGGATCAAATGGTAGATCTACATTTAGTTTTTTGAGAAATCCCTACGCTGATCTCTGTAAAGGTTGTTCTAATTTATGTTCCCATCAGTAGTGTAAAAGCATTCCCTTTTCACCGTATCCATGCCAACATATATTGCCTTTTGACTATTTAATAATGATCATTCTAATTGGGAAAAGGAGGTATCTCATTGTAATTTTAATTTGCATTTTCCTGATGATTACTAATGTTGAGCATTTTTCATATGTTTGTTGGCCATTTGTCAATCTTCTTTGGAAAAATGTCTGTTCATGTCTTTTACCCACTTTGTAATGGCGTTGTTAGATTTTTTCTTGCTGATTTGTTTGAATTCTTGTAGATTCTGAATATTAGTCCCTTGTGAAATGTATAATTTGTGAATATGTTTTCCCATACTTTAGATTGCCTTTGTTGATTATTTTTTTTTACTGTGCAGAAGTGTTTTAGTTTAATTGTCACATTTACTTATTTTTGTTTTTGTCTCATTTCCATTTGCGGTGTTAGCCATGAGTTCTTTGCCTATACCAATGTCCAGAAGAGTGTTTCTTAGATTTTCTACTGGAATTTTTCTGGTTTCACTTCTTACATTTAAGACATTAATCCATCTTGAATTAATTTTTGTATATGGTGAGAGACAGGGATCCAGTTTCATCCTTCTGCTTATGGCTCCCCAATTTTCCTCTTTATTGTTTTAAGAGGTAGACTGTCATTTTTTTTCTTAAGTATGTATCTCTTTTTTCAAAAAATGAGTTATTACTAGAATAAATGTCTCTAGCAAGGTTAAATTTGTAGTACATTTTTTTCATAGATGGAATGCATTTGATCCCATATCCTGATTCTATATTAGTAACAGCAATGTGGATTGAATGTTAATTTCACTGTACAGAAACCCTTCTGAAACAGGGACAAAACTTCACAGATGAAGAGACCTAGAAGGGA
The DNA here is from genome assembly GCF_020740605.2 of Lemur catta. Lineage (NCBI taxonomy): Eukaryota > Metazoa > Chordata > Mammalia > Primates > Lemuridae > Lemur > Lemur catta. The sequence continues at coordinate 72,217,873 of NC_059139.1, read as the reverse complement.
AATAAGAACAAAATATTTGGAAGCTAGAATACAAAATGGAATTGTGCTACATTAATTAATAGACCTGATTTAGCAGGCCTGAGAAAACCAAATTTAAATCACTGGTGGTAAAAGCTGAGAATCAATCATACTTAAATTTCAGAATTGCTCAAGCCTGAGGAACTGACATCATGAGGTATGAGATGCAGTGGGTGTGGGGGATAAAGAGCTGGCCTCAATAAGGAGGCTAACTGAAAGCAGTTAGATCCCCACATCTCCTCTTTACCATTATACTGCCTGGCAACAGCTTTGACTAGAAGGTAATCCGATGTTCATTTCCTAGGGAGGTTAAAAGAATGAGACTATGGCCTGGAGAACAAAGGGTATAGTTGAGCAGGGTTATCACAAAATCAACAGTACGGGCAGGGGACGATTAAGTAAAGGTATGCATATACTATCCTGAAAACCAGCAAATCTTTCAACACTGGACTCCCAATATATTAGCAGTGGTATTTTTCCAGGTTGGAAATTATAGCTAGATCAGTCTGATGTGAAAATAAAGAGATATTGCTATAAGGAGTATCATCCAGCCATAAAACTCAAAGTTGAAACCACCCCACCTGTATATGAAGCGTTCTCAATCAGTCACTTAGGCCCCTGCTCACAAATATAAGTAGACATTCAAAATGACCAAAAACTTGAAGAATGCCTCTAATGTAGTAGTAAAAGAGTGACAAGAAAAAAGACAAAATATCAATTTGGGACTTCCAGTTTACCTCTGGCATGTAAGAAGCTGAGAAATCACTGCTCTGTCTTAATAACAAGTACAAACATGAAGAAATTGAAAAATCAACAACTCTCCTAAGATCCATCATAGAAGTGAGTCAGGGCAAACTACTGCCCCCAATTGGAAATACAAGCAAATACAAAGAATCCGCCGTTTACCAGAGCAGAAGCCCACAAGCAGTGCCAGGATAGGCAAACCTAAACTGTAATTTACAAAATGCTGGAGGCTCGATGTGAACAAATCTGAAAGTTAAAACTCAAGGGGAAATCAGGTGTAGGGAGTCACCAACTTATTTTTGTGAGTTTTATCTCCAGGAACTCTGCTAGGTCCTCACAGTAAGTATAAGAAAAAAAAATGGGATCATATTTTCAGCAGCAAGAGAGTAGAAAGAATCTTTTTGAAATAATCCAGAGCATTCTGTTCATTTTCACAAGGCCTGCTCTTAGGAAAAAAATATTTTTTCTGAGCCTAAGCTGATGAGCTTTTATCAAAGCCTATCCTATCTGAGGGAAGGGAAATACACAACTCTAGTCCCCTCCAGCCATCCTGTCCTACCTAAGGGAAAAGAGGGAGAAAAATGAGAAGCAATAGGAAAGTTCACAGCGCAGGGGCACAGGCTCACCAAAAGACTGGGACCCAACTATATGATAGAACATTTACTCTCCCCTCACACCTTAGCAAAACATTACTAATGACCTATTTATAGCAGTGCCTTCTACCCAACACATCATGTCTGCCCTTCAACAAAAAATTACAAGACCTACTAAAAGGCAAGAACAAAAACCAAAACAAGACAAAACAAAACAAACAACCCCCCATACACACACAGTTTAGAGAATGAACAAGTACCAAAGCCAGAATGAGATGTAACAAGAAAGTCTGAATTACTGAAGACTGAGAATTAAAAAAAAACTATGATTAATATGTTAAAGGCTTAAATAGCAAAAGTAGATAACTTTTGTTCTTGTATAATGTATGGGCAATGTAAGCAGAGAAATGGAAATCCTAAGAAAGTACCAAAAAGTAACGCTGGACATCAAAAACACTGTAACAGAAATGAAAAATATCTTTGAGGGGCTCATTAGTTCACTGCAGATGGCTAGGGAAAAAAATCTCTGTGCTTAAGCATATGACAATAGAAAATTTCAAAGCTAAAAGAAGAAAAAAAAAGTCTTTTTAGAGAAAAAAAAAAAAAACCTAAAAGAACAGAATATCCAAGAACTGTGGGACAACTACAAAAGGTATAATATCATACACATAATAAGAATAAACAAAAAGAAGGAAAAGTAAAAGAAATGGACAGAGGCTGTATATGAAGTAATAATGTCTGAGGAGCTCACCAAATTAATGTCAGACACTAAACCACAGATCCAAGAAGCTTCGAGAACAATGTGTAGGATAAATTTTAAAAACCTACATCTAGACGTATCATATTTAAACTACAGAAAATCAGAGATAAAGATAAAAATCTTGAAAGAAGCCAGAGGAAAAACCATTTTAGCTATATAGAGGAACAAAGAAAAGAATTATATCTAACATCTCTTTAGAAACCTTGCAAGCAAGAGAGAAATAAAGTAAAATATTTAAATTGCTCAAACAGACAGAGAGAGAAAAGCACAACCTAAAATTCTGTGTACTGTGAAATTACCATTCAAATGTGAAGGAGAAATAGTCTTTAAAAAAAAAAATGAGGTTATTTGTTGCTCGTAAACTTGCCTTGCAAGAAAAGTTCAAAGTTCTTCATAGAAAGAAAAATGACATAGATCAGAAATTCAGATCTACTTAGAGGGAGAAAAAGATCAGTAGAGAATGAATAACTATAGGTAAAATAAAAATTTTTATTTTTCTTATTTTAATTGATCTACCACAACATTTTGTTAAAAGTAATATAGAATCTGTAACTTCAATTATGTATGCTTATGCATATATTCATATATGCTTATGTATAAAGGAAATGATGACAGCAATGATACAAGAAAATAAGAGAGGAATTAGCAATATTTATTATCATAAAGTAGTCATACTACCATGAAGTAATATAATGCTTTTGAAAGTAGACTTCAATTTGTTGTAAATGAATAATGCAAATTCTATGGAAAAAATATTTAAGAAATATTCTCAAAACTATAGAATATGAGTTTTTAGACTGAATAATAAAATAAGTATTCAACACACTGGATGAAAATGAACTCTTACTAAATCACATCACTGTGAGATTTTAGAAGATGAGGAAAAAGAGAAGATGTTATAAGACTCTATGGAGGGGGGCCGGGCGCGGTGGCACACGCCTGTAATCCTAGCACTTGGGAGGCTGAGGAGGGTGGATTGTTTGAGCTCAGGAGTTCAAGACCAGCCTGAGCAAAAGCGAGACCCCGTCTCTACTAAAAAAAAAAAAAAAAAAATAGAAAAAAAAAAAAAGACTCTATGGAGGGAAAATAATTGCTGGCTTCACATTTCTCAAAAGCCAATGGAAGCTAGAAGATGAGGATGGAATATATCTAAAAATAAAAAGGAAAATTATTTCCAATCTAGAGTTATGTATCAAAATTATGAACCCAGTGTAGAATAATGACATGCCTCATAATTTTCATTATTTTTTATATTGATTTATTCATTTTTAAGAAGTCTTTGAAGGATAGATACCACCAAAAACCATAAAATAAATCAAGAAAGAGAAAATCATAGAATGATAGGGCTGTCTAATATTGATTTGGCATGTACCCATAAAGATACAGAAGTACAGCTATTTCAATATTTTGTAGCTCGTGTCTATTCAGTGCTCCATTCTAGCTCTGCTGGTTGTTATATGATTTGCTGATTTTTAAGTATTTTGAATCAATAATACAGGCAATACAAGAGACCAAATCAGGTTTACAGACAAACCATACAGATTGCAGTAGGTCAAAGTTTTTGAATGGATTTTTGTTTAAAAAATTGAGTTTAATTTTAGATATGATCAATATTTCAAGAATTGATTCTAGACAGTAAGTGGAGAATGTATGTTTGAATTAGTAACTAGCAGAACACTAAGCTATAAAAGAGCAGGAAAATTATTAATTCTAGGGAAAAGCAAAAGTTGTGAAAGAAATAAAACTACTCATACTCTTCTACCTGGCTCATCTATGAATACAAAGAGTTTTGGTCTAAACAAAATTATGATAAAAATTTGTAAAAGGATGAGTGGATTGAAAGGACACTGTGGAAGTGTGAGGCAAGGTGAGAAATGAGAGCCACATCCTCATTTTTCATAGTAAAAATCAATAAGTAAACATAAACAAAACAAAATAGTAATGTAATTAAGTCACTTAGACAAATCCATGTAAAAGGAATGATCTAAAAAATGAAAAGTACTTACCTCAGAATATAAAAAAGTAGTGGAAAAAAGGAAAGATCTGTTACTTTGTATAACAAACAGTAGAACCATTTGAATTTTTACATTACATGCATGTATAGTTTAATCTAATAAATATTTTTTAAAATTTACTCTGAAAGGAATGATTTTGAAACTTTAGAAGTAAATGCTATTTCAAAATTTTCACCTACAACCTATAGATGTAAGGCAAAATAACATGTACATTTAGCTACTATATAAATGACCTCTTAGATATATGTTCCTTTCTATTTGAAATGTTCAGTCTACTGCCTTTATTCTGTAGTTACTTCAATCAATGTAGCATTTAAGACAATATTCCAGCATCTTTACTTAGCATCCTGTGGAGTCTTCAGGAGGCCAATATACAGTTATTATGGATTGACTCTTTGTGTCCTCCCAAAATTCATATATATTAATAGAAACCTTACCGCTCAATGTGATGCTATTATGAGGGGGGGCCTTTGGAAGGTAATTGGGATTAGATGAGGTTGTGAGGGCAGAGTTCTCATGAATGGGATCAGGGCCTTTATAAAAGCTTGCTTCTTTCTGCTCTCCTCCATGCGAGGACACAAGGAAGAGTCAGCAGTTTGCAACCACGAAGAGAGCCATCACCATAACCTAACCACGTTGGCACCCTGATCTGAGATTTCCAGCCTTCAGACCTGTGAGAAATAAATTGCTATGTTTAACGGGCCACCCCATCTATGGCAATTTGTTATAGTATCTCAAACTAAGACAACAGTCGATATGTAAGACTGGAAAAAGTGTATGTATAAAATTATTAAAATTCACAAATTAAATTAATATTTTTCTATGTTTGACTTTACATTTGCTGACATAGTTATAATGTATTTTGACACCTGAGAAAATGTTTGTATTGATGATGGCTCAAGCACGTTTCTTTTCACATTTTTAATGCCTTTTTAATTTAAAATATATGTCTTCCCAATAGACTTCAATTTTGTCTTTCGCATTTTAGAAATATGGAATATTCATTCATCTAGAATACTTAATGTGTAACACGACAAAATCAAGATTAAATGGAATTTCAAAGCACTTGAGAGTTTAATACATTCCCTCCTACTCCATATTTTTATACTTCAATAAAAAATTAGCTATTTATGCTCTTAGTACCACAATGTCCAAATAAGATCACTTCTCTGTGCTTACTATTAAGAGATGGGATTGATGGAGCTATATTTACCACAGGCAAACTGTACTGTCAAGTTTCCAGCTTCTTATAGAGCTTAATGACATTTACTTTTTAAAGTTCCGTGTGCAGCTGCTTTTCCTGATACTTCCCCCACCACCATTTGCATGTAAGCATGGGCCAGTTGTTTTATCCTTGTCTCTCTGCAATAGATTTATATAAATGGTCTTAGTTACCGAGAAGCCTTAGCTATAGCAGTTAGCAACAGAGAACAAATATGGTAGTAACCTTTATGCCAATAATTATTCTCGTAAATTCCCTTATGTTGAATATGAAAAAGATGCATTATAATACTGGTTTGTTCATTGTTATCTGGAATATATTTTCAATATTTAAGCATTTTAATTAATGTAAACATTAGTTAATTATATGAAAAGTAGCAATATAATATATTCAGAAGACCAGTTAGATATTCTTATTAAATGTGTAAACCCGAGAGCCTTCAGAAGGACCCTGATATATTTTTTTAATGTTTGTTTACTATGTTTAAATGAGTTTGTTTGTGGCTGATCTCTGAGTGGAGATTTGGACATACACTGAAAAGAGGTTATATATAAACATACATTGGTTATACATGTTGGAAAGAAACTTTCATCTCAACCATTATTTCCTAAGTTTAAGCATTAATTTTCAAAGGCCTAAATTACAAGTGTTTGCCAGTGGACATTTAAAATTGATTAATGTGATCCTTTATATAGAAAATAATATTGAGAATTTATCATATTCAATGTAATTGAAGTTCAGTTTCAACAAAACTGGCCATTTCATTAAATTAATTCATTATATTGTAGATTCTTTTAAAAGATATAGATGCCAGAAATAAAATGACTTTTATATGAGAATGTTCTTCCTTTGCTTGAAGGATATGAGTTTTCATCATTGCTTTTCCATCAAGTCTCTTTTTTTAAATGCATTTCTTATTTTATTTTTTTTCCTATTAGGAGCATAAAGACTATTCAATGAGGAAAAATAATTTTCATAATTAATATTGCTTCATTTGGCAACATATAGGGCTCCTAATTGCCCTTGTGATTTTAACATTTTTTTCTTTTAAATCTTTTCCATTGACAAAAATACACCAGGTTAAAATATATTTGTCTTGACATAGTTACCACACCAGATCACAGCCTAGTTTAGTGACCAAGATTTGTTTCCATGGTATTTTCTAATTTTTTATTATATTGCCCTATGAGAGCAAGTTTGGATTTTTTCCCCTGCTTTAGACAGAAAGCTCCTTTTGTCTACCTATCATGCTATATTTATCTCTAGCATCTAGGAATTCAATAAATATGTGTTTATTTAATTAATTTGCATTCATGGAACATGGTTCTAATATTGTTTCACCATTTTAGTCCAGAGAGATAAAAGGAATAGGCAACAGGTATTAGAAGGGAAAACATTCTGTTTTTTCTCTGAAAAGTCATACTGATTATCACATAGTTAAACAATCTTAAGAAGCTCCAATGGAAACCTTCACATACCCTTTCAAGTTTTCCCATTCTCATGTTATATCTTTTCTTTTCTTTGGGCCTAGATTAGTATAAGGAGTAAATAATGCTGCCCAGTGCTGCAGCAAGGTATATTTTAAGTGCCTGGGGTTAGCAATAAGAAATTATGTTACACACATAATGGATGGTCTGTCTATCCATTCAACAAACATTTATTTAGCTCCTACTGTGCTCCAGATACTATGTTAGGCATTATTTATGAGATGTAGGTGAGTTATACAAATCTTTGCCCTGAAGGAATTTATTTCTCATAAAGTGGTAAAACACAGTATAGTCAAGAGTATGCTGTAAACTATGTAGATAAGAGCCATAATGTCAGCAAAACTTTTTATAAGAAATTGGACATGCCTAGTTTGAAAACATTATATTTTTATATATTCTAAGATAAAACTGATTTAAATAAAAATCAAGGGATTTATAAGTCCTATAAGGATAGGTGAAACCAAATTTTGTTGGGCAGAACATTAAAATATGCAGAACCATTGGTTTACTGCCAACAATAGGAATTAGGTGTTTCCTGAGTGTCAGATGTTTAATGTCTGTTATATTCTAGTTGCATATATAATGAACATTCCAAACATTCTATTTTTTCTTCTACTTTCTCATTTAATTCTTTATTTTCTCACTATATGCTGTGTTCTAGTATTTTCTTCTCTCATAATTCCAACACAGGAATTCTCAATTCACCTTTCTGTATTGTAAAGCTTCTAATTAGCATTGACTTTCACACTACAGTATCTGCAGTAAAATCTCATTAATTGTGCCCAATTGGGAAATAAAAGGGAAGTCTGAATTACAGAACATTTAAGAAGACATGGCTTTGAGTAAAATCCAAGTGCATATAATAACCTGCTGACAGCAATTGAGGAATGTGGGGATCAATTACAAATTTGAGAAAAATACTTCTTTTGAGTGTAAAAACACTTATAAATAAAATTTATTTTATTGTCATATTCAATATTTGAATAAAACCACTGCTAAAACGTCTTAAAATAATATTCTGACTTTTACATGAAAATAGGCTAAATATTACCCTTATTTACACTCTTAATTTCATTAGAAGGTAACTTTTTTAAGGGTGTGCATATCTATTTTAATTATTTCTCTGAATTTTCATAATTTCCAATTTTAATTAGATTGTTATTGTAGAAAGAAATTTATTTAATAATACAAAGACTGCAACATAAAAACTGCTTGATCATGACAGTAAATAATTTTAATTTTGTAGACACTTGAACCTGATACTAGATAATACAATTTAGGATTGATAATATATATAATATTTTTATTTTCTTAAAAAAACATTTGAAATTTCACTTAAATTACAAAACTTTTCCAAGCACTTTTAAAACAACAGATAAGTATATACAAAGATGTGGTTTATGTTTATTTACCCATTAGTTATCTCTTCATTTACTTTCTTTGGCTGTATTTCAAATTTCCGGTTCACTTGTTCACTTCCTGCTGATTTACTCTAAATGTAAGCAATGGTAACTCATGGTGAAATAGCAAAACCATTTACTAAGCATTGAAGAGCAAACTTTTTGAAAATATTTCCAGGAAACATTTGATTTAAATAGAAATATGGGAGAAAAGTTGAAGAAAGGGTCAGGTTAGTGCAAACATAGCTTTATTACATTTGGGAAAATAGAAGGGACCGTAGAAGGATGATACAGAATTGACAGTAGTGCCACCTAAAGACTGATCTGAAGCAGTTATTGAAGAAAAAGAAAATTATTAGGAAGAAAATGTTCCTGAATCCATAACAGGAGGAGATTTTAAAAGGGAGTGAGTCATCAGTGGTGTAGAATGTCACAGGCACCTGAAAGTTCAAGAGAAAACCCATTTTCCTGGCTACAGAAATTGGACAAAGGAGACTTCATGTTTTGTAGATTTGAGGGGAAGCTCATTGTTTTTTTCCCTCTGTTATCTCATATCATTTAACCCTGAAATGATTCCAGAAGAATGGAACTGCACTGAAGCATGGGAAGCTAAATTACTGATGAGACAAATGAACAGAAAATATTTCTGGCCAGAAGACTAGGTAAGAAGCCCTTAGATACAGAGAATGTGGGGAAATTCGTAATGCAGAGAGCTAGGGAAGAGAACTTCATAATTCTGTCCATAAGCATAAACAAGTCTGTGCTAACAAAATATTAATGGAACAACCCACAGAAGCACAGCAAAGGTTTTGAAAATTAAACTGACATGGGAACTACTGCAGATATCAGATTAATTTTAAATTTGATAAACCTCTACCCAGACGATGAAAAAAAGAGAACTTTTTTTTCAGCCCAGAATTCTATATCTGGCACAATATAATTCTTCAAGAAGTTATAGCAAAATAAAGACAGGCATTCTTAAATAAAAGAAAACTAAAAGAACCTGTCACTAGCAAACCGGCCCTTAAAAAATGCTAAGGGAAGTTCCTCAGGCTAAACAGACATGATTCCAGAAGAAATCTTATAATTTCAGATATGGATACAGAGCAAAATGAATTATTTAATTAGTAAAATATATACCATGAAAAACATACTTTCTGACCCTAATAGAATGAAACTAGAAATAAATAATGAAAAGTTATCTCAAAAGTCCCAAAATAGTTGGAAATTAAATAATGCACTTCTTAAAAACGCATGGGTCAAAGAGGACATCTCAGGGACATGAAAAAATATCTTGAACTAAATGTAAATGAAAATACAGTATATCAACACTTGTGGAATATACCTAAAGCAGTGCTTAGAGGAAAATTTACAGCATTAAATGCATGTATTAAAAAAGATGATCTGAAATCAATAAACTAAGTCTTCACCTTAAGAACTGGAGAAGAGCAAAATAAACCTAAAATAAGCTGAAAGACGGTAACAGTAATGACTAGAGCAAAAAATCAATGTAATTAAAAATCAAACAAAAATACAGAAAATCAATAAAACCAAAGGCGTTTTTGTTAAAAGATCAATAAAATTGGTAAACCTCTAACAAGGATAATGAAGAGAAAGGGAAAGAAAACATACATTAGCAATATTATAGTATAATAATTACCATTTATAATGAAAGAAAGGGCATCACTATGTGCCCTGTTCATATTAAAAAGATGATAGGACAATATGACATACAATTTTATAGCAATGGATTTGAAACATTAAATCAAATGAACCAATCCTTGAAAGATGCAAACTACCAAAATTCATTCAAGATGAAATAAAAACCATGGGTTTTAAAATACTCAAAATCCCCAGGTTCTCATGGTTTCACTGGTGAATTCTATCAAACATTTAAAACAGAAATCATAATAATTTTACATATTCTCTTCCAAATAATATAATGGAAGGGAATACTTTCCAACTTATTTTATGAGTCCAGCGTTATCTTGACATTACAAAGAAAGCAAACTATAAAGAGACTCCATAAATACAGTTGCAAAATCCTCAGAAAATACTAGCAAATCAAATAGATCAATAAATAAAGGGATAATACATTATAACCAAGTGGAGTTTATTTTAGCAAGGAAAGACTTAGTTTTACATTTGAAAATAAAACAAAAAAGAAAGCTGTGTGATCATTTTAATTGCTGTAGAGTAAAACATTTAATAGAATTCAACATTCATTAACTTGCAAAACTGTTTTTAACTCTTTTTATTCTAACAAACTAGGAACAAAGGAAACTTTTCTATCCAGCAGGAATTTGAACTCTTAGAGTTCAAGGGTTTTGACTTTGTTATTCTCACCAGTGTTTGGTATACTCCCTGTCACAAAGGTGAAAATATGTTTGTGAAATAGATTATTTCCATATATGTAAATTAACAGTACCAAATTTAAACCACAGACACATGCACACACACACACACACACACACAGATTCTGTTTTACAGATAAGTTCAATCACTCAACCAATGTTTCTGAATGCCATCTAGAAGTGATGACTCAAATCTAGGAGGATATGAAGAGTGTGTGTGTGTGTGTGTGCGTGTGTGTGCGCACGTGCACGTGTGTGTTTTGACAGAAGTTTACATAATAAGATATGATCCTCTGAACACTTTATCTTAAGGAGCAAGATTGTTAAGAAAAAAATAGATATTTCCCTAGTTTTCAAAAAAAAAAATGCCATGATAGAAAAGATATGTTTTAGAAAGCTGGTGTATTTTACTACCCTTAAGTAATTTGAAATAGGTTGGTAAAGGGGCCAGAACCATGTTGGGTTTTATTCCAGACATGATGATTAGAGTCTACATGGCAGTAGATTTGATGTAATTGAATAGATAAGGAAAATATATTGAAAATCTCTGTTTCTCTAATGTTATGAGATAAATAAATCAAGTTATAAAAGTATGTGTTTTCAAGAAAGAAGAGAATTAAAACTCCTTTTGTTTTATTTTGTTTTCTGGTTGCAGCTAAATTCAGTGGCAACAGCAACTAAAATGATAAAGCATGTACTCCTTCATTCGTATATTAATTTATTCATATTTATACTTACACAAATGATATTTACATTCATCTTCTTATCCTATATTCCTATTAGAATACACATGCAGAATACAAATGTAGTAAGTAATACCACTTGTTAGACTCACACATCCTATATTTTCCACTAACACAATACAATGACCTTAAAGACACTTGATATAGACATGTGGAAGTGAATGAATAAATGAATTAATGATCAAGCAGAGTTACTTGTTGCAGGAAACTAAACAGTTTTGCTTGCTGTAGATGTATCTTTGTCAGCCGGGATGTATTTCCTAAGCTTACTGAACATTTATTATGGTGTCATTAAGAGGAACAGCTGTTTTTCTTTTTCTTTTTTTTTAAGGAACATACTTAAGGTGAATTCTATTATGGGCCAAAGGTCTGCATACCACTGAGAGGGCAGATGGATAAATGTTAGGTTTACAGTACCAGAAGGAGATATGCTTCTAAATTAGAGATTTCAGTTCACCTTATCATCAGCTGGATAAAACTCCATATGCCTTAAGGCAATATCTTGATAAAGCTCCACTTAGCCTTCTGTCTTTCCTGTTCATCATTTCAAATTATGCTCACAAGGTAAAGATTGATTCATAATTTTCAAGTGTCAAGTGCAGAAGTTAAGCTCTTTTATAATCATATTGTTAGCTTATTTAATTATTGTTCAAATTTATTTTCTCCTTTAATTTCCAAGCAAGCCAATACAAGGTAGAAAAATATATGTATATACATACATACATGGTTTTAAGAAAACTTTGGTGGTGTGTCAGCTTCAGATATTGAAAAGAATCTTGTTGAAATATATTGGTCTGAATCCAAGATCTTAAGACTCTCCATAATAGTTTCTGGGTTGTTTATTTGTGCCTACACACTTCATTACACAAAGAGTGTGCTAATACTTAATGAGATGTAAGATCCTGGATTGTGTGATGTTCATATGGTTTACACAGCAGAGGCAGCTGCTGGTGCCAATTATGTAGTAATAAGCTTGAGCAGCTGCCAAAAGAATGAAAACCACGTTTGACTCAAAAACAAGTGAGACATGATGCTCTGAAAGCTTCTGTCTCCCAGGACAAGTAGCTGCCTGTCTATATTTGCAGTTAGTAATTGGAGCCATTGAATCATACAAAAACACTCTACCTTCATAGATGATCATTTTAGTCATAATAACATTATCATCTTAAATTTCTAACTTCTTACAAACTTCTCTGGACTTTGCAAATGGCTCGCAAATGTATGATTTAAATGCATAGGCCCATTTATGTCAAATCACCATGCAGAATAGACATATATAACAGGCAAACTAAACATACAGACTACCCGATTTGCAATAAAACACCGCCACCTCTTCAGTGAAATTGAGCAGATGTTTGAAACTTTTTAACAAATGTTAAAAATTACTTAAAACATAAAATGAAGAAATTATATCTAATTTAAGTTCTAAGAAGTATGTAGACAGGCTATAATTATCTATTATTAAAACAACCAGTGTAAAAGTTAGCAAACTTCTATCCAGAAAGATTTCTTCCATTGGCTGAGGCTTCCGAAATATGGTGAGATGACAAATGTGGAACTTTGTATTCCATGTTCATCCATCTCCTTTAGAGTTCTGGTCCTTTCATTCATTCATTTATTTGTGTAAATTTAAACCTTGTTTGATACCGAAGAAAGCTAGTTTTCATAACTAGTATCAAAGGCTTTTAGCCTTTTCAGATGAGAAGGATAAATGAGAAAGATAAAGGGAAATAAAAAGAACAAAATATTCAGCCCAGAAATGTAGCCTAAATAATAGTTACAGATATTAAGAAATATTTAGTCATATTTGTCATATATTCCTATTTCTGTAAGTTAAAGAAAATATTAGAAATTCAAAATGTCAAATTCTACTTGATGTTGTAGGAAGAGAACAGTTTTATGCTTTTGTTATTAAATATCAGACTCTGTGACTTTCCAATTCTTATATGATTGAAAAAGGCCACAATCTGATGATCTATACAGGTTGCCTTTGAAATCAACTTACTTACTTCTCCAGAACTGGACAGCTTCAAGGATTTGAGGTCTTAGCTACCCTGAATTTTTTAAAGTGAAAAAATTGTGTTGCAAATACTAAATGGAATCTCTTTCCAGGGGTCTTCCAGAGGATGGAGCTTGGCACAGAGTCCTTCATGCTCTGTGCTCTGTTTCTTGAACTGCGAAACCACCAGCCTTTGCCATGTAGAAGACTCCTGAGAGTAGCCTTCCACCTGCTACAGGCACTGACGAGTCACGGCTGGTAAACCCCCAACAAAAGAATAATAAATCATTGTTGCTGTCTCTTAAGTTACCCCAGCAACTAAAACAGTGAGCAGACTAAAAATATGAATAAACAAATTAATAATAATAGCAAATCCAAGAAGACCCACTAGCCAAGTGGAAAATACAAGCAAAACACATTGATCAGGCAACTCCTAATGAAACAGAACAGCTGGGGGAGAGAGTACACTGGAAACAAAATAGTAAGAGCACTAAAGAAGATTCAAGTGTAACACAAATAAAACTTCTGGAACTGAAGAAACAAACAAAACTAACAGCCAGCCAAGACTTGGGAACCAAACAAAAAAGAAATCAATATTTGAAGGAGAGATGAGTCATCTTTATTAGTGGCTTGGAATAACAAGTAGAAGAAATAACTCAAAATGGACCAAAGTATAAAGATATTAAAATTGGGATAAAAAATAAGACAGAAAAAAGATTAGATACAAATAACTTTCAAGAGGAGAAAAAGAAACAGATGGAGAACAACAATTAAGGAAATGATAGAATGTGTTTTTCTCATATAATAAAAGTCTTGAGTCTGCAGATTGATAATGTTCATTAAGTACTAGCAAAGGTTGATAAATGTAGTTATTTCCTGATTAAATTCCTGAATATACAGGCTTCCAGACAGAAATAGCAAGTTATTTATAGTGATAGTTATTAGAACTGTTTATGTATATTTTAATTCTATTAGGCACATGGAAGATTTAAACATTTTCACCCCTTTCGAAATTAGACTGATTACGTGACTTTCTTTGTCCAATAAAATATAAACAGAAGTGATGAGTGACAGATCTTGCTGGAAGCTTTAAAAACCAGTGCATAACTTGCTACACTCCCATCCTTTAGTTGTGGTGATTTTGGAACCATGTGTTAAACCTTCCATCAGCCTGTATCCCTATGATAAGCAGGGCCCCTGCCAACCCACATATTTATCCACATAAATACTTAGAGTGACTGTATAAACATGTACTGCATTAAGGCATTGGTCTTGGGAGATGTTTGGTAATGTGGCACAATCTAGCCAATTCTATCAGAGTAATGAAAATTAGACAATGGTGGAATAACATCTGCAAACTACCAAGAAAATAGTCTTCACTCAGTCATCAGGGAGTTAAAAGCCAAATGCAAGGACCTGACTCCTTGATAAAACATACAGATAATGGATTTTTCCCTCTAAATATCAGGTTATATATGCACAAAATTGCATAAACTCTATATAAAGCTGAGAAATGTGCTTTCCTTTTTAAACTTGGAATTAGATTGTTATTTTAAACAGAATTTTGAGAGATAAAAAGAGAAAGTTCAAAGAAAGAAATTATCTTACTTTCATTTAAGGTATCACCTATAGGAGATGCACTATTAACACATCCTTTAATTTACAAATCTGACAGTTGATGTTCTTATATTCTCAGGAACAAATAATGAAATTTAATACACATGTGTCATTATTTTAAGGCTGAGATTTGTTCACATATTTGTTGATAATATTATTATTGGCATAGCATAATCCATGTGATCATCTACTATATAAACCTTTTGTTTTTTGTCATTTTCTCCTTTTTAAAATTTTTCTTTTAAATATGCCTCAACAAATAACATAACTTTTTTGAACTTTACATGACAATTAAACATGATGCTTATTAATTTATACAATGTGTAACTGATAGATTTTTTTTAATTGGAACTATCATGAACAGTAATGCTATTTATTCAAACACATAAAATCTCTCTAGGACAGAACTATTGTGATGAAGGTGTGAAATTCTTCAATTTATTAGTTGATGCCAAGCTATTTTAAAATGCTGTGCCAATTTCGACTCCCACCATTAGTATATGAGAGTACCCATTGCTCCACATCCTTGGCAAAAAGTTTTAAGACTTTTGCATATTTGCCATTATGGGGAGTATATCCAAGGTTCTTTTGGTGCTAATTTATATTTATCTGATTACTTATGAGTCTGAAAATCTTTTTTGTGCTTGCATTGACCATTTGGATTTATGTTTTATAAGTCTCTCTTGCATATTTTGGCTTAGTTTCTGAATAATCTCTTTACATTGATTTATGAACTTCTTTGTATATTTAAGTTTGGATATTAATCTTTTTGGTTAAATGTGTTATAAAAATCTTTCAGATTATGCCTTGAATTCTCATTTTCCTTATTCATTAATTTATTTATTCATAATAATTTATTAACATAGTTAATGTATCTTGTTAAGAAATTCTTTTTTACTCTATCATTATTAAGCAATTCTCTTCCATTGTTATCTGAAAGCTTGAGAGTTTTCACTTTCACATTTATAACTTTGTTTTCCAACAGGAGAGTAGAGAAATAAGATAAGCAGGGAAAGGCAGCCCATTCATACATTCCTTATGAAACAGTCACCCATGTGGTAACTGGGATTTAATCTTACTGAGGAACTTCGGATGCCACTGAAAACCTGTACCTGACCTCACCCTGTTGGGTTGAAAGATTTGAGTATGTGCCCATAATCTCCTATAAGGCCATTGTCTGAAGTTAGTATCTGGGAAGGGTGTGAGTGTGGGTGTGCGCATGTTCGTGTGTGTGTGCGCGCGTGTGTATGCATGTGTGTGTGTGTGTGTGTGTGTGTGTGTGTGTTTAATTTGCTAGCTCATCTGGCAGCATAGTGTGTGTTGGCAGTCAGAAAAAGACCTCAGACAAAAACAATGTAGAAGTTATCCATTGGAAGTGGAGCCAGTGTGCACTGAAGTGCAAAGGACTACTAAGTATGGGTAGAGCACCATAGCATCTGCTGTAGAATATTAGCGACATGCTATTGTACGCGTATCTTACAAATTTTTCATATTTTTCAGCTTGTTTCATTGCATGCAGTATTCCGGACAGTTTCCTTTCCTATAAATACTCTTGCTATCACCTTTTCTTTTCACCTGAGTCTAACCTTAGTGAGTTTGTCATTTAAAGGAGAGGTGGTTTTTTTTTTTCTTGTATTTCTTTCTAGTTTCCTATATCCTGCAGACATTTTCAAGATACCTTTTTTTAAAATATGATAAACAAAGTAGTATAATCTGCGATAATACTATTATGTAAAGTCTTTGAGAGTTTGTTGTTCCTCTTTCTCTCTCTCTCCACACCCCCTCCAATCCTCTTTCTTCTTTGATGGATCACCGTCGTCTCTTATTTACTGGTTCTTGTTAAGGCTATTTTATGTTCTTGTGTTTGAAACGAATTTACTTTTTGATATAAGCTGCTGTTTTTACCAGAAAACTATAATTATTTGCATTATTTTGATAATCTTTGGAATATGATATGAAGTTGTGTTCAGTTAGTGAAGCTTATATTCTGACAAACGCTTAGAATATTTGTTGTTGCTGTCGTCATCAAATGAAATATTGAAATCTTTTGGAACAATGAGTCATTCAAATGTGGCTTCCACATCTACAAGAAGGCTCCCCTGTGCTTACAACTCTAATATATTGTATAGATAGATAGATAGATAGATAGATAGATAGATAGATAGATAAAACCTTTTTTCTTCTTAGTGTTCTGATCAGCATTATTCCTCATTGTCTGCTGTCAAGCTGGATTCATTAGTAACATCTTCTCAAGTCTGTTCTGTATGTAGAAGAGAAGCTGGAAACCGTATTCCTATAATCCCTTTTCCTGTGTATACCCAGAATTACATGGGATTTGGAAAGTAGAAGAGAAGGAGAAGCTATTATTTTCCAGAGGCAGTTAATCCTCATGTGAAATTCCTTTTGGCTTCCTAGCAGAAGCCAGGAACCAACTTAAGAACCAACTGCCTTCCTGCTTCTGACTGAGGCAACTGAATACCTACCTGCATTAGTTTGCTAGGGCTTCCATAACAATGCTTTATAAAGTGCATGGCTTAAACAATAGAAATTTATTTTCTCACAGTTCTAGAGACTGGAAGTCCAAGATCGAGGTGCTAGCAGAATTGGTTTCTACTGAAGCCTCTTTCCTTGGGTAGCAGATGGCCACCTTCTTATGGTTTGGTCCATACATGGCTGTCCCCTTGTACACATGCAGCCATATCTCTCCATCTGTCCTAATTTTCTCTTTTTATAGGGACTCCAGTAAGATTGGCTTAGGGCTCACGTTAATGGGCTGACTGCCTCGTTTTAACTTAATTACTTCTTTAAATGACCTACTTCAAAAATGCAGTCACATTCAAAAGAGATTATGATTTCAACATATGGATTTGGGGAAGATGGACACAATTGAGCCCATAACACCTTCTTAGAAATTCTTTGATATTTCAGTGGCTTTCCAGTGAGCTATTGAGAACTATGCACTTTGGTGCTTCAGGCTGAGGCCATTAGCATTTACTTCATTGACATGGACAATGTTTCTCTGAACTGTGGTAGTGGCTTACCTAATGTTTTCTTCCACAGTTCTCTCTTAGTAATGGAAGCTCATAGCTCCTAATTTAAAACCTGCAAGCTGGAATGTGGTGTGGCTCTCCTTCAATTCTATCTGTCTATCTATCGTCTACCTTTCTATCCATCTATCTATCCAGCATCTATCTGCATTAGTTTACTAGGGCTGCCATAACCAAGTACCATAGACTGGGTGTTTGTGAGCAGAGTCCTTTTCTTCTGAGATCATTTTCCTTGGCTTGTAGATGGCTGTCTTCTCCCAGTGTCTTTACATTGTCTTTCCTCTGTACCTTTGTCCAAATTTCCTCTTCTTATAAGGATACAAGTCATATTGCATTTAGGTCAACTCTAATGAATTCACTGTAACTTAACTACCTCTTTAAATACTCCATCTCACATTCTGAGGTACTTTAGTACTCTAATGTATGAATTTTGGTGACAAACAATTCAGCCCATAACTCTATCATCCATGTACCTAGCTAGCTATTGGATTGCTGGACTGGGTAATTTATAATCAACACAGATTTATTGGTTCACAGTTCTGGAGGCTGGGGAGTCCAACATCAAGGCACCAGCATCTGGTAAGGGCCCTCTCTACAGGCAAGAGCCCTCTCTGGCTGAAAGTGGAAGGTGAGAGAAAGAACCCACTCCCCAAACCCTTTTGGTAACAGCATCAGTCCATTCTTGAGGGCAGAGCCCTCATGAACTAAACACCTCCCATTTTGGCCCCACATTCCCATTAGGCCCTACTTTCCAATCTCTTTACATTGACAAATTCCCATGTGCGTTTTGGAGGGGACAAACATTCAAACCATGACAGATAGTAAATTTGTGGGGTTTTTTAAACCACTGAGTTTATGGTAATCTGCTACACGGTATTAGAAACAAATATACCCTTCTATTCAAACTAGCCTGTATGGCAGTATCTGAATATATTTTGGATTGTCACAATTCGAAGGGGAGTTCTATTTGCATCTCATATGTAGAAAGGCCAGAGATGCTGCCAAACATACTCAAATGCATAAGAAAGCCCCTCAGAGTGCAGGAAGTTACAGCCCCAAGGTTGAAGCTTGAGAATCCCTGCACTAGGCTATATGGTTAAATTATCTTCAATTGGAAAAGGAACACTAAATTAGAGTCATAATCTTGAGAACAGAAAAAAATTTCTGGGAATAATTAGGGATTTTCATGAGCCATATAACTTTTCTTTGGATACCAGAATATTATTAGATACTGCATAATTAGTAGCATTATTCTCAGAGTTTTCAAACTAAATTTGCTACTTCTTACATGTAAAGAGTAAGTTTTAAGGTATGTTTTAATATTTATAAAAAATGCCCATACATGATAAAATCAAAGCTCTTACAATTTGGGACATTTTGCTCATGATGTGTAAACTATTTGAGTTATTCTTTTCCTTTGTCTTTTACTTTTTGAAAATATTTTCTTACATTTTGCAGGGTCCCAATGGAGGCATTTAATTGGTAGAAGTAATTCAATATTTGTCTTCTGCACTTTCTTCATATGCCATTCCATTTCTCATCAGAAAGCTTCCTAGGTTGCTGGCAGAATATGTTTAAAATATCTGATGCACGCCACAGAATTCCAAAGTTTGTGGGTGACATAAACACATAGAGAAAAGACTATACGTTTTTATAATTCCAGAGCAAAAAAAATTTTAGAACATCAGACACTGAATTAAGTATTGGACGTCAAATTTTGTAATAGTAAATGCATAAATAAAAGCTAGAGCTGATAACATACTGAAGCTACTTATAACCAACCATTGGACAGGATTAGCATTAAACGAATGCAAGTTTGGAGTCCATTTTCTTCAGTGCTGTTCTTGAGTTGTTGATACTCAGCAGGGCTCTATGATTATCACCTGTTCTCTGAGGAGAATTTTAAACAATAGAAAAATATTCTAAAAGCACAGGATTTCTGTAAGTTACCACCAGCTGTCAATGAGATTCCACAATGCAGATCTTGTGTCATTTGCTATGAATTCCAACATTCTCCTGCTGACATGAACCATCAGGACATTCAACAGAGAACAGAAAAATGAGCATGAAAAAAGTATTGTGACAAAATTGCAAAAACATGTTGAATATCAAGGTCCATTTATTTACCAGCAAGAAAAACAATATAGAGAACCTGATCCATATTGCTCACAAGGCTCTGCCTTGACTGAGCCTTTGCTAACAAATTAGTATTGCAAAATAAGCTCTCCATATTTTCTTAGTTATAGTCTCATATTTCCTATTTATAATTAGACTAGCTCCCAATGAAAATGGAAATGCAAATAGCAAACAACTAAGAAAATGTGAAGTTTTATCCAGAAGTGACTTATCTGATAAGTTTAGCTATCTCATATTTAAAAATAATATAAAGAATCAAAACATCTACCAGAGTAACCAAAGCATACATTAGCATGTCCATACATTAACAACGTGGGCAGACACACATAATGCTCATAGTGAGACACTTCTGATGACTGTCTCTAGATAGTAATTCATTTAATCCTCACAGCAACCTTATGCGTTAAGCACTATGTTTATCTCCATTTGACAAATGAAAGAACTGAAGCAGAGAGAGTTTCAGTGACTTTAGGAAGGAGTAGAGCCAGCAAGGGGGTTGACAAATAGTCACAACAGAGTCCTTATTCTTAACCAATTGTCTATTTAGCGTTTAGCCAAGCATTTATTTTGTTTTTATCCTTCAAAGAAGCACTCTGAGCTGGTTGCTGGTATAGAGATAAATATAAAAGACCCGTAAATCAATAAATCAAATTTTAATGTGTGTTGTGATGTGGACATCAAAAAGGTATTATTAGTTGCCAAGTAATAAAAGGGAAAACAAAAAGACAATTAGGTTAATAGTAAACAGTTTTGTATATTTCAACTTCCCATTATAATATAACCATTTGAATACATTGATATTGTCAATTATATTCATAATGATGACCTCCTATTACCAAAGAAATTTTAATGTATGCTCACAGAAGTTTGCTTAAGAAAGAAGGCATATAGGCTGTACATTATTATCTTTTCTCCTGGATAGTGCAGATGTTTTAGACTTAATGCTTATTTTGTTCTTGTTATATTGGAGTTTTTTTCTTTGGGGTTGCTGTAGGACTTACCATATACATTTTAACTTAGATAAGACAGCTTCAGATAAAATGAAAAATATTATAATTGTCTCATTTATTTTCTATTGCCACTACCTGAGTCACATGTTTACAAATCTCATTTATAAGTTCCACAACACATTCTTAAAAATTTATTTCTTGGCTTGTATTATAATTTTCACACTACAATACCTTTCACTCTCTCTCCTCAACCCTACCTCCCAGCTCACAGAGTTAGCTTCTTTTAGAACGCTTTGGGACATTTCTTAATCTTTACCAATGTCATTATAATAATTTCTGTTTTTCCTTTTATTTCCAGAATTTCAACTCTGATTTATTTTTCTTCTGGGATGAGCACCAAGAAGATTGGTTCAAACTTTTGATAAATAGATTAGTAAATACTTATTTGGCATCAATTCATTCTATGAACATTAATAGATAGCTATTTTTGTATCAGATACTATTCTAACCACAGGAGTTAAGAAAACTCAGTAAGAAATGGGGTATTATTTTAACTCAGTGTGCTTACCATATTGCCAAGAAAAACTTAGAGAATCTACACATGTAATAGTTTTTATCATTTAAAATAAAGCATTTTAAAAAATTTTATAAGATTAATTTAGTTCACAAGGAAATGGGTGACTAATTTTGTTTGGTCTAGAAAGCTGAAGGACAGCTTCCTAGACTTGGCCTATCTTAGCATATAAATTCAATAGGCATAGTTACAAAATACAAGTCATTTGGGATGAGCAAGTAGTTCCATTTGACTGATATCTCGGGTGTATAGGAGAAAAATGAGAAGACAATAACTCTAGAGAGTTAGGTAGGGACGATTATGGTAACCTCTTCATGCTATGCTATGGATTTTCTATTTTACCCAGTTGACAACATGAAGCAACTGAATAGTGTGAAGTTGAAACATAGTGACGATTACATTTTAATTTTTGTTTTTATTATTTTTAGAAAGGTTTGTCTGCCAAATTTTGGAAGATGAAGCACTTAGACCAGTTAAGAGACAACAATGATAGTCCAGCTAGGAGTTGCCTGGAGTGAGGCAGTACCAGTGAGGATGGAACAGCCAAGGTGGATATAAAAGTTGTTAAGAAGATAAAAGGAATAGCATTGGGTCAGCCATTTATGTACACACTGAGAGAAATAAAATATTTGAAGGTAAATTTTAGGTTTTATGATTACATGACTTCACTGATGGTGATGTAATTTAAGAGTAATGAGTTTTGGAGGAAAATTAGTGCTTTTCATTTTGAACACTACGGTTTTGATATACCCATGGAGCACCAGTTAGCCATGCCTGCTAGGTCATTGAACACAAAGGCCTGAAGTGAAGGAACAAGATCTGTGCTAAAAATGTATATTTGGAAATCATTCACATATAGGAATGTGTGAACCTCATGAAAGTGAAGAAAATCCCAGTTTGAAAATATGAAGTCTGAAAGGACAGAATTTTCTGCGGAAAATAAAAAAAAAAAAAAAATTAAGTGGTGGACAAAGGAGAAATCATTTGAGAAAGGAGTAAACTTTTCCTGCTTTAATAATTATACATATTTTTATTAATTAGTTAATTTATTAAATGATAATTAAAGATCAAGAGATCTATTTCCTGGTTTGATCTGCTATTCAGTATAAGTGATACATGATCATACAAGCAAATAATTAAACACTTACATGGAAACTCTACACATTTCATTTGAGAGACAAATTAATATGATAAGAGATTTTTTAAAAAGTGTAAGTACATGTGTTTGTCTATAATTAAATAGCTATTTTAAAAGCTTTATTTAAGTGAATTAACACTTACATCTAATGCACTTGCTAAGACTCCAACTCAAAAATACCTAATTCTAGAAAAGTTAAAGCCTACAATGACCTCCATTTTTAGTCATTTAATAAACCACAGAATATTTTTATTCTGTTTACATTTTATTAAAGGTTTTTGGAGATAATGTATTCATGAAATTAAGATAAGTCATTATATGAGGCCATAAAACTAGGTAAACAAGGCTTTTTAAACTTTTTTCTAAATACAGCTGGCCCTGGGGTTATAAATGAGATATGTTCCTGAGAATATCTTTAGGTCGAATTTGTATGTAACTTGGATCCCTGATGAACAGAGCATATACAGTAATAATTAACAATACTGTAATGGCTCCTATATGGTAATAGTAATATAGTGTAATACTGTAATAGTAATAATAATATCCTGTACTGTAATAAGTCCCAGAAACTATTGTGCTCTTTCTCTTAACTCAAACAGAACAGAAAAACAGACTCGTATAAAAAGTTTAGATAGGAGAGATTTCAAGAAAGAATATTAAAGGTTAAAACTCACCTAATGTTGTGTGAACATTAGGCTACTAGGAGTGTTACACTTACTTTGATCTAACCAAATCAATAATAACCTTTCCATTTCAATAATCAATCCATTACACTGCTTAGTAATAATTGATGCTTTCATTGGAGCACTACCTTTCACATGTTCCATTATTCATTCTCACTTTATCACATATATTAGTCGTTGTTCCAATAGTTACGCAAGTGAAGCCTAATGCTTTCCCAATAAATGATGGCGTTTGGCCTTTCTCCAAATGCTTAATTATTTCTACTTTCCTTTCCATTGTCATCACCTTTATTTTAGTGGAAGGCTCACCTGGACTTGCAGTGGACTTTTGCTTTGGAGGCATGGTCATAAGGGTAAACACAGACTTACAAAATAGAATAAAAGACATAATACAAAAGTGATGTTTTGAGCAAGCGACCGCATAAACAAGGAGACTCGCTGCTAGCGTCAAGATGCTGCGCCAACCAACTGCTTACACCATGCAGGTTTCTTTACATAAGTGGAAGAAACGAGTTCCTGAATTATTAATTTAATTATTTAATTGTAAATTGTCCTTCGGGGAGCCTTGGGAGCCCATTCACATGCATGGAATCCCATAACTGGGTCGTCCATAACCCGGGGACTGCCTGTAATCATTCTTAGAGAATCTTAAAAACAAAAGCATTAAAACATTTTGCTTACACTCTAGGGCCCTGTAGTGTGTGAAGTTCCATGCTTGGAATTTTACTTTATTCACGCTATTATACTTTACAATTCCGTAAGATTTTTTTTTTTCTTTTTACTTCTTTTTACTCATCCAGACTTTGGAATTCATAGAATGCAAGGCTCTTGCCTGTGTTTGCAAACTTAACAAGAGTGTAGAGGAGATTTGAACAAGTTGTGTTTGATTCCAAGCCTCAGTCTTTTTCCTCCTACAGTATTATATCATCTTTCCAGGAAGTCTGGTTCTATATCAGCCAGGTAGGCACAAATAGAATTTATGCACAACTCTCCTCGAAAAATCCTTTAAATCATCCAAAAAGTCCATTACATATGGTAATGAAATACGCATCACCCATTGATTTCTCAGTAACGTCAACACAGCCGAAGATTTCTTCCTTATTCAAAAATCTAGTAGATTAATATTTGACTTGTGCTTGGAGACCAGATAGATAAATATAGGTATACATACACATTTAAATATACACACACATATATACATATAAGTACACATAGACATTGATAATAAGCATATACATATGTGGGTATCATTGTTATGTTAATAGCTTTTGCTAAATATAAATAATTAAATGTACACAAATTTATTCCATTATATTTTCTGCTAGCCCTTGCTTTTCCTCTGAGGAACTGAAGCTTATGCTCAGAATGTTCTCAGAAGAAAGTATCACGCTGTAAAAAAGACTTTCTAAGTATTACTAAAGTGAGCACGAATAAGAAAGGAGACATACGAGAGATTTTTTCCTGTCAGGCCTGTGCTGAAGTTCTCACTCTGCTTCTCACTGACACCCCTGTTGTGCTTCCCATTATTGACATAGACTTGAACCAGTTATTTTGAGATGATGGTCTGTGTTAATATAAGAACATTAGCCTTAGTGTATTCATTTTTCATAAAGGAGTTTTACTTTCCACAGCAAGAACTGCCAATGTTGGAATATTTTAAATTTGACCCCAGTGATTCTCCCATATAACTGAATAGAATTAAATAGAACTAATAGCATGATGGAAAAAATACATACATACATGTATATACACGCACACATATAATAGAGTAAGAGAGAGAAAGTGTGTGTGTGTGAGAAAGATAAATGTTGTAACAGATCAAATGTTCCTATACATTTTCAGTGTCTTGCAGCTGTGAAAATATAGGTATAACAAATCACCGTGCAAATGTTGGAAATTTTACTTATATATGTAGGGTATGCACCAAAATCTCCACCCCCCCCCATTTTTTTTGTTAAAGCAGAACTCATGACTGACTAAAGAAAGTGTCATGTTTTGATGAACACTCTGTTTGCACTAAAGTACATGATATGCTCCTGGATAAAAATTTGGCAGAGTCAAACTTTTAATCATAAAATAAATATACTTAAGTTACTGAGCCTTTACTTTCTTCCTTTCTAAGTTGGAAGACTTCCATCACTATGCTTAAATGTGAAGACCTCACAACTAGGATCAGTTTTCTACAGAGACTTTGCTGGAAATCCTACACAGAAGAAAAATATTTCACGCCATATATGGTGATGCGGCATACTTCCTATTTTTGAACTAGATGGACCGAAGATGAAACGATGAAATGTAAGTTTTTCTGTAGTATACTTAGCAATATATCAAATAAAACTATTAAAATCTATTCATTCAATTATCTTTTGTGTTTGAAAGTTATTCTTCCTGGGGCAAAGAGATGAAAAACCAGATCTGGCTTTGGAGGTTTTTGAAAGGGGAACATTTTTATGTCCAGTGTCATATTCCTCATTGCAAAAACATGAAATGATGAAATTAGGGATTGTAGATCCCCAAAATTTTCACAAGCAATAGTGAGAAGAAGATAGAGGGCAAGGGGCAGTAGTACCGTGAAGCCAGAAGCATTTTTTCTTGTTCCCAGACAATAAAGTATATATTTGTTGGAAATATCACTGTTCTCTCTCAATGTGCATGTCATATTTTTAAATTAACAAATGAAATAGCATGATTTAAATATTTTAAAAGAGTGCTTTAATAGCATTCTGTTAAAAAGTCTGAAAAAATCCTTTTTTCATGATAGATACATATTTATAGATAAATATTTAGTTTTAAGCAGACAACTTGATACTTTCCTTTACACCTAGGGACCCATCTATTTTATTTCCCTTCTGTAATTTTCCTCTCTCCCTTTCAATTGCTAAAGTGCTGCCATGTCGCTTCTAATTCTATCTTCAGAACATCAATATTAACATATTGGCACCAAATAATTTGTGATCCCAGCATTATTGCTTCTTGACTTGTCCTGATCTTCCGTAGCTTTGTGCCTTTGCGGAAATTATCTTCCTCCTTGAAGCTCTCCCACTTTATCTATCAAGTAGTTTATCAAAAGCTATTTCTATCTGGAGAACTAATTCCCTCCTCCCATGCATGTGGTTCTATTACTCTTTTCACATGTTGCCATTTTAGCATTTTTATACTGTACTGTCTTTACATGTCCAAGTGTGTCTAAAACAACTGAGAACCTAGAACACCTACAAAATACACTACTCCAATTGACAAGTGTATTTCTGGGTACAAAATAGGCTGTGACAAAAACTTAATGAATGGGTGAAAGGACAGGATGTGTGTGCTGGTAGGAAGGAGAGTACATGGTGTTATTGTGGACCCTAGACCTCGGAGGAAGATGCAAGGAGAACAGAGAGTTTGTCAGATATTTTCCCATTTAATAGCTTTGTCTATGGGAAAGAGGTCATCTTAAAATAAATAAAGCACTATTGTTTCCTTACATACCAAGACCTTCATATGTGTCATCTTACAATGTAAACCTATTCAAGGAACTAATATTAATCAGTTGTTATAATGCATAATAAGAAATTTATTGAGTTAAATATTTCCCTCTCAAAAGAAGCAAGCAACAAAAAACAAAACAAAACTAGATTAAAATAAGTGTATTTACTACAATTTCCAAAGGCCTATTTTATTAAGAATGAATTATAAATTGGTTCATATATTTTAAAAGTGAAATCACAGTAGCCTGTATGTTTAAAAGCCTAATAAAATGTGCTAACACATTAAGACCTAACAGAATATACAAGAATATTAATTTAAATAAAAACAAATAAGATTTTGAAAAAAATTTAATGACTCCCAAAAAGATGAAAGCTGTGTGTTCTTCCCATTTGGTTATCTAAGTATGCCTCATATATTCTAAACTCTCTTTGTATACAATTTGATCTGTGCTTACAATAGAAATATGAATGCATATAAACAAACTTAATATAATTTGGTAGTTTCAATGCATAAAATCAAGGAAAATATGTATTGTATATACATATATATCTAGTTTCTATGGTGACCTGGTCACTTGGAATATAGCTTTGCATGAACAATAGTATATAGTCATCACTTTCAATTTCCTGACCTCTCTTTTCTGTTTAAATGCTGCATTAGCAGATTTTAGTAGCTAATGTTTAGTATATCTTATAAATCATGTTAATGTTATCTATTTGGACAACACATTTGCTCAACAGTTACTTTGGGAAAAAGAAATTTAAGCTTCTTTTGAAAAGTTTTATCTTTAAATAAACCTTGAGGTTACAGCAAATCAAAATAAACACGAACAATGTGGTAAATTGCACATTTTATTTAATTACCTGTGGCTTTTAAACTAGAAATAAAGAGAATACAAGCATTTCAATATTTATAATGCTATTGGTTAATAAGCATTTGAAGCATCCTTTAAAATTAACATGATATTTCTATAACTAGCCTTAAGCTATTGTGTTTATAATGTCAATATAAAGCTATAATGTCAGAGAAAGAACACTGTGCCAGATGCATGGGGTCCTAATCTCAGATTTCTTGGTGCCAGTTATTTGTATGACATAAGGTGATCAACTTTTCAGATTTTCCATTTCTTTATTTACAAAATCATAAGTAATAAAAACATAAAATTTTATTTTCTATCTCTAATTCTATAAGTCTAAAGGCCTATATAAACTTCAAATGAAAAAAATAGCCATATATATTTTAAAAATTCTAATTGTCGCATGATTTACAATAGCAAAAATTAGATTAAAAGTAAATGCTGGGAATGGTTACATGATCTATGACATAATACAATAAAGGTTTTTGTTATTAAGTAAATATGTGGACTATATATTTAAAATAAAAGCTTATATGTAATAACGTGAAAATGTGAAAAAATTGATTGCATTGAAGATACTTGTGTAAAAAATAAGAGGTCATAGATAAAGAATCAAAGCAGTCAGATTAAATTAAAAATGTGTGTTAAAAGTGTCATTTGTTTTTTGCTGCAGCTGTTATCTGTTCTATTATAACTGGTTACATACAAAATATTTTTAAAAGGAATACATAATATGTAATATTAATACAGCAATAAATATGAGTAAAAGAATTTATCCTCAGTTCTTAATTGTGAAAAAGGAGCACTCTGACAAGAGTGCACCCTTGACTAGGGTACAGAAATTGAAAAACACAATATCCTTGCAATTACAAAGCAAGTAAGAGTGGATACTCCTGTATCAGACAGGCTTTGGGTTCACATTTGGCTTTTCCCAGGCCTGGGTGAATTCAGACAAGTTATTAACCTCCATGAAAGCAGGCTATCTCATATGCAACTGGAGCAAATAGCATAAAATGCCCTATAAAATCAATTTTGAAGGTTATAAGTAAACGTGTGAAGTTTTTATTATGATGTTTAATTTCTAAATACTCATTATATGCTCAATAACATCATACTAAATTTATTAGAAGATGGAGGGTATTTGTTCTTGCTTCTAGAGATATAGAAACCCAAAAGTTGTAATATGGTCACCCTAATATTATGAAAAACATCAGGTTTCATACAGGTTTAGGATATTTGCAATGTGACTTTATAGAAAGGTGGACAGATTTAGAGGAAAACCATTTAATTCAATGTAACATGCAATAAGATCTTTTTGGCTTGACTTCTCTATATATTGCCAATATGCATAACATAATTAAAAAGCCAGGGAATATGCAAATATAATATCAGCAGTAGCTAGTCAGAAAGAAAGATGGCGGTAACTAGCAATTTGAATGATTGCAATAGGAATATTGGATGAAGTGAAATGGTTATAAATTGCAACAAAGGGGACTTAGCAACAAGAATTACTTGACACTATGACTACATAAAAATGTCACACCATTATTTAATCCAAAAGTTTTGTTAAAGAGAAAAATGTAGGTATGGATATAAAATTAGGAAAGAGTGATTTAATTTTTTATTGCATTCATCATTTTGGGATGAAAGTATTTATGGCTACATTTATGTGGATGATTAAGGGGAAAAAATGAGCTAAACTGAGAGCACCTACCTACACCAGACATTACTCACTGAGCATCCGTTATCCTTATCGTTTTACTATTTAAATTTTAGGATAAAGGGGTGTGTGTGTGTGTGTGTGTGTGTGTGTGTGTGTGTGTGTGAAAGTAAGAGAGAGAGAGAGAGAAGATATATGTGGGTATGCATGTGCATGAGTAGAATAAAGAGTTAATTCATTAAGTCCAGGAAACTAACCACATTTTAAAAGAGAGAAATGTAGGTAGATGACATTGCAACTTAGTACTTACAAGTAAGCTCTTCGAAAGTATGGCTCCATATATAAATGTTTATTTATTTATTTTTCTCCAAAGAGAAGTGTGATTTAAAACTTACTTGCAGGGATTCAAGGAAGAAATAGGCAGGTAGGCCGATAGTCCTTGTTCTGACTAATACGGCTAAAGTCTTCTGGGGTTCTATAGGTGTCTCTGAAATCTTAAATTACAAAAATGTCCCACTCCCCATGTAGATAGGCAGAAAGAACAGCACACAGCTAAATTTCGGTTGTTAACACTAAGTGAGAGTAAGTGACATTTTAAGTAATTCAAGGGCAAGAGAAGATATGTTATTATTTTTAGATCTTTGAACAGTGAAACTTGTAGCTCCAGTCAGCGTTATATGTTTGTCCTCCTAAGTTTTGAGTTCTACACAAACACACTGAGTTCTACATTGAAATATTCCATTTACAAATAATACAAGAACCAAACCCTATTCATTTCCTTCCAAATACTTTATTCTGGAATTCTGTTCATTAAATATTGCCTTATAATAACTTAACCTCTAGGTAGGGAATACGAATATCCAATTTACTAGAAAATATCATAGTGATGGTGTTGTTATCATTTGCCTTATTTTATGAAGATGGCAAGGTAAGAGGTCAAAATGAATAAAGGATAGATTTAGGGGGGTCATTAATATCAATATTGAGAACCAGAAGAAGCTATGTGAATTTTTTCTAGATGATTAAGAGCACAAGTGAGGTATAGCATTATAAATATAACACATTGACTATCTAGCCAAACTCTAAAAATCTTATGTCCTCCATCTCCATTTAACTCAAAAATGTCAGAATCACTAAAACATGTTTACTGTTGTATCCACATTGTTTAGCACGATCCCCTGTAAAGAAAGAAGCTAAGTAAAATCTAAGCTGAAGAAATAAAAGGAAAATATAGTGGGTTTACTTCTTTTAGATTTTATATATTAGGTAAGTTTAAGTTGATGGATAGTTTTTCTGAACATCTTATTTTTATAACTCAATTACCTCTCATGTTTCCACTAATATTTTCTGATATAAAAATGAAGACTATCTGAGGTCCTCTAAGATTCCATGACTTAAGCTCATATACTGAGAAGATTTAAGAACTTAAAATATTTCTAAACTATTTAGGAAATGCTTGCAGTAAAAATTGATTTTTTTCATATTTTCATAGAGTTTCAAAGTAGGAAATACCACTTTGATGGGCTGTGATTTTTAAAGATTTCCCTAATAGAAAATTTTATATTTTCCATTCTTAGCCCAGAGGCTGCCATCTTCCCCACCTCTGCACCCTCCAGAAGAAAAAAAAACTATTTTCTTGAAAAGAAAAGAATTATATATTAAAATGTTTTATAATATTGATTTATTGGGGGGAATTTAATCTAAAAAGAAGGAAAATGAATGATCCTCCACATGGAATCACATTTAAATAATTTTGCTTTATGATATAAATATGAAAGGATTCACAATTAGGACTAATAAAGTTGCTTTTAAATATCCCTTTCTCGAAGCAGATGGAAACTGATATGGCAAGAGATAAGAACATATGTTGGGAGGAAGACCTCTTTTTAACGTTTTGCTAGGACTATTAGGTTTTTTAGTTTTCCTGACCTATCTTTTACCACATGTTAGGTAGGACTGTGTTTTATGTTTGTTAATTTGTTTTACTCCTTTTTATACCTCCACAAAAAATAGCAATGTTCACTTCTTCATTGCTCATGTCTTAATTTAGGTTGAGTAAAAACATACTACTAGGCTCTATTTTCCCTGAAGGCATGGAGTAGTTTTCTTTATCGGCATGCACTTCTGCCAATATCACACTAAATATTCCTATCTGTAATCTTAACAAATATTTTCAATTAGGTCATCAACACTTTATTTGTATAAAGGAAATTAAATTTTATTTCAAAGTTATAAAGTCCTGATTTTTATAATATCCTTTGACATAATTTTAATACTCAAGTTATGTTCTATTTGGATGACACTAAACACTTGAGTTTTTAATTACTCCACTGATATTTAGCTGCTATAATTTTCTATTATGTCAAAGAGTTATTTGATTTAATTAGCAACACCCCTTCCACCTAGAACTACAACCTAAACAGTAGTTCTTAGGTAGCTTGTAGTTTATATAGACTGGTTATGTCTATCTAAGCATGAACTTAATTAAAAGCAATATCTCAAAGCTGTAATGTGAGTGGGTGGGAACGGAAATTAATGATTTTTACAAAAGTTATTATAACAGATCCGCCTCTTTAAATCAAACCAAATATTTCTCAGCATGGGGGATTATTAAAAAACTTCAGAGCCAATGACTAATATTCACTGAGTAGAGGAAACATGCCCTACTCAGGTATAATCAGACAACAAAAAGATGTCAAATTATTTGACAATTAAAAAGATGTAAAAATATGTGAGCAAGTGCTCAAATTCTCGTGTTATGAAATGTTAATCGTATTCACCCCTTGGGAATGGCAGGACTTTATTATTAGATATTTAGCTCTTTTGAGAGATATATCACATTATAATGTTGGCCAAATGGCTCATTTAATGAAAATACACATGTGAAAATGAATAATTTGATTGTAACGGCAACAGTGTATTGACCTAACAAGGTGTGAATTAAAGTTTTGCTTCATGTAAAAAAGCAGAAAGATATTTGGGGAAGCAGTGTTAGCCAAAGAAAAGTTACAGTATTAAAAATGATTAGCTCTTGTTAATTCTACAACCTTGGGAAGTGACTACAGCTTTAAGAGACTCATCCTCATCCCTCTTTACTTTATCTGTAGGTGGAGCAATAAAAAATACATTTCTGAAGAGCTAAAAGATGTTAATCAGAAATGTAGAGCATGACATCTCATGCTCTATATTGTTTAAATTTTGGTTGCTGCTTAGGCAGCTGCTGTTGCTCCCCTTGTAGCTGCTCCTACAAACGTCGCTGTTGGTGGTGTTAGGACTGCCAGTCTGTGCACTACAGAATGATTTTTCTGAATACTGACAAAATGACTAATTATTTACAAGTTAAAACAGCCGTACTTAGTTGTAGGTCTAGCCTTCAGTTCCTCTTTTAAAATGCCTTCTAAAAAGTGGCATGAAGTTGGAAATGTGATCTTTATGGTTCATTAATGATCTCTGATTATTTATCTTCTATGTTAAGGTAAATTTTATTTTCAGAATCAATGTAGCTTAAGTTATGCTCCAAATGATGGCTTTGAGACACGCAGAATAAGGAAGCTGAAGGGATCTACTCTATTACCTACTCCTTGATTTTACATATGAAGGAACAAGATCTAGAATTTGAGTGACTTGAACAAAGTATACACTCTTCAGAACAAGTTAGAATTAGAACTACTTCTCTTACAAGAAGTTGCTTCTTTCAAATAACCCAGTGGCTACCTAATAACATAACATTTTGTTTTCATCCACCTTGCCTCATGATTATTCATTGGTTCAGACTATTTCTGTGTCATCTTTCCACAATCAAAGAATAAGATAGCTATAATTGCTTTGTTGAAAGAGAGAAGTCTGCCAAGTTCCTAGGAGATATTTTCCCTAGATATCCTTATAAGATGGTGAGCCATACTTCCCAGAGATATATCATCCAAATACCCTCAACAGACCAGAAAAAAAAAATCACTCTAAATCATTGGCTCTTTCAATGCTCTCTCCATTCCTAAATTTTAAGACTCTTTTGGTTTTCATACTGCCACGAATCTGCAGTTTAATTCCAAATAAAATCACAATTTCTCTTATTCCACCAAATAAACAACAAATGAAAGTTTAATTTATGTTTCTATAAAACATACTCAGTTCTTCAGTTCCTTCTGTTGAGGAGAGAAGGATGTCAAAAAAGAGCTTCAAATATTAATTGGTTTTAACTCTAAGCAATCACTGCACACATTGCATATTAGCCACAAATAATAAGACCTATAATTTTAAAATATTATTTTGAGTCATACATTCGTATTGTGAAAAATATAGAATACATATGAAAAAGCATTACCTGAAATCTTAACCAAAAAATAAATCTTATTTTGTGGCATACCCATTTCTCTCACTCCTTTTTATTATAATATGTCTCTTTGTGGATCTTGAGGTAATTAACAGTATATAATTTTCCAGAGACAATATATGGCTCAGATAATATCAACATTTCATTATATCCCCATGCTGTGATTGTCAGTTCATGTCCTCCTTTGTTTGTTTTAGCTTTTGGAAAAAGTACATACACAGATATATAAAGATTAAAGGCACATAGATCTTCAGGCTCTTCTAAATTTCTTCTTATGTTAACCACAGAGGTAGAATATTCTAATGTCTTGTCTTTGGGTATATAGAATTTCAGAGTCTAATTATGCCTTGATCAGATTCTTCCACACCCAATGACTTGAAATAAAATCTGAAATTTCTTAAATCTTAAAATCCAGATATGAATACACCTTTTTTCTCTCTGTCATGCTCAAAAGTGACTATAAACAAAAGTTTCTTTTAACATCAAAAAAGATATTTCAAAGCTGTAAGTTGAGAATAAAAACAGGAATGAAGTGTAACAATGATGGCAAGTTAAAATAATCCATTGTGATCTAGCTAATGGGTCAGAGATCAAGCTTTTGAAAGTTTCATGCCGTTTCAAATTTATTTCTAATTCTATAATAACTTTAAAACCTATAAAATTAGTAGACTTACCTTAACAATTTTATTTCTTACGTACACGATATAACCCTCAACAAAAATCAGGATTGACTTGGTTATGTTGTAAGAACTACAATATTTCAGTGGCTTAAAAAGATACTTCTTTGCTTAAGCTACATGAGTGTCACCAGTCCACCACAAGGTTCATGGACTTGTCCTTACTCTAGGATTCAAGCTGACTTATTTCCCGGGAAGAGGAAAAACCAGGTTGGTGAAGCATGTGATGACTTTTTAAGCTTCTGTCTCAAAGGGACACGTACCACTCCTGTGTATGGTTGATTGGACATATTAAGTCATATAATCCTACTTTGGGCAAGAAAAGATGAATCCTACCATGTGTCTGAAGAACAGAAATCCAGAATATTCGTGAATAACCATATACATAGAGAGCAAGATATATTTAATCTGGTTTTCTCATAATTTCATGAAAATATTTCTACCCCAATATAACTATTATTCTTTTAACTACTCAGTAGTAATTGCTTTTATGAATATATACTATAATTCTACAGATTTCTTAGCTTTTGCCTAAAGGTTCATTTACATTTTTCTAAATTATGAACAATGCTGCTCCATACATTCTTTTATATACAACTTCATAAAATTATTTCCTCAGGCTATAGAGTTCTAGAAAATTGCTGAATCAAGAGTATTGCCCAAATTACCCTTCACAGTGAACCAATTCATAGCCCTACTACAAGCAGTGCCAGTTTCCTAACAATTTCTCCAAAAAGGAGCATTTTAAAGTTTGTGTTATCTTTGTTGGTCCAATTTGTAAGGAATGCAATTTGATTGTTTAATATATATTTAGTTGTTTACTTGTATGGTAATATGATTAACTATATTTTAGGAATTTAGATTTTCTCTAATGTGAATTTCTCCAAGTTTAAAAACTAATTTGAACCAGGAATTATAATACATTATGTGTTCTTGACATAATATAAGTGCATGATAATTGAAAGTATTAAGAAGTGCAAGCATAGCATGTTTATTAATGCTTAAGTTTAAATAAAAAAACACAATGAAATATTTTTCTACCAAAAATACGAGTAAAAGAACATCATTTTGAAGTAAAATTTACTTTAAAAACTACTGTGAAACTTTACCATTTCATCATTCCCTTTAAGTTCAAGCTTATTGGAATAGCTTTACAATTATAACTTATCTGGATAAGACTACCTGAGGATATAACAAGATAGGGAGACAATAATACAGAGAAAATTACTTTGTTAACATTTGTATGATTGCTTTTGCTCATAATTCATTTATAAAACTTTGTTCTTTTATGTTTTCAGCTTTTTTGGATCTTTTTTTGGCAAATCTCTTTTAAACAATGTACACATCAATACTGTGCTGTGCCCTCGGCTACAAAGACCTTTTGACTCTTAATTTTTAAGTTTAATCTATTTACATGTATTATGTTACTGATGTCTAATCTTTATGCTATATTCTATTTTATTCTTATTTTTTAGCATTCTTTTAGTGGCATTCTATTGGAGTGAATATGGGGAAATTGTGTCCTTTGTTTTTAAAAGGGCGGTGTGGTTACAAGGATTTCTTGACTCCTATTTTGTTGTACGAGTATTGGGACTATTATACAAATAATTATTTCAAATTTAATATGAAATCCAAACATCTTAGATTTCTTAGCCATGGAGAAGGAAAGTTAACAAAAACAAAAATTATTAAAGAATCTAAAATTCCTATATTTTCACCAAAGGGGCCTGATTTGTTGAGTGTAGTTCAGATTATTTCTCATGGCACTTATAACTTGAATCTGAAATTGTCTTGTCTGATGGACAGCTGCCTTCTATCCTTGAGCCATTTAGGTTTTTCTAATAAGTATTTTTGCTTACATTGTTTTCTGAGACATTGTGGTAAATAAAGAGACAAGAAATTATGGTAAAGTTATACAAATGTTTTATCTTTTGAGATGCTTGAAAGCATATAATTTTACCATGAATATTTCAT
Organism: Lemur catta; assembly: GCF_020740605.2. Classification (NCBI taxonomy): domain Eukaryota; kingdom Metazoa; phylum Chordata; class Mammalia; order Primates; family Lemuridae; genus Lemur; species Lemur catta. Next base: position 72,181,425 of record NC_059139.1, on the reverse strand, counting down.
TACCTTATACATTTTATAAAATTGGTTTGAAAAATTGTTCATTCTCTGAGCTATATTGAAGCTTAGACAATTTGCAATCATCCTAAATTTCACAAATCAAAAATATTTATTGAGTCATTTTATATGTACAATTTGTTATATACACAACATACTAACAGATATTAGTTGCTCAATAACATGCCTGCCCGTATCGTCTCACTACACCATTAACAAACACTCCAGCACTAAAGCACATTTCCTACTTTGAAGGATGTGTATTTATGCATGTATTTGGGTAGAACTTTAGAAATATCCAGAACTGAAGTTTTAATAACTATCTTCTCAAGAATTATACACATCCTAAGGCTAAAACTACCATAAATGACCACAGAAATGTCTGTACAAAGAGCTTTTCAATTACAGTACTAAGGCAAACCACCTTCAAAGGGAAAACAAAACTACATGACCAAACTGCATTTTGAACAAGAAATCTACATAATTTTATTCTCCTTTAAAAAAAACTTAGAAAAATAAAAGTGTTTTCACAATACACACTTTGGGCCCTGTTGATATCACACTTACCTCACAAATTTGTTGAAGGGTGTTTAGATTACACAGCATAAAAAGTGGTCACCACATTCATAAAAATACATAAAGCTACATGTGTAGATTCATTTTGAAATATGTTGAGTTTAAGCACGCACAAATTAGTGATTTACTTCCTCCTTATGATCACTATTTCAAGCAGTGCCAAGCAATCATATATCAATGCCAGGTACTATGTAGACTTAGCCACTGCTGTGGTAGAAATCTGTAGTTTCTTTTTTCTGTCTCTCCATGGCTAGAAATGTTATCTACAAGAAACATGAGAAACTACTCAAGATTTACCCAGATGTTTATACAAATTAATGGTTTAAAGAGGATGTAGACAGTGAGTAAGTGAGGTTGGCTGATACTATTAAGTGGTTTCGACTGGTTAAAAACTAGTTATTTATGAGTTCATAAGAAAGCACCGATAAAGCCAATAGCATGGGACAACATCATAATATAAAAATCACAATTAAATATAGATAGAGATATGCTGGTAAAATAATTTAGTGATTTTTTTCAAATCCAATTTAGGTATTTAAAGATCTATTAAAAGAATAAAATGCCTGAGTGGTTTTATACAATGTGTAACGCATGTTATAAATCCTTCTCAGTATATTAATAAAAATAAATTGAACATAATGTAAAAACAAAGGAAAACCAATATATTGCTTTTAATTTGCTGATTTCAGATAAGGAATATGTCATCAGGCCCAAAGTATCCTGAAAAGGTCAGTACTCATACCAACATTCATGAGAAAGGAGGTATAGAAAGAAAGATCATGCTTTCCTATTTTCTAGAAATAGAAAATTAAATGGAAGTTGAATGAGTCATGAGAATTTAAGAAAGATATGGTAAGAAATGATGCATATTGTTTCTTTACTTTTTTTATTTTTACAAAATATACATGAAAGCCTTAGAAGAAATTAATATCATATACATTTGAGCAAATAGAAGGAAATACTTCACACAGCATTGTGGAAATATACTGCCATCAGAAGGTCACAGAGTCAAAAACTGTAACTGATTAATAGGACCAATAATAATATTTGTATTGGCCAGCACAAGGGAGTTGGGACCAGCTCCATGCTAGCTTCAGGGATTTTTCTCTGAACTTCATCCAAAAGCACTTTCTAGCTTGGGGGCCCTGAGTGTGCTTAATTAACTCCGTCTGACCCAGTCACACAAAGTAAAGGCATCAATCTTTCAGACTTGGCTCTCTTTCTTCCAGGGAGTTGCAGTTGAAGGTTTTCTACCTATTTTTGGACTAGCAAAAGCAAATTGCCTCTTCCTGTAACACATTCATACACACATAGCAGAGAAACAAACAAACATGATGTTTAGCACTATGACCTACGTGGATGAGTCCATAAAATTTCCTGCCCTGACTCTATGGAGACAATGTACTACAACAGACAAAACATAGAATGAAGAGTCAGAAAATCTGAACCAGAAGAGAGTATTTTCCTTTATTGATTATGTGACTTTGTACAAGACTGAATCTCTAAGAGCCTTAGTATTCTGTATTAGAAAAAAATGGAAATAATCATAATAAAACCCCCCAGGGATGCAACCCCAGGTCATTAATAAAAAATTCTAGAATTATTTTACATTGATAAATCTATGCATAATTGAGGAATTCTCTACCACATATGAATATAAAATGAGGCTTATTTTGGACCTCCCTGTCTTTTTTTCCTTCTATAGGAGTTTCATTTTTCCTAAATACTCATGTTGTTGTTCATCACTTGCCAGTCTGTAGTACTCCCTGCCCCACCAGCGCATATGTACATTCATTCCACATTATTTTATTAGGGCCCATCAAAGGAAATTGCTGCTTTAATTAATAAAATGGAGCCAAGTAAATGAAGTTAATAATGGGAAAATGACCTAAAAAGGGAATGTTTGGCCTGGCTTCAATAGTCTTATTTCTCCTTCTCAAGATTTACTTTCTCCTTTAGTATTGCTCCCCTTTTACCAAGATAGCTTCAGCAGTTACTTGCACCAACGGAGGGTGACGAGTAACTAAATTACAGGTACTTTAATTTTTTATGATAGGAACAGTAAAACAGGTAACAAAAAATTGAACCCTCTTCCATCATATAAGTGAAGTAGCTGCCCAGTGAGATACATTTCTCGGTTTTCCCTTCTTCTCCTATGGTCTCTGGGCATCCACAGGGGTCATATGATAGAAAAGACATAAAATGGAAAAGGCTTGTCTCTGACTTAACACATAAAGAAAGCCCACCTGCCAGCTATAACACTCATATTGGACTATTTTAAGAGCTAGAAATAAATTTATATTTTGTTAAACCACTGAAATTATGGAGTTTATTTATTAAACCTACAAACATACTCTAGTAAATGCCTAACTGTATAGATCAAATAAATCTAGCCCAAGCAAACAAAACATTTATAAGTGTTAGTGAATAACAGAAAAAGATGTAAGTATAAGGGAGAACTTGGTAACCTGAATTTCCAAAATTACCATTTACAAGGGATAATAGTGCTATTGTTGCATTCTTGCCCTTGATCAGTTTCCATATGAAAGATGCCATCTTAGCACTTTCCATTCGGAAACCAGACATCCACTCTTCCAGAAACAAAATCCAAGAGACTGAAACCCAAAAAAGAAGGGGTATTACTTTCTCTATGTAATGTTTACTTTATCCATTTTTCATCTTCTTTGTAACTATCAGCCTTTTCCCAATGTGGATAAGAAGATATGGCTACTTCTTAAGGAAATACTAAGTCTACTCACACGATTATGTTCTAATCTAGAGATAATGACAAAATAATTACCATTTCAACATTTCAGGAAGCTCTAACATTCAAACTAGAAAAATGTTCAGGCTGGGCGCAGTGGCTCATGCCTGTAATCCTAGCACTCTGGGAAGTGAGGTGGGAGGATTGCTCAAGGTCAGGAGTTCGAGACCAGCCTGAGCAAGAGCGAGACCCTGTCTCTACTAAAAATAGAAAAGAAATTATACAGACAGCTAAAAAAACCATATACATATATAGAAAAAATTAGCCGGGCATGGTGGTACATGCCTGTAGTCCCAGCTACTTGGGAGGCTGAGGCAGGAGGATTGCTCCAGCCCAGGAGTTTGAGGTTGCTGTGAGCTAGGCTAATGCCACGGCACTCTAGCCTGGGCAACAGAGTGAGACTCTGTCTCAAAAAAAAAAAAAAACTGTTCAAAAAATACAGTGTCAATGGTATAATTTCATTACAATCTATTATCCTTCTATCTTCTAAAAATTTCTGAATAATCTAAGACAAAGATTTCCTGTAAACTTCCAGAAGTTCTAGAAAACTTATCTTGTAAAGAACTAGATAATAATTACCTTAGGCCTTACAGGACATTCACAACTACTCAACTCTTCCATTATAACATGAATGCAGCTATAGACAATACATAAATAAATGAGTGTGGCTGCTTTCTAATAAAACTTTATTTACAGAAACAAGCAATGGGTTGGATTTGGTCCACAGATCATAGTTTAGTAACCCTTGATATAAGAGATCCATTGTTCTAAAGTTCTGTTTGTTAAAGATCCTATTCTCTGCTGCCTGTCTTTAAATACAGATTGATTTCTGAAAGCTCCACTGTCTATATAAAATGCTGTAAATTGTGTTTATGGATTCCAACAAAAAAATCAACTCTACTTTCAAGTTCTAACTCAGTTAAAATAAAACAAATAAGGCAGAGATGGAGGCTAAAGCATTATTCTGGTACCGATGTTACTGATATTTGAATATGTGACTTAGGCATTTCCAAATGAAACTTTTTATGAATCCTGGAACTAGATCATTTGCTGATTTAGGAAATATCATGGGCCACTACAGGCCTCTACTGTGGAAGAAAACCCTTGTAAAACTTAAAGAGTAGAGGACTGGAGCAGAGCAGAGGGTGTGTTTGCTGGGTTTAAGCTCAGTCCTAAGATTAAGCAAAGAGAAAGGAGTGACTACAAATCTCTAGCTTTTAGTTAGTTTGATTCCTTCTAAGCTCTCTTATGCCAATTAAGCCATTCTTGTCCTAAACATTTCTGTTTAAGGGTAGCAAGATTGCTGGGTAGACGGTAGAGAAGATATTAGCCTTCTCTCAGGGTAGTCTGATTCCAAGTATTAAAGAAACTTGTCCAGTTGAAAACAAGACATGTACTATTAATAATATATCAGATGCATTGCATAATACTGTTGCTGTAAACCACCAAAGATCAAAGTCAAAGAGACTCATACACCAAAGTGTCATGTTTAATGCCAAAGGCCATTTCTTAAATATCTTGGCTCAATGTATCAGATGTTTAGGGTCCTATATTAATACTGTACCAAAAATGTTTTTTAGGTCCTGGTTATAGTATTCAGATCTCTACAAAAACTCTTCTATATCTTATCACATCTCCAGCAAAATTATTTGGCCCCTCACCTAGTGTTTCATTAAGCCCTACCCAAAATACTAGAAGGCATTTTTTTTTTTTTCTGAAGCAAGAACTGACTTTGTTGCCCAGGCTGGAGTGCAGTGGCAGGATCATAGCTCACTGAAGCCTTGCACTCCTGGGCTCAAGAAATCATCCCATCTTAGCCTCCCTAGTAGCTGGGATTACAGGTGTGCACCACCACACTCAACTAATTTTTTGTTTATTTTTTGTAGAGATAGGATCTTGCTATGTTGACCAGGCTGGTTGAATTCCTGGCCTCATGTGATCCTCCCACCTCAACCTCCCAAAGTGCTGGGATTAGAGATGTGAGCTACTGTTCCCAGTAGAAGGCAACTTTTAATATAGTATTATGATTAATAGTACATATCTATTTTTCATTCCTCTGTTGACCATAATTATCATGTTATATTTCTAACATGTTAATTGTGGTCAATCAGGAAAAACAGATATGTGCAAATATTCATAATAACATATATAATGAATACATTACTATATGTTGATAAATATAAGATAAATTAATATAAGAAGATTTTCTATTAGTTTAATAAGAATAACTGGCTATCTCTAAGGAAAGATGAAAACTATTATGATTTCAGTGTCATGAAATTCTGTGTGATTAGACTGGGATATTGGGGGTAAAGGTTAAGGGCCTTTCAACGCCTCTCAAATCCTGTTCCATGGTTACAACTGTGTAGACAGAATGCAGGATATAAATTTTGTGTAGTCTCAAAGTAGGAGATAGAAATTCAGGGATGAAGTTTAAAAGAATAACTTACATAATTATAAAGGTATTTAAAGCATGAACAGTCATGAATTTTGCTTATGTGAGATATTACACAATGTTTGATCCTATAAAGAATATTTTAATTTATTAGAACCATTTCCAGATTCTTAATAATTTCTTGAAATTATATCTCCTTTAAACACTATATATTTTAATAGTCTAACCTTATAATATATTTTGGATCACCTACTAATTATAGTTATGTTTTCTCTTACATTATTCCATGTTCATATTTGTTTACACATAACTGATGTATGAATTATGGTATCAACTATAAAATTGAAAAAAAAAAAAAACCCAGGAAAACTAGTGATCTGAAGAATTCTCCATATTTTTCTCACTATTGATATATTGTTGAGGAAATAATGGATGTGTGAGTTAAGTGCCAGGAATGTGCTTATATTTTATTAAAAGATGATACTTATTATACAAAGAAAGTAGTTTTTATTCAACATATACTATATATCAGACCTTATGCATGTGATTTCACTGAATGACATTACAACTCTTCATTGAGTAAACTTCGAGCTCCTAAATGTCACAAAGCAAAGAAATGAAGTAAATTCTAGCCTGAGCAAGAGCAAGACCCCATTTCTATTAAAAATAGAAAAATTAGCCAGACGTTGTGGTGTGTACCTGTAATCCTGGCTTCTCTGGAGGCTGAGGCAGGAGGATCACCTGAACCCAGGAGTTTGAGGTTGCTGTGAGCTAGGCTGATGCCATAGCTCTCTAGCCTGGGCAACGGAATGAGACTGTCTCAAAAAAAAAAAAAAGAAGAAGTAAACTGACTCTATGTTAAAAAACTGAACAGCATGATTGTATTGTCAATTTTTTATACTTAAAAATATAAAAGTGATAATTAGATGCAAAACTTTTAAAAATATATTCAAAAATATTGAGCTCTGAATATGTGCTGGACTAGGCTTTAATAGTTTAAAGACTATATTCAAAATTTTTAAGAATAGAATTTATTCTTGAAAAGGTACTCAACTGGGAGTTTAAATCTGTTGTCTTTTGTATACATATATTTCCTTTATCAAATTTAAATAAATCTCAGCCCCATTTGCATTTTTCGAATCAGGAAGTTTTTACCTGAGAATCAATCCTGAGTAAACATAGATCAGTTCAAAATATGAGTGTTAAGCCAAAAGCTAGATAGCTTTATCAGATCCTATGTCACAGCTTTCTTATTGCCTATTGCTTGTAAATACCCTTCTTCCTATCAACTATATTGGATACTTGAAAATTTTTCCACTTAGCTTTTAAAAATGATCATGATCTTGAGTGACTGTTAAAAAAAATCATTATTTACTAGAATATAATCTAGTCTATCATAATTTCTTTTCAACTTGATATATAAATATCAAAAAATACAATTTTGGAAAGTGAATATTTTTAAAGTCCTGAAATCAATATGAAACAATCTCACTGAAACTGTTCTGTTCATATTTTAGTTTGTGTAACATACAATGCAGAATTTTAGTTATTTCTTTCCCCCAAAGGAGGCCATATAGTATCTTTCTGTGATTAAATATTATTAACTTCTACATTTCATTCAGTACTATTTATGTTTAATTCATTTTTAATAAACATGTAATTTATTGATTTTGAAAAATGTCATAAAACTTTGCAATACTCTTAATATGTCTATATATTATGTATATATTATTATATATTATAAAGTATATAATATATATCATGTCAATTTCAAAATAAGAAATTAGGTACAGAAAAGTTCTGTAGATTACTAGGAATAGTGTACAAAAAAAATGATCTGAAAGAACTTTCAATGGAAAGGTATGTAACCATGTAAGATTTTATTTGAGGCTTTGCCTGTTATTAATGCTTATTTAGAGGAATCTCTGTAGCATCTTCTTTTGAATGAGATTGAAAAGGGGAACATTTATAGAAGAAGAGCGTTACTATGCACCTAAGTTAAATGGCAAAATGTGAATTCTATCTCACTTTCTTTGAAAAGAGATTCTATATGCTCTCACCCACATAGCATTCTTATAAACTTAATCGTATTTTGTCATTGGGCTATAGCTGTTAGAGCTGGATTCATTTACATTCTCCTAAATTACTCTGCCAGTCTTATCTACTAATGCTAGACCTTATGAAGAACACCTGTGATGCTTAGATGGCTCTTCCACGCCAAGCAAGTAGAATTACCTTGATTAATGTGGGGATTTTCAAATGTGGGTTGATAATTACCTAGCATGAGTCCACCATACCCTTCAATGAGATCCCTGAGTACGAACACCTCAGCAAGAACAATTGCTTGCTTCCGATTTATGAACAAGGCCGTAAGTGCAGAGTCAGCTCTCATTTTTACTGATAATAGTAGTTATAGGATAAGTAAGGCGGTAAAGTCTGAGAGGACTGTGAAAAATAGATAACATGGAGATAATATAACCTAAATATGGGTTTTCTGGATGAACTGCCTGAAATTGGGCAGAGATGCAACATTGTCTGTGAAGTTGTCAGTGGACATTAGGAAGTCAACAAAAAGTTTACAAAGCCTCTCTGTTTACCTAAGGCTACCCAAGAAGCCCGAGAAGTTTTCACTTCTAAGAGAGGAAGAATTGAGAGAAGATTATGATTGATATAAATTAGCCTTCCAAGTTCAAACCCCACAGATAGAGCCTCTCATAAATCATTACTCTGTCTCTTTGAAAAATGTATAAACTTGTTTGGGAGTCTACAAAATGTCAAATTGTGATTTTAAGTAGGTAGCTTTATTGCTATAATATATAATTGTTTTCTGGTTATTTAATATCAGTATCCTAGAACACCAAAGTGAAAGCAAAAATACAAAACCCTTTTTTTTTCAGTGAGATAATTATTATGAGTTGGAAGGAATGACAACTTTTTAAATCATACAACTGTACAGATCAAATGTAGTATTTTCTTTGAACTATCCTGTTCTTCCACAGAATACCTTTCCATTTAATACTTTGAATCAATGTATGAATAAAAATAGCTGAAAATAAATCCTGGACAAGTTTTTGTTTTGGAGCATCATTGGTTTCTGACATGTGGCAGATGCAAACAATGAATATTCATGAACAGTGATGCCCATGATCAATGCATCTTGTACTCAGTGTTGACCACCACACAGCCTTTTCTAAATAAGTCTCGCCCTACTCACTCATTGGCCCTGGTGAAAGAGGAGCCATGATCACCTCATTCTAACAATGCAGCTGAATTAGAAGGGGGCAATTGACTGAAGAACAGCCAATCAGTACATCAGATAGTCTCATATAATCTGGGCTGTCAAAACTGGCTGAGCCAATACACATTCATAACAGTAACATTCACTGAGCTATTACAGTGTCTCAGGTACTCCTCCAACACTTTAGATGTAATAACATTTCTTCATATCAACTCTCTGAGACAGGTTATAAACCTCACTCTGTTTTCTAAATGTGGCAACAGACACAAGAGAAAGACATCCTTTCTTAGAAATGTAAATTAAGGATGTAGTGAAGCATTTAGAAGCTCAAGTTAAAGATATAAGTAGTAAAAGAAAACACAAGTTATACTAATGAGGAGGCAAAACTTATGTATGAATGAGCAGAAGCTATACATTAAACACAAGCCCTTATGTAGTGGAGGAAAAGAAGGGAGTTGTGGCACAAGGCAAAACAGTAAGTGTGCAAGGAGTTGTAGTGGCATATTAATGGTAGACGTGAGTTAAAGCCCATAGCTGTTTTACTCCTGTTACTGCCCTTCTTGAAGCCTGGTTGTTCGGCTTCTCCTAAAAATATGTCTGAAACTCTGTTTTTTACAGTCACATGAATTTAATTAGATAAGTGACAAATTATATATTTATTAGAGTAGGATATACAAAACAAAATAAACAGGTGAATGAACAAAAACTTCTGGTTGGTTTTGGAATAATGAAGTGGAATGGAGAAATCTTCTTTTAAATTAATGGGACAGAAATTACAGTATAGTAAAGACTGCAAGTTTTGATGCCAACTATAAATCTTCTATTTAATAGCTGTAGATCTTTAGCAGGGTGCTTAACTTCTCTTGCACCTATTTCCACATCTATAAAATGGGAGTAAGATTCATAACCTGTCTCAGAGAGTTGGTATGATGAATAAATGTTATTATATCTAAAGTGCTTAGAGGAGTACCTGAGACATGCTAAGAAATCAGTGAGTGTTATCATTATGTTACCATAATCATGTGCTTTAAAATACTTGTCATCTGCACATTTGACCACAAACACTGTCCTATTCTTTGTTTCAGAAAATGATACTCTTGTGTAGTAATAGAACAGATAATGTTAAGTTTGATTCTATAAGAATTTATTCATGTAAAATTAGTTTATATGGTTTTTATATATTTATATGTATTTAATATATGTAGCTTGTATGATTTTGGCAAACAGAGCCAAGATGCAAATTGCTTGTTTTTATAATGGAGTTGAATACGAGGAATAATATTTTAAACTCTCTTTTGGAAGGAAGTAGCTATTGGCTGTAGTTCAAGTCATGAACAGACACATTGACTAAAGGAACTACAGAGTATTAACTGTCAGTCATTTCATTCCATGAAAGACATAGAGTCATGGAACATTTCCACTTACTGTGAGGCTTTGAACTACTCCAGATTATTTCCTTCTAGGGAAACATAGAACTTGAAAGTTAAAAGTTTCCAATTTACTATTGATTTTACAGTTACCATATAGTCTATAACTTAAATGTAAAGGTTTAAAAGAATTTATGAAAGAATCAGAGAGAATTAGTTAATTGGAAAGAAGGGCTAGAAAGGACAATAAACCATTTTTTCTTACCTTCAGTATTTTTCATTAAGTGCTTCTTTTATAGTATACCACCCATCTTTTTGTCCTCAGCCACACTTTCCTTCCTTTAGTTAATTACATTCATTAAAGCCACTGGAGGAAAAGTACATTGGTAGTGAATGAGTACCATTGATAAATATCCTCTCCATTTATAGCAGAATCAGGAAGGAGGCATCCCTAATGATTTGGGGTTTCATGAGTTTAGGAAAATGTAAAGAAATAAATTGCTTGAGATAATATATAATTTAGTTTAAAACTCTGGAAAACAAATGTATCAAAAGGTTTAAAATAGATAAATTATAGCATCGTCAGTTTTGAAGATAGTTTTAAAAGGCTATAGCAATAAATATGTTCCAGGAAAGGTTTCTATTTCCCATGTTGGTTGATTTTACACTCCTATTGGTTAAATTAATCTTCAAATTATTGATTACCAAGTAATACTGTGAATTGGTCTTCTATATCATGAATCTAACTAGCATGTTTGTTTTATCATTAATCTTGTTGGTCATTATATCATTTACTGTTCATTATAGCAAGAGATAAATTGCACAAATGCTTAATATTGTTAGTTCAGCTTGGCTGCCTTGTTTAGTGACACTAATTCTACCGAGCAGTTGGGCAAAATCAATGTCTTATGCACCATTTATATTAAATTATGCTTGTTATGCATTTGAATCAACACTACATAGAGTTTTCTCAAGCTAATTGATCAACTCCTACAAAAAAATTAATATGATACATCAAACTTATGGAATTGTTATCCAGAAAGAACATAATAAACATCAGTGCTGAAAGAAAACCAGTAATCCTGCTGGAATACTGAAATTCTCAACCCTAATCAAATGGCTGGCTAAAATAATAGCAGACAGAATGCAAATGTAAATTTAGCAGGACGTTTTTCTACTTTTTTAGAAGGATTTAAGATATTTATGTCAAGGGATATAACTGCACTTGTTGAAACATTCACAGTGTTTGATTTCTCTCCAATCACCTCTCCCTTAAGTAGTTAAGAAAAAAATGGAATTTGAAAAATTAGTAAAGAGTTTTTTTTCTCTACTAGTTCAGATGGTTATGATGGTAGCTATCTCATTAAAGTTAAATCCTAGTAAATATTTTATGAACCGTTATGTTTTAGCAAACTAATTCAATTTTATTATTGTTAGAATACACATCTTGTATAAGAACAAGATGCCAAATTTATTCAGCTGTGCTGAATAATAATTTATTCAACTGTGCTGAATAATACTGTTTTATAATTATTAACATGTATTCATTAGGGTTCCAGAATGGATAAAGTGTTAGTTTAAGAAAATAAAAACATTGTAAATTAATATATCAAATTTTGTCAAATATGGTCCTTATTTTTTCATTAACTTGATATTTTGAAAACTTTAGCCATTGTAAAAAAATCTACAAAATAGAACTGTTGCCTCATATAGACAAAAATTATATAAGTAAACTTAAGAAACGGCATGTTAAATCCTATGTGTTTATTATATGTGACTTAATATGTATTTATTCATATTTCAAATTTTTTACTTTGTTTAAGTACAGTGTTAATTTAAATCATCTGGGTGTACTTAAGGTAACAGTGATAAAGAAGAGAAGACATGAAAGTATGTAAAATAAATACATAATCAATGGCACCTAGCTAAATGCATGTTACCTTACTGAAAAAAAATGAGTATAAAAATTAAGGGAAAAAATATATTAGGCTACTTTAGATATATTTTGCATAGTTGATAACAAGATGTGTATCTCTGAACAATGTTCTATTTATCTATGTTTAGGTAAAGATGAATAGAACTGCCTGATGCTAAATATTAGCTTAGCAGAGTAAGAATTCACTTCTTTCATTCACTCATTGGTATACCATTTCCTTTCTCTTTCAGAGTGTTCCTAAGTGCTTAGATGTAATCCTTAGCAAAGGATGATAGGTTTACTTTGGTAATGAATGAAACTTTTCAATCTGCTCTAATTAACATCCAGTTAAAAATTGTATATGGCTGGGCTCAGTGGGTCATGCTCATAATCCCAGTACTTTGGGAGGCTGAAGCAGGAGGATAACTTGAACCCAGGAGTGTGAGGCTGCAGTGAGCTATGATTGTGCCACTGCACTTCAGCCTGGGTGACAGTGAGACCCTGTTTAAAAAAAAACAAAAAAAGAAAAAGAAAAGAACTGTATGTAAATTTTTTTAACATAGATAAATTATATATGCAATGTCTTCTTTTTAAGGTCAATGACAAATTATAAATATTATATATCCCTATCTCCTTTCTCACTGTGTTTTTGGAAATTCTATGAAATTAGATTTCCCAAAGACACCAATTTAAATTATTTTAAGTGACTGAACCACTCAAGAAAATATTTAGAAATTTTACTTTTTAAAAACTGAAAACAAAATATTTTATCACAATAATGTCACAGCCTACTATTGTCATGTATCTCAGCAAAAATTGGAAAGAAATCTTGTAGATTTAGTTTACCAGATCAAACTTTAAGAAACTAGGCAATATATAGTTTGTTTTAAAAGTATGTTTTAAGTTTAATGATAATCATTTAAGTTCTATTTCATACATATTCTAATATTAAATAATGTCTAATGAAAGTTACCTCAAAACTATAGAAATATAGTTAGTATATCTATCAAAAGAATCAACCAAATATGCATATATCATAAAATTAGTAACTGATATTGAAGATGTTAATGAGAAATTTTGTAAACACTATAAAAACATTATACTAAATTAATGATACCTCTATATAACTTTTACAATAAAATGTTAATATTCTTATTTATATAGTAATATTTTGGCATGGGATTTTATAGAATGTTTACTTTTATTTCCCACAAAAATTCATTGTAGAAGGTTGAGATACCGTGACATTTCATTTTCACAGTGCTTGAGACCAATTATATCTGATTTATAGCCATTATAGAATGATCAAATAAATTAGATCATTCAGACTACAGATATCATTTTTTATCCCTGTAATATTCTGATCATTATAACTTGTTTACATAAATATCCTAAAAATAGCCTTATTTTTATTTTAACATGGTTACTTTAAATATGAAGCAAGCATTACTTACATGAGAGAGAACCAAAATTACCTGTGTATCTTTATAACATTAAAATTCTAGAAATTGAAGAAAACATGATTGTTTGACTTTATTTGTCTGTATATTTTATATCACATAGATACAATGGTTGAGATACAGCTGCTCCTCATGTATGTTGGCACATAACGGGGTTTTTTAAGGCTATAAATTGTAAAATCTGAAAAATATTGGCTTGAACAATTAATGTATTTTTTTGTTGTTGTTCTTGTAATGAAACATTTGGAAACGGGCCGTCTGGAACTGGTAAAATGACTCCACCATGCTGTTAGAGATATAGGATCCTTTGATGTTTTATTCACATTCCTAACTTATGAGAGCTGATTCATAGTTCCAAGATGGTCTCTAAACTTTTGGACATTGCATCAGTTTTTCTGACAGTAAGAAGGGCTAGGAGAAAATGTCACACACCATGAACTCTGCCACCCTCCATCCCCTAACATGCATCTTAAAGAGCTTTCCTCAAAGACAATCAGCAACTTTCATTTATAGCCCATTGGCTAGAGCTGTGTTATATGAGTACTCTCATCTGCAAGGAAAATTGGAAAATGCAGGCTTCTTCCCTCTGATAAAATCAGCATTATTTTTCTAGATGAGAAGGAAAACATAAATATTGGTAATGGAAATTACAGTATTTGCCTCAGTCTGTGCTGCAGTTTTACAGAGTAAGTGTATTGTCAGTTACTGCATTAAAGTCATTCTCAGGGCACACTCGAACAATCCAGAAGCCAGAGTAATATCTGAACGAAGATGATTGCTCCTGCATGGCAGTGTTTTAGAGTAGAATCCATATGGATATTAAAGTCAGGGAGATGAGTTTGATTCCTTACTTTGTCTCGCACTCAAGTGTGTGACCTTGGGCAACTGAAGTTGCCTTAGTGGCATTATACCATTGTTAAGTGAATTAAATTAAATACTAAAAGTAATGACCTTAGCACATTCTTGGTGCTCAATGATTAATACTTCCTCCCTTCCTCTCACCTATCTATGTGATCTCTTTCCTTTCTGGTCTGAATTGAACCTTTAAAATCTCTCCTGCTACAAATCAATAGTATACTGTTTCAAAAAATGCCATGTGAATGGGAAATGTTTCAATGACAAACTCTAATCATCTTCACCAATATTATTATCGTAAGAATTTTCATCATTATCACTAAAATAGTCGAATACACAAGGCAGAACTGTTAAGTATTTCAGGTTGCCTGTTTAGCAAGACATCATAACTGACAGAATCTTTTTTTTTTTTTTTTTTTTTTTTTTTGAGACAGAGTCTCACTTTGTTGCCCGGGCTAGAGTGAGTGCCGTGGCATCAGCCTAGCTCACAGCAACCTCAGACTCCTGGGCTTAAGCGATCCTACTGCCTCAGCCTCCCGAGTAGCTGGGACTACAGGCATGAGCCACCATGCCCGGCTAATTTTTTTGTATATATATTTTTAGTTGGCCAGATAATTTCTTTCTATTTTTTTTAGTAGAGACGGGGTCTCACTCTTGCTCAGGCTGGTCTCGAACTCCTGACCTCGAGCGATCCACCCGCCTCGGCCTCCCAGAGCTAGGATTACAGGCGTGAGCCACCGCGCCCGGCCTAGAATCTTTTAAACTCAAAATGAATTTACAATAGCCTTTTAGATATTTTTCTTTCCCCTGGAACATCTGTAGTTGCCTTGATCCCAAATTTTCTATGCCTGCTCTTTATCATTATTGTTCTATTCTCTTTTTGAAATTTCCACTTATCAAATCTCTGCTATGACAGTTGTTAAACGTTAAAAGAGTTTATATCTTAGTAAGTAGACCTTAAGTAAATCACTTAAGATTAATATCACTTTTAAAGAAAAAAATTGTAAAAAATTGGACATATTTACTTAGTACCTCTTAATTTTAAGCCTCTCATACATTCCTAACTCCTTGTTGTAGTATGTGTTTAAGTTTTAAAAAATTTAATACTTTAAAAATGTTTTTTCACGATCACATTCAAAATTAACTGGAACTATTTAGGCTTTTTCCAAATTTTTACAAAATTAAATTAAAATACGTATATTCTATTTTTTTTTTTTTTTTTGAGACAGAGTCTCACTTTGTTGCCCGCACTAGAGTGAGTACCGTGGCATCAGCCTAGTTCACAGCAACCTCAAACTCCTGGGCTTAAGCAATCCTCCTGCCTCAGCCTCCTGAGTAGCTGGGACTACAGGCATGCGCCACCATGCCTGGCTAATTTTTTCTATATATATATTTTTAGTTGTCCAGATAATTTATTTCTATTTTTTAGTAGGGACGAGGTCTCACTCAGGCTGGTCTCGAACTCCTGACCTCGAGCAATCCACCGGGCTTGGCCTCCCAGAGGGCTAGGATTACAGGTGTGAGCCACCGAGCCCGGCCCATGTATTCTATTTTAAAATGAAGAATAAAACAAAATGAAGAGTACATAAAAGAACAAAACAACATAAAATGATGTATTTATTTTAACTTCAGAGCAAAGAGACACAATCGTATTTATAATAAAAATAAATGTGAATGACTTTTTACACTAGAATATTATTTTATTAAAAATAAAATATAAAAAATATTAAAATATCACTGAGAAAATTTATCATTATAAACATTAAGAGATTGAATAACATAACAATATTAAACATCCAACACAAATTTTTGCCTATTTCCTGAACAAAATATAACATTTGATGATCAGTCAAATAGGACAAAGGGAGTATTCTGAAATATTCATGTTAATATGTTTGCATTTCTTGATTTTTCCCTGTAGTCTTCCGAGACTCTATCAAAGCCAGCCATGTTTGACCCTCAGGTTTCCGTCCCTGTTATCCTTCACAAACTCTTTGATTTAAGTGGTCTTGTCACTTTCATCGGTATACTATGAAAATCTTCATCTTAGAGATTTTTCTTGGGCAATTCTTACTGCCCTGGTCCAATTTCAAGGACGGCTTTAAATGCTACCCTCTGGAGGATACCTTCCTGAATCCACTGTCCTTAAGGATAATTTTCTGCCTCAGCCATTAATTTCGCTCACAGAATTTGATACCTTATAATGATTTTCATTGTTGTGTCTCTCTCTTGTCTCAAAACAAATCATAAACTCTTTATAGACAGATGTAATTTCTTATTCTTAAAGAATGACACATGATTTATTCATGTTTATTATTCCTGATGATATAAAGAACAATTTCAGCAAAAACCAAAACTATAGACTAACTCTACAAGAGATAGCAAAACTACGTAGGATAAATAATATTTAAATAGCTAATGGAAAAAAAATCCTGATGTTTAAATCAACATTGCTTCAAAGATCGTTTATATAAAAAAGACAGAACATAAATGTGTTATCTATAGCCTTTCATGAAAATAAGGGCATGCTCAGATTCCCTGAGCTCAAAACAAATGAAATGAGACTTGAAATCCAAAAGAAATACCAGATTCCATATCTTATTAGTTTGGTTTACTTGATAGATGCTCTGTGAGATTATATTTGTGGTGGGCAGATAAGATGATTCCTCTTCACATGGAAGGCCAGTATAGCTGAACTTAGCTTTGGCATAACATATAAAACAGGAAACTCATCAACTGTGTAAATTCACATTGATATAATTTTACCCCAGATGGACTGAATTAGCTGAGAATAGCAAGTAATGCTGCTATAGCTCTGGAAATTTTCTGATCATGTCTCATCTTTATCTGGTCACAGAAATGTTCTGGATTGGGCAAGTTTAGCTTTACTCTTTGTCACAGGAAAAAAAAAAAAAAAACATTTAGTAAAAATTCCCACTCACATAGGTGAAACTGAGAAAGGTACCTATTGAACACCAGTGTCAAACCTCCTTTATTCTTTTTGTTTTTCAATATTAGAGAAAGGTCATTCAAAAAGGAAATAAATGATAATGACATGAATTAGTTTTCCTTTAAAAGTTAGAACTTTAATAATTGATAAGAATTCTTGGTCACAAAATAGTCTCTTTGGGTTATTTATAAGGCTAATGGGAGACAGTCATGGACCTAGAGTCATATCTAGTTGTTTAAGGTTTCTCAGAGGAGCCATAAATTCCTCTCTGTTAATATGACAATTATAACAATAATTCAGTTGAGAAAAGAGAAAATCCAGTCTCTTTGTTCCTGTTTTTGTTCCTTCAATTTTGATTTGGACAATTGATTTAGGTAATGTTCAGCAACATGTAACACAAGATACTTTCCCTTTGACTCTCTTGTGATATCCGTAGGTTTTTTTTTTTTTTTAATTATCATGATAAGGGGCGATTCTCTATCCTTTGGTTTAATATTTTTCTAACATAGATCACATTTTATCATTTACATACTTATTTTCTTATGGTAAAACCATATCTGTTATGCTTGTCACTGAACGTTCTCTTGGTTCTGTAACAGAGATTTAAACAATCTGGTGTATGAATAAGTCTGCTGAAAGAAATCATAGATTTTGTTTTCTTCTTCACCTTGAAATAGAGTGCTATAAAAGGAAAGATGAAAGAAGCAGTAAAAAGTTGCTACGTGTTTTATAAAATCAGACTAGTTTTCAGCAATTTTTATCTAGAATACATTCAACAAAAGTTGAAATCTCTTAGTACATTGATAGTCATTCATTACATATGGTATTTGGCAAATATTGATCAAAAAAAAACTGTCTTTTTTCAGTTCTTTCTTATACTTTCCATTATAGTCTGCTTTTCATAAACTATGTACTGTCTCAATGGCCCATTTACTAATAGTTCAAATACTATTCAAATATTACTTATTCCTTCCTTTTTCCTTTTTTCCCTCCTTTATTTCCTTCTCTGATTTCTTTCTTTCGGTCTTATGCTACTGGAATAATTTTAGATATTTTTTCTCCTAACTTTTATTTAATTCGAAATTCTTCTCACTCCTTCTCAATTCTTACAGAGCCTATCAATAATATTAAAACAAATAAATCAAACAGTTTCAGAAAAATCTGGCTAAAAGGGCAACACTCGGCCAAGTCATTTTACCAGAATCTCCAACATCTTGTAATTGAATTGGTTACTGTGTCTTGGCCGTGTACAGCTGTAACTGTGAATTTCCATCAATATATTCCTGTGCTTGTCATTCTCTTCCCTTGTTTGTTAATTCAAGTAAATCTCAGATATAATTTGTGGGAAATAAAAATAAAAATACTTGTATGTCTAAATATGCCTGTGCTTTACCTCCGTATTGAAGAATATTTATGTTGGTTAATTTCTTTTCCTTTTTTAAAACATTTTTCCACCCCTTAGAAGGTTTTTATATCTTCTCTTCATCTTGAGTGTTTAGAGTTTTAAACCAGATATTTAGAGATGTGACTTTTTCTTTAATCCTTCTCTGTATCTTACAGACACTTACAATCTAAACTTTATATGTTTAATTCATTCTGTGGCAATGTCTTCTATTTATTGCAAAATGTACCCCCTTTCATTTTCCATTTTTGCATATTCTATTAGTTGAAATTCAAGACAACTGGTATGGTACTTATGCATCTCTCTTATCCTTTCTCATAGTGTTTTTGTTTCTTTATCAATTTGATCTGTATTCTTGAATGTTTCTTTAACATTGTGTCATAGATTTTTACAGAATTTATTTCAAAAATAATACTTCTAATTTCCAAAGTCTATTTATTATTCTTTAAATAGTTGTATCTCCTAGCATGCTTTTCATCTTCTAAAAATTACACTGAGGTTATGTACTATAAAGTTTTTTACATTTTCATTTAATCTTTTCTTCTTACTGTTCTTGTTTGATCAAGCATCAAAGGGCATTTTGCATTGGGGGCACATTCTTTCTTTTTCATGATATATATTTTTCTCCTTAATGTGTGACATGTGGTCATTCTTGACAAACCATTAAGAATATAGGATCCTACCAGTGTAGTTAAGAATGGAGAATTACAATGATTTTTCTAGGTACCTTGTGGGGATTTCCTTAGCCATTCTTCAGATAGGTTTGTTTCCAGTTAGGCATACCTCAGGATGGGAAATCAACTGCTTGCTTTTGTGGGTATGGGAGTAGAGTGGGGAAGGGCTGACCTTGTGGACTGGTGGGTTTCCTCACATTATGAACAGAAACGGAACTAATTCATTTAAAAAAATTCAAAAGGACTTTAAGTTGATGTGTAAGAAGGTTTACATTTTGGTGTTTATTTTGTGATAATGAGGCTCTGCAGATAACCTAGGAGACCACCACTGGAGATGGATTTAATGCATGCTGTAGAATGTCCTAGAACTGTTAGAAGTCATAAAATAGATATAGACCAATAAACATTAAGATAGAAGTTTAAGATAGATCTTAAATACATTATTCTGAACAATTTGTTTAAAAAAAAACAGAAAAGAGATGTAAAACAAATTCATTTATGTACATGAAAAATAAAAGCACACAAAAATTCACATTTTTTTAAAGATGCAGATTCAAAAATACCTCTACAAGTTCTCTGTGAATGGAAAGGAATAAGAATTTGAAATAAGGACAAAAGAGAATAAAATAATGGATGAATAAAGAAACAAATGTGTGAATGGAAATGAAAGTAGGGTCTTGCAAACAGATGATGCAGTGTATGATAAACTGAAAGTATGTTTAACTCTGCATTCTAGGTTTCACTTTTTAGAGAAAAAGAGATGAGAGTTATGTCACTTACCGGGAGGCCCCCAAATGCCACAATGAGGAGGGATTTATCCTGAATGGTAAATATCTGTATTAGTACCCTTAGCTCTCCCCAGGCCTAGTATTACAGATAGCCCCCCTCAATTTATCATAAGAGACACCCCCGGTATGATCTGTTTGTGTGCTTGCTGCTTTGTTTGTTTGCTATAAAATATAAGCCAAAAATCCGGTTGATTGTCACTGTAGCCAGGAGTGCTGATGACAGGGCATCTGGCACAGGTGTTCTGTGGATAGTTAGTTAATTCCCTCATTTTCCTTCTTGCTTTCTATTCTCTTGCTATTGGTGTTGCTGACTCTAAGACCAGGGTCTCTAGTATCTTCCACAGTAGCTCTTTAGTGGTAGCTTCCTTTGTTCTCTTTTCCCCAGTAACTTGTTCATTTACTTTCTGTCTTTTAGGAATGTGCTATTAATAAAAATCGTTGCTCTCTGATGACCACCCCTGTATCCCAACAACTCCCCATACAACACCATTCTCTGTTACATTTCGGGTTTATTCAAGTGCACTTTAATTTCACTAAGACCCGAAGGAGTGAGGGCAAATGAGTATAGTCCTATGTCCTTTTAAACCTTAAGTCAGTCGAACCTTTATTCCTTCCTGGTTTTTTGTACCAGTTAAAATTTACTTGTTAGAATTACAAGTAATATGATCCTAAAACCCACACTTCAGATTTCATTTTCCTTATTTTTTCTCCCTTCCTCTGCCCCTGATAAAACTGAATAAAATATTGCTTCCTCTTTGCCTTCTCTTGACTATCCGTGCCTGTATGTATCAAGTGTCAGGAATAAGTAGTGGACTTTGAAATGCTTTATAGAGAGGTTCCCCTATGTTAAAAGTGGAAGAACTTTTCCCCCAAAACAAATTATTAGTTGCCTGAGCATACTTCGTGTAGGGACTTAGATTAATTTCTGTCCCTCTTTGGAGACATGGGTGGTGATTATAGTAAAGACTAATAATCATTCAGCTAATCATAGGTCACAATTTAGATCCACCCAGCTTCTTCCTTACACAAGAATAGCCTATCCAGCCTCTAACATCTTTCAGGAGAGACTTTCTAGGAGACTTCTAACATTTCTGGAGAACATGTGTTCTCCAGATGATACTGAGTATCTAAAGTCGCTGGGGTAAGAGAACCAGTGACATTAGAAACACAAATTACCAATTTGCTTCTCCATTGCCAACTTTAGAATTAAATTAAAATTAAATTTGCGTTATTTAATTTATTATCATTCCTTGATAAGTGACTCTAGAAATCCCAAAGCAGAGAATAACTTTTCTGTATACATAATTTTAGATTCCCTTTAAATGAGACTTCCTTTCTTTTTCTCTCTCACTCTTTCTCTCTCCCTCTTTTCTATTTTAGTCTACCAGTTTGGAAGTTAATATATATTGCTACAAAATGTGCTACTAGATGATTTCTTATGTATCAATGATTTATAAATTGACAAAGGCTGTTAGGGGCCTCTGGTCATATCATGTTTATGTTCTCCCACACACTTATGGGGAAAAAAACTGTACTATTCAATAAAATAAACACTAGCTTCAACTTTTATGGACATTTCCCTCTTCTCAGATTATCAGAGGCATATTTTTATTAACAAAATAAACAGTAAAAACAATCTAAATACTCTATGGAATTGGTGCTACTTCTTAATGTTCCCTGTTTTATTAATTTTTTTAAAGAAACATTTCCTCATGATAAAGTATATACAAAGTCTTGCCATTGGTGAGCCTTAACATTAGTAACCACTTCCTAACACTTGCTGTTCCTTTCCTTAATTTAGGGAGCAAAAGTCCTCCTCAAAGTGTGCCCAGGTTTTTCAGTCATTGCACTTTTAATGATACCTTTTGTTCTAGCAGCTGAGCTCCATTTGCTCCTTTGCCTGCCAAAGACAGCATTTTTGTACCCCATCCATGGCATACTTTTCTCCTTTTTTTTCTTCTTCACTTACCTTTTTCTTTTTTATGGGCTAAATTGGCTCCGCATTCTAAGCTTAATGAGTATGTACAGGTTGGCAGGCAAGAAAGAGCCATTTATCTAGAGGTCTGAGCCAGCTGCAAGGTATAGAGCTTTCATTTGATCTTGAGGAAATAGAACAAAAAAAATACTAATATTATACTAATCCTCACATTCACATGGGAAACATTTTAGGAATCCTTGGAAAATATGGAATAGATTAGGGACACCGTTAGAACTACCAGCATATTGTAGTGGTAACACCTATTACGAAGTAGTATCCAAGAGAAGTGAAGGTCGCTTGCTGGAATCTGTATAGAGTAGGATATATTCAAGAAACGGACCATTGTGGAAAGATTTGGTTTTTTCCTATTCTTCCCAGGAACTACACTTTGAATTTTTACTTTGACAAAACATAACAAGAATAGCTAGGTTATGATTAGAAATAGATTTTAGGGTTAAGGAGAGCTTATTGGAAAGCTCTGTTTTAACTACCAAAGTGACTTTTGTTTCTTTCTTTCAAAATTATGTTTTATGATGAGTTTTCATTATTATGTTTAAGAGGAAATATTTCTATTTTAGATATAAAGTAAAGGCAAACAAGTCAAGAGAGATATAAACTAAAGGGAATAAAAGTAATTAATGTGACTGACCTAAGACAAATGCATTATCAGAAACAGAAAACAACTCACTCAAGTTATATTTGACTCCAGCATTATTTTTACATTCATTTTTATATAAAAGTATGTAGGGCTATTACCTATACTCAGGAAATAGCTAGCTAGCTACATATTTAAAACCTCTTTAAACTAAGCATGTTATTTACAATATCCATCTCATGAATAGTTACTCCAAACCTATCTTCTTACCATGACATTTATATTATGCCCAGGTGACTACCTAGCCAGCCATTGAAACTTAAAAAAATGTCTGTCTTGAGGGATTTGTGAGAATCTTAAAAATTATATTTGCATATTCGGTCCTTCTTATTCTTTACTTTTGTGCATTGAATCTAAGTTAGTTGAATATATAGAAAAGTCTTAAAGACATGTTAGTTCTTTCAAAAAAATATTAAAATGGCAAAAACATCAATTGGCAAATTTCAGTATCCCTACCCACCACCGTTACTCCTTCTGTGCTGTTTTCCTAAATCTGTAGACAGCTTTCAGCTGTTTGTCCTCACAATGTTTGCTTCAGAAAAATCAGTCAAATTAAGTCATCATACTAGTGTGTCTTCAGCACTTAGTACCCACACTTTTCTTGCTGTCCTCATGAAGTGCATTGAATATAGATACATCATGGCCCTAGTAACTGCAATATATACCCCAGCATCACTTTTATTGATGACTAAGATATTTGTCCTCAGGAAAACATTACATTGATTTACTATATGTGCCAGTATTAAAGAGTTATTTTGATCCTCTTAAAATTATATCTAAGTCAGGTATAGGAAATATTTATATTACCCCCTCCTCTGCTCAGGCTGAATTGAGCTAAACACTCACAGCAATCTTTTAGAAACTTCTTAACATAATGTTCCAAGGAGCCAATACTAATTGTTCAATGTTTGTGATGAAATAAAAACCATTTGACTGCCCTGCTACAAATAATGGAAATGTCTAGGGTTAGGAGTGGGGAGGTGAATAGTTTTTGTTTAATATGAGGGTAATAAGTCTGAGCTGCTATCCCTGACTGTGTTTCCCAGCTTTCTCTGCAATCCCACCAAACTCTGGGGAACAGTGGCTTTCACAGGGAACAATCTGAGACTATTTCACCCTGGGGGGAAGAAATTTTGCTGGAGGAAATGGAGGAATGAACAAGACTAGCGATTTGGGACAAATTCTGATTTCTAGGCCTCTGCTTCCTCATCTGTTAAAATAGGGAATCTATATTTAATTTGTATCATCAGTGAGTTATTATGTAGACCTACAACAACTCAATGCCAAGGCAATAGCTTCTGGGAGATGTTATGATAGAGGCTTCAAGTTTCTTACTTCTGGGATTTTTAATACTCTTCTGTACTTTTCATGGTTTAATTGCCTGCAGCATTCACAGAAACAATTGCATAATTATTTAAAATGTATCCTAATTATCATGGTGATGCCTCTGCTAAAGTGGCGATCTGTTTGTGGTTAAACCGAGTTGCTTTTACTTCACCTCTCTCCTGAAAGGAAGCTATGCCTGTGGGTGAAATTACACTTTTGTTGATAAAGCATTATAATAATTCTTTGAAATAAATGTTCATGTCAAAGTAAGTCTATCTATACATAGGCAAAATATAGCTGGGTATTAAAACCACAGATCAATTCAAGTCCCAAAGACCTTTGTTGCTTTCTTGTTTCTTCTATTTGATCCATGGAAAATAAGCTTTAGTTCTTCAATTATGAAGGTAAAAGGAAGTGGAAAGGATTGTCATTTCATGTTGACCAAATATTTCCTGTTATTTGGAGTTCTTCATGGGAAAATATATATGATATACTATCAAAGAAACAGTAAAGCATAAAAATTACACCTGTATAAACAAATGTGTAGAAAAAAGTCACAAGGAAAATACATTAAATGTAACAGTAGCTGTCAGTGGAGTTGATATGAGAGATTTGTTTTTTCTTTTATCTTTTCTATACATTTCAAATTTTCCTCAACTAAGATTTTTAATATTTTTAATAACTACAAATGATTAAAGTGAGCTATGCATAATGTATTAATAAATACTTATGAGTGAATCTTATTTAGGAGTCTCAGGGCTTCTAAAAAAAGGAAAAAATGAACAAGGGGAAGGTCTGTAACCAGAGTTTATGGATTCCTTCAGTTCATACCACAAGCACCCACTCTGGCATAGACAGGATTCTAGGTAATGTTCTTCCTCATCATTCCATGTATGTGCCACTTGCTTTAAAGCCGGGTTTGACTGTATTATATCCATTAAGCTTTCTGTAATCCTTCCTGCCCACGCCCTCCCTAACCCTATTCAGAGGCATCACTCCCTTTCTCTGTGCTCCTGTAACACTCTTTTAATTTTCCTTCTGTTTATTGGCATATCCTACTTGCAGCATATTTTTTGTTTGCTGATTTCATTACTTCAAAATATTGAAAACTTCTTCCAGTTATTGACCAAATTTTATTCATTTTTTTCATACCTCCAGTCTGTTTAATATTAACTTCTCACCAAATTTTTAAGAATTCTTACTTTACATGGAGGTTCACATTTTTCTCCTCACAATATGAAAAACAGAGAATGAATAAAGAAGCAACATTGAAAATTTATATTTTCTAACTAAATCATAGCCTTTTTCATAAGTAATAGAGTAGAGCCTTGAAATTCGAGCCACCCCCCAGCCTCCTTGTACTGTATTATTTTTTTTTTTTCTTGAAAGGCACGTGTGTTACCCAACATGCTTATCTTACATAGTTCTCTTACTAAAAGGTCTAGATACCCATTTTAAATGTTGATAAAAATCCCAGCAATATAAATGCTAATGAAGCTTTCTGTCAGAAAGTAGTACCAATAAATATTAGGAGTGAATTAAAAAGTTTTAGCAATATAAGAGGGACTTTCCTGGTTGGTGACTCTGGGTGTATTCAAGCTATGAAAATAAGGAGAACTTATTACCATGTTCTAAGACTTTGCTCAGATCAATGATGAAACATCTACTGCAGGGAATATTAAGATTCTCACGGCAGCATCGTACACCACTTTTAATCTTCGTCAGGAAAAGCTGCTTTTTCAAAAACTTTTACAACTTCCTTAGAAACTGTAGCATTGCAATCAAATACCCCTTAGCCAAATGTATTCCAGGTAATCAAATATGTGATACTGTATTTTATAACTAATGACATGCAGTGATGAAACCGCTGGGAAAACTTCAGGTCATAGAAAAGTCATTATTTCTTGATCTTGGATTGGATTTTTTTTTGTAATAAAAAGATTGGAATACTTCAGTGTTTGAGAGCAATATATAGTACTAAAATCAATGCTTTCATTCGGATCCTTTAAACTTGATAGTAATACAGGTAGTGTTTATTACACTCACATTTTATTATTTCTATTTTTTTACTATTTATTGCCAGTTAAAATTTACATAAAAAATGTTACAATACTTAGGCTAATTTTTCTTTACAGACCCAATTCCCCAAATTATTTCAATTGTAGACCATTTCATGTTTTTTTGTTGATTTCTAAAACTTTTTAATTTCATAAGTATTTTTTCAAATTTTTACTCTTAGAATAGGTTTTTATGCCATCAGTGCAATTTTCTGAACACCCTTTTTAAGTATAAAAGGTGTTATAGCAAATAAAGCTATAATAATGTAATAGGGTGCCTATTCTTCCAAACAATGATTTGGGAAAGACAGTTTAATTCAAGACCAACTTCTGTAATCTATTTCCTATTTTTTTAATTATTCCACCTTTGTTAGGATATTTATTTTGATCAAGTCTCTTGATTTAAAATTTACTTGAAGTAAGGTTTACCAATTTAATGAAGCTTTGAAAAATGTATAAAGTAGCATAACAACTACCATAATCATGCCACAGAACATTTCTACCATGCCAAAAAGTCCCTTGGGGCCCCCTTTCAGTTAATCCCCCTCTCCAACTGTTGGCATCTAGAAAACACTCTTATGCTCTATAATTTTGTCTTATTTCATATAAGTAGAGTAAAAACTATGAAGTATGTGTTACTACTTTCAATTACTATAATGAGTTTGAGATTCATTCAAATTTTTATGTAGTTTGGTCTTTTTCATTGCAAAGTAGTTAGTATTCCATGTTATTTACAGCCCAGATTCTTTTTGAAAAATTTTCTCCAATGAGCATTTGAGTAGTTTATATTTTGTTTCTATTTTGGGGACTTATGAATAAAGCTGCTGTGAATATCTGAGTCCAAGTCTGTTTGTTGACAAATATTTTCATTTCTCTTGGGTAAACACAATAGGGCAGGATTGCTGGGTTTAGCATAGGTATAAATTAAAATTTATGAGAAAATGGCAAAGTATTTTTCAAAGCAGATATATTATTTTCATTTCCACTCCCAATGCATGACATTTCCACTTACTGCACAACCTCATTAACACTACTCAGTACTGTCAGTCTTCAAATTTACTCTGTGTGCAGTAATATCTTATGTGCTTTTAATTTTATGTCTCTAGTGATCAATGATGTTGAGCATCTCTATATGTGTTTATTCTCATGTGTAAATCTTCTTTCAAGAGTTATCTACTCAAATGTTTTCTTTGTTTTTCTCAGCGTGACTATCTTCTTATTGAGATGCAAAAGGTTTTATATATTCTAGATACATGTCTTTTGTCAAACTTATGTTCTGCAAATACTTTTTCCCAGTTAGTAGCTTGAATTTTTGATTTCTTAAAAAGTTTATTATATAAAGTTTATTACAAAAGCAAGAATGTTTTCACTTTGAAAATACAATTTATCTTACAATTTTTTTTGTAGTTCATGATTCTGTTTTTTAGTCTAAGAAATCTGTTCTTATCCCAGGATGTATATAATTTTTTCTTCTAGAAGTTTCGTAGTTTTAGCTCTAAAATTTCTATCTGTGATATTACATTTTGAATTAATTTTTGTATATGGTTTGTGGTAAGATCAAGTTTTGTGTGTGTGTGTTTGTGTGTGTGTGAACACCAGAATAGTGTTCATTATTCCCGATAGATAAGTTTTTATACTTCACCCTCTTCTCACCCTCTTCTTGGTTTCAAACGTCTTTTATATCTCTTTGTTCCCCTGTGTGCCCATTATTTAGCTCCTACTTATTAGTGAGAATATTTGGTGTTTGTTTCTCCATTCTTGAGATCCTTCACTTAGGATAACAGTTTCCAGTTCCATCGAAGTGGCTGCAAAAAAAAAAAAAAATCTTTCTTTCCTTTTTATGGCTGATTCCACAGTGTACGTGTGTGTGTATGTGTGTGTGTGTGTGTGTGTGTGTAAGAAATAACATTTGCTTTAGTCACTCATCAGTTGATGAGCACATAGGTCATTGCTATTATGAATTGTTCTGCATTAAACATTCAAGTGCAAGTGTCCTTTTTATAAAATGACTACTTTTACTCTGTATAGATATCCAGTAGTAGAATTGCTGGATCAAATAGTAGTTATATAATAATGTCATTTCTTTCAGGAATCTCAGTACTGTTTTGCATAGAGGTTGTGCTAATTTGCAGTCTCACCAACAGTGTATAAGAATTTTATTTTTCTCTACATCCACACCAGCATCTATTGTTTTTTTGACTTTTTGATAATGGCCATTCTGATAAGGGTAAGGTGTTATCTCACTGTGGTTTTCATTTGAATTTCCCTGATGATTAGTGATGTTGAACATTTTTTCATATGTGTGTTGGTCATTTATCTTTCTTCTTTTGAAAAAATTCTATTCATGCCTTTTGTCCACTTTTTGATAGGATTGTTTGTTTTTTCTTGCTGAATTGTGTGAATTCTTTGTTGATTCTGGATATTAGTCCCAGTTGGGTGTATAGTTTGGGAATATTTTCTCTCATTCTGTAGATTGTCAATTTACACTGTTCATCATTTCTTTTGCTGTGGAGAATTTTTTTTAATTTAATTGAGTGATATTCATTTATTTTTGCTGTTTTTGTATCTGCCTATGGGGTCTTAGTCATAAATTCTTTGCATAGGCCAATGTCTAGAAGAGTTTTTCCTATGTTTTTTTTCTAGAATTTTTATGGTTTCATGCTTTGCATTTAAGTATTTAATCCATCTTGAATTAATTTTTGTATGTGGTGAGAGACATCCTGTTTCATTCTTCTGCTTGTGACTATTCAATTTTTGCAGCACCATTTATTCAGTAGAGCATCCTTTCGCCAGTGTTTGTTTTCATCTGCTTTGTTGAAGATCTGTTGGTTGTAGCTATGTGGTTTTATTTCAGCGTTCTCTATTCTGCTCCATTGGTCTATGTGTCTACTTTTATACCAGTACCATGCTGTTATGGTTATGATAGCCTTGTTGTATAATTTGAGGTCAGATAACGTGATGTCTCCAGATTTGTTCCTTTTTCTTAAGATTTCTTTGGCTATTCAGGCTCTTTTTTTTTTTTTGGTTCCATATGAAGTTTAGGATTATTTTTTCTAGACATGAAATATGATGTTAGTATTTTGATGGGAATTTCATTGAGTCTGTAAATCACTTTAGGAAGAATGGACATTTTAACAATGTTGATTCTTCCAATCCATGAGCATAGGATGTTCTTCCATTTGTTTGCGTCACCTAAGACTTCATACATTAGGGTTTTGTAGTTCTCCTTGTCTCCTTGTAGAGATCTTTCACCTCTTTTGTTAAGTACATTCTTAGGTATTTTATTTTCTTTGTAGCTGTTGTAAATGATATTGAGTCCTTGATTTGACTCTCAGCTTGACCGTTATTAGTATACAGAAATGCTAATGATTTGTGTATATTGATTTTGTAACATGAGACTTTGCTGGATTTATTTATCAATTCTAGCAGTCTTAGGGTGCAGTGTTTAGAATTTTTTAGATAGAAGATCATATCATTGGCAAACAGGAATACTTTGACTTCTTTCATGATTTGGATACCCTTTATATCTTTCTCTGGACTGATTGCTCCGGGTAGGACTTCCAGTACTATGTTGAATAGAAGTGGTGACAGTGGGCACCTTTGTCTTATTCTAGTTCTTAGGGGAAATGCTTTCAACTCTTCCCCATTCAGTATGATGTTGGCTGTGGGTTTGTCATATATGGCTTTTATTATACTGTCATATATGGCTTTTATATGACATATTTAATCATATATTAATTATAATATAATTAATGTATTATATTTTTATCATGAAAGGGTCCTGGATTTTATCAAATTTTTATCAAATGCTGCATCTATTGAGATGATTATATGGTCTTTGTTTTTATTCTGTTTATGTGGTTAATCATATTTATTGATTTGCATATGTTGGACCATGCTTGGGGTCCAGCATGAACCCCAAGGATGAAACCCACTTGATCATGGTGAATAATCTTTTTGATGTGCTGTTGAATTCAGTTTGCTAGTATTTTGTTGAGAATTTCTGAGGGATATTTGTCTGTAGTTCTCTTTTTTTTGTTGTGTCCTTTCCTGGCTTTGGTATCAAGGTGATACTGGCTTCATAAAATAAGTTAGGGAGGATTCCCTCTTTCTTGATGTTATGCAATAATGTCTGTATGATATGTAGCAGTTCTTTTTTGTAGGTCTTCTAGAATTAGTCTGTGAATATAACTAGTCTGGGCTTTATTTGTGGGGAAAATTTTTATTACTGCTCCAATCTCATTGTTTGTTATTGATCTGTTCAGGATTTCTATTTCTTCCTGATTCAGGTTTCGGAGGTTGTGTGTTTCCAGGAATTTATCTGTTTCTGGTATATTCTCTAGTTTGTAGTCATAGAGGTTTTTGCAGTATTCATGGATGATATTTTGTATTTCTGTGGTCATTACATGGGACATTTTCCAAGATTAATCATATGTTAGGCCACAAAACAAGTCAGCAAATTCAGAAAAATCTAAATCATACCATGTATTTTCTCAGACCACAGTGGAATAAAATTAGAAATGAAATCCAACAGAAACTCTCAATTCTACATAAAGTCAAGAAACTGAACAACCTTCTACCTGAATAATCTTTGGGTCAATGATGAAATTAAGATAGAAATCAAAATATTCTAGAACTGAATCACAAAGGGAACGCAAGCTTTCAAAATCTTTGGGATACGTAAAAGGCAGTGCTATGGGAGAAGTTCATAGCCTTGCATGCTTACATCAAAAAGACAGATCACAAATTTACAACCTAATGTCACATCTCAAGGAACTAGAAAAATCAGAATAAACCAAACCCAAAGCCAGAAGAAGAAAACAAATAACAAAGCTTAGAGAAGAACTAAATGAAAAGGAAACAACAATAACAACAACAGCAACAAAAATGCAAAGGGTCAATGAAACAAAAAGTTGGTTCTTTGAAAAGATAAAATTAATAGACCGCTAGCCAGATTAACCAGGAAGAGAAAAGAAAGGACTCAAATAAGCTCAGTCAGTATGTATTTCTTAACAGTATTAGGTCTTCCAATATGAACCTTGAATGCTTTTTCATTTATTTGTTTCTTTTTTAATTTTTTTCAGTAACAATTTAGCATTTTCAATGTAAAAATCTTTCACAAACTTATGTTTATTTTCCAGCGTTTTATTCATTTTGACGCTATTCTAAGTAGAATTGCTTTCTTAACTTTTTTTCAGATTATTCAATCTTAGAATACAGAAATGCAACTTATTTTTGTGGTGATTTTGTATTTTGCCACTTTCCTGAATTTATTAGTTCCAATAGTTGTGGATATGTGTGTGAACTTTCTGTGTATATCATGTTGTCTGCAAACACAGATAATTTTTCTTCTTCCTTCCCAGTTTAAATGCCTTTTATTTTTTTGTCTTGCCTAACTGCTCTGGCTAGGACGTCTGGTACTGTGTTGAATAGAAGTGGCAACAGCTGGCATCTTTTTCTTCTTCCTGATCTTAGAGGAAAAGCTTTCATTTGTTCACTATTGATTATTATGTGAGCTGTGGGAACACCTAAGTTTTAATCTAAACAAATTATTTCCTCTCTCTTGATTTTTAAATGACTTGAGAGTATTTTCATTAGGTTTTGAGTATCCCTTTAAAAATTAATTTTTCTTATTATTTAAAATATTACTTTCAGAATATGGAAGAAAACTTAAAATATGTATCATATGTACTATAACGATAGGCATTTAAAGAAATGCTGAGATTAAAAAATTACATTAGAGCGCAGGTGTCTTTTTTATAGAATGACTTTTGTTCTTCTGGGTAGATGCCCAATAATGGGATTGCTGGATCAAATGGTAGGTCTACTTGAATCTGTTTAAGGTATCTCCATATTGTTTTCCATAGGCATTGCCCCTAGTTTACAGTCCCACCAGCAGTGTATGAGTGTTCCTGTCTCTCTGCATCCACACCAACATGTATTGTTTTGGGACTTTTTGATAAAGGCCATTCTTACTGGAGTTAAGTGGTATCTCATTGTGGTTTTGATTTGCATTTCCCTGATGATTAGAGATGTTGAATGTTTATAGCAGCAAATTCACAATTGCAAAGATGTGGAAACAACCCAAATGCCCATCAATTCACGAATGGATTAGTAAATTGTGGTATATATATACCATGGAGTATTACTCAGCTATAAGAAATAACGGTGATACGACATCTCTTTGGTTCTCCTGGAGAGAGTTGGAACCCATTATATTAAGTGAAGTATCCCAAGAATGGAAAAACAAGCATCACATGTACTCACCAGAAAATTGGTTTCCCTGATCATCACCTAAATGCACATTGGGGAATGATACCAACTGGATATCAGACTGAGGCGGGGGGTGGGGGGACGGGATGGGTGTATGCCTACATGATGAGTGCATTGCGCACCATCTGGGGAATGGTCATGCTTGAAGGTGCTGACTCGGGGAGGTGGGGGTGAGGGGAGGGGATGGAGGTATGACAACATGGTGAGTGCCAGGTGCACTGTCTGGGGAATGGACACGCTTGAGGCTCTCATTTAGTGGGATGGGTGGGACATGGGCAATATATATAACCTGAGCTTTTGTACCCCCATAATAAGCTGAAATAAAAAAAATAAATAATTAAAAATAAAAAAATTACATTAGGAAACAAATATCCATACCCTGCTTTGTAACTGATAGTCTTATCCACTAAAACCTGGAAAATACCCAAAATCCAATGATACACACTACATGAATTTGCCCTATAATGAGATACTTTAAAATTGACATTATAATCTTAAATCTTTAGGCATATTTTACCAGATTATAATCTTCAGTTTAATTTTGTTTCTGTTTTGGTTTTTGCATATTGATAAGTACTGAAAATAACATTAATATCAATAAAATACTATATTAATTCAAAGATATCCTTCACATTGTAACAATTGATTGAAAATTTCAAATATCAGCCAATACTCTTTCAAAATCTACATGTTCACATAAATTCCACTCTTTATTTTCCTTTTAGTAAATAGTTACCTGTGTTCTTCCAGATATTTGAACAAGGTCTATCAAATTGACATATTCTCAATTAACGCAAGTGTTAAAAAGTGTCATGTTCTACAATTTTGAAATGAGGCATTTAAGATAAAATATACTGGATGGGAATTCAGTTGTTGGAGATTTGGACTAAACCTAGTGGTTCTTGCAAATTTTAAACTCAATACTATTTTAGTTTGTCTAAGAAAAAGAACTTGTAAACTGCCAAGATTTACATACGTAATTCCATTTCTTTATATTACAGTGATTAAACCATTTGATAAGGCATGAGGAGGAGGCCTGAGGAAGATATTAAAATTAAAAAGAATATTAAACTGTGTATTTTATAGCTACAATTGATTATAAACTCCAGAGAACTGAGCTGCTGTGTTTGAAACTCTCAAGAAGGAGAAAAACACAGAGATAGAACAGCCAAGGAGACAGTTTTAGAGCTTAATCATGGTTGTTTGCTAAATTTTCAAATGCAAGTAATGGTAGTCACTTGAGTCTCCTCTTTTATTCTGACAATAAATGTGTTGTCATATTTTAAAATATTGATTTTGAAATGATCTCCATAAATATTCAGGGACAGTGATATTTGTGTTTCTACCTACCTATACTTTCTTAAGCAATAGATAAATAAATAATACATGGGCTTTTATTGCAGAAAGACATTTGAATAAATAATAAGTTTAATGGTAATGGCTATTAAGTTTGCAGTGAACGAGTTTTCCTATAATAGTGTATATTTAGTTAGAGCAAAAGTTCAGGGAAATGATTTTCATGATCATCTTCCATTCCTAAGAGCATATTTTTAGGTTTTAGTCTTTTCTTTTATCAATGAGGAACATTCTATATGTCAGTACTTCTGAAGCTAATGTAGAATTATGAAATTATTATATGGCTTACCTTAGAATCCCTTGATTGCTTTTAATTATACTGTATCTACATGTTAGAGGACTTGGACATGCAGTAAAACTATTACAGTTAACGAGATGTGTTTGATCCTGTGTATGAGTTGAATTGTTTTAATCAAGATGTCTTTGTATAGAACAAAAAACAGACTTCAATTACAACCTGATGTATTTGTCTAAGCATTCATGTTCTTAAACCAAAATGAATGGTGTATTTATGAATTTAAAATTGAGATTAACAGAAAAACAATGTATTTTTCTTCAGTGCAATTGATGCCAACAACTAAAAGAATATTACTTATTGATTCTTTAAAACTGAAAATTCAGCTAACTAGGAGTCTAATTTGAGGGGATCCTTATAAATAGCTGGAAAAATATTTGATGTTATTTATTTTCTGTAACTAAATTTACTACTTTTCCATATCTTTCTTTCTTCCTTTCTCCTTCTTTCCCTCCTTCTCTCCCATTTTCCCAGTCTCCCTTTCCTCTCTTCTCTGTTTTATTTTTTAGAAAAAAATCAGAATTGAATATTGGATTACACCAAACTGCTTTCTCATAGAACATGTGTCACACATTTCTCTATTATGATTCCAATTTTATATTCAATCTTCAAAGTATAAAATAAAATACCTATATATGGCAATATATTAATATAATACATAACAAATATATACTTAATTTTGTATGGCTAACATTTTTATTTATCTATGAAAACAAGACTGAATTTACTTTGTAATATAGACTTTTACTTTAATTTTTTTCATATTATCAATGATTTGATGATATAGGTAAATCATCTGGTGCTGTTGTCCCTACCAGAAACTAAAAAATCGGTAAGACAAGAGCCTTGTACCAAGCTAAATGGCAAATAAAAATACAGAAACTTGAACTCATATTTGATTACTATTTTCCATTACCTCTATAGAAATCAACATCATGCACTGTAGTGTTTTCTGAAATATGGCTTGGTTCTCACTCCTTCTCTTGGTTGAGCTTTTGTCTTATTATGCTCCCTCCATTACAGCCTCTAGCTACTTCTTCCCTCTTAGCCCACAGCATGGATTCCCTCCTTCAAATTTTGAGGTCTGCTTCCCATTCTTCCACTCCATCTCCCATCCTCCCATCACATCCCTTCCCCTCAAATTCAATTTGTCTCTCTTTTCAGGTTTTTCAAGTTTGCCAGACCCTCATGTGCTCTCAGCAGATCATCCCATAAATGACCCCACGCCCACCTCTCACAAAGCATCCAACCCTCTCTGCTTGTCCCATACTGTGCTTTACCTGCCCTGGCCCCTAATACTTAGTACCAACCTGAGTGACAGCCTGAAAAGCATGTGCCAATCTCTGGGTCTCTAGCCCCTGCCTACTAGTCTGTTGTTTTCACCCCCATTGGGTCAAACCCTATTGCACTGTTTTCACTTCTAGATTCTCCTTCTTCTTCATTTGTTAATAGGATGGTGGAAGAAAATCTTTTCTAAGAGTTTCTAAACCTTACTACCTGTACTGTTAATCTA
The DNA here is from genome assembly GCF_020740605.2 of Lemur catta. Classification (NCBI taxonomy): domain Eukaryota; kingdom Metazoa; phylum Chordata; class Mammalia; order Primates; family Lemuridae; genus Lemur; species Lemur catta. Next base: position 72,145,594 of record NC_059139.1, on the reverse strand, counting down.
ATCTTTGACAAAGCAGACAAAAATATATGCTAGGGAAAAGAACCCTTATTTAATAAATGGTGCTGGGAAAATCAGATAGCCACATGTAGAAGACTGAAACAGGATCCACAGCTCTCACCTCTCATGAAAATAAACTCATGATGGATAACAGACTTAAACCTAAGGCATGAAGATATAAAAATTCTAGATGAAAATGTTGGAAAAAATTTTATAGACATTGGCCTAGGGAAAGAATTTATGAAGAAGAACCCAAAGGTAATTACAGCAAAAACAAAACTAAATCAATGGAACCTGATCAAATTAAAAAGTTTCTGCACAGCCAAGGAAACTATCACAAGAGCAAACAGACAACCTATAGAATGGGAGAAAATATTCACATGCTACACATATGATAAAAGACTGATAACCAGAATCTATATGGAACTCAGGAAAATCAGCAAGAAAAAAATCAAACAACCCCATTAAAACATGGGCAAAGGACATGAACAGAACCTTTTCAAAAGAAGATAGACAAATGGCTAACAAACATGAAAAAATGCTCAACATCTCTAATCATCAGGGAAATGTGAATCAAGACCACAATGAGATATCACTTAACTCCAGTGAGAATGGCTTTTATCAACAAGTCCCAAAACAATAAATGTTGGCATGGATGCAGAGAGATGGGAACACTCATACAGTGCTGGTGGGACTGCAAACTAGTACAACCTCTGTGGAAAGTAATATGGAGATACTTCAAAGAGCTATAAGTAGAACTACCATTTGATCCAGCAATCCCATTACTGGACATCTACCCAAAGGAAAAAAAGACATTCTATAAAAAAGACATCTGCACTTGAATGTTTATAGCAACAGAATTCACAATTGCAAAGATGTGGAAACAACCCAAGTGTCCATCAATACATTAGTGGATTAATAAAATGTGGTATATGTATACCATGGAGTTCTACTCAGGCACAAAAACAATGGTGATCTAGTACCTCTTGTATTATCTTGGATGGAGCTGGAGCCCATTCTCCTAAGTGAAGTATCACAAGAATAGAAAAACAAGCACCACATGTACTCACCATCAAATTGGTATTAATTGATCAGCATTTGTGTGCACATATGGTAGTAACATTCGTTGGGTGTTGGGCAGGTAGGAGGGTGAAGGAGGGGATCAGTCTATTCACACCTCATGTGTGTGGTGCTCACTGTCTGGGGGATGGACACACTTGAAGCTGTGACTCAGGCTAAGCAAAGACATTATATGTAACCTAAACATTTGTACCCCTGTAATATGCTGAAATCAAAAAATAAAAAATATGAAGATACACCCCTCCAACCCAAATGTAGTACAAGATACCTCTGCCTGAACAAGAATAAGTAGAGAAAGTTAGAGAAGACTTGACTTTTGTCCCTTGTCTTTGTAATTGTGCTCTCTTTAAGGGATGCTTAAACTTCATAAAACACAGGAGGAGTTCTGGAGCCCAGGAGTCAAATGTGATGTTTTTCCACAGAATTGATTGGCTCAGAGTTATGGGTAAGATGCCTGTGCATGGAATGAGAGCATATTCCAGGTAATGTCCCTGTGACCTTGTATCTTGCAGTTGGCAGACACATGAGTTGTTTAAATTGTCCACCATCCTGGAAAAATCTATCAGTATGGTACATAATGAATGACTACATTTGGGGAACACCGATAGAGTGGAAATATCATGGACCTTTGAATAAGACAAATCAAGGTTCAGATGCAAGCTGTCTCACTAGCAATGAGGCATAGATTTGGTTATTTCATTTCACTGAATTTTAGTTTCCTCCTAGTGATAAAAATTATATCACTGTGAGGATAGTGAGGGTATTTGAGGAGATGACATTATATTAAGCACCCCAAATGTAGTAGGTGTTCAATAAATATTAGCTCTCTTATCCGCAGTCATTTTTCTACCTCACCAAGCACCTTAAGTACATATACACAGTCACGCATCACTTAATGACAGGAATACGTTCTGAGAAATCCATTGTTAGGAAATTTTGCCATTGTAGAGTGTACTTACACAAACGTAGAGGGTACAGCCTACTACACACCTAGGCAATAGGATATACTATCACTCCTAGGCTACAAACCTGTACAACATGTTACTGTACTAAATACTGTATGCAACTGTAACGCAGTGATAAATATCTAAACATAACTAAATCTAGAAACTGTACAGTAAAAATATTGTATAAAAGATTAAAAATGTACACGTATAGGGCACTTAGCATGAATGGTGCTTACAGGACTGGAAGTTGCTCTAGGTGAATATCTGTGAATAAGTGGTGAGTGAGTGTTCAGACCTAGGACATTACCATACAGTACTGCAAACCTTATAAACACTGTACATTTAGGCTATCCTAAATTTATTAAAATGTCAAACTATCAGTTATGTCACTAAGAGGAGGATATTTTCTACATCATAATTCGAGTATAAACGTAGGATGTTGGCCATAATGCTCCTAATTCAATAAGCAAAGGGGTGGTTGTAGTTCATTATTTCATTATTAATATTATACCTAGACATTTCCATTTATACACAACAAATTGATGAATATATCAATTAGTCTTACCTATGACAGTCTCCTCTTACCCGCAGGGGATAGGTTCCAAGACCCCAGTGGTTGCTTGAAACCACTATAGTTTTTATCCTATACATACATACCTTGATAAAGTTTAATTCATAAAGTAGGCACTGTAAGAAATTAACAACAATAATGAATAATAATTTTGAACAATTATAACAGCATGCCAGGATCACTACTTTGCCCTTTGGGCCTTTATGGAGTAAAATAAGGTCTCCTTGAACATAAGCACTACCATACCAAGACATCTGATCATCTAGATGTCTACTGACTGGTGTATACAGTGTGGATATGCTGGACAAAGGGATTATTTATGTCCTGGTCATGCTACTCAGAATGGCACATAATTTAAAACTTATGAATTATTTGTTTATAGAATTTTTGTATTTAATATTCTCAGACTATGGTTGACTTCAGTAACTGAAATCACAGAAGCAGAACCTCAGTAAAGGCAGTTGTAAAGTACTCAAGAAATTAGGTGTCAAACAAATTGTCTATTTCAAGTTACTAGTGCCTTTTAAAATAGCAGTTTTTATTACTTTTTCCTCTGACACCCAACAACCCATCATTACTGGTAATCTTAAGGGTTAAGGACATTGCAACTACTAGTTTTCATAGAGAAGTGGTCCCCAACCTTTTTGGCACCAGGGACCAGTTTCATGGAAGACAATTTTTCCCCAGACCAGTGGCGGATGGGGAGGTGGAATGGCAAGCCATGGGGTGCAGCTGTAAATACAGATGAAGCTTAGCAGGCTTGCCCGTGGCTCACCTCCTCCTCTGTGGCCCGGTTCCTAACAGGCCACTGACCACAGACCAGTGCCAGTATGGCCCAGGGATTGGGGACCACAGACATAGAGATGTCCTTGATTAGAATGCAACCAACCCAAAGATAAGCAGCTAAAGGGAGCAGAGGAAGAGATAAGGTTGACACTTTTACTTCACTACCCACACAGTTAGTCATAGCTGAAAGCAGAAAAAAAAAAATGAAGTCAATACAATTATATGAATCAATTAATTTTCCTTTTCCTTCAAAAATTTTAAATTCTGATATTCTAGTGAGTTAATCTAAAATTCTAAGAGTTTCTAAGACATTTTATTTTCTTATACACTTATTTTCTTTAAACATGTTCAGTTTTATTTATTGATTTAAATTGTTTTACACGTATGTATTATACAAAAGAGTATAATACCATTTAAAGTATGGCAATTAATATTTTTTAATAGAAGTGTTATATGATATTGACTCAAGATCTACAACATAGTAATATATTTTTTTCTTAATATTTTAAAAATATACTGAGCAATGAAGAGAATATTAAAGATAAATCCTTATAGGAATTTTGAATATTTTTGATCAATCTTATGAAAACTAATTTTAACAATAATAATTAACAACATACTAATGAGCATTTGTGTGGTTTTTTTTGCATTTTTTTGAAAAGGCAAACAAAAAAAGCCTGATATTTATTTTTCTTTACCCTTAGCAACTGGTTTATTCATAAATCAATGTATTACTGACAGAATAATTAATTGAAAATATTGTAAGTAACATGGAGCATTTTTCTCTGTCTTGAAATTTTTATTTTTTTCTTTATTACCTTGAATAAAGAAAAAAGGAAACAAAATAGATGTATACGTATAGCAACTTTGTTATTGGGCTAATTAAGACAAAATGAACTTCTCCCTTTTTAGGTTACTATTGAATCCACAGTAGACCAAAAATTTTAAACAGAGATTTTTTTAACTTAGCTCATTTACATAGACATATTAGACCTAATTAGTATTTTTTAGTCATATGTTATTCTTAATAACCTGGGGACTATTGCATTGGTTTTACAATTTATAGGTTTGTAAGAAAAGCAAATATGAAAAGAAACAATCCCCTAATTTGCCTGTGCTAATTAGAAAGATATTAATTCTAATTTTAAAACCAGTAATTTAATAATTTTTGGTAAAATAGGACAAGATAGTAATTCTAATTAGTATACCAAATTGTCACTAAGGGAAACAGATTTAATAGTCCCTTTGAACCTGTTAAGAAAAGTTTGAATGTAATGAATATCTTTGTGTATTGTTTTGACCTCTACTTCACGACACAATCTCAATTTGTTTTAAATATTTTCCCAGGTACAGGACTCTATGATTAATATCTCTTGCTGTGTTATCTCTGTTGCTAATGAAAAACATTGGGTGTTCTTTCATTTCACAGAATGCAAGCGCAGATGAAAAAATTTCACAGGTGAACTCCTTATGAATGCTTCTAATTGCTTAGGAACAATGTTTGAAAATCTCAAGTAATTTGCCATTATTATAATGAATAGCATAAACTGTAATTTTTCATAGTAATTAACTTGTGTCAGCACCATTATTTTTCATTAATTATAAATGAGAAAGAATGAAAGAACACCCGCAGTAACAGATGTGCGAAATTGTCTCTTAGTTTCTGTTTTAGGTTTGTTTTGTTTTTTTTCCCCTTTTCCCCCCTACTCAATACACTGTTCTGCATATACTATACTACCCAGCAGAGAAAATGCAAATAGTAATGCCTGTTTGTAGCAGAAAGGGACAAAGTGTGTTGTCTGGGAAGTCCAGTGTTTTAATAAAAGAGGAAATTCTTACTGGCGTGCCACATAAAACCATTGAGGAGAATACTTTACTTTTAGTAAATGCAACTGAGATAATTTGAGTAAATGTATTTTGACAGTCTTTCTCTTTTGTTAGAAAAATAAAAGCCACTATCTTGTTTTGCCAGATTTGAAGCATTTGGTGTGTTTAATTGAAGTCAAATTAAAAAAAAAAAATAAAGGAAGAAAGAGTGTACTTCAAGATATTTGGGTGGTTGGATCTTTTTCTGTGATTCTATGTAACAGCTTTTATGATGTTTCCAGGGGGTAGAATGCAGGTACCTCTTCTGTATTTTTGCATTAAATCCACTTCCTTCAGTCTCATAAAACAATTAATGGTGTTGTCATTCCCAGTGTTATTTTCCCCCCTCAGGCTGATTACAAGCGTGGAAATTCTTAAAATTATTGTATTGTAAATTTGTTGTGATTTAACAGTTCTTTTTAAAAGGTAATCTAATTAGCAGAGATCTAAGGATCTCATCCTTACCCTTGACTCTACAAGTTTTGGCTAAGACTGTCTTCAGAATTATTCTTATTCTATGTGAAGAAAGACTGAGTTGTGAATTTTACCTAATGTGAATTCTTCAGGAAAACAAGCATTAGATGATAAAATGAGGCCATGGTCAAATATATGTGGGACAACTTGGCAACATTTTTTTTTTTACTTTAGGATTTTTCAGGGCTTTGATATTGGTGATGTTCACTGTGAATCTCTCTAGGAGTGAGGTAGAATGTTCAATGATTCCCAAAGATTTTTTTGATCCTATAACCAATTTTTTCATAACTCATGTACTTTACAGCATATGTTAGAAAATGTATACCTATGGCATTACCTGGAAGACGTGTGCTAAAGAGAGGAAGCATTACTTCTTTTTTATTATCAGAGGCTACTTATCCTGATAGAATCAGGAATTACAGGCGCAGAAGCTTGAAGTAAGGGAAGGTGACTTTTTATTTTATCACATTTCTTCTCAAATGTAGTCTACTTATTTGTCCCTGGATTAAAGAATCCTTCTACATTTATCCTATGTGTCAAATACTCTTCTATCCACTAAACCCAATTAAAGCTTTTTTGGCTTTATATGGTAGTTTAGAAAAACTTCAAGAGTGAAAATTCAAATATGGTGGTAATAACAGACTTTATTTCTCCCATGGAACTGCTAAATCAAAAACTACTAATACAGATAACAGAAATAATATGTTTAACTTTTAGGCTTATACCAGCACTTACTTCCATTTAGGATTATCATGAGGATTAAACTGAATTATGTGAAATGTAGGAGTGAGTTTGGAAGAGTACCTAGGATTCAATAGCTATGCTCCAGAACTTAGTCTATTTCGGTCCACTTTCCTTTTTGTATTCCGAGGAGTAGTCATTCTTCTTGAATAGAGTTAATTTATAAAAACTGGTTAAATATTTCAAGCTACTATCATTTAAATGTTTGTCTCCTTCCAAACTCATGTTGAAATTTAATTGCCATTGTAAAGTATGAAGAGGTAGGACTGTTAAGAGGTAATGCCATTACGATGAGAGTGGGTTCATTATTGTGGGAGTGGGTGCCTTGTAAAAGGATGAACTTGGCCCCTTTTTTCTCTCATCCTCTCTTTGACTTTCAGCCATGTGATGCCTTCTGTTATGTTGTGACACAGCAGGAAGGGCCTTCCCAGATGCTGGCACCTTGATCTTGCCCTGCCCAGCCTTTAAGAACAATGACCCAACATACATCTTTTCATTAGTAATTATCCAGTCCCAAGTATTCTGCTACAGCAGCATGAAACAAACTAAGACAACAAACAAATGTTTTTCTTTTTTATTTTCACCATGAATTTCTAATCTCTTACTACTTTATTTCTCAAATATCCTTGCCTAAGTGTCCCTAACAGTAGAAGAGAGAGAAAATGTACCTACACAGACATGTAGGCACTTGTTACCAGTGTCAACTCTCTCAGAATTTTCTTCATTTATTCTAAAAGTCTGAAAAAGTATACTCAACTACTGGTGTCCTTATTTTAATTTTATTACGTCCCCTGATTTGAAGTAAATTAGGTAATTTAAAACATTATACAATGTTGGTCCTATAATTTCTGTATTCATTTTTTTAAGCTGCTGTATCAAATTAACCACAGACTTAGTGGTTTAAATAACAGAAATCTATTCTTTCTCAGTTCTGGATGTCAGAAGTCTGATATCAAATGTCAGCAGGGCCTTATCTCAACTGGTGTCTGTAGAGGTGCTTCAGTACCTGCCTTTTCCAGCTTCTGGTAGCTTCAGGAATTCCTTAGCTGTGGCTGCATCACTCCAAACCCTGCCTCCATGGCCACCTTGTCTCCTCCTCTTCTATGTCTTCTCTTTTTCTGTCTAAATTTTCCTCTGCTTTTCTCTTATAGATACCTGTCATTGGATTTAGGGCTTACTTGGATAATTCAGGATTGTCTATTCTCAAGATCCTTAACAAAATCACATCTGCACAGATTGCTTTTCCAAATAAGAAAGCAGCCACAAGTTCCAGGGAGTTGGCACAGATACCTCTTGAGGGCTCATATTTTGCCTACCACAACTTCCAACAGACGGGGACTATTAGGTACTCACCTTGGAGATCAGGCCTTTTCCTTACCTTGATGCAATTTTCACACAGGGTCTGATGGGAAGGATAAAAACACAAAGTAAAAGGAACATAACTCTTTTGCCAAATTTGATTCCATGTGGATAAATCTATATTGCTTCTCAAATATGCAAAAAATGGATGATCAGAGGAATGGTATTTATCTTCTGACCATTCATAATGTGGTATAAATAGAAAACATCTTCATATGACCTTACTTGTTTAAAGTTCATGTCCCTGTACAAGTAACAAATTAACACCTAGAGATATTAGTTGTACCTCCTCCAAGACACAGTTTTCTATGAAATGATATCTTATCAATTTGTTATATGCTTGTGGCAGGAAAGAGACTATGGTATTTTTAAAATTGGAATACTTCCATAAATATATTGATATTTGCTACTCAACATGCTAAAATGAAGTGATGAAAATATGCTTCTTTTATGATAAATAAATTAGTAAAAATATGACTGCTGATATAGAACAGTAATGGGAATTAAAAGCATATTTATAGATGGTTTTATTAAGCTATGGTTTCTATAGCCATTTTTTATCAACTATAATTAAATATTCTTCTCAGATTGCTTAAAAGAATACTGGTATAAAAGTTGTTTTATAGTAAGTGCCATACTTACTTCCACTTGCGTATATCATTCTGTTGTCTTTATCATCTCATTCTTATCTATCCCCCCTGCTTTCTAATGGCCTCACTGTACCTGCCCAAGGACATTTGCTCTTATTGTTCCCTCCATCTAGATGGTTCTTGTCCCAAGTATATTTACCATTTTTCTTTTTTAAATTTTATTTCAGAGTATTTACAATTTGATACCTATAGTCTTCAAGTCTTTGCTCAGACGACACCACCTCAGTGATGCCCCATTTAAAATTTCAAATCTTTGACACTGGAAATCCCTTTTTCTATATTATTTTTGGCTTAGCATTTAATACTTGCCAATGCAGTATATTTTACATATATACATAAAATAATAATATATATATTAATAAATATATTATAAATATATATAAATAAACTTATTGCCTACCTTTCTCCACTAAAAAATCTCTTTCTTAAAGGCAATGGGCTATTTTGTTGCTTGTTTTGTTCCCTGAAATATTCTAAGCATATAGAACACACCTAGCACTTGGTAGGTCTTCAATAAATATTTGTTGAATAAACATACCTCAAAATATCATATTGATCCCCTAGTTGTGGCTCTTTACACTATTGGTAACACTTTTGCCTTCAACTTCATGTTATTTTTCAGCTCCTAAGAGAAATACAGAGATGTTCAATTAGTAAATTTTTCATCATATATTTTATATGCTACAGCTAGCTTAAATAAAATGGAATATAACTGTAAAGTTTATATCATAAGTATCTTGAGTAATATTTTAAGTTAACTTATATATAAACATGCTTAGTATTTTGAAACACACTTCAAGATGATGCCAACCATAATTAAGTGCAATTTAACTTTCAAATTACAAACGTGGTATGAACACCTTTTTTTAAATAGGAAATAGTAGGATAAACTCTGCAGATCCCAAGATATGTGAATTAGCTCAGAATCGGTGTGCAGTAATCCCACAAAGTCTGTGGTAGTCCTAGGCCTCGGTCTGGAGTAAGTGGTCACCTGTAATTTAGTGATGGAATGAAGAAGTTTCACAGTACATACTTGTGGTGTTTTTATAGGTTCTTTCCCTTTTAAAAAATATTTGTTTTAATTAATATTTTTAATTGAAAAATCATAATTGTATACATTTATGGGCTACAATATAATATGATATACATATAAAATGTGGAGTGATTAAATCAAGCTAATTAATGCATCTGGCCTGTTGTTTGCCTATCACTTTTATAGTGAGACATTTGAAATTTGCTCTCTCGGACACTTTGAAATATTTGATATTAGTATTAACTATAGTCAACCTGCTGTGCAATAAATCTCAAAACTTATTTGTTCTATCTGATACTTTGTACCCTTTGAACAACAACTCCCATTCCCTCCCTTCCTGCCCTCAGCCCACAACCTCTGGAAACCATCATTCTACTCTTTACAAGTTCAATTTTATTAAATTTCACATACAAGTGAGATCATGGGGTATCTGTCTTTCTGTGCCTGGCTTACTTCACTTAGCATAAGGTTAATTTACATTGCCAAAATGACAGCATTTCCTTCTTTTTAAAAGGCTAAATAATATTCTGTTATGTATATATACCACATTTTCTTTATCCACTCATGTATTGATGAACACTTATATTAATTCCATACTTTAGCTATTGTGGATAATGTTGCAATGAACGTAGGAGTGCAGATATTCCTTCAACATATTGACTTCAATTCCTTTGTATATGCCCAGAAGTAGGGTTACTAGATCGTAAAGTAGTTTTATTTTTGGTTTTTTGAAAAACCTCCATAGCATTTTTCATAGTGATTGTGCTAATTCACACTCCCAAAAATAATTTGCAAGAGTTCTCTTTTCTCTGTATCCTCACCAACACTTATCTTTCATCTTTGTGATAAAAGCCATTCTGAAAAGTGTGCGATGATGTGTAATTTTGGTTTTAATTTCTATTTTCCTAATGATTAGTGATGCTGACCATTTTTTATACCTGTTGGCCATTTGTATGTCTTCTTTTAAGAGATATTTATGTTGTGGAGCTTTTGTCGTATGTTTTTTTCTAGTGGTTTTACAGTTTCAGGTCATATATGTAAGTCCTTTATCCATTTTGAGTTGATTTTTCTTTACAGTGTGAAATAATGATCCAATTTTATTCTTCTGCATGTGGATAACCAATTTTCCCAAGACATTTATTGAAGAGACTGTCCTTTCCCCGTTGTGTGCTCTTGGCACCTTTGTAACAAATCAATTGACCATAAATGTGTGGATTTATTTCTGGGCTTTCTGCCCTGTTCCTTTGGTCTACATGTCTGTTTTTATGCCAGCACCATGCTTTTTTGATTACAATCACTTTATAAGATATTTTGAAATCCCAGAGTATATCATCACCAGCTTTGTTCTTTTTCATCAAGATTGTTTTGGTTATTGAGGAACTATTATTTTTCTATACAAATTTAAGGATTTTTTTCAATTTCCGTAAAAAATCACATTGATAATTTGATAGGGTATTTGTTCCTTCCTTGGTGGTATCTGGAAAACCTTTCCTTTAAGGGTGCAGAGGATCTAAATTAACTCGGGTCTAGGTAATGGGCAAGACTGTTCTTGACTGCTGTCGTGAAGATATCTAGTTATCTGTTTCTGCATTTTATTTGTTTTTGTTATTATCTAGTCTTTCTGGTTTTTGTTATTGTTGCTGTTGTTACACCAAGCACTTAAAATGTCAGCGAATTTCTTGTTGATTTAATTTCTAGAAACCCCATAATTAACTAACTGTCCAGAAACCTCCAGGATCAGACCATTCCCAAAGATCTTGTTTCTTTGCCTACACTAATTCCTGTTATGTAGTTTGCCTTGGGATTAATCACTATCTAGCCTCAGTGGTTCTCTCTCCCCACTGCTTATAGAAGGGGATCCATTTAATTGTTGACTTCTGATCTGCATTCCAGTTCTCAAACAAATTGCAAATTTAGGTTTGGTTGTTTATTTAGATTTTGCCATACTAGATTTCAAGGTAGGGAAGAAAGAAAAATGTTGTGGGGATACCTGTTTGGAAACCCAAGGAGGGAGAGAAGAGGTGTAAAACTTACTATGAGCTGATCCAGGCTCTTTGTCTTACAAAATATTTGCATTCTCTTTTCTTAGGACAAGAGACTTCTCAGTTTTGATATTATGTAGCATGAGTACTTACAGTCCAGTTCTCAATCATATTTTCCAACCCAAAGATCTATTAGAAATGAAACTAGTGCCTGAATCTCTGTAGGGTGCTCCAAAGTCAATACATTCAGTTTATTTCAAAATTTTCTCCATTCCACAGTTTTAAGCACTTTCAAAAATTTATTTCCTTAAATATTCTTCAGGTTTTTGAGATGTCATCTATCCTATGTTGGCAATCATTTGTGATTAAAACCTTATGTTCCCTGAACTTTCAGCATTTCTCCTACTCCTTTACAATCAGTAGTGGCTGAGCTTAAATTCTGGTTACTAAGAACAAAGACTGAAGATCCAGGGGGAAGATGAGCTTTCTTTTGTGAAAGAGGAATGGGCTCTGCAAGAAGAGAAGTCCAATAAGTAACATTTCAGTTAGTTATTCTTTTTACCCAAGTCCTCTAAAGCTTCCCAAATTATTATAATTGCTAGACTCCATAATTTTCCAAGTAGAGACAAAATGGAGTTGTGAATTAATTTGGTGGCTAAGTTGCCAGCTATCTCTCTCTTTCTATCTTTCTATATATATATATATATACACATATATAATTATGAATATTTGTTTGTGTTCTCAGTCTTATCACAACAGCCATTAAATGATTCTTTCAGCATCATGGTCATGACTTGGGGCAAGAAATTTAGAATTTGAATTTATTACATTAAGTTATCCAGTGTTCTGGTGCAGCCAAATCACCCAACCAAATGGACAGCATCTGTGTTATTAGCCTAATTGACAGCATCTGTGCTAAATTGGTGGCAGAATAAGTATCTAATCCTTGTGTGCTTCACTCTCAATTGGCTTATCTGATTTAATGACCTATTTTACCACAATATGTTGTCAGCTGAAAACTTCCCATTCATTATCTATTATTTTCCAATAACCAATTCTGAATGCTTCACTTTCTTTAAGCCTATCTTTCCCAAATTCAGTCTAGTATCGACTTTAGTGTTAATTAGGATTCTTTGATTGCAATCAATAAAACCTGACTCTTGATAATTTACTCAAATAATTTAAAACTTTTAAAAAAGTTATGTTATTGGAAGTGTGCTCAGTAGCTCCCAGAATTGATGTAGAGGATAAAAAATAAAAATAATCCTGATTCAGATATAAAAGGAATCATAGCAATCCTGGTTTTATTAGCAGAAGGAACTTATAGGCAGTATTTAATATCATATTCATCATCTGAAGGACTTGACCTCAAAATTATTGAGATACTGTATTACCAAACAAGATTCCAATTGCCCAGATAGGGAACAAACATAATACTACTGCTATGACTGAATGTTTGTGCTTCCCCAGAACTCATATGTTGAAACTAATCCCTAATGTATTGGCATTAGGAGGTGGGGCCTGTGGGAGGTGATTCGTGAATGAGGGTTCTGTCCTCATGAATGATATTAGTGTCCTTATAAAAGAGGCCCCAGGGAGCTCTTTTGCCCTCTTCAGCCACGTGAGGATAACAATGAGAAGACTGCCTTCTACAAAGCTGCCCCTTAAGAGACAGAATCTGACAGCACATTACTCTTGAACTTCCCAGCCGCTAGAATTTTGAAAACTAAATTTCTGCTGTTTATAAGCCACTCAGTCTATAGTATTTTGCTATAGCAGGCTGAACAGACTAAGACAATTACTAAATTGTAAGATCCATGAGGTCAGGTATTTTTATCTATATAGTTTATCACTGTGTCCTCAGTTAAGCTAGAACTTAGTGTTTGTTCAACAAATATTTGTTGAAGAAAAGGATAAATTATATATATAAAACTACACACACACACACACACACACACACACATCCAAGTCATGTAGTGGAGTCCTATAATTGAAAGTCCAAGATAATTACCTGGAGTAAGAATGAGTCAGTTCTATGCAGTGGTAACAGGCAAACTAGAAGAAAAGATTTCTCTTACTTAAATGAAATGTTATTCTTCATTTTTCTTTAAGAACAAGACTCATTCTTCAGATTTTACTTCTAGTTTTTTAAGTTAGTTTCTGTCATAGCATATGATCTTCTCTGTCAAATTTGTTTGCTTTAGTTTGGTAACCATATTAGTATCTAAAATTGTATCCTCATTGGAAGAAATATCTTTGATATTATATTGTGAATAAAATTACTTATCAAGTTTCATTACCTGATCAGCATTTTCAAAATTATTTTCTTTTTATACCTGAGACTATTTCATTATTGGAAATCAGCTCCCAAATCAGATTGGGTCCAAGACTGAACATTTCTATGTCTGAGCTATATATGTCTTATTTACTTTCATGGTAGTTGCAATGAACTTGTTAGTAATTGTGTATGCATGCTTTAAAGACACAAATTATAAATGAGAATTTTAGATTTACTGTTAATTGCCTTGGTGGCAGTAACTAGATAAAGTAACGATATGAGCAAAAGAATACTCCTAACATTTTATACATTTTATCTCACCTAATATTTAAAATAACCTACTAAGGCAAGTATTATTACTGTTCTCATGTGACAATAGAGGAAATTGGTGCTCAGAGAGGTAGAATAATTGGCACGAGTCATATGGTTGGGAAATTATATGCAGAGATTCAAACAAAAGTGATCTCATTCTGCTCTGGGTTTGGTCATTATTCTATATTGCAAATTCATAGACTAGAACTTTAGACAACTTTCATTTTTCTGTGTTAATACAATTTTTTTCACATTATGTTGTGTGGGCTCTTACAAAATTGCAAAAGTTTTCTAATATCAAGGAGAGTAAAGTCTGCAAACAACAGAACACTTTGAAATTGGTGATGATTATGCAACTTATTCAAAATTATTGGGATTTGTGCAAAGCAAATTCACAGATATAATTCCTTTACTTATGAATTTCAAAGTTAATCATTTTTATGAATACATTTATTATGAACTCTAGGGCTTTTTTTGTTTTTTTTTTTTTTTTACATTGTGGTCTAAGAATGTTGCCTAAATTTTTAATTCTCTACATTTATTGTGATTTTATGACCTAAGTTATAATGTAATTATAAATATCTCAAAGGTATTAAAGTGAAAGTAAATTTCTCGTATTGTAGTACAATTCTTTGGTAAGAGTCTATTGAAACAATCTTATATTAATCAGATCCTTTGTAGTTATATATTTATTTTTGCTCTGACAAGGAATGGGAAAATCTTCAATCTTATTGCTGTAAATTTCTTCTAATGTTATTTTTTGCCTTGTATATTTTGATACTATGCTTTTTACTATTTTTTAATGTGTCTTGTATTCTACAAAGATAATCCTCTTTAACCACTCCCAGATATTTTTCCAATAAAATCTATCATGTTAGATGCTATTACTGCCAAATCTAGTTTCTTTATTTTTAAATTTTCCTAATATAGCACCCTAAAATCGGATTTTAATTTTTTAATTATATATACACATATTTTATGGATAGACAAAACTTATATACGAGTTCTGCCTTTTTGAAATGCTCAATCTTAAAGCCTTAGAATATAATGTGGGATTTCAAATCATCTGGCCATTTTACAAAAGATAATACGGTTGTTTGTACTTATTTTATGCTTTCTATTTCTGAACTTTCATTTCTGTTTTATTTTTAATGAAGACTTCATTTGCTTTTACTGATTTATTTTTATATTAGTTTGAAAGGTACACATCCATCAGAAGTACTTACTATTCTAAAAAAGCCTCTTTACTTAATTATAAAGATCAATAATAATATAGTATTTTGCAACATACCACCAATATGCACAATCTCTGTAAACTGTGAATACTAGCAATTTATATACTTCATATTCTTCTACTATATTATGCTGAATTATGCAATAATCAACCTTATATAATCTGTTGCCATTAAAGAAAATACATTTTCAATATAATTTTGCCTTTTAGCCCTTTCTTAGACAGTAATAACATAACAATGCAACCTTTATGGTAGTAATGAATAAGAAGTTTTGTAAATGAGAACTATAATTAACAGACCAAAAATTGACAAACTATGTTTATGTATATACAGCCTGTGAGCTAAGAATCATTTTATATTTTTAAAAGGTTAACAAAAAAAGAATATGCAAGAGTTACTGCATGTGACTTGCAACATCAAATGTTTACTAGCTGGTCTTTTGTAGAAAAGATTTGCTGACCCTTGAATTCAACTCAAAAATAATATTTAAGTGAAGTTTTTTGATGTACACAGATTAGATTCAAAGGAAGTGCTTACTCTTGTATTTTTGCATCAAAGGATCTTTAAACCCTAGGTAAAAGCAGATAAAATAGCATCAATAAATAAATAAAATATTTTAGAGGAAAAATTTCACATATAGTAATTATTTCCAGATAAATATTCTTGCCTTTTTGGGGTTTTGTTAGTTGTCTGGGTATATGGGTATATGGTTGTAACTATAAGTGTGAAATATTAGCTACTAAGTAGAATTTTATTATATAGAAATTACATAAATTACAAGTCCATGCTTTTTGATTTATGAGTATATTGTGGAACATTTTATAAGTTTCATTTAAAATATCTACATAGATTTCACTTATGAGACATTTGAATGAAAAATTTCTGAAAAGAAAAGACCTGTCTTTTTTATTCTGTGTTAAAAGGATTGTTTAACCATTTTAATCGTTTTATTCCAAGATTTACATACAGAAATTAAAGCTTAGGAAATTAATTAAGATATTTTTTTTTCTCCAGTTCTCTATTCTTATTTTGTGATATGTCCTTTTCTCTAGCAGTGTCAGTTTTAGATGTTAGTGGTTTAACAACACATTCTCAGTGTAGGTTATAGTACTCTAGTGAGAGTATAGGTATTATTGAACACAGCTGCCATTGTTCATGCCCGCCAATGTAATATCATTGTCAGAAAAGGGTGTGTCTCATATAAATTCCTTTATTCTGTCATTATCTGAATTAGTTTTCATTGCATTTAATATGTGTATTGATAGTCAGATCAAGATAATTATTAGTAGTTTCCCCTTATTAAATTAAAACAGCCCTCATACTTTATTAATAGAGCTTTAATTTTAAAGAGATGACAGATGATTTTTTTCACATTTTTTCATAGAATAAATAAATATGCAATATAAACATCATTTAGAACAAGATGGCTCTATGATAATTCTAACTGAAAATATTATGTTCAAGGGAGGAGAGCCACAGATAGAAGTGTTTGATGTTTCTTTATGTTTCTCCTCCCTCTCCACATCTGATTTAATGCCAATATGTACTTGAGTAGCATAGTATAATTGGATGGTCTAATACCTTTAGGGCATGTGGGACACAACATCCTCAAGAAGCTCATTGTCCAAATGGGGACAATATACTTGAAAATTAATATAAGAATAAAGCAGCCAATTAAGTGCCATGAGTAAAAAACTAGATATATGCTATATGAACCTAAGGGGCAGACCAGCCTATGCTATTCTGGGATTAGGAGAAAGATCCATTCAAGACAGGAATGTTGAGTAGGGTTTCAAAGGACAGGTAGAAATTTGTTAAAGATAGAAAAATAGGTACTCCGTACTGAGAACAATATGAAAGTCTTGACTATTCGAAGAATGGTGAGAATTACAGTGATACTGACCATAGGGTCTGAGAGGCAAGCAGCAAGAGAAGAAACTATGAGGAGTCTGCCATATTTTTCCTACAGAAAAAGTTACCAACAGATTTTTGTTTTGTTTTTAAACATTGATCTGGCAAGACCAACTGACAGTATGAAAGATGATCTGGAACAGAGTGATTAGGGAGAATATTATTTCATTAGTTTATAAGGCCACTGAAGAGGCTTTATCTAAGATTATAGACTTGGGATGAATAGATGTAGGGTTCATATTCAATGTTAAAGATATTGAGAAATGAGAGAGAAGGAGAAATCTAGGTTTAACACTAAAAAAATTTGTTTTTAAGTAGAGTAGAAGGTAATTCAATTGACAGATCTAAATAAATAGGAATAGAGAATATATTTTTGAAGATAGGTAATAAATTCAATTTTGGATTTGCTAAGAATGATATCATACAGTGTTTTCAATTTACCCAGCTGGATATGCTAAAGAGCAAGAATTATGAGGTTGGAATTCTGAAGACAAGTCTAGTATAGAGATGTGGCTCTAAATTTTACAGACCTTAAAAAAAAATCTGGTGAAATCTATGGACCATTATCCATTAGCACATACAATTATGTGTATAAACACCAAAAGTTTCATACCATTCCAGTCATATATAATTATGCTTGAAATTATGAATGTATATCAGATTACCCAAAGAAATATTTTGTGAGAACAGGACTTAACCTAATACGGAATGCTAATCAAATAAATCTGTAGTAAATCTTATGAGGTGGAAAGAGAACAAATAAAATGACACAAAGAAAGAAAAGATAAAGAAATAGAATTTAAGAGTGGTGCTGAAGAAAATAAAAAAGGCAAGAGTTTTAAATTTTAGTGAGTTAGCTCATCATTGCCAAATACTACTCTACAATCAAATGAGGTAAGAATTTAAAATAGGGCATATGGCTCATCAATTAAAAAGTTATTAGTAGCCTTAATTGAGACAAATTTAACTGATGTGGTAAGAGGAGAGGACAGAGTTTAAGGAATTGAAAGATGAATTTTCATTCACAAAAGTTACAGATAGTAATTGAGTTTATCTTTTCTTATCTGATAGTTCGGCACTGTTAATGTATTGTATTGTAATGTTACTTTCATGCATTAGTATTGATTAGCAGTCAATAAAAATATTGACTAAACTCTCATACTTTTTTTTTGTGAAACTTCTACGTTTATGTTTTCTATAAAAGTAAATGGTAGTATACCAAGTGACCTTATCTTGGCCATAACTGAGTGGAAAATTACTCCAGAGCCTTCCTGCTAGTAAATTTGTTGAAATTTCTCTGCATTTATTCAACAAATCACCTTATTATTTAAATTATCTTTATGGATTTCTATACCTTGCAACTAAAGAAAAAAGCTACCTCAATATTCATGGGATCTTAAAGAGATATCTGCACTCCCATTTTTATTGCAGCTTTGTTCATAGTAGTCAAGACATGTGAGCAATCTAAATGTCCATTGATGGATGAATGGATATAGAAAATGTGGCATATACATACAATGGAATATTTTTCAGCCTTAAAAGAAAAACCTGCCATCCTCAACAAAATGGATGAAACTGGAGGACAATATACTAAGTAAGATAATCGAGACACAAAAAGACAAATACTAACATGATCCCATTGATATGAGGAATCTAAGATAGTCAAACTTATAGAAACAGAGATTAGAAAAATAATTGTCAGGGGCTGAGGGGAGAGAGAAATCAGGAGGTGTTGGTCAAAGTGTACGAAGTTTCAGTTATGCAAGGAAAATAATTCATAGAGATCTACTATACAGTATAGTGACTATAGTTAATAAAACTATATTGTATATTTAAAATTAGCTAAGAAGTTAGATTTTATGTTACATGATCTCATCATGTGAAGAAACTTTTGGAGGTGATGGGTATGTTTACGGCACTAATTATAGTTATAATTTCATGTGTGTATATTCATCTCCAAACTTGTCAAGGTGCAGACATTAAATATGCACAGCTTTCTCTATGTCAGTAACATCTCAATAAAGTGCTTTATAACTGATACTTGGTTCAGTTATTGGAAGATTTTAACATGTTTGAACAACTTGTCAATATTTTCTCATAACTGTAATCTTACCAAATCTAGATATTGATCTGGTATATCTTATCAAAGTTTCTGAATTGAATGTGCTGTGCCTATATAACACACACTGGATTTTGGAAGTCAGTATGAAGAAGAACATATAACATATCTTTTTCATCCTTCTAATGTGGATTACATTTTTAACTGATGATATTTTGTATTTCTTGGGCTGTGCTAAAAAGTGAAAAAAAAAAAAAAAGTATAGTCTTGAAGGTTCATATACACTCCCCCAGAAATTCCAAGGAAGTGCTGGGTTGATATAAGAAAGAAACTAATAATAATTATATGGCTGTACATTTCATGATAAATGAACACCTGACTCAATAAGTTGCCATAATCATTTATAGATGATCCCACACTGCCCTGGGCTTTGATGATGTTTGCCTTCGATTTTCACCTCTTATTGGAGAGAAGTTCAATAGTCAATGGCTCATCTACTGTTCAAGTCATCTGTCATTCTTAACTTCTTTCTTACCACTTCCTTTATTTCTACTCGAAAGAAGGATGTACTTATCATTTCTTCCATTTCTTTTTTTAATTTATTTACAGTGCAGTTTATTTCAGTTAAGGCATATTTATATCCACATTACTTTTGATCCTCTTATTTCCCTTCCCTTTCCACTGTTTTTTAGTTATTCCGAGAAGATCATGGTAGATATCTCCTTCTTTTCTCCTTTTATATTTATTCTATTTGTGACTCAAAGAACAATATGATTTAAAGACAACAAACTTAAAAGAAAGCTAGTGGTAAACATATATGGAGGGAAATTAAAGTCATATATTTTAAGTAAATTTAGTACTAAATAAAAACTTGACATTAAACTTGATAGACTTTGAAATTGCTAAGAATTTCCAGTCTGATCTCCACAAACTTGTATCTATCTCCTTTATTCTTCTTTAATGAAAACTCTTTATTCCCAAGAACTAGAATTTATCGTAGTTTTTTAAACTTCCATTCAAATATTCTCCTTTTTTCTGCTGTTATCATCATATCGTTTTACACTGAATTACATTGAAAACACATAAGTTTTAGATACAAGTTGGTATAAAATAGGTATTTGTTTACTATATTCTGGAACATAATCAGTATTCATGATAGTAGTTTATATGAGTAATCTATTTGACTTTTTTAAAAATATCCTTTTCTAAGTTGGAAACTTCCATTTTTGTTTAACACTAAGTAAATTAGCAAGAAACTGAAATAATGAGTTTGAAAACAATGTTCAAAATAGGTCAATAATAAAAAGACACCTAAAATTATGGGAACTCAACATTTCTATTAGTAGATTTTTTTCTTAGATAATTACTAGTTAGTTCATCAAAGTTAACATTTTACAAACAGTGAGCGAGTTTCCCCCATGATTAGAAGCATCTAAGTCTGAGCAGCACTCTTTGGCATAACTCTAAATTATGTGCCACTTTCTTAGCAGTTACTGTATAATTAGTGTGTCTTAATTTGAACATTAAAAAATGTATTGAGTGGTACATGCACCATTTATAATTACAAAATCAGTTTGTGGTTAGCTTATTTCACAGCTAAGATTTTTACATCTGGAATATTTATAAGCACTTCCAAAATTGCCATAGCAGAGAATATTGTGTTAGAGAGTATTTCAATAAAAATAAATCATTTATATTTTACAGTGGTTTAATATTGAAACATGAAAAATGCAAAACCCATGAAAGAAACAATGCACTAGAAAGAAAATATTATATGGACAATCATATATATACATATGTATGTATGTGTATATATACCTATATGTAGAAACACACATAAGGTCATAGCAGGTTAAAATACCTTGTTTAGCAAGAGTAAAGCCTTTCTTGGTCCTTGATTTGTATTCTTCCAAAACATATTTAATTTTAACCTGGTATGACATTTAAAAAATTTTTTATTTCATGACCTCCCTAAACAATGATCTGAAAAAATTCCTATAGTGTATTTCTGTGTTGGAAAAAACATTTAGTCCCATACTCCATGCAAGTTCCTATGCTGCTGAAACTTCAAAATGACACAAACTTGATTTTCTCCCAAAAGCAAATATAAATATGATTGGTTTGGTAGATTGTGTCATGATATAGACATGTTTATTCTTTGACCAAAGTTGATAAACTGATTTTGCAATGGAAAAATAAGAACATTTCAGAATGCCATTACTTGGAGTTGCCGAACATTAAAGAGCTATTTGAGTACATACATCTGGAGTGCAGCACAATCTGCTGTAGGAAAGCATAATTAGATACTTAGTTTGGTGTGCAAAATTTTGCATGAATGACCCTGTTAATTTTCTCCCCTTAAATCAAAACAAAAAATACCCCAAAGGACTTATCTTAAAAATGCAGCTTCAGCAAAGTTGCTGTGCAGTGTGTTTGAGATTTTAAATGAAGCACTGGGTTACCAGTTCTGGCAGCAAAAAAAAAAAAAGTATAAAGTATACAAAAATAAGAAAAAAAAAACTTGAAAAAGAAAGGAGATGTCACCTGGAGAGCCTAAAAACAAATCCAACATCAAAGAATCCTTGAAACAATAAAATATTTAATATTTACCATCACAAATAGATTTTTTTGGGGGGGGAATTAATATAATTTAGAAAGGAAGTGGAAAGTCTAGGAAAGTTGTTAAAATGATAAAAATTTAATTCAGTAATGATGGCATATATTGAAGTAATGGGCCAGTTGCTTTGGCTACAGGGTAGTTCTGGATCTTGAGCTCATTCACCTTTCTGAGCAATGCCATCCATTAGCATGCTTCCTAAAGAAGCAGAAATTTAAAATGAATTGATATTTTCTTTCTGAAAGGGTCCCAGGGTGAGTATCTGATACAATTTGGACCAATCCTATTCCTGTTCTTGAATATTTTAGAACTTGAAAAAAAAAAATGAGAGACACAGAAAGAGGGAAGAGAGAGAGGGGGAGGCAGCACGGAGGAAGAAAGAGAAAGAAATACATAGAGAGATGGATCAAGACAGAAATGTCTAACTTTATTGTTTTATTTTTTTTTTTAATTTTTTGAGACAGAATCTCACTCTGTTGCCCGAGCTAGAGTGCCAAGGCATCAGGCTAGCTCACAGCAACCTCAAACTCCTGGGCTCAAGCAATCCTTCTGCCTCAGCCTCCCGAGTAGCTTGGGACTACAGGCATGCACCACCATGCCCAGATAATTTTTTCTATATATTTTTAGTTGTCCAGTTAATTTCTTTCTATTTTTAGTAGAGATGGGGTCTCGCTCTTGCTCAGGCTGTTCTCAAACTCCTGAACTCAAATGATTCTCCCGCCTCGGCCTCCCAGAAATGTCTAACTTTAATGCCTATAGTTCAGCAAAATGTACCTTGTTGGCTATTCTGCCAGCTCCACTAAGAAGTAGAGGAAGGGTATTTTCTGCACCAAGAGTGAAGTATGAAGCATAAATGCATAAAGAAAAAAAAAATAGAAGAAAAATTGTCTTGATGGCATTTGAATTCTTAGTTCCCATTAAATTCTAATATGTTTTATATACCCACCCACCTTAGGTTCTTTGAGACACACTAAAATACTTTTACTTAAACTAGTTGAATTGGGCTACTGTTTTTTGCAACCCTCCAAATCTTCATTTTTTGAAGTAAAATTAGGTGATAGAAAATAATAATTGTAAATAAATATTTGAAAATTTAACTTAAGATTAAATATAATGAATAAAGCAATGGTGAATTAAAAAGCACCAAGAAGTTAGGGTTTAGATATATTAATGAAAATATTTTATATTAAGGAAGGTTTTATCACTGAAAGAAAACCCAAGATAGAAAGTTCTTGGCTAAGGCAATAAGCTAGCATAGACAATTAGGTATGACAATTCAAAAATGTTTAGAATGAATGGTTTTTCACCCATCTATAATTTACTGCAGATCACTCTTGTAAGTAGAGTCACTGTTGTAAATTACAGGCTGTGAAGAATTGGATTAGTGAGATTCAGCATTTTTCAATCCATTTTCTCATAATGACATCTATCCACTTCCAATTTCAATCTGTAAGTGCTATCTATATTTGTTTTATATTAATGGTCTGGCACAATTTCATGTTGCAATAAAAACTTTTATTGATAACTTCTCCCAAAGAGCTTTTGGAATAAGAATGCTATTTTGATTAATAAGGGCTCAGGTCTCTGCTAAATGTCCCTATTAATAATACACTGGAGGTGCACTAAAGATGAATGTAAGTGGCGCTTTGGTCAACACTTCTTACAAATATCCTTTGCCTCAAAAACACAGAGATACGGCAGCATCAGCTCAGCACCAATCTAGGAGGTAAATACCAGACTTTTGTGACTAGAAAACATTGAAAAGACAGACATGCAATTTTTAAAGAAAATAGACCTTGTTATGTAATGAAGGAAACGGTATGGCAATGATTAGAATTTATCAGAGAAGCAATCAGAATCTTTTGTTTTTGTTATGTTTTTTAGCTTGGTTGAATAGGTTAAAAAAAATATATAGAGAGAGGACATCTAATTGAATCTTTGTGCTTACTTCAAGCTCAGAAGAGAAAAAGCACTCTAAAAGCAAAATATTATTATTTCCATTATATCTGTAATTTAGATGGAAAGAGCAGCAATCTACTCCCACATACCTGTGTTATTCCTCTTTTCTCTCAACATCCTAGTTTCTTATTTAGGCTGACTTTATAAAATGTAGCAAAAGATTAAGTGGTTATTAAATAAATCTAAGAAATATTGTGGGACTTTCATTGCAATTTTTAAACAATTAACATAAATTGATTATCTATACTGCCTGGTTTCCTGGCTTTATTAACAAAATTCATCTTTATTAAAACTATGTTTTGAGGTGAAGTTTATACTCTACCAGTGTCACTAACACTGAATCAGATCAAATGCATAATATATTCCTCTCCTTTACCAGTTCTCCCCCTGCATAGTCTCCTTTCCATAAATGTGAACATTTGTGAATACAAGGCACACCACCCTGCTATTTTGTATGCTTTCTTCAAAAGATTTATGTTACACCAAGACTTCTACTGCCATATCAGTGCAGATGACATGAATTTATATCTAGAATATGCTTCTACTTTTATTTCTTGTTGTAAAATTAGATATTCGACCTTGGGAATTACAGAACTACAAAACACCTTAGAGACCATAATGTTTACTTCTCTTATTTTATGAGAGTATAAATTATGACAAATGTACATATGTGATGTGACAAAAAAGCAGCAGAACCAAATGGAAATCTATGTTTCTATGATGTCACTCATTTTAAGTTTTGACTTTAAGTCTCATTAAATCATAGAATAATCATTTTACATATCAACTATTTAAAAGCAAAAATATTGAGGTTAATTTTTTAAATTTTTCAATCCCTTCTCTGATTTAATCTTAGTATTATATCTACGATTTATACAATTATTTTGTGTCTTGAAAATTACTTGTTACTATGGTAGGAACTTTTTGAGTTACTTTTTGAGTAACTTTGTGAGTTACTGCAATTATAACCCACAACTGAAAACTAACCTAAGATTGGAAATAAAAATCATAACAGACAACTTCAAAAACTATATACTAAAATATATACTAAATATATACTAAAATGTAGATAAAATATTTTTAGAAAATTAGCATTTAAGAACCCCTAAAAAGGTAAATTTTAATGGATAATTAAATTAAAAAATGAAATTGACTGAATAATCAACATAAAACTTTTCATTAATTTTGGGTTGAGAAAATTCCTAGGGTGAAGTCAAATCACAATTCAATCTTGACAAGGCATAAATTATTGTTATTGAATTAGGGCCTCATTAATACCAAAATCTGACTCAAAAAAAAAAAAAAGAAGAAATCAAAAGATAAATTTAAATTGTGGATGTTACTCTTTATAAAATATAGGCAAACTTGTTTTATTTGGCTTTGGTTTATTACTCTTCCCAGATTACGTTTTTTACAAATTGAAGGTTTTTGGCAATCCTACCTTAAGCAAGTCTATAGTCCCTCTTTGTCCAACAGCATTTGCTCACTTTCTGTCTCTGTGTCACATTTTGTTAATCATCACAGCATTTCAAATTTTTTCATTATTATACCTGTTATGGTGATCTGTATCAGTGATTTTTGGCGCTACTATTGTAATGGTTTCCGGTTGTCATACTGCACCCATATATGGCAGCAAACTTAATCAAAATATATTGTGTGCATTCTGACTGATTGATCCATTGACTGGTCCCTCCATTCCTACTTTCTCTCTCTCCCCAGGCTTCCTTATTTCTTGAGACACAGCAATATTTAAATTAGGTCAATTGATAACCCTACAATGGTCTCTAAGTGTTCAAGTGAAAGGAAGAGTTGCATGTCTCTCACTTTAAATCAAAAGCTAGAAATGGTTAAACTTAGTGAGGAAGGCATGTTAAAAACCAAAATAGGGTTAAAACTAGGCCTCTTGCACCAAACAGCGAAGTTGTGAATGCAAAGAGAAAGTTCTTGAAGGAAATTACAAGTACTACTCTACTGAGCACATTAATGATAACAAAACAAAACAGCCTCATTGCTGATACAGAGAAAGTTTTAGCGGTCTGGATAGAAGACGAAGATCAAACCAGCCACATTCCCTTAAGTCAAACCCTAATCCAGAGCAAGGCCCTAACTCTCTTTAATTTCATGAAGACTGAGAGAGGTGAGGAAGCTGCAGAAGAAAAGTTGAAGTTGGCAGAATTTGATTTGTGAGGTTTAAGGAAAGAAGCCATCTTCGTAACATAAAAGTGCAAGAGGAAGCAGCAAGTGCTAATGTAGAAGCTGCAGCAAATAATCCAGAAGATCTAGTTAAGATAATTGATGAAAGTGGCTACACTAAACAACAAATTTTCTGTGTAGACAAAACAACCTTCTATTGGAAGAAAATGCCATCTAGAACTTTCATAGCTGGCGAGGAGTAGTAAATGCCTGGCTTCAAAGCTTCAAAGGACAGGCCGACTGAATTCATATGGGGTTAATGCAACTGGTCACTTTTAGTTGAAGTCAATGGTCATTGATAATTCCAAATATCCAAAAACCCTTAAAAATTACACTGAATTTACTCTTCCTTTGCTCTATAAATGGAACAGCAAAGCCTAGATGACAGCACATCTGTTTACAGCATGATTTGCTGAATATTTTAAGCACATTGTTGAAACATACTACTCAGGGGAAAAAAATTTTCTTTCAAAATACAGCTGCTCATTGACAATGCACCTGGTCACCCAGGAACTTTGATGGAGATGTTTTCATGCCTGCTAACGCACATCATTCTGCAACTCATTGGTCAGGGAATAATTTTGACTTTCATGTCTCATTATTTAAGAAATATATCTGTAAGGCTGTAGCTGCCATAAATAGTGATTCCTTTGATAGATCTGGGAAAAGTTAATTGACAACCTTCTGGAAAATTTTTACCATTCTAAATACCATTAAGAGTATTTGTGATTCATGACAGGAAGTCAATTGTTCACATTAACAAGCGTATGGAAGAAGTTGATTCCAACCCTCATAGATGACTTTGAGGAGTTTAAGACATCAGTCAAGGAACTAATTACAGATGTGGTAAAATAGCAAGAAAACTAGAACTAGAAATGAAGCTTGAAGATGTGACTGAATTGCTCCAATCTCATGGTAAAAGTTGAATAGATGAGGAGCTGTTTCTTATAGTTGAGCAAAGAAAATGGTTTCTTGAAATGGAATCTACTCCTGGTCAAGATGTGGTGAACATAGTTGAAATGCCAACAAAGGGTTTAAAATATTACATAAATTTAATTGATAAAGCAGCAGTAGGGTTTGAGAGAATTTATTCCAACTTTGAAAGATGTTCTACTGTGGGTAAAATGGTACCAAACAGCATGACGTGCTACAGAGAAATATTTGGTGAAAGGAACAGTCAATGGATGTGGCAAACTTCATTGTTGTCTTACTTTAACAAATTGCCACAGCCACCCCAAGCTTCAGCAACCACCACCATAATCAGTCAGTAGCCATCAACATTGAGGCAAGACACTTCACCAAAAAGATTATGATTTGCTGAAGACTCAGATGGTCTTTAGCATTTGGGGCAATATTTTTTCCATTTTTTTAAATTTCAGAATATTATCAGGGTACAAACGCTTTGGTCACATAAATTGCCTTTGCACTGCTTGAGTCAG
Organism: Lemur catta; assembly: GCF_020740605.2. Classification (NCBI taxonomy): domain Eukaryota; kingdom Metazoa; phylum Chordata; class Mammalia; order Primates; family Lemuridae; genus Lemur; species Lemur catta. The sequence continues at coordinate 72,118,105 of NC_059139.1, read as the reverse complement.
AGCTACAAGTACACCACATCCATTACCTATCCACTCCTTCCCCTTCCCACCTGCCCGACACCCAGTGAATGTTACTTCCATATGTGCACATAAATGTTGATCGGTTAGTACCAATTTAATGGTCAGTCCATGTGGTGTTTGTTTTTTCATTCTTGTGATACCTAGAATGGGCTCCGGCTCCATCCAGGATAATACAAGAGGCAGTTCACCATATTTTTTTTAATGGCTGAGTAGTACTTCATGGTACATATATACCACATTTTATTAATTCACTCATGCATTGAGGGACACTTGGGTTGTTTCTACATCTTTGGCAATGTTTTTAATTAAGATATATATATTTTTAGACATAATGTTATTGAATACTTAATAGACCACTGTATTGTATAATGCATTGAGGATCTAAAAACTTTGTGTGACTCTCTTTATTGCAGTGGTCTGGAACCAAACCCACAATATCTCTGAGGTATGTCTGTATTAGCAAATATAATTCAGTCATATACTACAGTCAAGTAAGTTCACCCTAGAACAGCAAGAATATTTGTACTAAATCCATTAATGCAACTCAGTTTGTTATTATAAAATGAGCAAATGCAATACAGAGGCAATTCATACAAGAAAATAATACCACCAAACATTATAGGGTGGAAAAAGAGAGAGAAATGGATCTTTCTAGAACTCAAACAAATATATATTTCAACAACAAAATGATAGTTTTGCCTTCAGCTTATTAAAGATTAAACTCAATTATAATTAGTGACAGTGGGCTCAGGTAAACATGTATGTCCATTATTTTAACCCTTTTAAGGATAATTCATCAATATATAATTTTTAAATGAGCATTTTATAGTAATTCTGCTAGAAATTTATTCTATAGAAATAATTATTGCTATACTGAAATATTTATTAATAACTACAATAACATTCATGACATTTTAAAATAATACAATAGGAGACTGGTTAAATAAAATGCATTATATAATTACAATCTATGATACTGTTAAAGAATAATGCACTAATAATTATTATGAACATAATGAAAAATAAAAGCAACTAACAAAGCAGTATGCTCCCATGTTTCTAAGGCAAAGGACTACCTTAAAAACACACACACACAAATGCTGAGAGAAAGTAACATACGTGAATTATTCTGGGCAGAGAGTCTAAATATTTCAATGGATTTTCAAAGGCAATCATAATCTCTTAGAGTTCAAAAACATATAAAAGAACAATCAGAGAACACTGGTAATTTTAAATCTCTTGTTGTTGGATTGATTTAATATTCATTATATAAAATGAAGAATATATTACAATTATTAAAGGATGGTACACATAAACAATTCATCCCCATTGGTACCAAAAGGTCATAAAGGTAAACTTAGAAGAATGCTGGAGGTTGTTAGAAAAGTTCCTTTAGTGCATGATCGTCTTTGTATTCATAAGTAATTTTTGTGAAGTGCGTTAAAAACTTATTAAAACACATTTGCTTCTCCTTTTTTATAGATTTTCTTGGAAGTACTTCTAATTCTGATTTGGTGATAATTAACATAAATTATTGGTATATAAAAGACTCTACATTGTGTTTTAGCTCAGTTCCCCTGAGAAGCCAACACCAAGACATAATTAAATACATAAGAATTATATTTAAGGAAATGGATGTGTGAGAGCAAATAAGAAGGGGACTGGACAGGCTGGGAAGGCCACATGAGTTCGACTGCACATGAAAGAGGGGAAGATAAAAGTTGCATAGAAACATCCTAGACTGCAATATAGTCTAAGGAAGCTTCTGCAAAACCATTAGGAAGTTTTCAAGCTGACATTGGCCATCGGAGAAGTTTGTGTGTGCCAGGAACATGTCTGCCTTTGTATCCTTGCTGTCCTCAGTCTTTGGCCAGGAGCAGCCCCTGAGAGACGTAGGCTTGCAAAAATGTGGTGATGGATTTCAAAGTGTAGTAGCTGGGCCATTCCTTAATAATATCATCAAGGCTGTCCCAATTAGTATGTCTTAATGTGCACTTTAAAATTATTAACATCATTTATTATATTAATAAATTATTTTATACATTGATTTTCTATATTCATTTAAATACTTATTTGGTTTTATGTGTTTATTTGTTTATATATGTGTGTGTGTTCTTATCTAATTCAACATTTACTTAAGTGCTTTGCCAAAAATCTTGAGGGAGCAATGTATTATTATCTATAAGTAATTACAGGTTTCAGAACATAAAATCATATTTTATACTCTATTAACATTCAAAATAGATAAAATGGTTATCTCATATATTTTAGACATTCAAAGTTTTTGTTAAGAGTATATTAATCATAAAGACCAACTGTATAATAAAAGGGAAAATGCATCCATGTTGACATGTATAATGTTATAGTAGTCGATGGGAGAGAAGTTCTTGATTTCAGTAGCTTATAGACCATGCAATTTTGTTTTTCTTGCCACATTTTTGGCATTTCTTTTATAGAAAATGAATCTGTTTCTACAAACCAAATTTATTAACACATAAGTTTTCTTATATTGTATTTTTATATCTTCATTGCATAATATTATCTTTTTTGTTACATACTTTTTCTTTATCAGTCTTGTCAAAATAACACAAAAAACTTCAACACTTTTCATGTCAACTAAATTTTCTTGTTTTTTGTCTTTGCTATTGATTTGTTGTTTTTTACTATGTTGATTTCTATCCTTATCCTTCTTTCTTCCTTCTCATTTCTTTAATTTTACTCTGCTCTTTTCCAACTACTTCAAGTGTTTTCATTCTTTCTTATTTTCTGATACATTGAAAACCGTTTTCTAAGTATTAATTAACCTTTGTGACTGCCATTTGATCACTGTGTATGTTCATGTTCACAGGCTGGAGTGATTACATAAAAATGTGTGCAGTTGGATATTAGGGGAACTGTTTAGTTTTTTCAATGCATACAAAATAGTATATAGGCCATTGAAGGCTTTTACTGACTCTTCTCAATTTGTAGCCAGAAAGTTAGGGAAGGTATATGGCTTTTATACTTGGGACTGGATAATTATTTGCCATCATCAATGTAATTGTGAGGTCAGTCTATTCAAAGTGGATTGCATGGGACAATTATACACCCATCACTATCAATATCGTATTCATCACACAATTATTGTGAGTATAACATGTACAGTATTTCTAGAATGCTCAGTATATATGAACTAGCTGATGTGCTATTTCATATTTTCATAGTGTTCAGACATATTTTGACATTGGAGTCATGAAAATGGAAAAACTTCTCAAGCTGGAGTAAAAGGACTGTAGTTAGTGAATTTAGGTGTTCTTATTTGGGCTCTAGATCCATATTAAGTTATTATAGAACCAGAACCAATTTCTGTTTTTTAGTCTTTTGTTCTTATTTGGGTAGTAAAAACAAATATGTTTAAAGTTAAGAATTTATTGATTCATCTGGTGGAAGTACTACTAGCTCAAAAATAACCCAGAAATATTTTATTATTTATGATAATTAAAAAAATATTTGTTTCTTGTCCTTAGCAATTTCTTTCTCATCCTATGCTTCAAGGAGTCAAAGAAACTGCAGCATGTGGTTGCCAGGATACACGTGCAGACATTGCCTGATGAAAGTACAATGTAACAGCTTGATTTGTCATCAGAATGGAGACATCTTGAGGAAAACGTGGTTTGGTGAGTGGCAACTAGAATTTACAAATGCTGATTTTCCACTAAGTTAACAAAACAAATTTGTAGCAAATTGATACCACATACATGTGTGTATGTGTGTTTGTATATCTGTATACTGATATATAACTATATACATATATATTAATATATTTCTAATGTGAAAACTACATGAGAAGAAAAAACAGTTTTTAATTGAAATGCAGTTAAGAGTTTATAGTTTCTACATAGACTCAGCAGATAATTAAATTTCATTATTTCCAGTATCATTTTGTCATACCTAGTTAGTCTCATCATCTTAACAGTGTAGTGAAAACTGACTTATTTTTCATGTTAGTAAACATTACCCTGATAGAATTTCCAGAAAACCCTTAAACAATCTATGATTGCTGATTTTACCATTGCTCTTTTCCCCAGCATTACCAAAAGAGATCTTATTTTAAAAGACTATTTACTAAAGAGTTTCTCCACATGAATTCCAGGATAGTAACCCTACAACAATGCTGTATGAAATATTCTCCAATCAGAGTTGTCTGGGGTGTGGAGTTCTCTGCAGTCCTAAAAACTGTTATTCAAACAACTGCATAATATTTCTCTCTATAAGCAAAATATTTCAAAAATAATTTTTAATTATTTTTACAGCATTGACATGATAAAGAAAAACTTATAAACTGAAATACCAAATTAGTGTTTTCTCACTGTAACTTGAGTATTTCTGTTGTATAGAATCCTTAATTTTATGATTTTAGGTGGCGTTTTTTAACTATTAAATATTAATGCAATGAAAGTGGTCAAGGATAATTAACAAAGTGGGCTAAAAAATGGCCAAGAAAAAGAAATTTAACTTTTTGGTATACTAGGAAATTGAAATCATGAAGGAGATGTAAAGCGACGTATGTGTAATTACTGCTTAAAAATGCAGACATTCTGTAAATTAAATTCCTTCAGTTCTCCACCCTCACCATGTTTTTAAAAAGAGACAAATATCGAGATGTTATCTTTCTGAAGATAGACAAAGTCTTGAAGGATTTTCAAGTTGTGAGGAATGTCCACATCAAAATCTTACATAACATATAGACATTTAATTGAGGATATTAATTTCTGTACTCTAGACACTGACATATAACCATTTAACATTCATGTCATTGACAGATATTTATTTCACCACTGCAAGCTATAGCATATAAAAGTTTAATTATGGATATTCATTTCCTTCTTTTAACCCTGATATATACCTATTTAACTATCACATCATAAATACACATATTTTCACCAATGCAAGCTGTGAAATGTAAAAATTCCACTGCAAATATCCACTGCCTTGTTCTTGTTCCATGTACATAAAAACTGGCAACTAAGATGTCAAAATACTTATAATAAAAAAATACTTTCAATCATTAGTAGTAAATATTTAATCTCTCAAAGAATAACTGTAACTATAAATTTAAATATGATCAATTATCTAACTGAACTCACTTAATAAAAGTTCAAAAATAAAGCCTAAAGTAATAGGGGTTTTTTCGGTACAAATGGAGCATTTGTGCTATAAATGTCAAGCATTAGAGAAAAGCACATAGAAAGAAGTTAAAAATTCACACCCAAATTCTATCACTTGACAATAGTCTTTGCCAAATTTATTTACATTATAGAGAATATGTCTTGACTGTACATAAAAAGATACCAGAGGTATAGATATTAAATAGCTACCAAAAGAGAAAGAGAGAAAGATGATAGAAAGTTATAAAAATATAGGCAGAATATTGCTTTAAGAAGAGTATTTTTTAAGCAAAAATGATTAAAATGCCATTGTATTCAAACAAAGAAAAAGAAGCTAAACCAAAATGAGGAAATTAATGAATTTCAGATATATCTTTTTTCACCACAGGCAATAGAATTACTATAAAACTCATTTAAATTTAGAAAACATATACCCAAAACTCTATGGCCACACAATAGATCACCAGAGAGTATTATAATTACTGATGCCTGAGTCTCACTCCCATAGGTTCTGATTTAATTGTTGTGAGAGGGTGTGGCTGAATTATCAAGAGGATTATAATGTGAAATCAGAGTTGAGAACCATTGCTGTAAAGCAGGAAAAGTTATAATGAAAGCCTACAAGTATGTGAAATTATAAAAGTTGGAATGCTTATGGTATTAAACATCTTTTAACATTGATATAAAAGAGGAAATTAGTAGATTTACATTGCTACTGTCATTACTCCTTCACTTTCTTAAAAAATTTTACTGTCTAGGATAAAATATATTTTGTATAATCAAAAAATTCTTACAGTTGTTTAACCCTAGTTATTTCAATTGGTTCAATGATCACAAATAGCCTTTTAGTATGCTCTCCTCTTTCCCCTTTGCTTTTAATCATATCTTGAATGGCTGGATTTAATTAAGTTTCTTTCCATCTCTCCACCTATTCATTCAACCATTTATATATTTATCTTAGGTATTTATGCTGTAGTTTTATAAGTTGGAGTTCTGGGAAATAAAATTCTTGGTTTACATTGTTTTTATCATAACATTCAATTTTTTTCCTTTACAGTTTATATTATAGCCTTTGAATATTGCTGTAAGGACATATGAAGTAAACCATAATATTGCCTGTTTTGAGTGACTTTTTTCTTCTGTGAAAATGTTCTTGAATCTTCTCTCTTCTTTAAATTCTATAACTTTAATTTCATGGTGTTTATCATCACGTTCTGCTTTTAGCTTTTTTTCCTGGTAAATGAGAGTTTATTCAGATATATCTTAAGTCTTTTTCAACTAGCATTCCACTTTTTAACTATGTGTATGTGTGTGTTTTATTTTGTTTTACTTTCTAGTGTGAGCAATTATGTTCATAATGGAATTGATTTGTCTTTGATATCTATAATTTTTAAAAAATTTGTTTGTTTCATTGTGAAGTAAAGAATATACCAAAAAGTTTGAGTGAAAAAGAATATGCATATAATGAGCAATCATTTACAAAACTGTGTATCTTTACTTAGGCCAGTAAATAGAATTTCCAAGAATTCAAGTAACCCCCTAAGAGCTTCCTTCTTCCTTTCCCTGTGGTAGGTAACCATTATCCTAAATATTATGTTAAATTCATTGAGTTTGTCTATAGGATTATTACATATATTTGCATTCTTAAGCAATATAAAAAAATTCAGCTTTATATAATTAAATTCATTCCATATATATTCAGTTATGATGTTTCTTTTGCTCAATATTATATTTTTGAAATGAAGATATGCTGATAAATGTTAAGTATAGTTCATTCATTTTAACTTCTATATAGTATTTTATCATATAAATATACCACATATTTTTAAAACATGTTTAACTGATGGACAGCCATATTTCTAAAAAAAATATTTTTTCTTCTTTTTTGAAGAATGCTGCTATAAAGAATCTTTCACATATTTCTTGGGCCATGTATATAAGTTATTAAGGGTAAATATAACCTAATATAATTTGAGTCCTAGGATAAATCTCAATTATTTTTTCAGAATGGTTTATTAAACCTTTTACTCCTCCCACCTCTAGGGGTAAGAATTATATATATATATACATATATATATTTCATTTATTTTCATATATCAAGTATCCTATATATCCTCACCTACATTTTGTTCTATTTTTTTTTACGATCTAGTACATGTGACATTATATATAATTATGGGTTCAGTTTACATTGTGTTTACTATTCATTATTTAAAATATTATTTGTGCATTTGTATATGGGCCATTTATTCTTTGAAATTATTTTTTATGTTGTAGCAAAATTATTTTTTTAATTTTTATTTTTAAATGTCATTTTTTTAAATTTCAGAATATTACAGAAGTACAAACATTTTGGTTACATATATTGTCTTTGCACCACCCAAGTCAGAGCTATAAACATGCCTAACCCCCAGAGATCATATCCATTAGATGTGAATTTACCTATCCCCTCCTCCCCCCTCCACCTGCCCGATGCCCTATGAATGTTACTTCCATATGTGCATGTAACTGTTGATCAATCAGTACCAATTTAATGGTGAGTATATGTGGTGTTTGTTTTTCCATTCTTGTGATACTTCACTTAGAAGAATAGGTCCAGCTCCATCCAGGATAATATAAGAAATGTTAGTTCACCATTGCTTTTTGTGCCTGAGTAGTACTCCATGCTATACGTATAAGACATTTTATTAATCCACACATGTATTGATGGCACTTGTGTTGTTTCCACATCTTTGCAATTGTGAATTGTGCTGCTATGAACATTCTAGTGCAGATGTCTTTTTTATAGAAAGTCTTTTGTTCTTTTGGGTAGATGCCCAGTAATAGGATTGATGGATCAAATGGTAGATCTACTTGAATCTGTTTAAGGTATCTCCATATTGCTTTGCATGAGGTTGCCCTAGTTTGCAGTCCCACCAGCTGTGTATGAGTGTTCCTATCTCTCCGTATCCACACCAACATTTATTGTTTTGGGACTTTTTGATAAAGGCCATTCTCACTGGAGATAAGTGATATCTAATTGTGATTTTCATTTGCATTTCCCTGATGATTAGAGATGTTGAGCATTTTTTCATATGTTTATTGGTCATTGTTCTGTCTTCTTTTGAAAAGTTTCTGTTCATGTCCACTGCCCACTTTTTGTAGGGTTGTTTGATTTTTTTCTTGCTGATTTACCTGAGTTCTAAATAGATTCTAGTTATGAGCCCTTTATCGGATGTGTAGCATGCGGGAAAATTTTCTTCCATTCTGTAGGTTGTCTGTTGCTCTCGTGACAGTTTCTTTGGCTCTGTATGTTTTTTATTCACTCCATTAATTTATTTGCCCATTTTTCCCACTGAATTGGTTGTTTTCTCTTGTTGCTTTGTATAATACTGTTACATTAGTGACACCTATTAAACCATACCTTCCTGTACTCTAGCCATGTGTAGCGCCACATTGTTTCTGGGTTGTCCATGTTCATTTCTTTGGTCCATTAGTTATTAACAAAGATGATATAGAAATATTTTATAAGAATTCCAAGCATTTTAACCTCTTAGAAATTTTCCTCTTGGCTGTAGCCATCATGCTGTAAAGAAGCGTGAGCTAGACTGCTGAATGATGAAAGATTATGTGTAGAAAGAATCTGAAGAATAAGAGATATCTAGGCTATTCCACCCCCAGGCTGGGCTCTGAGATGAACATAGCTGAAGGAGTGATCTCAACTATATCATTTGGCACAAGATATTCAGGCCTGTGAAAAATAATAAATCCATGTTTTAGGCCACTATATTAGGATGGTTTGTTATGAAACAATAAATAACTGAAGCAGAAATTTTTAAGCGCCATAATATAAAACTAAAGCATGTTTCATTGGTTTTTAACCAGGTGTTGGAAGGAAGCCTGAACAGTGGTAAGCAGTCTTGCTGTTGGCGATATTGGTGGCTGGAAGGGCAGTGCGGAAATTGCTATAGGAGGCCAAAGAAGAGAGAACTCACGTTAGATCGCAGTGAAACAGTAATATATCAGCTTGAGAAAACTTGAAGAATAGAAAATGTATCTATAAAAGCTGTGGACAGGGCTAAGGAGATTTTCAGGGAAAATGTTTAAAATGCCAGTTGGTTACTTTGGACATCTATGATAAGGTATTGTGAGAAAGAGATGAAATAGTAAAGAAACTTCAATTTTCTAGCCAGATTACAGGAAGTATGCCCAACCTCGGACTTTCTGAGTGGGAAAAAAAGATATTTCTCATTCTCTCCTCAACCAAAAAAATAAATAAATAATCTCAAAGTAAGAAATGGTCTTAAGGCCAAGATCAAATCCAAGGTGCTGCCAGTAAAACATGGCCTCAGAGATCATATCAAATCAATAGTGCAGCAGCTGTGAGACACTTTGATAAAACTTCTCAAAAAAAAAATGCTTCTATTATAAAAAAAACTTAACTGATAATATACCAAGTACCATAACCCACAACCCAAAGTAGAGACAGGTTCAAATTAATTTGTGCATATGACTTTTGTCTAATGTAGTGGATTATCATTTAATACTGTTAAAAGGTAAACTGAGGCATGGTAAAATCTTAGATTTTGTTTAAACAAATAGCAATTCAAGAATCACAAAGCACCAAACTGAAAATGGTTTCAGTCTCCAGTAAGGAAAGCAAGGGGAAAACTTTGAATGTAGAATTAAAACAAAGAAAATATTTGATTGGTTACAATTACACAGTCACCATATTTGGTCTAGACTGTTGGAAAGTCCCCACGTGTATAAGTTAGTTGGTGGCTTCTGATATTGGTTAGCCTTCAGTTCAGTTTTATTTTTCTTTAATATGGACATTTAGAATAAATAGCTCAAATTAAGTTTCACTTATGTTTCCTTACTGGTATTGCCTGCTCAGTGATTTTTAGGCCTGGTCTTCATTTTATTTTGCTATAACAATGCAAAGTTTTTAAAGGAGTTACATCAGCTTGGAATAACAGGGACCAAGAAAGTTCAAAATGCAAGTAAGTCTCTCTAAGTATCCAACTTTCTAAATACAGGAAACAAGATGAGAAAGATATTTGCAAAGATGAGCAATTTTCTACGGGGGGAAGAAAAGATGACTTAGGGCAAGAATCAAGAGCCCAGACAGTAGAGCCTAGCTAGATTTTGGAATTGCTATGGACAAATAACTCTTTTGTAAACAGCAGTGTAGTTTGTGGTTATCCTGTTTTAAACTCACCATTATACGGGCTGGGCGAGGTGGCTCACGCCTGTAATCCTAGCACTCTGGGAGGCCAAGGCGGGAGGATCGCTTGAGGTTAGGAGTGAGAGACCATCCTGAGCAAGAGCAAGACCGTGGTCTCTGCTAAAAATTGGAAGAAATTAATTGGAGAACTAAAAATATATGTAGAAAAAATTAGCGGGGCATGGTAGTGCATGCCTGTAGTCCTAGCTACTCAGGAGGCTGAGGCAGAAGGATTGCTTAAGACCAGGAGTTTGAGGTTGCTATGAGCTAGGCTGACACCATGGCAATCTAGCCCAGGCAGCAAAGTGACAGTCTGTTTCCAGAAAAATAAATAAATAATAAATAAACTCAGCATTTTACATTGGGGATAAAGAAGCCAGATAATTTTTTTTTTTTTACCCAGCATAGAGATCCCTACACCTGCAAAACAACACCTAGCAAGATGCACTTGAAGAGTTCCAGGCAAAAACTCACCCCCACCTTCAACTGATTTAGACGATGTGATTTCAGATTTCAAGACTATATCTGATGTCACAATGGAATGAGACAATAGGGCATGTCGAGTTGCAATAAGTATTGTTTGCAGTGGAAGATACTGAGTCATTAGAAGTGGAGGGTACATTGCAATAAACTATTACATTGTAGCCTGCAACAAAATATGCGTCCCATATTTGCACCCTTTTATAATTCCCTTCCATATTGTCTTTAGGTTTAACCAACTGACTTACTTTGGCCAGTGGGATATCATTAAGCAGAGGCTTAACAAAACCTTTGCACACTGAAGCTTGTTCTCTTGCAACATTCTTTCTTGGATGCTGGCTGCCGTGCTGTAAAGAAGCTGGATCTAGAACAATGAAAAGTAGGAGAGGCCATGTAGGGAGCGATTCTGGAGGATTCTAGAGGATGATCAGTCATCAGGGATGTTCTAACCCCGTCAGGCTCTCAACTGCATATGGGAGTTTAGCTACTCCATGTAGAGCAGAAGAATTTCCCAGTTGAAGCCAGTTAACCCACAGAATATGAAAAGTAATACATTCTTGTTTTTCTAAGTGACTTAGTTTTAGGATGGTTTGTTATGTTTCAGCAGATAATTTTAAGGTGTCTTAACTACTCTTAGATTTATCCTTAGATATTTATACTTTTATGCAAATATAATATGCTAAAAAGAAATAATAAGGCCTAGAATAAAATTGTAAAGACATCAATTTCTTATCTTAGATGGAAAATTATTTGAGGGCTTTAAGAGAAGAAATGATCATCTTATTTAAATTTAAACAAATTGGGAAGAGACTGAATTTCTTTTCTCTAACTTAATAAGGCAAGGGAATTAAAGGGAGTCAGAGAACAAGCATGGAAAGCATGGAGTCTGATTAAAAAACCTTCTAAAATATTTCATATAAAAATATATAATGATCTCTTGTTGGTAAAGAGAATAAGAATTTGGGGAGAATTATTTTTTTCTTTTCTTTTTTTGCTCAAGTAACTAGAAATATGAGGTTGCTGTTTTCCGACCAGGAGAATGTTTGAAGTTAGGATTAAAGTGGGGGAAATCTCACTTTAGTTTTAGATTCTTTAATCAAGAGATATTTATTGTACATACACATGGCTTTGTTGAGTAAACACCTATTCGAGTCTGAAGCCCAGTGGATAGCTCAGGCCTAAAGTATAAATTTGAGTATCACCAGATTATGAAAGGTATTTAACACCCCAGGACTGATAAAATAATTAAAATAGAAAAGAAAATACGTATAAAGATGTCAGAGTTTTCAACTTTGATAGTTCTAGATGAGAAATAACTCATTTATTTGTCATAGATAAATAGAGACTGAGAAAGAATACTCAGAAAGCAAGAGGCCATCCAGGAGTATGTGACAAATAAGATCAACTAAGTGAAATTAAATTTGGCAATCGACTTTTGCATTTAGCTGCACACAGATCATTCATGACCATGATTGTGGCTGTGGTAATATAAGCCAAAGCCTGGATGGAGCTAGTACAAGGAAGAATTGAAGTAAAGTTAGAATGTTTATCAGATTTAATAATAGAATCTTGAATTTAGCTCGAGGATTTTCTATCCACATTTTCTCTACTTTCCTTTCAATTCTCCCTCCATTGATGCTGGCCGAATGCAGCCCTGAGCCATGTTCTCCTGTGACATGATAGCCCTGAGTTCCAATGCGAACTCCGAAAGTCACAATCACTTCACTCTACTCTACCGCTCCCGGGCACACAGATTCTCTCCACTTGGCACGCTGGCACAGCCCTGCTGGGTTATAAGGGAGGGGTGTCATAGGCAATGAGACATTTAGGCAAGACATTTCCTTGCCTCTAATTCCACTTATTTTCATTCAGTATTTGATAAATTATTTTCCATTAGAAACATAATCTAATAATCTATCAAATATTGGATGAAAATAAATAGAATTAGAGCCACACAGACCTTGGGGGTAAAAAGCTAAATGTGCTATTGACTATTAAGAAAATAGAGGAGGATTTGGAGCCAGATGGCTGAAGAGAAACCTACAATGATTGCCCCTTTGCATGAATACCAAATTCAACAACCATCCATGCAAGGAAGCACATTCAGAAGAACCAGAAATCCTGTGAGTGATCACAGTACCTAGTTTCAACACTTTATCAAGGAAAGAAGCATGGAATAGGGCAGAAAAGACAGTCCTTGATAATCTTCTATAAGTATATTTTCTTTATCTTTCATAATTGCCAGAAAATGTCATGACTTTTGTGATTTCTCTTAGCAGAAAATATTTTTCCTGATACATTTCTGGTTCTTATATTTTGGGGACCTAATGGAATAAATCATGAGCGGTCAGCCATCGAACTGAGGAAACTAAACTGATTTATATAACCAATTAGTCTTACCCTGACCTTGATATTACTTAGTAATATAAAATTAAGTGTATTTAAATTAAATAAAATTTTAAATTACTTTTCTATTTATTACAAAATTAATAGGTGCTAATAGTAAAAATGGAATAAAATAATATAGACTAAAAAAAATAGAACAAAGCTACACATCCCTCACCTTGCCACCAGTCTTTTCAATGAAAAATGTGTGTGTATTATTTTAAAACAAAATATTATCTTTATTGTTGTCCTACCTGCTTTTCAATTAACAACATATTTTAGCTATACAGATATTTCTACATGAAAACAGATATGTATGCATCATCTACTTTAAAGGCTAATCAGTATTCCATTTCAAGACTGTACCATAATTAATTTAATTAGCCTTATTTAGATAGATTTGTTTTTGTTTGCAGATTGATGATATTGAAAACAATGCTACTATAAATATCCTTTCATTTACATTTTGGCAAAGTAGTACTTCTACCCAGATTGATGGATTGCTAGGTAACTGGTGCATATATATTCAAATGAGCTTTCAAATGTTTGTCCCAGTTGATACTGACAACAACAACAACAAAAAACATTAGTGCCTATTTTCTCATATTTTATCCAACACTTCGTATTACCAAATAAATACCAATTTATTTTTCTCTGATAAGTAAAAAATAGTAATTTATAAATTTATTTCACATCTTTAAATTATGAGTAAGATATAGCATTTTTGTCTATTTTGTAGAACTTTATATTTTTATTTTGTTCCATTATGTAATTTTTCTGTGTTCTATTTATTCTTACATGTACTTTTTCTATTTTGCCTTTCAGGCTTTTATCTAATGAATTAACATACAAGAAAAATGTAAGGAATTAGTCTTTTGACTCAAGTAGGTGTTGATTTTATTTTCTCCAGATTGTAATTTAAATATTCAATTTATTTCACATGAATCTGTCTTGTTTTTCTTTAATTTATTTAAACAATTTTAATGGATGCTAGGTATTAGGTCCTATGTAGAATGAATATCCTTTCTCATTACACAATTGTTAACATAAAATTTCAGTTATATTTATCATATTACTTCTTTGGCTTTGTTTAAAATGTTTTTCCAAATTTTTCTCATTCAAACAATATTTTCAAAAGCTGCCATATTGATTTTGGCATTTTTCTGTTTTTCTTTTGAAAATGTTTTCAAATGATTAAATATTTTTCATAAGTTATATTATAAATATATTATGTCTATTTTTGTATTCTCCTTGTTCCATTTAGCTATATGTTTGTTCTGTGAAGACATTTACCATTTTTAATTCCTAGTGATTTAGAATAGATTCCAATAACAACTAGTGCTGGTACAGCCCTCACTGCCTTTTCTTTGTATAATTTACATGTGTTTTGTCTTATGCTAATATTTTCAAGTGAGCTAAAGCAAGAGTTGGCAAACTTGAGGATAAAATGTGGAGAAAGGTCTAATAAAGCATCCAGACATCTAGGGCCAAAATCCTAGGGAGAAGAAGGCACATTAGGGTGACTGAGATTTTTCCTGCTTTTAATCTTAAGGCATTTTCTGATTTATAAATGTCTTGGGCCAAAGGCTAAGCAGCTGTTCAGGAAGCAGAGATCACTAAGAGGTAAGAAGTCAAGCAAAAAGTTTTGGGAGCCTCATGAGGCTAGGTAGAAAAATATTTAAGTGGGAAGTCATTCAGTTAAAAAAAAAACAGTAGTGACAGGCTTTTCTGTTTGGTAGGGTGAGACTTACACTTCAAGCAATAGGCTTCAGCTTCAGCTTTTAACTGGTCAGCAGGAGCAAAGTGGTTTCAAGTGAGGGTCTCTAATTGTTGGCTCTCCTAACCCTCATCTTTCAAAACAACTCTATGTGTATCGTTCTGCCAGGATGTACTTAATTTCATTCCGCTACACTGCATTACTTAGTAATAAAAGGACATTTTAAGCCATCAGTGGTGAGTTCCTTCAAATTGATCCTATTGATACCATATTTAGCTGATATCTTTTAACAAAGATAAAATCAAAAGTGATTTGCAAGGTTTTAGAATATAACCATTGTCATAAATAATTTTTTTTAATTGTTTTAAACTCACTTTGTCCAAGTGTTTTAATTCCTAAAACTTTTTTGAAGGGTGGTAATTGAACAAATTTGCATAGATATGCATATAAGTGTGTACTTTGTCCATTGTCTAATAATTAAAAATAGAAGACGCTTATTGTATTATCATATAAGGATTGTTTTAGTATTATTTTACGATCTTACTTTAAAAAATATAGTACATTTTAAAATTCATGTCTTTAGCTTCACACTTTTATTCAATGAATGAAAAACAAGTTGCTAAATAGTATCTGCAGCATCGCTTCTCAAGCTTTGGGCTAAGATCAAGTGTAGTATCAGTTCTTATCAGTTTAAATAGTATCAGCAGAGGCATATATCAAAAGAGAGAGAGAAAAGGGTGAAGGGACAGAGGGGAATGGAGATTTTTAAGAATGTGCACAGTAATATTGGCAATGTTTACCTTTGATATTAGGAGTTTGGGTGATTTTTCCTTTCCACTTAAAGGGGGAAAAGACAGAAGTTTATAAATGTTTCCCTAGAGAAATATTCAGGATAGTTATGTTTTCTAAATGCATGAAAGGTAGTAGATTTAGATTTACATGCATATATGTGTGCACATACAGTTTTATAAGTATGTATGTCTATCTGTATATGTGTGCATATATATGCATGTGTACTTCATCTACCTAATCTATCTATAATAACTAGAATCCTTTACCTCAAATGTTGACAGTGATAAATCATAGAAGAATAAATTTAGTACTTTGATTCTGTTTATTTGGCTGTGATGATATTATGTATTCATTGTTAATTTTCATTTTCTAATTTCTATGCAAAAGATATATTTTTAAGTCAAAGAATTTTAAAGAGAAATAAAAATCATCTTGTGATGCCTTCAAAATACATTGTTTTTTCTCATTATTTTCTAAGTGTTACATATTCAATAATAAGAAAATACCTTTACATTGTAATAAATTAAGTTGACATGAACTGTTTTAGAAAAGTGTTATCTAGGGTTAAAAATACATTTCTACACAAAATTTTATCCAAATAAGTGCCTTTTGTTCTGATAGTTTTTCTTAGTTACGAATAGAATGTAATGCTTATCTTTTTTTTTTTATTTCAGCATATTAGGGGAGTACAAATGTTTAGGTTACATATATTGTCTTTGCCTTGCCAGAATCAGAGCTTATCTTATAAAGAGAAAAAAGATATAATTGCAGTAATAAGGTAACATATAGGAGGCTACTCTGCCTATAATTCAAATTTGTAAATAATGCCACCAAGTCCAAGGATAATAATTAAAATAAAAGATAAGTGTGAAAAGAGTGGGATAAGTTGAAAACCTGTGTCAATCACTGCCATATATTTAATGTCACTTGTTCCATCAAGCCTGATGTTTTTGAACTTACATATAAAAAAATTACTTGGTTATATGTTATCTGTCCAAAGTGTAGTTCCATCAGATTTTTTCTGTAGCTGTGAACTACGCATATGGAAAATTTTTATTATAAAAGAGAAAACACCTAAAGCACTAATCTGTGGTACTAGTACTTCATGGGATATAATAGTAATTTTCAATTATGAGCAGATTGTGACTTCCATCTGCTGAGTAAAGAAACCAAGCTGTGGTGAATTTGGGGATTTTATCCAAGATTTCACCACAAGTCATGTCTGGCTGTAATTAATACCATATTTTATAAAATGGGATCTACTTTAATTCTTTTTATTTTAGAAAATTATATAATAATAAAATTATTTTGTTGAATATATATTATAGGAAATCATGTTGGGGGCTTACATGTAAATTTAATGAACTAAATGCAAGAAAAATATGATAGAAGTACTAAACACCAAAATATTGGTTATACAATAGATACATAAATATGTTACAACCCTCTATCCAAATGTATAGTAATAGCCATTTCAAAACATCATATCTGCTCTATTTAGATGTACACAATTGGTTGAGCATGACTATGAGAAAGGGAGATTAAGTGAACCCCAAAGTTTTCTCAAATTGCCTAGAATATTTTCTTGAACTTTGGTTTAGAAAATGAAGATAAAATAAGAATATCTGAGAAGGTAAATAGGAGAGAAATAGAAAAAAAGTTTGACTTTTAACAAATCATATAACATAAAAAATTATATTAAATTTAAATGGAATAAACTGTATAATCAAAAGACAGACATAGGGCCAGGCGTGGTGGCTCACACCTGTAATCTTAGCACTCTGGGAGGCCAAGGCGGGAGGATCGCTTGAGGTCAGGAGTTCGAGACCAACCTGAGCAAGAGTGAGACCCCCGTCCCTACTAAAAATAGAAAGAAATGATCTGGACAGCTAAAAACATATATAGAAAAAAATTAGCCGAGAATGGTGGCACATGCCTGTAGTCCCAGCTACTTGGGAGGCTGGGGCAGGAGGATTGCTTGAGCCCAGGAGTTTGAGGTTTCTGTGAGCTAGGCCGATGCCATGGCACTCTAGCCTGGGCAACAGAGTGAGACTCTATCTCAAAAAAAAATAAAAAAAATTAAAAAAAAAAGACAGACATAGTCAAAATGAACAAAAAAAGGAAGATCCAATATATGTTGCTTAAAAGAGACATACATTAAATATGAACACAAAGACATGTTAAAAATAAAAGGATAAAAATACTAATATAAAAAATAATAATATTAATCATAAGATATCTAAAATAGCTATTTAACCATCATTCTGAGAAAACTGCAGAACAGGGAGTTTTTCCAGAGAGAGAGACAGTTTAAAATAATAAAAATGTCAATTCATCAAGAAGACAGTAATTGTAAATGTGTACACACCTAACAACAGAGTTTCAGAATACATCAAGCAAAAGTAAATCAAACTGAAAAGAATTACTGACAAGTTCAAAATTATAGTTTAAGATTTCAACAGTATTCAGTGATTGACAGAAAAAAGTAGAACAAACATCAGTAAGCATATAGGAGCCTTATTAACCATAAAAAAAAAATGGCCAAAGGATGAACAGAGATTTAAAAAGTATGGATATATGAAATGGCCAGTAAACAAATGAAAATGCACTCATCATATTTTTAGTCATTAGGAAAAATAAGAAAAGAACCCATGAAGATATTGTACTACAGGAAAATTAGAATAGCTGAAATTAAAAAGAGTGACAGCAAAAAACAAAGAGATGATAAATAGATAGATAGATAATAGATGGGAATGTGGAACAACTGGAACTCTCATACTTTGTCAGTGGGCATGTACAAATACACAACCTCTATGGAAATTAGCCTGGCAGTGTCTCTTAAAATTAACCTTACATTCACTCTATGATTCAGCAAATTTATTTCTAGGTATTTATCTAAGAGAGATAGAAACACATATACAATTAAATATTTGAACAAGAATGTCAGAGCAGCTTAATTCATACCAAAAATAAAAAAAAATGTCCATTAACAGAAAAATTGATAATTATATTATAAACATGAAAAAATATTATTCAGTGATTTAAAAAAAATAAAAAGGGAAAGAAACTGCTAATACCTAAAACATGGTTGAATCTCAAAATACATGGAGTGGAAAGAGCCAGACACAAATAGAACACACACTTAGGAATTCCATTCAAATGAAGTACTGGAACATTAAAATTAATATACAGTAAAATTTCATAATCATGGTTGTCTCTGTAATGGGACATGTGACATATATACTGGGAAGAGTCATGAAAAATTTTTCTGGAGTGTTGAGAATATTCAATATCTTGATCAAAATACCTATCACAACAATGCAGTTGACAAAATTTAACTATGCATTTAAAATTTGTATATGTCACTGCATATATATTATATAATACTATATAAAAGGGAAAAATGAAAAAGGTAATTAAGAATAAGGAAGTTGTAAAATTTGATGACATTAAATAATAAAATCTAGGCATTAGATTTCTTATCTAATCACTCTATTAAGAAATAGAAATTTCAAAGTAACAAAACACCCCCAAAATTGAAAAACAAAACAAAAAAACAGACTACTGTGTAGATATTGTATCTAATAGAGGCAAGAGGGAAGTATTAAGTCCAATAGATGTTAATACATTTGTCTGGATTAATTTTAATTTTAAATGCATCTCAAATTTTAAATTTATTATTAATTTTAAATTTAAATGTTTAAATTTAAAATACATCTTTAATTTTAAATACTATAAATAAACCAAGTTTTTTTTTTTTTAAAGTAAGATAGATCTGATCCATCAAGTCTTTGGAGTACACATGCCTTTTAAAGCATAGTACTCTTTTACATTTCTAAGATTACTATTTCTAAGGACAGAGATATATTTGGTATCATTCATAACAATAGAACTTTGTTGAATGAATGAATGAATACAATTATGTGTAACTCCACTTCTATGAGTCAATTCTACATTGTAATTTATTTATTAGACCATATTTCTAAGATTGATGTTTCTCAATTTTTTTCTTTATGTTAAAAATTTTACCCAAAATCAAAGCCAAAGTGTCCTACTCAAAATTCTGCCCTTCAAAAGCAATTTTAAAATACTAAATATGTGATTGCTACAACAGACATTCAGATATCAATGGGAGGACTCAGGAAACATGAAAAAGCAAAGGAACATGACATCAACAAAGAACCACAACAATTGTCCAGCAATAAATCCCAATAAAAAAAAAATGCTTCTGTTGCCAGATAAAGAATCCCAAATATTGATTAAAAAGAAGCTCATTGAGATGGAAGAGAAATCTTAAAACCAGTACAAAAAAAAAAAAATCAGAAAATCAATTCAGGATATAAATGGAATATTTACCAAGGAGAGAGCTATCTTAAAAAAAAAAAAAACTCAAGGAAATACAAAATGCATTTGAAAGCTTCAAAACTGGGCTAGACCAGTTAGAAGAAAGAATTTCAGAACTTGAACAACACTGTTTTGAAATAATCGAGTCAGAGAAAAATAAGGAAAAAAGAAGAAGAAAGAATGAGCGTAGACTTTGAGATGTCTGGGACTCCATAAAGTGACCAAACTTTGGAATTATTGAGATCCCCAAGGGGAAGAGAGATCAAAGATTTTAGAGAATCTATCAAAGGAAATAATCAGTGAAAAACTTCCCAGGACTAGCAAGAGAGTTAGGCATTCAGATAGAAGAGGCACAACAATCCTCAAGTAAATACATTGCAAAAATGACTTCACCATGGCACATTACAGTCAGAATGACTGAAGTTGAAGTGAAAGAAAGAAATTTGAATAGTGTTGAAATGAAAGCATAATGCCTATAATAAGTATTTTGTGTTATTTAAAATAAAATGGGTTGGTGTGCTTTTTCCATTGGTGCTAGAACTTTATTAAGAGCATTTAGAACAAGAAGTACTATTTGTGTAATTTCATTCTATAGAAACAATGAATCCTCTAAAAATTTGAGAGAGGACTATCTTATTTGGGTGTACATTTTTGGTCTCTTTAGGTCTAGAACTTAAATTTGTCGAATTGCAGTTATTCCCTTTCACTGTGATACTTATTTTTTGGCCACATTTGTATACTTTTAATGTTCATACCACAGTTAATTTGCATGTCTGTTTTATATCCAATATTAACTGTTTTGGATGTGTGGGGTTTTAGAGAAAGAATTAATTAGCTTTCACTTGGAAGCTCCCGCTCTTGACAAATCCTAGGGAAGATAATTACTAGAATTGAAAGATTGCTTTTGGTATAGTTTCTATATTAGGAAATATGCTTTACATTAAAAACTCATCAAATATGCATAGTACCTTATTAGGACCGTTATTATTATTTACTGAACAAATTTATGGAGTTCACTCCCTTTGAGATGTACAGTATACGTATATTAAAGGTATAACACTTAAGCCCATAGATACCACATTGCAGCTAACTGTTTCACTTTAAAAAAGTGGTTTTGTGAATGATTTTGCTGATTAGGGTTTTAAAGAATATAGAAGGGAATTAGGGGAATAATACAAGAAAAAGACTAATGGCCTCATTAAAAACAGTTTTGCAGAGACTGCATGCACTAAAATGCACACAGTAGCAACAATTAGTTGAGCAAATGGCCAATGAGTCCTGATTCTCTTACCTCACCAGTAAATTCTGTCAGTACATAACTTGTAAAGCATAGTATTACCTGTTAATGACTCTATGATATAGTTCAGAATGATTTCTGCAACCGGAATCAATAACTTCAGAAAGCATTTAGAAGGTTTTGCTTAGATTGCCAATATGATTAAGTAAGGAGGAAAAAGACATCCATAATTTCTTAAACCCTTGTCTTACTGGAATAATGACTTTTTATTAAAGAAATCCATAAAGATTTCTAACCTAAAGAATAGTTTAGCAATTGTTTTTTCCAATGATTTTACTGTGGTGGTTGCACGTCAAGTTTTACTTATTTGTAATAACCACAAATGTATTGCTAAATATATTGCTAAAGGAAATAACATCTACAGTGAGCAAGCCATGCCAAAATAGCTTCCATTTTGGGTAGATATACTGTAGTTGCATAATACAATTGATTTTTTTTTTTTTTTCTCTCTGAGTATACAGCACCGTACATTATGTTGCTGGGAAGGATTACTCTACACTCCTGCGGGCTTGTGGAATCTCCTTTGCCTAAGTGGTGACAGAGGTTCTTAGGTTTCCTCAGGATTACTTCTTCCAGACAGAGCTTTGACTTAAGATTCTCAGGAGGAATTTCAGATGGAGCCAGGAACAGGCTGTGAAAACTCAATAGTGTAAATTATGGTTTATCCTTGCATTTGAATTTCCTGGCTTTTGCTGATTTGAATTATAACTGTACTACCCGTTACATGTGAATTTGGAGGCTGTACGTGTGATGAATATATACGCAAGTCATTAAATACCTTTAACTGCTGCTGATCTAACTCAAAATGTATTGTTGTCCATTTTGAAAATCTCATCGGTATTTCTCCCTACACATCCAACAGAAAATTCATTTTGTGTAGATTAGCCATTTCTTTCCTCTAAGTGATTTTTTATAGACTTAATCAGAACTCAAAACTACCAATATAAAATATTATCTTAACCATAAATTTTGCAAAGTTTTTTTCACATCTTTGCATTTTGAAGTTCTACCCTTAAGTTTACCTTGTGATGACTGGTGCTTCCTTCATTCAGCACCCTAGAAATCATTCAGGAAAGCAGATGACCTACTTTACAACGATTGGCCTTAGTGGGATACTTTTAGACATTTAGAGAAAAGTAATACTTTTCCTTGATTTAATTTGTACACTTTACATGATTCATTCACTCATGTATATTTACCATTGTTTATTTGAGTCACTCCATATCCACTGATGGGCTTGGTGTTATGTAAGCTTCAGAAGGAGACAGTCCTAATTTCACTTTTCCACAGCATAGAATTTTACTGCACTCACTTAAAAGGAAAACTAACATACTTGTTTATCTTTAAAATAGGCTGAATACTTTCTTTTTTTTTTTTTTCGGAAAGTAAATTACCTGACACTGCTTTCCTGAATCTTTAGAAAATATTAATATTAGTCAATGAATCATTCAACAAATATATATTGAACGCCTATCCTGTTTTGGTACTTTTTAAAATCATATAAAACAATGATAAACCAAAAAAATTCCATGCCCTATATATGTTTCCTTATGATCTAGCAAAAGAAAACAATAAAGAGGAAGCTAAAATATAGTGTGATGGGTCCAAAAGAAGATTATATAGTATGAAATAACAATGGAGGAGCCTCTAACTTAGAGTAGACACGTTGCAGCTAAGTCTTAGCCTAAACTAGGCTAGGATTTGGGATGGAACTAAGGGAAGACCTGTTTTACAAGCCGGATATGGATGGGTTCAAAGAAAGAAGAATATTCTAGGGAGAGAAAAAGCAGCATGTATCCTAAATGAGGATGAAACAGTGGCATGTTTGAATAACCGATAGCTATTAAATGTGCAAAATGGGATAATAGTGAGAAATGGGAGTGGAAAGGAAAACAGGAACCAGATCATGCCACTCTTTAATATTGACAGATGAGTGATAAAGAGCCAGTAAATGGCTTTTTAAATAGGGAGCAATCCAGTCAACTATATGCTTGTGGAGGCATCCCTTTCTACGTAGTATAAAAATGAATAGGAAGGAAAAAGATTGCATTGAAAGGATACTGATGAAGTAATTCAAGTGGAGATAACAGTTATCTGAACTATTATCGTTGTTGAAAACTGGAGAACTACTTAGCAAAATAATTTATTGAATTTGGAAACTTATGGAATAGAAAAAGAAATGCAAGTCAAACATGGCTGCCAGTATTTTTTTTGGTGGGGCAGAGGGAGTTTAGGTGGATGGGATTACCATCAGTCTACTTAGACAACACAGAAGGCGGAGTAAATTAAATTTGTCAGAGAAGATACTAAATTTTCTTTTAGATAGATTAAGTTTAAGATCCAAGAAAAGATCTTTAATTTGTTTAGCTGGAAATATATAGTCAGAATTTGCTGAAATCATGGGCTTTGATGAAATTTGCCAAGGAGAGTATACATCAAAAGAGACGAAGAAAGGAGTAAATGAATAGACATGAGGGATAGAAAGAAGGAGCTACTGGAGAAATGGGAAGTGAACTAGGAAAAATTAGTTCTTATTAAACCTGGATAAGAGAATATTTCAAGAAGGATAATAGTCAAATACTGTTGAGAAATCAGGAAAGATAACTGTTGAAAAGTGTCCATTGGATTTAGCAACAACAAAATTATTAAAGTACCTTGTGAGAACATATTTAGGTGCTGGAGTTCGTAAAGTAGCCAAATTCTGAAGGGTTGCTCAGTAAGTGGGAGGGAGATGAGCAGGTAGAAAAAGGGTATTTAAATTAACACAGTACTACCTGAAAGTTTGGCTTTTAAGGGAATTAGGGATGTAAGAGGAAATAGGAGTAAATAGAATCACTGGGAGCAATTAACCTGATATAAACCCACCTTTCCATTCAATTTCATTTTCTTCTACCTATTCTCTCGGGGCTAAAGTCTGAGGAATTATCCTTACACTTCCTCCAACTAAACATTATCGGTAGAAGATCCTCTTTGTTTCCAAGTAGTCTGAAATACAGATGCAGTCAGATGTCTATTAAATTGCAATCAAGTAGGGTTAACCCCATTAATGTTTAGTATATTAACTCAGATCTGAATTGGAATGACAAATGATTCAAACAAAATTTAAATACTACTTGACTTTAAAACTTTCACTGGCATTCGGTTCCAGACCTCTATTCTACCATATAAAGGCATTTCCTTAATACCTAGACATTTAGGGGCCTGAAAACTTTCTAAGCATGGGAATACCATCTCACATCCAGTGTCTTCTCCATTCTTCATAGGGCCTTCACCTTTGAGCATTCCTCCTCCCCTCATTTCTGATGTTCTCAGCCAGCCATCCATTCATTCTAAAGATGCTCTAACTCTCTCTAGACAATTACAAAATGACTTTTTATCAGTCCTTTCTTACATTTTACAGATAACCTAGTCTTAGATGCCTGCTGATTCCAGCCAGTTTCTTCCTGCACCTTAAATGGAAAGGAAGAAGCACTTAAATATCAATGCAGGGCTCTCCTGGCAAACAGTTCTGGCTCTTTGTATGGTAGGGGGAAAATGCTGGGGACTTCCACGTCCTAGAGAGGATGATTTTTCTCTGTTAAGATATAAAATCAAGCATAGTTTCATCACTAGGAAACACAGCTTTTATTTTAC
The DNA here is from genome assembly GCF_020740605.2 of Lemur catta. NCBI lineage: Eukaryota > Metazoa > Chordata > Mammalia > Primates > Lemuridae > Lemur > Lemur catta. The sequence continues at coordinate 72,093,083 of NC_059139.1, read as the reverse complement.
AGGAAAAATAGAGAAAAGTTTTCTATATCATGACAGAAAAAGAGCATGAAGCATAAGACCTCTCACAGCTTTGTAATCTAGGTCAAGTTACTTAAGATATCTGAAAAAATTGCTATTTTCTCAGTCAAAATAGAGTCAATAATAATCTTAGTATAATGGTAAGAATAAAGTGACATACTTGATGTCAAAAAGTCTCGTATATGGGCCTGGCACAGTGGCTCATGCCTGTAATCCCAGCTACTCGGGAGGCTGAGGTGCGGAGATTGCTTGTGGCCAGGAGTTTGAGAACAGCCTGGGAAACATAGCCACCCCACTTCTAAAGAAATTTTAAAATAAAAAAATAAATGCTATTCATTATTATTGATAATTTTTAACTGTTAGTCATAATCTTTCTTTCTAATCTTGTAATGCTAAAAGAACCTTTACCACACCCCCACCTACCTAGACATACAAGCTTCTTTAGGTCAAAAATTAAGGAGTTCATATGGTTCAAGTTAACATTGTCTAAACATGAATTATGCATGTACTTGTCCATGAGGTGGAGGTACGGAGTGTTTTAAAGGGAGAACTCCTTTTGTAAAAGGAGGACAAGAGAAAAAGATTTGTTAAGTGTGATGGTCGTAGTAACTAATTTCTAAAAGATTGTTCAGTGAATATTTAGTTTAAATATGGTTTCTTTACAATTAAAAAATAGTGTAGATGGCTTTATTTGTGTTTGAAAATTATAATATTAAGCATTAATAAAATTCTTAGTTTAAGGTAAACATTTTTTCTTGTAGACATCTTTCAAAATTTAACTGTCATTATTAGTTGATATTAACAAATTAACTAAACATCAATTTAACTTTTCTTGAGTGTGCAGTTATTTTAATTATGCTAAGGATTATTTTAATGGTGTCCCTAAATGAAACTCCCCTTTTTTTAAGCATTGGCATGCAATGAAATATCAAATTGGGAAATTGTAGACACAAGTTTCTAATTGTTCTCTCTGAACAATTAGAATAAGCACTATATTTTCTGAATATAGAATAAGCACTCAACTGGGCATAACACTTTTAGGTATAATTGAATAGAAAATGTAATTTACAATAAATATTTCTCTGTCATTAAAAGGAAAAAAAGGAGAAATAAATGATCTCTAGTCAATGATTGATTTTTTTTACTGTTATTAACCATAATTAATTCGAGGTCCCCAGCTGATAAACCTCAGCTACAAAGCACAGTTCTGAACTGTCTTTTCCTGCAGTTCATAAGTTTCTGTTCAGAAAACAAAACTAATATTAAAAAAGACCAAACAAATTTTCAGCCAAAATTACTATTCTTAGAGTGGGAGAACACACAGGGGAAGGAGGACCCTGTAATTAAATATAAATTCAAGTAGATAATTCTATAGGATTATTTTGTATTATGCAGAATATTCTAGTATTCATCTGTTAAGAAAAAGACAACATATTAAGAAAAGAAAACAAAACAACTTTCAGCTATCGGTTCTGCTCTCTTTGTGGCCTTCAGCAAGTTACTTTGTCTCTGGGCCCTCATTTACTCAATTGACATTTATGATGAAATAATTTATAGAGCACCCTCAAACTTCATGACTCTGTAATCTAGAGATTCTTATCATGAAGACATATCCTGCTGCTCAATGTTTAAATTAGATAATATATATTTTTGAGTGCCAATTAGGTAAAGAGTAAATGCCGTAAAATACAGGAAAGAGTACTATGAAAGAGTAGTGGTAATATAGTGCAAGTGTAGGATGAGATGAGAAGTCTTACAAGAAATTTGAATGCATTACTTTATTTATTTATATATCTGGAGACAGGGTCTTACTCTGTCACCCAGGCTACAGTGCAGTGATGTCATCATAGCTCACTGCAGCCCCAAACTCTTGGCCTCAAGTGAGCCTCCTGCCTTAGCCTCTTGAGTAGCTGACACTACAGGTGCTTGCCACCATGCCTGGCTATTTTTTCGATTTTTTTATAGAGATGGGATCTTGCTATGTTGCCCAGGCTGGTCTTGAACTCTTGGCCTCAAGCAATGAATCCTCCCAAGTTGGCCTTCTAAAGTGCTAGACAGGCATGAGCCACTATCCCTTGCCTGAATTCATTACTTTATACAAAACCATACATCTACCTTTTATTAGGAAACTTAAGTAAAAAGAAATAAATAAAGCTATGAAAGTGTTGCAAAATAATGCCTCACTGAATAAAAATATAGAGTAAAATGCACAGTATTAATCAAGGGCTGGGAGAATGTTCATTCCTGTCTGCTGGCTGCAAGGGCAGAAAGGTCTCAGTAGTCTCTACACTCGGTGGATAAATCAATCCCGATTTTACAAAGGATTTTTTAACCTTAAAAGGTCTATTTCTATGCTACAATAAATGGTTTGGGGATTATCTACACATTGGATTATCTGCACCATTAGTGAGGATAATAAAGGACTGACTGCATTTTGCATTGAAATAGTACAGTCTATTATGCTCATGAATAGTCTGAGAAGGAAGCATTGGACAGAGTCTTTCTTGCTGCATTTACGCACAAAGGTTTAATTGACTGCAGTATGGCTGATGGTTTTCTTTAGGTTGTTTACCATTGATAATACATCCGTCACTTTTTCAATTATTAGTTTTCATATTAAAATTGATTATAGTGAATAATTATGCTCTGTGTGGTGTCAAGAATCTTGTGGGATTTCTATTCTTAAAAATAACATAAACTTATTTCACAAATGAATGGGGTTTCTTTGTTTCAGTTTTCTTGACAAGTACAAGCTGTCGTTTTTGTCCTGCTCCCTTCTTCAATGGAATCAAAAGAAATTGTCAAAATACTAATAATTTTTAGGAAATGTATTTCAAGTAATGTAAAGGAAACCAATCTCAGTTACCAGAGTTTAAAACTCTGATAGATTAACAGAAATTCATTTTCCTTAAAAATATTCCAAGTATTTCTACTTGTGGAAATCATAAAACCTTAAATGAGTTTTTCCCCCTAAACATTACCACATGTCTGGGACTTAAATATTTCTATCAAACTTACGATAATGGTAAAATTTCTTTGTGTTCCTCTCCAAAGCTATTTTTGTTATTTTTCCATGCTCCAAGACCCATAGTGATGCTGGAGAAAATGGCATTCTTCACTCACTAAATCAGGCATGAATTTGCAATGGTATTTCATGCAGAATGTCTGGCATATATCATATTGCTCTTTCTAATTTTGAAGTTTTAAAAATAACTATACTGTTCTGATTTCTCTTAAAGAAAATAACTCAAGTACTAGGAAATCTTGAATGGTAAGTATCAACTAAGTCATTACTATCTTCCAATAGTAATATTTAATTAGAAATTGACTTTGAGGACTTTCTGCTTTTATTTATTTATATAGGAAATAGTAAAACAAAATCACTTAAAGAGATTAAATGTTCGATTTCTTTTTGTCAGTCTATAATATGACTGTTACAGTTATTAGGGATACATTTTTAGGAAAGGCAAAAACCAAATTTCCCTTATCTAGAATTTACATTCTAGCAAAGAACCCAAAAAATAAACAAGTAAATTTAAAAGAAAAAAATTATAATTTTAGAGAAGAAGATAGTGCTATGAAGAAAAAAAGAAACTTTGGGGTAATAGAGATTTACAAGGCCAGGCAGGGGACAGGAAATACTTCAGATAAGGTGATCAGGAAGCAGAACTCAAGAAGCAGAATTCAGGAAGCAATTAAAGAGTTGGCAATTGAATTTGAAATGAAACCCCGTGACCCCCTTGACTACAAGAGCCGGGAAAGGAAAAGCAAGGTATGAAGGCCCTAAGGCAGACACAAGGTTGCTTTTATTTCTTCTTTTTTAACTTCCTAAAAGTAGGAAGAAATACTTAGGTGGGGAAGACCTAGACATGGTGCAGAAGTCCTCTTCGTGGAGACGGGTAGGAACAAACCATAACAAAGTCACAAACTTAAAATCTTATTCTATTGAGAAGAGCTAGTCGGAGCCTCTTTTTGGTGTATCATCAGTGTTATTATTTTTATTGTTATTATTTTTAATCTGTAGAAAATTGACAATGAGAACCAGGAGTACATGCAAAGAGAACACTAGCAGGCTATTGTGTTAATGCTCATTAACAAAAAGATAGCAGCTGAAACTCTGATGGTGACAGCAGAGACAGAGAAAAGTGATTAGATTTGAGATATATGTTGGATGTTGAAACCATGATATGCACTGATGGCCTGAATGTGGTGAGATGGCTTCTATATCATCCCTTACCAATTTAGAAGATTATATCATGTCTGAAATGTAAAAGATTAGAGGATAAATACATTGAGGAAGAGACAGGAGAATTCAAGGTTCTGTTTTAATCATGTTCAGTTTGTTTTGCCTGTTGTACATTCCAATAAAAAATGCCAAATAGTTATATTTCCAAATTTGAAGATCAAAAGAAAGTTAATGACCAAAGATATGCATTTTAAAATCATTAGTGTATCACAATTCTCAATGAGACCATTGACACCCCAGGGAGAAAATGTAGCTAGAGAAAATTAAGAAAGACATTTTACAAAATATAAACTCAATTAAAGGGCATGGCAATGTACTTCTCAATTGAATAAAAGAAAAATCATATGACTGACACATGACTTGTGATTTTTTTTCAATTTGTTTTCCACAACTACCTTACTACAGTGTTGGAGACTGGATCACAAGACTTTTTTTTTTCCCTTGCTTTATTTCCTTATTTTGCTAAAGCTCATTCTCAAAGAACTTCCCACAAATGGATATATGATGCTGTACACATGTGAAAATACCTACATTATATTCTGACTCTTTATACGTAATTTGCTTATATATATATATATTTAGGTCAAAACCATTTACCCACCGATATTAATCTCTGGGTACTTAGGTCTTGATTATGAATCATACAATGACAGTGTGATTTTTGTTTGTTAATAGATAATATTTTTTTTCCTTCAAAGGAAGATGTCACGATTTTTGAAAAATTTTTGCTTTTATCATTCCCCTTTTATCCATAGTGTTCTGAAAAGACATCCTGATATGCTTTGTTTTTCTTTCTTTTCATGCATACTGTTGAGCATTTGGAAGGCACCTACCATATGCCTGAGAAATATCTTCTATGTCTTCTTATTCATTTTATACATTTTAAAATTATTTCTGAAGCTCTTATTGGTTGGATATTTGTCTTCTTGGATTTATCATTTATGTCTATTTCTTTTTCATGGTTTCCATGCTTTCAACTTTTTATTCTCTATTCTAGAAAGTTCTTAACTTTATTTTTTTAAAATTTATTTCAAAAAATTTAGTGGGCACAAGTGTTTTTTGTTACATGGATAAATTTTGTCATGCTGAAGTCATTGCTTTCAGGGTACCCATCACCAAAATAGTGTACATTGTACCTGGTAGGTAGATATTTTTCCACTCACTCCCTTTCCACTCTCCCCCTTCTCAGTTTCTTATTACCATTACTGCTCTTTATGACCATATATATCCTTCATTTAGCTCCTGTTTATAAGGGAGTACATGTGGTATTTGTTTTTCCATTCCTGAGGTACTTCACTTAGGATAATGGTCTCCAGTTCCACCCAAATTGCCACAAATGACATTATTTCATTCCTTTTTATGGATGGGTATTATTCCATGGTGTGTGTGTTGGGGGAAGTGTATTTATAAAACATTATCTTTATCCACCCATCAGTCCATGAGCATTTAGGTTGATTCCATATCTTTGCAATTGTAAATTGTACAGTGATAAATCTTCAGGTAGAGGTTTCTTTTTTCTAAAATGACTTATGTTCCTTTGGGTAGATACACAGTAGTGGGATTGCTGGATCGAATGGCAGGTCTACTTTTAGTTCTTTAAGGAATCTCCACACAGTTTTCCGTAGTGTTAGTGCAAATTTACAGTCCCACCAACACTGCATAAGCTTTCCCTTTTCACTGTAATCATGCCAACACCTATTGTTTTTTGACTTTTTAATAATAGCAATTCTGACAGGGGTAAGGTTGTATCTCATTGTGGCTTTAATTTGCATTTCCTTGATAATTAGCGATGTTGAGCACTTTTTCATAAGTTTCTTGGCCATCTGTCTATCTTCTTTCGACAAGAGACTGTTTACAGGTTTTTCCCATGTTGTGATCGGGCTATTTGTTTTTCTCTTGGTGATTTGTTTGAGTTCTTTGTAGATTATGGGTATTAGTCCATCATTGGATATATAGTTTATGAATATTTTCTCCCATTCTGTAGGTTGTCTATTTAGTCTGTTGATTATTTTCATTGCTTTGTAGAAGTCACATTTATTTATTTTTCTATTAATTAGTATATAGAACTGCTCTTGATTTGTGTACATTAATTTTGTAACCTGAAATGTTCTGAAATTATTTATCAATTCTAAGAGCCTCTGGGTAGAGTTTTTAGGGTTTTCTGGGTATAAGATAATATCATTGGTGAACAAGGATAGTTTACCCTCCTCTTTCCTGATTTGGATGCCCTTTATTTATTTCTCTTACCTGATTGCTCTGGCCAGGACTTCCAGTACCATATTGAATTGAAGTGATGCATCCTTGCCTTGTTTTGGTTCTCAGTGGGGGAATGCTTCTGCTTTTCCCTGTCCATAATGATGTTGGCCATTGGTTTATCATATATGACTTTTATAATTTTGAGGCATATTCCTTCTATGCCTAGTTTGTTAAGGGTTTTTATTATGAACGGGCACTAGATTTTATAAAATGTTTTGTCTGCATCAATTGAGATGATCATATGATCTTTGTTTTTAATTCTGTTTATCTGGTGAATCACATTTATTGATTTGAGTATATTGAAACATCCTTGCATCCCTGGAATGAATCCCACTTGATCGTGGTGCATTATTATTTTTTGATTAGCTGTTGAATTCACTTCGCTAGGAGTTTTTGAGGATCTTTTTATCTATGTTCATAAGGAATTTTTACCTCTAGTTTTCTTTTTTTGTTGTTTTTTCCTTTCCTGGCTTTGACATCAGAGTGATATTGGCTTTGTAGAATGAGTTAGAGAGGATTCCCTCCTTGTAGACATTATGGAACTGTCTCAGCAGAATGGCCACCAATTCCTTTTTGTAGGTCTGGTAGAATCTGGCTGTGAATCCATCTGGTCTGTGGCTTTGTTGTTGTTGTTGTTGTAGGGAGATTTTTTTAATTACTGTTTCATTCTCAATACTTGTTAGTGGTCTATTCAGGATATCTATTCCTTCCTGATTCAAGCTTGGGAGGCCATGTTTTTCCAAAAACTTATTAATTTCCTCCAGATTTTCTAGTTTGTGTGTGCAGAGGTTTTCACAGTACTCTTGAAAGATATTTTGCATTTCTGTGGTATCAGTTGTAGTGTCTTCTTTTTCATTTCTGATTGTGCTTATTTGGGTCCTTTCTCTTCTATTTCTGGTTAATCTAGACTGAGGTCTATCAATTTTTTTTATCTTTTTAATGAATCAACTTCTTGTTTCCATGATCCTTTGTTTTTCTTTTTGTTTCCAATTTACTTATTTAGTTAGTTAGTTACTGAGATTCAATTTCATTTAGTTCTGCTCTAAGCTTCATTATTTCTTTTCTTCTGCTAGCTTTGGGTTTGCTTTGTTCTTCTTTTTCTAGTTTGTTGAGTTGTCACATTAAGTTGTTAATTTCTGATCTTTCTGTATGTTTGATATATGCATTTAAGGTTATGAACTTTCCTTCTTAACATTGCTTTTTTTGAATCTCATAGATTTTTAATGCTTGTGTCATGATTATCATTCAGTTTGACAAACTTTTGATTTCCATCTTTATTTTATCTTTGACCCAAGGATTGTTCAGCAACAGATTGTTTAATTTACATAATGTTGTATAGATTTGAAAATTCCTCTTGGAGTTAATTTCTAATTTTATTCCACTGTGATCTGAGAAATAAATGGAATGACTTTTATTTTTCCAAATTTGGTGAGTCTTGTTTTATGGGCTAACATATTATCCATCTTGGAAAATATCACATGTGCTGAAGAGAAGAATGTATACTGTGCTAATTTTGGGTAGAATGTTCTATAGATATCTGGTAGGTTCATTTGTTATAGAGTCTTGTTTAAGTCCAATGTTTCTTTGTTGATCTTCTGCTTCAATGATCTGTCCAGTTCTGTCAGTGGAGCATTGAAATCCCCAGCAATTATGATGTTGCTGTTTATTTTTATTTTTTTTTCTTTAGATCTAATAGTATTTGATTGATGACTCTGGGAGCTTCTGTGTTAGGTGCATATATATTTAAGATTGTTATATTTTCTTGCTGAATTCCTCCTTTTATCATTATATAATAAGCATCTTTGTCTTTTTTGTTAGCCATTGTTGATTTAAAGTTTATTTTATCTGATATGAGAATAGCTTCTCCTGCTCACTTTTGATTTTGTGTGGAATATTAGTTTTCTTCCCTTTACCTTGAGTCTATGAGTATCCTTGTGAGTTAGATGGGTTTCTTAGAGACAGCAGATACTGAGGGTGTGTTTTTTTTCCTTCATTCAGTCAGTCCATACTATTAAATGGAGCATAAAGTCCATTTATGTTCAATGTTAGTATTGATATGTGAGATAATGTTTTGGTCCTCCTGTTGAATGATATCTAGTTGCTTTACTTTCTTCCCTATTTTACTGTTTTATAAGAGTTGTGAGCATTAAGTTTGGGTGTTTTTACAATGGTGGTTATTGATTGTTTTTTTTCCTTATGTGGAGTACTTTTAAACATTTCCTGTAGGGCAGGACTAGCGGTGACAATTCCATTAGGATTTGCTTGTCTGAGAAAGTCTTTATTTCTCCTGCACTTATGAAGCTTAGTTTTGCAGGATATAAAATTCTTGGCTGCAGTTATTCTGTATAATAAGACTAAAATTTGAACCCCAATTCCTTCTGGCTTGAACGGCCTCTGCTGAGAGGTCTGCTGTTAGTCTGATGGGTTTTTCTTTGCAAGTAACTTGTTGTTTTCATCTTGCAGAATTTGCTTCTTGACTTTGACTTATTCAAGCTGATGACTATATGTCTTGGTGATGTGCTATTTGCTATGAATCTTTCAGGTGTTTGATGACCATACCAGGGAAGTTTTCCTTTATTATTTCCTCAAATAGGTTTTCCATGCTTATTGCTTTTTCTTATTCTTCCTCAAGGATATCTATAATTCTTTTATTTGTTCACTTTACATAATCCCATATTTCTCCCAGTGATTGTTCATTCTTCTTTGTTCTTCTTTCTACATTTTTTACTGGATGGGTAACTTTGAAATCCTTATCTTTAAGCTCTGAAATTCTTTCTTATGCTTAGTCTAGCCTGTTGTTAAAGTTTTCTGCTGTATTTTTTAATTCCCTAAATGGCCCTTTCATTTCTTTAAGTTCCCTTATCTCTTTTCTAATATCTATCTCTTTAGTTAATTTTTCCTTCAGAGTCTGAATTATTATTTTGGTTTCTCTCAGATAGCTTTCTACCATCTTTTCAGTTCCATTCATCTTACTTTCCATCCATAATCTGAATTCCATATCTGTCATTTCAACAATTTCCTTTTTGTTGGAGCTCATTACTAGAGAGCTATTGTGATCCTTTGGGGGTGTTGAAACAGCCTTTTTTTTCATGTTGCCAGAGTTTATGCTGGTGCCTTCTCATCTGGGGCTTCTTATCTTAGTTCAAAACAGAAAACAGATATGGTAAACCTGTTCTTTTCTTCTAGGACCTGTGTTGCTCAGTGAAAATATGGGTGGGTCCCTGGATAGTGTGCTTGGGTCCTGGATAGTGTGCAAGTACTCTGGAAACTTGACCAGGAGGGAGAGGTGCCAATGCATTGTGAGCCTTTAAAGTTGCTGATTTGCTGCATCTCCTCTGTTCCCCTTGGTTGTCACCAGGCCCCTGTGGCAGGGCTGGTCCCTGGTGCCAGATGCACACAGGATGGAGGAGGGCCACTTAATATGGTCAACATGTGCAGATATGGCCAGCTGAGGTGTCAGGCTCATGGATGGGGCAATGTCCACATAGGGTGTAGCAGGTGTGCAGGGATTAATGGCCTCAAAGGCCCATGGGGCATGAGATGGAGTGGGCCCCCCAGCATGGAGCAAGCCAGCAGGTCACAGCCATGTGTAGGTTACATCAGGACCCTGGGACAGAGCAGATTCCTGGGGCAGGGTGCCTCAGCAAGATGGAGCAGATCCGTGGGACAAGGCACTCATGTGAGCAGGCTGGGGCACCTGAGCAGCAGGGTATGCAGATGGAACAGGGAATGCTCAAGGTGTGTTACCAGGGACACCTGTACAGGACAGTAGGGGTCTGTGGCATGCAGTCCACTCAGATCCAAAGGCAGGGGCTGCACTGTCTTTCATCTCACTTGGTGCTTTTCACACAACAGTGGCAACAGCCGTCCAGCTGCCTCAGCAATGGGAATTATGTGCCAAATGCTATGGGCATGTGCTCTGCCCAGATCCTGCAGGAAGTGAGATTGAGTGGAATACCCCAGGCCACAGCAGTGGGAGCCAGATCCATGGTCTCCTGCTCTGCCCAGGACCATTAGTGGTGGTGGTGGCAGGGATGCATGTCACCTGCTCATGGGGTTGCACATGAGCACCAGGATTCTCTGCTCCCTCTCCACCTGGCAGGGCTAAGGGGGAGGCAGCAGTCACAGATCTGACCCCTGGGCAAAAGTAGCATTCTGGGATTGGGATGTTACAGTGGTGCCACCCAAAGCACCCAGGGCTGGCAAACCAGCTATTCCTTCTCTCTGGAGGAATGCAGCCTCACAGCCCCCAGTCAAGTCTCTATAGCAGTCTGGAGGTCTTCTGCAGTGGAGGGGCCCTCCTGATGCTCCAGTTGTGGTATCCTCAGAGGTTGCATGGAGCCTGGGATTTTCTCCTCTGCCCCTTTCTCACATGTGGGTACCTTCCCTAATTACCTCTGGTGTAGCTGAGCAGATTGTCCCACTTCTATCCTCTTCACTTCACTCCCTCCTCCTCTCCATGTATTCCCAGTGCTCTCACTCGGACAATCAATCCAAATGTGGGTATCTATTCACCACTTTTGATCTTCTCCATGAGCACAGCATTGTGCAGGTTGCTTCTACTCTGCCACCTGAGCCTCTCCCCACCAACTTTGTCTTTAAATAATTCTATGGCTTTAAAAAAATTGCAATCACCCCCTGACACACACACACAATAAACAGTGTAGGGGTGAAAGGAATTTTCTCCTTCCCCTCTGATGGCTCCAATGTACTGAAATTGAAAATAGATTAACAGGAGAAGTCTACAGACTTACTAACATAGAAGTGTGCATGAGAGCCGTATAAAATATGAGACTCAAAGAAGAACCAGATAGTTGAGGTTTAAATACCATCTTCATGGGGGAGAGGTAACCAGAGTATGTAGACAATTTTGAGGTGTAGTAAATGATTTCCAGGGGAATGAATGAGCTCAAAGAACAGAAAATATTCTGTGACAAAGTTCCTCTGAGCTCTTGGGGAAGTGGTGACAAATTGCTGGAAGATGAGAGTGGAATTTTACTATGAAGAAAGATTGTCTTATTATGCAATAAAGACTCCCAGGTAATCTCTTGCAGCTGTGTTCAAAAAAAATAAATGAAAAGTCTATCTGGCCTTGGTGAGGACATTCAGTGTTTCCTTTTAGCCAGTTGTTAGTCTTTCCTGATCATTTGATGAGATTCTTAGAGAGGGGATTTTAACACAATTGCATTTCTTTTGAAAGAAGTTTCTCTCAGTCAGATAGATAAGGAAAGTTCCAGAAATAACCCTTCCAGATGCTTGCAGAGAAAAACAAGAGTAAGTTAGAAAGTACTTGGTTCTGAGGCTGCTTATGAGACCTTCTGATTTCCTTTAATTCAAAAGTACTCAGTATACCAAAGCACCATAATCTGGCATAGCACTCTCTGCCCCTCAACATTCTCCTGAGTAAAACTTCCCTAGAAGTTTCACATCTAAAAATTGAGTTGAAGGATGCAAAGAGAAAAAAAATAGGTTAGTAGCTGAGTGGCAAAAGATCTCATTCAACCAGTCTCCCCATTCTTGGGAACAGGTCAGTCCAGTTAAACAGTTGTGTCTCATTTCAGGAGGCAGTGTTTGCAGGAGTCCCATCAAAGTTAAGCTTCTATATGATGTTGGAACAGGTCTTTAATAGGAGACATTTTTATGGAAACCGAAGAAAAATGAAGGTTAATATATGGAGCAACCTATAAGCTAGTTTTTGTAGAGTCTAGATGGTAGTCAGTTGAAAAGATTCCTAAATTTGAGTACAAAGCATCTTCAGGTAAAATGGAGGAAGGTAGCGGAAATCTGATGGATTTTTTCTGGACTTCAATATGTAATTTACAAAAAGTTATCTATGCATAAGCTGTCATGGTGATTGACCAGTATTAGTTTGTAGGGCTTCAGGGAAAAGGTAGTTTTAATTTTAGTGATTCTAAGTCAGAAAAACGGGAGAAAATTGGAAACAGTTTATGGACCTACAGCCAGATACTGGAAGAAACTATAAGAAATTCAGATTCAGTCTAAATCTTAGATAAAGAATAGAATCTCAAAAATAATGAGCTAGAATTCTAGTAACAGGTGTACTATATGTTTCTTTTGAAATATAATTTTTCTCTCTCCAGTCTTCCTAATTTCACCAAAGACAATCATCCTAAGTCCAATTTATATGTAAAAGAAGTTTAGTTTTATGAAACTTGGTCTGATCATTTACATAAATTCAGCAAGAAGAGTGATTAATCACATAGATTCTTTTTAAGGCAGTTACTGGAATTTTCCATAAGAATTATCAGTTTAGACTTTCAAAAGTCTCTCAACAGTAGAAAGCCAAACCAAGGACTCATGCTCACATTGTGTCTATAAGACCTGCAGATTTGGGTGAATATCTTTCTTCTCAAGGTCCTACAAATAGCTCGAGGTTCCTGGGTCTTTGAAAAAGTAACATTCTTTACTTACCTGCAAGGCAGAGAAGTTAACTGTTTATTCAAAGTACCAGGCCAGTTTTTCCAGGGGGCATTTTATTGCCTTCATAAAGTCAACCTCAGTTCTTTTTGCTTACAGTTGCTTTGGCTATTCGGAGTCTTTTCTGGTTCCATATGAAGTGTAGAATTATTTTTTCTAGTTATGCAAAAAATGATGTTGATACTTTAATGGTGATTGCACTGAATCTGAAAGTCACTTTGGGTAGTATAGACATTTTAACAATGTTGATTCTGCCAATTCATGAGCTCAATATGTTTTTCCGTTTGTTTACATCCTCTGCGATTTCCTTCCTCAGCGATTCATACTTCTCAGAAAAGATAAAGAGGCTTTTTGTCTCAGCAAATCCCTAGAGGCCATGAGCTTCAGTGTATACTTTTGGACCATATGAACCTCAACGATGCATGCTGTTCATGCCAGAATGAACATATGCCAGTCATCCTGGCTTCAGAAAACATGCGGTCCATAGAGGCCGACTTAGCCAAACGGAGAATTTACTGAAACACTGGTGTAGAACAACACAGGTAAATCTATGTCTGGAATCACAAGCTTGGCTGAGATGGTATCATATCTTTTTAGGCATTGTCGGGCAGAGCAATATTTGAGACTCTAAAACTGAAGGTAGCTACGGTTTGCCTATGTTAATCACACTAGTGCAGTTTTAGCTTTAAATTTTCAGTGACTGTGATAGGCAGAGCTTTCATCTTAAATCTTATTTAGTAAGTTGGATAGGAAATAAAGACACTTCACAGAGGACCTGGTGACCAGGACCACCAGCACTCCATTGCCAAGGACTAAGCCCTTTTCTAGAACACCTTCTCCAGAGGCTAAGGACTGACTTTTTATCTAAAAATGGTGTATTTGGAGCCAATGATGTGATTTGTGATTATCTTGGGTACCTTATTATATTTTTTTAGACTCCATAAAAAGCAAGGTATGGAGACATCAAGTCCTAGGTACAACAAAACTGCTTAGGAACAAAAACCAGATAAAGTTCAAATGTAAATGATTGTGTGCATATTTGTGTGTGTGTGTGTGTGTGTGTGTGCATGTAAAGCATCTAGAACTCTTGAAGCAACCAGTAACAGGGAAGCAAAACTCTAAGAATTGTAAAAAAGAGAGGAACTAAAGAGAGGAGAGGTAAATAATCTGTATTTCCACCGAAAGATTTGCCAATTCTATTTTAATATAACAGATTGAGACAAATAGAAAATTGGGATAAACCCATGCATATATGGTCTTTCAATTTATGGCAAAGGAGTCACTGCAATGTGGAGAGAAAGGGATGATCTCTTCATTAAATGGTGCTAAGTCAAATGGGCATCAGTTTGGGGGAGATGGGAAAGTGAATGCTGATTGATCCCATCTTATTTTTGCATATGTGCACCATAAAATAAGTAAAAGAATAATCATATGAATATAGTTAGTAATAACAAAACCCTGGAGGCAATCCAAATGCCAATCAACACCAGCCAGGATAAATGAAGTGTTATAATCTACCAATTCAAAGGAACGCTATACTGCAGTAATAATGTACATACCATCCCTTCTTACAAGCACTTGAATTAACCTCATAAATATAATTTTGATAGCATCAAAAAAGGATAATATTAGAAATATGTATGTCTATATGGTGAAAACATTAAAAAAATTCTGAAGGTAGAAAGTGGACTTCTACAAAGAGAAATATAAATCATGTTCTTGGATAAAAAGATGCATCATAATTGAGATGTCAATTTCATCTATATTAATTTATATTCTAATATTAACACAATTAATAATAGTACCAGAAAAAACAAGTAAATATATTTTTTGATGTTTTAGGCATACTTCTAAGGTTTTAACAATATTATTTCATGTAATCCTCCAAATAATTCTAAGAGGTGGGGAGTATAAATGTTATTGCTATTTATAGATAGGCAAACTGAGTCACAGAGAAGTTAGATAACTTGCTGGAAAGTACAAATGCCAAGACTGAAATGGGTTTTAACTCATACTCTGTGATCTTAACCACAACAATATGTTACATATGTGACTAAAAATAAATTAAGTGCCATTTTTTTTTCATTTCTGGAAGTAGACCAATAAATCTTACTGTATAAATTGCAAAATAAAGAAGTAACGATATTCAGAAAAGCTCTGAACAAAAGAGCAAAGAGGATGGAATAACCTTACCTAAACATATTATAAATCTTCCATAATTGAAATTTGAACAGACAGAACAGAATAGAGAATACAGAAACAACCATAATTATGCATAATATTTTAGCACATAATAAAGATCCATCTCAAAACTATAAGGTAAAATTAGACTTTTTGAAGAAACAGTATGTAGACATGTGGTTTGCCATATGGAAAAGATAAGTTTTGTTTCATATTTATCTCATTGTACATCAAGGTAAACTCCAAATATATCAAAATTTAAGTTAAAAAATGAAATGATAAAAGTAGCATAGGTAAATGTGACCTTATTTTTTGAGGGGGTTGAAACGAACAAAAAAAACTTTAGAAAAATATAAATATTTTTGAAATACAGCTCAAAGCATGGAAATCATGAATAAAAGATCAATAAAGTTGACTATATTTAGAAATCTAAAAGGAAAATACTATAAGTAATTGAAAAGATGAATAATATCTTGGGTAGAAAAACTGGAAACTCATCAAAGATGAAAAGACTCATCTCTTGATTTCGTGGGACTCTAAGCAATGAGTAAGAAAAACACTCAAAATTCAATAGGATAAAAAAGGAGAAAGGACATGGATATTACACAGAGAAACACTCAAAATTCAATAGGATAAAAAAAGGAGAAAGGACATGGATATTACACAGAAAATATGCAACATATGCTCACATTTACTCTTAATCAGAAAAATGTAAATTAAACTACATTGAGATGCCATTTTTCAGGTAAAAGTTTGGCTGAAATTCAATCTTTGACAACATACTCATTGGCAAAGCTGTAGAGGGACAGGTTTTCTCCCTAATTTTGGGGGGGTGAATGCAAAATGCTACAATGTCAGTGCAACATATCTTAAAAATATATGTCAGAATTATAAAGGTACTTATGCACTTGAACAAACAAACTTCTGGGAAGTTATTGCTCATATAGTCCTGCAAGTTTACAAAGTAACAGTGAAGGATATTCATTGCAGGATTATTTATAATTATAGACTATTTGGAAACAAGAGTCCATTATTTCTGTCATTTCCATTAATAGTAGACAGCTTCTATAAAATATTTATCATTTACAAAATGAAATACCATGTAGCTTCCTAAATACTAGCATAGAAAGATTCCCTAGGTAACACTAGAGGTGTACATTAAAAATTAATAAAATGTTTATGATGGTGGTAATGGAATAATTATAACTTTCTATTTTTGAATCACATAAAATATTTCCTAGTTCAATACTAAATATAAATAAGAATAATTCAACTTTAAATACAGATTTTCATTTTTAATAAATCCATTTAGTTGAAGTTTGTTTATTGTAAAGGAATTTCCACTCTAGTGTCATTTGAAGTTTCAGAATTTTTCATTTTACATGTCCAAAATCATCATAATTTCACCTTGTTTTAGTATTTTTAAGCCATATGCACAAATTAGTACTCAGGTTGTCTATTACCTGATGCTGAATATAAATGTTGATTTAAATCCATGGTTCACACACTAATCATCTAATATTAATAATTGACTATGAGTTCCATCAGATTTCCTAGTTTTAATCCAAATTAAACCTAATGATACTAGTATTGTAGGTATATTAAATTTAGCAATGGACTGAAAGGCAATTCTTTCTAAGAACAGGTGGAAAATTATTAGAAATAAGTATTACTGAATTTGATCGAACATGTAGACTTCAATTATCATCCCTTAGACATAAAATAATTTTAGACTATCTTAAAAGTCAGTGGCAAGCATGAGCATTTTACTACTTTGATTAAATAAGGTACTTCCATTATTTAATTATTTTACCTAAATCTTGACTATAAACCCTATTTTATTTCAGAAATGAGAAAGATTTACCCTTAATCAGGTCACTTACTCTAATGAAATACAGCTATTTTCTCCTTTGGCATACCTATGTAAAGCAACTATTATTTTCTGATTGATATTTGATTATAGACAGATTAGTCACATTTCTTACATTACATATAATATTGGCTTAATCTAAATTTGGAAAATACTGTACTTTTACATCCATTTTCTCCATTACACAATGTTGTTTTATTTGGATTTTATTTGGATTGGAAATGATGCCCTGTAATTTTGGAGTTATTTTGCCAGCATCAATCAGGTGCATGGATGTGAGAACTTAAATTACCAGTGGTCAATGCTGCTACAAGAATTTTGAAACGGAAATTTTTAGAGATTCTGCCTATTGTTGAAGAAGTTTAGTGAAATTATTTCAATAGTAATGCAACTAACCACTACAATCAAAGACTTCAAATTGATAGTCACTACATTTGCTACCTAAACATGAGCTTGATGTCTTCTGATTTAGTTGATAGACTGTAATGCAAAGTGTGTATCGAGTTATGCCTGTGAGGAGAATGCATTTAGTCCTTACTACTGCCGCAGTTGCCACGCTGACAGCAGTCAGCATCTCCTTTTTGGGATCTGCATCAGTTCTTTTTTTCTTATGATACAGTTTCTAATGTCAATCACTTTGGAATTCCAGAATCACATGCTGATAGATAGGGGGCCTTGCCATCACCCTGGACAATCACCTGCCTCTTAGTATCTGCCACTTAATTAAAACAGTATTGGAAATAATGGAAAGATGGTACTGAACACATTCTAGAAATCAAACGCTGCAGAGAAGCTTTGGTGCCTGTGGTTAGACGAACATTATTATTTATTAATTTATGGATTGCAGTGCCCATGTATCAGAGTGCTTTATGACAACAGAATCAACAATACAGCCTTGAGAACAATAAAAATCCAAGAAAGCATGCACTCCTCAAACAAAAAATAGCAGTAATGCCCTTTTGATTTGATAGAGAGAAAACTCCAGACACTCTGAGCTTCTTGACAAATACCACATCCAGAATTTTAAATTCCCAGGGAAATTAAATGGCCTTAGATAACCTTCGATCAATTTTTAAAAGTAGAAAAATTCTAATGCTTTAAGCTACAGTCCATTTTGGATTAGCACAGTTTATGTTAAGCCTTAACAATGATATTTACTATATCAATTATATAAATACGTCTAATATTTCTGTAAATGTACCTCTCATTTTTATCCTTATTAAATGAATAAAATACATGTTTTAACACAGAGTAATTTTTATTATCTTAAAAATGTGGTAAAGTTAACTTTTGGTTAACTTTTTAACATTCTGAATATATTCAAAGCCTGGGAAAAATAAAAATGGAAACAAATGCATTCTATTTAAAAAGTAATAACTAAATAACTGAGAAATAAATACATTTACTAGGATGAAGGTTATTTAACTCTGTATAATAGCTATCAGTGAAGACATTTCATTCTTTTTGTGAGATATTAGAGGATGTAATGGCTGTTATTTCCCTAAAGGCTATTCATGAAGTTGTGATATATCTTTGCTGCAATTGCCTCCAAAAATGCAATCCAGAGAATAAAAATATTTAGTAAACCAAACGGAAAAAGAAAAAGAATGGCCATGTTGACTCTTTAGGGAAGTAAAATTACTATTCCACAGAATACATTAAAATGAATGTCTATTCCAATTCTATTTCAATGTGCCCCTCAGTGAGATTATTGGGGTTGGTATTAGAACAATGCCCATACATCAGAAATTAGAGAGGTGCTAATCCCAAGGAGAAGGTGGGGAATTGGGAAAAGCAAAAACAAAAGAACCTAGAATTAAATATACTGAAATACTAATACCTGAAAAATATGGATGTTGACTAATAAATATACATATCTTTTTGAAAATTTGGTTCAAGAAGTTCTTTGAGGCATCTTTTATTTTTTTAATTTTTAATTGATACACAATAACTGTACATATTTATGGGTTACATGTGATATTTCAATACAAGTATAAAATGTATATCAAATTGGGATATACATCACCTCAAACATTCATCATTTCTTTGTGTTTGAGGCATCTTTTTGTGAATAATCACATAATTAAAACATGTCATCTTAAGCATCAAATCGAACTTTATCTTCAATGGGATAAACAGTATATGTACCCTTGTTTAACTTTCTATTAATATTTCTATACATTGCAAAACTTTTATGAATAAATTGGGGGCAGTCTTAAAAAATTTGTAAACAATAGCAATATGAATTGGCTTTATTTAAATTTTGTTGTGCTGGCTTCTTTATTTTAGTCTGATTTAAAAATGACTTATAAGATAAAAATGCTAAGTTATGTTTTGACTTTATTTTGATTTTAATAATTAAACAAATTCCCCCCTATAAAAATAAATTCAATTCCATTTAAAAATACTGTGTTTCTCAAATATTTGAGACACACTTCTAGACATGGAAAGGAAGGAAGGAAGAAAGGAAGGAAGGGGGCACGGAAGAAAACAAGATAAGGAGGAGGGAAGGAGGGGGGAGGGAAAGAAGAAGGGAGGGCGGGAAGGAAGGAAGGAAGAAGAGGAGGAATCAGAATGACTGTTACTCTCAAGTTCATTAGAAAGGTTAAATAACATCCGTAAATGATGCAATAAATAAAACTTTATAGTCTGTCTGCTTCCATTGGCATAATCCATAGTGAAGATTGGACAGTCTAACTTCCAGTTGGATCTGGATAATGACACTTATTTTTATGGAAGGAAATCTCCAAAAGAGAAAAAAGATGAAAAGTCATCTGGAACAAGTCCTTTGAGAGGAATAAAAATAGACTTCTAAGGCATTCCCATTTGAAGAAGAAAATATCAATTTTACATGGAACTGAAGAAGTTGAAAAGTGTATCCAGCTACACTAGAACTTTTAAAAGTAAAAGATAATTTCATCTTAGCTCAAATTCATGAAAATAGAAAGGCCATATGAACTTTTTAAAATAGCATTAAAATACTTTGGGAGAATGCTGTACAGATGGAAAATCAGAGAATGCCCTTGGAGTCAGCAGACTAGACTTTTGCCTGAATCATGCACTGGCTGTCAGCAAGCCTCTTAGATACCTGATTATCAAATTAACTTACCTGAAAAATTGTAGTTTTTCAATAAAAGACTTCTCAAATCCATATTTACTCTGAAAAAACTATTAGTTTGATTGACATAAAAACCCACCAGAAAAATAAATTTTAAAAATCTCTTTTAATATCCATATACAGTCAGGAAAAGAATTTGATGAATAAAAAAGATGTTTCAAATAACTTATATACAAATAAGTCCAATGCAGGGTTATTTGCAACAATTAATCCTGGAAATAAAATACATAAGTAGTAACAGGAAATTTAATAAATTCTGATATATCTATTTTATGGGAATAATATACAACCATTTAAATTATATTTTTCAATAACATTTAGGTACATAGAAAGTTCTCATATTAAAATGTTTTATCAAATATATATGATTTATAATTCTTACTAATACCATATGATCTTAATTTATCATGCATCTATATATATAGTTATAACTGTAACTAGATATATGTATACATAGACATGTACTTCTGTGTGTATAAATAATAGAGCTAAACACAACACACTTTCCTACAAAATAAATACAATTAAGAAACATAAAAATGTTAATTGTACTTATTTCTAGATACAGAAATCACATGTATGTATAAATGATTCTTGACTTACAATGGAGTTATGTCCTGATAAACCTATAGTAATTTGAAAATAGTGTAGGTCACACATGCTTTTAATACACTTAACCTGCTGAACTTCACAGTTTATCCTAGTCTACCTTAAACATACTCAGAATACTTACATTAGCCTACAGTTGGGCAAAATCATCTAACACAAAGCCTATTTATGACAAAATGTTGAATATCTTGTGTGACTTATTAAATAATGCACTGAAAGTGAAAAACAGATCAGCTGTATGGATGCTCAAAGTATGGTTTCTACTGAATGCACATCCCTTTCTCACCATTGTAAAGCTGAAAAATCATGTCAAACCATTGTAAGTTAGAAACTGTATAAGAATTGCAGTTTCTGTATTTCTTATTTTTGTATAAAAAGTATATGCTGATATTATTTTTATATAGAAAACCACAATTATTTAATTTTTAGTTGATATTTAAAGTTTGAACATTTACTCTACGCAGATGTTAAGGAGGTTTTATATGTACTTTTTTACAACTACCTCTGTGAAATATAAACTATTTTTATCACATTTTACAGCTGAGTAAATTGAGACTTAAGGAGGTTATATTCATTAACATGGCATAACATCTATCCTTTTAAAAAGTTGGGAGAAGCTTCAATGCAATGAAAAGTATTAAGTATATTATAATACACCTTCTTGTGAAAAAATGCAGTAAAATAATATGTAACATATTAATCAAGGCAACAAGTTACATAATAGTCATTTTTTAAAAAAAGCAAATTGTATTATAAAAAGAATGAAGCTCTTTATGAGATGGTGTAAAAACAAAAATAAATGGTTTATCAATATAGGATAGAGAACATTAGAGGAGAAATGATCATTTGTAAAAGAAAGAATGGCAGTTGAGGTCCAGTTTCTCCGTTACTGTGTATGATGGATGAGTTAATTCCTCTGACTAATGAACCAAGTCTTTCTCTTGGCCAGAACTAATGAACTAGGATGTTCCACAGATTCAATACTGTATGGCAACCACTCCTCTGAAATAGACACGTGCCTGATGACAGCAATCCTATGTTAAATAATGATCTTGATGAAATTTTACCTGAAGTCACTCATCTTTTTTTTTTAAGTGTTTAGAAAATCATGGAAACAGGGAATTAATGGAATATAGCTAGAAGAATACAGGGAATTACTTGGTTTCATAAACATTTGGGACTTCTTTATCATTGGGGAAAATTATAATTAAAACCAGGAATGTACCCTGACAATATTATTTATATAATTTGAATATGATCCTAACAGATTTTGTTCAGTCTCCACTTTTACCATCTCAAGTGTATACAGTAATCTAATGAGGGTAACATTACAGGAGGTTATCTTCTATAAGAAGAAAGTAGAATGGTAGAGTAGTCCTGAAGTCTCTGAAAAACATGGAACAGAAAGGGACACCAGGACATCTGATGAATGAGACACTACTTATATCATAAACATGATTCACAAAGTTTTCTTTGTATTCTCAAGGGATATTTCAACATCAAAGACACCTGGACGATGGATATCCCTTTTACTAGTATTGTGTTTCATTATCCATGCACAATTCATCAACTACAAAACTTTAAGAATGGGAAGAGACCAAAGAGCAATGCTATCATGCTGTAAAATAATTCTTAATTTACTATTGCCTATTTATAACTGACCAAAGCTTCCAGAAAAATGGTGCCTGCTTTAAATCGTGCCTGAAACTCTTGTGTCAAAATCCAAAGACCTCTCATGCATATGTATTTGAAATTATATGCCAGCTGATCACAAAAAAAAAAAAACCTTAAGGAGAATTTAATACAGGCAGTATAATAGCCCAGTAAAGTGTTCAGGGAAAGCATTCTCAGAATTGCTTTTAGTAGATGCAAATATTCCTTTCATAGCTAAAACAATGAAAAGTTATTTAACAAACACTTAAAGAATGTAGAGCATGCAAGTCATTGGTCTCAACAATTTATAAACAGAAACTCATGTTATCTTTATAAAAACTCCATGAAGTACAATTATAAAATTGAAGTACAATTATAAAAACTCCATGTAGTACAATTATTATGCCCACTTTACAGATGAGGAAAATAAGATACATACAGAAGTTTAGAAAATTGTCAAGTTAAACAGTGAGAATTGGCTGACCAGGGTTACAACCATGCAGTTGAGCTTCAGAACCAGTTTTTTTTTTTTCAGTGCTTCATTTATTTATTTTCTGTATCATTAAACCTTTTAAATTCAATTCTCAAAACTTTAATGTTTTATGTATACAAAAAGTATATATGTGTATGTAACAAGTACCAATAAAGATTAATTAATAGTCATCCAGGTGTCCCTCACTAAGCTTAAGAATAAAAATTTAAGAAATACATAATAAGTTATGATGTATTCTTTTAGTGATTTAAAAATGTATTTTTTGGTGGTTTTTTTTCAGCTTATTCTGAGGGTACAAAATTTCAGGTTTTATATATTGCCCATGCCCCCCATCCCCCCGAGTCAGAACTTCAAGTGTGTCCATTCCCCAGACAGTGCGCATTGCACTCATCAAGTAGGTATACACCCATCCCCTCTCCCCACCCCCCACATCTGTCTGTTACCCAATTGGTGTTATTCCCAAATGCGCACTTAGGTGATGATCAGGGAAACCAATTTGCTGGTGAATACATGTCGTGCTTATTTTTCCATTCTTGGGATACTTCACTTAATAGAATGGGTTCCAACTCTCTCCAGGAGAACCAAAGAGTAGCCATATCACCATTATTTCTTATAGCTGAGTAATACTCCATGGTATACATATCAGAATCAGTTCTTTTTTTATGTTATTGAAAGAAAATATATTTTTTTCGCCTAATTAGGGGGGTACAAAAGTTCAAGTTATATATATTGCCCATGCCCCTCCACCCCCCCGAGTCTGAGCTTCAAGCGTGTCCATTCCCTAGACAGTGTGCATCGCACTCATCAAGTAGGTATACACCCATCCCCTCTCCCCACCCCCCACATCTGTCCGATACCCAATTGGTGTTATTCCCAAATGTGCACTTAGGTGATGATCAGGGAAACCAGTTTGCTGGTGAGTACATGTGGTGCTTATTTTTCCATTCTTGGGATACTTCACTTAATAGAATGGGTTCCAACTCTCTCCAGGAGAACAAAAGAGATGCCATATCACCATTATTTCTTATAGCTGAGTAATACTCCATAGTATACATATACCACATTTTACTAATCCATTCATGAATTGATGGGCATTTGGGTTGTTTCCACATCTTTGCAATTGTGAATTGTGCTGCTATAAACATTCGGGTGCGGGTGTCTTTTCTATAGAATGACTTTTGTTCTTCTGGGTAGATGCCCAATAATGGGATTGCTGGATCGAATGGTAGGTCTACTTGAATCTGTTTAAGGTATCTCCATATTGCTTTCCACAAGGGCTGTACTAGTTTACAGTCCCACCAGCAGTGTATGAGTGTTCCTGTCTCTCCACATCCACACCAACATGTATTGTTTCGGGACTTTTTGATAAAGGCCATTCTCACTGGAGTTAAGTGATATCTCATTGTGGTTTTGATTTGCATTTCCTTGATGATTAGAGATGTTGAACATTTTTTCATATGTTTGTAGAATCAGTTCTTTTAACCACTAACCTCTGTTTCTCCATGGGTTTGGTAACATCCTTGTTCCACTCAAGCACTAGCAGCACCACTTGAGTTTCAACTTCAGTTCTATCATTTACTAGCAAATACTGGACAAGTTACTTTAGCCTCTCTTAGTCCCAGTGTTTGTATGTATAAAATGGATAGAGATCATAAAACTAATCTAATTGAAATGAGATAACATATCATAGGATCTTTTGTTTTGATTTTTATCTTTTCCAGGAATGTAAGGACTGAAAAAAAGAAAAATTGTGCCATAGGTCTTAGAAAAACATATCTTCTCATCTAGATCCTTCACAGGGATCTAGATGTCTACACCTGTTGTTGCTCTTTTTCCTTAAGCCTATCAGATATTTTCCTTAATGGATGGCTTTCACTACTATGGGCTTGTGAAATTTTTAGAGAGTGAACAAAATAACATCATTCTAGTTAGGTATGACATGGATTCCCTATAATAAAAAAATCTATATAAAAAACTATTACTATGGGGGTCACAATGACACCAAAAAGGCGTGGCTAGATGTGATGTAAGGTGACTTCATTGACACATGTGATCAAATTCTGACACCCGATTCCTACCCTACTTGGAACTGAGGGGTCAGTTCTTTTAGATGTCCTCCTAGAAAAGCTGAGGAAGTAGTCTAAATTTGTTCTATGGGAAATCTCTCCTACTTAAATACAAAAGAGAATTACTAATGTGATCAAGGCACTAATTTCCCCAACCCAGCCCTGCCAGATCTTTCAAGAAGGTCTTCAACTGAGCCATTCTTGGCCACATGAGGGAAGGACTTCTTTGACTTTCTAGATCCTTGCCAATTGTATTTTACCTTTCAGTTTCCTCATGAGACTTTGCAATTTTCTTCTTAATTGATGAATCTTTCTCATTACTGAGAAAAGTCGAGGGATTCCTGGCTTAGTTTCATCTTTTATCTGTTATATACTTGCTTTCTAAACCAATTCTGGTTTAATTGATTAGGCATTCTCTATTGTTGATTTAACATTGTGGCTCTTCTTTTAATAAACTAGTTCCTCCAAAATGCTTCTTTATGAAAACATGTTGCACTAACTTATCTCAATTGTAACCTGGAGTTTTAATAATTTATCTCATACTTACATGAAAGATAGTCTTCTTTATGTGTTCTCCCTCCAACTTGTTACATTTCCTATCACTATTCATC
Source organism: Lemur catta (assembly GCF_020740605.2). Lineage (NCBI taxonomy): Eukaryota > Metazoa > Chordata > Mammalia > Primates > Lemuridae > Lemur > Lemur catta. The sequence continues at coordinate 72,067,524 of NC_059139.1, read as the reverse complement.
TATTTTATTGATGCATTTTCTTCATTATTTCTTAAAGGGAATGGGTTCTTTGTCTCTAACTGATGACATATTTAGAAAATTTATGTTGTTTTTTGCTTTATTGACTTGTGTATTTCTTCTTTCATGCTCAATTGGATAGTTTTAAAAAATTACATTCTTACATTCTCCAATCCTGTAGTGTAATATCCTGTTTCAAGAAACACTAACCCAGCTGATGTATGTATTTCATAAGCCCTGTCCTTTTACTGATTATTCTCTCCTCTTCAGGTAAATCACATCAGTATATGTATTGTCTGAACTCTTTGTACACTTGCATTATATTTGCCACTCTCATGACAATACCACATATATATATTTTCCAAATATTTACACATATTTCAAAACGAACTTTTTTTGATATGAACTTTTTTGTCTTAGAATTTACTTTTGGTAACCACTGTGATTCTTAAAATTAATAGCCTAAAGTGATAAAATCTCACCTTATTTTTAGATATGCCTAAGTTTCATTCATTTTTCTACTGTGAGGTTTCTAGCATTTTTACTTTATTTGATGTGAAGTATATACACATATATATGTATATAATATATATACACATAAATAGATATACACATAAATATACACATGTACAGTTTCATAAAGTAAAAATCTCAAAGTGACATGAAATCAGATGTAATGCATTTGGCAGTTCACACCTGACACCGTGAATCTTCAGCTGGCTATATGTGTAGGCCCATACTGTTCATTCACTGATGATGAATTTTATGTGCTTTTGATATTCTACTTATTGGAAAAGTTATTTGTTAAGGTTGGGCAAAATTGATTCAAACACCAGAGTTATCTGGAGTCTCTCTCCAGCCTTTAATTATTCACCTGCATGTTCATGGTCTTCTACTCAGGTATGAAGAAAAAGCCCTTGACTCTAATCATCATTATGTACCTCCTTGGTGTACATGTAATAAAATGGCTCCCTGGAAAAGTCCAGATATATGTATATTGTCATATCAGTGATTTAGCTACAATTCTATAATTAATCATGTCTTTACATTTGAAGTTTATATATGAATATTCTGTCTTTTAAAAAGATATACCATTGAGAACAATAATGTTTTATAATTCAAATCAGGAAGTGTGAATCCTCTAGGTTTTCCTCTGCTTTTTCTAATATTGTTTTGACTGTCCGGTGTCTCTTGCAGTTCCATATGAGTATGAGGATCGGCCGTTCCATTTTTGGGGAGGTTTGCTGGCACCAGGGTAGGCAATCAACCTCTAACACTTGGGATTGTGTGTTTTGTCCTCTAACACTTGGGATTGTCTGTTTTGATCTGAGTGCCCTATTGCCACCACTTCAAATGTCTCCATCAACAACCTGTATATTTGAGCACTCATAAATTCCTTCTTCTAAACCTAGGCTTTTACATCCAGTTTTGTAAATATATAATGCCCACCATCTAATGATCAGTTACCCAGAAAGTACTCCAAATATTTTCCCAGAGAATCCAAAGGAATTTTAAGTCCTTTTCTGAACAGGATATTTGAAAGATGATCCCTTTCCTGTGGGTGTGCTCTCAGTATTAAAGAACTTCAGGGTATCTCTGTCCTCACTACCATGCATGGTGCTGAGTATTATACTCTCTGAATGGTTGGTCTGAAAGGAATAATATGAAGGGGAGAGTGACATGAATAATTTTTCTCATTTAAACAACAGTTCCATAGTTGGGAGATAGTTTTTCAAAGCGTTATATCTTGGAGTTAAAAACTGGCTAGATGCAGCACAAAATGCTCCTTCCTTTGACATAGTTGGCCCAATTTTGTTTTAGAGGAACGAGAATGTGATAGACTGCTTAAGAATGGACTTCTGCCTCAATGATGCAATTAGTGAGAAATCTCCACACGTGGACTATAGTTTTTACTTATTTTTCTATACAATATTGTGGACAGTATTTCCTTTTTATTAAAAATATTTTTATCTTTATTTTCATGGGAAGGTTAAGAATTTATGCTTAGATTGCTGACATATTGAATCAGAAGTATATAAATACTTTTATTTATAGGATAGAAATCAACATATAAAATATGAATATTTCTATTAAACTAGTTATCAGATATCATAATACTTATAGAATACATGTATATTTAATTTAACTTATTTTAACTATTAATAAAATTACCAAATACTATAATTATTTGAATAATCATTTCATTAGCAATATTTTACGTTGAATTCTAACATTTTAGTTAGTTAAGAATTGAACTTAAAAATCACTAGGTAAAAAGCACACCATGGGCTTTAGAAATCTCTTTATCCCAAGGAAACTATGAAAATAAAAAAAGAAAGATTATATATTTTATTTCATTCCAGGTAATTAGAAACTTAAGAAGCTGAAATAAAATTAAATAAAAAGAAAGATGGAAGTTGGCTTACACATTATAAAGAAAATATCTGATTTTGAAGTGTATGTTAGAGAAATCATAAAATAATGACCTGGAGAATTATATTTTGCTTTTCTTATTGACACAAGTAAAAGTATAATTAAAGATAGAGTCATCATATTTGAACAATTAGATAAGATTATTCTATCACTCCAATACCTATTTTACCTATAGCTTGCATGTAAATAATTTCTTCTTAAATTACATTGATAAAATGATTTGTAACAAATGTTACCAATTTGTTGTATCCAATTTCAATTTAAATATTTCAATTCATATTTTGTAGTGATTGCTTATATTTGAAATAGGCAATACTAGCTTTTTGTCTAAAAATGATGTTAGTATTATGTGCTTCTATTCTCGGAGTGAACATAAAGAATTGAATAAAACTAAGTATGAAATTCCTATGCCTTCAGACACTCCCCACATTGAACTTGTCTCTTGTCTGTATTTCTTTTAAATAGTAAATTTTATTACATTGTACAATAAAGGAAAGTATTGAACAATGACTAAGAACAAAACCTAAATTTGACTTCCTCTTTTTGATTAAAATACAAATTGTTTGTAGAATTTATAATGTTTTCACTCGCCAGAGCTGAGAAAGCTGAGAAATAGTTGAAAAAGAGGCTTATATGCAGAATCATCAGTGCCTACTGCTTACTAGCCAGAGTTAGAAAATCCCCAAACCAATAACTGGTATCATCTGCAACTAACAGCCTGGTGTCTGCTGATGGGTTCCTATATTTAAAACTATTAATCTATTTGCTAATCCAGAGAATCTGTTTTAGTTAATTTCTATTGTTTATATACCTGTCAGTATAGCAAGAACTACAGATAAGAACAAAAGAGGAAGGGAATGGAGTATACTTAAGTATGAATATTATGTTAGTCCACTTGGCATTGCTATATAGGAATACTTGAGGCTGGGTAATTCATAATGAAAAGAGGTTTATTTGGCTCACTCTTTTGTAGACTACACAAGAAGCATGATGTCAGCACTGCTTCTAGTGAGGGCTTCAGGGAACTTCCAATCAAGACAGAAGGCAAAGGGGAAGCAGGTGTGCCAGATGGTGAGAGAGGGAGTAAGGGAGAGAAGGATGGGTGCCAAACTCTTTTACCCAACCAGCTCTCAAATGAACCAAGACCAAGAACTCACTCATTGCCTCAGGCGGGGAACCAAGCTATGCATGAGGAATCTGCACCCACGATCCAAACACCTCCCACCAGGCCCCACCTCCAACACTGGGGAACAGATTTCAACATGAGATTTAGAGAGACCAAACATTCACACCATATCAAGTATAATCTTTTTTTTTCAGCTTATTATGGGGGTACAAAAGTTCAGGTTATATATATTGCCCATGCTCCCCATCCCCCCAAGTCTGAGCTTCAAGTGTGTCCACTCCCCAGACATTGTGCATCGCACTCATCAAGTAGGTATACACCCATCCCCTCCCCCCCCACATCTGTCCAATACCCAATTGGTGTTATTCCCAAATGTGCACTTACATGATGATCAGGGAAACCAATTTGCTGGTGAACACATGTTGTGCTTATTTTTCCATTCTTGGAATACTTCACTTAATAGAATGGGTTCCAACTCTCTCCAGGAGAACAAAAGAGATTCTATACCACCGTTATTTCTTATAGCTGAGTAATACTCCATGGTATACATATACCACATTTTACTAATCCATTCATGAATTGATGGGCATTTGGGTTGTTTCCACATCTTTGCAATTGTGAATTGTGCTGCTATAAACATTCGGGTGCAGGTGTCTTTTTTATAGAATGACTTTTGTTCTTCTGGGAAGATGCCCAATAATGGAATTGCTGGATTGAATGGTAGGTCTACTTGAATCTGCTTAAGGTATCTCCATATTGCTTTCCACAGGGGTTGCACTAGTTTACAGTCCCACCAGCAGTGTATGAGTGTTCCTGTCTCTCCACATCCACACCAACATGTGTTGTTTTGGGACTTTTTGATAAACGCCATTCTCACTGGAGTTAAGTGATATCTCATTGTGGTTTTGATTTGCATTTCCCTGATGATTAGAGATGTTGAACATTTTTTTCAAACTATACTACAAGGCTGTGATTATTAAAACTGCTTGGTATTGGCACAAGTACAGGGACACAGACCAGTGGAACAGAACAGAAAATCCAAATATAAAACCATCCTCATATAGCCATCTAATCTTTGACAAAGCAGACAAAAACATACTCTGGGGAAAAGACTCCTTATTTAACAAATGGTGCTGGGAAAACTGGATAGCCACATGTAGAAGACTAAAACAAGACCCACAGCTTTCACCTCTCACAAATATCAAATCACTGTGGATAACAGACTTAAACCTTAGGTGTGAAACTATTAGAATTCTAGAAGAAAATGTAGGAAAGACTCTTACAGACATTGGCCTAGGCAAAGAATTTATGAAGAAGACTGCTAAGGCAATCACAGCAACAACAAAAATAAATAAATGGGACCTGATTAAATTAAAAAGCTTCTGCACAGCCAAAGAAACAGTCACGAGAGTAAATAGACAACCTACAGAATGGAAAAAATTTTCGCATACTACACATCAGATAAAGGACTGATAACAAGAATCTATTTAGAACTCAGGAAAATTGAACAACCCTATCAAAAAGTGGGCAAAGGACATGAATAGAAATTTTTCAAGTATAATCTTAACTGAGGCCTTCCTTGCCATGGAAAATGTGAGGAAAAAACTTTAGGAGAATATGCAATCATACCCAATAAATACATGTGTGTCAGTTTTCAAATGTCAGAAATAATCTCCTACCAACATTGTCTTCTTTACCTGGTCTATTTTTTGGCTGTAGTATTTAAAAAATGAGATAGGATATAAGAAAAGTTAGGATTTATAATGTAATAATCTAGAAATCTAAAATATAGTTTATTAATCAGTTAATAAATAGTCTAGAAAGATCCTATTCTGCTTTGGGAGTGTAGGGAAGGCATTTCCAGGATATTTTCAGAATAATTGAGGAACCATGTCAGGTATCCATCTTTCAAGTAGCTCAGGATCCCAGACATACTACTTGCTTTTTTATATTCATTTTTACATTGCAAATGTATTGGAGTGCATTTTAACATTTGCCAGACAGAAAAAAATATTTTATATCAGTGGAGTTCTTGTTGTTTTAGGGAATTGTGTTTTATCATGTATTCATTGGCTAAAGGGAGTTTTTCTCTGTGGTTTTTAAGTGGTTTCTATCTCATTCTTGCATACTTGTCCCTTCCCTGGGATTATACATGGGTGTGTTTTTTGTTGTCACTCTACGGTCCTTTTTTTAATTTTATAATCTTACAACTATTCTATGAACTTCAGATAGCTCTACTAAATCAAGTTTCATAAAAACCACAGGGTTTGACGAAACTTGCATAAAATTCACAGACTAATTTAGGAATAATGTATATCTCTCTATTAAGTGAAATTCTCCACTTATGAATATGGCATATGTTTCCATTTTCCATGTTTTCTTTTTGTTTCTACAAAAGTTATATAATTTTCCAAGTAAATATTGAATGTATATATAAACTAAGCACCTTATAATTTGTATTGTTATTTTATATGGGATTTTAAATATTACCTTTGTAACTTTATGTTTCTAGTATATGTAATGCTACTGAATTCTCTGTATGATTCATATTCTTTAGACAGTGAAATTTTCTTGAATTTTTGTTTATTTAGTGGTTTGATCAGTGAATGATAAAAATTTTATTTTCTTTCAACCCATCCTTCCGTTATTTATCCCATATTATTTGACTAACCATGATTTTATTTACATATATATTGAAATATTAGCAAATGTGATTTTTTGTCTTTTTAATTTATATAAAGGAACTCTACCTGTTTCACCATTAAGTATAAAGCTTGGAGAGGTTTTAGAAAATAGCCATTACCTACTTAAAGAAGTTCTCTATAGATTCTGGTTATTAGACCTTTATCAGATATATAGCATGCGAATACTTTCTCCCATTCTGTACGTTGTCTGTTTGCTCTGTTTATTGTTTCCTTGGCTGTGTAGAAGTTTTTCATTTACTCAGGTCCCATTTATTTATTTTTGTTGTTCCTGTGATTGTCCTTGGGTCTTTTCCATAAATTATTTGCCTAAGCTAATATCTAGAACGGTTTTTCCAACATTTTCTTCTAGAATTCATATAGTTTCATGTCTTAGATTTAAGTCTGCTATCCATCATGAATTAATATTTGTGAGTGGTAAGAGATATGGATCCTGTTTCAATCTTCTACATATGGCTATCCAATTTTCCCAGCACCATTTACTGAATAGGGATACTTTTCCCCAGTGTATAATATCTTTCTAACTCCATAGAAGCAATCATGTGAAACACTATTTTTGTCTTTATGAGGTTCTGCCATTTTTTAGATCAGGGTTTGGCAAACATTTCTGTAAGGCCCACATAGTGAATATTTAAAGCTTTAAAGGCCATAAGGCTCCTGTCTCAACTAAACAAGTTTGCTGTTGTATCACAAAGACAGTCACAGACAATATATTTCATAAGTATAACTATGTTCCAGTAAGAATTTATCATGGACACTGAAACAAAAGGAAACATTGACAAAATTGAAGGGAGAAATAGACAGTCCTACAATAATAGTTGGAGATTTCAATACCCCATTTTCAATAATGGCTAGCACATCTCAACAGAACATCAATAAAAAATTGGGGACTTAACCACATGACAAACCAAATATACCTAATAGAAATACAGAATATTTCATACAACACAGAAGAATACGTATTCATTACAAGTATACATGGAACATTCTCCATGATAGACCATATGATAGGGCATAGAATAATTCTCAATAGATTTTTCAAAGACCAAAATCATACAAAGTATGTTCTCTAATCATAATTTTGGAATGAAATTAGAAATGAACAGTAGCAGGAAAACTGGAAAATAATGTGAAAATTAAACAACATACTTTTAAGTAAGCAATAGAAATCACTAAGGAAATTAGAAATGACTAGAGTTGAATAAAAACAAAGCATAGATATCAGGATTATAGGATACAGTGAAAGCAGTGCTCAGAGATAAATTTATAGCATAAGTACGTATATTGAAAAGGAAGAAGTACCCAAATCAGTAACCTAATTTTATAACTTAAGGAACTAGAAAAAAGGGGAAAACTAAACCCCAAACAAGCAAACAAAGAAGAAAAAAATAAAACTAGAGGTAAACAAAATAAAAAATAGAAAAATAATAGAGAGAACCAGCAAAACCAAAAGTTGTTTCATTGGAAAACTCAAAAAAAATTGATAAGCCTTTAGTTAGATTAAGTAAAATGAGAGAAAACACAATAGCTAAAATTAGAAATGAAAGTACGGTGATTACTAAGGACCTTACAGAAACTAAAAGGATCATAAGGGAATACTATGATTAATTTTACATATTAAAATTTGATCATACAGACAAAATGGAAAAATTGGTGGAAACACACAAATTGCCAAATCTGTCTGAAGAAGAAGCAGAAAATCCTAACAGACCTGTAATAAGTAAAGTAATTGAATACGCAAACATCTGCCAACAAAGAAAAATTTATGACCAGATGGCTTCACTTACTGGTGAAGTCTACCAAACCATAAAGAATTAATACCAATCCTACTCAAATTCTTCCAAAATATAGAAGCAGAGGGGACACTTACTAACACATTCTATGAGGCCACTATTACACTGATACCAAACAAAGATTCCATAAGGAAATTCCAAACTATAACCATATCCCTTACTAATATAGATGCAACAGTTCTGAACAAAAGAGTAGTAAAGAAAATTAAATAGCACATTAAAAGAATAATATAACCTAAACAAGTTTTATTCATACCATGAATGCAACAGTGATTCAACATAAGAAAATCAATCAATTTAAGACATCGTAATAATATAACAAAGGGGGAAAGAATCTTAATAGATACAGAAGAAAAAAATTGACACAATTGAACACCCAACAAATTAGAAATAGAAAGGAGCTTCTTTAACATGACAGAGCATATTTATAAAGAACCTATATCTAACAGCATATTCACTGGAGAAAGACTGAAATCTTTCCCCTAAGATCAGACAGGAGACAAAGATGACCATGTTTACCACTGCTTTTCCACATTGTATTGGAAGTCCTACCCAGAGAAAATCAGTAAGAAAGAGAAAAAGAGAGATTCACATTGGAAAAAGAGAGGTAAAATTATCTCTATTCTTAGATTACATGATTTTATATATAGAAAATCTCATAGAATACACACACACACACACACACAAATACACACAGTACTAGAGCTAATAAGCAATTCAGCAAAGTTTCAGAGTGTAAGAACAATACACAAAAATCAATTGTCTTTCTATAAACCCTCAATGAAAAATCTAAGAATGAAATAAAGATTAAAGATTACATTAAGAATAATATCCAAAAAAATAAAAATTTTAGGGATAAATTCAACAAAAGATGTAAAAGACTTGTACACAGAAAGTTACAAAACATTGTTCAAAGAAATTAAACAAGACCTAACTAAAAGAAAAAACTCCCCAAATCATGGATTAGGAGACCTAATATTATTAAGGTTGATTTTCCAAACTGATCTATAGATTTAATGCAATCTCTATCAAAATTTAATGGTTTCTTTGCAGATATAGAAAAGCTGATTTTCACATTCATGTGGAATTGCAAGGGAACCCGAGTAACCAAAATAATATTGAAATTTAAAACAAAATCAGAAGATTCACCTTTCCTAATCACAAAGCTTACTATTTAACACAAAGTTAAAGTAATCAAAGCAATGCGTTATTGGTATAAGCATACATAAGGACCATGGACTAGACTAAGAGTCCAAAAATAAACTCACAGATCTATGGTCAATTGACTTTTGACAAAAAACTATTGAGTGTGATGAAAAAGTTTGACTACAATAAGTGCCACTGAATTGTACACTTTAAAATAGTTAATTGTGAATAAGAAAGTTAAAGATGGCCGTCTAGAGTCAAGGCTTATTGGACCTTTCTGGTAGAGGAGTTGAGAATGGGACTGAGGGGAGTGGAGGGTGATAGCTGATCAGGAGTAGACCATAGGGTCTGATACCAGTGGAGTCCAGGAAACCACCAGCAGGAACTGAACAGCTGAGAGAGAGGAAGATAGAAGGGAGAAATCAGCATGAACCAAATCAAGGGAGTTCTGGAGGCCAGGGAAAGGGTGAGAGACTTCTCCTCTTCCACACCCTGGTGCCTCTGGCCTGCAATGGGAAACAGGACTCTAACTCCATTGGGGCATGCCACAAGGAAACAGGGAGCCAGTATCCCTGCATCTGGATAACCCCTTCCTATGCATCTCCTCCACTGCTGGCATCCCAGGAAGTAATTTTGGCTCAGGCTGCTCATAGCTGTGTGGCTGCACCCACCCCACAGCAACTTCCAAAGCACCTTGTGCTGAGTGACTGAGCCTACCTTGGTGACAGGGAGCCCATTCTTGGTCTAGCCTGCCTCAGAGTGGCCGGTGCTGTGGTTCATAGAAGAGGGCAATTGCAGTGCTGCAGCCATGGAGAGGAGAAGAGAGGACTGGTGTTCCCCCCTAACCTCGAGAGTGGTACAGGCATACCATGGCCCCTTCCCCTCACCACCATAGTAGCTGCTATAGTTTTCTGTGCTGAGTGGCCCCCTTTCAGCACCAGGGGCACATTTCTGCCCTAACCTGGCAGGGCAGCCTCAGTTTGTGACTTTCCCACTCACAGGTGTTTGGTGTATCTGCCTGCTGACAGCACAGGCAGTGGGGTGGGAAGGCATGTGGGAGAGGTCCTGGTTTCAAGGTCAGGAAGAAAGTGAGAGGCCATACCCATTGGGAGGGTGGCGAGGAGCACGGGAGCACAGAGGTCTGTAAATGCGCCCCCTTGCCCCCTCCAGAACTGCCATATTGGAGTTTACTGAACCTGGGAGACTGAATTTGCATAAATACTGGTTCCCATGACAACCAAAGGCCTCTGGTGCCTCAAGCTAAACCAGACCAGCTGCCCCCACCACCACTCACTTTCACAGAGACTTCAGCTTGATCCAAGAGTTCCTTGAGCTGCCACTATTCCCCTGGTGAGCGTGTCCCTCAGTGGAGTTTTCTGGGGGTAGACAGCAGACTCTCTGGTTGAGCCCCTCCTAGGCAACTTAAATCAGATGGGGACCTTTAACTCCTGCATATCACTTACCAGCATTTGTGGGAGCTGGAGGGCAGGCTCACCCAACCTAACCCTGCCCAGCCTCATGCCCTCACCTACCTCAGTTGTGGTGGTGAATAAAGGACTCACCTTGCAGTTCCAGGGCCCCACCCACCTCCAGGGGTATTAGAGGACTTTTCCAAAGAAACTAGAGCTGATCACAGGATCCAAAAACAACAGTACAGCTTGTCCCCTCCAACAAACACCATCTACTGACAGGGAGGTGAATTTGCACACCCATTACAGCATTTACTGACTCAATCATAGAGGTTATAGTTGATTCTCACCCACAAGCACCACCTAGTGACTCAGAGATTAAACTGGGCATGTCCTTATCTAAACAAAAGTAAATCCAAAAATAAGAAGCCACATCTATTCCAGATGAGAAGAAACCAATGAAAGAATATGGGAAGTGTGAAGAATCAGAGCAAAAGTTCACCCTCAAAAGGGAAAACCAGCTCCCTAGAAATGGATACCAAGCAAAAGCAGAATATTGAAATGACAGATGAAGAATTTCAGACAGGGATTGTAAGGAAGCTTAATAAAATACAAGCTAAAATAGAAACTCAACACACACACAAAAAAAAAACCACAAAAAGAATGCAGGAAATGAATCAAAAATTCACTAAAGAAATTTAATTATTAGGCCAGGTGCAGTGGCTCATGCCTGTAATCCTAGCACTCTGGGAGGCCGAGGCGGGTGGATCGCTCGAGGTCAGGAGTTCGAGACCAGCCTGAGCAAGAGCGAGACTCCATCTCTACTAAAAATAGAAAGAAATTATCTGGACAACTAAAAATATATATAGAAAAAATTAGCCAGGCATAGTGCCACATGCCTGTAGTCCCAGCTACTCGGGAGGCTGAGGCAGTAGGATCGCTGAAGCCCAGGAGTTTGAGGTTGCACGGCACTCATTCTAGCCGGGCAACAGAGTGAGACTCTGTCTCAAAAAAAAAAAGAAATTTAATTATTAAAGAAAAATCAAATGGAACTTCTGGAAATGAAAAATTCATTCAAGTAATTACAAAACACGGTAGGAAGCCTTTAGAACAGGTTAGATCAGGTGGAAGAAAAGAAAATCTCAGAGCTTGAAGATGACACCTTTCAATAAAACAAGGCAGTCACAGAAGTAGAGCAGAGAAATAAGAGAAACAAGTAAAGCCTACACAAAATATAAGATTATGTAAAGGGGCCTGACATAAAAATCATAAGCATCCCTGAATGTAATGAAAAAAATACACAAGGGCTGGAAAACCTATTTGAAGGAATAATTGAGGAAAATTTCCCTGGCCTTGCTAGAAATTTAGATATCCAGGTACAAGAAACTCAAATGACTCCTGGGAGATTCATCACAAAGAGGCAAACACATAGTTATCAGACTAGCCAAAGTCAACAAGAAAGAGGTGCTCCCATGATCTGTAAGGTGAAATCAATAGATAATTTACAAAGGAAAACCCATCAAACTAACTGCAGAGTACTCAACGGAGACCCTACAAGCCAGAAGGAATTGGGCCCCCCCTCTCGGTCTTCTGAAACAGAATGATGCCCAGACTAGAATTTTGTATCCTGCAAAACTAAGTCTCATATATGAGGGGGAAATAAAATCTTTCTTAGACAAGTAAATACAAAGGGAAATTGTCAAGACAAACCCTGCCCTGAAGGAAGTACTCAGAACTGCATTATTCACAGATCAGCACAATAAATGCTTACCAATGTAAAATTACCCAGAAGCTAAAGGTTGAAGGCCAGATACCATAATGTTTTAAGAGATAAATCAAGGCAGCAAAGTTCTACTCAACAGGATGAACATAAATCCACCCCAGTTATCAATTATTTCAATAAATGTGAATGGCTTGAACTGCCCACTGAAAAGACATAGGGAAAAGTTGAAAGCATTCCTGCTTAGAACTGGTACCACCAAGGTTGCCCTCTATCACTACTTCTATTCAACATAGTGCTGGAAGTCCTAGCCAGAGCAATCAGACAAGAGCAGGAAATCAAGGGCATCCATATGCAGAAAGAAGAAGTCAAACTATCACTCTTTGCTGATGATATGATCTTATATGTGGAAACCCAAAAGAATCCGACAAGAGACTCCTGGAATTGGTAAATAAATCCAGCAAAATCTCAGGCTACAAAATCAATGTACACAAATCGGTAGCATTCATATGTGCCAACAACAGTCAAACAGAGAACTAAATCAAAGACTCAATACCTTTCACAACAGCAACAAAGAAAATAAAATACCTAGGAATATATTGAACTAAGGAGGCAAAGGACCCCCACAGACAAAACTATGAAACACTGAGAAAGATATAGCAGAGGATGCAAACAGATGGAAAACCATACTATCCTTATGGACTGACAGAATCAACATTGTTAAAATGTCTATACCACTCAAAGTGATCTACAGACTCAATGCAATACTTATTAAAACATCAACATCATTTTTCACAGATCTAGAAAAAATAATTCTATGCTTCATATGGAACCAGGTAAGACCCTGTATACCCAAAGGAACATGAAGCAAAAGGAACAAATTGAGAGGCATCACTTTACCAGAATTCAAGCTGTACTACAAGGCTATAGTAACCAAAACAGCATGGTACTGGCACAAAAACAGAGACATAGACTAATGGAACAGAACTGAGAACCCAGACATAATTCCATCCTTATATAGCCACCTGATTTTTGACAAAGCAAAAATAAACACTAGGGAAATGAATGCCTGTTCAATAAATGGTGCTGGGAAAATTGGAGAACCACAGATAGAAGACTGAAACAGGATCCTCCCCTCTCACCTCTCACAAAAATCAATGCATGATGGATAACAGACTTAAACCTAAGGCATGAAACCATAAGAATTCTAGGAGAAAATGTTGGAAAAACTCTTATAGACATAGGCCTAGGCAAAGAATTTATGAAGAAGACTCCAAAAGCAATCACAGCATCAACAAAAACAAATAAATGGAACCTGATCAAATTAAAAAGCTTCTGCACAGCCAAGGAAACTATCATGAGAGCAAATAGCAACTTATAGAATGGAAGAAAATATTGGCTTTCCACACATGTGATAAAGGGCTAATAACTAGAATTTATATAGAACTCAAGAAAATCAGCAAGAAAAAAAATCAAACAACTCCATTAAAAAGTGGGCAAAGGGCATGAACAGAACTTTTCAAAGAAGATAGACTAATGGCTAAGCAATATATGAAAAAATTTTCAACATCTCTAATCATCAGGGAAACACAAATCAAAACTACAATGAAATATCACTTAACTCCAGTGAGAATGGCTTTTATCAAAAAGTCCTAAAACAACAAATGTTGGTGTGGATGCGGAGAGCTAGGAACACTCATACACTGCTGGTGGAAATGCAAACTAGTACATCCTCTTTGTAAAGTAATATGGACATACCTCAAAGAACTAAAAGTAGAGGTACCAATTGACCCAGCAATCCCACTACTGGGCATCTATTAAAGGAAAAAAAGACTTTTTATAATAAAGACATCTGCATTATAATGTTTGCAGCAGCACAATTCACAATTGCAAAGATGTGGAAACAACCCAAGTCTCCATCAATACATGAGTGGATTAATAAAATGTGGTATATGTATACCATGGAGTACTACTCAGCCACAAAAAACAATGGTGATCTAGTACCTCTTGTATTATCCTGGGTGGAACTGGAGCCCATTTTTCTAAGTGAAGTATCACGAGAATGGAAACACCAGCACCACATGTACTCATCACTAACTTGGTACTTATAGATCCACACTTATGTGCATATATGAAAGTAACATTCATTGGGTGTTGGGCAAGTGGAGGGGCAGGAGAGGATTGGTCCATTCACACCTAATGGCTGCAGTGTGCACAGTCTGGGAAATGGGCATGCTTGTAGCTCTGACTCAGGTGGTGTAAGGGCAATATATGTAACCTAAACTTTTGTATCCCGTAATAGTCTGAAATTAAAAAATAAATAAATAAATAAATAAAATGGTTAATTGTATGTTTTGTGAATTTCTTTTCCATAGAAACATTACTAATGAAAATAAAAAGAATTATCTAAAACAATATGTTAGAACAAGTTATAAATAAAAAGAGGATATTAATATTTCATGCAAAATCAAATGAAAAAGTAAGTAGCGTTGGTAATATCAAATCAAATGAAATAGAATTTTGGGCAAAGGAAAAAACTAAAATGAGTAAGAAGGATACAATTGTATAATCACAATTTTGAAATCATATGTTTCAAATGAAATCTTATCAGAATAAATCACCAATTATAAAGAAAAATAACCATGCAGCTTAACAAAAATTAAGAGAATACTATACTCATACAAAACCTCATAGATTATAAATATTGGGAAATATATAAATTAAAAAGTTTACTCAATAATTCTAACTTGGCACTAAGCAATTATTTAAGAAGAAAATTTAAAGAAAGAAAAATGATTTCAAAGAACATCCAGACACATATAGATTTGTGAATTATGTTAAACTTTAAATGATGTATTATTTGATTAATATATTATTTTAAGTTTATATAATTATATACTCTATTTTATGGGTGACAATCCTGACACCAAAACCTGACACAAATTACTGATACAGAAAATAAATGTATAAGTATATTATATATACAAATATAAATGCAAAAATATTTAATCTATAATTATATTAAAATATCCCATAATGTATGTAGAGATTATTATATGTTTTCAAGGAATAGTATTTTTCATAAATTAAATTCACAAATTAAAATAAAATATGGCAAATATATATATGACCCCTTACACATTATTTGACATTTTTATTCATGTGTCTCAAGTCTTGCATTTCCATTGTGAACTTGAGACTTTAGTGTACTTTTTAAAAATTTAAGCGTAAGTTTCATGGTTATTTTCACATAGGTTGTTTAAATTCATTATTAGTAGTATTCCACAAAACTTAACATTGATTTTATCTTTATTTATTACTGTTTAAATATTAATAGCTATCAACTTTTTAATATTTGTTGTATCTGGTGAATTTATTGAATATTTAATACATGTATAATCTTTGTAATTTAATGGCTTCTTTTCTTGTTGTTATTCAATTGTGTATCATCAAAGGAGAACGATATATTTGTCTCCTGATAATGATTAGACACTATATTTCTATGTTCTTGTTACTGAATGTCTGTATTTCTAGAATAACAGCAATATAATTACAATCCTTGATGATTATGCGAATTCCTCTAATGTTTCACTATTTAGTTGTTGATGGGTACACTCCTTTTCTTAGTTTATCAGGTACACTGTGCATGAGTTTATTCGATAACTTTGGAGAATCTCTTAAATGAGTTTTGTGCTTTTATTGTACTTATTGAAATTAAAATGATGTGTGTATGTACGATTTTTTTAAATCAGTAAAAAAAATTGCTAGCTGCCACATAAAATAAACTTCAACATTCCAGTCAATTTTTATAAAAGAGTTTTATATTTTACTCTCATGGTAGTTCAATATTATTTTCATTGTTCAACATGCAGTTTTCTTCTTCCTGGTGAATCACAGAATTAGAATGCTTCCACTTTGTGTTCTCACCATCCACTAGGATCCCCTTTTAACTAAAAGTATTTCTTAGGTATATGTGTCACTTCCATTCTCATACCTTTCCTGAGAACTAGTTATTAATACATGGTCCTACATGCATTGAAAATAAGTGAGAATGGGTATAGGGGTGAAAAATGCAGCCCCTAGCTGGGTAGCATCTTCTCAACAGCAACTCTTTATAAACAAATTGGAACATAGATAGCTAACAGTTATCTCTGCAAAAGTGACTGCCTATAATCACTGAGGCTACTTGGTTTAGCATCAGATTCATTCCCACCTTAATCTCTCTTTCAAACAGAACATACTGTAATTTGAATGGTACCAGAAGACAACATTTATAACCACAGTTTGCTCTGGTAGTATATTGACAACATTTTTGTGAGGTTTCCAATGCCAGAGCAAGGGCAAAACCATTAAGGACATAATAAATACATTTTAGTTAATATTAAATGTAGTTGATCTTGATAAAATATAACATTTTGGTCACTGAGTGACATAATGCTCTTATATTGTATTCATTTTGTACAAACCAACTACTAGCTTACCCTCAGTGTTTATAAATCTTCATTAGCCTCAAATTCAAAAAGTATTAAGATTTTTTTTACATAAAAATCAATGCCTATTTCTTATAAAGCAAAGTTCTGAATGAGTAAAATCATTTTGTATCATTTCAATTGCTTTCTCTGTTGTAATAGACTAGGAAGATGGACTATATAAATTTGCATATAGATGAACTAAATAATTTCAGACACCTCTATGAGATTATTGTGAAGACAGAGGTGAAATGAAGCAGTCAGATTCTGGCAAATTTACCTTTAAGTATTTGAGACCTACTACTACGATATTTAACTAAAATAAAAGTCTTTAAACCAGCGACACAATCACCTGACAACAAGCCCATTAGTAATAGGTTGTCTGAAAAATATAGACTTTGATGAGATTTAAAAATATAAACTTTATTATTTTTTACTCTCAAAGGGCAAATTTGCCTTGGGTATTATATGTATTATATGCTTGCAGTAGTGATATATTTAGGATCTTGGTCTTAATGTTTGTATCTGATTGTAAGAGAAAATTACTTGCATGAAAGGGAATATGAAAGTTGAAGAAAACACAGTATTGCAGTTTTGTTAATAATTATAACCTTAAGCCCTTCAATAGGTGATTGTTGGTATCTAAACTATTGCATGCAATGGGGACCTAAATGATTCACTTCTCAGGAAAGAAAGAGGGAAATAGAATAGGTAATGTATGAGACATTTAAGTGCCCACTATGTTTTTACACATTTGCTGTCACTGGAGGGAAACTGAAATTCTCCAGTCTCGTGGCATTGAAGGAATTGGAAAGACTTTGGGTAAATAACTTTAGGATACCTTCAATAATGTGATTGATTCTATATTTCTGTACTGAATTTTCTGTGTCTAATATCATTATTTACAGAGAACAGAGAATGGAGAAATGAAGAAAGATTATAGTAGTCAATGAAGTCATCATAAAGAAAGGAAGAAAAGGTAGGGTGGGTAACATTTGCAAATAAAAATGGAAGTCCGTGTAGATGAAAAAATAATCATGGCGTGCTGCCAGATTACTTTCAGTCCGAATTGCGTCTGTAGGTAGATGTCTGGAAAGGAGTGGAAGGTAAGCTGAGATCTGTGGGGAAGTGTTGGATATTAAAAAGTTCTTTTTGCATTTTACTTTTTATTGTAACAATAACAAATATGCATATTAATTGCATAAAATTTTGAAAAATAGAAGTGCAAGTAGTAATATAAAAATCATTCATACTCACATCATAGACATTATTCACATTAATATATATATGGCTTCCTAATAGTCATTTTTATTCATTTATAAAATTGGAGTTGTGTGTTTGTATAATATTGTGGGAATTCTCACACATGACTAAATATTTTTTAAATTATTAGTTTTCTTTTGAAGACATGAGTCAATCACCTGGTAGCACCATATGTTATTGGCCAAGTTTCCCAGAATTGGAAACTTAGTAAAAAACTGTTTTCTTCTCTTCATCTCCCTTCCCACCCCCACAATCTTCCCTCTCTGCCATCCTCTGTCCCTACCTCCCTCCTTCTCCCCCTCTTTCCTTCCAACCATTCTACATAATGTTAAGTGGATTATTTTCCAATTTATAGTCATTTCATTTATTCGGATAGTCTTTGAAAAATAATTACTAGGCAGACATCTTGCACTACAGAGGAACTTAAGAACCAACAATATGACAATGGCATATAGGGTGAATTGGAGCAAGTAAGGGTCCAAAGTTAGGAATACAAATTAAGGTCTGGCTAAGCCACAAACTAGGAGCAAATTTTGCCTTAGTTTTCCTTTCCCATTCCTCTGACTGGATTTTCTCTTGCATTTTTTTCTCTCCATTTAATTTCAGGCTTTTAGTATTTTTTAAATGAGTATAGGTATTTCTACATGAAGAAAAGTAATGTGGTAAACTAAACAAAAATCAGAGGAAATAATAACTAAAAACTCACTCAACTCAAAGAATTGGAGTTATAATGTACTAGGTCAGTTCCTAGAAACTGCACAACACTCTTCATTTTCCAATATGTAGTTAGAATACAGAACTGATTCAATTTATACTGTTGTTTTCTTTGTATTTTAAACAGCATCTTCTATTTTAATGACCCTTTCTTAAAACACTTAAAATGAATCATCATCAAGTCTTCAAACAGAAAATTAATGTGAAAAATAAAAAATTATGGGAAAAATGCTTTCACTGAATGTGCACAAATATAGTTATGAAACATCCATTACCTAGACTCTGTGTCTTGAATTAATTGTGTGCTATTCGCTTCATTGTACCTTGTTTTGTAAGAGTAAAATGCAAAATGATATTTGTAAAAGGGTTCTTTCTGATGCCCAGATGCATGTGATTTTTATCAAGCCTAACAGATCATCAGAGGCTTGAAGAGATACATATGGAGAAATCCCATGCCCCAAATACATTGTGCCTTAGGGTCAGTTATCTGAATCACTTTCTCCCTATACTGATAATTAATCCTGAACTTTGAAATATATTTTGTACAGACATTTTCAATTCTTTTGTCTAGCCCAACTTAATTTGAACTTCCTTAGTTTCTCCCTCAATGTATCAGCTCAGGTAACCATAAAGGAATATTCTATTTTGATCAAAAGACATACATAGGCAGTAGAATAGATAGGCTGTCAATGTCCCTTCCTGCCTAGGGAATTGTCATTTGCAAATATGAATAAATAATCTTTCTCTTAATTTGTGCATTGGAGATGATTTCTAGAGTCATTTTTCTTAGACCTTGACACATTTATTTGCATATGTAACTTTCTCTTTCACACTCTTTCATTGTTTAATTTCTTTTCTCCCATATATTATAGGTAATCAGATGTCTCTGATTGCAAAAGATGTTCTTTCCTCTTGGAACCTCCTCTTTCATCACTCCAGTGTCTGGTTCTTAAGAAATTTGCATTTATTTGAAAAATCTATGGTTTAGAAAAACTTCACTGTCTAAAAGCAGTTTTGCTACCTTATAACAAGACTTCAAGTATAGGCTTATAATTTTTTCAGAAGGATGAAATTGGGAATTGGGGCAAATACATTTAAAATTTCTAAGTAAAATGTCTATATTTTTGCAAACGGAAAAGCTGCTTGTTTCCTTTCCATTTTCATCATACATGTTTCATGTCAAGTGTAAATCTTCCGAGCATATGACATTATTTTAGCTGA
The DNA here is from genome assembly GCF_020740605.2 of Lemur catta. NCBI lineage: Eukaryota > Metazoa > Chordata > Mammalia > Primates > Lemuridae > Lemur > Lemur catta. The sequence goes on along the minus strand of NC_059139.1, from coordinate 72,047,531 downwards.
TTCATCACAATCCAGTTTTCTTCACTAAACAGTAAGAATCATGATTCAGATATTTAGAGTAGCAAAGTAGAGTTCACATT